>NC_071985.2:29950000-31200000 GCF_028885655.2 Pongo abelii | reverse complement strand
GTGGTTTCAGAAGGCAGATCCATTTTATTAGGTTGGATCTCAAAATTGTTTAGTTTCTGCTGAGACCTTAACTATAGATTTATTCTAAAGATAAATGTTCTATATAACTAGGGATCTACTCTCAGCTGATGGAGCCAGACTCCAGTGCATTTCTTTTCACAAGGTTAAAGGCCAAGGATATGTCTATACATCACATAAGTTCTCAATTTTGGTACTGTAATAAACAAACTGCTACATAAAGAGTTAAAAATGAATAACAGGGATTAATAGTACAATACTGTTTCAAATCTACTTGCTCTTCACATAAAAATAATTCACCTAACAGAAATCTTTATTATCAATACCCATTACTTATACAGTTCTGTTTACAAAAATTTATTCTAAGAAAACACAATTTTAATGTATAAGATTGTCTACAAGAATGTTTACTTCATCACTATGTATAAATATAAAAACACCAGAGGTACAAACAGGAGCTAGTACCATTCCTTCTGAAACTATTCGCAACAATAGAAAAAGAAAGACTCCTTCCTCACTCATTTTATGAGGCCAGCATCATCCTGATACCAAAACCTGGCAGAGACACAACAAAAAATAAAATTTCAAGCCAATATCCCTGATGAACATCAATGCAAAAATCCTCAATAAAATACTGGCAAACCGAATCCAGCAGCACATCAAAAAGCTTATCCACCACAATCAAGTTAGCTTCATCCATGGGATACAAGACTGGCTCAACATACGCAAATCAATAAATGTAATCCATCACATAAACAGAGCCAATAACAAAAACCACATGATTATCTCAATAGATGCAGAAAAGGCCTTCGAGAAAATTCAACAGCCTTTCATGCTAAAAACTCTCAATAAACTAGGTATTGATGGAACATATCTCAAAATAATAAGAGCTATTTATAACGGACCCACAGCCAATATCATACTGAATGGGCAAAAACTGGAAGCATTCCCTTTGAAAACTGGCACAAGACAAGGATGCCCTCTCTCTCCACTCCTATTCAACATAGTATTGGAAGTTCTGGCCAGGGCAATCAGGCAAGAGAAAGAAATAAAGGGTATCCATTTAGGAAAAGAGGAAGTCAAATTGTCTCTGCCGATGACATGATTGTATATTTAGAAAACCCCATTGTCTCAGCCCCAAATCTCCTTAAGGTGATAAGCAACTTTGGCAAAGTCTCAGGATACAAAACCAATGTGCAAAAGTCACAAGCATTCCTATACACCAATAATAGACAAACAGAGAGCCAAATCCTGAGTGAACTCTCATTCACAATGGTTACAAAGATAATAAAATACCTAGGAATCCAACTTACAAGGTATGTGAAGGACCTCTTCAAGGAGAACTACAAACCACTGCTCAAGGAAATAAGAGAGGACAAAAACAAATGGAAAAAAAACCTTTCATGCTCATGGAGAGGAAGAATCAATATAGTGAAAATGACCATTCGGGCCAAAGTAATTTATAGATTCAATGCTATCCCCATCAAGCTACCAATGACTTTCCTCACATAATTAGAAAAAACTACTTTAAATTTCATATGGAACCAAAAAAGAGCCCATATAGCCAAGACAATCCTAAGCAAAAAGAACAAAGCTGGAGGCATCACGCTACCTGACTTCAAACTATACTACAAGGCTACAGTAACCAAAACAGCATGGTACTGGTACCATAACAGGTACATAGACCAATGGAACAGACCAGAGGCCTCAGAAATAATGCCACACATCTACAACCATCTGATCTTTGACAAACCTGACAAAAAACAAGCAATGGGGAAAGGATTCTCTATTTAATAAATGGTGTTGGGAAAACTGGCTAACCATACGCAGAAAAGTGAAACTGGACCTCTTCCTTATACCTTATACGAAAATTAACTCAAGATGGATTAAAGACCTAAACGTAAGATCTAAAACCGTAAAAACCCTAGAAGACAACCTAGGAAATACCCTTCAGGATTCAGGACATAGGCATGGGCAAAGACTTCATGATGACTAAAACACCAAAAGCAATGGTAACAAAAGAGAAAATTGACAAATGGGATCTAATTAAACTAAAGAGCTTCTGCACAGCAAACAAAACTAAAATCAGAGTGAACAGGTAACCTACAGAATAGGAAAAAATTTTTGCAATCTATCCATCTGACAAAGGGCTAATATCCAGAATCTACAAAGAACATAAACAAATGTACAAGAAGAAAACCTCCATCAAAAAGTGAGCAAAGGATATGAACAGACACTTCTCAAAAGAAGACATTTATGCAGCCAACAAGCATATGAAAACAAGCTAATCATCACTGGTCATCAGAGAAATGCAAATCAAAACCACAATGAGATACCATCTCAAGCCAGTTAGAATGGCGATCATTAAAAAGTCAGGAAACAACAGATGCTGGAGAGGATGTGGAGAAATAGGAATGCTTTTACATTGTTGCTTGGAGTGTAAATTAATCCAACCATTGTGGAAGTCAGTTTGGCAATTCCTCAAGGATCTAGGACCAGAAATACCATTTGACCTAGCAATCCCATTACTGGGTATATACCCAAACGATTATAAATCATTTTACTATAAAGACACATGGACATGTATATTTACTGCAGCACTATTCACAACAGCAAAGACTTGGAACCAACCCAAATGCCCATCAATGATAGACTGGATAAGGAAAATGTGGCACACATATACACCATGGAATACCATGCAGCCACAAAAAAGGATGAGTTCATGTCCTTTGCAGGGACATGGATAAAGCTGGAAACCATCATTCTCAGCAAAATAACATAGGAACCGAAAACCAAACACTGCATGTTCTCACTTACAAGTGGAAGTTGAACAATGAGAACACATGGACACAGGGAAGGGAACATCACACACTGGGGCCTGTCAGGGGGTGGTGGGCTGGGTGAGGGATAGCATTAGGAGAAACACCCAATGTAGATGACATGCTGATGGGTGCAGCAAACCACCATGGCACATCTATACCTGTATAACAAACCTGCACGTTCTGCACATGTATCCCAGAACTTAAAGTATAATAATTAAAATAAATAAATAAATAAATAATCATAAACAAAATAAAAGTCCAACAATGTGGGATTGGTTATATACATTATAATACAATAGAGCATTATTCAAATAATCAAAATAATTTTGTAGATATATGTATTAAATATAAAAATGTTTTCATATTTTGCTTGGTGAAGAAAGTAGGTTACTGTTTCTAAAAAGTATGTATATATGTGTGTGTGTGTATAAATCTATATATACACATATATAGATATATATATATTCCTTATATATATATACACACACACACACACACACACACACGCACACACACATATTGTATTCACTGGGGATTGGTTCCAGGACCCCCATGGATACTAAAAATCTGCACGTTCTGCAGTGGCCCTGTGGAACCTGCTTTTATGGAAACTTCCTTCTACATCCGCAGGTTTCCGCATCCAGTGACTACCACATTTTCCATCCACATTTGGTTGCAGATGCAGAATGCAGGGACATGGAGGGCTGACTGTATTTACTGGAAAAAAATGTGTTTATACGTGTACTTGTGCAGTTCAAACCAGGGTTGTTCAGGGGTCACCTATATATGCATATAAACATAAAAACCTGAAAGAATATTCACTGTGATGTTAACGATGGCTATGAATGGGAGGATTGCCACTTATTTTCTTTTTTGCCTATTTGTATTTTCTATTTTTTTCTAACAAATACCTATTGCATCAATAAAACACATCAGTAATATTTAAAATAAAAATGTGCGTTTATCTATTGGTTATCTTTTAAAAAAATCTGTATATTTGTTGGCCTGACAAACGCTGATGTACAATTATAAAGGAAGAAACTAGCACAAAATGTAAGTGGAATGACTAAAATACTAAGTCTGTTTGGGGAAAGTACACTCCCCTAGACTTATGGATGTCAGGAACATAATCAAGGGAAAGTTATAATAACAATTCTAGTGGGGGAAAAAATTTTTCCTAGGATCTCATTTAATATCAATGAACTGCACTGAAGAAGTTAAAGAAGGACCTAAAATCTTCAGAATTTGGGCCAGCTGTCTTGAATTCTACAACAGAGAGAAAAAAATATTTTCTTATGTTATTTAGTAACTTGCTGGTTACTATAGACCCTAATGACCAACATCGTTGCCATTTATCTACAAAGCTTGGTTATGTATGTGTCTTTTTTATTTTTATTATTTTATTTATTTATTTATTTATTTACTTATTTATTTATTTATTTTAGAAACAAGGTCTCACTATATTGCCCAGGCTGGTCTTGAACTCCTTGGTTCGAGTGATCCACCCACCTCAGCCTCTCAAAGTCCTGGGATTACAGGTGTGAGCCACTGCACCCAGCCATATATGTTTCTCTAATGTTCAAATAGATATACATTTGATAAAGTAACAGGTGGCTTTTTCTATATTATTCATGTTAATCTGATTAACAATTTGTGTATTTATGGTTTTCCCTTATTTTTGCTAACTACCAAACTCCCACATTTTCCTAAAACCTGGAATAAAAGCAGTAACCTGTTAGTTGGGCCTGGTTGTACACGCTTGTAATCCCAGCTACTGAGAAGGCTGAGGCAAGAGGATTCCTTGAGCCTAGGAGTTCAAGACCAACCTGGGCAATATATGAAGACCTCATCTTTAGAAATTAAAAAAAAAAGAAAGAAAGCAATATTCTGTTAATATAGAATGGGGAACAGGGGAGGACTCTCTTTCAACCACCAAAAAGAAAATTTTTGTATGTGCAGAAAGAAGAAAATTACCTTTAAAATTCTGAACACATTTGTATCATTCATTGCAATGAATATTATTCATTGAATTCTTTTTTTTTCTTTTTTTAAATTATTATTATTATTATTATACTTTAGGTTTTATGGTACATGTGTGCAATGTGCAGGTAAGTTACATATGTATACATGTGCCATGCTGGTGCGCTGCACCCACTAACTCGTCATCTAGCATTAGGTATATCTCCCAATGCTATCCCTCCCCCCTCCCCCCACCCCTCAACAGTCCCCGAAGTGTGATGTTCCCCTTCCTGTGTCCATGTGTTCTCATTGTTCAATTCACACCTATGAGTGAGAATATGCGGTGTTTGGTTTTTTGTTCTTGCGATAGTTTACTGAGAATGATGATTTCCAGTTTCATCGATGTCCCTACAAAGGACGTGAACTCATCATTTTTTATGGCTGCATAGTATTCCATGGTGTATATGTGCCACATTTTCTTTTTTTTTTTCTTTTATTATTATTATTATTATTATCATTATTATACTTTAGGTTTTATGGTACATGTGTGCAAAGTGCAGGTAAGTTACATATGTATACATGTGCCATGCTGGTGCGCTGCACCCACCAACTCGTCATCTAGCATTAGGTATATCTCCCAATGCTATCCCTCCCCCCTCCCCCCACCCCACAACAGTCCCCGAAGTGTGATGTTCCCCTTCCTGTGTCCATGTGTTCTCATTGTTCAATTCACACCTATGAGTGAGAATATGCGGTGTTTGGTTTTTTGTTCTTGCGATAGTTTACTGAGAATGATGATTTCCAGTTTCATCCATGTCCCTACAAAGGACGTGAACTCATCATTTTTTATGGCTGCATAGTATTCCATGGTGTATATGTGCTACATTTTCTTAATCCAGTCTATCATTGTTGGACATTTGGGTTGGTTCCAAGTCTTTGCTATTGTGAATAATGCTGCAATAAACATACGTGTGCATGTGTCTTTATAGCAGCATGATTTATAGTCCTTTGGGTATATACCCAGTAATGGGATGGCTGGGTCGAATGGAATTTCTAGTTCTAGATCCCTGAGGAATCGCCACACTGACTTCCACAAGGGTTGAACTAGTTTACAGTCCCACCAACAGTGTAAAAGTGTTCCTATTTCTCCACATCCTCTCCAGCACCTGTTGTTTCCTGACTTTTTAATGATTGCCATTCTAACTGGTGTGAGATGGTATCTCATTGTGGTTTTGATTTGCATTTCTCTGATGGCCAGTGATGGTGAGCATTCTTTCATGTGTTTTTTGGCTGCATAAATGTCTTCTTTTGAGAAGTGTCTGTTCATGTCCTTCACCCACTTTTTGATGGGGTTGTTTGTTTTTTTCTTGTAAATTTGTTGGAGTTCATTGTAGATTCTGGATATTAGCCCTTTGTCAGATGAGTAGGTTGCGAAAATTTTCTCCCATTTTGTAGGTTGCCTGTTCACTCTGATGGTAGTTTCCTTTGCTGTGCAGAAGCTCTTTAGTTTAATTAGATCCCATTTGTCAATTTTGGCTTTTGTTGCCATTGCTTTTGGTGTTTTAGACATGAAGTCCTTGCCCATGCCTATGTCCTGAATGGTAATGCCTAGGTTTTCTTCTAGGGTTTTTATGGTTTTAGGTCTAAAATTTAAGTCTTTAATCCATCTTGAATTGATTTTTGTATAAGGTGTAAGGAAGGGATCCAGTTTCAGCTTTCTACATATGGCTAGCCAGTTTTCCCAGCACCATTTATTAAATAGGGAATCCTTTCCCCATTTCTTGTTTTTGTCAGGTTTGTCAAAGATCAGATACTTGTAGATATGTGGCATTATTTCTGACGGCTCTGTTCTGTTCCATTGATCTATATCTCTGTTTTGGTACCAGTACCATGCTGTTTTGGTTACTGTAGCCTTGTAGTATAGTTTGAAGTCAGGTAGTGTGATGCCTCCAGCTTTGTTCTTTTGGCTTAGGATTGACTTGGCGATGCGGGCTCTTTTTTGGTTCCATATGACCTTTAAAGTAGTTTTTTCCAATTCTGTGAAGAAAGTCATTGGTAGCTTGATGGGGATGGCATTGAATCTGTAAATTACCTTGGGAAGGATGGCCATTTTCATGATATTGATTCTTCCTACCCATGAGCATGGAATGTTCTTCCATTTGTTTGTATCCTCTTTTATTTCCTTGAGCAGTGGTTTGTAGTTCTCCTTGAAGAGGTCTTTCACATCCCTTGTAAGTTGGATTCCTAGGTATTTTATTCTCTTTGAAGCAATTGTGAATGGGAGTTCACTCATGATTTGGCTCTCTGTTTGTCTGTTATTGATGTATAAGAATGCTTGTGATTTTTGCACATTGATTTTGTATCCTGAGACTTTGCTGAAGTTGCTTATCAGCTTCAGGAGATTTTGGGCTGAGACAATGGGGTTTTCTAGATATACTATCATGTCAACTGCAAACAAGGACAATTTGACTTCCTCTTTTCCTAATTGAGTACCCTTGATTTCCTTCTCCTGCCTAATTGCCCTGGCCAGAACTTCCAACACTATGTTGAATAGAAGTGGCGAGAGAGGGCATCCCTGTCTTGTGCCAGTTTTCAAAGGGAATGCTTCCAGTTTTTGCCCATTCAGTACGATATTGGCTGTGGGTTTGTCATAAATAGCTCTTATTATTTTGAGATACGTCCCATCAATTCCTAATTTATTGAGAGTTTTTAGCATGAAGGGTTGTTGAATTTTGTCAAAGGCCTTTTCTGCATCTATTGAGATAATCATGTGGTTTTTGTCTTTGGTTCTGTTTATATGCTGGATTACATTTATTGATTTGCATATATTGAACCAGCCTTGCATCCCAGGGATGAAGCCCTCTTGATCATGGTGGAGAAGCTTTTTGATGTGCTGCTGGATTCTGTTTGCCAGTATCTTATTGAGGATTTTTGCATCAATGTTCATCAAGGATATTGGTCTAAAATTCTCTTTTTTTGTTGTGTCTCTGCCAGGCTTTGGTATCAGGATGATGCTGGCCTCATAAAATGAGTTAGGGAGGATTCCCTCTTTTTCTATTGATTGGAATAGTTTCAGAAGGAATGGTACCAGCTCCTCCTTGTACCTCTGGTAGAATTCGGCTGTGAACCCATCTGGTCCTGGACTTTTTTTGGTTGGTAAGCTATTGATTATTGCCACAATTTCAGCTCCTGTTATTGGTCTATTCAGAGATTCAACTTCTTCCTGGTTTAGTCTTGGGAGGGTGTATGTGTTGAGGAATTTATCCATTTCTTCTAGATTTTCTAGTTTATTTGCATAGAGGTGTTTGTAATATTCTCTGATGGTAGTTTGTATTTCTGTGGGATCGGTGGTGATATCCCCTTTATCATTTTTTATTGCATCTATTTGATTCTTCTCTCTTTTTTTCTTTATTAATCTTGCTAGTGGTCTATCAATTTTGTTGATCCTTTCAAAAAACCAGCTCCTGGATTCATTTATTTTTTGAAGGGTTTTTTGTGTCTCTATTTCCTTCAGTTCTGCTCTGATTTTAGTTATTTCTTGCCTTCTGCTAGCTTTTGAATGTGTTTGCTCTTGCTTTTCTAGTTCTTTTAATTGTGATGTTAGGGTGTCAATTTTGGATCTTTCCTGCTTTCTCTTGTGGGCATTTAGTGCTATAAATTTCCCTCTACACACTGCTTTGAATGCATCCCAGAGATTCTGCTATGTTGTGTCTTGGTTCTCGTTGGTTTCAAAGAACATCTTTATTTCTGCCTTCATTTCGTGATGTACCCAGTAGTCATTCAGGAGCAGGTTGTTCAGTTTCCACGTAGTTGAGCGGTTTTGAGTGAGATTCTTAATCCTGAGTTCTAGCTTGATTGCACTGTGATCTGAGAGATAGTTTGTTACAATTTCTGTTCTTTTACATTTATTGAGGAGAGCTTTACTTCCAAGTATATGGTCAATTTTGGAATAGGTGTGGTGTGGTGCTGAAAAAAATGTATATTCTGTTGATTTGGGGTGGAGAGTTCTGTAGATGTCTATTAGGTCCGCTTGGTGCAGAGCTGAGTTCAATTCCTGGGTATCCTTGTTGACTTTCTGTCTCATTGATCTGTCTAATGTTGACAGTGGGGTGTTAAAGTCTCCCATTATTAATGTGTGGGAGTCTAAGTCTCTTTGTAGGTCACTCAGGACTTGCTTTATGAATCTGGGTGCTCCTGTATTGGGTGCATATATACTTAGGATAGTTAGCTCTTCTTGTTGAATTAATCCCTTTACCATTATGTAATGGCCTTCTTTGTCTCTTTTGATCTTTGTTGGTTTAAAGTCTGTTTTATCAGAGACTAGGATTGCAACCCCTGCCTTTTTTTGTTTTCCATTTGCTTGGTAGATCTTCCTCCATCCTTTTATTTTGAGCCTATGTGTGTCTCTGCACGTGAGATGGGTTTCCTGAATACAGCACACTGATGGGTCTTGAGTCTTTATCCAATTTGCCAGTCTGTGTCTTCTAATTGGAGCATTTAGTCCATTTACATTTAAAGTTAATATTGTTATGTGTGAATCTGATCCTGTCATTATGATGTTAGCTGGATATTTTTCTCGTTAGTTGATGCAGTCTCTTCCTAGTCTCGATGGTCTTTACATTTCGGTATGATTTTGCAGTGGCTGGTACCGGTTGTGCCTTTCCATGTTTAGCGCTTCCTTCAGGAGCTCTTTTAGGGCAGGCGTGGTGGTGACAAAATCTCTCAGCATTTGCTTGTCTGTAAAGTATTTTATTTCTCCTTCACTTATGAAGCTTAGTTTGGCAGGATATGAAATTCTGGGTTGAAAATTCTTTTCTTTAAGAATGTTGAATATTGGCCCCCACTCTCTTCTGGCTTGTAGGGTTTCTGCCGAGAGATCCGCTGTTAGTCTGATGGGCTTCCCTTTGATGGTAACCCGACCTTTCTCTCTGGCTGCCCTTAACATTTTTTCCTTCATTTCAACTTTGGTGAATCTGACAATTATGTGTCTTGGAGTTGCTCTTCTCGAGGAGTATCTTTGTGGCGTTCTCTGTATTTCCTGAATCTGAATGTTGGCCTGCCTTGCTAGATTGGGGAAGTTCTCCTGGATAATATCCTGCAGAGTGTTTTCCAACTTGTTTCCATTCTCCCCGTCACTTTCAGGTACACCAATCAGATGTAGATTTGGTCTTTTCACATAGTCCCACATTTCTTGGAGGCTTTGCTTGTTTCTTTTTATTCTTTTTTCTCTAAACTTCCCTTCTCGCTTCATTTCATTCATTTCATCTTCCAGGGCTGATACCCTTTCTTCCATTTGATCGCATTGGCTCCTGAGGCTTCTGCATTCTTCACGTAGTTCTCGAGCCTTGGTTTTCAGCTCCATCAGCTCCTTTAAGCACTTCTCTGTATTGGTTACTCTAGTTATACATTCTTCTAAATTTTTTTCAAAGTTTTCAACTTCTTTGCCTTTGGTTTGAATATCCTCCCGTAGCTCGGAGTAATTTGATCGTCTGAAGCCTTCTTCTCTCAGCTCGTCAAAGTCATTCTCCGTCCAGCTTTGTTCCGTTGCTGGTGAGGAACTGCGTTCCTTTGGAGGAGGAGAGGTACTCTGGTTTTTAGAGTTTCCAGTTTTTCTGCTCTGTTTTTTCCCCATCTTTGTGGTTTTATCTACTTTTGGTCTTCGATGATGGTGATGTACAGATGGGTTTTTGGTGTGGATGTCCTTTCTGTTAGTTTTCCTTCTAACAGACAGAACCCTCAGCTGCAGGTCTGTTGGAGTACCTGGCCGGCCGTGTGAGGTGTCAGTCTGCCCCTGCTGGGGGGTGCCTCCCAGTTAGGCTGCTCGGGGGTCAGGGGTCAGGAACCCACTTGAGGAGGCAGTCAGCCGGTTCTCAGATCTCCAGCTGCGTGCTGGGAGAACCACTGCTCTCCTCACAGCTGTCAGACAGGGACATTTAAGTCTGCAGAGGTTACTGCTGTCTTTTTGTTTGTGTGTGCCCTGCCCCCAGAGGTGGAGCCTACAGAGGCAGGCAGGCCTCCTTGAGCTGTGGTGGGCTCCACCCAGTTCAAGCTTCCCGGCTGCTTTGTTTACCTAAGCGAGCCTGGGCAATGGCGGGCGCCCCTCCCCCAGCCTCGCTGCCGACTTGCTGTTTGATCTCAGACTGCTGTGCTAGCAATCAGCGAGACTCCGTGGGCATAGGACCCTCTGAACCAGGTGCGGGCTATACTCTCCTGGGGCACCGGTTCCTAAGCCCGTCGGAAAAGCACAGTATTCGGGTGGGAGTGGCCCGATTTTCCAGGTGCCGTCTGTCACCCCTGGAAGGGGAACTCCCTGACTCCTTGCGCTTCCCGAGTGAGGCAATGCCTCGCCCCTGCTTCGGCTGGCGCACAGTGCACTCACCCACTGACCTGCGCCCACTGTCTGGCACTCCCTAGTGAGATGAACACGGTACCTCAGATGGAAATGCAGAAATCACCCGTCTTCTGCATCGCTCGCGCTGGGAGCTGTAGACCGGAGCTGTTCCTATTAGGCCATCTTGGCTCCTCCCCCCATGTGCCACATTTTCTTAATCCAGTCTATCATTGTTGGACATTTGGGTTGGTTCCAAGTCTTTGCTATTGTGTTATTCATTGAATTCTTTACCTTTCCAAGCTGAAAGGAGTAGATACTGGCTCAGTAACAACTACATCAAAAGTAAGAATATTGGCAGTTTCTCCTCAAGTTAAATGTACTTATATTATAATGACCTAGTAATTCCACTCTTAGGTATTTACTCAACAGTAATGAAAACATACGTTCCAAAAAAGAATTGTAAAACAATGTTCATAGCTTTATTTAAAATAGTAAACCACTGAAAACAGCCCAAATGTCCATCAACAGGTGAATGGACAAACAATTGTGATATATTCACACAACAGAATACTGCACAGCAATAAAAAGAAACAATAAATATATGCAAGAACTTGCATAAACCTCAAAAACAATGTGATAGACAAAAGAAGCATGCCCACTGCATGACTGCATTTATATGTAATGTTCTAAAACAGGCAAAACTAAATTATGGTGACAGAATTCAACAGAGTTAGGGCAGTGGTGAGAACTGCTGGACTAGAAAGGCATGAGGAATTCTTGAGGATAACAGAATTGTTCTATAGCTTGATTGAGGTGGGCATTATGTCAATTCTTATGGAACTGAGCACTTAAAACCTGTGCAGATACTGATAATAAAATAAATTCAAAATTAAATAAAAACTTTAAAAAAGAATAAAAGTAAAATGGCCAGTTTTATTCAAACTATAGTTACTGTATGCTCTTGTGTGACAGCATTTTGTCTCCGCAACTCTATTTTACAGATACTTTAATGCTCCCTTTTCCCTCTCAATTCATGCTAAAGATGAACAACGAATGGTCTCTTGATGACCGTTTTCACTGAAGAACTAATATTAACTGAAAATACGGATGGGGATTTGCCATCCACTCACACTTCTCTGCCTTTTCTACAATACTTTTTTTGCAGGTATTCAATGGTGACAAATGGTTTTACAAAGGGTAAACAATTAGAATATAGGATTCAGCACATTAAACAGACTTCACAGTCTCTTTATTAATCTTGAACTTGGTAATTTCTGAAAATTTTGAATCAACGTGCTTCTGGTTACTTTCCAATGACATTCAACAGTTAGACTTAAAAATACAGAAGAAAGCATTATAAGTTTTATCCAAAATGATTATGGCCATCATTTGAATAAAATACAGATTTTGCAAGCTGTAAAGCATATCATTACTACATAGTGGTCTAAGTAAGGTTTGGTTCACAAACTACAGAGCTCTAACCAAGTCATTAAATCTATCTAAAAGGGCCTCATTTGAGAAGCAATAAAATTTTTAATCATTTTATTATTAAAAGAGTGTTTAATATGTAGCTAATTAAATGCCAAAGGCAGGTTATCTGAGTTTAACCTTCAAAAAGAAAATGATGTATCAAAGTCTGCCTCTGGCATCATGGGATAGAAATGTCATCCTCATAATCATTGCGTGACAACTAGCTGGTGGCCTTTTCTAGAGCTATACTTAAATTACCTGATTAAATTAATAGCCATTTAGATGTTTTAGGAACTGCACAGACCTATACTAAATGAAAATTAGGTCCATTACATTTTCTGAGTGGGCTAGATAGACCCTAAAATAAAACACGTATGGCATTGCCCACATTACTTAGATTAAGCAATTAAAAGCTCTTTCTAAAAAGTGACTAATTCCCCATAATGTACAGACAACTGAATTTACACTAACGACCAGAGGTAAGTTTTTGGGGTTTTTTTTTTTGGCTATTTTTCCTTTTCCTCAGACAAAGTCTCTGCATTTGTTTATTTTAAAATAAAAGATTAAAATTTGAACATATCACTTAAATATGTAGGTAGATAAAACTATTTGTTCTGTATCTGTAAGACAACGAACAATGATTATGTGTAAGTAAAACAGTAAAGTAGGAAATCATCCTGAGAATTCACCTCACCATCAATGAAGCATTCTAGGAAATAGCTTTCAAACTATTCAATCTCAACTATTTGGAAATAATTTTTAAAAATTAATGCACTCTTTCCTCACTAATTCTTTCATATGAAATCCAGATCCTCAACTTATTAAATATATCACAAAAATGCAAACAATATATTTGTTAATACATTTAAGAAGCAAACCATTATTCCTTCCATATTTCTCCAGTTGAAAATGGATATGATCGAGTGTGAGCTTCAAGAACAGGTTTGATTGGGTATAATAACTCACACCTGTAATCTCAATGCTTTGGGAAGCTGAGTCAGGTAGATTCCTTGATTCCAGGAGTTCGAGGTTACAGTGAGGCTGCTACTAGACTCCAGCAGCCTGGGCAACAGAGTGAGACTCTCTCTCTTAAAAAAAAAAAAAAAAAGAAAAAAAAAGTATGGTCACTGTTATGCCCCAAGTACCTAGAACCGTGTCTAACACGTTGTAGGTATTCAATAAATATTTGTTGGGTTAAAGGCAAGACTGGATTTTTTTTCAGTTTTAATGAGTATCATTTACTTAAAAATCAGCTCAAAATCTTGAAATCCTGTATTTTAACAGTATGTTACAAAATTACAGATTTGGCAAGAAAGTTTTAGGCCAGTGTCATTTGGTATGCGAGTATGCAATAAATTAACTGCATCAATGTAGTGGGTTCTTTTATTTATATTTAAGGTCTTGCTTACTTCATTTCATTTCACTTCATTTCATATTTATCAAAGATACAATCTTATATCCTATTCGTGATCTTTAAGGGGCTTGAGCCCCTTAAGATAGATATAAATCCTTAGCAATATTTACTTTCAGAATCCTCCCTGTGGCTACAAAACTTTGACCTACTATAAGATCTGGTGCTATTTACAGATAAATTCCACCTGTGACATGTTCATGATGTTCCTAATATTACGTAGAAAGAACCAAGGGGACATTGATAAGATTACATAAACACAATTCTTTTGGAATCAAAAACACTTACGTATAACTTAGTTGAATGTATATCAGTCTTTCTTCATTAAATTAACATTTACTGAGGGCTTATGGTGTATCTGCATTGTGCTAGACTCTTTGTAGAAATACAAAGATTCCTAAAACAACCACTGTCTTAAATCTGGTGTGAACGAATAATTAAATTGAGTATGAAAGAGTAATAATAAAAAAAGTACATGGGTAATATTAGAAATATATACATATACAATGGCTATGGAGATGCAGAATGGTTGAAGTTCCTAGTAGGTGGCTGAGGCAAACTGGGAAAGGGGTTGTAAGTAACGATGTTCAAAACTGTCATATGACAAAACAAAGAGGAAACTTTTACCTGAGGATGGCTAATCTAAAAAAATCCATAAAAACATTGTGTGAGAAACTAAATTCAACTTAATACAGGTCCTTTTCAGAAAATGTCAGAATCTGATTTAATGGATTGAGTTAAAAAAATTATTTTATTAGCATATTAAAAAATAGTCCAAGTGTAATGCATTTCAACTACTGTGTGATTTTTCATAGTTACCATGGAAAAAAATTCCTACACAGGAACATCATGGGACAATTCCGTAATAGAAAAGACAGAGGAATATCACATTTGTAGAAGAGCACAGAAATAACAATGTAAGATTTCCCGCCAGGCGCGGTGGCTCACGCCTGTAATTCCAGCACTTTGGAAGACCGAGGCAGGCAGATCATGAGGTCAGAAAATCGAGACCATCCTGGCCAACATTGTGAAACCCCTGTCTGTACTAAAATACAAAAAATTACCTGGGCGTGGTGACGTGCGCCTGTAGTCCCAGCTACTCAGGAAGCTGAGGCAGGGGAATCGCTTGAACCCAGGAGGCGAAGGTTGCAGTGAGCCGAGATCACGCCACTGCACTCCAGCCTGGCAACAGAGCAACTCTGTCTCAAAAAAAAAAAAAAAAAAAAAAAAAGATTTCCAAGAGCTCAGGAGCTTT
This sequence comes from Pongo abelii, assembly GCF_028885655.2. Classification (NCBI taxonomy): domain Eukaryota; kingdom Metazoa; phylum Chordata; class Mammalia; order Primates; family Hominidae; genus Pongo; species Pongo abelii. Next base: position 31,184,734 of record NC_071985.2, on the reverse strand, counting down.
AGGATGTATTTTATAAATAGTGTGCAATATCTCACTGACCCCAAAGCCTGATTATCCTTGGAAGAAGGCTGCGAAGAAGGCCCAAATCTTGCAAGGATTTCCATTCATGGTAATGCAGGTGGGAGAGAGTGGGAAGGAATAGCCAGGTTACCATAACAGAGATCCAGTTTTGTTTTTTTTTTGAGATGGGGGGGGTCTCACTCTGTCACTCAAGCTGGAGGGCAGTGGCACAATCTCGGCTCCCTGCAGCCTCTGCCTCCTGGGCTCAAGTGATCCTCCCACCTCAGCCTCCCAAGTAGCTGGGACTACAGGCATGCACCACCTCGCTGGGCCAATTTTTGTATTTTGGTAGAGATGGAGTTTTACCCTGTTGCCCAGGCTGAGAGATCTAAATTTTAAATGGTATTTTCAACCTATGCCTGTCTTAGATTTTAGTTGTCATGTATATCAAGAGGTTTGCTATTTGACATACAATAATATTGACAGGAAAATTCTTTTAATCATTCATAGAAGTCAGTCTCAGCCTAGATATTATTTTGAATGCTACTGGAGCTATTGAGAATGGTATTCAAGTTGTTCAGATGATTATGTATATCTTCAAGGAAACCTAGGAATTAATTCATTATAAGAGATGGGGAAATATTTCATCTCCCCCCTCCTACTCATGATGTGTCTATTTCATATCAGATCTAGTATTGAAATATTGTGGGTAATAGTAATAACCACCATTCCCTGCCTACCTGCTCTGTGTGCTGTACATACCAGGGTTTCTCAGCCTCTACACTAGCCACACTTGGACCGGATAACTCTCTGTCGTGGGGCCTGTCTTGTATATTACAGGGTTTTAGCAGCATCCCTGGCTTCTACCCACCAGTAACACTCCCTCCCTAGTTGTGATAACAAAAATATCACTAGATTTTGCCACTGTCCCCTGGCAGGAGGTAGGGAGGTAAAAATTATTCCAAGTTGAGAACCACCGTTGTATTCGACACTTTATTTGGTTACCTATCTATTCTTATTACAATCTTGCGTGGCAGGAATTATTATTCCTGTTTTTAAAATGAGAAAGCTGAGATTCATAGAAGGATATAAGATTTAAACTTGGGCATTTTCATCTTTATTTTCTTCACTATACCTGTACCATATTGACCCCACCTTTAAAGATTTTTGTGCTCTGAATTTTCTAAAAGATTTAACACTAATTCCAGAAACATGCTCATGATACAGATCTAGAAATGTGGTAAAGCGTATAATCACGCTGAGTTTGTGAAGGGCAGTGGGTCCAGTCCAGATTGTCTTGTGGAGTTGCTCTGCCCTCCCGGGGCTGTCACCAAGCTACTCTCCTACTCTGTGACAGCCTTGTGACTGTTTTTAGATAGCAAGTGAAAAAAATCTGAATCATTGGCTGTCTTTGGTTGTTTTCTGATTTTCAAGCAAAGGGAAGGGGCATTCTTGAAAAATGCCCCTGCTTTTTCTTTGAATTAAGTAACATTTTAAAGTTTTAATTTGAGATCGTGAGCTGGGTCTTTATTTTGACATTTGGCTCCAGGGAGCACAACCATCATTACCAGAACGTTGAGTGAGTTTTCTTTTTCTAAATCCCCGCTGATGATATGGGTTGAGATTTCTGCCAGTTATAAGCAGGAGGCCTTGAGTTAGTCTCTTAACCTTTCTTCGCTTGTTTTCTCTTATAGTAAACAAGTGCTTCAGCTATGATCTCTGGAGTCTTTTCTGGCATTTCTTTTCTGCAGCTGCTATTGGATTTTCCTTCTACAAAACTCAGACTTATTTTCTTAGCCTCAACATGGATGAAGGTTACAATCTATTTTAAAGACTTGTTTTTGGAAACTTTCCATCCATTGAGCGGCTATTTGTTGAAAGAAAGTTTCTAGGAATATCTCTCTTGCAAATAACTTTTCAAGTAGGGAGTTAGAATCCGTAATGAACACAAGGAATAAAAGAATTTCACAATTTAAAAGAATTAGAGGTCAGGTGTGGTGGCTCACACCTGTAATCCCAGCATTTTGGGAGGCCAAGGCAGGCAGATCACTGAGCTCAGGAGTTTGAGACCAGCCTGGCCAAAATGGCAAAACCTTGTGTCTACTAAAAATACAAAAAAAATAAAAAAATAGCCTGGCGTGGTGGCAAGTGCCTGTAGTCCCAGCTGCTCAGGAGGCTGAGGTGGGAGGATTGCTTGAGCCTGGGCAGCGGAGTTTGCAGTGAGCCGTGATTGCACCTCTGCCCTCCAGCCTGGGTGACAGAATGAGAACCTGTCTCAAAAAAAAAAAAAAGAATCAGGTCATGACCATCCTAACAAACTACTAAGAACACATTTCCCACTAAGGATACCACAAATAGCAAAAATTTATTGGGTACCCACTGTCATACTCAGTTCTCACTTCCCTTGACTTGATCTTCTTAGAGATCTTATCTACCATCACGTCTACCTTTGTTTTGTCACAGAACATCTCTCTTCTGAGCCCCAGATCTATACCAAAAATTGCATATTGGAAATCATTTTCACATTTGTTCCACCTTCTTGGTACCTGATGCAGTAAGTTCCAAACTGTTCTTTCCACCCACCCACTCTCTAATTCTAATCCTCTTCCAACATTTTCTACATATGTGAAGAGCTCTACAATTTCTCCAGTTTTCTGGAAGACTCTGAGGGCAGATAAAGGACAATGAAATTTGAAAACAGGTGAACAGCAGAGCTGGGTGCAGTGGCACATGCATGTAATCCCAGCCACTAGGGAGGCTTCAGATGGGAGGATCCCTTGAGGCCAGGAGTTCAAGACCAGCCTGGGCAACAGAGTGAGACCCCTATCTCTGAAAATATAAAATAAACTAAGAAATAAAAATAAAATTAAACTTAAAAAGATAAGAAAATAGTAAATACAAAAGACAAAGAAACAGAGGGTAGGAAAATAAGCAAGAGGTTTTTATAATTGACCAGGCACAATGGGACGAAGATTTGGAATGGGGAATAGGCTTGACCACTTTATAAATAAATGAATGAATAGGTGAATGGCTGTGTAATTTGTTTGTAGTGGTACGTAGTTGTACATTATATGCTTGCATGTAATTTGTATGTAGTTCATTAACAAAAATAATAGGACAAAGAAGAGACATTGAAGGGAATAACACTGATACACTAACTCTGAAGTCACCTAAAATGCACGTTATCATTAATTCTTATTTTTTTGTTACCATGTTCATAGAAAGGGCATGCCCACTTTTATTAAAAGAGTGGCAGGAGATGTAAAATCTGAAAGCTGTAATTATTTTCGAACTAATTGGGGTTTGGCTCAATATGGTTTGGGGCAAGCAATGACAGTGAAACACCTATTTTTTCAGTGTAGTCTTTTCACTTGGTGTCATTCCTTGGAAAAGGCTAGCAACTTATTCTTCCCTTACAGGGTTTGTAATGACTTTATCAACAGCCTTGATGCATCATTCTCAGTTCCTTTTCCTGTACCAAGACATGTGATGACATTTCCAAAAAGGTGATGTCAGCATGTTAATAATTTCCCAGATAAACACATATATTTCTGTGTCAGTAAATCACCAGACATGAATTTTAGTTACATGTTGTATTTAGTCAGTAGTGGTGGAACTAGAGCTCAGTACTCCTGACTCAACTTATTTCTCCCATCTTTGCTGTTTCCCGGATGAGGTTTCCTAGACCTAGTAAAGTCACCAGAAGCCTTTTTGTCTCTCATATAAAATAGCTGTCGAGATCAATAAGAGTTCTGTGTCTAGAGCAGTCTCAGAGATTGCTTATGGGTTTTATTCCATCAATGGAAAAAACAGAAGAAGTGTACCTGCACTACTCCAATTCTGATTTATTTGCTTTGCCTTTAGAAGAAAAAATGAGTATGAAAATATATGTTCTTTCTGAAAATTTTTCCCCTAGCATTTCCCTTTGTATTTCTCGGCAAACTTGGCTGCCATCTTAATGGCAATATAAGGTACCATGGCCTTTTTTCACCCACCCGTTACTCAGAGTCAGTTTTTCACCATCTAGAATTTAGTGCATCTTTGGTGAAGCCTGACAGGTACATGGAGGGTGAGCAGGGGGAGGTTGGAGAAAGGTAAGAGGGCTAAGAAAACAGCTATATAATTTACAATCCTCCTTCCCATAAAAGGACAGCAAGCAGGTTAGGTCAAGTGTGCTGTCAGAGGGGCACCAGCCAGGCCTCCAAAAGCTACAGGACCCTATTTCATTATCCCACAACGTGCATTGCAGTGCACCAATGTCCCACTCTAGGGCCATAGCTAATCAGCTATGACGGAAGAGGAAAACAGTAACCAGGAACCCGAATACGAATGATAGAACTAGCATTGCCTGTTGCCAACATTCATTTGGAGAACAGTAGTGACAAGTTAGGATAACTAGAACTTATGACCAGACTCTTTGACTTTGTAGCTGTTACCACAGTGCTTCATCAGTGCTAAGTGCATGGGCTTTGAGTCCAAATTCTGATGCTATCATTTGTGAGCTAGATAACCTTAACCTTTCTAAGTTTCAGCTTCCTTAACAGGTGATTAGAATGAAGCTAAACGCTTAGAGTTGTTGAGAGAAATGACAACAATAAAAAAAGTATTCACACCAAATGCATAATACAGAGATTGGCACATGTTAAGCACACACTAAAAATTAGCTGTTATGATTATGACAGATACCTCATGAGTGTATCTGTGGTGTCAGGCTAATTTTTTGGATTTGCCTACGTACCTTTTGGCTATCTGCCTTTAGCTACTAGAGACTTTCCTCAGTTTCTATAAGATAGTGTATTAGTCGCTTCACACTGCAGATAAAGACGTACCCAATACTGGGTAATTTATAAAGAAAAAGAGGTTAATGAACTCACGGTTCCACATAGATGGGGAGGCCTCACAATTATCGCAGAAGGCGAAAGGCACGTCTTACCTGGCGGCAGACAAGAGAGAGAAATGGGAGTCAAGTGAAAGGTGAAACCCCTGATCAAACCATCAAATCTCATGAGACTTACTACCACAACAACAGTATGGGGGAAACCGCCCCATGATGCAATTATCTCTCACCAGATCCATCTCACAACACATGGGAATTATGGGAGCTACAATTCAAGATGAGATTTGGGTTGGACACAGCAAAACCATATCAGATAGACTGATCAACTTGGCAAGACACAATAATTAAAAACTCATGCCTTGATCACATCACCACAATTATCAGAATACCCGAGGAGAGAGTTACAAATGTGTTCTGGAAAAGAGAGATAAACAAAATGTTCCTACTGTGCATCACAGCCTGTATTCATTTCTTATAATTAGTTCTTATCCTTCCCTTGACATAGCTCACCACAGAATAGCATAAAAAGCACAATGAGAATACAACTATAGAAAAATAATCTCATGTGCTATATTGCCATTTACAAAACACAATGCCACTTACAGCAGTTCACAAATGCTATCTTACAATAAAGAGTTCCATTAACATTAGAGAAACTGAATGTCTCATTCAGAGTGGCCTTTGTATCAATGATTCCTTTTGTTAGTGGACAGGGAAATGAAGGGGGGAGCAGTGAGTGCTCGCTCTTAACACTTTAGATTTGAAAAGAAAATGATCCATGGGGATGTTTTTGATCTACAGTGAAATGTAATATTCTGTTCAGGAGTTGACATAGTATCACCGCATTGAGCAGGGCAGGTGGGGACAGAGAGGCCTTGCATATTTTTTGCTTGTTTCTTCTCTCATCAACTGGAAATATGACAGTGTTAGTAGCAAACCTTCTATCCAGTGTATGAAAACCAGGCACTTAGGCATTTTTGAGTGATAATTCAATAGGATTAAATTATACTCATGTGACAACTCAACCTCACTAATGAGGTACATTTCAGTAAACTGTTGACAGAACTGTCTGGAAGGTTCCTTTAATTTACCAACAAGTAACAACATGGGAAAAGCATTAGTCAACTAGATGAAGATGAATAAGCAGTGAGGTCTAGGGGTATTTTACATTAATACCCGACAACCAGAAAGAGTTTTTGTCACCTGCTCTATTTAGCCCAAGGCAGACAGAAAATAACTGGTACCTGTTAGTGTGATTGACTTACCAAAGCAATGAAAGGAATTATCTTGAAGAGGTCTGGTTGGAAAACATGTCAGAAAAATTTCTTTTCCTTTCAGTTAGCAGGAAGCATGTTCCTTGCAAAGTGGGTGATGGTTGCAATGAAGTTGAAAGAATGCTTCAAATCTTTTCAGATGGCAACACCAACACTTTCATTTTTCAAATTCATTGAGTGAGTCCTGACAGATTTTAAAAATCTGTCTGTATATATTTCTACCCCTGTGTTGATTAAGACTAATGCAGAGTTACCCTTGCCCAACTAAATAATTTATTCCAAGCCAAGAAAAGAAAGAAAATATAAGGAAGGCAGAAGAGCAATAAATAGGAGACAAGGAAACCTGCCTCATTGAAGCATCGAATGCTTATCGAAAAGTAGCTCAAGCTAAGATTATACTGGCTAATAAGAAGAGGGCTATGAAATTATTTGCATGCTTTGAGAAGTGTTCTGGAACTAATGCTTCTATAATGTCTGGCAAGCAATACGGCTGAAGGAAAAAGCAGATTAACTCTATGTGGATGAATACGGTAACCGTTAGGGGGCACTATGGATTCCCAAACGGATATTTAGGTTCCAGGATTTACTGGTCTCAATAGTTATTTTCCATAACTAATTTTTCTAAAAAATGAGAGTTTACAGTATTTGCAAGAGAACGTGTGTCACAAAGAAAAGGTGGGGACAAAACTGAGACTATTATCTTACTGCATCTGTTGGTCATAAATTACTGTAAACAGCTGTGCATTTAAGAAGAATTAAAGCTTTGAGTATCAAACATAGTAGAGGGGAATGTTGGTTCAGCTAATCCAGACTATTAGCTAATTCATAAACCACATCTATTTGGCTTTGAAAGAAGAATAGGTTTACAGGGTTTCTTTGCAACAAGTTACCTTTCTCATTTCACCTCGATATGACTATTGTTCTAGTGAGTCTGCATTTCCAGAACATACAGTGATTTGTTAGAGACCACTGGCAGATAGAGTAGGAGGGAGATGATGGGAAGACCCCATGAGAAAGAAAAAGAGCCTTTACAGTTTCAAGTGAGCCAGTTGAAACTGTGCATGGGAGCAAAGAAAAGAAAATTATTCAGTGCGATTGTCAACACATTTGTATATAAAATTCCCAGCTGGACCATGAGTAAGAGAAAAGTTCTGCCAATAGATAAGCTCTAGTAGGTCTGAAAATACTGACAAGGTGTTTACATAACAGAATGGGAAGTACTACAAAAGAGCCAGCTAATTTCAGAGATGAAAGAGTGCAAAAAAAAAAAAAAAAAAAAAAGAAAGGGTGCTTCTCCAGCCCACCTGGCAGAGCTTCTTCTGTTACCGGCCCCCAGGTACTATAATATCTCTGCCTCTCTGAACATTGTTTCCAATCTTGATGGGAATTATAATGACAATAATCACTAACATTTATCCCATCGTCTATTATTCATAAAGAACTTTCATCATCTTATTTGTTCCTGAAGTAAGTAGGGCCAGTATTTTTTAATAACACTCGACAGATATTTTATAACACTTGACTTCAGCAACTGCCATACTGAAGTTAAAAAACACCCAAATCCTCTAATTCCAAATCCAAGTGCTTTTTTCACTGTGCCAAATTATCTCAAAATGTCAATCCTTGGAACATCTAGAGGCAAAGTTGCAGACTTTGAGAAGGGCTGGTCCAATCCAGGTGAGAATCAAATGTCCCAGAAAACAATTGATTACAGTAGTCCTCACAGAGAATTCTAGGAGAGACTTCAGCTTTGTATAGTCAGGCTAGGCATCAGGGAGAAAACTGACATGAAACTTGATTGTATCTTTCCTTTACATTTGTTAAAAAAAAAAAAAAAAAAAAACAGGAAGAGGAGATCCCAAAGTATTAAAGGCCAAAAATCTTTTTTAATACATTCACTTTATAGGAAAATACAAAATTAATAATAAACTGGCAACAGAGAAAGAAACAATTAGGAATTTTTACCTTTAAAATATTTTAGTATAAGGTCTCATTTGAAAATACTCATTTGAACAACAATACTCTTCTCTTCTAATAATGTATATACAGTAGTGGCTAACCTTTGTGTTAAATCTACTTATAAGACTATTCCAGTGTTAAGTCAAATTGATTGTTCCAGCTGTTACTATGACCAATTAACACTCAATTGTCAAGTAAGAGCTTGAGGAGAATAATTTAAAAATTAAAAATAAACAAACATTATCTAAGATTAACTCAGCTGTCTAATCAACTATTTGGACAGTTTTAATAATGTTAATAGCTGATAATAATTAAGAATTAACTGCTTACTATGAGACAGAAATTGCATTTACAAGCATTATGTAACTTCATCTCTCTATGATTCTATGAATATCAGTGCTGTTATTAGCCACATAGAGATGAGAGAAGATGACTGAGAGCCTGGGCAACTCGCCTGCTTCACACGAGTTAGTAACTAGTAGAGCCAACATTTGAATCTAGGTATGTTTTATTCCAGAGTCCTCACCACACTGGTTTGGCTTTACCTTAGCTAGATCCTGTTTCTCAGCTAGTTTTCTAATGTTCTGCCCTATTCCTGGTTTTCCTAATCTTTCATTTGTTTTGCTCTGTTCTGGTGATCTAACACAAACATAGCTTAGTTTAGAAAGATGGGATGAAGTTGAAGCAATTGGGAGCAAATGGAGTAGATATTTATAGAAAAACCTACTTTTTTTTTGATAGCAGAGGTTAGCACCAAGCTGAGTAGCCAGTGCGTGGCTATGAATAATATCAAGAGTAATTTTTTTAAAAAATAAGGAATTCACCTTCCTAATATACTTAAATTTGGATATAAAGATATATTACAAAGATTTTAATAATGTTTATAATAGGAAAGGATAAAAATCTAAATGACTATCAAAAGGAGTATATAAATTATGACAAATACATAAAATGGAATGTTGTGTAACTATTAAAATAAATGAAATGGATGCATTTGTGCTAATATAAATCAATCACCAAGACATAGTGTTAAGTGAACAATCAAAGTGCTGAGTAGGTTATATCTAGTATGTTACCAAATACTTTTTTTTTTTTTGAAATGGTGTCTCACTCTGCTGCCCAGGCTGGAGTACAGTGGCGTGATCTTGGCTCACTGCAAGCTCCGCCTCCTGGGTTCAAGCCATTCTCCTGCCTTAGCCTCCCAAGTAGCTGGGACCACAGGCACCCACCACCATGCCCAGCTAATTTTTTGTATTATTAGTAGAGACTGGGTTTCACCGTGTTAGCAAGAATGGTCTCGATCTCCTGACCTCATGATCCACCTGCCTCAGCCTCCCAAAGTGCTGGGATTACAGGCATGAGCCACCATGCCTGGCCCCCAAATATTTTTTAAAAGATAGACATATAAACTAATGTAGAATAGACTATCAGTGTTATTTATTGTTTCTGTAAAGGGTAACTAAATCAAAGAAAATAATTATTTGTGTTATTCTAATTATTTTTTATCATATGCATGAATTACTTAAAAGTATTTTAGCATTAATAAAAATTAATAGATGCTCAATCAACGTTCATTGACCTTAACAGTGATTAGAACACATAAGCCATGTGAATCCAGAAGCACTAGACTTGGAATCAGACATTAATTTTAAATTTGGCTCTGTCACCACTAGCTGGATTTCTTTGTATAAGATCTGAATCTTTTAGTTTCAATTTCTTCTTAAGGGAAATTGGTATACTAATATCTACCCCACAACTCACAGGTTCTCAAGGATCAGATAAGGTAATATAAAGATTCTCTAAAGTGTGAAAATGTTATTGTTGTTATTTATTGGTGAGGCATGCTCTAGTTCATGCAGTCAGAAAGGGAAGAGTTAACATATACGGTTAGATTTGCTATGTCAAGCAAATCAACCAAATGTGTGTCAAATATCCACTTGGAACCATATTCCTATTGTATTAACATCGACTGTGAAGACATTTTTCATCTCGTAAAGGGGAAAATATTGATTTGAAAACATACTTGCGTGAATCTTTGTGATAGAAGGTAAACCACACAGGGGCCATGGGGAGACAGAGAGAAACAGTATTGATCCTTGGAAGAAAAAGAGAAAGAGGAGAGAAGAAAGGATGACAACTAGATTAGTCAAAGATCAAGGGCTCAACAATGTGACCCCACCACATCACTTGCCAATAAAACCCTGAAAGGGTGGAGGTGAGTAGATTTTGAAGAAAGCCAGTAAAAGGGCTAAGCACTACATTCAGGGAGCAGCTCAAAAAAAAAAAAAAAAAAAAGGAGAATTCAAGCGAGATCGAGAGAAAAGCATAAGGAAGTAAAAATGCAGAGCCTTTGGGGAATAAAAGGAGGAGTTTTGTAATGCCACCGACAAGGATTGAGATCCAGGCCAGACTGACTTTAGAAGTCTAAGGGGCAGGGGCCCCAGCTGACTTCAGGGTAACATACTATTTCCCCAAATAGGTACTTGGCCATTAAAGTTCAATACACCGTAATGTGAGTCTGCGGTTGCAGAATACAACCCCCGGATAGCCAGCCCAGTGGATTGATTATCCACAATCAGCAGGAACATTCCTAGGTGAAGTGCAAATTGCTTTCCCTGGTGCTTGACCCTTCCAAACCATAATGATAATTGCTGCTGTGTTGCAAGCTGGGCTTATGAACAACTCCAGGGTTGGTGCCCTCCTCTCCAGTAAGGCTACCAAGTAGTGTGGACTATATACATCTGATTGTGACAAATTACTAGTTTACGTGCTCATCAGTGCACAGTGGTAGGTACTTTGTAACGTCACCAAAGCAGAAAACAACACTTCTCTCTCCTCAAAATAATAAAATAAAATCTACTACTTCTATATATTTTTGGTAGGAAATAAAATAGGTTCAATTTTAGTCACATAAGCAGTAAATCAAATACCAAATTTAAAACAATGAACTACAAAGAGCCTCCTCAAAGTCATTTAGCATTGATAAATTAGTAATGTATTATTAAATTATTCATATCTTTTTTCCTTTGGACTATAATGATATACTGTACACAGCACTGATAATTTACTTAGGCTGAGTCCATTCATTTAATTATGCTGCTAAACTTGGTAGGCCAATTGGTCATCATGAGAGTTTCCAGGCAAGCTAATCACAAATATATAGAACATGTCCCTTATTGTCCCCAGCGGCTAAGTGCTAAAATGCTATTTAGTGCTCAGAAGGTTAATGTCCTGCTTATGTAAATTGTCCAATTTAACATTCAGCAGCAGTATCATAAATTCTGGCTCCAGGATTTCATTAAACGTATGTTCAAACTAGTTGACCTTAAAGGTTAACAAGCACAAGTTAAACAGGACAATTATTTAACTCACTTCTTATCAAGAGACTGAAGCGTACTAGCCATTTAATAGCTTTGCATACTTCACAATTAGAATTCTTATAAGGCCTCTGATAAAACTGCAGGTCATGAATTTTCATAAGGATGTCAGATAATAACTATTTATCTGCACTTGTTTTTCTTTCTTATAAACTTAAACTTTGATCTTAACATTCAATTAGAAATGATTCCACAGAGAAAGACTAGGTGACTCAAAGACTTAGTATTCACTTTCTTTTGGGTCTGCATGAAGATTTAAAACATGTTATTTGCATTGTCATTGATGGAAATTAATATAAAAGTCAGAGGCTCACTATCAAGTGCACAAGACTCAAGCGAGATATTTGGCGCAATGTTGAGTCACAACATTGCTTACTGTTTTTGGATATTAGACTAAACATTTGATTCTTTTCTTAAAAGTCCCCCTCAGTTCCTATTGATCTACCGGAGAAAATTTATTTTCCATTGCATTTATTTTATTATGAGTTTTAATATGATGTGAAAGAAAGATGATATGAGACATCCTTTTCCTTTCCAGTCTTGTTTTCTCTCCTTTTTCTCCTTGGGCATTGTGAAATATGAGCAAAATCTGGGAGTGATTGCCACAGTCTTGCTACCTACAGCTCAGGTGAGGCATTGAGAGAAGTCTGGGGGCTGGCTGACATTTCCACACACTTCTCACTGCGGGAGGATAAAGCAACGGCTTTGGGGATACATTAAATTGGTAACCATGCACCAGCAATCTCAATAGTTGAAAGCCACTGTACACCAGGAAAGGCACATGAAGCATTATCTCCTTGCAGTTTCAACTGTTCATAATGCATGCTATTTGGAAGATAAAGCCACAAATAAGAGCAAACAGGATTTTATTAATAAACCATGAGCTGAATTTCTGTTAGGAGCTGAAATGGAGCAAACTATGTTGTAATTGCCTATAGATACATTTACTAGGTGCATAGTAACTTTTAAAATTTGGTAATGATGGTTAAAAATAATTAAATGTAATAATAGAAAAAGAGTAGTAGATAGATAGATAGATAGATAGATAGATAGATAGATAGATAAAATAATACCTATCCTTGGCCCAGTTCCTTATTCTGCACTCCTTATTTCCCCCAGAGGTTACTTATTGTTAGGAGCTGTTTAAAGAAATAATATAAGGAAGAAATATTTTCTAGCATGAAAAAATGTGACAGTGTTTTATACCTTCTTGTGTTGCTCTTCATCCAAACTTCATATTTTGAATATTGGCTTCAAATCCTGCCTGAAAGGGGACATAAATAAAGTGAAATGGCTAATGGACTAAAAACACTTATGATCAGGTTTTCATAACTAACATTATTGATAGCTTCTCTCACACATGTACTCGCACATAGTGCAATATCCATTTCTAAAATAAGATTTAGAGCCCTATTTGCAATAAAAAGGCGAGCGCATGCAAATAAAGAATGCCAAAGTGAGGCCTACGGATGGTATTTCCCTAGAGAGGGAGAAAAGGACCTCCTTCTAAAGCAGAGCGTCAGAGTTGACCACAGAGGGGGTGCAGAATACCTTTTCAGATTTCGGACTTAGCTATGCTTTTTTGTGTGTGCTCTGGAAGGGTCTTAAAGAGCAGCGAGTTGTTTCTTTCGTTTGGAAATGAATACTTTTTTCTACTTAATGGCACTAGTTTTTGAACTTGCTCGTGTAAATAGATTCCAATGTCTGTGCATTAAATACAATAACAAAGAGTGTCATGCAGGAAATGTGACACAATACAAATAAAGAGGCTGGCAAGATGGAAATATTTTCATGGGATCTAGTCTTTTCTATTATCAATTTGAATGTGGTTTTCCTTCTTCTGATCTCTATTATAGCAAAGACAGTAGAAGAAATGCTTTTTCAAAGCCTAGAAATTCATTTGGGGAAAAAATAATTTTTATAAATTACTTTCTCTTTAAAAATATTTTAGCTGTAATTGCAATAAGAAGATGCTAACAAAGTAGAAAGCATTTTATCTGTTTTTGCTATTTTAATATTTGGGGAAATAATTTTCTTTCATTTTAGGTTCTATTTTTCCCATGTCAGCAGAAATTTTTTTTTCTTCAAAATCTGGACTTTAAAACGTTATTCTATAAACAATTAAATGCAGATTACATGGTAAACAGTAAATTATGTTGTTACTAAATTAATTTCAAAGAGCGTAGTATTTCTGGGATTGATATACATAGCCACTCATGTTTACAGCTTTTATCATGGTAGGATACCCTCCCTCAATTATGATCAAAAAGTTCTAGCTCATCACTTAATAAGCTATAACCTTTGGCCAGGAAGTTTACTCCTTCATTCCACCAATAAATACTGACCATCCAGTACATTCTGGACTCTGCAATTAAAACAGTTAAACAACTCAAACATGAAACCTTCACTCAAGAAATTTTATTCTACTTAATTAACTTCTCCAAAGCTCAGTTGCTCCTTCTATTAATACGGGGCTATAAAACATCTAATTTGTGAGGAGCATGTGAGGTACAAGGAACGGATGAGACAATTCATGTGAAGGAATTGTAAGGCCCAATAAATCAGCTAATATTTCTACTGGATTATAATTTTTTTAAGAGTTAGAGCAGTTTCCTATTTACTTTTGTATCCCCTGCACTTTGTACAAGGCTCAGCTTTTAGTAGACACTTCATAAATATTGGTTGCATAATTATGAACAACAAACAGAGACCAAATTAGTCACTGCCTCATCCTGCTCTTCTTCTTACATTTGGTACAGTGCTTTTAACAATACCACACAACGTGAGAGAATATCTTGTTCATCTTTGTATGCCTCTTCCCGTTACCTGACACAATCCCTACACATAGAGGATACTTGAAGTGTATTTCATTAAAAAGTCTGTTGGTTAATTATCATTGAAAATAGAAAACTTAAGCACTTAGGAGAAGTGGAACAAGATGGCAGAGTCAGAACCTCCAGCAATCATCCTCCCACAGAAACAATTTGAAAAATTATTTACACACAAAAATGCCTTCATAAGAGCTAAGGAAAACAGGTGAGAGATCAAAGTACCTTGTTGTGATGCATTGAAGAGGATAGGAAAGACAGGTTTACATTACCTGTTTCATGCTTTCCTTAACCCCAAGCAGCACAATGCAGAGAGAGATTCTGTATGCTCGGGGGAAAGAGAGGGAAGTTAGCACAGGACTTGTCCCTGGACCCCATAGCTCCAGGGTTCAGGCTTGCATGGTGGACTTGATCTCTAGTCTGCATTGCCACCAGGCTGATATCAGTGGCCCTGGGCTTCAGGCAGCCTTCAATGACAGGCATCCTTCAGTGTCTCTGGGCTTCTTGCAGCACCATGCCAGCCACAATTGCCTAGGGCTTCTAGTGTGCCCCAGTGCCACACCTGCTATAGAGCTTTCCCAGACAAAGCCAGTCTGCAAAGACTAGAATAAGTAGCTACTTCTTCGAATATGCAGATATTGATGTGTGACTACAAAGATCAAGAACAATCAGGGCTATACAACCCCCAAGTGCTAAATTTTACTGGCTTAAAAAATAATACTAAAAAGAACAATCAGGGAAACATGTCATCACCAAATGGAAAAAAATAAGGTACAAATAACCAACCCTAAAGAAATGGAGACGTATAAACTACCTGACAAAGGTTTCAAAATAACTGTTTTAAGGAAGCTCAGCAAACTTCAAGAAAATACAGAGAAACCCTAATACAGGTATGGAATTGAATGTGAATTTAGAATGAGAAAATAAATCACAACAATTTATTGGACCTTTGTGGAAAAAAAAAGAAAATACAGAGAAACAATTAAACAAAATGAGGAAAACAATGTGACCAGAATTAGAAATGTAATGAGAAATTAAAATAATACTTTTTAAAATAAAACAGAAATCCTGGAGCTGAAAATACAATAAAGAAAATGAAAAATGCAATAGAGAATGTCAACAAGAGAATTGATCAGGCAGAAGAAAACTCAAGCACTTAGCCATGTCCACATGGACCCCTTTGGAACTGGTCTCCACTACAGCCCTATCCCATTGGCTAGCTGCCAATATTGAAAATTTTAAATCTGTAGTCTCAGTCCTACCCAGTATTTAAGACAATCCTAACAATGCTTGTAAGCATATAAGAGGCAAGTTGGACATTAGTAGAAGTTTCCCTGAGGAACGGACTTTTAAGGTAGCATTTAGATGATGAGTAGGAAGATTTGTAGGGGAGAAAGAACATCCTTCAAAGAAAATAACATGTACAAAGGATGATAAATGGAAGAGAAGATGGCAAATTTGTGAAAGTAAGGGAAATCCAGCATGCCTGAAGCATAAGTTAGGAGGAGAGTGGTCTGGATTTCTCAACCCCCGCATCATTGACATTTGTGGCCAGATAATTTTTTGTTGTGGGGGTGGGGTCCATCTCGTACTTTGTAGGGTGTTTTGCAGCATACCTACTAGGTGGTAATAACACACCTCAATGTGACAATGAAAAATGTCTCCGATAATGACCCTCTGGAGGAAAACTCTCTGGGGTTGAAACACTGAGCTATTAGGCCATTGCAGAATCATGCAGGCCACGTAGGTTTTGAAGAAGAATGTATAGGAGATTACTATGATCTGACTTGCATTAAAAAAAAAAATCCCTATATCCCTGAGAGCATGCAGAGAGACAAGTTAGAGTTGACTCCAGAATCCACTGGAGGAACAATGAGGTTTGGACTGAGGTAGTGGTAGCAGGATGGAGAAAAGCCGATAGATTTGAGAAGTGTTAGGTAGTAGAATGCAAGTAGCATTTATAATCTTCATGACCATTTTCACTGTTTTATCTGATCTGTTCTGCTGGTTCTTCCTCAAGCTTTGAGCTGGGCTTCTGGTTGTGTTATAACTTCTGATTTCAATTGATTACATCTTCTTTTTTTGGATTCAGGAAACTTCTTTGCTTATTTCTTTCAGAGGATAATTTTTAACTCTGCACTTTTTATTAAGTTTGACAGTGAACTGTGTGTGATCTGAAAAACATTGTTCACATTTTCTCTTGAAGTGAAACCCAGGCTAAACGTATCCCTTTTGGTGATCTACTTGTTTTTCCTGAGAGTAGGATTACTAGAAGCTGTCAAAGCAGTTCCTATCATTCCGCTGATCTTTATTTGACAAGAAAAACTCAGGGAGGAATCTCAAGTTTAAAGAAAAAATCATCATTGTTGAGTCTTCCAGAGTCTGAGCATCTGCTAAAGTTGACAGAATAACCTTTTGGTTATCTCACAGAAAAATCAACAATAGTCAGAATATATGTATTGCCCTATTTAGTGGGTTTCAGTACAATTTTATTATGCCCACCCTCACACAGTACAAGGCCTTTTCCATTAGTAAAGGAAGGAACAAAAGGTCATAACTTCCCTGCAACTTTTATCCACTAATTAGAGAGACCTTTTACTAGAGAACATAATTGGGCCATTACTAAATTTCTCTACAAAATAAAAAATATACAATTTCATTCTTGTTGGTTTTCTTGTGAGTGAGACACAGATCATCAATGGATATTCAAAAATTAATAAGAACATTACTGATGGGTTTTCTAAATGTGAGATTCCAGCCCCAGGGATTCTATTAGTAGTCTTTGTATTTAAAAGCCTACTGGTTAGGTAGACATTTGGAAGCTGCTTCTCATCCAAAGCCATTCCAAATATATAATTTTACAATAATGAATCATATTAAACGTCAAGTGCAGAAATAATATTGGCACTGAAACAAAAAAAATTTCATTTAGCAAGAACCCTGAGGTTTCCTTAAAGCCAGCAATATTTCATAAACAACATAAAAAGACCCCCTCATAAAGATCTGTGAGTAGACACATATAGTAACAAGATCAGTGGTACCCATTACAACCAAGGGTTGTAGGTATATATCTGGATCAGCACATGCGAATCCAGCCTCTGAGAGCCAATTGCTTCACAGAGACATCTTCTTTGAGGTGAAGCTTGCTCTAAATTCTATTGCAAATGTCAACATTCTTCTTCCGTTTTCTCCTGTACAGTGCCAAGGTCCTAGTGCAATGAGTTTGATGAAGTCAACACCCAATTGTGTCTAGTTTCCTTCTTAAGAAAATTAAATTTTAGGTTTTCTACTTTCATTTGAATAAGTTGATCTTAAATGGCAAAATAACCAAAGTTTTCTTTTTAAAAATTAGAAAATCCAATAGGCAATGTGCTATCACTTACTTTGTAAGTATTTGTTGTATAATAGCTGGGCACAGTGACTCATGCCTGTAATCCCAGCACTTTGGGGGGCCGAGGTGAGAGGATCACTTGAGACCAGGAGTTCAAGACCAGTCTGGGCAACATAGCAAGATACCATCTCTAAAAAAAAAATAAAAAATTTAAAAAGTATTTAATGTAATAATGCCCATTTTCCATGTGTTGTAATAATGCCTATAATGAGTCTTGATGAAACACGTGACTATCCCCATTTTTCTTTTCTTTTTTTTGAAACAGAGTCTCACTCTTTTGTCCAGGGTGGGGTAGAGTGGCATGAAATCTGTCCACTGCAACCTCTGCCTCCCAGGTTCAAATGATTCTCATGCCTCAGCCTCCCGAGTAGCTGGGATTACAGGAATGCACCACCATGCCCAGCTAATTTTTGTATATTTAGTAGAGACGGGGTTTCGCCATGTTAACCAGGCTGGTCTCGAACTCCCGATCTCAGGTGATCCACCCGCCTTGGTCTCCTAAAGTGCTGGGATTACAGGCATGAGCCCATCCTATATTTTGCTTAAGGAAAGTTCTTCATATCAATACCACAACAACTCCTCAAGGTAGTGAATTTCAAGAAACTGGAAAGTTAAAATGTCAGTAGAGGCTGGAAGAAAGTCTGAAAAGGCTAAACTTATTAGCCACGGAGAGGCAACATGGTGCAAAGGAAAGAACACAGACATATGAGTTGGACATATGAGTGCTGGACAGTTCCTCCTAGGTGGCCTTGAGCATATTTGTCTCAACCCACCTGAGTCTTTATTAATATATAGCTAAAGACTTCTCAGACATTAAAATTCTATGCTTATAAGAAAGAAATCCAGAAGATTACATATTTTCTTTTGTTCTCTGACTTTAGTACGATCATAAGAGGCAACAAAAAAATAAATTCCCTTGTTAAGAATACACAGGTTTGTCTTTTGGTGATTAATTAATTCCCTAATCTCTTTCTCAACTCAGGAGCTGCTTCACTAGACTCACTGCATATTGTGATCCCTTTCTGTTCGGCTCCAGGATTATTCTGAAAATAGAAATGTTTTTCTCTTACTGCTAGGCACCAAGTGTTCAGATCAAGCCTGGGAGGCTAAACAAATTTCTGAATTGTCAAAACTTCAAACTTCCTGTCACTACCCGTCTGGGAATCAGAAATTCCGCCAAGAGAATACCTACTTTCTTAGACAAAGAAGGCTGAGGGCTGAGTGGTGCATTGTGCCTCTTGTTGAGTTCATATTTTGATCCCAGTAAATGTAGCCAATACTCACAAATTCAGTAAGAAAAAAAGACCGAAAAAAACCTGAAGGGTAATAGCATCAGTCCTCTGTGCTTACCATCCTCTCCAGGTACTGAGAAAAAATCATACTTTAGTTCTGGCAGTAGTGCAGTGAAAGAGAAGAAAATCTAACGATAGAAGTCCTCATCCTCATGTCGCGGTATAATGGACATTGGACACACAGAAGTGGGGAGAGGACCAGGCGCAATGGTTCGTGCCTATAATGCCAGCACTGTGGGAGGCCAAAGGAGTGAATCACTTGAACTCAGGAGTTCAAAACCAGCCTGGGCAACATAGCAAGAGGCCTCCTCTCTTATTATTATTATTATTATTATTATTATTATTATTATTATTAGAAGAAGAAGAAGAAGAGAAGCTGGGAAGGTGAGAGAGAGGTGAGAGATTAAAAAAAAAAAATCACCTATTGGGTGAGGTCTGGTGGGGCTCATACCTGTAATCCCAGCACTGTGGAGGCCAAGGTGGGCAGATCACTTGAGCCCAGGAGTTCAGGACCAGCCTGGACAATATGGCAAAACTCTGTCTCCACAAAAAATATGAAGACATTAGCCAGGCATGGTGGCATGCACCTGTAGTCCCAGCTACTGGGGGGCTGAGGTGGGAAGATGACTTGAGCCTTGGCGGAGGAGGTTGCAGTGAGCCAAGATCACACTACTGCACTGCAGCCTGGGTGACGATGTGAGACCCTGTCTCAAAAAAAAAAGAAAAAAAGAGAAAGAAAGAAAGAAAGAAAGAAAGAAAGAAAGAAAGAAAGAAAGAAAGAAAGAAAGAAAGAAAGAAAGAAAGAAAAAGATCACTTGTTGGGTACAATGTACGCTATTGGGTTGACATTAAAAGCCCAAACTTCACCACTATATAACTCATCAGTGTAACCAAAAATTACTTGTACCCCTAAAGCTATTGAAAAATAAAATGAAATAAAAATTCTCATGTCACAATATTTAGGATACAAGTAGTATATATACCACAATTATGATCCATGTTATATTTAAATATAAATAAATGTAAAGTTTTTTCTCCATAAGCAACTTTTTCAAAATTCTTACAATGAAAATTAATTATTTTATTGTAAAAACAAATACAATAAAGGCCGGGAACCATGGCTCACACCTGTAATCCCAGCACTTCAGGAGGCTGAGGCAGGTGAATCACTTGAGGCCAGGAGTTCAAGACCAGCCTGGCCAACATAGCGAAACCCTGTCTCTACTAAAAATACAAAAAAATTAGCCAAGCATGGTGTCACACACGTGTAATCCCATCTACTCAGGGTCTGAGGCAGGAGAATCACTTGAATCCAGGAGGCAGAGGTTGCAGTGAGCCAAGATTGTGCCACTGCACTCTAGCCTGGGTGACAGAGTGAGAAAAAAAAAAGAATTATCTTAGTTTGTCTCAAGCTCATCTGTGGTTGGGCTCTGTGTCCTCATCTAGAATAGTGTTTGGCATATAAAAGGTACACAACAATTTTTTTTTATTGGAAGATATTAACAAGTACATAAGATGATTTCAAATCCCAGTAATGTTATGAAGATTCCTTATAATAACTATGGTTCTCAACACTTGTCTGAACTAAATATTTCCTGCAAGGGGAGTCTGGATAATAATTTGGAGATATGAATTTGTATTTTGCTCCCTAACCCCTCCCTCCTTTTCAGTTTTAAGTAGATAACTAGGCCTTTGTATTTCCCTGACCTTGTGACTTGCGCAGAGTTGTAAATGAGCTGTCTGAAATCTGGTACTCTTCAAGTTTTTGTAAAATCATGAACTCACTCTAAGAGATTATGTGTTTGAGGGGTGTTGGAAGAGGGAATGCCTTTAAGAGTAACAAAGGAGAGGAGAGAAATTTCCTGTGGACTGATAACAGGGAGAGGGGGGTTATTCCAAGGCTGCAGCACAGGGAGGCCAAGAATGTGTGGAAAAGGGTCACCCCCAAGTCATCACACCATCTTTCTTAGGTGAGATGGCCTGGCCCATAGGCTGCCACAGGATTTTGTAGTTGCTTCATGACCTCATATCTCCCAAAGAAAGACGTTCAATTGTATCTGAATTTTGACTACGTTCCACTAACTGATGATAAGATGAACTCCATCATTATTGCATTGTATTAGTCAGGGTTCTCTAGAGGGACAGAACTAATGGAATAGGTATATGTATATAAAGGGGCATTTACTAAGTATTAACTCACATGATCACAAGGTCCTACAATAGGCCATCTGCAGGCTGAGGAGCAAGGAGAGCCAGTCTGAGTTCCAAAACTGAAGCACTTGGAGTCTGATGTTCCAGGGCAGGAAGCGTCCAGCACAGGAGATAATGTAGGCTGGGAGGCTAGGCCTGTCTCTCTTTTCACATTTTTCTGTCTGCTTATATTCTAGCCATGCTGGCAACTGATTAGATGGTGCCTACCCACATTAAGGATAAGTCTGTCTTTCCCAGTCCACTGACTCAAATGTTAATCTCCTTTGGCAACACCCTCACAGACACACTCAGGATCAATACTTTGTATCCTTCAATCCAATCAAGTTGACACTCAGTATTACCATCACATGCATCTCTCAGTTTCCATAAATCACCACTTGAAGCCTCCTAGGTCATCCATTTTCACCTAGACACTTGTCCTATGCTGCTTGGAAAAATCTCTAATGTGATCCAATATCTCTACTCCCTGTCCTTGCAAACCCATCTGCTATTCCCTATATCAACCAAAATCTTCCATCAGCAAATTCCCAACCTCTTCTTTCAGAAATCCTTTCACATCCTTGTTCAACTGGAACTTGGCTGGCCTTAGAGCACTTTCACAGGTAGGCTGTTTTTCCTTTTACTGCCACACCTAAGGTAGATGAACTATTCTTCATGTTTCTCTTTGCCAATCTTCTCCTCTTTGAAAACCAAGGCTTCTCTGAAGTGTCTGATCCATATTTGTCCTATAATATCATCCTTCAGTCTCAGCACCAATTCATTAGGAATACTAGCACCTGTTGTCCACTTCGAAGACCTCAGCATTCACGTAGACCTATGGTTCTCACCCTCACTGTACATTAGAATAACCTGCTTTTTTTTTTTTAATACCACTGCTAATACTCTATCCCCAGAGATTTAGATTTGGTTATTCATGAATAGGACTTGACTCTCAGTAGGAAGCAGATCTTCTCCCCAACCCACCCCCAGTCTGTCCCATAGAAGCACTCTAATTTCCCTGCCCAGAGGTATTCAGGGAGAATAGACAATTGATTTTCAATTCACTGCCTAATAGAAGCAGGCAGTGCTTTGATGCTTTGATTTACCCTGCCAGGTGATGTAAAAGGCTGAATGGGGAGAAGTCTTCCGTGCCCTGCTCTGCCAGATGGCGCTGTGATCCCCTCACCAAGATAGTGTCAATGTCAGTAGAGCCCAGCAAATAGCTGAGCCTCCACCCCAGCTGGCAGCAAAAAGGCCTAGTGTCACTGGGGACTTGCACAACAAAGCTTGTGTCAGATTACCATGTCTTTCCTCCTTGGAGTCAGTATGGTCCAACAAGAAGCTGAGCTTAAACCTCTACTCGGAAGCATTTTGTGGTACGAGTCAGTGTTCTAATTGCTGGGGTGGTATTAGTAAAGTCCAGTGGGAAAATGAGCACACACAGCTACTTGGCTCTTATGTTACACCTTAACAGGGGGACTGTCTGCTAATGAAAGAAAATTAAATAGGATCCAGAATCTCATAACATCCAAATTTTTTAATAGGGTCTAGAGTCATAATATCATATCTAAGCAGTCTAAATACAATTTAGAAAATCACCTGGCTTGGTGCGGTGGCTCACACCTGTAATCCTAGCACTTTGGGAGGCTGAGGCAGGAAGATAGCTTGAGCTCAGGAGTTCAAGACCAGCCTGGGCAACATAGCGAGACCTTGTCTCTACAAAAAAATTTTAAAATTAGCCAAATGTGGTGTTATGCACCTGTGGTCCCAGCTACTTGGGAGGCTGAGGTGGGAGGATCACGAGCCTAGGAGTCTGATGTTGCAGGTGAGCTATCATTGTACCACTGCACTCCAGCCTGAGCAACAGAGTGAGACCCTGTCTCAAAAAAAATTTTTGTTTTAATTACTCATTGTCTTAGTCTGTTTTGTTCTGTTTAACAGAATACCTGAGACTGGGTGACTTATAATAAAAAGAAATTTATTGGCTCACAGTTGTGGAGACTGGGAAGTCCAAGATTCAGGGGCCAGCATATGGCAAGGGTCTTCTTGCTGTGTCATCACATAGCAGAAGGCAAGAGGGCAAGAAAGGGTGACAGAGAGAGCAAGAGGGAACTAAACTTATCCTTTTATAAGGATCCCACGCCCACGATAATGGCATTAGTCCATTCATGAGGGCAATTTCCTCATGACTCAAAGACCACCCATTGGCCCCATCTCCCAACACTGCCACATCAAGGATAAGTTTCCAACACATTAACTTTGGTGGACACATTCAAACCATAAAACTTGTCATAGCAAAAATGAGTGAAATCACAATTTGAATGAAAAGAGGCAGTCCATAGGCTCCAACACCAAAAATCAGGTGTTGGATTATCTGACAAAAAATTTTAAAAGACACATTATAAAAATGCTTAAACAAGTATTTATGATTTTTTGAAACAAATGAAAAAACAGAAAAATCCCAGCAAAGAAATAGAAGTTATAGAGAGAGGAAAAAAAATGGAAATTATAGAACTAAAAAATACAATAGCGAAATAAAACCCCAAGAAATTGCCTGAATGGGTTCAATAATTGAGTAGAAGTGACAGAAGATGAATCATTGAACTTTATGATAGATCAATAGAATTTAGTCAATCTGAGTAATGGAGAGAAAAACAGACAAGATCTGAAGAAAAATAACAAAAGAGCTAACATCTATATCATCAGAGTCTCAGAAAAAAAGAGAGAAAGGGAAGGAGATTGAAAAAAATAATTCAAGAAAATAATGACTGAAAACTTTCTAAATGTGGTGAAAGATTTAAATCTATAGAGTCAAGAAGCTGAGCAAACCCTAATTAGGATAAATCCATAGGAATCAACCCCAAGGGACATCATAGTTAAATTTGAAAAACTAAAGACCAAAATTTTTTTTATCTTAACATCAGCCAGAGAGAAATGACTCATTCTATATAGAGGAACATCAATTCAAACAACAGCAAGTGTCTCATTTCAAACCATCAAGGCCAAAAGGTAGTGGCACAATACTTTTCAATAACTGAAGAAAAAGAACTGTCAGCTGCAAATTCTGTATCTGATGAAAACATCCTTTAGAAATGAAGGGAGAATAAAGACATTTTCAGAAGAATAAAAAATTAGAGAAATTGTTTCTAGCAAGTCCTCTTTAAAGAATGGCTAGAAGAAGTTCTCTAAACAGAAAGAAAATGGTAACACAAGAAAGCTTGAAATTTTAGAAAGGGAAGAACATTGGAATGGCTAAAATAGGAGTAAATAGACTATCCTCAGGAGTTTCTTAAATCATATTTTATGGTTGAAGTACAAATTTTAACATTATATGATATGGTGCTCAATGAGTATAAAGGAAATACTTATGACAATTATACTTAAAAAGTGTGGCAGGTAAAGAAATCTAAATGGAAGTAAGGTTTCTACATTTCACTCCAAGTGGTAAAGCTTCAATATCAGTAGACAGGGAAGTTATGTATGTCTGTTATAATACCTTGAGCAAGCACTAAGAAAACTATATAATATGATATATCCAAAGTACTATAAACAAGTCAAGAAGGAATCCTAAAAAATTTTAAAGTAAGCCACAGAAAGGTAAGAAAAGAGAAACAGAAAAAAAATAAGAAACAAAGAGAAAACAAACAATAAAATGGCAAATTTACATCTTTGCATATCAATAGTTACTTTATTTATTTCTTTGAGACAGGGTCTCGCTCTGTTGCCCAAGCTGGAGTGCAGTGGTATGATCATAGCTCACTGCAACTTTGAATTCCTATGCTCAAGCAATCTTCCTGCTTCAGCCTCTCGAGTAGACAGGAATACAGGCATCTGCCTCAATGCCTGGCTAATTTTTAAATTTTTTGTAGAGATCGTGTCTCACCATGTTGCCCAGACTGGGCTCAAACTTCTGACCTCAAGTGATCCTCCCACTTTGGCCTCCCAAAGTGCAGGCATAAGCCACAGCACCCAGCCAATAGTTACTTTAAATACAAATGGTCTAAATAAACCTATTTCAAAAACAGAGATTGACAGAATAGGTTTAAAAACATGATTCAATAATATGCTGGCTACAAAATATCTCACTTCAAATACTTCATAGGTAGGTTGAAAATAAAAGGAAGGGAAAAGGTGTACCATGTAAATATTTTTTTTTTTTTTTTTTACTTGCAATTACAGTTTTATTATAAAGAGTACAAATCAGGACCAACCAAACAAAGAGACACATAGGGCAAGGCCTCAGGGGAGGGTCCCAAATGCACAGGTTCCAGGCTCTGTCCCCATAGAATCTGGCACACCTCTGTGTTCACCAACCAGGACGCTCCCTCAAGCCTCAGTGTCCAGAATTTTTATTGGGATTTCATCATAGATGTTATTCAGTGAATTGTTGGCCATCTGACTGAACTCAGTCTCCAGCCTCCCACCCTACCCCACCCCACAGGTTGGGCTGATATCCCCTGGCTCAAAGCTCCAACCCTGTAATCACATGGTTGGAATTTCTGGCATGGCCAGCTCCCATCCCAAGTCACCTCATTAACATAAACTCAGGCGGGGGCAGAGTGTGTGAATAACACACACTCCTATCACTCGGGAAATTCCAAGGATTTAGAAGCTCCCTTTCAGAAACCAGGGAAATTCTTCATTCTAGAATAAATTTTTTATTTTATTCTATTTTATTTATTTATTTTTTTTTTTCTTTTATTGTAATTATTATTATTATTATTATTATTATTATACTTTAGGTTTTATGGTACATGTGCCCAATGTGCAGTAAGTTACATATGTATACATGTGCCATGCTGGTGCACTGCACCCACCAACTCGTCATCTAGCATTAGGAAAAAACCCAAAGGGGCTCTATTAATATCAGGTAAAGTAGACTTCAGAGCAAAGAAAATCACTAGAAATAAAGAAAAGTATTATGTAATGATAAAATAATTAATTCACCTGGAAGATACAACAATCTTATATGTGTCTACACCAATAGAGACTCAAAATAAATAAAGGCTGGGTACAGTGGCTCACACCTGCAATGCCAGCACTTTGGGAGACTGAAGGTGGCAGATCACTTGAGCTCAGGTGTTCGAGACCAGCCTGGGCAACATGAAGAAACCCCATCTCTATCAAAAAAAAAAAAAAATTAGCCGAGTTTGGTGGCACGTGCCTGTAGTCCAGGCTACTTGGTAGGCTGAGGTGGCATGACCGCTTGAGCCTGGGAGGTGGAGGTTGCAGTGAACTGAGATCTCACCACTGCACTCCAGCCTGGGTGACAGAGTGAGACCCTGTTTCAAAAAAGAAAGAAAGAAAGGAAGGAAGGAAGGAAGGAAAATAAATGAAGCAAAAACTGATAGAGCTGAAATCATGGCACAGGGCATCTCACTTACTCTTTCTGACCCAAAATATATCCTCATCTGTAAAATGAGCATATTAAGAACCTATGTATATTTCCTGATATATAATAAGTACTCAGTAAATGGAGCACTGACAATCTTAGCTTCTGATGGCTATTGAGAAGTGTTACAAAATGGTCTAGCCCACCTGATCTGCTTTACTTAAGAAAAGCCTCTCCTCTCACCATTGCAGCAGCTAATGATTCGGGGTGCAGCTCATCAGAAAACTCAGGGCTGCTCTAGCCAAGAGCTTCGTGGGACTCCACAAAGTTGAGTTTCGGGTTCCTGGCATAGCCAAGCAAAAACAGGGATCTATATACTCGTAAGGAGATACAGGCACCCAGCAGGCTGCCAGGTTTAGCAGTGTAGTCTCTGATGATGACAATGTAGACTTCAGAGAGTATCGTGTCTGCAAAATAAGGCCACCTACCACTCATAAGCTTCTGAGATAGATGAGGTCATCCCCCTTTTACAGGAGAAGAAAGAGAGATTGAGAGAGATTCAAAGAATTATGCAACTCATGTAAAGGTACTGAAAGACTGATCTAACTCTAGGTCTGAGTTTTTAATGAAACCTTAGGGATTGCCAAAAAGAGAGGACCTGGACATTAGATGTTGTGCTTACTTCAGGATATCTGGCAAAGCCTGGAGCCATTCATTTTATTCAATACATAACTACTGAGCACCACCCCATACCCCAAGAAAAGCTAGGCAACTGTTTATAGGTGTTCCATATCAAGAGGCTTTTCTTTGCACATCTGGTTCATTATATTGTTGGAAACTGAAGTTGTTTTTTGTTGTTGTTTTTTTGTTTTTTTGTTTTTGAGACGGAGTCTCGCTCTGTCGTCCAGGCTGGAGTGCAGTGGTGCAATCCCGGCTCACTGCAAGCTCCGCCTCCCGGGTTCACGCCACTCTCCTGCTTCAGCCTTCCGAGTAGCTGGGCCTATAGTCGCCCGCCACCACGCCCGGCTAATTTTTTTTGTATTTTTAGTAGAGACGGGGTTTCACCGTGTTAGTCAGAATGGTCTCTATCTCCTGACCTCGTGAATCGCCCGCCTCGGCCTCCCAAAGTGCTGGATTACAGGCGTGAGCCACCGCGCCCGGCCGGAAACTGAAGTTTTTATTTATTGTTTAGCCCTTCTGCCATAACTTTCTTTCCCATTATTCTACCAGACACTTGACAAAGTCCCTAATAATCTTCACTTAAAAAAAAAAATCTCATGGACACACCCTTATCCTCGCCTAGCTTGGCCTCACAATAGCATTTAACAAAAATCTCTGCTTCCTTTTGAAACGTGAAGTTCTCTGGCTTTCCTCATTTCATAATTCTTTCTGCTCTTGATATACATTTTCATATGTTGTCTCCTCTACTTCTAAATATTGGAGTTCTTGCCAACTGTATTTTGGCTTCTTTTTCTTCTTCTTCCAAAACCTCATCCATTTTCTCGGCTTTAAAAACCATCAATATGGTGCTGTCAACTTTTATACCTATTGTCTCTAGCCCTGGTCTCTCCCTTGGGATCCAATAACTTAATCAATACCTTTACTTAGATGTTTCTGTAGACTATATGTTTATGTTCCTCCTAAATTCATGTGTGGAAATCCTAACTCTCAATGTGATGGTATTTGGAGGTGGGGCCGTTGGTAGGCAGAGCCCTTATGAATGGGTTAAGTGCCCTTATAGAAGAGACCCCAGAGAGCTTCCTCACCCCTTGTGTTATGTGAGACACAGCAAGAAGACAGCTGTCTATTAACCAGGAATTGAGCCCTCCCCAGACACCTTGATCTCAGACTTCTCAGCCTTCAGAATCGTGGGAAAAATGAAAAATTTCTGTTGTTTATAAGCCGCCTAGTCTATGGCATTCTGTTGTAGTAGCCCAAGCAGACTAAAACAGATGTCAAGACCTTAAACCTAACAAGTCAGACACTTTTGCTTTTCCTCATAAACGCTGTTCTTCTCTGGCCTTTCCCATACTAGCAAATGCACCATCGTCCACCTAGCTGTAAAGTCAAAAACCTATGTGTCATTTTTAATTCTTTCCTTCTTGTATTCAACCTATCAACAACAGTTTGTGTCAGATTTCCACATCTAAAACATACCCTGAGTGTGTCCACTTTTATTTGTCTCTGCCCTAGTCTAAGCCCTCATGGTCTTCCACATTAGGCTTCCACAATGGCCCAAATGGTCTGTGTGTTTACAACCTGACCCCCACATTCTCCACCAAAACTAAAGGAGCCTTTCAGAAATGAGTTCTGTCCTGCCATTACCCTGTGTAAAATAGTACCATGGCTCCCTAGGTCTCTTGGGGCAAAGTTGAATGTCCTTCTCATGGCCCTCAAGAGCACACTTGCCCTGGACTCTCCTCTCCCCTCTCCCATCAATGTGCACCCCACCTCCCCTGCTCACCATTCCTTACTTACGCTGTCTTTTCCTCCTCAAAGGGGCTCATTGCGTTCTCCAGGAAAATTCTGTCCTAGATTTTCACATGCCATTTCAGTCACACCACTCCTATATCAGCTCAAACGTCACCTCCTGAGAGCATCTCTGACCTCCAACTAGAGCAAGAGTCCCCAGCCCCAGGGTAACGGACCACTACTGGTCCATGGCCTGTTAGGAACTGGGCCGCACAGCAGGAGGTGAGCGATGGGTGAATGAGCATTACCACCTGAGCTTCAGCTCCTGTCAGATCAGCTGCAGCATCAGATTCTCACAGGAGCGGGACCCCTATTGTGAACTGCTCATGCGAGGGATCTAGGATTCTCCTTATGAGAATCCAACTAATGCCTGATGATCTGAGGTGGATCAGTTTCATCCTGAAACCATCCCTTACCAGTGGAAAAATTGTCTTCCATGAAACCAGTTTCTGGTGCCAAAAAGGTTGGGGACCGCTGATCTAAAGTGTCCCACACCAGCCACCTTTCAGTCCCCAAACCATTCTCTATTCTACTACTCTGTTTTATCTTCCTGATACTGCTTTCTGCAGCAATTTGTTCTATTTTTAAAATTTACATGTTTATTGTTGTCTCACTCAAACAGAAGCAAAGCATCATAAGAACAAGGAATTGTCTGTCTTGCTAGAAATTCTCAGTGCCTAAAAAGAGCTTAGCACCTAGGCATATACCCGAAAGAAAGGAAATCAGTATATTGAAGAGATATCTGCATTCCTATGTTTATTGCAGCACTATTCACAATAGCCAAGATTTGGAATCATCCTAACTGTCCATCAACAGATAAATTGACAGAGAAAATTTAGTGCATACATGTAATCGATACTATTCAGCTGTAAAAAGAATGAGATCCTGTCATTTGCAACAGTATGGATGGAACTGGAGGACATTATGTTAAGTGAAAGAATCCAGGTACAGAAAGACGAACTTCACATGTTCTCACTCATCTGTGGGAGCTAAAAATTAATCAGTTGAACTCACGGACATAGAGAGTAGAATGATGGTTACCAGAGGCTGGAAGGATTTGGGGTGGGAGAGAAATGGGGGTGGTTAATGGGTACAAAAATATAGTTAGATACAATGAATAAGATCTAGCCTTTGATAGCACAACAGAGTGAGTACAGTTAGCAATAATTTGTTGGACATTTTAGAATAACTGAAGGAGTACAATTGGAATGTTTGTAACACAAAGAAATGATGAATGCTTGAGGTGATGGAAACCCCATTTACTCTGATGTAATTATTACACATTGTATGACTGTATCAAAATATCTTATGTACCTCATAAATATATACACCTACTGTGTACCCAAAAGAATAAAAAAGTAAAAACTAAAATAAAGAGAACTTGGTACAAGGTTCATTGAATATTTGTCAAATGAGTGAATGGCATTTTGAGGAAGGCTGGACCCTGAGACTTTATCACTGGACAAATAATCACTGGTCCTGGATGACATGGCCACTCAACTTCAGAAGAATGGAATAAAAAGACTGCGCTCTTGAGGCCTCTTTCAGTTGTGTCTCTGGTCTATTAGGGACACAGGTTGGGGTTAACTGTTACAACAAAAGGAAGTGGTAGTTCCTCGTATACAACTCAGGATGCACTTTCTACCGGCAGAAAGAGAAGTCTGAAAGTCTGGCAGGATCAAGGTAGTCCACTTTTCTCCTTTGTTTGCTTGGTCATTCAGAAATGCTGGGCAACCTTGTCATTGCTGATGAATACTGCCTAAGAGACAGTTAAGTCCCATAGCGAGGTGAGTTTTTAATGGAAGGGTTTTATGCAAGGTGGAATATGTCTCCTTGATGCATGATAGTCCAGTCTCACTAATGCAGGCTCTGAGACCAGGAGTCCAAGAGTAATTTGTTCAAATGAAATAAAGCCTATTAGTCTTGCCAGTATTCACCTGCTCCGTTGTTTAACACCAACCAGATGATGTAATCGTCCCTTTCTTGTTTACAGGGAAGTTTCTAAAGAGGCAATCAAACATAGTACAAAGGGCTCAGTGTGGTTAGTAATAATGAGGCCTGGGTCTTAATTATATCACATGCTACTAGTAGTTCAGTGCCAGAGGAAAGTAAAGATAAGGAAGAAAGATATCTCCTTTTAAAAAAAAAAAAAACAGTGTTCCAAAGGGCCTTTTTTAAAACACTGTTCTTAAAACTGAGTAAATTAAAACAAACCATAGTAAGCTGAATGATAGACCCAAAGACTCCATGTCCTAATCCCTGGAACCTGTGAATGCTACCTTATACAGATGGTCCCTGATTTACAGTGGTTCAATTTAGGATTTTTCTGCGTTATGATGTTGTGAAAGAGATATGCATTCAGTAGAAGCTGTACTTCATTTACTCATATGCTATGATTTCAATGTTTATCCTCTTGGAAACTCATGTTGAACCTTAATCCCCAATGTGGCAGTATTGAAAGGTGGGGCCTTTACGAGGTGATTGGGTCATGAGGTCAGAGCTCTCATAAATAGATTAATCCACTTATGAATTAATGGATTAATAGATTATTACTTTCATGGTTTAATGGGTTTTCATGGGAATGGGACTGATAGCTTTCTAAGAGGAAGAGAAACCTGAGCTAGCCTCCTCAGCATGTGATGCCCTGTGTTGCTTTAGGACTCTGCAGAGAGTTCCCACCAGCATGAAGGCCATCACCATATATAACCCCTTGGCCATGGACTTCTCAGCCTCCATAACTGTAATAAATAAATCCCATTTCTTTATAAATTAGTAAGTTTCAGATATTCTGTTATAAGCAACAGAAAATGGACTAGGACCCCATAGAACAAGTTTGTTTTTCACTTTCAGCACAGTATTCAGTAATTTACATGAGATTATTCAACATTTTATTATAAAATAGGCTTTGGTTAGATAATTTTGCCTCACTGTAGGCTAATGTAAGTGTTTTGAGTATGTTTAAGGTAGGCTAGGCCAAGCTGTGATGTTTAAGTGTATTAGATATATTTTTGACTTACTATCTTTCCAACTTAGGGTGGGTTTATTGGGATATAACCTCATCATAAATTGAGAAGCATCTGTACAGCAAAAAGGGCTTTGCTGATGTGATTAAATTAAGAATCCTGAGATGGAGAGAATATCCTGGATTATCCAGGTGAGCCCTAAAATGCAATCACAAGTGTGCTAGAAAGAGGGAGGCAGAAGGCCGTTTGACTGCAGAAGAGGAATAAGGGATGTCACAATGGAAGCAAGAGGTTGGAGTGATGCGAGGAAGGGGTCCTGAGCTAAGGAATGCAGATGGTCTCTGGAAGCTACAGAAGGCAAGAAAATGGATTCTCCCATACATACACCAGAAAGCATCAGCCTGCAGACACCTGGATTACCCTAGTGAAACTGAATTTGGACATATGGCTTCCAGAACTGCAAGAAAATAAATCTGTGTTGCTTTAAGCCACCAAGTTTGTGTTAATCTGTTACAGTAGCCATACAGTTTTCTCATATTTGGTTCATGTTTGTATTTCTTATTTTGTGTATTTCCCTAGTCAATTGTATGTATTTTTTACCAGCTATATTAAGGCATAACTGACTTACAGTAAACTGCAGATATTAAAGTGTGCTATTTTATGTTTCCTGGTATCTATCTATCTATACTGAGAAACTCACCACAATCTAAATAATAAACATGTCCATTACTTCAAAAAGTTTCCTTGTGCCTCATGATAACTCTGCCCCTTCATAGCCCTTCTAACCTCCCATCCCTCCAGCAGCCATTGAACTTATTTCTATCACCATAGAAAAATTTATATTTGTAAAGAGTGTAAGGCCAGGTGCTGTGACTCATGTTTGTAATCCCAGCACTTTGGGAGACAGAGGCAGGGAGATTGCTTGAGCTCAGGAGTTCAAGACCAGCCTGGGCAACATGACAAAACTCCGTCTCTGCAAAAAATACAAAAATTACCTGGGTGTGGTGGTGCATGCCTATAGCACGCCTGTAGTCCCAGCTACTTGGAAGGCTAAGGTGGGAGGATCACTTGAGCCCAGGAGATCAAAGCTGCAGTAAACCATGATCATGCTACTGCATTCCAGCCTGGGTGACAGAGTGAGACCTTGTAACAAAAAAAAAATAAAAAAAAGGTTTAATACAACTGGAATCATACAGTATGCACTCTTTTTTTCTGGCATAATTATTTTCAGATTCACCTACTTGTTTTGTAGATCCATAGTTTGATCCTTTTTATTGTTGGGTATAGCTCTCTACTGCATGGTCATACCACAATTTATTTATTCATTCACCTATTGATGGATATTTGAGTTGCTTTCAATTTGGAAGTATTATAAGTGAAGCTGCTATGAATATTCACGTGGAAGTCTCTACATGGAAATAAGTTTATGTTTCTCTGGGTCAATAACTAGGGGTGGAATGGCTAGATCATGTGGTAAGTGTATGATTAATTTTTTAAGAAGCTGACCACCTGCCTTCCCATTGGTTGACCATTTTACATTCTCACTACCAGCCTGTGAGAGCTCTGGTTGTTCCACATCTTCATCGATGCTTAGTGTAGTTAGTCTTCTTATTTGTAGCCATTCTAAAAGGTGTATGGTCGTATCTGATTATGTGGTTTTCTTTTTACATTTCCTTAGTGACTTACGATGTTGAACATCTTTTCATGTGTTATCTGCCATTGGTATATCTTCTTTGGTGAAGTGTCAATATTCAAGTGAATATTGAATTTGATAATTCTTTATGTATTCTAGACAAAATCTTTTATCAGATGTGTGCTTTGCAAATATTTTCTCCCCGTCTGTGGCCTGTCTTTTCATTCTTTATACTTTGTCTTTCAGGTAGCAGTTTCTAAATTTTGATAAAGTTCAATTTAACAAGTTGTTCCTTTATAGATCATGCTTGTGGTTGTACCTAGGAAATCTTTGTCTAACCCAAGGACACAATGGTTTTCTCCAGTGTTTCTTATAGAAGCTTTATAGTTGCATGTTTTGTCTTTAGGCCTATTCCATTTTGAGTCAATTTTTATGTATGGTGTGAGGTATAAATTGAAGTACAGGTTTTTGTATATAGATATCCAATTTTTTTCTCTTTTCTTTTTTTGGTATATGAATATCCAATTGTTCCAAGAACATTTGTTGAAAATACCATCCTTTCTCCATTGTATTGACTTTATACCTTTGTCAACAATCAGTTTTTCATAGATAGATAGATAGATAGATAGATAGATATCTTTTCTTTATGCCCTATTCTGTTTAATTGTTCTATTTGTCTACCTTGATTTAATACTACACTGTTTTAATAACCACAGGCTTATCATAAGTCTTGAAATCAGGTAGTGTTAGGCCTTCAAATTTTTTCTTCTTTTTCAAAGTTGTTTCTTTGCTATTCTAGATCATTGAAATTCCATATAAATTTTAGGATAAACTTACTAACTTCTACAAAGAAGTCTGCTGGAATTTTTATAGGGATTGCATTGAATCTGTAGGTCAATTTGGGAAGAATTAACATCTTAATAATTTTAAGTCTTCTGACCCATGAACATTGTATATCTCCATGTAGTTTGATCTTCTTTAATTTTGCTAAGCCATGCTTTTTATTGTTTAGTATACAGGCATTTTACATATTTTATCCCTAATTATTTCACATATTTTTAATGCTATTGTAAACAGCTTAAAGTTCCTCTCCTGTAAGGCAGCCTACTGCATGTGGTGTTATCTGATCCTCTTTGTGTCACTCTGTGGGAATTGCCGATATGCTTCTACTGCTATTGTCCAGAACAATAAATAAACTGCCCATTATCTCTTACCCAGGAGTCTTATATCTCCTACCAGCACTCATGAAATTTTGGCAGGCTATCTGTTAGTTTGCAAGTATGATAAAAATCTCACACCTTCTTAGTTTTTAACAGGTGCCCTAACCAGTGCCTAGTGGGAATGGAGACTATAATCAGCCTTGTGTATGCGTCGATAACAACTGTTGCCTCTAATCCTTTCTCATGGTTCTTTCTCTGGCCTTGCGTAGTTTCCTCATGTGTGTGCACTGGTCAGTAATCACCTAAATTCTTAAGGGATCCTCTTCGCAGATCTCTTGAGTTCTCTCTCTCTTCTCTAGTATTCTGCCCTTCCACCTCTAGTCACCTCGGTTTCGCCTGACTCTCAGCTATATCTCTTCAACTTGGAGAGTCTTCCAGGCTCAGCTTAGGTCCCTGTTTCCTGTGCTAGGATCTGGAAATTTTCTCAAAGCAGTATGCTGGAGTAATTGTTGGGCTCACCTGATTTGCTTTCCATCTCTCAGTGACTATTATGCTTCATTATCTAATGTCCAGTGTCTTGAAAACTGTTGTTCTATAGGTTTTGTCTGTTTTGGGTTGTTTCAGGTGACAAGGTAGATTTGCTCCCTGCTACTCCATCTTGATAAAGAAGTCCTATCCATGCCGAAGTCCCATGAATTCATTATGTAGTTATTTCAAACTTGATGTTCTGTCTTATATTCATTTATATTCTATTTACCTTTAACTTGGAAAGTTGTTTCTACAATCCAGATAAATCAGATTGTCACTTATTTTTCTTTTTTTCTTTTCTTACAGCTTATTTTCATAATCCTGAAATTAATTTTAGGGTAAGACATGAGGCTCTAATGTTTTTCTTTCTTTTTTTGTGTGTTCCTAGTCCCTCAGTTAGTTCATTAGTTCATTGCTAATCAACTTTTTGTTTTTTATTATTTTTTTAGACAGGTTCTGGCTTTGTCACCCAGGCTGCAGTGCAGTGGTATGATCTCAGCTCTCTGCAACCTCCGCCTCCTGGGCTCAAGCCATCCTCCCACCTCAGCCTCCTGAGTAGCTGGTACTACAGGTGCTCACAACCACACCTGGCTTATTTTTTGTGTGTTTTTTGTAGAGACAGGGTTTTGCCATTTGCCAGGGTAGTCTCAAACTCCTGAGCCTAAGCGATCCTCCCGCCTAAGCCTCCCAAAGTTCTGGGATTACAGGCATGAGCCACCACACCTGGCCTCTTTCTCTTCTAATCATCAATTTTACTAACACAATTTTTGCATAATATATTCTTTTACTTGTAATACTTCCTTTATACTATTTTAAGATTTTACATATTCTAGGATTTATTTCATCTCCATTTATTTTTTCTTTTGATCTACATATTTTAATTGTTGCAGCTTTATAGTATATTCTAACACCTGAATGGGCAAATTTTGCCTCAAGACTCTTTTTCTATTTTTTTAATTATCCTTTACTTATTTTGTACCTGATAATTATTTTAACAAGACCTCTCTCTCTCCTTTCCTCCCCTCTCAAAATTAATTCCAGTGAAATTTTGGTTGGAACAAACATCTTTAGAATATCTGGTCTATCCTTCAGGAAATATCTTTTTTTTTAAAGTTTTCCTTTACGTCTCCCATTATAGCATCAAGTTAATTACATGTAAGATTTAATTAATGTATGTTAATTGTGTATGATTCCTTTTTCTCTGAGAGTATAGTGGAATTTTTTTTTTTTTTTTTTTTTTTTTTTCTCATTGAGAGGGAGTCTCGCTCTGTCGCCCAGGCTGGAGTGCAGTGGCGCGATCTCGGCTCACTGCAAGCTCCGCATCCCGGGTTCACGCCATTCTCCAGCCTCAGCCTCCAAAGTAGCTGGGACTACAGGCGCCTGCCACCATGCCAGGCTAATTGTTTTGTATTTTTAGTAGAGACGGGGTTTCACCGTGTTAGCCAGGATGGTCTCTATCTCCTGACCTCGTGATCTGCCCGCCTCGGCCTCCCAAAGTGCTGGGATTAAAGGCGTGAGCCACTGTGCCGGGCCAACTATGGTAGAATTTAACATCAGTGACAATCTCTTTTTTGGGGGACTTCATTTCACTAGTGTTTAGGGACTTAGCACTGCTCTTCTCATAACTCTCTATCCTGATCACTCTTTCTCGTTCCTTCTCAGCTAGGAGCTCTGGCATCCTCTATAATTCTGAGATGTCTTCTTTCTCTTTACTCTCTCCCTTTATAGATCCTCTGTATGTAGAGAATCCCAAGAACTATTCTGTAACCAGAATCTCTGTCCAGGGCTCCTATCAAGTTAGCTTTATGCTCAGACCTTCCCAGAGGACCACCCTTCTGCTCAGGATACCCTGGGCAATTACCCCTCTCTCTTTTCTGTTCCATGTCTATTAGCTTAGACCTCTTCAAGGCACTCATATCAGCCAAGCTGCACACATTATTCAGAAGAAAAATATTTTATCTGTTATTCTTCTATAAATATTGGCATTTCAAAAGGAAACTCTCATAACCACCCTGCCTCTGGCCTTTCCCAAAGTGAGAAACTCCCTGTAAAACTTTCTAACCATGCTGTAGGCAGGCAAAGAAGGTATGTGGGTGCTGATATTTTCATTACAATACCCATTCTAGATTTATATCATTCAGGGCCACTCAGGAGACAGAAAGTGCTTTAGTAATTTGAATAGGATAATTTAATATAAAGAATCATTAGCTATATCAGAAGGTTGAAGTAACAAGGGATTGTTAGTAAGAGGTTAAGTAAACTCTATAGAATATAGTAATGGCAGATATAAGGAGCAGTGACTATGTAAAATGCAGCATCCAAGGAAGAGGCCTATCTTTCTACCCACAGCTGAGATACAGCTCTCATGGGAGGGCACAGTTGTGGTTCACTGGGTGCGGAGGAGTTGCTGTGATACTGCCCTGTCAGAACTTGTTGAAAATTGCCAATGGGGTGGCTTGCACCTGTGGTCCCAGCTACTTAGGGGGCTGAGGTGGGAGGATCACTTAAGCCCATAAGTTTGAGGCTGCAGTGAGCCAAGATCATGTCACTGCACTCCAGCATAGGCAATAGAGTGTGATCTCATCTTTAAAAAACAAAAGCAAAACAAAAAAACTCGTTCAAAAATCCGCCTTCCTGAAATTTCCCTTTGAGGTGCTAGAAAAAGCTGTGGATGGGCAGGTGTCTTGCTAGAGGCATTCAGGAGTCAGATGATGGAGAAGCCATCTGTGCTACAGGAGAACGTGAGTATACTTCAGCACCCTGATGCTGGAGAAGTTTCCACAGGAGTCTGTAGAGAAAAGCACATTGGAACCAGGAAGATGGCCCCTTTTTCTTATAATGTCACTCTAATGCCCTCTACTGACAAAGCTGAATATCTGGCCTTCAGGCAAATAAAAATATTTAAGAGCCCAGCTCAATTTTCACAGAGCAGCCAAAAAGGATGAATTTACAGCCAAGAAGCAATAAGCTGATAACTAGCATAGGTTTGTTTGTAAAATTCTCACACAAGCATTTAGGTGACTTCAGTTATTTCCACCATACAGTGGGCATTCTGTTTGAATATTGTCAGTTATTTTGGTTCATTGTAAGAGCAGAAACTATTTTTTTTAATTCATGAATTCCAGTGCTTGTTAGAAATTTCTGTTGCCTAAATCAAAACCACAATGAGATACAATCTCATGCAAGTCAGAATAGTGATTATTAAAAAGTCAAGAAACAATAGATGCTGGAGAGGCTGTGGAGAAATAAGAATGCTTTTACACTGTTGGTGGGAATGTAAATTAGTTCAACCATTGTGGGAGAAACTGTGGCGATTCCTCAAGGATCTAGAACCAGAAATACCATTTGACCCAGCAATCCAATTACTGGGTATATACCCCAAAAATATAAATCATTCTACTGTAAAGACACATGCACACATATGTTTATTGCAGCACTATTTACAATAGGGAAGACATGGAACCCATCTAAATGCCCATTAATGACAGACTGGATAAAGAAAATGTGGGTACATAGACATTATGAAATACTATGCAGCCATAAAAAGGAATGGGATCATGTCTTTTGCAGGGACATGGATGAAGCTAGAAGCCATCATCCTCAGCAAACTAACGCAGGAACAGAAAAGCACATACCACATGTTCTCACTCATAAGTGGAAGCTGAACAATGAGAACACATGGACACAGGAAGGGGAACAACACACAGCAGGGCCAATTGGGGATTGGGGTGTGACAGGAGGGAGAGCATTAGGACAAATAGCTAATGCATGCAGGGCTTAAAACCTAGATGACGGGTTGAAATGTGCAGCAAACCACCAAGGCACATGTACACCTACGTAACAAATCTACATGTTCTGCACTTGTATCCCAGAACGTAAACTAAAATTTTAAAAAAGAAAAAACAGAAAGGAAAAAGGAAATTTTTGTTGCCTATTCTGATTGTATGCTAAGTGCTAAAGCACAGCCCTCTGAGTGGGCAGTGCAACTCCGTGGTTGAGCAGACTCTGCAGTGGAGTGCTTGGGTCTGAATGTGATTCTGCCATGTACTGGTTGTGTGACGGTCAGCAGTTATTTACTCTGTGCCTCTGTTTCCTCATCTATAAAATGGAAAAAATAATAGTACTTAACTCATTCGCTTATTGTGAAGATTAAATAAGCTAACATAGGTATCTCCAACTTAACAGCAGTAATCAATTTCTGAAAATCAGACTTCTGGATAAAAACCTGGATCCTGTTTTATATTATTTTAAAGGAAGAAAAATGTGAATGTGTAACAAATCAGCCATTCCTACCCTCCAGGCAATTTCTTAAATTGCAACTAAACACAATAAAATTTCTATATATACATAAACTCACATTAACATGTTAAATGCACAAAACATCACTTCTTGATCACTAAATAACACTAACATTAATGCAGGAACTTTGTGTTTAATATGCAGGAACATGTTTTCCATTGAACCACTGCAATCATTTTTTTTTTTTTTAACTTTGCTTCCTTCTCTACAACT
Source organism: Pongo abelii (assembly GCF_028885655.2). Lineage (NCBI taxonomy): Eukaryota > Metazoa > Chordata > Mammalia > Primates > Hominidae > Pongo > Pongo abelii. Next base: position 31,144,986 of record NC_071985.2, on the reverse strand, counting down.
TTCTCCAATGCATTCCCAACTTTATTTGGAACTCCTTGTTCCAATTTACATTTAGCCCTAGGCAAAAGCAAACATTAGCTATGAAAGACAGCAAAAAATAGGTTCCAGATCAGGACACGGTGGCAATGAAAGGATCACACTGAGCAGGATGGTCAGAGCTTCTGGGCATCAGCAGCATCCTAAAGGGCACCTCTAAAGTGCACCCCTTTTTATTTTTTCAAGAGTAAGGGTCTCACTCTGTCACCCAGGCTGGAACGCAGTAGTGCAGTCATGGCTCACTGCAGCCTCGAACTCCTGGACTCAAGTGATCCTCCCATCTCAGCCTTGAAGAAGCCAGGATTAAAGGCTGGAGCCACCATACTTGCCATTTTGGCTCACTGTAACCTTTGCCCCTCCCCGCTCATCTCCCTGCCCCTCTGGGTTCAAGCGATTCTCACCTCAGCCTCCTGAGTGGCTGAGTAGCTGGGACTACAGGTGCTCACCACCATGGCTGGCGAATTTTTGTATTTTTAGTAGAGACGGGGTTTCACCATGTTGTCCAGTCTGTTCTCTTAACTCCTGGCCTCAAGAGATCCTCCCGCCTCCGCCTCCTAACGTGCTGGAAATACAGGCATGAGTCACCACGCCCGATCAATAACTGCACTTTTTAAAGGTTTATACTGGAATCTCATCTCTTACCAACTGTATTCAAAATGTCATTTTTTTCCTGCACAATTTTTTTTTTTTTGGTGGTGGTGGTGGTAGATTTTGTTTGTTTTTGAGACAGAGTCTCGCTCTGTCGCCGAGGCTGGAGTGCAGAGTCACGATCTCGGCTCACCGCAACCTCCGCCTCCAAGGTTCAAGCGATTCTCCTGCGTCAGCCTCCCGAGTAACTGGGACTACAGGCACTCGCCACTGCGTCCGGCTAATTTGTGTATTTTTAGTAGAGTTGGGGTTTCACCATATTGGCCAGGCTGTTCTCAAACTCCTGGACTCAAGCGATCCGCTTATCTCAGCCTCCCAAAGTGCTGGGATTACAGGTGTGAGCCACCGCGCCCGGCGAGACCCTCTCTCTCTTAAAAAACAAAAAAATTAAAAACCAAGTTTAAAAATGTTGTATTGAGTTTTTAGGATGTGAATATATATTTATTTCCTACATAAATATCTACTGGAATATGTCAAAATGAGGATTCTTGTTTTTGTTTTTGAATTATGGGTATCAAAATCTATGAATCTCCTTAAGAGGGGAAAGGGAAAACGCTAAGTTTAGGGAAAGCCTTTAGAACAAGTCTAGCCAGTAAAGCTTTGCTGCATTATCTATCTGAGTCATTAACCTTGTCAATAGTTATATTCTGTCACTCATTCATTGATTCATTCATCCCTTCCAAAAATATTTTTGGGAAATTCACTTCAGGCCAACTTCTGTTGCTAACCTTGAGGGGACATGGTAAATGAAATACGTTCCCCTTTTGCAAGGAGCCCACATTTTAGGGGGGAAAATGAAGGCCGACTGTGGTAGGTGCTTCGATGGAACTAGGAGCTGAGAGCTGGTGACAGAGGCTAACTTCAGAGAAAAGCTGGCCCCGAGTAGGAGGCAGGATCCTCGCGCGGATAGAGAGGTATTCGCACCCTCTGTCTGCACCGCGCAGTCGGGCTCCAGAAACCCTCCAGGCCCCAGCCGGGTCCGAGGGAGCAGGGTGCGGCTGGATTCCATAACACCCGCCCCAGGGAAAGAAGCTGAGTCTATTCGGTTTGCAAGAAAGATCTCGCGTGTTATCTTGGGCGGGGGGATGATACGATCGTATTCTAATTATCGACCCCCAGTGGATCTGTCCCACGTCCTAGCTGCTGCGGCGTTCAGTGGGCACATAAGAGACACCTGAGGAGGACACTAAACCAACATTAAGACAGCAGACAAGGGAAGCCGCCGAGGCGAGGAAATCAAAGTGGACCGCACCGGGCTGGGGCCGCACTGGGGCGGAGGACCAGGGCACAGGCGAGCTAGCGGAGGAGTCGGCTGAGGCCATTCAGCCGCTGATTTTCGTCCTGGAACCGACTTCGCGTAAACACACCGGGCTATTCGGAGCTCTCTCCCAAGTCACATTCTGAGGCTCCGGCCCCGGAACTCCGGGCTGGACGACCCCGCCCCGGAACCTTGTGTCACCGGCACTAAATGCAGAAGTTCCTCTGGTTGCCACCGGACGCAACTGTCAGGTGGCGCTTCCGGCGCGGAAAAATGGCAGCCGCCGCTCCGGACTCACGTGTGAGGGAGGAAGAAAACCTGAAAAAGACCCCAAAGAAGAAGATGAAAATGGTAACTGGAGCCGTAGCGTCGGTGCTGGAAGACGAGGCCACAGACACTTCTGATAGCGAAGGTAATGTGGTAGCGCTGAGCTTTGGTGTCTGGGAGGAAAGGCGGGGCTGAGTTCGTGTCAAGCACCGCTTGCGACTTCATTTGCTGCTAGCCATCTGGGTTTTATCTTGGCACCACTTCAGAGGGGCGACTTTGGCTTAGAGAGGAGGCTTGGGGAAGTCGTGTTCAGAGAAGTAACGCTGACAACTGTAATTTTGAGTTTCCACATTCTTTTACTAAGGTATTTTCAGGGTCACCATTATTAATTATAATAAAATGAGTGAAACACCTGCAGCTAGCGAGAAACTTACAGTAGCAAAGGGTGAAAGGAAGAGGGTACCTGAAAACCGGAGAAGAATGAGTCTCATAGGGTGTAAGAAGCAAAAGGTTAAAAGAGGTAAGAGGAAGAAGGGGGTGTACTTGACTTCTTGTGCGGTAGATGTGTGTGTTTTTTCAGAGACTAAATAATAGTGAAAGAAAGAAGAGGTTGGTGTTTAAGGTCGACTAAAAACCGGTAGCGTTTGATAACTATGTCTCTCAGAGACGCTTGATAATAAAAGGAAGGAAGGATGTGTTTTTGAGGCTTTCAACCATGCTGTGTCTGTTGCTCCTCTTTACCACCATTCTTGGCACCAGCTTATTAGGTTACAAGGAATTGCAGGTAATCCCTGACTTCCTACTGCCCAGTTATTGCTCCTTTGTACTAGCTGATACCCAAAAAGCAGACAGAGCTATTCTTTTATAACGTATTTCTAATTATGCCCGCTGTCTGTTTGAGATGATCCAGTGGCTTCTCATCTCAGTATATAATATCCAAAATCCTTAGGCTGTATGATTTGGGCCAGGTTGTCTGTCATAGGCCAATCTGCCCCTCACAAACCGCTAACTGTAATCATGCCATACCGATATGCTTGTGTTTAACACCTTAAACATGCTCCCACACCATGGTTTCTTCATTTGTTGGCTCCGCTGCCTAGAACAGGTTTCAAATGCTTGGCATGTCTCTCCCTCACCAGCCTCTGATCCAGTGCCTTACCAGAGAGACTTGTCCCTGACTACCCTATGTAACGTACCACCACTGCTCTTCTTCCTGCCTTCTTTTCTTCACTTTTTGACTTATTGCCCTGCTTTATTTTTTCTCAACCCTGCCCAAACCATTTGATGTATGTATTTGCTGCTTTCCCAATTGGAATATAAGTTCCATAAAAATAGAGCCTACTGTATCCCCAGTTCCTATTGCCTTGTGGGTCCTTCACAGATATTTAAGTAAATGAATGAATTAACCTGGACTTCCAGGACCAAGAAGAAAGTGTCATATGCTACTGCAATTCCTAGGTAATTAGTCTTCATCTCCTGCCACATTGTTAAGGAAAACAATTTGTTGAGCCAAAATTAGAACTTCTGGTTCTGATATTTTTTGAACTCATTAGACTAGTTCAAACACCATTGTTCAAGAAGGGAAGAGTACTGTATTTGGAGCAAAATGTCAGTACTGCTTACAAATTGGATTTTTCTTTTTCTTTTTGAGACAGGGTCTTGCTTTGCCACCCAGGCTAGAGTGCAGTGGCACAAACAGGGCTCACTGCAACCTTGACCTCCTCCCCCACCACCCCCCAAAGCGATCCTCTTGCTTCAGCTCCCCCAAGTAGCTAGGACTACAGGCGCATACCACTGTACCTGGCTAATTTTTTTTTTTTTTTTTTTTGGTGGAGATGGGATTTTGCCATGTTGCCCAGGCTTGTCTCGAACTCCTAGGTTCAAGTGATCCACCCATCTCGGCCTCCCAAAGTGCTGAGATTACAGGTGTGAGCCAGCACACCTGGCCAAACTGGATTTTTCTATTCAAGTACTGGATAATTCCAAGTTGGAACTGTTCTGACTTTTCAGCGTATTATTATAAATGCTGATTAGGTTTTAAGGTTCTCTTGCTGTTATAGATCAGCCACATTATGGGTTAAAAAGGTTTTTGGCCAATATGGAAACCTAATTTATCTAATTCAATTCAATGAACACTTGTTGTGTTCCCTTAGGTTCCAGTCACCCTCTAGGTGTTGAGGATACAAAGGATGAATAAATTTTTGCATTAAAATTTCAGTTTTAGGAAAGATATTAAACACAGGACTGTAATATAGTGTATTAGTATAATTAAAAGGTAGTTTTCAAGATCATGGTTCAATTTTGGAAAGGTAAGGATGGAGACAGAGAAATTCATATCCTCTGGAACCCAGCCTAGGCGTTGCTTACTTATATCTTACGTGTATTATTGATAATATACTATGTTATTATATTTTAACATATCTCTCTCCTTATAGAGATAAGTTCCCCAAATGTCAAAAGTATGTCTTGTTTATTTTCACGGGGTCTTCTTTGCATACTTTAGTATTCAGTAAATTGTTTTGTTGAATAAATGTATAAGGTGGCATTCTATCTAGGCTTTAGAAGGATGAATAGTTTTCCTGGCCTGGGAGTATAGAGGGCAGTTTTCTCAGACATAAAAGCATATACAGTGGCATGCAGTCTCTTAAAATTCATGGCCTATTTCAGACAAAGTAATCTTCTGTTATGGCTCTAGCTGTTCAGAGAAGTGACTAGAAGTAAAACTGGAAACAATGGTTAAAAGTAGATTATAAAGGGCCTTGTGTATTTGTAGGTGGCAGGGAGCGATTGAGAACTTTTAAGCAAGATGGTGACAGTTGTTTATAAATATTACTGCCAGATGTATGGTAACTGCCAAAGAGTGCCAGGACAGTTTGTAGGCAATTGCAAAACTCTATGTTAGGATCTGCACTAGGACACAGCAGTGAAGACAGAGAAGGGCCCCACTTGAAATATTTTTCAGAAAGAAAGTATTCGATTTTGCAAACAGGCAACTTTCATGTAAGCTTGTAGCACCATAGGTTTTGGGCATACTACACTGGTAGAGGAATTGGACAATAACAATAGTTATACTTTTGGAACTTTCCTATGTGCCTGGTTCTGTTCTGAGTTCCTTATATATATCAGCTCGGAGAATTCTGACAACTCTATGTGATAGATGCTGCTATTATCCTCATGTTACATTTAAAAAACTGAGGCACAGAGGCTTATAACTTGCTCACTTCTGTACATAAGCAGATAAGCAGGTTGATAAATGATACAACAATTATTGAAGTTTGATTGTAGAGCTTATGCTCTTGACCACTACCTTAATATGTTTGAGGAATCAGGAGGACATAGATAATTAAAAAAACTATCTGGAAAGTGAAAGCGTTGGGCCTTTGAATCTAAGGAAAGAAAGGATTGGGAACAAGGAGACTGTGGTATGGAGACAAACTTTTCTCCCTCCCACTCAAGAAGATTTCATCACCAAGGGACATTTTTGTGTTCAGATTTCTATAGCACTTCCAATGTTTATAACCAGAGTATTCTTTCCTTCCTTCCTTTCTCCTAAAATCCATATGTTATTTCTGGAAACAAATTCCCATGTTCACTCAATTGTATAAGAGGCACCTGTGATGGTACTACCTTTCAGAGTGACTTTGTGCTAGTTATTTATTGTTATCTGCCCCAATTTCCTCATCTACAAAATGAGGATAATAATAATGTCTACTTTAGGATTGTTGTAACAATTAAATGAGTTTATATATGGTAAGCGTTTAATATTTGGCACATGGTACCCACTCATAAATATTAGTGATGATGATAATGTCTCTTCTGACCTAAAAAAAACTGCTAGTCCCATCTCTTTTTGCCAAATAAGTTTTCCCACCTTTGGTAATGTGGTGTAAGCTGGAGCTCTCCCCAGAAAAGAGGTTTGAATTATTCTAGTAACCCTGTAAGGTAGCTGATGGCATTTCTATTTTACAGATAAGAAAAGAAGCTTGGAAATAGTGCTTCCAGTATATCATATTAATTCCTAGTAGAAAACTGTTAACCTCCATAGGTGCAGGATGTTATCTGTTATTCCACTTGTTTTATTCCATAATCTAACCATTAGATCATATATTTTTGGTAAAATTCAATATCAGTGATAATGATGTTGATAACAATTGATTGTGTCTGCTTGGTGTGCCATAGACACATTTTCTTTGCCAAAGCTGCTTCTGTCTCTAAGAAAGACACGGCCATCTACTCCCATCAAAGCTGGAAACACAAGTGTCATCCTTTACTCTTCCTGTTGCTTCCATATCTATTTGGTTTAATTAATCCATTTATCCTGTTGCCACTACTTTAGTTCTTGCCCGCATCTCTCTCTGTCTCTCTCTCTGTTTTTTGAGATGGAGTTTTGCTCTTGTTGCCCAGGCTGGAGTGCAATGGCATGATCTCAGGTCACCCCAACCTCCACCTCCCGGGTTCAAGCGATTCTTCTGCCTCAGCCTCCCAAGTAGCTGGGATTACAGGCATGCACCACCACACCCAGCTAATTTTGTATTTTTAGTAGAGACAGAGTTTCTCCATGTTGGTCAGGCCGGTCTTGAACTCCTGACCCCAGGTGTCCGCCCACCTTGGCCTCCCAAAGTGCTGGGATTACAGGCATGAGCCACTGTGCCTGGCCTTGCCTGCATCTCTTTTGTTTACATTAGTTCATAGGGTACCTATCTGTTGGGCCTGTCATTGCAGCCTTTCTCCCTTCAGTCTTCTAGGCAATTGCTTCTTAAACCATCAACGTTGAAGGACCATTCTGATTTTTGTTTTTTTAATCTCCAATCTGTCATAGACAGGTGTTTTTTAAAAAAAAAATCAGTGAAAAAGAATAACTGGAAACATGACCACATTGTTGGACATCACGGTAATATCAAATTACTATAAATGTTTATAAATACTTACTCTCAATTTATGAATTCGCAGTTCATTCTAGTTACAGTAATGTTCAGTAAAGTTGCAGGAAACCCTGAATCCCTGAATTAGTGAACCATTGCTTCTAGAGGAAATACAGTTTTAGGCTCCTGTGAGCCTCTGGTCAGAACATTTTTGTCATTTTATCAATACATAACCTTGTCTTATGTGGATTTTTTTGGGTTTTTTGTTTATTTGTTTGTTTGTTTGTTTGTTTTTTCTGAAACAAGATCTGGCTCTATTACCCAGGCTGCTGGAGTGCAGTGGTGCAATCTTGGCTCACTGCAACCTCTGCCTCTTAGGCTCAAGCCATCCTCCCACTTCAGCCTCTGGATTAGCTGGGACTATAGGCGTACACTACCCACACCTGGCTGATTTTTGTATTTTTGGAAGAGATGAGGTTTTGCCATGTTGCTCAGGCTGGTCTTGAACTCATGAGCTCAATTGATCTGCCTGTCTTGGCCTCCCAAAGAGCTGGGATTACAGGCATGAGCCACTGCACCCAGCCTTGTGTGTGTTTTTGTTTGAAGACAACGAAGAGCTTCACTTGAAATGTTTTTCAGAAAGGAAGTGTTTGATTTTCCTTGGCCACATGCAGGGGCACACATCTGTAATCTCAGCACTTTGGAAGCTGAGATGGGAGGATTGCTTGAACCCAGGAGTCTGAGGCCAGCCTAGGCAACATAGTGAGACCCCGTCGCTACAAAAAAAATGGAAAAAACTAGCTGGATATGGTGGTGTGTGCCTGTAATCCCAGCTACTTGGGAGGCTGAAGTGGGAGGGTTGCTTGAGCCTGGGAGTTCAAGACTGCAGTGAGCTGTGACTGTGCCACTGTACTCCAGCCTGGATGACACAGCATGACCCTGTCCCCAAAAATAAAAAATTTAGACTGGGCATGGTGGCTCACACTTGTAATCCCAGCACTTTGGGAGGCCAAGGTGGGCAGATCACTTAAAGTCAGGAATTTGAGACCAGCCTGGCTAACATGGCAAAACCCATCTCTACCAAAAAAAAAAAAAAATACAAAAAATTAGCCCAACATGGTGGTGCATGCCTGTAGTACCAGCTACTTGCGAGGCTAAGGCATGAGAATCACTTGAACCTGGGAGGCAGAGGTTGCAGTGGGCTGAGATTGTGCCACTGCACTCCAGCCTGGCTGACAGAGTGAGACTCTGTCTCAAAAATGAATAAATAAATTTTAAAAACAAAACTCTGAGATTAAAGAAAAAGGAAAAAAAAAAGAGAGAAATCATTGAATTTTCCTTTTTTTTGAGATGGAGTCTCGTTCTGTTGCCAGGCTGGAGTACAGTGGTGCGATCTCGGTTCACCACAACCTCCGCCTCCCAGGTTCAAGCAATTCTCCTGCCTCAGCCTTCCCAGTAGCTGGGACTACAGGCACGTGCCACCACGCCCAGCTACTTTTTGTATTTTTAGTAGAGACGGGGTTTCAACATGTTGGCCAGGATAGTCTGGATCTCTTGACCTCATGATCCACCCACCTTGGTCTCCCAAAGTGTTGGGATTACAGTCGTGAGCCACCACGGCTGGCCCCCCACTCCCCACCCCTTTTTTTTTTTAAGACAAAGTCTTGGTCTGTTGCCTAGGCTGGAGTGCAGTGGCATAATCAGAGCTCACTGCAGTCTTGACCTCCCAGGCTCAAACAGTCCTCCCACTTCAGCCTCCTAAGTAGCTAGGACCACAAGTGCGTGCCATAATGTCCAGCTAATTTTTCATTTTCTGTAAAGATGGGTCTCACTCTGTTGCCCAGGCTGTTCCCAAACTCCTGGGCTCAAGTGATCCTCCTGCCTTGGCCTCCCGAAGTGTTGGGATTACAGGCATGAGCCACTGCACCCAGTCTTCAATTTTTCAAACAACGAACTTTAATGCAAACTCATAGCACCATACATTTTGGGCATACTATACTGTTAGAGGGAGTGGATAATAATAGTTATATTTAATATACTTTGTTGATTCATTAACATTTGAACTCATGGATGGCCAATAACGTGCCTGAACAAAGCTTATTCAACACATATTTTCTCTGAAAGGCACATTGCATCCTTGTGCTTAGGGACACTGCACAACCTGTCAGCATTATGCTTGTGGGCCATTTTAAACATTGCTGTAGCCAAGAAAAAGCACAGAAATGGAAAAAATGTGGCACTAAATAGTCTGTAGGAAGAACACCAGTTTACAATGAGAAAGTTGAAACAAGGCAGAGTGTCTCCTTCTTCAGCCTCAGCTAGGAGTGTGCCTGTAGGGAGACTCCAACCCTTCACTGCTCTAAGCATGTCTGTGAATGACTGCAAAAGTGCAGTGAGTATTGATTTGGGGTTACAAATACATTTTACTGAGTTGGTGAATTCTCAAATACAGAATCCACAAATAACAGTGATTGACTGACTGAATCTCCTTGTGAACTGGCAACAGTCTGCATACCCAACCTGTGTGATCTGACCACTGCTTGCCTTTCAGGCTCACATCTTGTCATTCCCTAGACGACTAGGGTCATAGCATTCTGAACTAGTTTCTGGAATACAGTCTGCTCTCTGTCTTTCTAGTCGTGCTTATGGTACTCTATTGGCATACTCTTTTTGTTCTTTACTTTCTCTTAACCAGCTTTTCTCTATCCTTTAGGTTTCAACTTAAATGTCTCCTCCACTTTGTCTTTTACAACTTTTCCTATCTCTGCAATATAGATAAATAATAAAGGGTCATATATTTTACTTATTATTTTAAAACTTTTTTTCTTATTTTTTTTTAGAGACAGGGTCTTGGTATGTTGCCCATGCTGGTGTGCAGTGTGGCATGATCATAGCTCACTGTAACCTCCAATTCCCATGCTCAAGCAAACCTCCTGCCTCAGCCTTCTAATAATTGGGACCATAGGTGCACACCACCACGCCTGGTTAAAGAGTCCTTTATTTAATACAGTTAGTAATATAGGTCTGTTGGTTAAAGATGGGACAATTCTTCTTTGGCTTAACTCAGAATTTGCTATTTAATATAAGAAATTGCTGTTTTCCTCTCATGAAATTTCTGTAAGGGTGACCCATGGAGATGGATTTTCTAGTCAGGTAGTTGTATACCTGTGGTCTTGGTTAAGCTATTAAGTTATCAAAAACTTTTAGATGATAGTACTGAGAAACTATAAAGGCAGAGTCTTCAGACCTATGAGGAATCAGTGTGTAAATTATAGATATATTTAAAGAGTACTGGCTTGTTTTATCAGGAAACTGAATCAGGCACTTATCTTTGAATTTTAACTGGATTATAAAAATTGATAGGGATGTGCCCTATATCGACATTTGAAAAACTTCCTTTAGTAAGACGCTACTTGAGTTTCATAGAAAACACAGATACAACCCATATGTTGTTTGAATTTTATTTTTCTGGCTTTAATTTCTTTTCACATATTGTATAAGAAAGGTAGAAGAATGTGCTTTCATGAGAACAAAACTCAAAACTCAAGTATTGTTTGTTAGACTGCAGAAGTTTCCTAAGTTCCATGGGGACAGAGACCTTGTCACTGTGAGGACAGCTATATCTCAATTTGGCATAGAGCCTGATTCATGGTGTAGTACTTGATATCCATTTATTCATTGAATAAATTGGAAATTTCTCTTAACATGATTTTTTTAATACTCTTTTCTCATATACTAGATTATCATGGAGGTGAAATTAGCAGTTATATATATCAACTTGAATAATAGCAAAATGACTAAGATTGAATTTTTGGTGAATTGCGGTACTGTCAGTACGATTTGAAATTTGATCATAGTAAAATTGAAGGGGATCATGAATTAGAGATATACAGCAGGTCAATGTGGAAAAAACACCACTCAGTGTGCTTTTCTCTATTTTCTCACTCAGCCACTCAACAGCAACAATCATCACAGAAGACTTCTGTGATTAAATGTGTATGGATTCCTTCCCACACCCTAAGCAAGTAATCAGTTCTGCAGTGGATACCACCTGTTTGCTCTCCAATTCATTTCAACATTATCTACCTGGAGGTAGTGTCAGACCCCACAGACTGAGGGCTCAGCTTCATAAGACTGCCCAAACCCTTCAGATACCAGTCCTAAATCCAGACCTCTGGAACTTCTGACCAACTGACTTAAAATTGGGGTTCCCATAATCTTCCCTTTGGGTTCAATTAATTTTCTAGAGCAACTCACAGAACTCAGGTAAACACTTAAGTTTATGGGTTTATTATAAAGCATATTACAAAGGATACAGATGAACAGATGCATAGGGTGAAGTATAGGGTGAAGGGGTGTGGAGCTTCCATACCCTCCCTGGGTGTGCCATCCTGCAGGAACCTCCAGGAGTTCAGCTATCCAGAAGCTCTCTGAACCCTGTTTTTTTTAATGTTTTATGGAGACTTCATTACATAAGCATGGTTGATTAAATCATTGAGGTGGTTCGTTTAACTTTCAGCTTCCCTCCCTTCCCAGAGGTTGGGGAATGGAGCTGAAAGTCCCAAACCTCTAATCCTGTCTTGGTGCATCTAGTGACCAGCCCTGATCTTGAAGCTGCCTTGGGGCTACCAGCCCTCAATCATTAGCATACAAGAAGATACTCCTTTGGAGATTCCAAGGATTTTAGGAGTTGACCGAATAGATATTTCACAGTATCACAGAAGTTACTAAAGTGCTACAGTCTGCATTTTAAGTAATATATAAATGACAAGTGTTATAGAAGGGAGGGTGATGGCCCTACCTGAGTTATCCATGAACTACTCAGATTTATTGACTTGATACCTTGTTGGAAGTTTAGATACAATATATACTCGGTTCTTAAGCTTGTAGTCTTAAAACAATAAAAACCCCGAAACAGAAAAACAGTCTCCCTAGTCAGTAAATCATCTCAGGTGAAAAAAGAACAGTGGTTGATGATAGCAAGTATGATAAAGGGTAAGATGATAGCCCCTACCTCTGAGTTATCCTTGAGCTACTCAGATTTATGGAAGTTAAGATGTGACTCTAACTAGATTCTTTAGCTTGTAGTCTTGGGACAGGGTGCGGGGAAGCTTCTGTTGTCTGTAAATCAACCCAGGTTAAAAAAAAGAAGCCTTGATTGTTACTCGGGGCTGTGATCTGATTGACTCCTCCCTCATAGAATGTGCCCATATGACTGTAAAATAATCAGGAGGATCATTTCAGGTTTTCCAGGCAGCTAAAAAGCCTGAATTGTTCTTGTTACATATGTGAAAAATGGCCATCTACTTATAATAAAAGACTTGATAACAATTCAGGTTAGAAAGTCCTAGGAGATATCCCTTCATTTTTGATAAACTACAATGCTGTATTTAAGATATAATAACCTAGCAGATAAATGTGCTTTTCATCAAACTGTAGCTTATAGCCTCCTTTATCATTTAAGTTACTTAAAATAGCAAAGGAACATGCCCAAGAAATGAAGTATATCATAGTCCTACTTGAGTGGTTTAGCAATTTATAAGACAGGCTCAGGAAACAGACTACTTCCAGAGTCTATCTGTTTTGGCTTGCCCAATAGCACATGTAATCACATCTGACAGTGTTTTCCCATGGTAGCACTATCATTTTATTTTTGGTTATTTTTATGGAAACCTGGGATGACTTCATTTTTTTCAAAGGTAACTTTTTTTTTTGAAGTTTTAAAGCATCAATTTTGAATATTCTAAATTTAGTAATTGGCAGGAAAGACCATGTGGCATGAGCAGAACAGATGATTTACAGCTGAATGGGGAGCAGTAGTTTTAGAGAGCCTTGAATAACTAGGGGGATATGTATACTTAGGTAAAATCAGAATGAGGATGGGGAGTAGACTGTTCAGTTTAACTGAGGCTTAGATGGAAATTTTTTAAATTCAAGCTTTATTAAACTATGTTTTAAAATATTTAATGAGTAGCTACATTAGTTCAGTACACATTAGTCCAAATTGAATCTCTGACACAAAACTTTGTAGTGTCTCACAAGTTGACAGCCCTGTTAGCTTTGCCTTTTTTACTTTGGGCATGTTTTTAACTTTTCTAAGCTTCAGAATCATCACCTGTGTAAATACAATAATAAAAGCAACTCATAGAAATGTTGTGAAATGAGCTGGGTGTGGTGGCTTACTCCTGAATCACAGCACTTTGGAAGGCTGAGGTAAGATGATCATTTGAGCCCAGGAGTTCAAGACCAGCCTGAGCAACATAGTGAGACTTCATCTTTACAAAAAATTAGCTGAGCATGGTGGTGTGTGCCTATAGTCCCAGCTACTTGGGAGGCTGAAAGGAGAGTATTGCATGAGCCTGGGAGATAGGCTGCAGTGAGCTAAGATTGTGCCACTATACTCCAGCCTGGGTGCCAGAGTGAGACCTTGTCTCAAAAAAAAAAAAAAGAAAAGAAAAAGAAAAGAAAATAAGTGTTGTGAAATGATAATACACAAAAAGTGCTTTATAAATAGTGCCTAGATCTAACTACATGTTAGCTAGTTAGTATTATCATTATTTTACAGTACTTTGGAAAGGTTGTAGCACAGAGACATTGGCCACTCATGAAATAAGTAAAAGGTGGCATGTGATGATTCCCTGGCATACGAGTTATAAACTATAACAAGAGTTAGGCAGCACTTTTATAATTGAAGTCACATTTATTTTCCCTCTATTTCTTGACATCAATTTTTAAGCTCTCTTATCCATTCCCCAGGTTCTCAGGATCTCTGTCTTTCCTCTGATTACTGATTATCATTTATTTAGTGCCTACTATTGTGCCAGGTCTGTGCTAAGTGCTTTTCATGTGTTATCATATTTAATCATCATAGCAACCCAGTGAAGTACCTACTGTTTTTATCCCTGTTTTACTGATAAAGAAACTGAGACACAGAAGGGTTAGGTAACTTGCCCAAAACTATGCTATTAGAAAGTACTGGAATAAGAACATAGCATCCCAAGTCTAATTCAGTAATCTGAGCTCTTAGCCCCTATGCTATAACTCTCTAGTCATCTAAAGCTTCTCATTTAACACCTCACATGAATTCCAGATTCCCAATACCAGAGGCATTCCTTCCTTGTTTCTTTCTCCTTCTCTACCACAGCCACATAAAAGTTCTCATTGTGTGTGTCTGTGAGTGTATTTCTGCATGTGTGTGTGGTGTGTAATCAGCATTTAAGTGGTGCTTACTAAGGGGTAGGCACTCAAAGAACTTTGTATATTTTAATTATGAAAACCCAATGAAGTACCGTTTTATTCCTATTTTTACAGATGAAGTAACTAAGGCAGAAGACTTAGTGTCAGAAAAGCCACTTAGATTAGTGTCTGGAGTTGAAATTGAATCCTGGTAGCCTTACTTCATTGTCCCCTACTAACTGTCCTCAGTCATGTTTTTACCCGGAGTTCTGTTTGACTAAGGGCAAATTTTAAAGGTGTGAAGGAAGTTAAAGGTTAACCAATAGGCTTACCACTTTCAGGTGGTATTTACATTTTAGAAGAAAAACTGTAATACAGAATGTTTTTAAAAGTAAGGACTTAAGTGCTAAGAGAAAAAATTCCAGCTATTTGGCCTTTTATTGGAAGCACACACCTGGAGTATGAACTTTTAAACTACTTGGTTTTAATCTTGGAATTGATGTGTATTGCATTTCTTAGATCATAAATCACGTTTTTGTGAAATCCCAATCTTACTTTCTTTATGCCCAATTTTTACCATCCAATTCTCAAATCTTTTGTTTCAGCCAGTCTCAACTTCATGTCATTTTATAAATATTTCATCATCTTTAACATTCCCATACCTTTGGACATGCTGATTTCTTCTGCCTGGAGTGCCAATAATAATATGATTACAATAGTAATTTTGATTTTCATACAGAGCACTGACTCAAATCTAGGATGTGTTTGGTTCTAGGTTCGGTGATCTTGCCATGTGATCAACTGGCTTGGGTTGTGGAATCTTACTTCCTTGGCTTCCTCCTTTCTTTTGTCATTCAAATTCTTGCATTAAGAAACAACTTGAATATCATCTTTGTAAAACTTTCTCTAAGCAATCCCAGATATCCCTGGTCACCCTTTCCTCGGTTTAAGAACACCTACAAATTCTATTGCAATTTGGCTATGTAATTTATCCACCCTACTAAACTCCTGAGTTCTTCAAGGAGAGAAACCTAGATTTAGATTTTTCCTTTGTCCTTTCTTGGCCATCACTCCTAAGTATTCAGTGAATGCTGAGGAACTGTGAGCCTTCTTAAAATTTTATCCCAGGCTAAGGAAAATGGCTCACTTTCCTGCCAGC
This sequence comes from Pongo abelii, assembly GCF_028885655.2. Taxonomy (NCBI): domain Eukaryota; kingdom Metazoa; phylum Chordata; class Mammalia; order Primates; family Hominidae; genus Pongo; species Pongo abelii. The sequence continues at coordinate 31,129,580 of NC_071985.2, read as the reverse complement.
AGCTAACCATTCGTATCTGGGATCAGGGAACAGATGGCAAGTTTGAAAGGGAACTGGAGGTTTGGGGAAAAAGGCAGCAGGAGATAAGAAATGCCTTATGACTACCTCAGTACATCAGAGGTTTAGCCCTGCTCTGTTCAATATGGTAGCCTCTAGCCACATGTGATTTAAATTTAAGGTAATTAAAGAAAATAAAAATTCAGTTCTTCGGTTGTGCTAGCCACATTTGAAGTGCTCAGTAGGCTCTTGTGGCTAGTGGCTACTGAGCAGCTTTAATAGAGAACACTGCCATGATTGGAACTTTTAGTCATTACTTCAATAAGCATCCTTTGTAGTCCTTTAAGTTCTAGATTTTTATAGTAGAATGCAAAATTAATGTTTAAGGCAACACACAGGACTTCAAAGGCATTTTTTACTTGTCTGGTGATTTCCGTCTATGCCCTTAGACACCTGGATATATCTGCTTCTGCTGTTATAGATCAGTGAGTGGAAAATTTTTTAAAAACCTCATTTGATTAGGATATAATAATATTTTGAGCCAGTTCTATTTTCTGATTTGCATAGTGATAATCTTTGATATCCTAGAAGTAAATCCTGTTTTTTTAGTATGCTGAGAGACTTCATTACTTTGGCATTTTTAATTTGTTTATATTAAATATCATCATTTTCATTGTCAGTGAATGCCTGATTAAAAACTTCTGAGATAGAGCTTCTTTAAGAAAATAATAAAATAAAAGCCATGACTTAAGGGAATTCTTCTGGAATTTTTTTTTAATTGGTGGGGTGAGTGCAGGTTGTATAAAATGGTGCTATAAACTTTTCATGGATTTATTGTGTGTTCATATTATGCATGTTGTGGTAGTCAAGCGGGGTAAGAAATGCATCAAAGAAAAATAGCCATGGTTTTGAAGTGGAGAATTGGAGTGGGTTACACCGTCAGAAAGTGTTTTGGCTTGCCTTGGCTGCCTTTACAGTACCATTGAAAAACATGAAATCTGCGGCAATTTGTGTGTGAATACATCAGGACAAAACACTAGATGTCAGTGTTGCAGTTTTGACATGTTACCAGGAGCTAGTCAAGATTTTTCTGCTTTTAATTGCCAAGATATTTTTTTATTGACCCAAACTTTTAAGCCTTCTTGCCTCCTTACATTTAGTTAAATACTTACTACATGAAGGACTTTTTCTAAGAATTGTTTATTTTGTTATTAGTGTCTGTGTAATGCTACTGACTCTGAAGAGTAAAACATATACAATATTAAAATAATACAGCTTTCAGCTAACTATATTCTTCAAACTTTGTTTTCCAGTGTACTTCCCTGGGTACACTGGTCCTAGGAAATGCCTCTTGGGGAAAAATTTTGTGGCCCTGGAATAAAATAATTCAGTCTTTTATTGAATTGGTTAATAGTGCTGCCAGCTTTTAATTTAAATATCTTTTTTTTTTTTTTAGTGTTATGGGCAATAATAAGATTCTTATATATTAACTATATTTGTAGGTTATATGTATACAAATATATACATATTTGTATGTGTGTGTATATATATATATATTTGTATGTTAAAGCCTGGAGTCACAAATGTGTTCAGATTTCTTAAATTGACCCAGCGTATAAGATACAGAAAAAGCTTCAAATTAAATGTTTTCAGTAATTTTTTTCTCTTTATTAAGAAATATGCAGCTCTATTAGCATGACAGAATTGCAAGTGACTTCTTGTCTTTATAACATTTTCTTTTATACTGTTGGCACTTCATGTTTTAAGATAATGCTTTTAAAAAATGTGAAACGTTATTGTTCTTTGTTATGTAATGTTCAGTTAATTTTTTGAAGATACTTTATTTTTACTCATGCTCGAGGTTCATTTTTATATAGGCATGTTTTTATTTCCTACTTTCTAATTTGTTATTAATTTTTACTTGAAATGTATTAGTGTTTTACATCATTTTTTGTTTCATGAATTTTCAGCACTGAAAAAATAAAGGTATTATGCAAAAATAATGCCCAAATTGCAAGTAATTGTAATAATGCCCAAATTGTAATCACTTGCTAAAAGTCAGGTCTTTTTATGGCTTGAAGTCAAGAGAGTAGAGGGGATCACTCAGAAGGTAATACTTGACTATGTACTATCTTCCATTTACTTTGGTCATAACAATAAGCTGATATAAAAAGGCTAAGAGGATGTTTAAAGGCAAATTAAAAACATTTTGTTGAAATTATTTAAAGAAGAAACTGAGCCTCGGAGTTGAAGAATAGATAATTTTGAAGCAACAACAAGACTCAATCAATAGACTTCTCAGAAGGTAGAAGCAACGGTTATGGTTCTGATGCTTGGCTTTGGTAAGGGTAAATGAACCCAGAGCAGCCTCACTGAAACGCTGCAGTGCTTTTGGCTTATGGATTGCTTTCTAATCCTCTGCATTTAAGTGAAGGTTCTGATCTGGGTGGGTGGAATAGAATTGAGTAAAGTAAGGAGCAGCAGGAAACCTGCTTATGCCTTGGCCTTTTTCTTCTAGTGTTAAATAGTATTTTATCTTAACGCAAGTTTATCAATATTTAAAAAAATACTTAAACTGCTAATACTATTACATTTGTAGAGGTACTTTGATAGGAAAAGTTTCAGCTAATGGCATTTTCTGTAATAATCTTTTGAGATTCAACTAGTTTTGGAGTCATCCAAAGAAAGTGCAGTTGTTTACCCAAAGACATCACTGCTAAATGGCAGCTGTTTGTATATTACTGAGTTTTCTTCTTTGTTGACTTCTCAGCCTTCTTTGTTAGCTCTTCTTCTGCTAATTAAAAAACACTCCAAGTTACTAAGCTATTGGATGATTGTCTTCTTCCAAGTATTTCCTAATAAGTTCTGTAGGTTTCTGAAGAACAGAAGCTCTCCAGAGGGCTCTGGATCATAGAGATGCACGCATGCAGTGCTGGGTGCTTGTGCTCTCCTTGTTAAAGTGCACTTAATTTAAGAAGTTGAGAAAGAGCTGCTCAGCAAGTTGATTTGCAAGCCAAGCCACCTTCTGGACTATTGTTTCTGCTAATCTTCCTCATCCATTTGAATTTTAAATGAGGAACTAGTTTGCTGGTAACCTGTAGGTGCTTTTCTTGGTGGTTCTGTGTGATAAAATTCAATGGTACACTTACACATTTGTATCTTCAATCAGAACTTGGTATTTTCATTTAGTCACTCATTGCTACAATTGAATCTAGTATCTTGGGCACGTCGTTAGATAATTTTTTTTTCCAGAAATGTTAAAATGCCCAATTTTCTAATGTTATATGCAAATTCTTTTACATGAGGCTGATTTTTAGTTTTAGGCTTTTTTTCTGCATACAAATTCAGAATTTTAAATATCTGGGCAAATCCCTTAGAAGATTTATTCTGATAATACTGTACCATTTTCTTATTAAAGTTTTCTGTTATTTGTTTTAATAGCCTTCATTAGCCCCTTCCATTAGTTTAGTAACACCATTAAGGTTCGTGTACTTGAATATACCTTGCACCAACTCCATGTCAACATCTGTCACCATTTTGACAATAAGGATGTGGCAGAGGCTGTTGGATTTGTTTCTGCTGCTTGAGTCCTGGGTTTGGAAGCTGCTGTGACATCCCCTGTATATGTGGCTGGGCTAGGTCTCTGGGAGCTGATGGCAATGGGATAGATGGTCCTATTGCTCTTCATCATTACTGTAGCTGTGGGACTCAGAAAAGTACCCCCCTTGCAAAAATGGGGACAGGCAGAGCTCCAGGAAGGGTTCGGGGGGCCTTGGCAGCCTCTGCCTAGGATATTAAAGTTTAATTTGCTTTTACTCTTAGGTTCTATAGGAAGCTGTGGATCGGAAAAGGACCACTTTTATTCTGATGATGACGCAATAGAAGCTGACAGTGAGGGTGATGCTGAGCCCTGTGACAAAGAAAATGAAAATGATGGAGAATCAAGTGTTGGGACTAATATGGGCTGGGCAGATGCCATGGCTAAAGTCCTCAACAAGAAAACTCCTGAAAGTAAACCTACTATTCTGGTCAAAAATAAGAAGCTGGAAAAGGAAAAAGAAAAGTTAAAGCAAGAAAGACTAGAGAAAATAAAACAGGTGTGTTCCACCAGTTGTCTTGTAGATTAGATTGTTTGTCTAGGCTAGCTCTTATCTTGACCGAACTGTTTCTTGCAGTGTTTGACCAATTAACGTTCCAGTTTTTAACTTGCTTTTTATGTGACGGTGGGTAACTAAGGTTATGTTTAGGAATTTAGTCTAAATTATTCCATTGAGCATGTTCACTTTTTAATCATCTACGCAAAGGCAAAATAATAGAAATGTAAACGCTGAGGAAACATCTTTTTAAAATCAAGTAATTATATACATGGTAGTGATTCCTGAGCCTATTTTATTTGTTTTAGCTGTCTGTATGCTGACTTTATTAGGTTGTGAACTAAGAAGCATGTTACTTTTTTTTTGCCAAAACTTATTTTACAATACGAATCTGTGATGATGTCATAACTCAAGGATTGGTTGTAGTTCTGAAAACGGATTATTTCAGTGTTAGATACAAATCAGTGTTGGATAAATTTGAATTCATTATGCTTTTGTTGAACTACTGATGATAGACGTTAGACTAGGTGTAATCTATTAATTAAAGGCCAAAAGTTGTACATAAATTTGTTGTGTATTATGAAAGCTAAATATCCATGATAAGGTTTTCATATCACCTGTACTTGATGATCTGTGTCTAAAATACTTGGTTACTAAAAGAAGCATGTTTTTTAATTAAAGAAAAATAACTTTCTACAAATGTACTGGCAGCATAGAAGTACTAATTCCCAAAGTCACTTCATAGGTAAAAATGAAAGAAACATAGGTTTGAATTGACATATATTTCTTTTTATGTTTATCATCTCCTTATCTTGTTTCAAGATGAATGTTTTCTTTGTTCTTAATACTGGTTGTTCTGTGTGAAAGGTGGAAATTTTTAAGTATTGCTCTTAGAAACACAGCATGCTCTATTATTAATTCAATATTCTTATTGTACTTTATTTAAGGTAAGTTTTGTCTTTAAATCTTATGGATAGCTTTTCAACTGAAAATTTGAATCTTTGTTTATTATCTGGCAAATGCTAGAAGAGGCTTCAAAAATATCAGAATCTTTGACTTCCTCTGGTCCCAGAGTTCTAGTGAGGGTAAGAACATTTTGAAGCCAAGAGGAATGAGTCTGTAACTCTGCTCTAGGCCAAAGCTTTGAGTGCTAGAGATGATACTGTCTCCATAATGCATGAAACCACATGTATTGATACCAGAAGCAAGACATGGCAGCTACAAATGCTCTTTGTGTGTATTTCTTAGAAGAGTATATGTAAATTATTATTTCCTAATTTAACTATTATGGTTTTCCAATTTATCAGCTACTTATTTCTAATCATAAATACAAAAATAAATTTCAGAGTTAAAAGTGTTTCAGGATTAAGCATACATATTATCCTTTGAGTACGGAATATAATTAAGTATTGACTGTTTCAAACTTAAAAGTAAGATTTTTAAAAAAAATTCCTGTCATAATCTGACAGTGAATTTCATGACCACTAAAATGAATTGTCTGGTTAGGAGAAGAATCTATTTCTTTAGAAAGCTATCAGGCTAATCTTTATAGTGAGTGCAAGAATTTGGTTTTACTGTGATTAGACACTTTCATTAATACAAAATGAGAAATAGATGAGTAAAGGCATAGATTAAAAAAAAGAAATTTTAGTAAAAACGTTGTCTTTATTACTGGTTTTGATGCTTGCCAGCTTCTTGGTGATTCATTTTATCATTATATCTGATATTTGGTTAAATGTTGGCCTGAGAAGGAGACATGAAGAAACAATGTATCAAATCAGGTTCCTGGGACCAGGATACTATTTAAAGACAAGTTCAAACTAAATTATGTTATCTGGGGAATTTTCTTATTTCCCACCTCCCCTTCTGCTTCTGTACAGTTTGCTATAGCTTACAACTGATAAACCATATATGGCAAGAATATTGGTCAGATATGCTACAAGAGGAGAAATAGATTTAAATGATTTTGTGCATAGAAAAATAGTCATTGTATAAGTATCTGGATACGATGCTGTTCTTTTAAAAGCTGATACATTTTCTTAATAATAATTCTGATGACTGAGGAAGTCATTTTCTGAAAGTAAAGATAAACTTACAATTTTCAAAAAGGGTAGTTTGGAATTCTTCCTTATGCTTCCCTCTGATGATCTGGTCAGAGCAGGCATGTGGCTCCCTCACACCCTATCTTGTACTGCCTGGCCGAATATGCTGGCAGCTCTCCAGGCCCCTGCTGTCAGAAGGCCTGACAGAAACTCACTTTGTGCCTCTCGCATGACACGCTGAGTGCTAACCACAGGCTCTCGAAGCTGAACCCTTAAAATTGTGTTTTTTTAAAAGTCCCTGACAAACTAAGCCAGAATGATTTATTACCTTCACCCTTTCACAGAGTGTCATACCAATGTTTGCTGCACTTTCAGAAATATCTAATATTCTTTCACATAACAATATTTATAACGCAGCGTGATAAGAGGCTGGAGTGGGAAATGATGTGCAGAGTAAAGCCAGATGTTGTCCAAGACAAAGAGACAGAGAGAAATCTTCAGAGAATTGCAACAAGGTAAAGTAGTGTTTTTGCCCTTTAAAAAATAAGTATACTAAAGCTTTCATAGTGGTTCTATTTTTGACCCAATTTGATTCTTAAGCTCAGCCTTCTCAGAGCCGAGTGATATATATCTAAGCCTGCCTGTTCAACACTGAATTCAACCAAAGATTTTCCAGGTCTCATGAGGCAAGAATATAATGTGCTAAGTGTATATTTGCTAAGAACCTATTTCAGATCATCTTGTTTTTATAGTCACGAGAACTGTGTAATCAGACCTCTTACTGCATTTCTCTTATGATGCTTGTCTAAATTTATGGCACTCGATGATGATTTTTATCTTGCATTATATTTATGGCATAATACATTACACATTATAGCTATTTCGTGCTATCTTTTTACTCTGCTTATTTATTCATTGGCACCAAACGTTTACTTGATGCCCTCTGTGTCCAAAGACAAACAGGATATGGTGGCTGCTGGGTGGTCCTTGCCTGGTCATGTGTAGGAATTACAGTCTCTTTGAGAATAGAATTATGTCTGTGTGTTGGGAACATAGAACAAGAGATTGTCTGGGAGAGTTTGAGAAGGCATTACAGAGGAGATAACATTTGGGCTGCTGCTAAAGAATGTAGCAGTTATATTTAGCAGAATTACTTTTAAATTCGTGTTACCTAAATTATTTTGGTCATTTTCTAATCCATCTCGGTGTTACACAGTGCGATAGCATGATGTGGTGAATAAGGGCATGAGTGATACAGCCAGACTGCTCGGTTCAAATCATAGTACTGGCTGTCACTAGCAGTGTGTCCCTGGGCATGCTACTTGATTTCTTTTTCTCTCAGTTTATCTGTAAATAGAGGATAATATACCTAGCCTATAGGGTTTCTTTGATAATTAAATGGATTAATACATATACAGAACTTAGAAAAGTACAGGCTCAATACATGAGAGTGAGTGCCTCCTTAAATTTTATGTCCTAGGCGCCTCCCTTTCCTCACCCTGGTCCTGTCACTACTGTGAAGGGTCTGGAATTTTACTCTCCTTATAAGCTCATAAGCTAGCCTGTTAAAGTTTCCTGGATGCTGGTAGAAGACAAGACACTTTGGATCAAAGACAAAGGACTTTATTACTCATGGCAAAAGCAGTAGCAGAGCTTCATGTTCCCACTGTTTCCTTTGTCCCATAGAGGGAGTGCAGGTGTCCCAGATGGATGCCCGCACGTGCAATATGTTGTGTTATAAGAACTGGAACACTGTGCTTGGGAATCTATCACTTTTATACTGATTGGTAACAAGCCTGCTCTTTGTCTGGGGGGAGACGTTACCTCATCCCTCAAGGTCACTTCCTACAAACACAACCCTGAGAAATGACCTGGATAAAGAGCAGTCAGGTGCATTCATTCTTGAAAAATCCAGCAACCATATGCAGGGATGCTCAAGGCCCAATAATTATTGGAAGAGGCAGATTGCCTCTTATTAGAGCAAGAAAATTCATGGATTGCAGAATTTTAGAGCTGGAAGGGATCTTAGCAGTCTAAATCAATGCTATCCAGGAGAAATGAATGTGAGCTACATTCATTTGTAATTTAATATGTAATTTAAAATGTTCTTATAGCCACAATGAGAAATATAAAATGAAAGAGGTGAAATTAATTTCAATAATATTTTATTTAACTCTGTATTCAAAATATTCATCATGTAGTCAGTATGAAGCAGTTATTAATGATATTTAAGGATTCTATTTTTCATACTGAGTCTTTGAAATCTGGCATGTATTTTCATTTACAGCACATGGCAATTCAGACCAGTCACATTTCAAGTGCTCACTAGCCACATGTGGCTTGTGGCTCCTGTATCAGATGCAGGTCTTAATTTTCAGAATTTATCTTTGAATGGACTCAAATAAATACAGAACATAGTTTTAAAAATAAGTATTTTTTAAAGTAGGATTTTACAATGGTTTCATAACACAAGAGTTGCAGATAACATAGCTAAATACTTTTTAAGCTACTCAGGTATTATTTTTCCAATTTACAGATGAAATTGAGATCCAGAAAAATCTTTCTTGGAGTGAAGCACAAAGTTATGTACCAATCCACATTTGTTATCTGTTTAGAAATTTATATTCATTCATTGAAATGTATATTCATTTTTCAGATGTATTTATCAAATGTATTTAACCACTTATCCAGCTCTTTCCTTTGAGTACTTGTTAAATGCTTGCCTCTTTTCTAGACAGTGAAAATACATTTTTCCTATCCTCAGAGTTTGTATTCTAGTGTAATTATTTAATACATCGTTCTGGTCATTTTATATTCTACAGGGGTGTGGTGCAATTATTTAATGCTGTTCAGAAACATCAAAAGAACGTTGATGAAAAGGTTAAGGAAGCTGGAAGTTCTATGAGAAAGCGTGCTAAGTTGATATCAACTGTTTCCAAGAAAGATTTCATTAGTGTTTTGAGAGGGATGGATGGAAGTACAAATGAGACTACTTCAAGCAGGAAGAAACCAAAAGCCAAACAGGTAAAAACTTTTATATAGGATTCAGTGTATCAGACTTTCAGCTCTAAAACTAGAGTCTTGAGATGGAAAACCAGACTATAGAATTACAGGGTTTTGTTTTTTTTTTCCTAGATTTTATTAAAATTCCTCCATGCCCGCAACCTTTAGAGATAGGGCTTGCCGCTCTCCTATCTGAAATCCTGCCATTTTGCACATTTTGGAGAATAGAAACCTGTCTGGGCCACAGCTTTAATTTCAGACTTTACCCATAGATGGTGTGTAACTTCTAAAATATGAAGAGTCAGAGAGTTTTAGGAAATAATGGTAGAAAGTCATTCTTGCATTGAGGCATCTTTAGTGATGTTTGGTTGAGAGATTAAGAGCATAAATACTTTCTATGACCTTTGGCATGAGAACTTTGCTTCTCCAGCCCCCTCAGTAGTTTCTTTCTTTTTTTTTTTTTGATGGAGTCTTGCTCCCTGGCCCAGGCTGGAGTGCAGTGGCGCGATCTTGGCTCACTGAAACCTCCGCCTCCCAGGTTCAAGCAATTCTCCTGCCTCAGCCTCCTGAGTAGCTGGGATTACAGGCACGCGCCATCACCTCTGGCTAATTTTTGTATTTTCAGTAGAGACGGGGTTTCACCATGTTGACCAGGCTGGTCTTGAACTTCTGACCTCAGGTGATCCACCCGCCTCGGCCTTCCAAAGTGCTGGGATTCCAGGTGTGAGCCACCGAGCCCAGCCAGTAATTTCTTTTTAATGTACCAGGTGAAAGGTTTTGACGTGTGCTTTAATTTTATAAGTGGTGAGTTTCTATTGTTGTCGTTTTAAAAAAGCAAAATATGTAGCTGTATTTTGATGGCTTGATTTCTGTTGCCAAAACCAAAGGTACTTTTAATCAGTCAGGAAATGAGAATTTCTGTCATAAATTTTTTTGTTTGGGAAAATAATTGAAACCCGAGCAAGAAGAGCATTTAGGAATTTTATGCTAGCCTAGGGTTGGAGCATTTTTTAAAGTTTCTTGATTAAGTTCATATTTTACCTAAGTGACAAAAGTTTTTGAATCTACTTGTCTCTTTCTTGAATATCAAAGGGTTCAAATTGTATATTCATATGATAATAGTTTTCACTAGTGCTGCTATTTTAAAGTATCTATCAGAAGTACTTGTAAATACATGAACACTGTGTTTGGGGATTTATACTTTTTAGTTCAAAAGCCTTAATAGGCTGTATTCTTGCTAGTAACATTTTACTGTAAGAGTTAGAGAAAGATTCAGCAACATTGGATTGGAAAGAACTAGTGGGAAGATGAAGAGACTTAGTTTTTTTTCTTTTTCCTATTGGTTTCAAAATAACATTTTATAGAAGCACATACTTTTGCTTTGGGATTATTTCTTTCATGAGTTATGAAAATACATAACAGATTCCACTGGCATTGTATTTTTTTCCTTACCATTTGCACTTGCCCTTGACTTTCTTTTTTTCTACTTCAGTGATCACAGTATTTGTAAATCTGGGACAAGGTCAAAAATTGCTTGAGACATAAGCCAAAGTGGTTTTGCTCCAAAAGTAATTTGTTTCTAGAACACCCTGCCCCATGCCATCAATACCCTGACATATTTCTTTCTTTTAAAAATGTTTGTTTTCATGTTGATTGCATATTTATGGAAAAACAGACTCCTTTTTAAAAAATTTTGCTTGAGTTTGCATCTGAATAACTGTGAAAGTACTATACTATTTGAGATTGGATCAGTTATTGATATAAACATATTTCTTGGCTGGATGCAGTGTCTCATGCCTGTAATCCCAGCACTTTGGGAGGCCAAGGTGGGCAGATCACGAGGTCAGGAGTTCGAGACCAGCCTGGCCAACATGGTGAAACACTGTCTCTACTAAAAATACAAAAATTAACTGGGCATGGTGGCACCCACCTGTAATCCCTGCTACTCAGGAGGCTGAGGCAGGAGAATTGCTTGAACCCGGGAGGCAGAGGGTGCAGTGAGCCGAGATCGTGCCACTGCACTCCAGCCTGGGTGACAGAGAGAGACTCCATCTCAAAAAAAAAAACAAAAAACGAAAAACAAAAACCATGTTTATTAAGTGCCTGTTTCTACCAGGTGTTATCCTTGTGTCCTTTAAAATCTTACAATTAAGATGGACAAATGACTTCAAGTAAATAAGTAAGAAAGATTAACTTGATAGTAGGCAAATTCTAAATTAGTATGTCGAGTACACATTAACATTAGTTACACCAGCTCTAACAAAATGTACATTAAGTGGCTACCCCTGTGTGAAGGGAATTTCAGAGTAACTGTGTACCATTTATTTAGAGCATAGATCATTATATCTATGTATGTTACTTGAAATAGGTGAACTTTTAAGGTAGTTCAAGGGAAGGCAGGGTGGCAAAGGTGAGCATAGATTTGATGTGCCAAAGTGCTATTCAGAAATGAATCATTGATGAATGAGCTAAATAAAGGAAGAGATTAAGAAAGTAGAAAGTAATATTTGCCATTTTTTTTCTTATATTTAACCTTGTCCTAGCACCATAGCTATTGTACTCTTTCCTCATAGATGTTCCTTCTCTCATCATAGAATGGAACAAAAGAAATCTTATTGTTGTCCCTTCCCTGGGCTGTAATGATATTCAGAGCACAGATTTTTAAATTCAATATTCCTAATATTGTGAAGTCTTTAAAATTAGAGGCCACCCACATATAAACTAGATTCACTGGCAGCTATCTATCAGGGTACCAATTTGGAAACACCTTCATTTTAATGACTTCAATTCTTTTTCCCAGTTATATGTGTTATTCAGTTTTGATGTTAAAGTCTTATGTTCAATAATCAAAAGAGGCAGGAGTTTTATATTAAATATGGATAGAATTGTAATAATATAACATAGATTATATACATTGAGCCCATTATAGTTAACCATACTTTAGGAGTGGTTTTGGTGTTTGGTTTTGTTTTCTCCTAATGTACACATGACGTGGGAATTTATTTTAAAGAACGCTTTTAAAAAAAAATTGTTATAGAAATTTCATATTTCTTCAAGGTATAAGAAACAGACATTGTGACAAATGTTTTTTAATGGTGATAGGGCCTGAACAAGTCATTTTCTTTTTCTTTCTTTCTTTTTTTTTGAGACAAAGTCTCGCTCTGTTGCCCAGGCAGGAGTGCAGTGGAGCTATCTCAGCTCATTGCAACCTCCGCCTCCTGGGTTCAAGCGATTCTCCTGTCTCAGCCTCCCGAGTAGCTGGGATTACAGGCGTGCACCACCATGCCCAGCTAATTTTTGTATTTTTAGTAGAGACAGGATTTCACCATGTTGACCAGACTGGTCACGAACTCCTGACCTCAGGTGATCCGCCTGCCTTGGCCTCCCAAAGTGCTGGGATTACAGGCATGAGCCACCATGCCCGGCCGAACAAGTCATTTTTCTTAGTCTTTTCTGCATTAGAATTTTATTATCAAAGCAATAGGAGCACAGTATGAAAAGTGAATTTATGATTAAATAAAATAACCACTGCCCTTTTCCATTCTTCTCTACACTAGTACTCCAGTACTTCTGGTATTTACCTCCATATCTTAAATAATATTTACACTATTTCTTTATCAATACTAGATACTATCTTTTATGGAAGATAAAGTTGGTTTTCCTCACACCTTTCCACATTCTGTCCTTCCAACATAGTATATTAAAATTTCTTATACTAGATTGAATACTAGCATTCAATGTGAATATTGTTCACTGCTGAGCAAAATACTATACAATAATAATACTTACTTTCTTCAGCTTTGTTACAATTTTTATTTTTCCTGGAGTTATCACTTGCCTTTTTTTCCCCTTAGTTTTGTATATGCCAAAATCCTTCCACATTCTTCAAAAGAACTGTTAAACCCTTCTCAGTAGTATATTTCTTGTGGTCATCTTGCTGCTACTATCTAAACTGGTTGTTCTTTACCTGCTGTGCACTGTCATTTTGCAACATTGCTTTATCCCCTTCCTGGGAATTCCATTTGCCTCTCTCCTATGCAGTATCCTCTGTTTTTTTGGACGAAATGTCTTCTTTTCTCTTGGCCTTCTCCTGCATTTTAGTGATGGCACAGTTATCAGCATTCTAGGAGAGAGTATAGGTGTCCTTATTTTTTATTGATATGTTGGCCTGATAGATGGCTTCCAATATTTGGAAAAGGGTTTTTGTGGATGCAATTAAATTAATGATCTTGAGATGAAGAGGTAATCTTGAATTATTCGGGTAGGCCCTAAGACCAGTGACAAGTGTTCTTAGACACATAGGAGAAATTTGACAGACAGAATCGGAGCAGGCAGTGTGACCATGGAGGAATAGGTGGGAGTGATGTGGCTGCAAGTCAAAGAATGCCAAGAAACACCAGAAGCTGGAGGAGACAGCAAGGGAGGGGTTCTCCCCTGAAGCCCCAAGAGGGAGTGAGGCTTTGCCAGATATGGGCATCGGGCTTCCAGAACTGTGAAAGAGTAAATTGCTCTTGTTTTCAGCTACCTAGTTTGTAGCAATTTGTTATGGCAGCCACAGGAAACTAATAGAACATAGATGTCCATGTTGGAAAGTAATTTTCTCTCAGAAGTTTGAGAGAAATTTTTTCTTTCTTTTTTTTTTTTTTTTTTTTTTTTTTGCCATTGAGAGGTTCAGTGCTGTTCTGCTTTCTGATTCTTTTCTTTTTGGAACCTTTTAAGACCTTCTCTATCCCCGTTCTTAAAACATTTGTAGTGAGTAATTGGTAGTCACTAATTTTATTTTATTTATATTTTTGTGAGATAGGGCTATGAAAAAAGATATTGTTAGTGGATGTGAGAAGACATAAAAAAAGAATGATTCTTAGCCAATAAATAGAACTTTGGGGTAAAGTGTTGAATGTTAAATTCAGTGGAAATTTGGTTCTATGGAATGAATCAGATCACCACGTATTTCATTTAGAAACAAGAAGAGGAACCTTCTTTGCCAAATTGTTTTAGTAGCTGTTCTGGGTGGTACATATATTGCTCATGAAATTAGAAAATCGTAAAGTTGGAAAAATTGTGATGTGGGGATATTCATAGGAAATGTGACTCTCAGGAGGAATGTACTTTAGAAGAATATAAGAAACTTAGCTTTGATTTTTAAAATGGCATGAAGTAAACATGGTAAGGGGGAAAAAGCCTGCCAGTTCTGTAATTTTTCAGATTCGTTATAGTTTTCTTTCCTGTTTTCTTCCATGGAAGTTGGAATGTAGGATGTTTGCTAATGAGTGGGGAGTTAGAAAAAGGGATTCTGAGGAGGTAGGTTGGCATTAGATTTGAAGTGTCCTATCTTGAGGAATCTGGACTTCATTCGTTACGCATTTGGAAGCCAATGCCATAAGGTAAGTGATCTGGTCAGATTTGATTTTTCTGTCTTTCTCTTTTGATTTATTTCAGCTTCTATTTTAGACTAAGGAGGTACATGTAGAGATTTGTTACAAGAGTAATATTGTGCAGTGCTGAAGTTTGGGGAATGATTGAATCTATTGCTCAGATAGTGAAGATTTCATTATTTTTAAGGAAAAGAAAGGGCTGAAGGATGGAAAAGTCAGAAGACCAATTAGTGGAAGACAATTGCCATAATTAAAGCAAGGGGAGAGAATGTGAACTAAGATTGTGTGGGGTAAAGTGGGTTGGGGTGAAGGGAAAAGAGGAATCAGATTGGAGAGGCAATTTTAAGGTATAGATTGACTTGATTTGTGATTAACATGATGTAGAGGGATATGGGAGAGGGAAGATTTATTAATAACTCAGAGGTTTACAACTTGAGAGACTCAGAAATGGTGACAGCTTTCACCAAAATAGAGAATATAAAATATGGAACATGTCTGAGAGGTAAAGATTTTTGAAGGCAGCGACTGCTCCAGGTTATAATCAGAAATGAGAAGGATGACAGTAAAGGTCAGGTTAACAGCAGCAGTGTGGCAGAAGCGTTTGGTTAGTGCAGGAAATAGCATGGCTAGAAACAAGGAGGCAACCAGAATAGCAGAGATGGTGAGGCCACCTGGGGCAGGCGCTGATGAGTCCTGTATGTCTTAGTAGGGTTCCTGAATCTTTAAGAACGATTAACTTGTTTACTGAGTCAGGGAAGATGAATAGTCTATTTTAGAGAGTTTTTCACATGAATAAATGTAATATCTTCTAGGTTTAAATAACCAATTTTCAGTTATTTGGAAGGAATTCCCTAATCCAGAAGCTGTAATTCCTGTCTTCGATCAAATAGAGGAAGCATCATCCCAATTACATACCAACATGTGGCAAGGCATATTGACCAATATCTTGATGTTGACCCCGAGTTATTTTTATTTTGTTTTATTTTACATTGTATTATTTTATTATTTTTAAAGAGGTGGGATCTTGCTGTGCTGCCCAGCCTGGTCTCGAACTCCTGGGTTCAAGTGATCCACCCACCTAGGCTTCCCAAAGTGCTGGGATTATAGGCATGAGCCACCATGCCTGGTGACCCTGAGTGATTTTTAAAAATATTACATTGTATTTAGAACACTGTTTAAGGAAGCAACAAAAACATGTTTTTTAAGAAAAGTTTTATAAAAAATTTAAGCTTTAACTCTTAAAGGATTAATACCTCTGTTCCTCTATTCAAAACATGTTCCTATCTAGAGTGATTTGTTTCTCAGTATGTTAATCAAGATTTTATTAATGTAGAGGCATTAAATTTTTTTCCTTAGCTTTCAAAGTTGTAATTATTCCTTTTGCTGTTTTCTTGAAAAGCCGACTAAAATTCAATCAGATTTTTTGGAATTTAATTCTGTTACTCTAAAGGCTGACAGAAGCAGATGTGATGTTAAATCTGAGTCTCTAAGGAAAATATATTGGCTGTTAGGAAAGCATTGGCTTTACTTGCACTCTTGAATTACAGACTTTCTACAAGGTTTTCATTTATTTGAAATTGCCAATATATCAATTTCAGTTTTTTTTTTTAATAATGAAACAAATTATAATTTTATAGTAAGGGAAAATGCTAGCTGGTTTCTGTTAGAAAATGATTTTTTGGCGGGGCATGGTGGCTCACATCTGTAATCCCAGCACTTTGGGAGGCCGAGGTGGGCTGATCACAAGGTCAGGAGATCGAGACCATCCTGGCCAACATGGTGAAACCCCGTCTCTACTAAAAATACAAAAATTAGCCGGGCGTGGTGGTGGGGGCCTGTAATCCCAGCTACTTGGGAGGTTGAGGCAGGAGAATCGCTTGAACCTGGAAGATGGAAGTAGCAGTTTGCTGAGATTGCACCACTGCACTCCAGCCTGGTGACAGAGCAAGCCTCCGTCTCAAAAAAAAAAAAAAAAAAAAAAAGAAAGAAAGTGATTTCCTTAGTGATTGCTGGACAATAATTTTCAATAGAAGTCCCTAGGAAAAAGAGTTACCGGAAAAGTCCAGGTATTTATTTATTTTTTCTGATTTTGTGGTATGAGCACTTTAAATGTCAAACATAGAGATAAGGTAGGGTACTCCTCTATTTCTCATTTATTTATCATAAATGGCAACCTTGTAATTTCTTCGTAGGTAAATAATTAGTGGTGAGAATGCTTTTGAAATACCTGGCCTCTTTGGTATCTTACAACTTAGACCCAGACTCCAAATTGCTATGTACTTTTTAAAATGTGCATTTCTTCTGGTTCTTAGATCTGCTGAATTCTTGCTTCTAAAGACAGAAGCCTAGGAAAGGAGGACTTCCTCACCCAGGTCCCTTGGTGGGCCTCTGGCAATTTTCAGGATTTACTTTTGGTTTTTCTGAGGTAGGATCTCACTCTGTCACCCAGGTCGGAGTGCAGTGTCGCGATCTTCGCTTACTGCAACCTCCGCCACCCAGGTTCAAGCAATTCTCATGCCTCAGCCTCTTGAGTAGCTGAGATTACAGGCGCATGCCACCACCACCACGCCTGGCTTTTTTTTTTTTTTTGTATTTTTAGTAGAGATAGGGTTTTACCATGTTGGCCAGGCTGGTCTCCTCGAACTCCTGGCCTCAAGTGATCCTCTGACCTCGGCCTCCCAAAGTGCTGGGATTTCAGGCTTGAGCCACCGTGCCTGGCCAGGATTTAGCTTTTAAATCAAGTTGGGTTGTGGAAGGCAGGCAAGGGGGTAGAGAAAGATGCTGTCCTTAGATTGCCCCTGCATTGCAGGACAACAGTGTTTTACTCTCACGTAAAGCTCTCTGACAGGAATGTGTGGAATCCTAATTTTGTAAATAATTCAGCTTAATGTTTGTTTACTGAAAATGCCTAAACAGAGCTTAGGCAAAAGTGAGACTCCATGTATGAAATGAGAACAAGCAGGATTATACATATTACTGTTGATGGGAATGGTTTTAAGCCAGTTTCCCATTGTATTTATGTCTTTTAAAATATGCTATTTAGTTTTAATGTGGGGTGGTTTCTGATTTGAACAACAGTTTTAATCAAAATGAGCTTAGGTTTGGCAATATGGCACATGCAGCATTTTGACTTATGGAAAATATGGATATTAGTGAAGAATAAGAACTAGTTATTACAGAACTGCTGTAGAAATCTTTAGTTACTGTTAACTTAAAATTAATAGTGTCATACATCTTTTTGCCCCTATATGAAGAAATGTGCTATTTGAAGTGGCTGCCTGTAATGGATTTTCTTTAGTGAGGTTGAGGCTTTAAAAAAAAAATTATCCTGCACAGATGAGTCTTATGCATTTGTCTTTTAAAAATGCATTGTATTAAGACATCAGTCTTACGTGTTAGCACCTATAATGCATTTTTAAAAGTCAGAATAATATTTTATTGCGTCTTGGTAAAAATTACCATTTTTGAGTAGTAGGCAGTTGAGAACATTTGTGGGGATATATAACACATAGTACTAAAGCCACAGATTCTAGAACCAGACTGCCTGAGTTCAAAATGCCTGTTATATATAGTAGTAATAACAGTCCCTACCTCACAGGGATGTTGTGAGAGTCAATTAAGTTAATATACATAAAGCACTTAGAATGATGCTTAGCACATAGTAAGTGCTATATAAATGTTTGCAATAATTTTTATTTTGCATTGCATGCCATCAAAACAAGTTCCTTATATTGGTACTTATTTTTTCTCTAAAAACTATAGTCAAAGATGAATTCCAAAGTTGGAAACCAATTTGAAGGGGAACTCTTACTACTTTTTATCTGAATTATTGAATAATCCAAAAACCTTCCAATAATTTGATTAAAATTATGTTTAGATTTGGATATTCTCACTCACATTAGGTGTGATGGCTCTAGTAATGCATAATTCTTAGAAAATGTAAAACTAGATTTGAAGGAAGTAGAAATGTGTCCACTTTCTCTTGCTCCCCATTTCCAGTTATGGTTGAACTAACTATATTACTTACAAGAATTTACTTATTAAGATAAGTTTGGTTTTTATGGGGGTGCTGTCATACTATTTGAATGTCCTCATCTTTGTGAATAATGTGTAGAACATCATTAGAAGATTATACCTGTCCCAAGTTGGGGATTATGTGATACACAATGACTCGGCATCAGCAAGTAAGGATAGCGAGTAGAAGGACTGAAAGGGCACTTACTAGTGTATGCTTTGTGCCAGATGCTGTGGCAGATGTTTTTACGTAATTCCATTTCCAATAGAAAACTTCTCTTCCTTCTCTCACCCAGATGAGCTGGAAGAACTGTGGTTGGCTGATAAGCCAAAGTGTCAGCAAGACTAGCAAGAGAATGGTGAAGGAAGCAGCTTGCATTCTGCTTTTTCCTAGGTCTCTCATGCTGCTCATTTGATGTAAAGCATAATGAAGACTGACACATTTTAAAATCTGATTTCTCAAAACTGTTATGTAAGATAAAATGTTAACCATAGTAAGACATTTTCAAGTTATGAAACTCATAAAACCAACTTAGAAAATTATTTATAAATTCAAGTTAGAATTGACTTTCTCTTCATTTGTCAAGGAATTAAAATTTACTAGAAATCAAATGCATCATGCATTTGATGATTGTGATTTTAGAATCTTCCCCCTTGCCCCACACCCTTTTTTTTTTTTTTTTTAATTAAAGACAGGGTCTTGGTGTGTCACTCAGGCTGGAGTATAGTGGTGTGATCACAGCTCACTGCAGCCTCAACCTCCTGGGCTCAAGCGATCCTCCCTCCTCAGCCTCGCGAGTAGCTAGAGCCTCAGGCACCATTAGGCCCGGTTGATTTAAAATTTTTTTTTCTAGAGATGGGGGTCTCATCATGTGGCCCAGGCTGATCTTGAATTCCTGGGCTCAAGTGATTCTTCTGCCTCAGTCTCCCAAAGTCCTGGGATTACAGGTGTGAACTCCCAGCTCTTTTATGAAAATTTTCAAACAGGAAGAAAATTATAAAGAATAGTAATATAAACACCTATATTTCTATATGTCTACTTAGGTTTAAAAGTTGTTAGCACTTACTGTGTTTGTGTTAATAGCTATCTACCTTTCTCTCCATCTAGTTTTTGTTTGTTTAGGTTGATTATTTGAAAGTATTACCCCCATGTGCCCCGAAGAGTCTCTTTTTTTAAAAAAAAATCAGCTTTATTGAGGTATGATGTTCATATACCATACATTTAAAATATTTTTTTATAACTTTTTGAGAACCAGAATTCAATTAAGTCTCACCCATTACATTTGATTCTGTCTTGTTCTCTTTTATTCCAGACCAATCCCTTGTCTTTCTTTTTTTTTCTTTTAAAGACTAGCTTTTTAAAGAGACAAGCCAGTTGTCTTGAAGAATGAATAATGAATCCAGGCCAGTTGTCTTGAAGAATGAATAATGAATCCAGGTTTATGAATTTGTCTGATTACTTCATTATGATGTCATTTATCTTGTTCTATGCCTTTTTCCTGTAAGCTAGAAGTTAGGACTAAAGGCTTGCTGAGATTTAGGTTAAACTTTTTTTTGCCATAATTACATCATATGTGTGATAGCTTATACTATGTACTTGCTATTGTAACACATCAAGAGACACATTATCAGAATGTTTCGTGGTAGTGATGCCAGTTTCCACTTGGTTAAAGTGATAATAAATACTTTTTTTTTTTTATTAAAGGTGCACCCTCCCCACCCCCCAGTTAGAAAGTAATTTCTGGGACAAATAGTTTCACAGGAGCAAGTATACCTGTCTCCATCTTTTGCCTTTTACCATCAATTAGTGATCCTTGCCTAAAACAGTTAAGTGACATGAGGGTACAGAATGGTGATTCTCTCATTTGTTTTCTAATTTATTAGCTGACACTTTTCAAGAGATGAATTAAAGTTCCTAAAGATGGGGGTTGATGTTTCATCCCTTTTAATTATGGTTTTCCAGAGTAAGGAGTTTAATAGTCACCTCCAGTCTCTTCTTTCTTCTTTTGTCTTTTTTTTTTTGAGATGGAGTCTCATTCTTGTCACCCAGGTTGGAGTGCAATGGTGCAATCTTGGCTCGGCTCACTGCAACCTCCACCTCCTAGGTTCAAGCGGTTCTCCTACCTCAGCCTCCTGAGTAGCTGGGATTACAAGCGCCCGCCACCATGCTTAGCTAATTTTTGTATTTTTAGTAGAGATGGGGTTTCACCATGTTGGCCAGGCTAGTCTCGAACTCCTGACCTTAGGTGATCCACCCACCTCAGCCTCCCAAAATGCTGGGAATACAGACGTGAGCCACTGTGCCCGGCTTGTTTGTCTTTTTTAAATGTCATGGACATAGGGATTTTTATTCAGTGTTTACAGTCAATGAGTGTCATTATACTTTTTGTTGCTTAAGTTTGCAAATGTGGCTGTGAGAACCTGTGTAAACTGGCTCATGTGTCCTTTTGGCATGCCCTCATTTTCTTTGAGTGATTCCTTGCATTCTGGGACAGGATGTCCAGCCCAAACCTTGTGCTTTCTGTGTCCCAGACCTAGAATCACCTGTTTCTCCAAGGGGGTCTGATGGGACCAATCTATTTATTTCTAAATTGTTTGTTGAGTTCAGTAGATTGATAGTGTGCATATTCCTTACTAGACGCAGCTTTGTTTTGTTTATATAGCATTTCATAGTTTTGCAAAGCACTTTTACATATGTTTTCTTATTTAAGCTTTTTAGCAAATTTGTGATATCAGGAAGACGTTGGTATCTAGTTTTCAGCTGAATTCACAGCTCTGCTAATTTTTTATAAATCTGGATTTTCATTTATATGCTATATAATATAGCAGATAAAATGTGCTTTAAGAGACTAATTGGCAGAATGTATCTGAATATTTCAAACAACTAATTTACTATGAAAATGAATAGAACACTGTCAAAAGGCTCCCTGAAGTGTTACATTTGACTTTTCAGTTACTTTAGTTAACTTTAACTTACTTAGAGTTCTTAAGATAATTTAAATGTTGAGGAAAATCAATGTTGAATTAAGAACTAAATGTATGGATAACAAGATGTGTAATAATAGAAACCACCAAATAGAACCACTTTGAACAAGGACGTATGTATTGGGTACATATGTCCACATTTTGCCATAAACGTTTATTGTAAAATAAAGTTGTTTTCCACCCCATTCTGCACACTCTTCATAGCTCCTATCTCGGGGGCAGTAAATGAAATTAAAACAAACAAAAAAAATCAGTGGGCGAAAAAAATTGAATCCATAAAGTATGTTTTTAACTACAATTGCAAATAGCTTACTGAAAATTTTTAACAACAAAGATATTAAGATGAATTTAGTCAATGTTAAGAACTTTTTAAAATTTAGGTGAAACTGAGTTAAAATGAAAACTGAATTTTCTTGTTAGGGAAAGCAATGAAATCAACTATTGTTGATTACTAAATATAGATGAGACTATATTGTTTCTTTCTTTATGGTTTGATTTTAATTATCCCCCACCCCAGCAAATGAAATGAAGTTAACCATCTCATTGGTGTTAGATGAATGAGTAATTCCAAACCTTCTTTTTCAGTGTTCAGTGGCTGCCAATGTATGTTTGCGCTTTGAAATGAAAGCTGATTAACATTTTTAAGGGTTGTCTTCACCTTCAAAATGGACACAGACTGCTTCTGTATGGTTTCAATTCAATATTTGTGTAAAACTAGGCCAAGGAAGGTGGGGACTGTTTGTTTCCTTGCATCATGCAGTTTTCGTTAAGTTCTTGCATTTAGTCACTTTTACTTTTCATTTGATATAAGTAGAAAGAGTTGTATAGTTTTTTTTAAGTCTTTGAATCAGTGCTGCCTTGCAGCAACACTGAGAGACTCCGTAAGTTGATAAAAGTTTGATTATTTCAGTTTATACTTTACGATTTATATTATAGTTAGTTATATTTAACCGCTAACACAGCTTCCATCTATGATAGTAAATACCTATGTCTAACATGTACAGTATGGTTAACTTTATCTTACATTATAGCTATACCCAGTTAATAAAAAATAATAAATTTTTTATTTCTTTCAAGGCCTGGACCTCTAAAACTTTCTAATTTGCAGTATTGGAGTCAATGGCTTATCTAAGATTCAAATCCAGAACTCTCTTTTTATTCCTTTTGTAAAAAGAATATACCAAATTGCTACTACTTCTCTTTTACAAACAAAACAAAAAACCCTCCATTCTCAGGATGTCTTAACATTTAATGAAATCTATTCAGGGATCACCCCAAGCAAGCTTTTCCGATGAATGACACATTTAGAATTTGCCTCAGGCTTTTTTTTTTCTTTTTTCTTATGTTAATCTTTGATCTACCTTTTTTTGTGTGTGGGTGTTCCAAGTATTTAATAAGTTTTTATACTTAATGGTAAATCATATTTATGGAAAAGATATAGCAAATTGAAATTATGTCAATCCAGTGTGTAATATAATTTACTCCAAATCTTTTATGGAAATTACCTTAAGCATATTCAGCATTTTGCATGTAATTTAGTCCTCGTTCATAGGTTATAACAGGTTATATAAGAACACAGTATATTACTGTATTGTGTTCGTATCATCAGTTAAGTTTTAGAGAAGTTTAGTGTTGTGGAAAGAACACGGGCTTTGGAATCAAATGGATCTGTGTTTGGGTATAGACTCAGCTCTTTATTACCTCTGAACTTGAATAATTACTTCACTTCTCTGAGCCTTAGTTTTCTTATAAGGTAAGCATGATACTTGCTATCTGGCCAGGAATCTTAAGAGAATTAGAAATAAGGCAATATTATATAAAGTACTTGGCACACAATGACTTCATAGTATACTTATTGTGTTTGACCCTTTTTCATTTATTGTTAGGAAGTAAAGCAGAATTATCATTGTTAATAAAACCAGAAGGATTTCTTTTTATTATTATTATTATTATTATACTTTAAGTTTTAGGGTACATGTGCACAATGTGCAGGTTAGTCACATATGTATACATGTGCCATGCTGGTGCGCTGCACCCACTAACTCGTCATCTAGCATTAGGTATATCTCCCAGTGCTATCCCTCCCCCCTCCCCCCACCCCACAACAGTCCCCAGAGTGTGATGTTTCCCCTTCCTGTGTCCATGTGTTCTCATTGTTCAGTTCCCACCTATGAGTGAGAATACGCGGTGTTTGGTTTTTTGTCCTTGCGATAGTTTACTGAGAATGATGATTTCCAATTTCATCCATGTCCTTACAAAGGACATGAACTCATCATTTTTTATGGCTGCATAGTATTCCATGGTGTATATGTGCCACATTTTCTTAATCCAGTCTATCATTGTTGGACATTTGGGTTGGTTCCAAGTCTTTGCTATTGTGAATAGTGCTGCAGTAAACATACGCGTGCATGTGTCTTTATAGCAGCATGATTTATAGTCCTTTGGGTATATACCCAGTAATGGGATGGCTGGGTCAAATGGTATTTCTAGTTCTAGATCCCTGAGGAATTGCCACACTGACTTCCACAATGGTTGAAGTAGTTTACAGTCTCACCAACAGTGTAAAAGTGTTCTTATTTCTCCACATCCTCTCCAGCACCTGTTGTTTCCTGACTTTTTAATGATCGCCATTCTGACTGATGTGAGATGGTATCTCATTGTGGTTTTGATTTGCATTTCTCTGATGGCCAGTGATGGAGAGCATTTTTTCATGTGTTTCTTGGCTGCATAAATGTCTTCTTTTGAGAAGTGTCTGTTCATATCCTTTGCCCACTTTTTGATGGGGTTGTTTGTTTTTTTCTTGTAAATTTGTTGGAGTTCATTGTAGATTCTGGATATTAGCCCTTTGTCAGATGAGTAGGTTGCGAAAATTTTCTCCCATTCTGTAGGTTGCCTGTTCACTCTGATGGTAGTTTCTTTTGCTGTGCAGAAGCTCTTTAGTTTAATTAGATCCCATTTGTCAATTTTGGCTTTTGTTGCCATTGCTTTTGGTGTTTTAGACATGAAGTCCTTGCCCATGCCTATGTCCTGAATGGTAATGCCTAGGTTTTCTTCTAGGGTTTTTATGGTTTTAGGTCTAACATGTAAGTCTTTAATCCATCTTGAATTAATTTTTGTATAAGGTGTAAGGAAGGGATCCAGTTTCAGCTTTCTACATATGGCTAGCCAGTTTTCCCAGCACCGTTTATTAAATAGGGAATCCTTTCCCCATTGCTTGTTTTTCTCAGGTTTGTCAAAGATCAGTTAGTTGTAGATATGCGGCGTTATTTCTGAGGGCTCTGTTCTGTTCCATTGATCTATATCTCTGTTTTGGTACCAGTACCGTGCTGTTTTGGTTACTGTATAGCCTTGTAGTATAGTTTGAAGTCAGGTAGTGTGATGCCTCCAGCTTTGTTCTTTTGGCTTAGGATTGACTTGGCGATGCAGGCTCTTTTTTGGTTCCATATGAACTTTAAAGTAGTTTTTTCCAATTCTGTGAAAAGAGTCATTGGTAGCTTGATGGGGATGGCATTGAATCTATAAATTACCTTGGGCAGTATGGCCATTTTCATGATATTGATTCTTCCTACCCATGAGCATGGAATGTTCTTCCATTTGTTTGTATCCTCTTTTATTTCATTGAGCAGTGGTTTGTAGTTCTCCTTGAAGAGGTCCTTCACGTCCCTTGTAAGTTGGATTCCTAAGTATTTTATTCTCTTTGAAGCAATTGTGAATGGGAGTTCACTCACGATTTGGCTCTCTGTTTGTCTGTTATTGGTGTATAAGAATGCTTGTGATTTTTGTACGTTGATTTTGTATCCTGAGACTTTGCTGAAGTTGCTTATCAGCTTCAGGAGATTTTGGGCTGAGACAATGGGGTTTTCTAGATATACAATCATGTCATCTGCAAACAGGGACAATTTGACTTCCTCTTTTCCTAATTGAATACCCTTTATTTCCTTCTCTTGCCTAATTGCCCTGGCCAGAACTTCCAACACTGTGTTGAATAGGAGTGGTGAGAGAGGGCATCCCTGTCTTGTGCCAGTTTTCAAAGGGAATGCTTCCAGTTTTTGCCCATTCAGTATGATATTGGCTGTGGGTTTGTCGTAGATAGCTCTTATTATTTTGAGTTACGTCTCATCAATACCTAATTTATTGAGAGTTTTTAGCATGAAGGGTTGTTGAATTTTGTCAAATTTTCTGCAGAGAGAAAGGTCAGGTTACCCACAAAGGGAAGCCCGTCAGACTAACAGCGGATCTCTCGGCAGAAACTCTACAAGCCAGAAAAGAGTGGGGGCCAATATTCAACATTCTTAAAGAAAAGAATTTTCAACCCAGAATTTCATATCCAGCCAAACTAAGCTTCATAAGTGAAGGAGAAATAAAATACTCTGCAGACAAGCAAATGCTGAGAGATTTTGTCACCACCAGGCCTGCCCTAAAAGAGCTCCTGAAGGAAGCACTAAACATCGAAAGGAACAACCGGTACCAGCCACTGCAAAATCATGCCAAAATGTAAAGACCATCGAGACTTGGAAGAAACTGCATCAACTAACGAGCAAAATAACCAGCTAACATCATAATTACAGGATCAAATTGACACATAACAATATTAACTTTAAATGTAAATGGACTAAATGCTCCAATTAAAAGACACAGACTGGCAAATTGGATAAAGAGTCAAGACCCATCAGTGTGCTGTATTCAGAAAACCCATCTCACATGCAGAGACACACATAGGCTCAAAATAAAAGGATGGAGGAAGATCTACCAAGGAAATGGAAAACAAAAAAAGGCAGGGGTTGCAATCCTAGTCTCTGATAAAACAGACTTTAAACCAACAAAGATCAAAAGAGACAAAGAAGGCCATTACATAATGGTAAAGGGATCAATTCAACAAGAAGAGCTAACTATCCTAAATATATATGCACCCAATACAGGAGCACCCAGATTCATAAAGCAAGTCCTGAGTGACCTACAAAGAGACTTAGACTCCCACACATTAATAACGGGAGACTTTAACACCCCACTGTCAACATTAGACAGATCAACGAGACAGAAAGTTAACAAAGATACCCAGGAATTGAACTCAGCTCTGCACCAAGCAGACCTAATAGACATCTACAGAACTCTCCACCCCAAATCAACAGAATATACATTTTTTTCAGCACCACACCACACCTATTCCAAAATTGACCACATAGTTGGAAGTAACGCTCTCCTTAGCAAATGTAAAAGAACAGAAATTATAACGAACTATCTCTCAGACCACAGTGCAATCAAACTAGAACTCAGGATTAAGAAACTCACTCAAAACTGCTTAACTACATGGAAACTGAACAACTGCTCCTGAATGACTACTGGGTACATAACGAAATAAAGGCAGAAATAAAGATGTTCTTTGAAACCAACGAGAACAAAGACACAACATACCAGAATCTCTGGGACACATTCAAAGCAGTGTGTAGAGGGAAATTTATAGCACTAAATGCCCACAAGAGAAAGCAGGAAAGATCCAAAATTGACACCCTAACATCACAATTAAAAGAACTAGAAAAGCAAGAGCAAACACATTCAAAAGCTAGCAGAAGGCAAGAAATAACTAAAATCAGAGCAGAACTGAAGGAAATAGAGACACAAAAAGCCCTTCAAAAAATTAATGAATCCAGGGGCTGGTTTTTCGAAACGATCAACAAAATTGATAGACCGCTAGCAAGACTAATAAAGAAAAAAAGAGAGAAGAATCAAATAGATGCAATAAAAAATGATAAAGGGGATATCACCACCGATCCCACAGAAATACAAACTACCATCAGAGAATACTACAAACACCTCTACGCAAATAAACTAGAAAATCTAGAAGAAATGGATAAATTCCTCGACACATACACGCTCCCAAGACTAAACTAGGAAGAAATTGAATCTCTGAATAGACCAATAACAGGAGCTGAAATTGTGGCAATAATCAATAGCTTACCAACCAAAAAGAGTCCAGGACCAGATGGATTCACAGCCAAATTCTACCAGAGGTACAAGGAGGAACTGGTACCATTCCTTCTGAAACTATTCCAATCAGTAGAAAAAGAGGGAATCCTCCCTAACTCATTTTATGAGGCCAGCATCATCCTGATATCAAAGCCGGGCAGAGACACAACCAAAAAAGAGAATTTTAGACCAATATCCTTGATGAACATTGATACAAAAATCCTCAATAAAATACTGGCAAACCGAATCCAGCAGCACATCAAAAAGCTTATCCACCATGATCAAGTGGGCTTCATCCCTGGGATGCAAGGCTGCTTCAATATACGCAAATCAATAAATGTAATCCAGCATCTAAACAGAACCAAAGACAAAAACCACATGAAACTAGAAGGATTTCTTAGGATATTTTTGGGACAATCTTGGTAGAAAAGAAGCTTGGGAAACTTAGGATTTGTGGAAATGGTTCAGGTGTACTTTTTTTTTTTTTCTGTTTCTTGCTGTCCTTTTTTTTTTTTTTTAAATTCTTCACTTATACATGTAGTTTAAAAAGCCACATTTTGCCATAAACGTTGATTGTAAAATAAAGTTGTTTTCCACCTCATTCTGCCTACTCTTCATAGCTCCTATCTCAGGGGCAACTAATTCTTACTTCTCTAGCTAGTCCTGCTGGCATTTATAAATCTCTGTATTCCTAATGTTACAGGATCCTTGGGTGTCGCTTCACCAGCTGGAAACCTCTGTGGCCAGTGGTGCCTTTGCCTGTTTTGCTCGGTCCTATGGGCTCGTTTTGCCCACTCAGCCTGGCAGTCTGCGCTGGGCTCGTGCTACCAGCCTGGATCCCACGCCTGCCAAGAGCTTGGGATGTATGAGCGAGAGTGGGGTCCTGCCACTGAACACAGCCAGGCATGCCAGCTGCGGCAGGGTCGACAGCTCCAGGCAATGGCATGGGCGCCGGCTACTTGCGAGGCTGCAGCCTGACCAGGTGTACTGTAAGCAGCTTCCATGGCTGACACCAGGGAACGTCGTGGCATTCTGGAAGCTTGGAGATGCCAGTAACTGCAGAGCCCTAAAGAGATGTCACAGCCCTGGCTCAGGGAGCTCCTAGGTCTGGGCTTCCCGAAAGGCTGCAGCTCTTCTCTCCTTCTCTCCTTGTCACCTGCAACGTGGTAAGCAAGGGACATATTTCAGCGCTGTTTGTGTTACACCTCTTTTAGCCCCGCCATTTGGCAGGTCCCGAGTTCTTGTGCTGCATCCGGGAAGAAGGAGGTACACAGACAAGTGGAGGATGAGCAAGATGAAGAGGAGCTTTATTGAGCGATAGAACAGAGGAGACCCTGGAGTGGATAGCTCCTCTCAGCAGCTGGTGGTCTTGTTGTCTCTGGGTCTGGTTGAGTTCCGGGCTTTTTATGGGCCTTAGAGGAGAGGAACTGAGTACCAGTTGGTCCATGGGCTACCATGGATGGGCCCAGAAAAAGCACAAGTTCCCACTCTGGTCCCCAGGACTGGCAACTTGGTCCCCAGGCTTCGGGCCCTCCCTGGCCTGAAGGCGGGGCCTCACCGGGGACCCTCCCCCTTCTACCCAGCAGCCTGTCTGCTTCCTGCCACTGCTCATGGCGCCCAGACTGTTCTAGCCAAGGAGTGCCTGCAGGTCAATGTTGAGCTGCCCTTAGCCCCACCTCGACCTCCCTCTTATGCTTGTTGGCATCCAAAGTCCGGAGGGGGCCAAGGGGGCAGGGGCCTGGCGTGTCAGCGCTGCCCCCAGTGTGCGTATACCCAGCTGGGCTGTAACAGTGCCCGGATTCCTCTCCAACCTTGCTCTGAGATCGGAGCGGGCACTGGGAGCGGGGAGAAACCGGGCAGCGGGAGAAGATACTTCCGAGCCTGCAGGGGCAGGGGGCGCCTTCCTGGCTCGCTCCACTCCAGAGTGCAGCCATACCTAGGTCTGCAGCCGGGACTTGGGTTGCTGCAGCTATGCCTGCGAGGGCGGGGCTTCTGCCTGCTCCCAGCTCCCACCAGCTCTGTGGAGCCTGGCACCATCCCAGGCCCAAGTCCTCCTCTTGGTGCCTCTCAGCCTGCCCCTCCGTGCCTGACTGTGGTGCTCCTTCGCCGGCGAGCGAAGTAGTCTGGCCCCAACGCTGTGACTCCCAGGAGCGGGCCTGGGAACTGCCTGCCTACTCCATGTTTTCCCTGCAGCAGCAGCTGCAGGGGAGGTGCAGGTGGCATGGCCCCTGCCAACCCCGCACAAATGAACCCGACACTCTGGGAGCTGGCCCCTTGAGTCTTGCCTGCACCTTCGGCCGGGTACTCGTGGGTTCCCAAGACGCGGCCGGCAGTGAGGTTGAGGCCATGGCAGAGGCTCCGGACTTGGGAGCGGGTCCTGCCTGGCTGTGTGAGCGTGGATGTGACACAGTTGTCTGCCTCAGGGACGCGGGTCACAAGGGTTCCAGCGCCGCCACTGCTGCTTCCGCTCCTGCTACCACCGCCTGCACCTCCCTGCTGCAACTGGTGTGATGGCAGCAGCCACTCCGGGTGGTCGGCCACTGCCATCACTAACTCGTGCATATGTATAGTCGTATCTTTTGATTAATCAGTTTGAGGCATTATCTATTAGTTTTCTGTTATAGTAGGCAAAGATTTAATTATCTTACACAGTCTCTTCTCTTTTGGCCACTCAATGTAGTTAGTTTACAATTATATGTTGTCAGTATTCAGCATTTATTATTCATGTGAAAAAATTATTTACAGCTGAATGTTGTAATATTCCATATTTATATGTTTCCTTTCTATTTGTTTTTCCTGAAGTTAATCATTGTCTTGACTTTTCATATTTAATTTCCTTAATTAATTTAGTTTTTCAAAGTCAAATGATCTGAAGTAATGTATCTATTGTAATTATTTTCTCTGAGATATTCTTTCCTAGAGGCCTCTATTTTCCTTTGTATCGCCTGATTGCTTTCTTGGGTTGCTTCACTGTTGTCATCTGGGACTTAAATTTTCTGTGATCCTTGGAATTTCTCCTGGATTGAATTCCCTATTTCTGGGTTCTTGGATCTTCCTTTTTTTCTTGGTTCACTCTCACTCTTTTGGTAAAGCATATTCTCCGGTGGTTTTGTCAAGTTAAAATAACATACAGTGACAGATGTCATGGTGATGACCGCTTTCAGCATGCCGTCCCACGGACTCACTTGGCTGCAGGTTGTCCTTCATGCTTGACGTGTAGGTGTTATTTTGGAATCTCCATTCATTCTCATCCTGGCTGTTTCCTTCTTTTTTCTTTGGTGGGACTCCTATTTTCTCTATCCCATGTCTTCTTTTTGTTTTACTCCATCTGTTTGTGGAGAACATCCTCAGTGTCCTGAGAAAAGCTGCATTGGAAGTAAACTTTTGGGGACCTCGTATGTCTGAAAATACTTCTGTTCAGTATTCACATTTCAATAATAATGTGTCTCAATATTGAATTTTAGGTTGGATATTATTTTCCTTTGACATTTTGAAAGTATTTGTCTATTGCTTCCTTGCTTTCCAATATTGCTACTGGAAAATCTGAATCTTTTGATTTCTGATTATTGGTATGTATGTGACTTTTGTTTTCCTGGAAGCTTATGGGATATTCTTTTAGTTCCTGTTGTCCTGAAATTTTACAGTAATGTTCTCATTGTGTTGTATTAGACACTCGAGGGCTTCTTTTAATCTGGAAATGTGTGTCCTTCACTGGGAAATTTTGTTAAAGTATTTCATTAATTTCCTCCTGTACATTTTTTCTCTGTCTGTAGAGCTCCTATTATTTGCATACTGGGCCTCTTGGACTATCTTTTTATTCCATTTTTCATCTCTTTTCTTTTAGTCTATTTTCTGGGCAATTTCCTCAGTGTTATCTTCTGACTTTTATAATGTGGTTTTTTGTTTTGTATTGTTTTGTTTCTTCCACCATATTTTTAATTTTAAGCTCTTTGTTATTCTCCTAATGTTTCTTTTAAAATAGCAACTGTTGGCCGAGTGTGGTGGTTCAGGCCTGTAATCTTAGCACTTTGGGAGGCCAAGGCGGGTGGATCACGTGACGTCAGTAGTTCGAGACCAGTTTGGCCAACATGGTGAAACCCCGTCTTTACTAAAAATACAAAAAATTAGCTGGGCGTGGTGGCAGGTGCCTGTAATCCAGCTACTCGGGAGGCTGAGGCAGGATAATCGGTTGAACCCAAGAGGTGGAGGTTGCAGTGAGCCGAGAATGCACCATTGCACTCCAGCATAGGCAACAAGAGCGAAACTTCATCTCAAAAATAATACATAAACAAGGTAAAATCAAATAGCAACTGTTCTGATTTTATGGATGCAATATATTTTAACTCTTTGAGGATGTTGATGATATTTTTCCCTAAATTTTTTTCTCTTGAGATTTTTTTTTCTACAAGTCGTTTTTTAAATTTTGTGTTTGCATTGTTTTCTTCTTTCTGATAATCCTTAGTTGTGTGTTCATGATTAGAACAAATAGACCAAAAAATTCAACTGGAAGCTATGAATATATGGATGTCATCCACCTTAAATTTCACTGTAGGGTTCTCTGGGTGAATTTATTAGTAACTTGTCAGGTTTTCAATAAAGTAACTCTTCCAATCTCCTCCTACTTAGAAGAAAAAGGTCTGTGTACCAGCATTTTGGGAGCCCAGTGTGAGAAGAGAGCTGGGATTCAATATCTGGTTGCTGTGTATGTGTGTAACTTAATCCCATTTTCGGTTCTATACCTATGCCTTCATCTGTGCAAGCCCATTACCTCTTCAGAAGTTAAACCTCTGGGTATTATGCCAGGTTATTGTGGAATGGGATGGCGAAGTAGAGAACTAAACGTTTCTCAGAACATACCTTTCACCCCAGTGCTTCTTTATTTTGGTTCTTCCACTTCAACCCTTAACTTCCAGAAGTCCCTCATACATACTGCCAGTTGCTGTTTCTTTTGCAGATTCTGCAGTGTAAATAGGGTTGGTTTTGTCAGTGTGATAGTTGCAGTCTTAGGATTTAACTTTCCTGGTGTCTTCTGGTCCATCTCCCTCACCTTCAAAATTGTGTTGATATTGTCTTTTCTGATCTTGTCCTTCTGAGTTATGTCTTTAAAACAACGAATCACTTTTCTGTAGTTTTATTGAGTATTGCAATTGAGCAAGACTAGTTGTTTATGTTCAAACTGCCACTTTAGCATGGGCCCTCTGCCTTTTTTCTTTCTACATATGTCTTTAGCAAATGTAGGGATTAGAATTTAAAGAGTCATTCTGCTGCCTTTAAAACAAGGTTTTCTTTATTTTTTTGAGACAGAGTCTCACTCTGTCACTCAGGCTGGAGTGCAGTGGTGTGATCTCGGCTCACTGCAACCTCCTCCTAAATGATTCTCCCGCCTTAGCTTCCCCAGTAGCTGGGATTATAAGCCTGTGCTACCACACATAGGCTAATTTTTGTATTTTTAATAGAAACGGTGTTTCACCATGTTGGCCAGGCCGGTCTGAAACTCCTGACCTCAAGTGATCTGCCCGCCTCAGCCTCCCAAACTCCTGGGATTACAGGTGTGAGCCACCACACCTGGCCTTAAACAAAATTTTCTTGAGCTGCCGTCTTGACAGATGCCATCTAACATATCTGTTTTTAAAATGTGTTAACCCACACTTGTTTTTATAAATTTTCTATTGTGTCTTTTTTTTCCAAATTGTTGCTTCACAGTGTAAAAATGCTACTGTAGTGACAGCTTGAATGATGTCCATACTTAAGGCATACAGTGCTGAGTCTTACATTAGATTTACAAAATTGAATATTGGATTTTCTAAAATCTTTCCCTCTCAGCCATAAAGTGTACTTGGTCTTATAGCAATGAACAAAAACCGTCACTAAGAAAAAATGTTTGTTTATTTAAAGCAAATAAATAATTATCTTTAACATGCACCAGAATCACTGACTGGCTTATAAAAACAGATTGCTAGGCCCCATGCCTAGAGTTTCTGATTTAACAGGGCTCGAGATTTTGAATTGCTAATAACATATTTTCAAGTTATGCGGATAATGCTGCTGGTGTAAAGATCACACTTTAAGAATCACTGATACAGACTATATTGATCCTTGAAACCAAGAAAGAAAAACATCACCAAAATCCCCCTGTAAAGCTCTTCTTGTTATTCTTTACATTGGACAATTGAGCAAAACGTTGTACTTACTCTGTTGTTGCTCTTCTTGCCTAAAATACATGTTTACAACAATCGTCTTTCAAGACAAGCATGCAATATAGTTGGTGTCACCATTTTAATTAGTGAATTCCTTCCTTTGGTCTACTATTGTTCCTTTCTTTCTGAATTACATGTTTAAAGTTTTGTGGGCCAGGCACGGTGGCTCACGCCTGTAGTCTCAGCACTTTGGGAGGCCAAGGCGGGCAGATCATGAAGTCAGGAGATTGAGACCATCCTGGCTAACATGGTGAAACCCCGTCTCTACTAAAAATACAAAAAAATTAGCCAGGCGTGGTGGCAGGTGCCTATAGTCCCAGCTACTAGGGAGGCTGAGGCAGGATAATGGCATGAACCTGGGAGGCGGAGCTTGCAGTGAGCCAAGATTGCGCCACTGCACTCCAGCCTGGGCGACAGAGCAAGACTCCGTCTCAAAAAAAAAAAAATAAATTTTTTTTTCCATGTTGCCTTTTCTTCTTCGTTCTTCTGTTGCCTGTGGGTTTTCTGGTGCTACCTAGGAGAGGAGTAGAGGAGTAGCTCAGTCCAACTAGAGGTTGGTTGTCAGCTCTCTTGTAGAAACACTCTGTGTTGAGTCAGTCATGTGGGATCAGTGTGCTCTTTCGGTAACGTGTTGATGGCCTATTGGGTGTACTTGCCTAACATAGAGGCTTCACACTGAGATTGCACTTGTTCATATGTAAACTCAAATACCAAAGTCAGGATAGGTCTTTGCTAGTCAGCAGTTTGGATATGGCTATACACTTTTCCGAATTTAATTGAAAGCTTTGAATTCTTACTTTGACAGGAGAGGTGTTATAATTGTTGGTTCTAAGTGGATTTTTGTTCACTGTGAACATCAGTTTTTTATTTAAAGAAAACCTGGGTTGGCTGGGTGTGGTGGCTCTTGCCTGTAATCCCAGCACTTTGGGAAGCCAAGGCAGGTGGATTGCTTGAGCCCAGGAGCTCCAAACCAGCCTGGACCACATGGCAAAACCCTGTCCCTACAAAAAAAAAAAAAAAAAAAAAAACTTAGAAAAATTAGCCAGGCATGACGGTGTGCACCTGTAGTCCCAGCTACTCTGGAGGCTGAGGTGGGAGGATCACTTGAGCCTGGGAGGTCGAGGCTTCTGTGAGCCATGATAACGCCACTGCACTCCAGCGTGGTTGACAGAGTGAAAATCAGGGAAAATGGCCTTTTATCCAGCTAGCTAACTTAATCCAATAGAAGTAGAATTTCAGTTTTAAGAGTAGGTTTGATATTGTAGAAATAAGAAGTGAAAAGTTGTTAATATACTCCAGTTATCTTCCTACATTATTGTTCTCCTATCAGTGTGACGTGAGAAGCATTGGAACTGTTTTATGTTGGTTTTTAAATAGCACAGATGTTTTTTATTTGTTTCTGTATGTTGGGTAAATTATAGTAAAAAGTGTGCTGATGTTTGACATACTAAGTCAGTTCTGAAATCTTTGCTTACATTTATATCCCATTCAGTCTTCAAGTTATATTTAAGCACAAGCTCTGCTTGATATTTTGACCTCAAGAAGACAAGAGTGAGCCAATAGGACAGTTTTCCTATTTGCTTGTAATAGTGTTCAATTTTTTTTTTTTAAATGGAATGAATGTTTCAGGGCTGTCTTTTTTTAAATAAAGGGAAGCTACAGCAGTTAGGTAAGTAATCTTGTAACCCAGCAAATATCTTTAATATATATATATTTTTAAACTGTTTTTTTATGTAGTTAATGACCGCATAATTATTAACACTGTTTTCTAACCAAATGTCATGGGTTCTTGTACCTTAGGTTTTTACAAAATTTTGTATTTCTGTGATTGACATAAATAGATATGCATAGACTGTTAGCCCCCTGAAAACAGGAACTTCGTTTTGTTCATCACTATGTTTCTAACATAGTGCTTGATACACAGCTAATTCTCAATAAATATTTGTGGAAGGAATGAAAAATTTTTGAGTGCTGCATCTATTGTATTACTTAATTGATACCACAAGGTGGTACTGTTGTACCATGAAATGAAAGCCTGTAATTAGCACCACATAAATCCTGTGACTAAATGAAACGAATTGACTACCTATTATGTTTATTGCCTGCTTCATTTATTTATAATTTCAACATGCGATTAGTCTTTGATTACGTGATTGGGTCAGGCAGTGAGCTCATAACCTAAATAAAGAACATTTGGTTCAAATTTTTATAAAAACATTAAGTGAGATGGCATCTTAAAAAACTTAGCATAGTACAAGGTAGTTTCTTTTTCTCACTTTTAATTTACTTTGGGTTAAAGGCTTTTGTTAAATTGTTATTTGCGGTGAAATAATTTGCCCAAGATTTTCTAGTAAATTATCACTGAAGGTTAAATAGTATTGTAAGTCTGTTTTGGTTATCAGAAGTGCTTAAAAAATTAATACCAAACCTAGATTTATATTTTTTCCCTCACTTCAAAAAAATTTTTTTATTTTGCTTTCATGTTTCTTTTATGGAGTCCATACAATATTTTATTAATGTTTAGTTCTTTATTATACATTTGTACATATATAATCATAGTATAATCATAGTGTATAAAGTAAGTCAATTTATAATTTCTCTTGGTTTTACCCCTATTTTAAAAACTAAGCATTGAAAAGTTTGTTTTGTAGCTTGTACCTTTTTGTTTCCTTATGATGGAATTGACTTTGGAATATTTTGATTCTATAATTTTCCTCAGACTGAAGTGAAATCAGAAGAAGGCCCAGGTTGGACGATCCTACGTGATGATTTCATGATGGGAGCATCTATGAAAGACTGGGACAAGGAAAGTGATGGGCCAGATGACAGCAGACCAGAATCTGCAAGTGACTCTGATACATAAAGCATCATAGGAAATACAATTGCAGTCGTTTTATTTTTTCTAGAAAAATATGTCATCCTCTGATAGTTGGGGAATTATAAGGATACCATTTGTAAGAAAGCCAAAAGACTTTTGCCAGATTTCATATTTCCCCTTTTCGTGTACACTTTATATATACTTCATTAAAATTATATTTTAAACCCTTGTATAATTTTAAGCATTGTTCCTCAGAACATTTGTAAAAGGATATATTTCTGCTTGACCAGCGAGATATGCATTTTGCCAGGATCATATTGGTCATGTCTATTGGTGTATTATTTCAGTATCACCAATGTTTTCAGAAATACAGTACTAATTCATAATTAAACTCTTTGAAGTTAATATTTCTCTGCCTTCTAACTTATAGACCCAACTATGTATCTGTAGTTTTTGGGAATGATTGGTGTTTTTTGCTTTGTGTTGGGAAGTTATTGAGAAAACCTATATAATAAAATTTTAAATTACAGTTTTTCAGATTTTGGGTCGTGATTTTAGTTTTAGGTAATCTGGAAGATATGATTTAAGAAACAACAGATTTCAATTTTTTTTTTTTTTTTTTTTTTGAGACGGAGTCTTGCTCTGTGGCCCCGGATGGAATGCAGTGGCGTGATCTCGGATCACTGCAAGCACCACCTCCCAGGTTCACGCCATTCTCCCACCTCAACCTCTCGAGTAGCTGGGACTACAGGTGCCTGCCACCACGCCCAGCTAACTTTTTGTTTTTGTATTTTTAGTAGAGATGGGGTTTCACCCTGTTAGCCAGGATGGTCTCAATCTCCTGACCTCGTGATCCGCCCGCCTCGGCCTCCCAAAGTGCTGGGATTACAGGCGTGAGCCACCGCGCCCAGCCCAGATTTCAACTTTCATTTTATTTCCTTTCATTTATTAAATAATATAAATAATGACAGATTTATTTTAGGTGTTAGGCTATTTTTGCATGAGAGATTTACAGAGGTGGAAATTCTCATGCTTAACTTATGCAATGAGACACAATTTCTCAGGAAGCAAGTTTGACATGTTTTAGTCTCTCTCTTCTTTTTTTTCTCCCAAATATTTGAGTTAGCTTAAATTCTTTTTTATGGACTGCCCAACCAGTGAATTGATGCAGTTAGACAACAAGTAATCTGCAGCAGAATATTGCATCCAATTTGAGACTTGATTCCATATTATTGCCTTAAAGGCTATTAAATTGGGTGACTTTTAGTATCCAGCTGTTAAAAAGAGGAAAGACTGTTTAATATCATTCCAAAATTTTTGTGAAATGTGGCCCAAGATCTAAAGTTTTTAAGGGAATTATTTAATAAATACGATCTGTCCCTTTTTGAAAAGGATCCATCCCTTTTCATAATAAAAATAATTCCCTCCTACCACCCAGTTGCACATACTTGCATCTGTTATGTATTGAAGGATAATCCTCCCCCCAAAAAACTATCCAAGAGGAGAGATGTTTATATTTTGAAACCCATTTGAGTGTTACAGTATTATATGACTAAAGCTGAATCAGCCTGTGGCCTGGTATTTGTTATCATAAAGGAAGATGTACACCTAAGATATCAAGTGGTTAAAACAGCAAAGTACAAAACGCATTTTTGTATTTATTCTAACCTTTGAACATTAGTGTCTTTCAGTATAAATAAATGTGAACAAATATACCTCAGTAGTAATACAGGAGAACTAAATATCCTGCTGTAACTTAATACAGATACATATTTCAATATGACTTAACAAACACACAATTTTGGGGGAAAAAAAAATATGTGCAGCAACTTAAACACATTTTTCTCCCCAGAACTAAGATTACACTTAATTTAATTTAATCTGTTTCTGGGTTATACTAGAGTTTTGCAGGAATCTTTCTGAATAGTACATTCACATGATAGATATGGATAAATAGCTTATTTACTAAAATGTTTTGAAACATATTTTATAGTCCCTCATTTGATTTGAAAAAATCTGACAACATCTTCATATTGAAAGTAAGGACGACAATATTTGCAGATTTCCTTTGTTCTGAAATTATTTTATTCCAAAGCAAAATTGAGTTGCCACTATCAGGAAAAAAAAATGTATCACTTCTATTAGAAGGCTATGAAGTATATATAAATTATATGACAATTTTTATCATATAGATTTGATATCTTCTATGTATTCATATTTCTGCATCTTGGGTATTAAGCAAAATACCATATGTATAAATATGAAACCAGGAATGTGTGTATTTTAGAAACTAATTGCGTATCTTCAGTGAATGTTTTGAGTAGTTTAGTTCTATCACCTCTATTCTAAATATTTTACCTACAACATTTAAATTATTCTGATATCAATCAGATAAATAATCCGAGTCTATTTCATCTTTCTACATTGTCTTTGTGGTTTTTGTTTGTTTGTTTTTGAGACGGTCTCACACTGTCACCCAGGCTGGAGTGCAGTGGTGCAATCTCAGCTCACTGCAACCTCCGCCTCCCAGGTTCCAGCTATCCTCCCACCTCAGCCTCCCGAGTAGCTAGGACTACAGGTATGCACCACCATGCCCAGCTAATTTTTTGTCTTTTTGATGGAGATGGGGTTTCCCCATGTTGCCCAGGCTGGTTGTAAACTCCTGAGCTCAAGGGATCCCCCCACCTCTTGCCTCCCAAAGTGCTCGGATTATAGGTGTGAGCCACCATACCACCTGTCTTTGAATTTTTTAATGAGGGGAAAGAAAATTGCAATTCCTGCCTCCCCGTTTATTTAAACATAGCACCTAGGATTTTATTTTTGGTAACTACTTAGAATAATATAGTAGGTTACTTATCTTCGGTTAGAAAGAACTATGGAAATTAGGAACCAATAATTTGGAAGTATTATTTCCTTATTTCATATATAGAAATAATTATCTTATTCCCTTATTTCATATATAGAATGTTCTAGATACTTGGCTGGGGTTAATGTTCTTAGTATTTATCACAGTTTAGCATTGGTTATTTTTAAGCATCAGAATTTGAAAGTCAATGATAATACCTGATTAGGACTGAAAATAGAATTATCTTAGTAGTTTAGCACTTTTTATAATGGAGCACTGAATTTATTTTCAAATTACCTAGAATTCTGCATTGCTCAAATATTATTCAATTGATTGCAAAATATACCTTGGAAACCCTTTGGATAGAATAGTTCAGAGGGTTACCACTAGTACTTAAGAGCCTAAAGTCACTCAGTAGGAGGTTCTCAAAGGTCTAGTTGAAGGCAATCCAATTTCTTTAAAATAAATTTTTTTTTGTCTTTTTAAAACAGATGGGTGAAGAAAGGGACATATAAATTCTGGGAAACCTCTTATGGTTTCCTCCCATTTCCTTCTATGTCTCCATTAATGTGCTAACTTGAAGGAATTTAACTTCCAGGAAAGTTGACTGATGAAGTTTATGTAGAGCTGTGAATATTATAATTTGTCAATACTTTATTGATAATGTTAGCTTTGTTTTTATTTGGAAACATTTTTTCCAGTTGACCAAAGCAGAATTCATTCTGTTCTTCCCTCAAATTCATCTATTAGGATCAATGTGATTGACATTTATCTCCACTCTGCATGTCAGTGATATGGTATAGATGCTATAAGCCCTGTAGATATTATGGGTATGAAGACTATTTGAGGTGAATTGCCAGTGAGAGCAAATTTTGGAAACAGGAGAGAGAACTACTTCGTGCCTACAAAAAGCTCTCTCACTCCTTCTCCAAGAAAACAGGAGTCTGAATTTTGGCCAGCTGGGTGTTTGAATCTTACTGACTGTTGCAGCATTGGTAGTCCTGGTAAATTTTTTCAGTGGGAGAGCTTTTCTGAAATTTGGTTAAACATGTTACCCAAGGGAATCTGTGCATAGATTTAGAAGTAGAATGTTTGAGGTGGTTGACAAGACATTTAGAATTGTGATTAATGTTTTAATAAAATGCTAAGTTAGAATGAATCTAATCATAATTATATAGTTGGAAGATATATTCTAACAGTTCTTAAATAATTTTAGATTCTCTAAATTTAGAGTGTTTTCTAACTTAGAGAGCCATATTAATATTTTTTACCTAGTCTACTGAACATAATTTCAGGGAGTTAGTAT
Source organism: Pongo abelii (assembly GCF_028885655.2). Taxonomy (NCBI): domain Eukaryota; kingdom Metazoa; phylum Chordata; class Mammalia; order Primates; family Hominidae; genus Pongo; species Pongo abelii. The sequence goes on along the minus strand of NC_071985.2, from coordinate 31,088,940 downwards.
TTAGGACTTTTTACCTAGAGATGCGGTAAACCTTTTAAATTTAAATTTGCTTTCTTAAAATACCTGTTCCAACATTGCTCACCTTTCTTCTCCCTCCTTTTTGCCCTCTCCTTCAGTGGGAGGAGCACATATTTAGCTTTCTGTTAAACACTCTTTGGTTTTCAACTGAGTAAGGCAAGCAAAGATATATGTTAGAAGAGTGGGCATAATACTTTATAATAAAATTATAGGTACTAAAAGTCTAAATCATTGCTGTCAATAGGACTTATTTTGATGATGGAAATAATTTATGTCTGTGCTGTTCAATATGGTAGCCACTAGCACAGGTGACTACTGAGCATTTCACATGTGGCTAGTGATACAGAGGAACTAAATTTTTAATTTTACTTAATTACTTTAAATTTTAAAAGTTACATGTGGCTAGTGGGTCTATCCCAACTATGAAGAGAATAAACCTACAGAGCATATATCTAGTCTAATAAAACAACAGTGAATTTGGGAATTGTAAATCTGTCTTAAGCTTTTTCCATAAACTTTTATTGATACAATTTAGGCATATACAAATACTGGTGAAATTTTATTGATTGAATTATTGTTGACTTTTTTCCAGTATTTATATTTTTAAAAAGATATGTTTCTTTATAATTAACTTGTATTGTAGGGTAACTATTGTCCTTAAATGTTAAGCCACTTAGTTAATAACAAATAGCATTTGGTTTTTTAGCATTATTTGTCATCTGAGGCTTTCAGAATTAATACACTAAACCTTAAATATTTTTGTTGTTCTCTAAAAGAATGGGTTTATGATGCACCAAAAGGACATTTTGAGAACTGCTGGAGCAACAGATACCATGTAAGGAGTGAATTCCCATGTTTTTCACTTATATCTAGGGGCCTACTTATTTAGGAGGTTTCCTAAGTAAGTATATTTAGTTGTAGGACCTTAGAGTTGCCTAGGTCCATTCTATTCTAGCATATACTCAACATACTGCCAGAGCAAATGTAGGTTGCAGATTCAGGCAAAACACACACACACACACACACACACACACACAAACCCCAAAGAGCACAATGAGCATTATTAGCACAGCCAATTTAATATGATGAGGTGTTAACCACATTTGTATAAATAATAGTTTCTCTAACCCTGAATCATTATCCTGCATTTTTAATGCAATCGGTTCATAAACATCAAAGTGAAAACACCAAATTTGTAAGAGGTCAGGACCAACTGGGGCTCTAAATGGAGAGACAGCTGAGAGCTGTGTCCGTATGCGTGGGTGGCCTTGCAGCTGTTGATTCACCCTCAGGCTACCAGACAGTTGCCTCTTTGCACTTGCAGAACCAGACTTCAATCTTAGGTAAAAATGTATCCCTCCCATGGACAGGACATAAAACAATAGATTGACATCAGCTCTGAAAACATCAGTGCAGCAGCCAGACTCAGCAGTTGCCCTGAAATACTGAGAAGTACCAAGCATAACATCAAGACTGTTTCTACACAATAATATTTGTCTTTCTACAGCAACACTGGGTTCTCTTAAGTATATTATAAATATAAAAGCTCAAAGTCCAAAAGGTTCAATGTGATGATATCCTTCTCTACAAATGGCAGGAACACTACGGTAGATTGCATGAGACATGACTGCCGTATCTTGGTCCTTACTAGGATTCCCAAATATACTCCTTAATAACCAGTAAAATTATATTTACACTGGACATTTTAAGAAATACCAGTGTTCGTTATTAGATGAGAGACAGCATAATTTTGGAATCACAACTGAGTTCAGAGTTCAGTTTTGAGTCTTACTTGTTTTGTTTCCTTGCGTAAGTTTCTTAACCTTTGTAAGGCTAGCATGTAAATCAGATATAATAATATATAGTTCATGGTGTAAAGATTGGATTAATGTATGCAGTGTCTATCTAGCACAGTGCCTGATATGTAGTAGCGTGTCAAGAGATGTTCTCTCTTATGCATTTGGAGGATTAGGTGCTGCGCCTATAGGTTTCCATTCATTTCTCATCTATGTAATTCTGAGTGTTCCTTTTCTAGATAGAATTCCCCCCAACAAAAATTTAAAGTCTAACAGGTGATAGGTGCTTATTGAGGCCCAGCAATTCTACTTCTGGAAACCTTCCTCAGGAAAAGATTCCGATGACAGAAAATGCTGTGTGAACAGTATTATATAGAATTGTTTTTAATAGCAAGAAATTTTTTAAAACTTACAAGTTCAGTGATATGAGGACATTTACATAAACTATTGAACCACCAGTCTTCTGTCAATTCCTTTAAAATGATGGTTGTGAAGACTGATGAAAACACAGTGTCAATGATATGTTAACTGAAAAAGTAAGATTAAAAACATTATGGATAGTATAAGTTTCTTAAATGCCAACAATGCATGAGGTGAATAGAATGACTTTTCTTTAAAGAATGTAATTTTTGACAGTCTGAAAAGACAGGCCTTATATTTATATTGAGAAAAATGATCCTGACATTTAATGAGACACTAAAACAGTTTTTATTTTTTGCTTACTTATTCTTTTCTAGAATCCAAACTCTAAATACTGTTTAATAGAGCACTATTGATATTAGCTGTATTAGATGACTGTATGAAGAGTCCTATTTGCTAGAATCCTACTTTATCTTTTAAGTTTTGCTAATTCCCCTGCAATGAATGTTGAACATAAAAAATTTGACTCCTTTTCCATGTGTGTCCACTGTTTCCTTGTGCCTCTTGATTAATGAAACTTTATTTTTAAGTGAGAACCTCTGTTTTCTTGATTTTTAAAAAGTCATTGCTTTTTTGTTTTTAACCATCCTATTTTGCATAGTTCTATCACTTATTCAAGCAAAAGTTGGAACAGAACATGTAATAATAACAGCAAACATTTAAACAATATTGATTTTATGCCAGACAATATTTAAGGGTTTCATAATGCCCCTTAATTCATACCCTCTTCCTTATAACCCTGTTAGGTAGATGCTGTTATTGTCCCCATTATACAGATGAGGGAACAAGCAATAAGTTTCAGTAACCTGCCCAAGGCCACACAGATAGTATAGTCCAATCCAGGTTCGAGTCACAGAGCTGCTGTACACAATAGTGATTGCTCACATTGTAGATATTAATGTCTTATAGAAAATGAGATTCTAGAAATTGAACTCTTCTCTGGAAAGAAAAATGGGCATTCAGTATTTTGGTCTCATTTAACCATGACGTAAACCTATGGCCAATGGAAGGTAGTAGTAGACGCCATGCTCTTTCGGGTCCTCACTTCCAAGGTGACAAAAGGAACAATGATCATGCCAAAAAGGGTGGTGGCCACGTGTGTGCCCAAGGACAGGGCTATTAAGAATTTCTTTATTCAAAACACAGTAGAGGCTGCAGCAAGTGTCTTCAATGCGTATGTGCTTCCCGAGCTGTATGTGAAGCTACATTATTGTGTGAGTTGTGCCATTCACAGCAGGAAGCCTGCAAGAACTCAACATCTCCACTTCTATTTAGACCTGCAGATGCTGGCACCAAAGCTCATGTAAGGAGCTGAGTCTGTAAGGACTGAGGCAAAACTATCCTCTGGAGAAAAGTAAAATGGAAATTGTACTTAAAAAAATTAGTAGATGCCATTAATCAGAAGGTGAAAATTTTCCTGGCTGTGTCAATTTAGAGTTAACATATCACCCCAGACTGTTGCTGTCAGTTTATTCTGTAACTTACTACTGGATAATTCATTATAGGTCTTGTCTGAGCATGTCTGATAATTAAAACTTTATATCTGAATTATCTGGATGCTGCAGCAATGGAACTACTTTACTGAAGTGGTATCCAATAATTTACTATATACAGCTATTGGTTTTTTATTCTTAAGATACAATATATTGGTTATTTGCTGCTCTGTTACTTCATGACATTAGATGACTCATAAATGTAAGTGGTTGACATTTTTGCTATTAAGAATTTAGATATTCAAATTATGCTTTATAAATGAGGATTCGATTTTTAGCATGTTATTGCCTAGGAGATAACAGGTAACTAAAACTTTATAATTAAGGATATTCCATTGCTGTTGATCTAGCATCTTTTCTAAAAATGCATGTTTTACAATATTTATGTGAAACTAATTTTTATTTGATGTGCAGTAACAACAAATCAATGCAAAATTATACATTAATGAATGTAGCAGTATGAAGTTGTAAGACGTACCACAGCTTTCCTCTAGGTGGCATGATTTCAGCTATCATTGAGTCAACTGATAAAAATCCTTTTTCCCTACAACCACATGAGTATGTAGTTTCTGAACAATCAGTATAAGTGTGACATTGATTAGATTTAATTGTTACAACTGGTTAAATAACCAGATTGACCTTATAATAGTCTATTGTTTAATGATCTTAAGTAACTTAAAATTATAAGACAAAGTCCTCTTAATGAAACAAATACAAAAAACTTGTTATCTCCAATAACCCAGCAGCCAAAATTATTTGTCCCTTCAGGTCACAATGACACACCCATTTCTGGATTTATTTCTTTGGCATATATTTATTTCTTATGGTAGATAGCTTGCTATTTGCTTGAAACAGTAATGATACTGCCTTTTTACTTAAAGGGACTCATATAGATGTAACAAATCTAAAGAGAAACCACAAATGGTAGGATTCTTGATCACAAAAATTTTCATGTTAACAGGAAACAACCCCTTAAATTATGTGAAAGTAACTTTCCTGGTGTCCCTGGTTTTATGAAGCAGTTACTGTGTGCTAAACAAGAAGGATCAACATGTGAAAAGTCATTATTATGTGACCTGCAAGCATCAAACAACAAACAGAAACACTGTTCTTTTTTTTTCTGTACTGGCACTAAAATGGGAAAGGGGGCCAAACTCACTTTTACCTTTGGGATTCTTTTTCTGTTGTTGATTTTCAAAAATTTAAAAATGAATTTCTCTGGCTATACACAGAATACATAAAATGCTTGTTAATCCCATTATTGTTATATTTATCTTCTCCTGCCTTTCTTTGTGGGAGACTTCTTTCATGGAGCTCAAAAGAACTTGACCAAGCACCTCTCGGGGGTTCATTTTTGTGGCAGTGCAGGTTTATATTAATGCTAAAATTGTGCAAGTAGCATTTTCAAAATGTATCTCCGATGGTGATTTTTAGAATATGCTGCATAGGCAAAGGAAAAAAAAGGTTTTGGAAGTATGCAAAATATAATATCACCATTATAACCGAAAAAAGGTGAAAGACTAACAGATGTATTCTTACAGATTTAAAGTGGCTTCATTTTAAATAAGGTAATTATCTGGGACAGTCCTGATTTACCCCTGTTGTCTTAGTGTATCAAAGAGTGGCAACCTCTTTACTGCAAAAAATGTTTGGATTTGTGTGACAAACGATGTAGCTACCCTAGTTATGAGAACTTTATTTTCTACTAAGATTTAAAATAATCATCAGTGAGAGTTTGTGGTCTGTAGTCTCCAGTTTTATAAATTATAACCATCTATATAGCTGTGCTTTTAAAAATACTTACATACTTAGGCTTTTAAAAATACTTATTTACTAATTTTTCCCTCTATCATAAACTACACTGAGGTTTTCTCTTTTTATGCAATTACTATTGACCCTTGGTTTTTATTTATTTATTTATTTTTTAATTGCAGGCTAATCGAAGCTGCAGAACGGCAAAGTTGTTTGAAATGTAGGTTGGTAATTTTGGCAGTGGAAATTTAGACATTTGGAATTTTACCCAATCTATGAAGCCCACTGAGATGACAACAGACACATAATTCATTTAAAGACCATGTATCTTTAAAAAAAAAAAAAAACTTTTGTTATATCATACTCATTTTAATTATGAGAACAGTCATATTTTTCTCTATCACTCACCTTCTCTTTTTCTTTCTCATCTTTTGTTTTTATTTTTAGTTGGCCAAAACGCTCTCTCCATTTCTCCCCAGCAACCTCATTCTGGTTTCTTGCTTTGTGAAGTCTATCTGTGAACTTCTGTGGTGACAGAGTAAATGAAGTAGGAGTAAAGATTCTGTAAAGGTGAGCGTCAAATACTGCCCTAAAAAATAAGGAAAATTCTGCTGCTGGTTTCTTTTTGTCAACATTAGGATTTTGTTAAGCACTTATCCATAGTGTTATGCTGTGTGCCAACTATTACCATATGTTCATTTATTTATATCAGTTACTAAATGCTATCTTAGTGGATGAATTTCACCAGGGGCAAGAAACCAGAGGCTGCAGCTACAGGGATGACATAGCACAGGCCACTGTGAGACTGCCTCCCAAAGAAAGACTTTCCTGGAGAGCTAAAATTGTAGAGATATGAGTGGCCCAAAAGCCACAAGCAGTAATCAATCAACTAATCATAATTCCAAAGGATGAGATAATGTTCCCACAGTGTATCATTAGTGTGATGAGTTTATCTCTTTAAAGCCTCACAACCGGCTGATATGCTGTGGTTTTTCTTGGTCCTATCTCTTTATCTTTTACCACCTCTGATCTCTTTAAACCCACCCTGTTTCCATTTTCCTCCCTGCCCATTGTTTCCTCATTTTTCCTTAACACTTCTTCCTTAGATTAACCTTTAAATACAAATGGAAATAATAATCGGATTATTTTTCATGAGGAAACCACCTTTCCATTTCATTATTCATAACTAGAATAATGAAATAAAGCTGTTTATAGAAATGCATATAGAACATGAGACAAAATTGATATAGACCAAACATTGTTCTTGAATAGTGGTATCAAATATAAAATTATAAATAAAATCTTAAAAGACTTTTGGTGTATTTTCATATTAAAGGGTTATTTTGCATTTATCAAGTATCACTATTTGGGGGAAAATGTAATCAATTACAGTCGTTCCGTGTATTTCTTTTTTTTCACCTCCTGATTTTTCATGCTTGAAACCATTCTGGAAAGCTTCCAGAATTGTTACAAATGAAGTTATGCTTTGGTCAATGTTAGTAAGGACCTATGATCCATAGGCGTAAAACTCTAGGACAGGGATGAGTAGTTTTGTTTTTTTCAGCCTCTTGTAGAAATCCCACATTACTTAAGTGAATAGACCCATTGATGAGTGGAGAATGGCTAAGAGTGGAAACAGCTCCACTCTCTACCTCTGTAATTTCGAAACAAAAAATTCCATTTGAGGGCGTTAATAAGAGACTATAATCGTGAATGCTTAACTGAACTTTGATAGTCATTTAGCATTTTATTCACCAAAAGTGTATTTTCTTGTCCTTCCCTCCTACAATTACTGGGGGCAAAATACCATAATATTTAAAATGTGCCTACAGAAACTACTAGGAGGCAGAACTAGAAGCAAATTCTTCTTGGGTTCTTTCCTGGCTTTTCAGAGACAGCAAGAGAGAGAGAAGGCCAGATATTTTTATTATAAATTCCTTGACAGAAATAAAGACATGGTAGGATAAGAAACTCACAGAGTCAGTGAGTAACTTGTTCAGGATCACAAAGCCAGAAAGTGACAGAAATCTGAACCCAAGAAACCATGACTGGAGCCTGCCCTTTAAACCACTGTGCTCTCCTGCCTCCTTGAAGTAATCAAGATGGGTGTATATCATTTAAATACCCTTTTACCATGAAGACTGTAGAGACCCCGGCACATAAGACCTCCATAAATTGAGTGAATGTTTTGCCTCTTAAATATAGAGATGAAAAGGCATTATAAGAGTTATTTAATAGAAGAAAGGATTCATTTACGGTTACCAGGGAGACAGCTCTAGCAATCTTGCCTGCTAGGTCTTCAAAGAACTGATCATTTGAGAGGTGGAAAGGGGCTCCTCCTCTCCTGCTATACTCACTTACTGTACTTACCCATTCCAGAAGCTTTTACCAATACCTCCCATCTTACCCTCCTGGGCTTTGGGGAAATTAAAGTAGCCTCTTATGAATAAGTCAGGGGTCTCAGGTCTAAGGAGTTGTTAAGTGAGCAATAGGTACTCAGTAAACTAAGTATTACGAACAAAAGTGTATATGTCTATGTCAGGAAGAGGGGTGGCCATCAGAATTTATGGCTTACGCTGTTTTCCTAGAAGTGATATAAATGAACTTTTGCTACTCTATCCACACTCTAATCTGAATCTACTTAAGGTGCATCAGTGTCTGTACCAAGAAGGTTGTCTGTAAACATGAAAGATGCTCACTGGCTTGTGGAAGCTGAACCTATATCCTCAGCAAAATATGGTGATAGCTAATTCAGGTAACCAGCCATACTCCACAGCAGCATCTTCACTCAGTAGCTCTGATTTGGAGCTCCTGCTCTGTGTCTATAATGGCCACAGGTGTAAGAATATTCACTTTTTGTCCAATCGGTAGAGCTAGCCTACTGCAGTTCTCAAACTGAACTCAGAGCGAGGACCTAACTGGATGAAACTACTAGTCTGACAGTAGCGCCTCTTGATTATCTTTTTCTTGGGCTACTGGGATGGTAGCTTTGCTTCAACTCAAAACTGGTATCAAGGAAAGGAACCTGCTGGTGCTGATTTATACATAATTTTTAGAATTATTCAGAAGTGGGTTGGAACAATTATTTTATTCCAGAGTTTTTCAATGTGTGATAATGGAAAAAATTCTGTATTCAAGGGAGTTCGGAAAATGCTGGGTTAAAAGAGTGAAAAGGTTTTCTCTTCTACAGGAGTTTCAGAGCCTTTAACATGATAATGTTCCGGAATGAGGAATCTTAGAGGACAGGAGAGTACTCAGTATCTCCCAAACTTGTTTGACCCCAGAATTCCTGTTTGTCAGAACATATTCTGGGACCACTGTTTCTCAGAAGTACATAGTAGGTAAGAACATAGTGGATCCTGACTGCAAAAATCCAGCTCTACCACTTACTGTGGTCTCGAACAAAGTACTTAACTTCTTTGTACTTCAGTCTCCTCATCTGCCAAATATGGATAATAAGACCTACTTTATAGGTTCATTGTGAAGATTAAATGACCATACACAACACACATCAAATTACTAAGTGTAGTATATGTTAGCTATTATTATTTTATTTATTCAGTGCTCTAATAACCTAGGCCCCATACACATCTAAAGTATAAATTCCAAAAGTGATAGAAAGTTCTTTGTGACTTTTCTGAACTAAGGAACATCTGAAGTAGAGAACAGTATAGAGATCTTGGGTTTGGGGGTACATTCAACAGAGTTTCCAGTTTAAATCATCTGTCTGGTCAGTATGGCTGCAGAGTCATGCCGAAATGAAAATGTTGACTTTGAGTAACTAAAGGTAAAATAAAAGAAAAAGGGAAAGTGGAACAGTGGTAAGAGTTATTCTTGTATTCATCTAATTTAGACTTGGTTGAAATTGAAAATGTCAAGTTATGAGTAGTGTAGAACAGTAGACATCAAACACTTAAAATTCCAGCTTCCTGGATTAATGCTATGGAAAGAATGAAGTTGGTTGATAATGTTTAGCCTAGCAAGAAGGTGAAGAAGAAAGCCATACAAGAAGTGGCTGAGGCAGCAAATTATAAAGGTGACCATTAATTCAAATCAGTAAAACAAACAAATATACCTTATTCTTTAGGTAAAATTGATGGATCTCTGTTTTCCAGCAGTTCACAAACAGAGGGGTATATTGTAAACAACAAACTAACAAAATAAATTCTAGGATGGCAACCTGTTAAGGTATCCCAGAAAATTAGAGGTAGGACATGAATTTAAAAGATAGGAAGGTATGTCTTCAGGACTGGCCTGACCCTGAGTAGACTAGTGCTCCCTCCCATAGGGGTGTGTGTGCACACATAATACAGGAGGAAAGCCTTCCCTTCTAGAGCAAGTGATTCAGTTTGGGAGGCTGTGACTGAGCTACACTAAGTAAAAACGGGAGACTTGATTGTCCTTCAACAGACCTGTCCAAAATGACTAGAAATTAAATACCGTAAATCACTGTTGTCAGGGCGCACATTCCACCTCCTTCCTCCCTTCCCCACAGCAGTCCTCATTTCCACACCCCCTCAACGGTTCAGGGAGAGCTCGTGGTCTAAGTAACGAGAGGACTTCTGACTGTAATCCTAGCACGTCACTTTGTTGAAGGCAGACACGTGGTTCAGAGAGAACTTATAAATCTCTCCTCCCCGGCAAGATCGTGATGTTATCTGCTGGCAGCAGAAGGTTCGCTCCGAGCGGAGCTCCAGAAGCTCCTGACAAGAGAGAGACAGATAGAGATAGAGATAGAAAGAGAAAGAGAGAAAGAGACAGCAGAGCGAGAGCGCAAGTGAAAGAGGCAGGGGAGGGGGATGGAGAATATTAGCCTAACGGTCTAGGGAGTCATCCAGGAACAAACTGAGGGGCTGCCCGGCTGCAGACAGGAGGAGACAGAGAGAGTCTATTTTAGGGTGGCAAGTGCCTACCTACCCTAAGCGAGCAATTCCACGTTGGGGAGAAGCCAGCAGAGGTTGGGAAAGGGTGGGAGTCCAAGGGAGCCCCTGCGCAACCCCCTCAGGAATAAAACTCCCCAGCCAGGGTGTCGCAAGGGCTGCCGTTGTGATCCGCAGGGGGTGAACGCAACCGCGACGGCTGATCGTCTGTGGCTGGGTTGGCGTTTGGAGCAAGAGAAGGAGGAGCAGGAGAAGGAGGGAGCTGGAGGCTGGAAGCGTTTGCAAGCGGCGGCGGCAGCAACGTGGAGTAACCAAGCGGGTCAGCGCGCGCCCGCCAGGGTGTAGGCCACGGCGCGCAGCTCCCAGAGCAGGATCCGCGCCGCCTCAGCAGCCTCTGCGGCCCCTGCGGCACCCGACCGAGTCCCGAGCGCCCTGCGAAGCGCACCCTCCTCCCCGCGGCGCGCTGGGCTCGCCCCCAGCGCGCGCACACACACACACACACGCACGCACACACGTGTGCGCTTCTCTGCTCCGGAGCTGCTGCTGCTCCTGCTCTCAGCGCCGCAGTGGAAGGCAGGACCGAACCTCTCCTTCTTTAAATATATAAATTTCAGCCCAGGTCAGCCTCGGCGGCCCCCCTCACCGCGCTCCCGGCGCCCCTTCCGTCAGTTCGCCAGCTGCCAGCCCCGGGACCTTTTCATCTCTTCCCTTTTGGCCGGAGGAGCCGAGTTCAGATCCGCCACTCCGCACCCGAGACTGACACACTGAACTCCATTTCCTCCTCTTAAATTTATTTCTACTTAATAGCCACTCGTCTCTTTTTTTCCCCATCTCATTGCTCCAAGAATTTTTTTTTTCTTACTCTCCAAAGTCAGGGTTCCCTCTGCCCGTCCCGTATTAATATTTCCACTTTGGGAACTACTTGCCTTTTCTTTTTAAAGGAATTCAAGCAGGATACGTTTTTCTGTTGGGCATTGACTAGATTGTTTGCAAAAGTTTCGCATCAAAAACAAACAAACAAAAAAACAAACAACTCTCCTTGATCTATACTTTGAGAATTGTTGATTTCTTTTTTTTTATTCTGACTTTTAAAAACAACTTTTTTTTCCACTTTTTTAAAAAATGCACTACTGTGTGCTGAGCGCTTTTCTGATCCTGCATCTGGTCACGGTCGCGCTCAGCCTGTCTACCTGCAGCACACTCGATATGGACCAGTTCATGCGCAAGAGGATCGAGGCGATCCGCGGGCAGATCCTGAGCAAGCTGAAGCTCAACAGTCCCCCAGAAGACTATCCTGAGCCTGAGGAAGTCCCCCCGGAGGTGATTTCCATCTACAACAGCACCAGGGACTTGCTCCAGGAGAAGGCGAGCCGGAGGGCGGCCGCCTGCGAGCGCGAGAGGAGCGACGAAGAGTACTACGCCAAGGAGGTTTACAAAATAGACATGCCGCCCTTCTTCCCCTCCGAAAGTAAGTACTCATTTTGACTTCCATCCCCTGAGGTTTAGCGCTGCCCGGAGCTCTCAAAACCGCAGCAGCTCCCGGGATCGCCCTTCCCTCTCGCGGTTCCCGTTCGCTCTTTTCCCGTTCTCCTGTCCTTCACCCCATCCACCTCCTTTTCAGTTGTATGCCTGAGGCCATCAGGCTTTAAAATGTTTACTTTCTACTTTATTTTCTCCATCTTTCCCTTCCCCCTAACAATTCGGTGCTTTAAAAGGCGTTATTCTCTTTTTCTCTTCCCTGAAGTTCTTTAGTCGGCCACCAGCTAGGAGTCCGCCCCACTCTGTCAAACTAGAGGTGCTCCCAGGGGCAGAGTTAAACTGGGGAATCTTGGTAGGTTTGTTTTCTTTGCTCCGATTGGCGTGGGGCGCGCCGAACTGGTGCACGAAGGGTTAAAAAAAAGTGTCTCAAAACTAGCCTCTCCGGAAGGCGCCCCCTTTCCGTGCTGACCTATCAGCTGGTTCCCCAAGCCTTCTCTATTGTCTCTAACTCCCCTAAAAATGTCAGCATCGCCGAGACAAAACCCGGTTTGGAGACCCCTCGAGAAACCTACCTGCCCTCAGTCCTTGATGTATCGTTTGCTATCACTAGGTGTTTCATTACCCAAAGGCAAAATCCTATAACCACGTTCCCTTTTCACTTAACCTGGAGTGTAGAAAGGACAACTCCGTTTCTGACTGTGTTTCAAAAGGTTTTGTTCACGTTGTTTTTCAGAATACACTCAAACCTGCCTTCTTCACATCTCCAGTGTAGCAGATCATTTTTCTTACGGGTCTGTTATCCTGCTCCTGCCTTCTCGCAGGCTTCCTGCAGTTACTTCAATGCATTCCTAAAACTCAGAGTAGACGACAGCCGTATTTTTTTTTTAATGGCTTCTCTGAGAACAGTGTCCTCAAAACCAGCTGGCATACAGTAGCAATAGGAGTGAAATGATTTATTGCAAAGGAAGGGAACAGACAGTGTAGAATGATTTCAGAGTTCTTAAAAAAAAAAAAAAAAAAAGAAAGAAAAGGGACAGCAGCATCCACTTGATACCTGAGAGGGTTAAATACCAGGAAGAAGAAAAAGAAAAGTGGGGGCGGGGTGGGGGGAACCTCTTCAACATTTGTGTATTCCAAATCCCAAGTCATAAACTTTTCATTGGTTGCTCATTTCTCTCCTCCCCTTTCCATGCCCTATATACTTGCTGGCTGCCTTTGCAAAGTCTCTGTGTCTTGCCTAAATAGATAATACAGCCATCTTGGTAATTTTCTCTTAAAGGTTCTAATTGCAGGGTGGTGCTTTTCTTTTTTAATATTTATTTTTAGTTTGACAAGTCCTAGCTATGTGACCTGCCATGTCTTGTACTTGATGGTCTCAGAAGTCAGCCCATGTATCTAACCCCAGTCTTCCTAGTGAGCTTTATTTTGCTGCAACTTCTCCTGTTCTTGTTCAATAGCAGAACAGATGCAGAGAATTCTGGCAAGCAGGATGATTTTGTTATTGTAATTATGGCACTATCCGCAACAGAGGCGATGAATACACTCCACCCCTGGTTATCCCCTTTGGGAAGTAAAGCTTTCTATCTGGGGTGGAGCCAAGGAGATATTAGGAAAGAAAGTTCATTGTAATTAATCCAAAACCATTGAGACAAACAAGGAGTTCAGTCAGTTTGCTTTCTCTAGCACGTGCATCAGTTCTACTGGTATTTGGGCAGAGCGGAAAGTATGCTATGTAGAACCTGAATAACTCATCTTTCAATGTTTATATGCAAAAGGTCTAATAAACTGCCAGCACTTTTATAACACAGAAAGGAGCTCTGATCTCATTACTGAATAGGTGTGGAGAGAGCAAGTAACCCAAGAGGGCATTAGTTCTTTGTTCTCTCAAGCACACTTCAGTCTGAAGAGCTGAGATGATCCAACCCAGGGTCATGGTCATCAACAAACTGGAAAAATTCCTAGATTATTAGGAGGATTTCAGAGTATGGCATTTAACATCAATGTGTGGATTCTCCTCTCCATTTCACCCCAGCCACCAAATAAATGAAAACCTCTGATATGTCCAGGATAAATAAAATATACTGCCAGTTTTCATACAAAGAATACAGGCTTTAAAAAGTCTGTATTCTGTACGGAAGTTTAGGAGCAGAAAGCCATATTAATAGCAGGTTCGATACTACTGTGCAAGGACTGGATAATTTTATAGAAAATAGGTTAACTGATTTTCCAGCACTTTCTAGTTATACTGGAATATAGCAAACCCTTCCAAAAAAAAAAAGGAAAAAAAGAAGAAAACCATATTTTTAAAAAGCAAATTGAAAAGTACAGCATTGGCTTATATACCAGCTTTCCCTCTTTAGGACTTTTCTGCCTAACTTTTAACTCAGCTGTCACTGAAGTGGCTGTGGGGAGGGAGTGTGCCTGTCATTCCTTGCAGTGAATCTGGCGAGGGTCATAAGCCCCAGAGATGAAGGCATGGGAAAGATCACTGGTTCATTTTTTACCACCAACTTATTAGCGTTCAGGGAGTGACTTCAGCTCAAGTATTACAAATATGCTCTAATTATACTCAATGAGCTATATATCATTACAGATTGCTGATAGCCCTTTGTGGGACATTTTATAAAGTTCAGACTACATATTTTTAGCAATGTGGAGATTTAAAAGTAAAAATATAAGAGATATTGTATATGCCCTCAGGCATATTTTGTCTTAAATATTATCCTTGGCCAAGTATACTATATAAATACAGTAAATATGAATAGAACTGGCCAGGTGCCAATCTCCTAGGATGAATTTTAGTCAAGAATGTATTTATGGGATATAAATAATACTGTGTCAACATTTAAAGAAGGGGTCTGATTAGTTTTGAATTTATTCATATTGATCTTTTCACGTACTGTTAGTTTAAGACTCAAAGTGGAGTTATGCTAAGGTTTACCGATAGTTTGCCCACTGGGAATTAGTGGACCTCTAGTAGTTTTAACAATCCATTTGAAGTTCGAGGCACATCTATTCGAAAGATGCTGCACAAGGTTTTAGAAACTTATAAAGGGTGATTCAGTTATACACACACAGGAAGAATTCAAATAATTGACATGTAAGAATCTGTAGAGAGTTGGACAATCAAAAAGAGGAAGAGACACAAAGTTTCATTTTCTTTCTTTTCTCTCCCTTTTTCATTGTAACCAGTCAGCACATGTTGTGGTTCTAACCCTGGTGATTTTGTACTCCCCCCAACCCCCGCACCCCTACTCCCACTGGAACGTTTGGCAATGTCCAGAGATACTTTGGGTTGTCATGACTGAAGTTGGAGGGGTGATACTGGTATTTAGTGGGTCAGCCAGGGATGTTTCTAACCATCCTATAATGCATAGGGCAACCCCCCGCCAACATCAAAGAATTATCCTGACCACAATGTCAGTAATGCCCCTGTTGAGGAGCCCTGGTATTTGTTTGGGGTTACTGAATTCTGTTAACAGTACCATTTAGAAAATAATAACAAAAATAAAATATCTTTATGATCAAAGCATATTCAAATGAGAATACTGAATAGGTGGATAGTCAGACAGTTATCTTAATTAAATGGAGTGTGGACTAGACCATTGTATACCGTATGTACTTTATTTTTTGTGGTCTTAAAGCCCCTAAATTAGAGACATCAAAACTTCCCATTTATTTAGCTTAAGTGATGGTGTTGACCTATCCATTACTAGCTTCAGTCAGCAGCAGTGTGATGTTAGAACAGAGAAAAAAGAAGTGAGGAATTATCATGGATTCTCCTTGCAAGGGAAATAAGCAGTTTGTGTTAACAAAGAGTGGAATCTCCAAGCTAGGCAACGGAAGAAAGTAAATAATCATCTTGATTTATTCTACCATTTTGAAGTAGATACACTAGAAATATACAGCCTGAAAAATCACAATGAGATTTCCTTTGTAGTTGTTTCACATGAATGTTAAACATTTAACATGAAGCAATCTCCTTTTCTATTTCCTCTGTAATTTTCCAAGTTAAATTGTGGAATGTAGAATGAATACCAATGACACTATGGTTTGGGGGAATGTGCCTTAGCATTCAATTCATGAATATGTCTTTCTATATACAAGTTGCTGGTCTGTTGGCCACTTGCCCAATGAAGGAAAATGTTAGCGATTGCTGGAACATAGTGGTATTTTTGCTTTATGTAGTAAGTATTTTTACTATTTTATTTTTTAGGATTCTCTGTGTGTGTGTTTGTATGTGGGTGTATGAGATAGAAACAGAAAGAAAAAGAGAGCGTATCAAAGACAGACTTGAACTTCTTGACTTCCAGAATGATTGAGTTATTAATATACAACAGACCGAACTTTAATTCTCCCTTTTTTATTGCATCGTTGCTTGTACTAACTCTAGTGTCTAATTGTGGTTACATTTAAGTTAGGTCACATGTTCCTCCTTCAGGATTTCCTCTTTTTTTACTTTTCAAAGACTAGAAAAACCTCTTAAAGAAGTATACTATTTATAACTAAAGCAGTTGGGTCGTCTTTGTTGCCAAGTGAGGCCAGCCAGCTTTATGCCTCTCCTGAGAAGACCCCACCCGATGAAAGAGGGGCTTTGCAGAGGTTGAGGGGCAGGTGGGGACCTCTCCATCTCACAGAAGGAAGGGGTTGGGGGAGCCCACTGTGTCTCCACAGCAACCCATGTGGTCTACTCGAGGAGTTGCACTTTTTGAATGATGACTTCTCCCTGGTGAAAAGATGGTGATGTAACCTAGTCGCAGCATCTTTCATATAAAGATATGAAAGAATGACAGATCATTTTTCCTAGAGGAAACTGAGATGTGAAAAAAGTGCTAATGACTCACTGTTGAACCCACATCAAATCTGGGTTAGAACCAAGGAGGTCACTGACTTGTAGGCCTTCACCCAGAGATTACAACACACTTTAGGCTGCATATTTAGAAGGTTCGAGAAATTAGAGTGGAGGCTCCTGGCCCTGGGAGAGGTGTGCAGGGTCACCACTGGAGTGAGACTCTGGCCCACTGCCACTCCAGCCCGCCTCCCCCTGCCCCTTGCCCACCACACCCCCCTGCCACCCCGCCCCATTATAGGTTCAGGAGTAAGGTAAGCAGCTGAGCAAGAGACTGCATGGAAGAGCTCTGGAAATAGCCCTTTCTGCTATCTTGATGTAGCATTTCCGGTACTGATGGGCTCCCGGAGAGAGGATTTGGATTTGCCGGATGTGCTTGCTCTATTTAGGCAGTGCTTCTGCTCAAGGGTGTATTCCATTTTGCAGATTCTGCACAGCTTGATGAAATGTGGCTCTGCCCGAGATAAACAAATGTCCATTGTCATTTTGAAGGCATATGTGTGCTTTCATTTTAAAAAAATATCCTTTAAACAATGATAGTTTTTAACCTGGGAATTCAACGTTCTCCAGGTATTTTATTTTAGATTTAATAATATGTTAGGGGATTCTTCGATGGGTTTGTTTAGACTGAAAAGTTTGCTTCTGTCATTTGTTTGGAATAAATTTGCATCATGCTACAACCACAAGCTGCTTTTGATGGTTGGCTGTTTTGTTTGTTTTCTAAGCGCTGATATCCAGAAGTGGGTGTTTAACTGCACCACACTCTCACCACTACCTTACTTCCTAAATTGGCTTGGTGGTCTTGACTCTGAATAAAACTGCCCCTTGGCCTCTTCCCCACCATCTCTGAATTGCCTTCGTTTCCTTCATTGTGATGGAATGTCTGCATGGATGGATGGTCGAGTGCTCACATATCATGTCCCATTTGATACTCTACTGAGTTTGTGGGAGACAGCACCCCCTTTACTTAACCAGGCCTCAGTTTCTTCCCTTGTAAAGATGAAGAAAGTAACACTCGCCTTCTAGGGTTGTAAGGATTGATGATGACATATGTGAAGAAGCACCTAGTGCAGCTGCTTCTGGCATGTAGTAGGCCTTCTTTGCCTGGCAGCAATTCTCTGAGTCTCAAATGCCTTTGACTTTAGGGTGTACCATTATTTTATGTGCCACTAAGAAAAAAATATCACTCCAGTGATCATGCCATTGATTTTAAGAGAGGCTCTGGATTTTAGAGAGATGAAAATGTGATTATAAGTGATGCCCCGGGAACCACTTCCATTAACCTCGGAGGTCTTGGAACCTCCGGCTCATTCTTTCCTTTGCGATAGTGCCACTCAGTGGATCTCTTTCCTTTGCTCGCTCAGTTTGTTCCTTAGGTGGCCTCTGCCACTTCAGGGCAGGGATGGGATGGGGCTGGAAACAGAGAACATAGGGTTGGTAATTCACCATGTCTGGCACTATCTAGTTCTCCTATGAGAAGGCCTGAGAGTTTAGGCTATTAGATTCAGGCCTTTCAGGGTCTGGTCCCTCCTCCTTGCTCAGCCCCTCCTCTCACTAAATCCCTGCAAGAAAACTATACTCCAGTCACATTGTCCTCTTTGCCTTTACCCAAATGGGCCATTTATTTTCATGCCTCTGGGGGTCTTTGTTTATGCTGTTTCTTCTACATAGAGATCTATCTTTTCACACCTTTAAAAATCCTTCTGCCTGGTGTGGTGGCCCACGCCTATAATCTTAGCACTTTAGGAAGCTGAGGTGGGAGGATCACTTGAGGGCAGGAGTTGAAGACCAGCCTGGGCAACATAGCAAGATCTTGTCTCTACAGAGAATTTAGTTGGGCCTGGTGGTGTGTGCCTGTAGTCCTAGCTACTTGGGAGGCTGAAGCAGGAGGATTGCTTGAGCCTAGGAGTTTGAGGCTGCAGTGAGCTATGATTGCCCCACTGTCCTCCAGCCTGGGCAACAGAGCGTGACCCTGTCTCTAAACATAACAAAATAAAACAAAATATTTCTGGGCTTAGTCAGATGCCACCTCCTTAGAAAACCTTCCTTGATTGTCCTAGTCTTATTTAATTAGCTCTTCCTTTGCACTCTTACTATACTGATGGTTATCTCTATCTCTCCCTCTCTTCTTTTGATCTTAGTTAGATCTAACTCTGTTCTGGGCTGTCTTCTTCATTGGTTTGTAGACTGCCCCAGGAACAGAAATCAAGTCTAACTTATCTATATTCTTATAGAACTTAGCGTATTGTGTTTGATCAAGGAATGTTTGACGAATGAGCATTCCCTTTCGAGAATAAGATTGAACTACAGGAAGAAGAAGAATCTGTGAGTTCAAAGAGGTGTCAGGGCCAGGAGATGTGGAGAGATGAAATGTTCTGACCTTCATTATCAGGGAAAATGTGTCTGATGGGTCATGTCACTATGCTAAAGAGCACAGGGCTTCTCATAACCATATATTTTCTGTTTCCAATTCTCAGATAATAATGAAGGTGGTGACAATGATGATTAAAGCTAACATTTATTGAGGACTTTTTACAGGCCAAGCATAGCTAACCTTTATTGAAGACTTATAGGCCAAGCATAGTTTTAAATATTTTACATGTATGTACTCTTTAATACTCACAAACAATCCTGTGAGGTTAATACTCATATTGTCCCTTTGACAGCTGAGGAAATGGAAATAGCTATTTCTATTAGTGACGTGTTATGGAAATTAGACTTTCAGCCACCACAGGTAATAGAAGCCCTAATACAGAGCGCAGAAAATAGAGAGCATGACCTTTCTTGCCCTCTTGATAAATGATGTAATACATCCATGAGAGAATGGTGACTCTCCTCTGTTAACAAGAATTACATTCACAAGCGCTGAGAAAATATACCTCTGAAGCACACAACCTGGGTTTTTTTTTCTTGCCTCTAACACATTCAACTTTTATTTCGGCACTTAATTGATACAAAAAGTGTGATTGATTAAGCCTTTGGTTGTTTCTGTTTGTTTGTTTGTGAGACGGAGCCTTGCTCTGTTGCCCAGGCTGGAGTGCAGTGGCACCATCTCGGCTTACTGCAACCTCTGCCTCCCGGGTCCAAGCAATTCTCCTGCCTCAGCCTCCCGACTAGCTGGGATTACAGGCATGTGCCACCACGCCCAGCTAATTTTTGTGTTTTTAGTCAAGATGGGGTTTCACCATGTTGGTCAGGCTGGTCTCGAACTCCTGATCTCAAGTGATCCACCCTCCTCGGTCTCCCAAAGTGCTGAGATTATAGGCCTGAGCCACTGTGCCCAGCCTTGGTTTTGTTTTTGAACTACAATCATTTTCCTCACAAAAATTTTGATATATTTTATTGATAGGGCATTCCTATTTCAGAGAATTAATTTATTTGGGAAGGCAAGATGATATACAATGAGCATGATGACTTTGGAGCTAGACAGACCCATTAAATAAAGAAAGGAGAATAAATAAAAGGGAATTGTAACAAAGGAATCTCAAAGGCTGAAAGGGAAGCGGTAACATCAAAGACAAGAAATCCTACTCCAGGCCTGTGGCAATTGTTAAAGAGTGGTCCTGTTTTGGTTAGCAACTTGGCTCTCTCAGTGCAAGTTATTAAAACTGCCTCATTGATATTTAAGTTGCTTCCTACCAAATTCAGATCTTGGCTCTGCCATTGTCGGCTTTGCAGCTGGATCTGAAACCCCTTCACTTAGCCCAGCCTCAGTTTCTTCATTTGTAAAGAAGAACATCGACTTTCTAGAGGTTGTAAAGGATGATGTGTGTGAAAAAGCACCTGGTGCAGCTGCTTCTAGCCTTCTTTGCACAGCAGCTATTATTCATCGAATCTCGTTGACTTTAAAATGCACCACTATTTTATGTGCCACTAACAAAGAAATATCACTGCCCATTTAACTATTAGTTATAACATTAACTAAATATCACTGCCAGTTAACTCAGCCATTGATTATAAGAGAGAATCTGGATTTTAGAAATAATAGAATATGAAAAATATATAGAATCAGTGAAATCACATAAATGTTTGTGGAATGAAAGAATAGCGGTCTGTGTGCACATGGTATAGAGTGCTGTAGCAGAAGTACATGGAAAATGAAATTAAGCGGAGGCATGACATCTGCCCTCAGAAACGTTTTCTAGTTAATGAATGTTAGGAGCCCATCTGTGGAATCAAGAACAGGAGATCCACATAGTATATACTCCTCCCAGCCAGAATCTTGGAAATCAAAAATTTTTTGTTTTTATTTTATTTTTGACATCTCAAGAGTTACCATTTGTTTCAAAGGGTATATAAATTTTTAGGAGATTTTTTTTTTTTTTTTTTGAGACAGTCTCACTCTGTTGCCCAGGCTGGAGTAAGTGGCACAGACATGGCTCACTGAAGCCTCCATCTCCTGGGCTCTAGTGATCCTCCTGCCTCAGCCTCTAGAATAGTTGGGACCACAGGCATGCACCACCATGCCTGGCTAATTTTTCAATTTTTTGTAGAGCTGGGGTCTCGTCATGCTGCTCAAGCTGGTCTTGAACTCTTGGCCTGAAGCAATCCTCCTGCCTCTGCCTTCTAAAGTGCTGGGATCACAGATGTGAGCCACTGCACCCAGCTGGGAAAAATTGTTTAAACTATTTGAACTGATCTCTGAAGGTGCATATGCATCACATAGTACTTGCCTCTTTATTTTTCTGGATCCCAAAGTCCAAAATCAAAGAACAGAGGGGATGTTGCCTGTAAAAGGCTGACATGCAGACGGGGCTTCTAAGTAATGTGCTTCTGGGGCTGGTTTCGCTTCTCCTCACAGGTGCCCTGTCTCTCATCACCTCTACTAGTTGAAAAGAAGCCAGGACATTTGGAGTCAAGGCTGAGGCAGGTCAGACAGCTGTGGTTATACTCATGTAGACCTCATTTCACCTCCGCAACCAAGCACTGGCCACAGCCACCTCTTAGCCTTCAGGCAATTCATTTTAAAGGCGGCTTTAGCAATAGTATGACGTTACGGTGTAGAAATCTAAAAGAGGAGGCCGGGTGCAGTGGCTCACGCCTGTAATCCCAGCACTTTGGGAGGCTGAGGCGGGCAGATCACCTGTGGTCAGGAGTTTGAAACCAGCCTGGCCAATATGGTGAAACCCTGTCTCTACTTAAAATACAAAAAATTAGCCGGACATGGTGGTAGGTGCCTGTAATCCCAGCTACTTGGGAGGCTGAGGCAGGAGAATTGCTCGAACCCAGGAGGCAGAGGTTGTAGTGAGCCAAGATTGCGCCACTGCACTCCAGCCTGGGAGACAAGAGCAAGACTTCATCTGAAAAATGAAAAAAAAAAAAAGAAATCTCAAAGAGGAAGCTGGATGAGATGAAGGGGAGGAGCTGGTCGAGAGTAACTGCAGAAGGTTTGAGGAATAGAAATGATATCAGAGAGGGGAAGCCAGACTAAGGCCTTGGGTAGTTGTTCACAGTGCAACATATTCTCTCAGTGAGTTAGCATCCTGGCTTTCTTGGGGCAACCCAGTAACACCACTTCAGTGATGTGGAAAAACATTGCTGTCCAAGAGGAACTGAATTCACTGGCTTTAGTGTCTGTTAGGAGGGAAAGCCTCATCGTGCTGAGAAAGCGATCCTCCCTGGGCCGGGACCATCCCTTCTTTCTCTCAAATGAACGCTTGGATTTGTTACTGCCTGATAAGTCAGAAGTGTTTGGCTTAGATGTTCCCTTAACCACAATGACTTGAGGAACTTAAGGCAAATGGAAAATGCTTCCTGGATATTGTAAAGTCCAAACCTTCTGGAAATAGTTTGAATGCATTTCCATCCCTCCACAGGCAGCTGTTTTTCTCTCACACTAGCATGTTCCACTAGCATGTGCCCGTCCCTCAGGCCTTCCAAGCTACCTATATGTCGGTAATTATGAAACAGGTTATTTCTGAAGAAGAGACACTGCATTTCTGAAGAAAAAGTCATGGAGCAGCTAGCTATTTAAGAATAACACTGGTCTTTTGGAGTTGCTGTTTCAGGAAGTACTGTAGCATCTTTTTGGTCTTCTGAAAGAAAAAGAAAAACGTTTTGACTGTCACTTTGGCTCTGTTTATTTTGCTTTTCTTATCTAACCCACATGACACTGACAAATACCACATCTGTCTTGACAAGCTAGTTTGCAAATAACTATTCATTCATAATTTTAGGCTGTTGTAAGAATCCTTATTTGTTACTTCATCTTGTGAGCAAGAATGCAAAATTTGGTTTTGAGAAAGACACTGAAATGACCGCAAGTCCACTGTTCTTTGCAAATCTCTCTATCTGAAAAAGATGACTGTGTGCTTTCTAGTGGATTTTCAGAGCACTAAAATATTTATTGTTGCCAAAACATAAATGGGAATTTTCTGAGAAATATAATTTAATTTTAAAGTTTTGGATTCATTTCAGTGTTGGTAATGTCAATGCTTCTTAGACCAAGTTTATCAGGGATTTTTCTGTTTACACCAGATGTAGCAGTAACTTTGTTGTTTCTTCTATTTCGATTTTTTAAAAATATGATCATTTATTCCCGTATCTATTGGCTTAATCTCATTTTCACTTTTGCTTTGGCATCTTATGGCAATATGACTGAAGTTGTTTCTACTTCCTTTATAGTGAACTCTTTTTTTTTTTTTTTTTTTTAGACAGAGTCTCACTCTGTCACCTAGGCTGGAGCGCAGTGGTGCGATTTCAGCTCACTGCAAGCTCTGCCTCCCGGATTCATGCCATTCTTCTGCCTCAGCCTCCCGAGTAGCTGGGACTACAGGTGCCCGCCACCATGCCCAGCTAATTTTTTTTTAGTAGAGACGGGGTTTCACCGTGTTAGCCAGGATGGTCTCAGTCTCCTGACCTCATGATCTGCCCACCTTGGGCTCCCAAAGTGCTGGGATTACAGGTGTGAGCCACCGCACCCAGCAGTGAACTCTTGTAATAAAACTGCTGGCTTAGAAACTCCAAAAAAGTGTGAATGACTTATTCTGATTCTACTTTAGAAGGAGAAAGAAACAATCACAGATGGAGGACTTTTGTGTGCAAAGGATGGGTGGTTTGGTCAAGGAACGGTCCCCCCAGAGGTTGGTCAGGGCTTTCTGTGGGAAAAATGTTTCTACATTCAAGTTCATCCTAGGCATTTTGGGCTCTGCAGGTTAAAGAGAGGGAAACAGAGGAAGGAGTGCTCCAAACCTTCTGACTCCTACCTGGAAATAGCCAAGCAGAAGCAAAGCTGAATAATAGCCATGACCTCAGGCTCTGAAGCAGCAGGTTCCACCTTCAGATGGATCTGTTAAACTTCACCACCCTGGGTTGCTTGTACCTGTCTTCACTGTTTTCTATCTGAGATATCTTGAGGCATTTTTAAAACATTAAGTTGTTTTGAATAGTAATTTAGTCACTCATTTGTATCTCTTCATAGTATTAAGCCTTAGGTTATTATGTGTGTTAACTAAAATCACTGATCAGATCTCTAAACTAAGTCCTGAACTGCCATGGTTCCACCTACTAAACTTACACTTTTCTTCTATGTAGAATGAGATGACCGGTGCTAGTTTGTCCTGGAGAGAGAGGTATTTCAGAAGAATTCCACTGCCAGAAAATATCACCATCAATAATGAAACTATGTGTGTAAAGTCATGTCTAATTTTATTAACTGTTTGTCACAAGTACTCAGATTATAGAAAGAGGGTCTTGATCTAAGCTGACCCTGAATTGTTATACATTTGGATCAGTTTTCCCTTTCTTGCTGAGAATTCTCTAAGAAGAGTAGAAACTCATTGTAGTTCAGTGTTGGGAGGAATGATTGTACCTACTTACAGAGTTGCTATATCACAAGGGAGATGCATTGTTTGTTTGTGTGGAGAGGCTGGAGGGATTAGGGCAGGAGCTTATTTGATAGGGAGTTTAGTTGTACATTTGTAAGACATCTGATTTTACTTAAGATATCATTGCAGTAAGAATGGCTTTATCTCTATCCTATAGACACTCACACTACACAAAACCACTACCTACTCAGAACAAATAGCCCTTATGAGGGAATAATTTTTCCTTGATTCACCTGATTGGATTGTTTTGAGGTCAAATGAGGTTTTGTAAAAGGCCTTACTAACCTGTAAGGCACAATAACCTGTACCAGGGTTCTCAAATTTTACCTTTATAAATGTAGATTCCCAAGCCTTTGTCACCCACCCCAATTCAGATTATAATTCAGTTCGTTTTAAGGTGGGCTCCAGAAACCTGCATCTTGATAAGAAGGCCAGGTGATCCTTGTGCAGATAGTTCAGAAACATACTCTGGAAACACTGTGTATTTTTGTTTTGTTGCTTTATTTCTTAGCTGTGTCATTGCAGGCAAAAATAAACCCCAACATTTTTATAGTTAATTAACTTCATAGTAATTTAATTACTTTGTAAATTACCCATGCAAAGTTTTAATTCTAGGACTGTTTCTGTTTTATGACTTGTGTTACCCATAGTCCCCCATCATAATTAGTGAATGCCTGCATTCTTCTAAAAATATCATGTTTCTCACATGTACACAATGAGGGGAACAACACACACTGGAGTCTGTCAGTGGGGATGGGGTAGGGAGAGCATCAGGATTCATTGCTAATGCATGCAGGGCTTGATACCTAGGTGATGGGGTTGATAGGTGCAGCAAACCACCATGGCACACATTTACCTATGTCACAAACCTGCACATCCTGCACATGTATCCCGGAACTTAAAATAAAATAAAATAAAATTTAAAATAAAAAAAAGTTATGTTTGTAAGACTATAAATGCCTCAGATTTTGAGAATTGTTTACATTTCTTTGTTACAAAGCCTTTTCGCATATATCGAAAGCCTCACTGTTCTAAACAGAGTGTATCCATACCTCAGTGTTGCTTCAATGATGTAGATTATTGAAAACTGATTTTTTTTTTTCTTTTTTTGAGATGGAGTCTCACTGTGTCACCCAGGCTGGAGTGCAGTGGTGTGATCTCAGCTTACTGCAACCTCCACCTCCTGGGTTCAAACGATTTTTCTGCCTTCGTCTCCTGAGTAACTGGGACTGCAGGCACGTCGCACCACACCCAGTTCATTTTTGTATTTTTAGTAGAGACGGAGTTTCACCATATTGGCCAGGCTGGTCTCGAACTCCTGACCTCGTGGTCTGCCTGCCTCGGCCTCCCAAAGTGTTGGGATTATAGGCGTGAGCCACCGTGCCCGGCCTGAAAACTGATTATTTTAAAACTAAGGTTTGCTTTCTGTAGACTGAACAATCATTAGCATCCTTACATCTCTATCTCATTCATGGTCTTAACTTCTAAGGCATTGGATCAGCACCAGAGCTCCATGTCCTCCTGCCTTGCTTAAAAACAAAAAAGAAAGAAAGGAAAGAAAAGAAGGGATTTTAATACTGCTTTATAGCAGAGTGAAAGTAAACCAAAGGTGCATACTTGAGAACTGCAGGCTGGAAATTGCAAGTGACAATAATTACCTCATCTTATTCCCATACAGACTTCCTATGACCTGGGTGACCTTGGGATCTGAATTCTGTTTAATAGAATTGTCCCTCTTCTGCACCACGGCGTACACTGGCCTGAAGAAGGTGCTGTTTCCCAGGAAAAGCACTTAAATCCCCCCAAGAAATGCACAGGGCCATAGTTCGAAGAAAAAGTATTGCTAACCAAGTGACTTACTCTGCATAGTCTACCTTTCTCTGGTTGTATTCTTTGAGATTTTTATTTAAGATAACTTTCAGCATCTCTTTTTAAAGGTCAGATACGAATGAGAAAACTTTGTTTGACTTGTTAATCTTGTGACAAACAGTTTATATCCAGTGTAGTTTCCTGTCTTTGCTGACTGGTTATTTGAGGGAATTTTCTTCCTGTAAGACTGTGGAGAAGCCTCTAAAAATAAACAGCATGGTTTCTTATTGGTGGGAACATATGTGAGCAGATGTCAGCTGGAAGCAGCATATGGTGGCAACATGATAGCAGTATGTGCTTATAGAATCCCCGCTGTTGGGTCTTCGTCTTCCATGCCACACTGGCCAGTCAGAGCCCCATATCTCAGTTAAAGAGTGTTCTGCCTAGAAGGTGTAATCCACACATTTGTGAAAAATCTGCCACTGGAATCTTGATAGTGGGCTGAATATTGGACATGGTAAGTTCCAGAGTATGGAAAAAGTCTTTGTTATCCATTTAAAAATTGGGTAATAAGAGGCACACATATGGCAAAAATAAGAAATAAAAAATAAATCAAGAGAAGAGTCCACAAAGCCTTTGTCTTGTGTTGAAAGAAGTTTTCAAGTCAGGTCTGAATAGTGGCAGTGTTACTTTTAGAAGATGTGCCTATAAACGTGGAAGGTGCATGGACTCTCAATGTGTGTAAGGAGCCGGGAAAGAATGATATTCATGCCAGGCCCTGATAGGCAGTCAGGGCTTCTTGTGTCACACAAGTTAGACAACTGCTCATATTCCTTGACCACCTTTTATCTGCCAGTCTGTTTTAAATATATCATCTCATTTCAATTTTATAAAAACCCTCAGAGGTCGGGTTATGTCTGCCTCATCTTACAGACTTCTCCATGGATTCACAGGAAATCAGTGACAGAACAGGGGTTTGAATTCACATCTTCTTCTGCAAAAATTCTGTATTTTTATTGACCCTACCACCAATAGAAAAGCTTTTGAACACTCAGCAATATTTCCTCTTCAATTTGAGGTTTTGAGGTATTTTGTGGGGGAGGGGGTGTGCTTTCTTTTCTAAGAATATGGTGGGCAAAATACAAATTGGGTTGCTATTACTTTAAAGAAAGTGAAGTTCAAATTTTCCAGATGTAATAACTATCGTGGAAGATGCGTTTAGTCCATTTCAGAGAGCTCTAGCTTTTTAAACTGTAGGTAAGTAGCCCCAAACCAATATTCACTTGTATTTTTGACTCATTCAAGAAGGAGTTTTCATATGCGGGTTAGAAATGATGACAGGTGGTTTTAAGAACACTGAAATCTAGGCCAGCCAAATGAAAACCAAAGTTTTATTCTTAATCGGTAGGCTGTCTTTTGTCAAAGGAGGTCAAAGCCTTTCTTATTCATCTTTAATAAAAGTCAAGGTGTTTATTTTACCGTTTCAGTATGTAAATTGTACACTGTTATTTTAACATTAGAACATGCTAAAGGGAAAACTGAATTCAGGAGCCTGACTCCTGGTTAAGGGATGCCAGAAGATCTGGGACTAGAATTTGGAATCCTCCTTAGATCCTCAGTGTCTAATCCCCTGGCCCCAGGTAGCAGGGACCTTATTTCTGGGGAAATGATAAGAACATTCAATGAGTCCCTCTTCTACTTTGAATCTTTGTATAGTTCTGTGCCAGGCATCTCTTCAGTAAAATAGCTAATGACTGTGCTTTTTAAAACTCCTAGCTGTCTGCCCAGTTGTTACAACACCCTCTGGCTCAGTGGGCAGCTTGTGCTCCAGACAGTCCCAGGTGCTCTGTGGGTACCTTGGTGAGTACACTTGTCTGCTTTATTCCTCATTTGACATAGTTATATCAAATCCATCTTTAGTGTTTGTCTCCTGTGGGGAACTTGCCAGAGGCAAGCTGAGATTCTGAAATGCAGCCTTGTAGCTGAGCGATCACAAAGGTGCCTAGAATTTTTTTTAGTAAGAGTTTACATGAGAAAAACTGATGAATAACTTTGAAGTAATACAATGACTATATTGCAGCATGTAAAAGAATGACTTGTGGGGATGAGATATGTGTTCTAGGGGTCACAGAATGATTTGACATCCCCTTTCCTGATCCCCATGGAGGCCACTCTCTGGAGGGTTGGACAGCATGGCCTGAATGTCAAGGGAATGTTCCTTTTTATATCTTATTTGTATCTATGTTCTTGTTCTTGACACATAGTAGTTGCTCAATTAATGTTTCTTGTCCTGAACCAAAGTGAAAGGAGATTTTCTCTCCTTTAAGGTTCTAGAGCAAGCTTGTCCAACCCTCAGCCTGCATGCAGCCCAGGATGGCCTTGAATGCGGCCCAATACAAATTTGTAAACTTTCTTAAAAATTATGAGATTTTTTTTTTGCAATTTTTTTAAAGCTTATCAACTATCGTTAGTGTTAGTCTATTTTATGTGTGGCCCAAGACAATTCTTGTTTTTCCAGTGAGGCCCAGGGAAGCTGAAAGATTGGACGCCCCTGCTCTAGAGGAGACCTGTCGGGGAATTATGCTGCTGATTATTTGTGACCTTTGTATTGACATGTCTGGTTTGCATAAGGAAATGGATCGTCGTGGGTCAGGCCCTCAGCTAACTGGACCTGTGAGCCTGCCACTTGCTCAAACCACTTAGCCCTGACCCTTGGAGCAGGTGCAAGCTCCTCAGAGCCAGCACCAGGTATTAGGCTGAGGGGTACAAAAGCCAGAAGTCCTCACCCCTTTCTTATTGGGAACACTGATTAATTCAGCCATTTATTGAATGCTTACTATATGCTGGACGATGAGTCCACAACAAAGAATAGAGCTTGGGTGATCCCGATGCTCAAGGAATTCAGTGGCTGAAGTTATCCCTGAACCATGCTCAGGAAAAAAGGAAACAGACTTGCAATCCTGGCATTGGTTCACTGCATATTTTTGAGGCCCTGAGAAGGTTTGGATTATGTTGATTCTAAGTGTGGGTGGAGGTCCCGGCTAAAGACAAAAGAAATGTTTTTATTATCCTAGGAAAAGCCTAGGTCACTGGATACCCTATTCTGCAATGTATCATGCCTACACATTGTTGCTTAGAAATCAGTATAGTTTATTTACAGTGGCCTAAGCTGGGGTTTCCTCAAAAAGAACTCATTCTGTTGAGAATATACATTGATTTTAGTACAGAAAGCCTCAAAGTGGCTAGAAGCTGCAATGTGAATAAAAAGAGTGAAAAGTTTAATCATGCCTTTAAAGCTCCCGTTTGTGAGTCATTACGTTTTGTTTTTATACTCTAAATTCTAATTTTATTTCACTAGCTAAACCAAGGAGTTAAACATCTGATTTTTTCCGCCTAGCTAACTGGCTATTTGGAAAGGAAAACGGGAGGGAATGAGAGAAAGAAAACATTTGTTGAATACCCCCTATGTCCCTGGTACTTAAGACACATCATCCTAATTTTCCCCACATTGGTTGGTCAGGGAGGGCCAGAATGACGATCCCCATTTTTTAGGAAATTGTGGTTTGGAGAGGTAAACACCTTGTCCTTGGTCACAGAGCTGGCTAGTGACAGAGCCAAAATCTGAATTCAGGTCTGGCCCAGATGCCACCATACCACAGAGACCCCAAACTTTTCCCCCCTTTTTTGGCTTTTCCTTTGGAATACTGTCCTGTTAATTTTGTAACTTTCTTGCCTACTACTTGGGATTAATTTCCTTTTCATCTTTTCCTCCCATAGTAAACAAAGTGAGAGGCCTACCCTGGTTCTTTGGGCGGTTTTTCTTCTCAGACACTCCTCACTTGGGGTTATTTTCGGTCACTTAATTGCTGCGAGCTTCTCTCTTCCTTTGGTGAAAAAACATTGGAAACCCACCCTGCTCCTCAGCGAGTCAGGGAAAATCAGGAGTGTCTGAGGGTGTGGAAGGGGACATGGGGCACAAGCTCCACATAGATTCCCATACAGTGGGAGGCTCCTCCACCTTGCCTAGCTCGCAGGCTCTGGAAAAACCCTGCAGACCCCTTTCAGACCTTCCCTGCAAGGCTGCTGAGCAGTGGGGCTCTGCATTTTTTTTTGTCTCTGTTCTTAGAAATAGTAATTGAGTAAAAATGTAAGTGAGCGTATGCCAGGGGGCAGGCATCCAGGGTCAGGGTGAATTTCTCCATGCTGAGTGTGATTCTGAACACTCGTTAAGTGAAGTTGGCCTGTGCCAAGCAGCTCCAGGGCCATCCCTGTCACCTTGCGTGAACCGCCTCTCCATTCCAAGGAGATGTTGGGAGAGGCTGAAGGGAGCGTGAGGCCTGTGGCACCTCTTGCTTTTCTCACTCTCTAACCTGGGTGTTGTTGATAACGACGTGTTCTGACACTGACAGTTGGACTGGCAGCTCTGATGCTGCATCAGCTTTAAATTAAATACCCTAGAGGAGAAAATAGTCCGTGCTCCTCACAGCCATGTGACTGCGAAATCATTTTTCTCTTTTCAAGCTTATTATCCCTAATAATATTGGTTAAGATGTGGTTAGCTTGCCTAAAGATTTTCCTATTAAGACATAAGAATCCAGTGTGTAAGCCGTAGAGATAAGTCTCTCTATGAAGGAATGGATTAATAGTCATGAAGGCAAATATAATTTTTTAAAAAGAGTATTTACTGAATAAGAGGCTTTTAAGTAACTTGGTTAAGATTTAAAGGTGGTATTTCTCTCTCTCTCTTTTTTTAGAGACAGAGACAAGGTCTCTCTGTTGTCCAGGCTGGAGTGTGGTAGCATGATCATAGCTCACTATAACCTCTAACTCCTGGGCTCAAGCAATCCTCCCACCCCAGCCTCCTGAGTAGCTAGGACTACAAGTGTGCACCACCACACTGGCTAATTAAAAAAAAAAATTTTTTTTAGAGATGGGGTCTTGCTGTATTGCCCAGGCTGGGCTCAAACTTCTGACCTCACACAATCCTCCTGCCTCAGCCTTCTGAAGTGCAGGGATTATAAGACATGAGCCACTGCGCCTGACCCGAGGTGGTGTTTCTCAAAGTGTGATATGCATTTCTGTCTCCTGGGACATCCATCAGATTTCTTGGCCCCATTTCAGAGCTGCCAAGTCAGAATCACTGGGGTGGGTGGAGCTGAGGACTCTACACATTTTAAACAGGCACTGCAGGTGCTTCTGACCTCACTAAAGTTTGCAGCTGCTCAAGTCAAAGGATGCTCTGATTATGCACATCTGTTTACTCAGTCATACCACATGGATGGATTCAGATCCAGTGGAGTCTCTGTTTGATCAGCTGGTCCTTCAAGTGTGACCCTGAACCTACAGCCCCTGTGGAGTTTTTGCCACGTGCTTTCCATTTTCCCAAATGCAGGCAAATATTGAGGTAGTTATTAATAATATTACTTGTTATTAAGAGTACCACACATACCCTCTGCTCACTGTTCATCACAGAGGAGAACAATAAGTGTGCAAGGAAGTAAATTAATCACATGGGTGGGTGTTAGATGCCTAGTTTGGAAGTTATATATTTCTGCACTCAAATGCCTTCAACTGGGCAACTGTGGAGTGGGGAAGGGACTTTCAAAGCTAGTGTTTAATGCATAAGTGACACATATCATGTATAAGGTAATGTGTAATTCCCTGAGGTAGCGTTTGGCCAAAGCTCTGCTGACCTCTTGGTGGCCTGAATCCTGTTCTGAGACATTCCATGGGGTAAGGACCTAGCAAACAATGGAATGTAAACTTTACTATCTCAGCCAAACTCAGCTTTGGGTAACTGCAGGTTTCTCTTTCCAAATAGTGTTTTGTTCAACCAGAGGCATTAGAGCAGGCAAGAATCTGACCAACCTATTAAGAAGCAAAGTTAATGATAAATTACTTGGTATTTTCTTTGTGCAACCCTGTGCCCCCTGGTATTCTGATGTTTTTGAAACACCTAATACTTTGAAGACAACTGTACAGTATGTATATTCTATAACTACTGTAGATTTTTTGGCTATTGAACTATTTACAGAAATACCCAGTTCTTGTATGTGGTCTACATCACTAAATAGCCCTCATGGCTATTGAAGTGTGAGAAGAATGACTTGATAGTATTCATTTTACTTCCGCATAAGTCTTCAGTTAAAAGAGCTGTACATTAACTACAAATATAGATATAATTTTAAGACAAATGTCAAATGCATGTAGAGACCTTTGGAAGAGAAAGGTGAAGAGAGGACATTCATTTTTTTTTCTTCTTCTTCTTTTTGAGACGGAGTCTCGCTCCTCACTCTGTCACCAGGCTAGAAGGCAGTGGTCCATCTCAGCTTACTGCAACCTCCGCCTCCCGGGTTCAAGCAATTCTCCTGCCTCAGCCTCCCAAGTAGCTGGGACTACAGGCGCACGCCACCATGCCCAGCTAATTTTTGTGTTTTTAGTAGCGACGGGGTTTCACCATCTTGGCCAGGATGGTCTTGATCTCTTGACCTCGTGATCCGCCTGCCTCAGCCTCCCAAAGTGCTGGAGTCATAGGCATGAGCCACCGCGCCTGGCTGAAGAGAGGACATTCTTATATATTAGTTCATTCAGCTGTTTTTTTTTTTTTATTTATTTTATTTTATTTTATTTTATTTTATTTTATTTTATTTTATTTTGAGACGGAGTTTCACTCTTGTTGCCCAGGCTGGAGTACAGTGGCGTGATCTCAGCTCACTGCAACCTCCACCACCTGGGTTCAAGCAATTCTTCTGCCTCAACCTCCGGAGTAGCTGGGATTACAGGCACACACCACCATACCTGGCTAATTTTTAGTACAGACGGGGTTTCACCATGTTGGCCCCACTGGTCTCGAACTCCTGAACTCAGGTGATCCACCCGCCTTGGCATCCCAAAATACTGGGATTACAGGCATAAGCCACCGTGCCTGGCCTATTCAGCTGTATTTATTGAGTATTTACTTGTATCAGGCAGCAGTCTAGCTGCTAGTGAATTGAATAGCAAAAATCCTTGCCCTTGGAGAGCTCACATTCTGGTGGCATAAGATAGATAATTAATAATAAAGATGAAATAAGAATTTAGAATTGGATAAATGTTTTGCACGGGAAGTAGAGATTGGTCACGGGGATGAGGAAGTGAGGTGTAATTTTATATAAGCTGGGCATGGATGAGTTTGTTAAGAAGGCAGTGCGTGTAAGCAGACACTTGAAGGAAGTTAGACAGTAATCTGGGACTACCTGGGGAAGGGCATTCTAGTCTGTTCCATTCTGTCAGAGGGAATAGCTGGTTCTGTTGTGACATGTTCAAGGATTGTCAAAAGTATCCTAGGGATGAGATTAGAGAGATAATGAGGGATAAGTGATGTGGGGCCTTGTAGGCCATCATCAGGTCTGTGGCTTTTCCTCTGACTAAAACGGAGAGAAGAGTAGATAGACTGGATTAAGAAAATGTGGCACATATACACCATGGAATACTATGCAGCCATAAAAAATGATGAGTTCATGTCGTTTGTAGGGACATGGATGAAATTGGAAATCATCATTCTCAGTAAACTATCGCAAGAACAAAAAACCAAACACCGCATATTCTTACTCATAGGTGGGAATTGAACAATGAGAACACGTGGACACAGGAAGGGGAAACATCACACTCTGGGGACTGTTGTGGGGTGGGGGGAGGGGGGAGGGATAGCATTGGGAGATATACCTAATGCTAGATGACGAGTTAGTGGGTGCAGTGCACTAGCATGGCACATGTATACATATGTAACTAACCTGCACATTGTGCACATGTACCCTAAAACCTAAAGTATAATAATAATAAATTAAAAAAAAAGCAAAAGAAAAAATATTTATATAAAATTTAAAATTAAAAAAAAAAAAAAAAAAACGGAGAGAAGAGTAGTTTTAGCCAGAGGGCCGTGTGGCTGTTAAGAATGGTATGTTGGGCCGGGCACGGTGGCTCATGCCTGTAATCCCAGCACTTTGGGAGGCCGAGGAGGGCGGATCACGAGGTCAAGAGATCGAGACCATCCTGGCCAACATGGTGATACCCTGTCTCTACTAAAAATACAAAAATTAGCTGGGCATGGTGGCATGCATCTGTAGTCCCAGCTACTCAGGAGGCTGAGACAGGAGAATCACTTCAACCCCGGAGGTGGAGGTTGCAGTAAGCCGAGATCGCGCCACTTCATTCCAGCCTGGGCAACAAAGCAAGACTCCGTCTCAGAAAAAAAAAAGAATGTTATGTTGAATGGCCAAGGTGGAGGCAGGAAATTCAGTGAGGAGGTCTTTGTGATGCATCAGGATGGCACTTGGCAACTGCATTTCTATAGCAAGAATCTCAAACAGACCTGCCTTATGCTGAGTTTTTCCTTTAGCAAACAGTTTGATAGGCAGGCTACGGTGGGTTTTGTATTTAGAAAATGTTTTTCTGTTTGATGGTTTTTAGTTAATGGTCCTTAGTTATTGGCAACTCACCCCCTTCCTTTCTGAGGAGGAGCCAGTTCTGCAGCCTTCTGTGTGTGAAAATAACCCCTTGGGTCTCCCATCTTGTGCTCACTCATGTGGAATGGCAGCTACTGGAGTTCGTACTCGCGGTGAAGCCTAGTCATGGCCCTCTTTGACATGATGGCCAGGGACATGTGGCACTATACCCATAGCTGACCATACTTTGGCCTAGGAGAATGTCAAACTACCTTTTCTGGTGTGAAATAGAAAGTCAAGCTTGGAAGGATCCTTCTTTGGATCTGTCCAGCTGTGCTCTGTGCATGCAATAGAAGGGCTTTTGCCTAAACTTTGAAATGAGGTCATAAGCCAGAGAATTTGTAAAACTATGTCTCTTATCAGTCAAAAAGAATTTCTGTTGGACTGAAGTTTGCTTTCTAATTCTTAAGTTTTGAACAGGAAGACTTCACACTGGGATGTTGATTTTATTTCTTCATCCATCTGTACAAGAAACATCAATTGAGCCTACTGTGTGCCAGGTGATAGATGTAAGAAAACTGCATAGATCCTGTCCTCAGGGAGCCTGCACTTAGTGAGGAAGTCAGGCAGACTAGACCAACCAAACAGAAACAAAAGGCCAACCCTGTGGTTGATGACAAGGAAAGCATCTGAGAGGCCAGAAAAAGAATTGTGCAACTTGGCCTAGTGGTGAAGGAAGCCTTACTGGGGGAGATGATATTTACCTCTTGAAAGATGGCCTTTGAGATTGTAGTTTGGTAGTCATCAAGCAGCAATAGAAAACTGCTTATGTTTTCTGGAAGGAGATTTGCCCCTTCAGTAATTTCTTTCTCTGTGAGTTTGCATGACTACTGTCTTAATGAGTCATGAAACACCAAGAAATGCTTAGTGTGGTCTTTGAAAAAATTGATGTATTCTTAAAAGGGAACAACTTTGAAATACTGAGACCAGAGAATAGATCAATATGGTTGCATCAAGTATTTGTTATTCAAAGTTGATATATTCAGAAGACATAATGGACCTATTGTATATAAACATCCATGTGATGATGTGGTATACTGGGACTCTGGAATTTGGCATTATTTTATAAGCTCAGGGTCAGTGTCTAGAGCTTTTCTCTCAATCTCAGTGAGCGATAAACAGCACAAGTTTCTCGCACGTTCATATAGATGGCCTTGTGGGATGGCTGTGGCTCTGTTCCATGAGCTCTTTATTCCAGGACCAGGGCTTAGTGAGCAGCCCCTAACCTGGGCATGCTGACCCCATGGCAGAACCAGCAGATGTGGCAGTTGTCTTTACCCACATTCCATTGGCCAAAGCAGGTCACATGGCCACACATGATTTCAATAGAGTAGGAATTGGGTACAAGGGAGAAAGGCTGTGGGGATGGGCCCAGGGGAGAGGGACAGCCAGCATTTTGAACAAATGATACAGTCTACCACAGTGTAGGTGGAGGAGTTGGGGAATAGGGAAAGGTTTCGCCCACTTTAAAAAAACTTTCTGGTTGGGCGCAGTGGCTCATGCCTGTAATCCCAGCTCTTTGGGAGGCCCAGTGGGAGGATCACTTGAGCCCAGGAGTTTGAGACAAGCCTGGGCAACATGGTGAAACCCCATCTTTACAAAAAATACAAAAAAATAGCCGGGCCTAATGTGGCGTGTGCCTGTGGTCCCAGCTATTCAGGAGGCTGAAGTGGGAGGGTCACTTGATCCCAGGAGGTGGAAGTTGCAGTGAGCCGAGATCACATTACTGCACTCCAGCCTGGGCGACAGAGGGGAGACCCTGTCTCAATCAATCAATCAATAAATAAAAATTTAAAAACAGAAAAGAAAAACTTTCTGTTTTGTGGATATGACATGATTGGATCCACACTATTGCTGTGTCTGTGGGAATATGGGGCACTTTATTGAAATATGAATATTTACTGCATATTTGGTTGGTTTTATAAGACATGCATGTTATTTCCCTCCATTTTCATTAATGCCATTCTCCTCCAATCAAGATGAGTTTATCTATTTTAAAAGGCCCCATTGGCAGTACCAGGTTTCTAAAGCAAGTCCTGATACATTATATGGCGTTTATGTATGTCCGGCAGACTCTGAAACTCAGGCTTACCTCCAAAGCATGCAGTGATATCTTTTAGCCTTAGGTCCTATATTCTCACTCTGGTCCTGATATGTCTAGCAGTGTCTGATAGATATTGTCCACAATAAGAATTCAGGTGAGTTTCCATGAGGGTCTGTAGATGTTTAGCTGTTTGCCAGAAGGAGCATGGCTTTCCTGTTTCTTATCTCTCTTGTGCGAGTTCCATGCCATCTTAAACACTGTGTACCATGTAGTTCCCTAGAACCCCATCTGTACTTGAACCTTAGTCTCTTGAGAATGACTCACCAGGTTGATTGTTTAGAGTCATGTTCCTACCTGTTGTTTCCAGTGAGCAAACTGGAAAGTAACCCTGCCTGGCATGGGGTATCTGCTGTGTAACCCTCAACACAGTGACAGTGATCTGCTCTGACCGCCACTGAGCGTGCTAGGTAGCTCAGGGCTTGCAAGTTCATAAATAATTATCTCCACAGCCTATTCTTAGTAGCAACAGATGCTGAGCTTTTCCAGCCTGCTCTCGGGGTCAGTGGTGGGAAAGAGAAGGAAAAAAATGAAAGCATTGTTTTGCACATGGCTGGACATCTGTATTTCTGAATTGCCCTGTTGTGTGTATGATGCAACTGCTGGAGCTGTTTTGCTGAATGTGAACTTTGTCGACCGACTGGAGTCTAAATTGGTTTTGGATCCCTCTGAAATCTAAATGGTCAGACCATATTTTACTAATATTCAGCTGGATTGTATCTTTGCTCTGAAGTGGAGCTGACTTCGTATGTGTTCACAGTGGCAGCAGGGGTTGCTTCTCTGTTTTCCTGGTCTGTGTTGCTTGTTTTCCCAAGACTGCTGCTTACCTTGTCCATTGTCTATACTCAGGAGACCAGGAAGGTAACTCCCTGTGGAACTGTGGCCACTGGGACTTCAAGGATCATTAACTCTAGTGTTATTGTTAGGAAGAGAGCAGACTGTTTTTCAGAAATGAAACAGGTGAAGCACCAAGAATAGCTAACCTACTAGGTGCCCTGGTACCATGGCAAAGACTTGGACTTGGACATGGGATATCCAAGCACTTAGCTTCTTTGTTGGGAGCTTTGACAGTCAAGGCTGATGTTTCTGTTTGGTAGCTGTAGTGCAGAGGTTCTCAACTTTACTATGTATCAGAATTACCTGGGGAGCACTTAACATATTACTTATATTACTCAGGCCAGAGTCCACCTCCAGAAATTCTGACTCCGTTGGTCTGGAGTGGGACTTGGCATCTTTAGTTTTAAAAAGTTTCCTGGCTGGGCACAGTGGCTCACGCCTGTAATCCCAGCACTTTGGGAGACTGAGGTGGGCGGATCACCTGAGGTCGGGAGTTCAAGACCAGCTTGATCACCATGGACAAACCCCATCTCTACTAAAAATACAAAAAATTAGCTAGGCGTGGTGGCATATGTCTGTAATACCACCTACTCAGGAGGCTGAGGTAGGAGAATTGCTTGAACCTGGGAGGCGGAGGTTGTGGTGAGCTGAGATCGCACCACTGCACTCCACCCTGGACAATAAGAGCAAAACTCCGTCTCAAAAAAAAGTTTCCCAGGAGATTCTAATGTGCAACTGGAGTTGAGAACCTGTATTTTGGGGGCTTACAAAGCTTTTAATAAAACTCTGTGGCTGTGTCTAGATATCCATGTTATGTTTTGAGTGTATTTCTGCATGAAGAAAAGACATCTATTTGGGTGATGATGTTGATGGATGGGGCAGTGGATCCTGTCTTTTATAACAATATGATTAGTAATAATAATATGACTAATATGATTAGTAATATGATTAGTTATAATATGATTATATTACTAATCATATTGTTAATAATACTAACCATCAGTTATGGAATAGTTATATTAGGCTCTGGGCTAATCTCCATATTAGCAATATATATAAACACTGTTATTATTCTAAGTTTTACAAATAAGGAAACTGAGGTGTAGTAACATCATGTGTAATTTCCTCACGATCACACAGCTGTCTGACTCCAAAGCTCATCCTATTCATCACTCCTCCAAGATGATAAATTTCCATTTAAATAAGGAAAATGTGGATTAAAGAATGAGAAGTCTAAAAAGGAGAATCCTCTGAGTGAGAACCATATGCATCTGTATGTGTCAGGGCATCATTCTCTTCTGATAAAAGGAAAAAAAGACATGTCTGGATGTGTTTCTTTTTTTCTCTTAAATGCAGTATTTTTTTCCTAAGAACCTGTGAAAGTTCAAGGCAGGCAGTAGAACCCAAGGGCTTGCATACTGGTATTGGAATTAAGCAGTGGCCTCTGAGCTTAGCTCATGCATGCTCTTCATGTTCCCCATTAGAAGAATGAAAATAGCTTCTTATGTGAATTTATATGGAGGATGAGTGTGAGCTTTTCTTTTCTAAGCTGGGTAATAATTAGAGTGGGCAATATGAACTCCAGTGTTTTCATTTTGTTCCCTGAATAGGACAACTGTTTTGTTGTTGCTTTTGTTGTTGGCAGATTTGTAAATCAGAGTACATACTTCTTACTTAAAGGACTGTGTTAATTCTCTAATGCTTGTTAAAAGATTAGACTAGTACCAGCACCTATCAATAGGCAGGATCCTGGAAATTCCATAGCCAGTTCCTGATAGGCCCCATACTTATGAAGGAATGTTACAGTTGAGGCATCCAATAAATATTTATTAAATGAGAGAGTGAATGAATTTTTGCACATATGTACCATAACAGAAATAGCACCCTGCGTATTGCTAAGGATGGGAAACGAGAGTGGTTTTAGTCAATTGCTATGCTCCCAGTTTCTCCACGGGGCCCCCGTGGTCTGCTAACCAACTCCTAATTGCCTACCAGAAGCAGTTCTCTGTGCACTAAACATAGCAATATTAGTAGGCTTTTAAAAAATCTTATCATCACAAGCTTCTGTTTATATCTCTCTTGATGATAGGAAGCCTTGATGAAAGGAAGCCGACTTTTGCTTTACTCTAAGTAGCATTCTTCATATTACAAGTTAGAAAAAGTTCTGTTGTCCCCAGGGCACATAAGGAACAGGAGAGAAGTTGCTTGCCAGCCCATGTGAAAGATGAGAAGCCCAACTTGGATGCATTCATGTCCCCTGCTACAGGGACACCTGGATGAGACCCTGCTCCCTCTGTGAGTTCAAACTGCTGTCACTGGAGTTATAAAGGGACATTTAGGCTTGTGTTCTTGGGTCTGTAGCCAGACAGCACAAGTATTTTTAGGGCTCTTTTTGTCTCAATCTGATTTCTGCTTGAAACTTTAACACACGCAGGCTTCACTGAAATACTTTTAAACTACTCTCTGGGCAGTGTAGGAGGGGTTGGATTAGTGCTACAGCCTTTAAACAGTTCAAAAAAAAATTTTTTTTTATTGCTAAATATCCAACAGGCTGAACGGAGGAAATTCAAGTCTAACCCTGGAGGGACCCCTGTTTAGTCATCTGTCTAGACAGACGAGTTCATATAATGGGCCTCTCTGTTTCTTTTGCTTTGTGTAACAGACGGTGGTCCCTTCCTTTAAACTTTGTGAAGATGTCAACCTTTGGTTTTTTTTTTTATCCCAACCTGCTGTTGATAGGCCAAGAAAGTGACTCACACATGAGCCAACAATGACTCTTGAGCGTGACAATTAGTCTTACAATCGAGTAAAAAGAAAATATACACTTTGCATACAAGGGACCTGGGTAAAATCCTGACTGTGTAATATCGAGAAAGTCAGTTACCCTTTCTGAACTTTTTTTTTTTCCTAAAATGAGAGTTAATTAAAAAAAAAAAAAAACCAACATTATTTCTTAATGGTTCTTCAAAAGAAGAAATTATCTAACACAGAAAAATGTTTTTCACATGGTAGAGGCTGAGTAAATTGTCATTCATTCATTCATTCAATCATCTTAAGGTGATCATTGAAGCCTTTAACATTTTTGCTTTCTTATTCTGAAAACCATAGAAAAACTAGAAATTCTAGCCCATACTTTAAATCTCATGTCAGCATACACTGAGAACAGTGAGTGCTTTTTTTTCAAAGTCTAGAAAAGAAGAAAAGTGGTACCAATTTCTGTGAGAAGAAGATATTATTGGAGATAGTATTTTAAAATATGGGATATCGGAGGAGGAGGGAGAGCATCAGGAGGAATAGCTAATGGATGCTGGCCTTAATGCCTAGGTGATGGGATGATCTGTGCAACAAACCACCATGGCGCTCGTTTACCTATGTAACAAACCTTCACATCCTGCACATGTACCCCTGAACTTAAGAAGCTGAAGAAAAAACTATGGGATATCTATAATTTATATTCATACGTTGAATGTATAGAATCAAAGGGAGGATTGGTGGTTGCCAGGGGCTGTGGCAAGGGGGAAATGAGGAGTTACTAATAAATGGGCATAAAGTTTCAGTTGAGCAAGATGAATAAGATCTAGAGAGCTGCTGCACAACGTTGTACGCACAGTCAACAATAATAGATTGTACACTTAAAAATGTGTTAAGTGCGTCCATCTCCCGTTAAGTGTTCTTACACAATAGAATTTAAAATATTGTTAGAAGTGAATAAGGCAGAATGACATTCTTCATCTTGTTAGAAGGGCTGGAAGCTCAGACCTTGCATGAAAGGACAATGTGTGTTAGTAATGATTTCTACAACTAGGCGGAACATCAGCCGCCTCACTTCCTTGTCATTTCACTTTAAGCTCTGCCTGGATGGTTCCTGAAAACAATGACCTACAAAATTTTGTTTTATTCTATTTAATTCAGTTATAATTCACCAAGCATATACTGCCTTAAGAATTTGGTGCCTGAATTATGCAGATGAATAAAAAATGAGATAGGTAGGGATGAGTCCCTCTTGGAAGAGGCATCACCAACAGCTCAGAGAGTACTAGGACCATACAACCTAGGTTTAAGTGGAGGCGTTACTGTTTCTAGTTCCATAGCACCAGGCAAATTCCCTCTTTAAGCCTCAGTTTCTTATCCCCCGCCTAAGTGGGATGAATCCAGATGTGTACCTGACAGCTGATGTGCTCCCAGTAGCTAGTAACATTGCTTTTGCTGTTATGCTTATTCTTTTTATTGTTATTACTATATTATATCTGCCCTCAAGTAGCTTATAACCTATTTGTGGAGACCCATTTGTACACACTACCCTGCACAAAGCAGAAAAATTAAAAAACTGCTGAATGGCATTTACAAGCAAAGTTCAATCCAAACACATAGGAAGATGGTTGGTTAATGAAACCAGCTTTGTTTGTTTTGAGACACGGTCTTGCTCTGTTGCCCAGGCTGGAGTGCAGTGGTGTAATTATAGCTCACTTCAGCCTTGAGCTCCTGGGCTCAAGTGACTCTCCCACCTCAGCCTAGGAGGTTAGCTGGGACTACAAATGATGCCACCACACCTGGCTAATTTAAAAAAAATTTTTTTATAGAGATGAGGTCTCACTTTGTTGCCTGGGCAGGTCTCAAACTCCTGGGCTAAAGGGATCCTCCTGAAGTGCTGGGATTACAGGCGTGAGCCACTGTGCCCAGCTGAAACCAACTTTTAGGAGAAGCAGTCCCTAGCATGCCTAGAACAATGTGTATTTCTTAAGTGCTTAGCCACAGCCTTAAAGTGAAAGGGAAATAGAAAAATCAGCCTCCTCTTTAGCTGGTAGAGGACAGAAGCAAAACATAGATAGATATCTATGTTGATAGCATAACTTTTCACATTTTGTAGTATAGTTCATGACATTCTCAGACACTGAAATTCCATTAGAACCCAGTGCTTTACGTGGCTTTGAATATGGTATGTGTGAGTCATGTCTCTTTCGATACAACTGCAATCAATAAAAACCCCAGTAAAATGTGGTTAACCACAAGGGCATCCCTCCCCACCAGCTCCACCCCCAAATCAGCACTATGATTCATTCAATGTAGTCCTCCTCCCCCTAATATATTTTACATTGGGAGATACTTATGCTTCGTCAAGCACAAAAAAAAGGAATCCTACTCTTCTGCTGGTCGCCTGCCCCTATGTTGTGCCGCGTTGCCCCACCCCCGACCCCTGGGAAGTCCAGTCGTGGCCT
Source organism: Pongo abelii (assembly GCF_028885655.2). NCBI lineage: Eukaryota > Metazoa > Chordata > Mammalia > Primates > Hominidae > Pongo > Pongo abelii. Next base: position 31,045,981 of record NC_071985.2, on the reverse strand, counting down.
ATACCCTGGGTAGCTGTGGCTGGGGAGAAACTCTGCCCAGTTTCATGCGGAAGCAGGACAGATGCTTCCAAAGGATGCAGTCTGAGGTCCCAGAAGACCTTACTGAGAAAAAAATCTTTTCTTCTCTTTTACTAATATAACCCCAGCATCCATCTTCCTGTGTCTTCCTTAAATTGAATCCTGAGATGAGGCTTCCCATTTGCCACCACGTCCTTCGTTTTAATTCATTATATATGTTATAGTGTTTTTGTTTGTTTGTTTCTGAGACAGAGCCTTGCTCTGTTTCCCAGGCTGGAGTGCAGTGGCGCCATCTTGGCTCACCGCAACCGCCGCCTCCCGGGTTCGAGCAATTATCCTGCCTTAATCTCTTGAGTAGCTGGGATTACAGGCACCTGCCACTATGCCTGGCTAATTTTTTATTTATTTATTTATTTATTTATTTATTTGAGATGGAGTCTCGCTCTGTCGCCCAGGCTGGAGTGCAATGGTGCGATTTCAGCTCACTGCAGCCTCCGCCTCCCTGGTTCATGTGATTCTCCTGCTTCAGCCTCTCGAGTAGCTGGGATTACAGGCGCCCACCACTGCGCCCAGGTAATTTTTGTATTTTTAGTAGAGACGGGGTTTCGCCATGTTGGCCAGGCTGGTTTTGAAGTCCTGACCTCAGGTGATCCGCCTGCCTCGGCCTCCCAAAGTGTTGGGATTACAGGCGTGAGCTACTCCACCTGGCCATTTTTTTGGTATTTTTAGTAGAGACGGGGTTTCACCATGTTGGCCAGGCTAGTCTCGAACTCCTGACCTCAAGTGTTCCTCCCCCCTCGGCCTCCCAAAGTGCTGGGATTATAGATGTGAGCCACCGTGCCCAGTCTGTTCGTTTTGCTGTTGAGACAGAGTCTCACTCTGCCACCCAGTCTGGAGTGCAGGGACCATAGCTCACTGCAGCCTGGAACTCCTGGCCCCAAAGGATCCTTCCGCCTCAGCCTCCTAGAGCGCTGGGATCACAGGGGTGCTACACTACACCCAGCCTGTTTTTTCTTTTTCTTATACAGAAGGGACCTGAGGAAACAATATGCAATGTGAGTGCACACCAGAGGGATAGAGAAAGGCAGACAAGGAAAGGAGAGGAAAGGCGGGTAATGGAAGAAGAGGTTGTGGCAAGGGCAGCAGCCTTCACATTGCTTCCTCGCTGGGTCTGTGGCTATTACCCTCCTGAGCAGCACCTTCTCAGGCCAGTTCGGCCTAGAAAGCTGTCTGCCAGCAGATTCTAGTTGTCATCACAGCAGTCCTTAAAACATGACCTTCTGCCACCCACAAGGGAAATCTGGTCTCATTAGTACCTTTAATTATAAAAGCAGACCAAGAACACATGGTACCTTTTCTTTTTTTTTTTTCTTTTTTTGAGACGGAGTCTGGCTCTGTCGCCCAGGCTGAAGTGCAGTGGCGCGATCTTGGCTCACTGAAAACTCCGCCTCCCGGGTTCACGCCATTCTCCCGCCTCAGCCTCCCGAGTAGCTGGGACTACAGGCCCCGCCACCACGCCCGGCTAATTTTTTTTGTATTTTTAGTAGAGACGGGGTTTCACCGTGGTTCGCCAGGATGGCCTTGATCTCCTGACCTCGTGATCTGCCCGCTTCGGCCTCCCAAAGTGCTGGGATTACAGGCGTGAGCCACTGTGCCCGGCCAGTACCTTTTCTTTATTTTTTAATTTTATTTCTTTTTTTTTCTTTTTACTTCTGCGAGCCTGGAACATCTTTTCTTTAACTTGATGAAAATGTTGCACCTGTCTTTCTTCCTCTCTAATGCTCAAATCTAGCTTTCATATTTTTTCTCAAGGTTGTCATTTGGCAGGAGGTTTTTATTTAAAAGTTCTGAGGTTAAATACCTGGAAGATAAGATGAAGCCAGTGGAAAACAGTGTTCTTTTTCTGTTCTCATGCCTGAGAGAAGTTCAGTCAGTCCTGATTTTTGAATCGGGGTAGACCAAAGTTTAAGTCAGCTGGCTGTGATACAATCTCATTTCACCATTTTCTTTCGCATGCTTTTAGTTAATGGAGGAAGCTAGGTTTTAAAATGTCCAATTGCATTTAACTTCTTTTACTTACTTAAGGAACCAGTTACCCTTTGAGAAGTACCTATGTCTAGTTCCTTTTATCCACAGTTGGTATTTAGTCAATAATAACAATAACAACAATAATAATACCGATGCGGTGCTTCATATACTGCAGGCACTCTTCTAAACACTTTTAGAGACATTCATATTCGTTTGATCCTGGCAATAATAGATATTATTACTCTCTTCGTTTCACATGTGAGGAAACCAAGGCAGAGAGAGATTAAGTAATTTGCCCAAGCTGTGAGGCAGTAGAGCTGAGACATTTACCCATCAAAGTCGCTGCCATCGTCAGCACTCACTCGCATTCATTGGAAGCTCAAGTCGGTGACCAATCATGTGTCGCTAAAGCAGCAGTACAGTGTGATGATTAAGGGCACAAACTCTGGAATGAAAATGGCCTAGGTTTGTATGTTTGGGGAAGGACATTCCACTCTAGAAGTAGATTCCACCTGGCCTAAAATATATAAATCACTGTGTTATCACACCAAGTTAGAAACTTACATGGTGCACACATGTGCTAAGCTCCTTACAGTCTGAAACTGGCAAGAGTAATCAGCATGCAAAGTTCTCTTTAGATGGCCCTTTTTTTTTCCTAGCTAACCCCTTTGATTAGCAAATAGTACAAATGTTTATAGAGTTGGAAGATTTTTAATATCTTTATTTGAATTGCACAAAGCAGCCAAATGTAGTTTGGCCCTAGGCTGCAGAGTATATGTGTCCGGGTGCCAAGAAGCAACTGCACTCTGCTTGGGATGCCAAGCATTCCAGACCTGTTACCTTGTAAGTGTAATATTTACCAGATTTTTGCTTCATCTGGAGATGAAGAGCAGAGATGAATAGAGTGGGGGTGGGTCAGGCTGCTGGGAAGGGAGCTCAGTGTTGAGAGGAATCCCTGAATGAGTAGGTAGCTGGGAAGGGAACAGAGATTTGCCAGAAAAAGCCCTTTTTCTGGCAACTTGGAATCTAGGAAAAAATAACAGAGGCTAACATGCTGGGGTGCTTACCATGTGCCAGGCACAGTGCCAAATGTTCTGCTTTCATGAGCCTATCTCATCCTTACAATTCTATGAGATAGGTGCTATTATTATCCCTACTTTGTAGATGGGAAAAGTGCAGCTGAGAGAGTTAATTACCCAAGATCAATTCTATTTTGTTCCAAGGTCTCTGTGTTACTTTAGTAAAACTAGTACAGAGCAAGGAATGACAGTGCATCAAGCTGCACCCCAACAAGTCAAGGCACTTACTGTATCTTCTGTTGGTTCTTACTTTCTCTAACCTTCACAACTGCCCTGAAAGTTAGGTGTTGTTAACATTTTACAGACGAGGAAATTGAGGCCTTAGAGTTTAAGATATTTGCCAAAGGCACATTTTTTTTTTTTTTTTTTCAGACAGCATCTTGCTCTGTTGCCCAGGCTGGATTGCAGTGGCATAATCTTGGCTCACTGCAAGCTCCGCCTCCCGGGTTCACGCCATTCTTCTGCCTCAGCCTCCCGAGTAGCTGGGACTACAGGTGCCCGCCACCATGCCCAGCTAATTTTTGTATTTTTAGTACAGATGGGGTTTCACCTTGTTAGCCAGGATGGTCTCGATCTCCTGACCTCGTGATCCACCCACCTTGGCCTCCCAAAATGCTGGGATTACAGGTGTGAGCCACAGCGCCCGACTGAAAGGCCAGATTTTTAAGTGGTAAATCCAGGAGTAGAGTCTGGGTCTGCTGAATCCCACATCTTAAATCTCTTTGTGTTCAAACATGACGTCTTCATTAGGCACCAGTGACAAGATCACAAATAAAACAAAACTCTAACTCTGGACAAGCTCAATTTTCTGTGATGTTCCTAAAAGGGAAGGCAATTGAGGCAGAGCTCCAGGTAGCTTGTACTGAATCCTGTGTGTGAATAAACAGAGCTATTAAATGAGATAGTGCTACTAGGTGTGTGTGTGTGTGCGTGTGCGCATATGCACACAGTGGGGCAGTTGCAGGCTGGAGCAGGGAAGATTTATTTTTAAATTGAAGAAATTAGCAGTCGCCAGAGAAGCACATGTGCAATGTCCTATGTTTTACTTTCATCATCTCTCCATCTGATGAATAAATTTTAAGGAGATTCCTGCAGGTCAGCAGAAAGAGAGGGTGAAATCTAGCCCTAGTTGTTTGCTGCCCTTACCAGATGGAGGCCGCCATTAAAGCCCTCAACTCAACTGAAAAAAAAATTTTATGATGTATTTTTGTGAAAATTAAGCTATAGCATTGGAAACCACTCTTTACATCCCCCTCCCCACCTCCTGCAGTGCTCAAAGCTGTCTTCCAAGGAAGCTGGAAATATAAATAGAAAAAATGTCTTGCCCAGAGGCCCCTGGCAAGAGCCCTTAATCAGCTACTGGTACCTTTGCTTTTGGGGACTGTAGCTTTGGTTGAGTCTCTCCCAAAAATCAATGTTTTTAGCTGAAGGCGGAAAATTATGAAAGCAAAGGTGTGAAGTGAAGCTCTTTGGTTAGTGCTGTCAGTGGAAGAACAGTCACCCCGGTGGAGTAATAGGTGCCCCAAGACACATACACACACTTGAGTAGGACCACTGATTCATCCAGGTGCTCGCTGATGTGAGACTGGTAAAGTGACTATTTTTAAGCAGTTGATCATACTTCTGAATTAAAGTATTCATAGTTTGTTCAGAAATAATAAATTTGTTTTGTGGAAAGTGAGATTTTTTTTCTCTACTTACTTCACAGTACCACCATGTCCCATTGGACATTTGGACACATAGGAACTGAATTCAAGGGATGATTTTCTATCACTTGAAATCTTAAAGTAGAAGAGAGATGGAGTAATTTGCTTGTGGTGAATCAGCCAGTCTCTGGGTAAAAAAAGTCAGGACTAGGAAAACAAGGACTAAAGTCACAAACTTCTGCTCCCAACACAATCACTAAGATCATCTTCAAATGCCACCTCTACTTTCCGTAGGAGTTCTAGTCTTTCATGAGTATTCAATTTTAAGCACTGGTGGTGTACATGGAGGCATAAGGTGGTGTTTCTCTTTTGGCTACTCATCTCAAATTTTGAAAATAAATGTTCATGGCGGTAAGAAGATTGTTTTATAACACAAGCCTACTGTAAATTCTTTTTGGAGTCTTCTTGAAAGTATTTGAGTTTTTAAATTAAACATTAGGTGATAAGGAAATGTTTCAAGGGAGGATAAAGTTAAAAAGAAAGGCAATTCCCAACCAAGAGGAAAGAAACCTATGCGATGGAGTCTTAAGCTTTTGTATTCTGCCCTTGGATATTACAGCAAGGCCCTAGGACTGGATTTATGATGCAACCAGGGGTTTAATTAGAAGACTATGAGCACAAATGGAGCCACATTTAGACAGAATCTGAAACCTCTGTTTTGTCAATGCATAATTCTACAGGAATTTGCAAGTGACCTTTAGGAGGGTCCAAAATTCAAAGCTGGAAAGCATGTGTCCTTTTTAATGTATAGTCTATTGCAAATATGAATCTGCCTTAAGAAAAACACAAGACCATTTTAAAATGCAATAACAGGGCTGCTAATTTGCCCTTCAGAAGTCATTTTTCATTTTCTTTGTTGGGAAAGCAGGTGCATGAGAAGTGTGTGTATGTGGGGGGTGTGGGGGAGAGGGAGAGTGTCCTCAGGTGTTCATTGTCACACAGCCCTCAAGTGGCTTCACAGGCAGATAGAAAGTCCTAGCAAGAAGTGGCAGTCCTTGCAGAAGCCCTTCGTCCCTTCAGCCATAATGTTTGTGAGTTTTTTTACTGAAGGATTTTCACACAGCTACGTGGCGAAGGACTTGCGAGATTTGATTATACATCCCATGAGTCAGGTTTCGATGGGTTACAAATTGCAACAAAATCAACCACAGGCTTTGGAAAAACTTTCCATGAAAGGCATTTTAGACTAAGAAATATTGGCTTTGGATTTCCCCATCTAGAAAGGTAGAGAGTAAACATGTACTGACAAAAAAGCACCACATTCGGGATCCTGAAAATAATTGTGAAACAACACAAGAATGCTTTTCCTCCTCCCTTTCCTTCCTTTCCACGTCACAGAGTTTGTCATTTATGACGATTTTGTGGTTGTTGTAACAGTTCTGTGAAAATGAGATACAGAGAAAGTATTTTTAAGGTTTATTTAAATAATATAAGGTCACAGATTTCCCCCCCCTCCTCTTCTAGAACATCTTGATTCATTAAAAAGAAAAAAATGGAATTAAATAGCATAAGTATTTTGAATGCATTGGTTATGGGTTTTATTTTTAATAACTATCTTGTCACTCATTATTTTATTGGATTAAAAGTTATAATAATTTTCAGGTAGATAATTAAAGTAGCTATGTATGTTGGAATGGAGTTAGAATAATTTGGAATATTGTGGTGGAAAAAGTGTTAGCAGGTATGTGGGATATTTGAAAGCCTTAGAAAAACAAGCATGTTAAATGCTTCCTATACTATTATGTGTTATAAGAAAGATTATGTATAATAAGAGTCTATCTTACCTTTTAAAATAAAGTACTAAAAGTGGTTCATTACAAGTCACTTCCACTCTGGCTCTACCACTTATTAGCTGTGTGACCTTAGATAAATTATTTAATCCTCATAAGCCTTAGTCTCCTCATCTGCAAAATGGAAATGAAAATAGTTTCTACCTCGCAGAGTTCTTGTGAGGCTTAAACGAGATAATCCAGGTCAGACCCAGCTGCTGTTATTCTTGGCCCTGTACATATTGAGAGAGGCTGGCTTTCCAGGCAGTGGATTTAACATACGTTTGCTTCATCTCATTTTTCCTTAAACTCAGGGGCTATGGACAGTCCATTTACACCCCTAGAGTCTCACCAGAAAAGGACAGAAGGCAGAATTCAAATCTGCTGAGAATGGATGGTTAACATGAAACGTGGAGGATGACTCATGGCAGGAGGAGGTTCAGTGAAGCCCGAATGTCTCTGACAGTTGAGGACAAAGTGGCTGCAGATGCTTCAGAGGCTGCCCCAGAGCACATTGCAGCCTGTGCAGTTATTATTCCTAAGGCCGATGCCGCAATGATGTCACGTAACCACCCGGCAGATGGCTCGTATTATTATATGCATTGAAACCAGAGTGAACCCTTCTCATGTTTGGGATGGATGTGGTGAGTGGGAGGAACACCTGTTAGGAGGTAGGATCTGGGTTTGATTCTGTTTTTTTCCCTCTCTCTTACTGGTACTTTCTGGTTGGTAGCTCTGAGCCTCAGATTCCTTATCTGCAAAAGGGAGCTGTACCTCAAAAGTTGTTTAGAAGGGTAGAGTAGAATTAGATAAGTTAATGTAAGCAAATGCTTGTTATTTCTGAATGACCTCTGGAATATGTGGACAGCATATTGTTATTCAATGATAATTAAGAATAAGTTGAAGTACAGTGATGCCACCTTGTACTTATCATTTTGCATTTAACAAAAGGACATGGACAGGCATTATCGTATTTCAGCTTGACAAGAGCCTGTGATCACCGGTTCACAGAGCACAGAGGTTTTGAGCCTTCCCCAAAGTAACACGACTTCAGAGGAAAATGGAAATTCCTGCTAAGAAGTGGCCATCCTTGGTGTATAAGCCCCTTTATCCCTTTAGCCATGATATTTGGGAGATTTTTTGCTGAAGGGTTTTAACATGACCCCATGTCAAGACTAAGACCAAGATCTTCTCACATAGCTGCAGAGGATCACACACAGAGGGTGTCTTTGGCTGGTGAGGGACTCATGAGATGGAGCATAGCAGGGGCCTCCTAGTGTCTCCTTCAAAACCAAAATTAGGCTTTTCATAAGCTCAGTCTCTGAACTCAGTGCTGTCTGGCTCCTTTCCCATCTTTCCCCTTGGAGGAAAATTGAAGATTTAAGCTGTTAGAACTAGACTTCTCTAATAAGCCTCAGTGTCACAGGTTGTCACAGTGGTTGCATTTTATTTTGTTTTTATTTTTATTTTTTCTTAATTGGGCAGCCTCTCCCTCAGTCTTTTCCCCCAAACCAGAATAAGTTCAGAGAGACTCCCGTGGTCGCATTTTAAAGGTCATCTAGTTCTGTCATTACTCCTTGAATCTTGTCATAAGATCCTGGCTACTCGCAGGGATGTTGCTTGATCCTTTTGTAGGTAACTCTGTTTGAAGGCTCTTCACTGTACTGAGCTTGGGCTGTCCTGAGATTTATCACCCCCACCCCATACTTAAAGTACTACAGAACAAATCTTTATCAGGAGAGGTGGGGACATGGGACAGTGGAAAGAGTGTGGACTTGGGATCAGATAGACTTGATTTGCAAATTTCCAGCTACCTTTCTGTTTCAGCTGTATGCTGTTGCACAAGTGACTTGCCTGCTGGAAACCTCAGTCTCTTCATTCAGACAATGAGAGTGGTGGGGATTGGAAATTATCTAGCCAACCTAGTAGGCACTATCCATAAGATAGCATTTGTATGAGATTGCCAGGTGTCATTAAAAATGAGATTATGTCCAAGAAAGCCCTTAGTAAGTTGTTTTTGAATGTAGGCACTGCTCCTAGAAAATCACTGGAAGTCTCTTTGTATAGCTGATTTATCAAGTAATCTAATGGGCCAACAAAACTAATGACTCCAAGAATGGCTTTCTAAGATGTGTCCTACTGAATCAGGCTCAAGCCTGCCCACAGGTTCCTGATGCTAATAGTTACAAACTGAGGAGTAGAGGCAGACCCCAGGGCCATTCTGGTTTGTTTGATTCTGGATGGCAGAGAAAGGGAGGGCTTCCACAAGCTTTTTGATACTGCTCCTGTCTTGAGATTTGTGACCTTTTCTATATTCCTGCCTAGAAAAGTCTTATTGACATCAGATTCTGAAAGTAGGTGCACCCTTTCCTCTTTGGCTTCCAATGTTCTGTTAATAATATAAGCTTATGTTTAATGAGTACTTATTATGTTCACATTTACTACCTTATTTAATCCTTATGGCGATTTATAGAGGCAAGTGCTAGTATTATCATATTTTAAAGATACAGAAATAAAGTGAGTCCCTGCTCTTTTGCTGTTCCCATCTATCAAGGTGAACACCTAAAGAGGCCACTATAATACACAGTATGATAAGTGCCAGGATGCAAAGAAGGGAGAAACGCACTGTGCTCTGGAAGAGCCAGAGACACTTCTAAAAAGAGGTGACGCTAGCCTGGACCTTCAAGGATGAGTAGAATTTGCCAAATGTAAAGGTTTCTAGGTGAAAGACTGACATGGTATGGGTGTGGTGGTGCTTGGCATATTTGGAGATTGGAAGTGATGTGGTGCACTTAGGGGCTGGGGCAGAGTCCAGTATGGCAGGGGTGGGAGGGGAGTGGAGGGGAGACAGCAGGGTGCCCATTAAGCTGGAAAGGTAGTTTGGGGTCAGAAGGTACAAAAATTGACATGCCATGAAGTTGTCTCTTTGGGATATTTGAAATTTATCAAGACTGTGCACTTGTTAGAGGTTAAGAGAGAGGAAAGGATGGTTAAGAATTGAAGTAGGCTTGCTTGGTACCATGCTGTCTATGTTCCTGGAAAAGGCATGCCCAGCTACAGAGGGTAGGGCTTTCTCACCTTGAACCCCAGTAACCTCAAGGGCAGGTAGTGTCTCTCCTAGCCTTGGATGGAAGAGTCTCATCCAAGCCCATTATTCTTTTAGACACGAGGGAACCAAGGCCTGGGAAGTTGATGATACCCTATATAAGATCTACAGAGAAATCAGTTGTACCACTACCTTCTCTTAATGCTAACTCCTGAAAAGCCCCTCCCGTATTGCACATCTTAAATCCCTTCACAGCTCAAGTGGTTACTGTACAAGGCCTGTTCCCACCTGACCTTTTTGTTTCTTCTCCCCAAGCCAGACTTGTGAGAAAAGGTGGTCTGATTGAAGGCTGGGAAATTAGGATTGATGATTCTATGTTGCCTGGCTATGAGACTTACAAAATCCTTTTAGGATTCTGGGATCCTTCTCTGAGATATTTGAAAGGGTTCACCATGCCATGAAGTTCATGTCTTTTTCTATGTCCCCCACCCCCACTGGCATTATTCTACATGGAAATGACTGTGATCTGGAAGGCCCATAGACAGCAAGAACACACCTGTGTGCTCTGCAAGAATAGAAGCTATAGTTAAAGGACCTGTGCACCCACAGAGGAATGGACGTGGAATTAGGCATAGTATATAATTAGAGTAAAGCTATGGAGAACGCACATTTTTGGCTCCTAGAGCTCCCCAGCTTCCTTCTGACAATAAAAAAAGGGTAATGTGCAGTCAGTTGTTTTCAATAAAAGGAAGCAAAGGGATCAACTGGAGTTTTTAAAAGTCCGTCTGTGTTTAGGCTGCACCGATTGCCTGTCCAAGGCAGTCTGACCTGCGTCAGGCCATCCTGAGGGAAGAGAGGTCACAGTTGGTCCCCCCACATCCAGAGGGAAATTTTAAAAGTTCAGTAAACTACTGGGCAATTGTGGATTGCTTGGCACACCAAAAAGTGATTTTGTCTTTGAAGCTGATGCTCAAACAACATCTCTGAGTCTCCGCTGTGCCCACTGAGGTGGACCAGTGGCCCCCTCGCCCACCATGAAAGAAAGAGCAGGCTGTTCTGAAGACATCTTTATTCCTGCTGAAACATGGGGGACCTGGTCCTTTCCCTGCTTGTCCCTCTCTGGATCTTATCCCTAGGTCATTCCCAAAGTACCATTTCCAAAGAAGGTCACCGTATGTCGGGAGCCGCTGAATAGCTGATCCCTGAGTTGGCTGCCTGAACACTAATAACTTTCTCCATCCTGGTCCCTTCCAGACATTGTACACTCTAAGGCTGCTGTGCATTTAGAGGAAGATACTTCCGCTCTCAGCACTAGTAATAACTATTCACAATCATAATGAAGAGAAAAATCGCTCTTGTCAGAGTATCAGTGCCAGTTGAAAAGGCAGCTTGTTTGTTTTAATGTTGCTGTATCTCTTCAAGTTGGACTATGATGGCGGTCTCAGAAATGGCCTTCTCAGCTGACTGTGCTTCGCCTTTAGAAGGCACTCTATACAGGGTTGGTTATTCCACTGGCTGCTTGATATCCTACAGGGGAGCCTATTCTTGAGCCTGATGTCAGAAGGTGAGCATTGGATTAGCACTGAGAAGTCTGGTGGAGTCACTTACATCTAATCATTTGGCCTCTGAATTGTGGTTTTCTCAACAGTAAAATGGGGATAATCCTAACCTGGCTTACAGGGTTATCAGGCTAGGATGAAATAGTATATATGTGGAGGTGCTTGGTGAAACACTATGAAGACCTAAATGATTGGGATTAACATTCATCATTGTTATGTGACTTAGCTGTTTGAGAGTGATTAATTTCCTTTTGCTTTGTGATACGTGTTGAACACCTATTGTGTACTAAGAGAACTTGTCCTGAGCCTGGAGCTAGGACACAGGAGTGGGAAGATGACAGATGCAGTGTCTGTGCTTGTGAAACTTACAAAGGCACCCTCGCCCAATACAGAGGCTGTTCTTCCTGTACCAGTCCCATATGCACCTGCTTACAAGTAAAGCAGACCTCTGCCTGGCCTTCAGTGATCTCTAGTCCAGTGCTACAGTCAGACAGCAGCACAGCTTGCTTCCGGCTAAAGAGCATTCTCGAGTGTTTAAGAGCACTGAAAAGAATTGAGAGGAGTTATCAATTTTCCCTGATCAAAACCCCTCTGGCCAATGAATGTACTCAGATAGTATCTCATGGGTGCTCTGTGGTACAGTGTATATGGGTGCTAATCAATGATTCAAGGAACATACGTTCTTTATTGGTAACCTTTCAGGCACTACACACACAGAAGCTGAATTAAGGTATTCAGATGCGATTGTGGAACTGTTTTTTCACTTTTCTGACACAATGAAATTTTTCAGACATGTCTAACCTTTAAGAGTAGTTTAGTGGAACCAATGTAATATGCGAGAAATAAACATCTTCAGTGACATCACTGAGGCACCCTGACATACTAAAAGTGATTCCACTGACTTTAGGATATACTTGAGTACACATAGGTAAGCCCCATGCAGGCTTTGTGTAAAATTCCCATCTCTATACCTTCATTTGCTATTTGTTTAATTCTTGTTATATATGTACCACTCCACTATGGTGCTGTATTTACTTTCACCCTCACACATTTATAAACCACTGGCTTTAATCAAGAAACACTTTTTAAAAGAGGACTTAGTAAATGCTTTTTAGGAAGCACAGGACAGCCATTGACTTGGGACTAACTAAAAGCATTTGTCCTGACCCCCGGGTCTACACAACCACTAGTGAGAAAAGAAAGCAGGAAAGCTTTGGAAACCACCTGAGTTTTTTTTGCACCTCCATTGCAAGGACTTCTTGAACGTTCCTAAAGACAACAGAGAGCTGTATGACAGATCTTAAGCTTCCCCAAAGGAAAAAAAAAAAGTATTTTTTTCTTAAGAATTCTCCTTCCATTCTCAAAACTACTGTGCTTTCCAATAAATTGGGACCCGTTAGATTAACTCCTTGGAGACCCTAGCTGCCATTTTTCAGTCAGTTTTCTCTCCCAGTGTCCCGAGAGCAGGTTGAAATTCAGACATTTTATAGCCTCTGTGCACAAAAATAATGAGATTGAAGCTAAACTATAGGGGCTTGCTCTCAGCTAGTTCAATTGAATTAAAATAACACATACTTAAACATTTTAAAGTACTTATCCAGGGTCTAGTTCTGCAATGGAGATTCTTAATTTAAAGGCTGTTTTTCTTCCTCTCACAAACAGTGGCCCAACCTTGAAGAACAGAAAGCTGCTTAGCACCCAAATGAACATGATTCCTTAAAACAAGCATAACACCCTTGGCTCCATTCCAGAACTCGTTCATGCCACAGTTCATCTGGATTCCTATAATTCCTGTATGTTCCCATATCTTAATTGCCCATAGCTGTGTTGCCAGTACAAACAGGATGAGGGAAGAGTGCACACCCTTAATGAATACATCTACCAACCCTAAGAAAGCACCGTCATTTGAAACTCTTAATATTCTTTCTGGCACTAAATGGCCATCTACTGAAGTGCTAATATGGATATCTGGTAACTTAACGTTTCTTCCAAGCAATGCTTACTCCCTACTATCTTTATATTCTAGATAGAGGGCTACCAATTGGCATAAAGAAAAATTCAGACTTTCCATTCAGCTTTTCAAGGAAGTATATTTTGAAACGAATTCCTCAGAGTGCTGATTAATAGAGGATGGGCATTCTGGGCTAAGGTGGGTTCCAGAACCTTCCTGAGTTCTGTCCCACTGGCCATTTTCCTTGATGATTTGCAGTAGGACACAGCTGGCCTACTGGTCCCCCTTGAAGAAGATGTGCTGCTGGGCAAACTGGAAGACTCATTGTGGTGGTAGTGTGTGCCTGTACAGGTCCAGAGCCCCCTGCCCATAGACTTGGCTGTGTCCCTGGAGTTGAGCAGCACAGTGGGAAGTGCCTAGTGCAGAGGAAGCACCTCAGAAGGAATAAGTTCTAGTGTGAATTCAGGTCCTTTTCCACCTAAACAAACTTGAAGACCTTTGTTCCTTATCTGTGAGTTTTGGGGATTGAATGAAATAACATCAACGATTCTTCATTTTATTATACAACATTGTGCCCTGCAGTATCATTTAACAAATGAATGCACAGGCTCACCACATCAGACTTCAAATCCTTCTCAGCATATTTAAAATGAGGACTCAAATCAAATAAGTATACCCTGAATAGGAGTATATTGTAAATATTGCACAGGGTGTAAGCGTAAGACGATGATATCTGCAAAATTGTTTTTGTGGAAAAGACCAAAGACTTGCAATTTATTAGACATTCAGAATACAGAGAATATATGATGTGAGTGCAAAGGCCAAAAAATAGAATAATTCAGTGTTCGGATGCATTCGTAAAAGCATAAGTTCCACATAAGGAAGGGGATAGATAGTTCTACTCTATTCTGCCTTGAGAATTATGTTCAGATGTAATGGTTCAGGTTTAAGACTGGGGCAAAGTAGAGAACAACTAGAACAAGTGAATGGCTTTCATGACAAAATGTGAAAGGAAGGAGGGGATGTTTGCTTACAGAAGAAAAGAGATGAAGAAGAGAAGATGCAAAAACTGGCTTCAAAAACTGGCTTGATCAGCCAGGCGCGGTGGCTCACACCTGTAATCCCAGCACTTTGGGAGGCTGAGGCGGGCGGATCATGAGGTCAGGAGATCAAGACCATCCTGGCTAATACAGTGAAACCCCGTCTCTACTAAAAAAATAAGAATAAAATAGTCAGGTATGGTGGCGGGCGCCTGCAGTCCCAGCTACTCTGGAGGCTGAGGCAGGAGAATGGTGTGAACCCGGGAGGCGGAGCTTGCAGTGAGCCGAGATCACGCCACTGCACTCCAGTCTAGATGACAGAGCAAGACTCCGTCTCAAAACAAACAAACAAACAAAAAACTGGCTTGATCTAAGTAGGATCGAGTGGAAAGGGAATAGATCATTTTATGTGGCAGAACTAGGCCCACTGTGGTGTAGCTCTTGTAGAAAGCAGCTGTCAGCCTGAGGTAGGGAAGAACTCTTGTACCATTGGAACAATGGTCAGAGGCTGAAATGGGCCACCTATCTGGGTTCTAAGTTCTCGGTCACTGAAGGGTTCTGAGAGAAACTGTCTTGTCTTGTCTTGTAAAGAAAATTGCAGTAAGAAGAGTTAGACGCTTATAGGAGACAGCACCTAGTAGGTGCCAGGCAACCCCTTTGTGTGCTATCATTTCTAATTTCAATAAAGACTTGCAGAGAAATTGAACATCAGCTGTATTTGCTTTTTACTTCTCTAAAACCGGATAATCCAGACCATGTATTCCCCTTCGTATTTATTCACTCTCAAGCCATTAATTTAATATGCTAGTAATAACAGCCCATGCCACTTGGTTAAGTTGGTAAACAGCTTGCAATCCTAGCAGGGTGTGCCCTGCCACTTATTAGCTTAAGCTTTAGGGCACAGCAACAAATCAGCACAGTGCCTCAAAGTAATTAGGCAATTGCCTTACAGAAAAATTAGGCCACAAGCAAGAAGCTTACAGAAAACACAGAGAAAATCTCACAGTACAAGACATGCATTGGCCATTACATGCATCACTGCTATAATTTTGAAAAGATTAGAGAACGATTTTCAGGCTAATAATGACCCGCTACACCCATTAAGCATGTCAAAAGTCCATACTAGTCATTGCAGAGCTGCAGGGGAAAGTGCATTCGTTTCTGGAAAGGCGAATGTTGGCGTTTATTTGTTGTGGGATAAGAATGCTTTCTTTGCAGGGATGAGCAAGAATGTCCAATGCTGAGCAAGAATGTCCAGGGCTGTGTGGTTTAAGTCCTGTTTTGCCCATGCTTGGTGTCATCCTGCAAAGATTTTACCCTTCAGTTTCTTAATCTGTAAAAGAGATCAAAATAAAATGTGCTTCTAACCTACTAAAAGGTTAAGGATGAGATCCTAAATTTCCAAGTTTAATTCATTAAAGGAATCAACACAGGCTGGCTTCCTTCTACTGGTCTTGTTTGAAGCCTTTACTGCATTCTAGAATGATATATGGTTATCTGTGTCATGGGCTCACTGGCCTCATTAAAAGCCATGAAAGAACCAAAAAGATGACTATTTTGCTCCCTGGATATCATTACAGCAAACAAAAGCACAGATTGAAGGGAAGTGAGAAAAAGAGGAGAGAAAGAAAATGAAGCAAAGGAAGTAGAAAAGATAGGAAGAGAGAGAGAAAAAGAAAAAAATAAAGTTATCTGCTTTAAGGGATGAGATTATGGCAGAGAAGAGCTGCTTCAGTGGCCTGTTCCAGCTGTGAGGACCGCCTGCCCCGATGAGGCCATTGGGAAGGGACATATCACATTCACGGTTTACCTGCCCACAAACGTGGGTCCAGCCATACTTTTCATGCTCATGGGCTCTGAGACTCCTCTACGTTAGGCATCAGCCTCTTTTTTTTAGACAGAGCCTCGCTCTGTCGCCCAGGCTGGAGTCCAGTGGCGCAATCTCGGCTCACTGCAAGCTCCACCTCCAGAGTTAACGCCATTCTCCTGCCTCAGCCTCCCTAGTAGCTGGGATTACAGGCGCCCACCACCATGCCTGGCTAATTTTTTTTTTGTATTTTTAGTAGAGACGGGGTTTCACTGCATTAGCCAGGATGGTCTCGATCTCCTGACCTCGTGATCCGCCCGCCTCGGCCTCCCAAAGCGCTGGGATTACAGGCGTGAGCCACCGCACCCGGCCAGCATCGGCCTCTTAACATCAACAGTTGGCCTGCCCTTACAGCACCCAGTGCTTTTACTGCTAACACCCAGTACACCCTACACAAACTGCCTGCACAGCCCTGAGCCTGATGAGGAATGTAGAGGAACTGAAGTGAAATAGGTGTCTCCGTGTAGGTGGGGATTTATGAGGATGATGGAAACTTTGGAATAGAAACTGGAAACCCCATGTCTGACACAGTTCAAGAAAACTAAACACCATGGGCCGGCACCACTGTTATTTTACTTTTTTTGCACAGTGTAAGAAGGAGCCCAAACACTCATGCTGACAGTACGCACAGTCTCAAATAGCAGTTAGATGAAGGCCAAGTCACATAAGCTGATGCTGACACAATTAGACTCACCATTGCCAACAGCTCGTCAAGTCTGATATCATCCCCCTCTCGGAGACTCTGTCTTTACATAGCAGATGCTCTGGTGCTGTGTTACATTTAATAGGTGGGATGGCCGGAGAGAAAATCAGAAACCACCGCTGATGCGCTGTTTATTTCTTAGTCATTTTATGTTAAATTGCTGTGACTTGAATGTCAGCAGTGTTTGGGATGTGGTAGTGAAATAAAATCCATATCCAGTGTGCCAAGACAAATTTCAGAAAACCCCAAAACACAATTGTCTTGGTTTCTTGCTGGCTGTGTCTGTGCACACACAAATAGTAGCTAGTTATTGCCCTCCAACCACTCGGTGGGTTGCTTGTCTTGCCACACTCTGGGGAATGGCTAATGAACCCCAAACTACTTCCTTCAAAGCTAGGGATGTCAGGAATGAGGGGCCACTACACACTCATTAAGCATGTCAGAAGTCCACACCAGTCACTGCTGAGCTGCAGGAAAAGTGCAGTCATTTCTGGAAAGGGAAATGAGGGGGTTTGTTCTGTTCATTCTATGGGCTTGGGAATAAGAGCTAGGGGATACCACTGAGAACAGCAGCACTAGGCACCAATGTATGGGGATCTGAAAGACCCTGGGCAATACTGGTATTAGTAAAGTGCTTCTCACTGGGAAACTTTCACACTGGGTGAGCCCCCAAGTCTCCACATCAGGTGCGTTCTCTTAGGGAGTATCCGTGAAAATACTATGGCCTTGCATTAAAGTTTTTCAAGCTTTATTGCAAGGTCAAACTTATCTCTAGTGGAGGAGGAGCTGCTGCCTTGTTATTTTATTTGTATTTTGTTGCCACCACGCTCCATTGCATGTGTTGGTGTTTCTGCCTGGCGTGGTAGTCATGCCTTCAACTCAGGGCTCCTTTGCACAGAAGGCAGGATATTATACTGAAAAGCTTTTGATTCAAAGGCTAGCCTCACTTCGACTTTAGCCCAAAGTTATTTTACTTTCCTCACTCTTGATTTCTTTTCTTTTCCTATTTTTTTTTTTGTTGAGAGGGAGTCTCGCTCTGTCGCCCAGGCTGGAGTGCAGTGGCGCAATCTCGGCTCACTGCAAGCTCTGCCTCCCGGGTTCACACCATTCTCCTGCCTCAGCCTCCAGAGTAGCTGGGACTACAGGCGCCCGCCACTACACCCGGCTAATTTTGTTTTGTATTTTTAGTAGAGACGGGGTTTCACTGCGTTAGCCAGGATGGTCTCGATCTCCTGACCTCGTGATCCGCCTGCCTCGGCCTCCCAAAGTGCTGGGATTACAGGCGTGAGCCACCGTGCTGGGCCTTGATTTCTTTATCTGTGAAATGGGGATTAAAAAAAGGCTTTTGCGGTGATGAAGTTAGTAAAGATATTATAAAATGAGAAGGGAACATAAAATAGAATTCTGAGCCTGCAGTGAGATCAGGTCATTCTTTTTGGAGTAGGAAAGGTAGGATGGACATTTTTCATTCCTCTCTAGCTAGTTCATGACACTGAGTAACCAGAAGGGAAGCCTGGTCAAGCGCATTGTGGTTAGACTATCATAGCCTAGGGCAGAAGTTCTCAAACTTGAGTGTAAAAAAGAATTGCCTACTATTCACCGAGTAGGTCTAATATGGAACCAAGTAACAAGCATATTAATAAGCCCATCAGGTGATTCTGATGCTGGGGGTGAGTGAACAAATATCTAACTAACATAGTGGAATTTAGGGGAGAAAAACAATTTTTGGAGGCTCCATCGGTGGAGAGCATGATGTAACGGCAGAGCTGGAAGTGGGCTGCGAGGCCATCTAGCTCACCCTGCCACCACATTCAGGAAGCCCCACTGCATCTTTTGGGACAGACTGCGCCTTGTGAGTACACAGGTTCTTGCAGGGAGGCCCGTGAGGTGTGATCTCTCACAACCTTGAAAGAGAGTGAGTTGTTTGGTTTCTTTTTTTTTTTAATCTTCTAAATTTTTAGAAAATTATTTTTATATTGAGTCAAACTGTGGCTCCTTGGCTATATAGAAAGTAAGTCCCTGAAATCTTTGAAATCCCTTGAGATTTGATATCCCTAAGTCTTCCCTTCTTCTATCTGAGTACTACCAGTTTCTTTCAGTGAGGGGTGCTGATCCTGGCTGTACATTTAAAATCATCTGAGGAACTTAGAACTAAGTCCACCCCAGTCAATTAACTAGACTCTTAGGGACTTCAACCCAGGCATCAGGATTTTCAAAGTTCCTCGGTTGATTAACATGTGCAGTCAAGGCAGACTACTACTGCAAATCATAGAGGAATCCTATTTTTCCAGTTTAAGAGCTTTAGCACTCTTCCTCTTTTCTCTGTCTTACTCTTTTTTTCTAGGTATAAAGCCTAATCCAAAGTTTAGGTGCTTGAGCTGGGTGCAGTGGCTCACGCCTGTAATCCCAGCACTTTGGGAGGCCGAGGCGGTGGATCACCTGAGGTCAGGAGTTTGAGACCAGCCTGGCCAACATGGTGAAACCCCATCTCTACTAAAAATACAAAAAATTAGCCAGACGTGGTGGCGCGCACCTATAATCCCAGCTACTCAGGAGGCTGAGACAGGTGAATTGCGTGAACCCAGGAGGCGGAGGTTGCAGTGAGCCGAGATTGTGCCATTGCACTCCAGCCTGGGCCACAGAGCGAGACTCCATCTAAAAAAAAAAAAAAAAAAAAAAGGCCGGGCACGGTGGCTTATGCCTGTAATCTCAGCACTTTGGGAGGCTAAAGCAGGCGGATCACGAGGTCAAGAGATTGAGACCATCCTGGCTAACACGGTGAAACCCCGTCTCTACTAAAAAATACAAAAAATTAGCCGGGCATGGTGGTGGGTGCCTGTAGTCCCAGCTGCTTGGGAGGCTGAGGCAGGAGAATGGCGTGAACCCGGGAGGCAGAGCTTGCAGTGAGCTGAGATCACGCCACTGCACTCCAGCCTGTGCGACAGAGCGAGACTCCGTCTCAAAAAAAAAAAAAAGTTTAGGTGCTCCTTTGTCTTTCTGTATTTCTTTGTAGATTCCTTTTCTTCTGTCGTATATTTCAGCAGTTCTCAAATGTTAGGGTACATAGGAATTGCTCAAGGAGTTTGCTAAAATGCAGACCACCATCCACACTCTTTGAGAAAGATTGTTATATAGGATCCATATAGCCACTGCAATCAGCAGGAACCTGTGCTGCTTTGTAAGCCTCGTTTAGCTTTTCCCCTAGGAGGGGGACTAGCTTGGACTTGATGTTGAGGTAATTGGTGAGTACCTCAGGCAGGAGGATAAACAAAACCTCCAGGCCACTACCAATTCCGTTCATACCCACACCTTCTGTGTTTCACTTTGAACTACTGACCTTTCTGGCTTATTTGGGAAATCCCCCACAAGGACACTGAGACCAGTGCTTGTCTGTCCTTGACGATTGTGGTCAGTGCTGACTCCAAGAAAGCTGATATTAAACACTAAAGCCTCCTTCTTCTTTTCCCCGGACTTTATCAATCTGCTTTTAATTGTTAACTAGGACTGGTTTCACCAGCTAGGAGTCAACCAGTATGTAGTCACACATTGGTTCTCAAACTTTGATGAGATGGTGCATCAGACTTTCCTGGATGATTCACATTTATCATGGATTCCTAGGCAAGGCTGATGCTGTGGGCCGGGAACCTCACTTTAAGAACCACTGCTTTAGCAAATACAGCAAATACCCGTAGGTTCTTGACCCAAGCATTTCAACATTCACACACTTTCTTCCTGCCAGTTTTGTGGTGTAACCAATCTAAGAGAGAATAAACAATAGATAGATGACTGAAGCATTGCCCTCCGGAAGGGCTGAACCCTAGACATCACTGGGGGACTTCTTGCAAGCCTCAAATCTACATTCTGTTTCAGAGCTCATCACATATGAGTGACATTGTAAGACCTTTATTCAGTTTTGTTTTTTTATTAACCTTTTCTTTAACTTTATTTTGAAATGATTCTATTCTATTTTATTTTTTGAGATGGAGTCTTTCTCCATCGCCAGGCTGGAGTACAGTGGTGCAATCTCGGCTCACTGCAACCTCTGCCTCCCAGGTTCAAGCTATTCTCCTACCTCAGCCTCCTGAGTAGCTAGGACTATAGACGCCTGCCACCATGCCCAGCTAATTTTTGTATTTTTACTAGAGACGGGGTTTCACCATGTGGCCAGGATGGTCTTGGTCTCTTGACCTCGTGATCTGCCTGCCTCAGCCTCCTAAAGTGGTGGGATTACAGGCGTGAGCCACAGTGCCTGGATTATTTTAATTTTTTTAAGAGACAGGTCTCACTCTGTTGCCCAGGCTTCAGTGCAGTGACTCAATCATGGCTCACTGTAGTCTCACCCTCTCAGGCTCAAGTGATGCTCCCACCTCAGCCTCCCAAGTAGGTGGGAGTACAGGCACATGCCACATCACCCAGCTAATTTTTTATTTTTTAATAGAGATGGGGTCTTGTCTTGCTTTGTTGCCCAGGCTGGTCTCAAACTCCTAGACTTAACCAATCCTCCCACTTTGGCCTCCCAGAGTGCGGGATTATAGGCATGAGCCACTGTGCCAGGCCTGAAACAATTTTAGACTCACAAGAAATAGCAAAAATAGTACAGAGAGTTCCTATGTACCCTTCAACAGCTTCTCCCAATGATAATCACAACTATAGTATGTTTTCAAAGGGGATGGATACCCCATTTACCATGATGTGATTATTAGGCATTGCATGCCTGTATCGAAGTATTTCATGTACCACATAAATATATACACCCTTACTAGGTAGCCACAAAAATTAAAAATTAAAAAAAATTAGTGCATATAAAAACCAAAGAAATCCAAGCCTAGTTAATAGTATTGTACCAATGTCAATTAAACTTTTTAATAAAAATAGTCCTAATATGAACATTGTAGTGAAAAGTGAAATTGCTTGATGCAGAGCTGTTTAGTGGAAAGTTAGGATTTCTCTTGTCACCTTTTCTGATGGTCAGGTTTATAGTAAAACAGGTGAAATGTTAAAGGATAGTGGTGGGGAGTCTGTGAGAACTTTGGGGACTGGAATTTCTCCCTGTTCAGTGGAAAGGAATTAGAGTATATAGCGTCATTTATAAACTGCCCCAGGACGCTTAGCTCCTCCTGTTCTTTCTCTCGTCTTCTAATTTAGTCTGTCAGGCTATCAGAGCACTCTCTCTCGGGGGCATTCATGAAGGGCCTACTGACCACTTGGCAGTTCTGTTGCGCTATGGCAAGGGAGGCAGGGAGGAAACTGTGTGGAAATTTGTGCTAGACCCAGCGCTCCAACTTTCCATCTGCTTACTTATATAATCCTGACAATATGACCCAATACATACGAGGTAGAAAATTATTTACTTCATTATATAGATGAAGAAACAGGCTCAGAAAAGCCAGATAATATCCCTGTTGCTAAGTAGCTAGGAACTGGTTGATTCAGTTCAACCAGTTCATTCTTAACTGGATTAGAATTCAGATAGCCTTGAAGGTCCTTCAGTATGTAAGAATCCTATAACTATATGAGGCTTCGACAGGGCTAGCTACAAAATTTGCAGAATCCTTTTTCAATATGAAAATATGGGGTCTCTTGTTCAAAAAGAAAGAAAAGGAGTACTATTGAAGATGCTAAAATATAAAACTTTTTCCTTTGTTCCATGGTCTCCCTCTCTCTGTCTCTCTCGCTCTCCAACTGTCACGGTGTTTTTTTATGTGCTGTTTGATATTGTGCTCGCTTGGGCATGGGGATGCTCCCAGAGTGACAGGAGACTTTCACGGGGACCTGAGACCCTTGCCCTAAAACATGTAGCCCAGCAGCTGCTGGGGTCCCCCTGCCACAAGCCCACAAGATTGATAACACATTGAGCCAGGTATCTCCCTTCCCATGGGACTGCCACTTCAACCCATAGGGTTGCATACTCTGTGCTGGGATGTGCTTGGTACCTGGATTAAGAGGGTGCATGAAAATCTCAGCAATCACCCACTAAAGAACTCATTCATGTCACCAAAAAGCACCTGTACCTCAAAAAGTATTGAAAAAAATTTTTAAAAAGGAGTGGGTGAGAGACATGCTTCTACTGGGTTGCTCCCTGAACATTGTGGCACTGCCAGTTTGTGGTGGGGATAGCTGCCACCAGGCTTTGCCCTGAAATGGCGTGGGTTGTGTGCCTGACCCTAACTGTCATTGGGTGGAGGAAAACAGTGACCACTGGGCAGGCCAGGTAAGGCAGGGTGAGATTGGGGACACCAGAGGGCAAGGGGTAGGAGGCAGAGAGTCCTGGGCAAGTGGACAGGTGACAGGAGGTGGGATGGCACAGGGCTGAGGTCCCCAGCCCTCTGTGCATGCTCCATTGTCCCATAAGACCTTGCTTACAAAGCATCAATTCAAAAATAAAATGATTGAGGATTTCAAGATGGTGACTAGAGAGGCCACAGAGCACTGAATTCAGGTATGAGACCTTTCTGAGGATGGAGACCCTGTGCCCCTGTGCTGGCCACACGCTCATGAAGTCCACCCTGGGCTGTAGAGAAAAACTATAAGGAAAGATTTGTGAGTTCAAAGTACTTACATACAATAAGTTGGTAAATTTTCTGGAGCAGATACAAGTCAACATATAATGTTTATACAGTAGTATGTGATTAAGTGCTGTATTTAAGCTTTTTGTATACTGTTACTTTGGAAATTAGTGACTAGTTAGATTTTCTCAGGTTTTTTTTCTCTCCCTTCCGTCCCCAAAATATGGTTTTGCAGGCATGTGTGGCCAAGGTTGAGGTGAGGGGGACACCACTTGATGACATACTGGAATCTTCTATGTGCAAAATTTTCCCTGGGAGGAAGGCCCATGAGAAAGCCTGGGAGGAGGACCAGAATCAGCCTCCTGGTGTGAAATCCGAAGGGTTGAAGGAAAATCGATTTGATTGAACTGAAAAAGTAGGTCAGAAATTGAGAGAAGGAGCGGGCCAGGATGTGATTGTGGATAAGTTGGCAAAGGTCAAGCACAAGTACCTGACCACCTGGCAATGGAATAGGAACTGGGATGCGCATTACAGAGGACTTTAGTGAGAACTCCCATTCCAAAGCAGGAAATGAGTTCTTGGAGGAAGCAGAGGAAAAAGCTCCATCCCTCCAAGACTAAGTGGGTGGATCAGAGCTGCACAAGCCATTAAGCCCCTACCCCGAGCTCCCTCAGTGGAGGGCGGAAGCCTGCCGCTTCCCGACTGGGCATCGAGGGGCCTTTTTGGGTCTCCCTGCTCCGCGTACAGGGCGTTTATGAAGTAAAGGCAGGGTCGAAGACTGTGTTAGAGCAATTGACAGCAATTTTGTTTTTTCCAAATGAGGAGACATTTGGCCAGTTGCTCACGTTCCTCAGCCAGCCAGGGGGCTTGTGACCCAGAGCAGGTGACAGCACAGGACAGCTGGCATCAACTCCTGGAAGGGGTAGTCGGTTCTTCATTTGACAGTTTTTACCACACTGTCATATGCTGCAGCAGGAGTACAGGCAGGGAAGGCTGCCGGTTCCTCCTGGCCTGGTCGCTTCGCTGTGGTTACAAGACTAAAGCAGTGGCTGATGGGGGCTGCTCAGCAGTCCTTTCACTGTGTGTGTTAGCTATTTCTACTTATAAAACAAGGACCAAAAATGCAGATTTGTGTTATTAGACAGTTGAAATATAAACAGCCTAAATGCTTATAAGAGCCAGAGGGGAGGAGGGCTGTTTGCCAATGTATAGGAAGCCCAGCTGAACAACTGTACTTAACTAGCAAGCTACTCCTGTAAATATTTGCAAACTCCCCTTCAAAGCTCAAAAGCCTAGGACAGGATCATTGGACGATTTGCTTAGAAGAAGAAGAAACAAAATTGACCTCATGGTCTGAGGAAGCCATAAAAAGAAAGAGTGTGGATGGGCAGAGGACCAGAAAAGGGGGGAAAAATGGTCCAAAGTTTAATAAACACAAAAGAGATAAAAATAAATCTCAAGAGCACTTATTTACAAACTTGATGGAAGGATAAGATTGAGGCGGGTGGGTGTGAAAGATGGGTGTTTGTGAAAGTGGAAGAGGCCTGCAGGGATTCCACTGAAAGAGGCGGGGAAAATTGAATGAGATGTTTACTCTTCCTAACGACAGGAAACACGCTAAATTAGCTTCACTATTCCAGGATGCTCCTTCAAAGATGTTTGAAGCTTCTGCTGTCTAATGCGGAGCCTATGCGAAGATGAATGCAGCATCAGCCTGTGGAAGGTTTTGGCCAAGACGGTGTGCAAAGCCAGAAAGCCTGGCCCCACACTGGCCTAGGCTTCTCTGGGTGTCTGGTCTGTTTTCAGCTGAGCTGGTCGGCATAGGACCAGCGGTTCCAATCATGGGGGCGGGCATATTCCAGAGGAGAAAAAGTTCTATTTGTTCTCAGCAGCTACTTTGTCAAAATGCTGTGTGCTAGGGGGCTCCAAAAGCTTTTCTACGCGTACCAGTGCCACCTGGCCTGGAAGCCGCCCATCAACTAATTCGCAGTGGTGATGCAGCGGATCATCACCACATCTGCAGGAATACTTTTTTTCTTTGAAACCTGGATACTTTGGATTTTTGGGGGTTTTTTGTTTGTTTGTTTGTTTCTGAGACTTCTGACTCATGGGTTATAAAGCCTCAATTCACACAGTCATTTTCTGAACCGGTATGGAGGAGACTGGTGTAGAAATTCCCCGCTTCTCCATGAGCCTGTGTGCTGAGAGTCACACATATATAGGGGAAAGAGGTGCGTTGGGAGAAAGTTCCTATGAAGGAAAAAATTCAGGCTCTTAAGATGAGAAAATGTTGGTGTGTTCCTAGCATCTTTTTTTCTTCAGTGTAATCGTCAGGGCATGGATTTCCCAATAAATCACGGAAGGTATTTATTTCTATTTTAAGATCGGCAAGATGGCTCATTTATTTAATAAGAAGTTAGTGTTGCCAAGAGTCAGATGCCTGAGTCTTTCAAGAGACTCCTGTTGATGACCAACTATGCACACGGGATATTTGGTGAATCCTGTCCAGATACGTGGGAAAGAATAAAGACCTGGCAAATACAGTCTCTGCCCTCAAGATTCTTAAAATTTCACAGGGAAAACAAAATAAACAAACATAATGCAGAAGTAATAAAAACATTTATAAAGAAACATGAACAACTGTGAATGATTATTTATAATGAAGTCAGATAATTGAAGAGTGGGTAGAAAGAAATGGAGCCACTAGAGTTGGATGAAACACTCTGGAAAGGGGAAAGAAAGTGTGTAGGAGACTTTGGAAGAAGATTGTAGAAACATACCTGTAACAAGTGGTCTGCACAGTGTAGGTGCTTAATAAATGAATATTGTATTTGAAAGCATGGAGTTAGACTAGGACCTGCTCTGCTCTTGGTATAGCCTCAGTTGCATATTGAAAGACATTGGCAGATTACAAAAAAAACAAAACAAACAAAAAAGCCAGCACAACTCTAAAGCAACCCAGGAGTTTGATTGATTGATTGATTGATTGATTTTTGAGATGGAGCCTCACCCTATTGCCCAGGCTAGAGTGTAGTGTTGTGATTTCAGCTCACTGCAGCCTCCACCCCCCGGGTTCAAGCAATTCTCCTGCCTCAGTCTCCGGAGTAGATGGGATTACAGGTGCGCACCACCAAGCCTGGCTAATTTTTGTATTTTTAGTAGAAACAGGGTTTCGCCATGTGGGCCAGGGCTGGTCTCAAACTCCTGACCTTAAGTGGTCTGCCCATCTCAGCCCCCAAAGTGTTGGAATTACAGGCGTGACCCACTGTGCCTGGCCTTCCCAAGAGCTTTAAATTGTCATGTACCATCAGCAACTCTGTATTTTACATGGTTTAGAACTGAAGGAATTAGTGCCAATTCTTTTTCTTCATTAGCTAGGATGACCTCCCACCAACAGACATTATCCTGCATAAAGAATTTTAATACTGGATCTGGTATCAGCTAGTACGTGGGTTATACTTTTGTTTATTCAGATTTCCTCATCATAACTTGACTACAGAATATGTTAAGTCATACGTGTGTGAAAAACTAAAATATTGAAGCCAAAAGAGATTCGATACATGAGCCTGGTTAAAAAAAAGATTATTTGGATGACAAACTTTCAAGGAAAAAAAATACATGGGCAAACTGCTGGCCATTAGGAACTATTTTCTTGGCACATCTGATTAAAGTGTATGCAGGCCTGACAGCTCTCTCCAGGCATCAACTGTCATAAACCTGTTCCAATTCAAAACCATCTATGATTTTCCACCAGTCTGTCACCCTTCAAAGGATGGGGTTAACTGCATGCTTTCAAATGAAGTTGGAAGTGGTTTGTTAATCTCTATTAATTTGCTACTCCTGTAACTAAATGCACATGTTTATTTTATTTCTTTTTTTTCTGGTTAAATTGTTAATGGTATTAAATTGGCCGTTGGAAACTAAATTATTCTGTAGATATTTCCCTTATGGTTTCTTGGGATTATCTCACACTGTAGTCTTTTCTGAAAGCACAATGGATTTTATCATTTTCAATGATTGCCCTAATTTTTTACAGATGCCATCCCGCCCACTTTCTACAGACCCTACTTCAGAATTGTTCGATTTGACGTCTCAGCAATGGAGAAGAATGCTTCCAATTTGGTGAAAGCAGAGTTCAGAGTCTTTCGTTTGCAGAACCCAAAAGCCAGAGTGCCTGAACAACGGATTGAGCTGTATCAGGTAATGTTCATTTGTTGTTGTTGTTTTTTTAGACAGACTCTCTCTCTCTGTCTGTCACAGGCTAGAGCACAGTGGCATGATCACAGCTCACTGCAATCTTGAACTCCTGGGTTCAAACGATCCTCTTGCCTCAGCCTCCCGAGTCAATGGGACTGCAAGAGTGCACCATCACACCCGATTATCTTTTTAAAAAACTTTTTGTAGATATGAGGTCTCACCATGTTGCCCCGGCTGATCTGGAACTCCTGGCCTTAAGCAATCTTCCCACCTTGGCCTCAAAAAGTTTAGGGATTACAGACATGAGCCACCATACCTGGCTCATTTAGGTTGTTGTAATGGGCAATCAGTTTGAGGTCTTAGAGTAAAAGAATTCTAGTGTCTTAGATTTTCTTAGCTGATATAAGCCATTCTGTGTATTCACAATCGTGATATAGGCCCTCATTTGCTATTACTGTTCTAGTAATAGCTTGTTCCTAATCACTCAGGAGGGAAGAACCTTTTAGAATGCAGTATTGAAGCTCTGAGCACACTTCCTCAGTTGCATGAACAGCTGGAGTATGTACTCTTGAGAGGGTTTTGTTCCAGAAGTCAACCCCTTAAACTGTAAAGTCAGATAATGTAGGTCTGATTTCTTTCTGGGGAACAGTCAGCTGACCTTCCTTTACTCATCCTATAGCTGTTTCTTTCTCCTTTTCTATGATTTTTCTCTTTGTTTTCTTGTCTTCTCTCTTCCTTTTTCACTTTTTTTCTCCTCTGTTTGCAACCTCCTTCTCTTTATTAACCTTATCCCGTTTCCTTTTCCTTTCTAATTCTACCCACTCTCTCCAATCTACCCATTCAATACACACATGCACACACACACACACATACACACGCACATACACACACGCACATGCACACGCACGCACATACACACACATACACACACGCACACACATGCACACACACGCACATACACACGCACATACACACACGCACATACACACACGCACTTACACACACGCGTGCACACACACACACATACACACGCACATACACACACGCACATACACACACATACACACGCACATACACACGCACATAGACACACACACACGCACATACACACACGCATACACACGCACATACACATACACACATGCACACACACACGCACATACACACGCACATACACACACGCACATACACACGCACATACACACACGCACATACACACACGCACACACACGCACACACACGCACACACACGCACACACACACGCACACACACGCACACACACACGCACACACACGCACACACACGCACACACACGCACATACACACGCACATACACACACGCACACACACGCACATACACACGCACATACACACACGCACACACACGCACATACACACGCACACACACGCACATACACGCACACACACGCACATACACACGCATATACACACAGATACACACACATACACACACACGCACACACACATACACACACACACGCACATACACACACACACTTTCCTCCATTATTTGGACAGCCCTGATGTCTCCTGTTCTCATCTTTCTAGTAGAGTTGAAGTTGGTGGGCAGCTGCGTCAAAATATAATGATGATAATGATGAAATGCCAACTTGCTGAGATTTTCAGAGATGTTCTTAAAAGCTTGTTACCTGAGTGTAGTCTACAGGGCATTTGCATCGGCATCACCTAGGGGCTGTGAGAAATGTAGAATCTCAGGCCCCACCCTAGACTTTACAGAATCAGAATCTCCATTTTAACAAGATCCGCAGGTGCTTCTTGTGCACATTAAAGAACCACTTGAAAAATCCTGAGTCTGGTGCAGCCTTGTAAACAGGCAACTTAAATACACCCTGATGCCATATGAATAGTGGTATTTGCATATAGGGTATAGGTGGGGAAATTTCATCAGGGAGCTGACATTTTGGTGAGGCCTTGAGAAGTATCTATTAAAACCTGATGGGGGATCATCATTCTTGGCAGGAAGGGCAGCCAGTGCAAAGACAGTCTTGAATGGGCTTGCTGAGGGTACCTGATGCATAGTGCTCAGTGCCTGGAGGTGAGGAGAGACTAGGGAGAAGGTGACCCTCCAGAGATAGTGTGTAGAGTGACACTACAGAGGATTAAGAACAAACCCCTTGGGATCCCCGTGATAAGGGGTATATATGTATGACAATATGATTAAAACATGGGATTACTTGAGAAAAAGAAATTGGCATCTATGTGCAGAAACCGCTAGTTTTTCTGGACTCTGATCATTTGGAATTTGTGATAATTAGGATCAAATTTTCTTTGTATTCATTATGAAAATGGAGAACTACCATACAAATGAATATGAGACCTGAAGAATAGTTTAAAATACTTAAAGCAGTCGTTTTGTTTTCTTTTTCTGTTTTTTTGAGACAGCATCTTGCTCTGTCACCCAGGCTAGAATGCAGTGGTGCAATCATAGCTCACTGCACCCTCAACTTCCAGGGCTCAAGTGATCCTACAGGTATGCATCCCCACACCTAGCTAATGAATTTTTTTTTTTTTTTAATTTTTAGTACAGACGAGGTCTCGCTTTGTTGCCAAGGCTGGTCTCTAACTCCTGAGCTCAAGAGATCATCCCACCTCGGCTTCCCAATGTGCTGGGATTACAGGCATGAGGCACTGTGCCTGGCCCCAGTTTTAAAGTACTAGTTCACATGTGTGTTCATGAAGAATAATTCCTACTTATTTAAATAGGCCCTCGAGAACCTGTTTTTGGAGACTTTTAAATCCTAACTCGCATTCTGGGTAGCACCAATGGGCCAGCCATTGCTCGTCGCCGCAAGGTCAGAGAGCATGCTTGTGTGACCAGACAGTATGCAGAGCAAAGAATCAGAAGTATTGTTTCCAATGATACTCACAGCTATACTATAAAGTTTGTACAATGAAGTATTCTTTCTGCTATTATATTCTTTCTCCATTTCACAGAGAATGATGCTAAATCCCACAGAAATTAAGTAACTTGGCCAGGGTCACACAGGTAGGAAATGGCAGGGCTGGGATATAAATCCACCTCTGACTCCCAAGTCCCTCCTGCCCCTCACCACATACTATGCTCTTTCTGGCAAAATTTTCCCTTTCTCTTACCCTTGGGATCAGCCAGAATAGAAGAAGAATAAGACAAACTAGGCTAGAGGATGAAGTAATATTTGGAGGGAAAGCAAAAACTGGTTCCTATGAAAAAAAAAAAACCAGATTAAGGGTAGCTAGATAAATTACAAGATGATTTAAACAAACAAACAAAAAACATGATTTCCTCTCCTTTTTCTTCTCTTTTTTACCAATTAAATCACTCTTAAATTTCCTTCTGTGCTGACGATAGCATCATAGGTTGCTCTTTTTGGCCCTACTTTAGTTACCTGGCTTCAGTAAATTGAAGGCAGGGTCACCTAGGTCCTGTTACCTGTAATGGAAGCTGCTAAGTCACTATTTTTCTGTGGCCCCTTGACCCTGTCCTCTGAGGAGTAGCCTCTGCCAGCAGGCTTGCCAATGACTTTTTTCCTCCCAGGGCCCATCCCATCTCCAGGAAAGGGTGTTTCTCTTGAGGCTGGCAACTTAGAGGACCTTAGTGAGTTCTTGGTAGGTGTGCCTCAGAGGTTTCTGCAGCACCGTCTGCTCCATGACGCAAGCGACATGATCTGCATGGCTTAGAGTCCCACGCTTGAAAGAGGAACGGCCCAAGATGGAAGCTTTTAGTTTGGAGAAGCATGGGCATATTCACTGTCACTATACATGGGTATCTGGAAGGAGAAAGTTCTAGCAGAAAAATATAAAATAATAGCAATTTTTTAATCTTTCTGGGGCTCAGCTATACACCTCCTGAAAGACAAGGTCCAGAGAGCAAGTCAAAGAGATCCTTGAACACCCGAAGAGAAGACAACTCACACACACTTTTGATGGATCAGAAAGGCAGCCTCTTGCCTTTTATTGCTTCATCTAGATTGACTATCTGTAGGGCCACAAGAAATTAGAAGCACTGAATTAAAAGAGGAGGGCTAGAGGAGGACACCGTGACATCAGCATCAGGTCCTTTAGACCAGCAGTCCCTAACCTTTTTGGCACCAGGGACCAGTTTTGTGGAATACAATTTTTCCACAGAGCATTACTTTTATTGTGCACTTTATTTCATTGTAATATATAATGAAATAATTATACAACTCACCATAATGTAGAATCAGTAGGAGCCCTGAGCTTGTTTTCCTGCAACTATATGGTCCCATCTGGCAGTAATGGGAGACAGTGTCTGATCATCAGGCATTTGATTATCATAAGGAGCGTGCAACCTAGATCCCTAGCACGTGCAGTTCACGATAGGGTTCTTGCTCCTTTGAGAATCTAATGCCACTGCTAATCTGACAGGAGGTGGAGCTCAGGCAGTACTGCAAGCAATGAGGAGTGGCTGTAAACACAGATGAAGCTTTGCTTGCTTGCCTGCTGCTCACCTCCTGCTGTGCGGCCCAGCTCCTGATGGGCCATGGACTAGTACCATCCAGGTTGGGGACCTCTGCTTTAGACTAAAGATTTTTACCAGTGTATCACAGTAATGCTATCTCAGATGATCAGACCACAGAAGCAATGCCTGTTGTGGACAAGTTTTCTGAATTTTACCCAGTTTATAGTTAACCCACTCTTTATCTCCTTGGCTTCCTGTCTGGCTTCTGACTTTTGCTTCTGGCCTCTTTCTTTGGAGTCCCATTTTTAGTATGGTGTTCTCCAACTTTCCTTTTGTCTCCAGTTGCCATTTGGAGGTCTTTGTAGTCTTTGGAAATAAACTCCCATCTCTAGTCCTATTACAGGAATTGATGCCTATGGTAATAGCCTTGAATTATGAAGATGAGGCTAAATTATAGTCAGGAAACTGAACACATGCAATAAATTTTACAGAGTTTCACATCCAAAATTGCTGAAATAGTCTTTTGGAAAAAAAAAAGATTTGGTGCTTAAATGGGCAGATCTTCAGCTATTTAGAAAGCTCAGCTCTTCAGAAGAACAAAGCCTTTGAAGTTTTTGGATACCCTTTGATTACTGTATTGTTTGACACACAGTTGGCATCCTACTCCCTAGAGGAAGACAGGGTGACTATGAAAAGGTTCTCAGGTCATTTACATGGTTGTTTGGATGATTTATTAGGACTCTTCGGGACACTGATATTCAGCAGGAAGAGAGTATGTATGTGTGTACATGTGTGCACATGTGCCTGTGAACTTACATGTGAGCATACGCACTCCACCAGGTTTGGAATCCCTGGGGGAGCTTTTACGAAGACTAACCACAGTTTCCTTCAAGGGAATTCTGATTTTCCCTGGAAAGGAAAATGAGAGTTGCTTCGGCACAGATGTTGGTTTCAAAGAGCTCTCCTGGTGACTCACATGTGTGATTGTTCAGATTCGGATCTTCCAATTGGAATTCACAGATTTAAAATATAGCCCAAGATTTTTGAGTCATTCTGTCTCATAAAAATACCTCCAGGTATTCTTTTTAGAGTCACAATATAAGGCTGGATGGACGTAGGATAGCAATTCTATACATGAGTTCAGGGTTTGTCTTGTCCAGAGCTGCGAAGGTCTATTGTTTCTCTCCACCTGGGATAGTTAGGAAACCCATGCTTCTGTTGAAGTCACTCTGAGCTTGTTTAAACCTGAAAGCTTGTGAACTTAAGATTTTCATTACCCTCCCCTCTCTACAGAACAGTGTGTCAGAATATTAATGAATGATAGGAAAATAAAATCTTTCTTTCCTGCTTTCTCTAACCTCTTTCAAGTTAACAAACTCTAAACAGCATCTACTGGTGTGATCAAGATAGGCTTCCCATGTATACCAATAATGGAGGGAATATGAGAGGGATAAAGTGTCTGACAGATGAAGGGAAAGAGGAGAAAACAAAGATGAAAAACAACTGTTTTTAGATTGTAACGATCTTTGCCATATTTTTAAAGCTTTATGCCAAAGGCAGCCTTTATTGCGATATGTTCAGACAAAACTCTAGTGCTCTAGGAATGCATTCAAACCCATGATAGTTGTTATAGCTCTCAGCCCATTTGTAAATTTGAACGCACCTTTTTTGATTAAGTTGCCCCTGTATGTATGATTAAAATCATGACCAGAAGTATGAGGTAGAGGGAAAGAAAATAGGAAGGAGAATCCTCTTCAAGTTGAACATCTTCTATATGGGCAAGAACACCTGCTATCTTGGAGTTGGATAAATCCCCATTTTACACATGAAGAAATGCCTGGGGAACTTAATGACATATCTAAGGGTACCCATAACTTCATGTCCCTAAA
The DNA here is from genome assembly GCF_028885655.2 of Pongo abelii. NCBI lineage: Eukaryota > Metazoa > Chordata > Mammalia > Primates > Hominidae > Pongo > Pongo abelii. Next base: position 31,012,181 of record NC_071985.2, on the reverse strand, counting down.
CAATCCTTTGGGACCACCAAAGAATACTTATATTTAAATTTGCTAACCTCAGAGGACTTGGAGCTCTCCAGTATTTCTAGTTTCTTCTCACCAACTCACACCCTTTCAATACTCATTTCTCATTTAAAACCTTACCACCTCCAGAATAGTATGATTCATACCACTGTTTGGGTTATCTATTTGCTGCACAACAAGCTTCAAAATTTTGTGGCCTCAAATAATAATCATTTTGTTATACTTCACAAGTTTTTGTGGGTCAGAAATTTGATCAGAGTTTGGCTGGATATTGTCTTGCTCCATGTGGCTTTGGCTGGGGTCACTTGGTAGCATTTAGATGACAGTTGGGCTGGTCTGGAGGATTGATGATGGCTTTGTGCCTATGCTTGGAACTTCAGTAGAATGACTGGAAGGCCGGGCTCAGCTGGGCTCCTCCCCCTAGATAGTCTCAGATGTCTCCATGCGATCTTCCCAGAAGAGTAGTCTGGTTTCTTACATGGGGACTCAGGTGTGCAAATGTCTAAGATAGAAACTGCAAGTCCTCTTAAAAACTAAGCCCAGAGGCTGGGCGTGGTGGCTTACGCCTGTAATCCCAGCACTTTGCGAGGCTGAGGCAGGTGGATCTCTTGAGCCCAGGAGTTCAAGCCTGGGCAACATGGTGAAATCCCATCTCTACTAAAAATACAAAAATTACCCAGGCATGGTGGCACACATCTGTAATCCCAGCTACTCAGGAGGCTGAGGCAGGAGAATCGCTTGAACCCGGGAGGTAGAGGTTGCAGTGAGCAGTAATTGCACCACTGCACTCCAGCCTGGGCGACAGAGCCAAATTCGGTCTCAAAAAAAAAAAAAAAAAAAATAGTAGGCCCAGAAATGACACAGCATCACTTTTGCCTTACTCTATTGATCAAATGAACTACAGGGCAGCCCAGATTCAAAGGGAACGGAAATAGATCCCATATATCAATGGGAAATGTGTCAAAGAAGTTGCAGCCATCTTTAATCATGGAACACTAACCCACTGTGTAAAGTAAAGTAATAGTCAGCCGACTGTGAGTGTGCACCTCCTGGCATCAGCATCATACCTGGTGCCAGCCATCTAGAGATAAATTAGCCTCCACCTTCTGGTTACTCAGGGTCTTGTGAAGAAATGTACATATAAGTGGTATCTGTCTATGAATAAAGATATACCCAAGATACTCTTAGAGCAAAAGCTGGAGAATTCAGAGAAATGCCTCAGAACTCATTCTTGCCAGAAAGGGAGCTGTGAGAATTTGCAGGCAACTTGCCATCTTGGTTGGGCTCCTTTCGTGGGCAAACACGTAATTCCAAGGAACTGAGACATATGCCTGAATCAAGAGATTCCTTTGAACCCAACAATATTTGTTGCAGAGATATCTGAGTAGATTAGATTGAAAAAGGAGTGGGTTTGGTTAATTGGTATGCATAGTATTATGTCAGAACGACCGTCCTCGTGTTTCAGTGTGCATACTCACGTCCCAGGATTTGGTGACTACGTCTGTCCTCCCTGTTTACCTTATTGAGGCAGCATGGCATAGTATGCAATGGTATGGGCATTGTGACCTAAGCTTTCTTAGTAATTCCCAATTAGCTTGGGGTTTATTATGAGGGTGCAATGAAATAATGTCTATGACGGCCAGGTGGGGAGTGCGTGTTCAACATGTGTTAGTTCCCTTCCTTTGCTGTCGCTGCTTAGATTTTGACTTCTATGTCTTTGATTCCTCCAGTGGGAAGAGCTCTCTCCTGAGTTACCTGTGAAAGTCAGTTGCCAGGTTGTTTTTAACACTGATTTATTAGCTTCAGAGCACTGAATAAAGTCATACATAAATAACTCCCTGGGGGAAGCAGAGTCATGTATTAGGTTCATACATCTTACAATATCAGGAGAAAAAGCCACTAAAATGTTGCCTTTTCCCATGGGGCTGATAGTCTCAGGTGTCTCCATGTGGTCTTCCCAGAAGAGTAATCTGACTTCTTAGATGGAGACTCAAGTGTGCAAATGTCCAAGGCAGAAGCTGCAAGTCCTCTTAAAAACTAGGCCCAGAGGCTGGGTGCGGTGGCTCACACCTATAATCCCAGCACTTTGGGAGGCTGAGGCAGGTGGATCGCTTGAGCCCAGAAGTTCAAGACTAGCCTGGGCAACATGGTGAAAATCCATCTCTACTAAAAAATACAAAAATTAGCTGGGCACGTGGCACGTGCCTGTAAACCCAGCTACTCTGGAGGATGAGGCAGGAGAATCGCTGGAACCCAAGAGGCAGAGGTTGCAGTGAGCCGAGATCACACAATCTCTGCCTCCGGGGTTGTGTCACTGTTGGTGCTGGTAGAATATCATCTGCCAATGTGTTCCTGTTAATCAGTAGAAGAGAAATGTGCTGAGGTGAAGTCAGCTCGGTGAATTTAAAGGGGACCTTAGATTTCTTGATTGTGGCCTGAGAAGGCATCGGTGCTGTGCATTTCTACAGAGAGGCAGGGCATCCAGCTTCAGTTGAAGCCACTGCTAGCATGGCAAAGGAACCCCCGTCTCTACAGAAAACTGTCAAGACTTTGGCAAGTGAAAGTACAGATGGTCCCCTACTTAAGATTTTTTCAACTTTATGATGGTGTAAAAGTGACTCAACTTACTTTTGTTCATTCGTATGATATCAGGACACAATCCCATTGTAAGTCGAGGAGCATCTGTAAAATAAAATCTGTCATCCTATTTGCTCTGACCTCTTTCCTCTGCCTCATTGAATTTGCATTTGAACAGTAACCAGCTTGTCAAATGTGATGAAATATCATTTCTAGAGGCTATCAGTTTATAAAACAGTGGCAAAATCCTAAGTCATTTACATCCATTTAGTTTTGTATAGTAAATATTAACTGATTTTTCAGACTTGAGGATGATAGGGTGAATTGATGTTTATGGAGCAAAATAAGTAAGCAAAGATTGTAGTAGCAGGGAGTGAATCATCAGCTACCTTTAATGGACATTCCATATGTAACATCTCTGCAACAGATTTTAAAATGCACATTCTTAAGGTTTCATAGTGAAAGTTCAGGGTAGATGGCCTAGGCCTACTTTTCAAGAGATTTAATGCTGCAAAATTGAAAGGTGGGGTTTTTATCATACCAGGGAGCACAGCACTAATGAGGTTAATGAAAATTGCCTCTTTTTCCTAACCCTAAACACATGCGTGTGCTTGTGTTTGTGCATGTGTGCGCACATACACACACACACACACACACGGTTCAGCTTTCATTTATCATATTGCCCAAGGGGGTGTAACATAAAAAGAGGTCAGCCAAAAAAACTGTTAAATTAGACTTGCAAAAATGCTACTAAAAAAAAAAAAAAAAACAAACCACCAAACAAACAAAAAGCCATACTGTGCTCCTGTTGTACATAATTTTACAGCATACAATCTTCTTAATACTGATCCTAGCCCTGGCGCCACATTGGAGACATACATAGCATGGTAACCCACCTAAAAAAAAAAAAACAAAAAAACCATGAGGTATAATAAACACTTTGTTTGCACAGGGCTGTTAATATCTCAGGGTTTTTTTTCAAACTGATCAAATGGCGTGCTTGCCTCATAAGGAAACTGGATTGTTATCATTTGCATTAGGTTGTAACATTAGCACAAGTGTGTTAACCTTGTCAGCAGACAAGACCCCCCAAAAAGTAGAATGAACAGCAGCCCTTCTCCACTGTATTCAAATAAATGTTAATGAATATGCAATGGTAACTAATAATCTTATTCTTATTTTATAATGTGACTCAGTAACAATATTGATAATTATCGCTAATACATGCAGTGCTTACCGTGTGCTAAGGTAGGTACTGGTCTCATCTTTATTTTACAAGTGAGGAAACTGGGATACAGTGAAGTTCAGTAGCTTGCCCAGGCGAGGCAGGTAGGAAGAAGCAGAGCCAGGATTTGAACCCAGGCAGTCTGACCCCAGGGCTCATGCTCTTGACCATGATTCCATACTAGCAGAAAGAACACAGACTTTGGAGTTGATCAGGGTGAGTTTGAGGCATAGCTTTGGTCCTTTGGGGAATCTGAGGAAGTCATGTCACTAACACTATTTCCACACCAGTAAAATGCAGATAAAAGCACCTACTTGGCAAAGATTTTATAAGGCATAGAGATGATACATGGAAACTTCTAGCACAGTATCTGTATCCTCAACGGTTACTATTATTATCATTACAGTTTCCGAGCATTGAGTTTGAACTTTTGTAAGAAACAGTGTGAAATTTATGATCTGCTCAGAATCTGTTAAAAATGAATGCTTCCCCTAGCCCTTCTTGCTGTAGGGTCTGGGTTCTTGGTTGCTGTCCCAGGAGTTTGCTTCAGGGTCTCCTTTAAGAATATTTTCCACTCACTCAGCTTGTGGTGGTTCATTAAGTTGCAGATGAGCAGGCCGGGCGCGGTGGCTCATGCCTGTAATTCCAGCACTTTGGGAGGCTGAGGTGGGTGGAACACTTGAGGTCAGGAGTTTGAGACCAGCCTGGCCAACATGGTGAAACCCCATTTCTACTATAAATATAAAAATTAGCCAGGCATGGTGGCAGGCGCCTGTAATCCCAGCTACTCAGGAGGCTGAGGCAGGAGAATCACTTGAACCTGGTAGGCGGAAGTTGCAGTGAGCCCAGATTGTGCCACTGCACTCCAGCCTGGGCAACAGAGGGAGACTCTGTCTCAAAAAAAAAAAAAAGTTGCAGATGAGTATATCAGAGTGGGAAAGGAGAAGACCTTTGCAGCCAGTCAGTCCTTTCTTTGAACCTCAGTTTTTCATCTGAAAATGGAGATAACAGTTCTTGCCTAATGAGTTCCTGTGAGGAGAACGCCTAGGTTAAGTGTCTAGCACATAAGATGCAGAAGGAGTAGGTTACTGTCAGGATTTTTCTTGTCATCTTGAACATGGTTCATATTTCCCCTAAGGTTGGCTTGTGATTCTAAAACCACTCAGCAGTGGTGTCAGTCATCTCTGCTTGGATGAGGTCTGATCTGTTTTCTGTTAACAGTGGGACAGAGCAGGGTTTTGGGGAACAGCCATTGTTTTATCACTGTGTACATTCGCGTTATCAAGATGTTAAGGGCTGCAGTGCTGAGCTGGGGGCTGTGCTCTGTCTTGCTTCTCTTTTTGAAGAATGATTACAATGACTGACTCCAATAGGGGTGTCTTTTTATCTCATCTCCTGTCCTGTTACTACCTCTCCCTGCTCCACCACCACACAAATAGGCTTGATATATGCTTCCCAATTGATTTTTAATAAGATTCCTTTTTTTTTTTCATGTCGTAAATGTTCAGTATGCCAACTATTCTGTAACCTGCTTTAGGGCAAAAGCTGTTTCAACGGAGCATGTATGTTTTTCTCTTAATGCCAACAGTACTCAGGATAATTTTTGGAACCCCTGTTCTAGAACTGTGGCAGAGCCCAGCATACATACTTGAGAATTCCCCAAAGGGGACAAATCTGGATTTGCGAAAGGTAGTGTTGATTTTTGAAGACTGCCAAAGTTCTATGGAAGAGGAAAATGATAAGTCATTCAGCTGATTTTACTGGTTCTTATATTTCTGAAAGTCAACCACCTTCCATGTCTCTGCTGTTACTATGCTTGTCCAAACAGTTCTTGTCCCTCACCTGGGCCATGGCAGTGGCCTCCTGGTTGGTCCCCCTGTTTCCACCCTGGCCCCTTGATATGGTTTGGCTGTGTCTCCACTCAAATCTCATCTTGAATTCAAATGTGTTGTGGGAGGGACTAGGTGGGAGGTAATGGAATCATGGGAACAAATCTTTCCCATGCTGCTCTTGTGATAGTGAATGAGTCTCATGAGATCTGATGGTTTTAAATAGGGGCGTTCCCCTGCACAAGCTCTCTTCTCTTGTCTGCCACCATGTGAGATGTGCCTTTTACCTTCTGCTATGACTGTGAGGCTCCCCAGCCACGTGGAACTGTAAGTCCAATAAACCTTTTTCTTTTGTAAATTGCCCAGTCTTGCAGCAGCGCAAAAATGGACTAATACAGTAAATTGGTATCAGTAGAATGGGGTACTGCTGAAAAGATACCCAAAATGTGGAAGCGACTTTGGAACTGGGTAATGAGCAAAGGTTAAAACAATTTGGAGGGCTCAGAAGAAGACAGGAAAATGTGGGAAAGTTTGGAACTTCCTAGAGACCTGTTGAATGGCTTTGACAAAAATGCTGATGGTGATATGAACAATAAGGTCCAGGCTGAAGTGGTCTCAGATGGAGATCAGGAACTTGTTGGGAAGTGGAGCAAAGGTGACTCTATGCTATGTTTTAGCAGAGACTGATGGCATTTTGCCCCTGCTCTAGAGATTTGTGGAACTTTGAACTTGAGACAGATGATTTAGAGTATCTGGTGAAAGAAACTTCTAAGCAGCAAAGCATTCAAGAGGTGACTTGGGTGCTGTTAAAGGCATTCAGTTTTAAAAGGGAAACAGAAAATAAAAGTTTGGAAAATTTGCAGCCTGACAATGTAATAGAAAAGAAAATCTCATTTTCTGAGGTGAAATTGAAGCTGGATGCAAAAATTTGCTGAAGTAATGAGGAGCCAAATGTTAATTCGCAAGACAATGGGAAAAATGTCTCCAGGGCATACCACAGGTCTTCATGGCAGCCCCTCCCATCACAGGCCTGAAGGCCTAGGAGGAAAATGTGGTTTTGTGGGCCTGGCCCAGGGTCCCTGTGCTGTGTGCGGCCTAGGGATTTGGTGCCCTGCATCCCAGCCACTCCAGCTGTGGCTGAAAAGGGCCAACATAGAGCTTGGGCCACGGCTTCAGGGGGTGCAAGCCCCAAGCCTTGGCAGCTTCTACATGGTGTTGAGCCTGTGAGTGCACAGAAGTAAAGAACTGGGGTTTGGAAACCTCTGCCTAGATTTCAGAAGATGTATAGAAATGCCTGGATGCCCAGGCAGAAGTTTGCTGTAGGGGCAGGGTCCTCATGGAGAACCTCTGCTAGGGCAGTGCAGAAGCAAAATATGGGGTTGGAGCCCCCACACAGAGTTTCTACTGGGGCACCACCTAGTGGAGCTGTGAAAAGAGGGCCACCGTCTTCCAGACCCCAGAATGGTAGATCCACCAACAGCTTGCACCATATGCCTGGAAAAATCACAAGACACTCAACACTAGCCCATAAAAGCAGCCAAGAGGGGGGCTATACCTTGCAAAGCCATGGGGGCGGAGCTGCCCAAGGCCATGGGAGCCCACTTCTTGCATCAGCGCGACCTGGATGTGAGACATGGAGTCAAAGGAGATCATTTTGGAGCTTTAAGATTTTACTGCCCTGCTGGATTTCAGACTTTCATGGGGCCTACAGCCCCCTTGTTTTGGCCAATTTCTCCCATTTGGAATGACTATATTTACCCAATGCCTGTAACCCCGTTGTATCTAGGAAGTAACTAACTTGCTTTTGATTTTATAGGCTCGTAGGCAGAAGGGACTTGCCTTGTCTCAGATGCGACTTTGTACTGTGGACTTTTGAGTTAATGCTGAAATGAGTTAAGACTTTGGGGAGCTGTTGAGAAGCTGTTGGTTTTGAAATGTGAGGACATGAGATTTGGGAGGGGCTGGGGCAGAATGGTATGGTTTGGCTGTGTCCCCACCCAGATCTCATCTTGAATTTCCATGTGTTGTGGGAGGGACCTAGTGGGAGGTAACTGAATCATGGGGGCAAGTCTTTCCCATGCTGTTCTCGTAATCATGAATAAGTCTCATGATATCATGATAAGTCTCATGATATGATGGTTTTAAAAAGAGGCATTCCCCTACACAAGCTCTCTCTCTTTGCCTGCTGCCATCCACTTAAGATGTGACTTTCTCCTCCTTGCCTTCCATCATGATTGTGAGGCCTCCTCAGCCATGTGGAACTGTAAGTCCAATAAACCTTTTTCTTTTGTAAATTGCTCAGTCTCAGGTATGTCTTTATCAGCAGCATGAAAATGGACTAATACACCCCCTCAGGAGCTGTTTACAGCATAGCAATCAAAGTGATTCCTGATAAAATATTGGTCAGATCAAAGTCCTCTCTTTAAAGCTCTACAGTGGCTTCGTATCTCACCCTGAGTAGAAGCCAAGTCCTTACCATGACTTAGGAGGCTGGCTCTGACCTGTTCCTTAGTCACCCACCCCTCAGCCATAATTTCCTCCTCATTCATAGGGCTCCCCCATTTGTCAATGACCTCTTTGCTCTTCCTCAGACACTGCACTCACTCCTTCCTGTGGCTTGTGGCCACTGTTCCCTCCACCCACAGTGCTTTTCCCAACTACCCATATGGCTGGTCTTTAGGTTTTTCCTTAGAGACCACCTGCTCAGGGAGACCTTCTTTGGCCGCCGTACCTAAGATCTCAGAGTCCGCTTTTCCCAACACATCCTAGCCCCAATGTCTACTGTGCTTTTCTCCTTGACAATCTTCATTATCTGCCATATTTGATCTATTCCATCTTTATGTTGTTTATAATCTTATCTCCACCTCTAGCCGTAAACTACTGGAGATGTGTCTGGTCCACAGTGGGTGTTCAATAAGTGTTTTTGAATGAATTTAACTAAAATGTCAAAATAAGATTCAACTATAAGGAATGTCCTTCAAATAAGTATGTAACTTTATAAGGGGATTCTATTGAGAAACATCACTCATTTATTTGGATTTGGAAATTCTGCTCCGTTTGTTTTAAAGATATCTAAATATTGATGAAGAAAGAAATGTATATAACTATGCATATTCTGTGACTTATTCAGAGCTAATTCTGATGAAGTATTTAATATTAATAGATAATAACCATGTATGTAAAAAAATAAAATAAAGTTCTGTAATAACTTAATGAAACTGATATTCTTGGGTACCCCATAAACTTGATGTTTTCAGAAAAATCAAGCTCTTCATTTATTTATTTGGGCTTGTTAGTTTATAGTCACATGCCCTAAATTAAAGTGCTCACTTAAATTATAGTACAGGCCACATATGTCATAGGTGCCAGGAGGTAGGAATCAAGTTAGAAGTCTGCTCCCCAAGTGCACATGTGTTAGTGTTAAAGTCAGAGTGGAGGAAGGGGGAGGTCAAATAAAAAATTAGAAGATATGGCTCCAGAGAGCTTGAGGTCTTGTGGACAGTCTTTCCCTCAATGGCAGGAAATAGCTAGGTCATTGTCAAAATTCGTAGTGCTGGGCTGTGTGGTACAGCCTCAAAGACTGTAGGAATTCAGCTAAGAAAAAGACAGTACAGTCTTGATTTAATTCTCCTTCAAATTCTACCATTACGTATTGTACTGCACCCCTCTCTCGCCTGGTCTATGCTGATGTGGCTTTAGTCCAGTTGAATCCTTTTCTCTTTTGTGTGATTTATACCTGATGGTCTCGTGAATGCTACTGAGCTGCAGCATCTGAGAGACTTTCTGTTCACACAAAGGACTCCTTCATCCCTTCAACCTGGAGAAATGGATTTACTTGTTTATGTACACGTGCACTCAGCACAAAGGTTCATCTGTAAAGTTTTTTTTTAATGAAGGAAACAATCGGGAATTATAAGGTGTTTTCATCACAGAGGAGAGACTTTTCTGTGTGTGTGTGTGTGTGTGTGTGTATGTGCGTGTGTGTGTGTGTATGTATATGTGTATGTGTGTAGCTTGAAGGCACATCTAGTGACATTTCCATAAAGGTCATCAAAGGTCTGCGTATGCCATACTTCATCATAATTTCACATGGGTATGTATAATACAGGTGTATATCAATGTGCAATACTCTGTACTGTAAAAAGAAAGAGTTCACGTAGTGACATAATAATGTAGCTATCTGAGCTCCAAAGAGACTTGTATTCTCAGTCTTCTGAGGCTGATGTGTATTCCATGGGAGCTGACTGAAGGCCCTCATGAAGCTCTTGCCAGGTATACATTACTTACGACCTCTTAGACAGATGCAATTATAAAGGAGCCATGGCAATTACAGGACATGGTGATGGCAGAAGCAAGATAAGTACTGGGTGTGTTAAGCCACTTCTGAAGGATAATCATGCAGTGTGTCGGTGTGGTAGGCACCCCCGAAGTGACCCAGCATAATCAAGGAGGCTACAGTTAGACAGGAAGAGAGAGCTCCGTTTGTGCCTCCGTGAAATAAAAGCCAGTTTACCCAGTTCTGATTCTCTATAAGGCTCCACTGGCTATTATTTGAAAATTCTCTTTCTTGCTTTCTCTCCCTCATTTCATTTTTATAATGAAATAAATAGAAATGGTAAAATACAGTATTAAATTGCTTATTCTGTCTGATGATTCTTTCTGTCCTTCTTGATATATATAATGTCTGTGGTGGGTTTCTGGGTGTGTATAAAATTCCAAGAAGCAGTTTTGTTTTTTTTTTTATCACTATAAAAGACCGATTGTTCGGGGGCTTGTCACTTGATCAAATGTGTCTTTCTAATGAAGTCTGTTAGTTAATAAGAATTTACCAAGCAGGGATTGTGTAAGCTGCCATGAAAAAGACTCTGTGGGGGTAATAAGAGAGAGAAAGAACATTTTTTGCTTTGAAGGAGCTCATAGTTAGATCCAGCATTATGCTCCCCACAGTATAATTTATGAATCCGTACTGTTAGAAGTGGGATTGTGTCCCTTCCCCTACACATTAAAAAAAGATATGTTGAAGTCATAATTCCCAGTACTTTGGAATGTGATCTGATTTGAAAATAGGGTCACTGCAGATATAATTAGTTGAGATGAGGTCATCCTGCAGGAGGGTGGGTCCCTAATCCAGTATGACTGGTGTCCTTAGAAAAAGACAGCCATGTGAAGACTCAGTCACAGGGAGCCTGCCATGTGAAGATGAAGGCAGAAATTGAAGCTATGCAACTATAGCCAAGGAACACCAAAAATTGCCAGCAAACCACCAGATGCTAGAAGAGGCAAAGAAGGATCCTCCCTGGAGGCATCAGAGAGAGCATGGCCCAGCCAACACCCTGATTTCAGACTTCTAGCCCCCAGATTTGTGACAGGATAAGTTTGTGTTATTTTAAGCTACCCAGTTTGTGGTACTTTGTTACTACAGTTCTAGGAAACCCATACACCTATCAAGCCAACTCTCCCTAAATCCTAGTATATATTGTTAGAAAAGATATAAGGGCACTGAAGAGAGAGGAGGATGCCTTCCTTCCTTCCTTCCTTCTTTCTTTCTTCTTTTTTTTTTTTTGACAGAGTCTCGCTCTGTCACCCAGGCTGGAATGCAGTGGTTCTTGGCTCGCTGCAGCCTCAACCTCCCAGGCTCAACAGATCCTCCTGCCCCAGCCTTTTGAGTAACTGGGACTACAGATGTGCACCACCGTGTCCAGCTAATTTTTAAAAATGTTTTCATAGAGGTGAGGTCTCATTATATTGCTCAGACTGGTCTCAAACTTCTGGGCTCAAACGATCCTTCCATCTCAGCGTCCCATAGTGCTGAGACTACAGACGTGAGGCACCATGCCTGGCCTTGTTCTCCTTTCTAATGAACCAGCACATCCCTATTACCTGGACTGTGTTCTCTTAGTGCTGGTTTTTTGGATGTTCATGGTCATCCTTTTACATTCTCCTCTCTCCAGGAAATCTTCCCTGACCTCATCTACCTGGCAAGGATAGATGCCCTGCCTGTAACATTTCCTGGTAACCTATGAACACATTGTTTTAAGTTTTTGTTGAGATGTCTATATTCCCTTACTACCCAATGCACTCCTTTAAGAACAGGCACCATCTTGTTATGCTGGGGTATACATATAATGCAATGCTTTGCTTACAGTCAGTGCTTAATATTTGTTGAACTAAACTGGAGGAAGTGAGGTATAAAATAAAATCAAACAAATGAATAAATGAGGACTCAAGTGCATACAAGATGCTCGGCAATGAATGAATGACTGACCAAACAAATTAACTGATCATATTAAATATTTGAATATTATTAATTATTATTATTATTACTTTGAATGAGGGTAAAAGGCTCCTCCAAAGCCAATGAAAGCCTTCCAGAGTATGGATGTGGGAGTGATGTGTTGGAGAATCATTTGTTCCTGCTGTAGATAAGCCAAGAAATGCTCACAGGAGTGTGTTCTCTGTGCCTGTCTGCCTGAGAGAAAATCTTGGTCTTTAATAACAGGGTTTTGACCTTGAGAGTCAGATTTCTCCAAAATTAATCAATGAATATGTATTCTTTAAGCTACCAGTGTCAGCAAACCAAAATATAAGGGTTTGTGGGGATTTAAATAAGTTTATGTTTCCCTCTCTCTTTTATGGGCTTAATATTCTATTGGAGGAAATGGACATTTCCACACATTCAGGATTACCCTTGAAGCCACTATGCACAAGGGACCAAATGCTCAGCAAACCCCGTAGCATTGCATGGGGAACTAGGGAAAGGGACCTGACTTTAGTTTAGAGTGAAAGTAAGCATGTCATTGAAAACTGGACTTCAAGTTTGGATTAGAAGAGTGGAAAGGCTTGTTTTGTTTTGTTTTTTGGGAGAAAACTGGAGGAGGGAAAGGCATTCTGATAGGGTTGCTAGTCAGAAGCCAAAGTTTGGAGTACATAATCCATGTTTTAGAGATATTGTTTAGATTAGGCTTCTAGGGATGAAAGGCGCGTCTGAGATGATAGGTTGGTGGCCAGTTGTGTTATCAATACTAAACTAAGGAATCTGGAGTTTATTCACTAGGCATTAGAAGCCTCTGAAAGTTTTTGCCAAGGTAAGGAACATAATCAAACAATAACTCACATGTATTGAATACCAGGCAATGTGACTGATGCTCTTCCTACTCTGTGACACTTAATTTTCTCAACAAGCATACAAGGTGCGTTTTACTATTCCTTTTCATTGTTGAGAGAATTATAGATCCAGTAAGCCATAGTTTAGGCTTGTCTGACTCCAAAGCCTCTGGACCTTTTCGCTACAGTAATGATTTTCAAAGGCCCTTGGCACAGCCCTGTGGCTTCTTCAAAGAACTCTAAGGGACCACTGAGTAAATGGAATGGATTGATTGTCAGGTGGCCCAGATGGCCAGGACCCTTAGTCAATGAGTGAAATTCCACTTTTTTTCTGCTGTATACAACATACCACAGAGTGTTGATTTCAGAAATAGCCACCAGGAAGGAGGTAACTAAGAAGCCAGCAACAGGTGCTGGTTTTGGCCTTATGATTTTAACAGTTATCACCAACATGATGAAGACATTGGCTGCACTGTTGCTGGTGCTCTGTGGCTCGGAAGAGTAGCTTATACATTGAATAGCAAACTGAAAATTCAGAGAGATTCCAAAAGGCTAAAACTTGGGTCAGATAATAGAGTTCAACATTAACAGATATATATGTGTAATTTGCATTTATGTTTGAAAAATGAATTATATAAATACAGGCTACAGCAGTGGTTCTCAGAGTAGTCCCTGGTTAGCAGATTCTGCATCACCTGGGAACTTGTTAGAAATGCACATTCTTGGGCCTCCACCTCATCCTATTACATCAGAAGCTCTGGGGATGGGGCTTAGCAATCTGTGTTAATGAGCACTCCAGATGTTTCTGAAGCAGGCTAACACTGGAGACCACTGGGCTAGAAAGAGCAACCCTCCCTCCCTTCTTGCTTTCCATTATTTCTTTCTCTTTATTCCACCTCATTCCAGAAAGGATTTGGAGTGGAAAAATCTGACTTAACAACAGTTTGTGAATAAGAACAAAGGTTTTATTTTACAAAAAAATTTCTGTGACTCCATGATGTGATGTGGCTGCTGCCAAAAGTAAATAATTTGCATTAAAAGTAGTGACCAGAACAAAGGAAGCAATAGCTACTCCTCTCTTCACATTTGACAGATTCTGTATATCTTCATATTCTGTTAGACCATATCTGGAGTTTGTTGAGGAACTAATTTTAAGAAGACATTGGAAAGGGGTTTAACAAGGATGGTGACACACCTTGAACTTTTGCCTTAAAGGGATCAGTTGAGGGAAGCCACCTCTTGTGACTGGAGCCTGACATGGAAAAGAAAGAATTTTACATCTTGCTCCAGAGGGCGAAAAACAATATTGGAAAGCCTTCTCCACTGGTATTAAGAGGGAAAGACATTAGTCCAGGCTCTTCCTGAAGGGCTTTGTTAACACACCTAAGTGCTTCAGGCTTCCGTTTTTTTTGTTTGTTTGTTTGTTTTTGTTTTTTATTTAGATGGAGTCTCGCTCTATCACCGAGGCTGGAGTGCAGTGGTGTGATCTCGGCTTACCGCAAGCTCCGTCTCCCGGGTTCACGCCATTCTCCTGCCTCAGCCTCCCGAGTAGCTGGGATTACAGGTGCCAGCCACCACGCCCGGCTAATTTTTTGTATTTTTAGTAGAGACGGTATTTCACCGTGTTAGCCAGGATGGTCTTGATCTCCTGACCTCATAATCCGCCTGCCTCGGCCTCCCAAAGTGCTGGGATTACAGATGTGAGCCACTGTGCCCGGCCTGGGCTTCTATTTCTTTTAGAATGCAGATAATAAGGGCCATGATGTTCATCCCACAAGGTTTCTGTGAAGGGCTAAAAACATGGCAAAATGTTCAAATATTTGAAAAACTACAATGGTTGTACAAATATGAGGCAATGGCGCTATTATTAAGGAAGACTAGTTGATGGAAATTTTAAGTCCAAGATAATGGAGAACCTCAACAATATGGATTGTCCAAAAGGGGGACACCCTTTCTCATTAAATAGTGGGTTCACAGTCATGAGAGACCTTTAGACAAAGAGATGTTAGAGAATGAACCGTATTGGATTGAAGCAGATGGCCTCAAAGTGCCTTGCCCATGCTAGTATTTCATAATGCTGAAGTGAATGACTTGAGGTCAGGCAGATCTGAGAGACTCACGCTCACAGCCGGCAGAGTGAATGTTTGATTCATCATTTGTTCATCACTACTTGCAAGTCACTGCAAACATTTAAAACATTTAAATACATTTAAACATTGAATACACTTAAAAATATTTAATGATTAAACATATCTAAAGCATTAAAAACATTAAATGCATTTAAAAACAAGATGGGCCCACACTAATGAACCTGGTGTCAATTTTTCTCTACAGCGCTATAGTTAAATTCCCTTTGCATTAGAAGTCTGATTGAATTGCCCCATGGTCTCCTGTGGATCTGTTGATGTATGAATATGGAAAGTAACATTGAATTCCCAATGCTTTCTTATAACTCTTTGCAATGTGTCATAGACGTGTAAGAGATGTTGCGCTTAGTGTCTAACCCAAATCCTGAGTTGTTTTACAGCATTTTTTTTTTAAGGTTAAGATTTCTGGCTATAATTTTGCATCTAGACTTCTACTTGCTTTTTCCCCCCTCAAACTAGTGGGTAACATCAGTGACTTTCACCTTTATCCACTGGGCGGTTGGCTGCTTTCCAATGGCAGAGAAATGAATGGATGCTTTTGTGTAGGGAGTTGTGTAATTCAATGAAGAGCTTGGAGCCTTGCTGAAGGCGATATGTGGGTATTTCGCACATATTATATCTAATGAGTATATATCAGTAATGTAATGAAGGTGGCATTCGAATATCACTGTGGGTGGCAGCTAAGCCAAAGACAGCTAAATCTCATTTTTAATACATGAGAAGCCCCCTTTTCTAATTCAATCAGAAACAGTTGTTGGTCAGTTAAAGATTAAAAAATCAGTTAAACCAGGGATTAGAAAAACATATGAGAGAGAAACAGAAAGAGAGAGATGCAAACCTTAAATTTTTAAAACTTAAAACACATATATATGTATGTACATATGGATGTATACATACACATTCACATGCTGAGGCTGAGTTTTTTTTATGAAAGGCCAAGGACTTTTCTTTGACATGGATGTGCCAATTACCAATCCATGTCATTTTGTTTTGTATAAATCACATTTATAGTGCATCATCTACAATTTCTATTTTTATTTTGCTAAAGTAGAGAGAGACGTTTAAGGACAATTGCTGAGCAACCTGAGTGTAGGATTCTTCTAAATTTTTATTGTATTATTTCTTTTATAGCTGTCTCTCTCACACCTAAAATTAGAAAAAAAATTATTGTGATAAAATATACATAATATAAACATTACAGTTCAACCATTGTTTAACTATACAAGTCAGCAGCATTAAGTACATTCACCACAATATTGTATAGCCATCACCACTATCCATTTCTAGAACTTTTTTTATCGCCAGCAGAAACTCTGTACCCATTAAACGATACCTTCTAATTACCTTCTACACCCCTGCTAACCTCTAACCTCTATTCTGCTTCTTTTTTTTCTTTTTTTCTTTTTATTTACTTATTTTATTATTATACTTTAAGTTCTAGGGTATATGTGCACAATGTGCAGGTTTGTTACGTATGTATACATGTGCCATGTTGGTGTGCTGCACTCATTAACTTGTCATTTACATTAGGTATATCTCCTAATGCTATCCCTCCCCCCTCCCCCCACCTCAGGACAAGCCCCAGTGTGTGATGTTCCCCTTCCTGTGTCCAAGTGTTCTCATTGTTCAATTCCCACCTATGAGTGAGAACATGCAGTGTTTGGTTTTCTGTCCTTGCGATAGTTTGCTGAGAATGATGGTTTCTAGCTTCATCCATGTCCCTACAGAGGACGTGAACTCATCCTTTTTTATGGCTGCATAGTATTCCATGGTGTATATGTGCCACATTTTCTTAATCCAGTCTACCATTGATGGGCATTTGGGTTAGTTCCAAGTCTTTGCTATTGTGAATAGTGCCGCAATAAACATTCGTGTGCATGTGTCTTTATAGCAGCATGATTTATAATCCTTTGGGTATATACCCAGTAATGGGATGGCTGGGTCAAATGGCATTTCTAGTTCTAGACCCTTGAGGAGTTGCCACACTGTCTTCCACAATGGTTGAACTAGTTTACAGTCCCACCAACAGTGTCAAAGTGTTCCTATTTCTCCACATCCTCTCCAGCACCTGTTGTTTCCTGACTTTTTAATGATCACCATTCTAACTGGTATGAGATGGTATCTCATTGTGGTTTTGATTTGCATTTCTCTGATGGCCAGTGATGATGAGCATTTTTTCATGTGTCTGTTGGCTGCATAAATGTCTTCTTTTGAGAAGTGTCTGTTCATATCCTTTGCCTACTTTTTGATGGGGTTGTTTGCTTTTTTCTTGTAAATTTGTTTAAGTTCTTTGTAGATTCTGGATATTAGCCCTTTGTCAGATGGGTAGATTGCAAAAATTTTCTCCCATTCTGTAGGTTGCCTGTTCACTCTGATGGTAGTTTCTTTTGCTGTGCAGAAGCTCTTTAGTTTAATTAGATCCCATTTGTCAATTTTGGCTTTTGTTGTCATTTCTTTTGGTGTTTTAGACATGAAGTCCTTGCCCATGCCTATGTCCTGAATGGTATTGCCTAGGTTTTCTTCTAGGGTTTTTATGGTTTTAGGTCTAACATGTAAGTCTTTAATCCATCTTGAATTAATTTTTGTATAAGGTGTAAGGAAGGGATCCAGTTTCAGCTTTCTACATATGGCTAGCCAGTTTTCCCAGCACCATTTATTAAATAGGGAACCCTTTCCCCTTTTCTTGTTTTTGTCAGGTTTGTCAAAGATCAGATGGTTGTAGATGTGTGGTGTTATTTATGAGGGCTCTGTTCTGTTGCATTGATCTATATCTCTGTTTTGGTACTAGCACCATGCTGTTTTGGTTACTGTAGCCTTGTGTTATAGTTTGAAGTCAGGTAGCGTGATGCTTCCAGCTTTGTTCTTTTGGCTTAGGATTGTCTTGGCAATGTGGGCTCTTTTTTGGTTCCATATGAACTTTAAAGTAGTTTTTTCCAGTTCTGTGAAGAAAGTCATTGGTAACTTGATGGGGATGGCACTGAATCTATAAATTTCCTTGGGCAGTATGGCCATTTTCACGATATTGATTCTTCCTATCCATGAACATCTTTTTTTTTTTGAGGCAGAGTCTTGCTCTGTCAGCCAGGTTGGAGTGCAGTGGCACAATCTCAGCTCACTGCAACCTCCGCCTCCTGGGCTCAAGCAATTTTCCTGCCTCAGTCTCCCGAGTAGCTGGGATTACAGGTGTGTGCCACCACACCCGGCTAATTTTTGTATTTTTAGTAGAGATGGGGTTTCACCATGTTGGCCAGGCTGGTCTCAAACTCCCGACCTCAGGTAATCCACCCGCCTCAGCCTCCCAAAGAGCTGGGATTACAGGCGTGAGCCACTGTGCCTGGCCTATTTTGCTTTTTATCGCTATGAATTTGCCTATTTAAAGTACCTTTTGTAAGTGGAATCACAATATTTGTCCTTCTGTGTCAGCTTATTTCACTTAGCATAATCCTCAGAGTTCATCCATGTCATGTAGCATGTGTCTGAATTTTATTCTTTCTTATGGCTGAATAATATCTTAGTAGATGAGTGTACTACATTTTGTTTATGCATTCATCTCTTGATGAGTACTTGAATTTTCTCCCACCTTTTGACTATTGTGAGTAATGCTGCTATGAACATTGATGTATAAGTATTGCTTGAGTGCCAGCTTTCAGTTCTTTTGGCTATATATCTTAAGAGTGGAATTTCTGGATCATGGGGTAATTCAATGTTTGCCTTTTTGAGGAACTAGCAAACTGTTTTCCAAAAAACTTTCTTTCCTATAGGAACTAGTCTTTATGAAGACTTTCCAAGACAGTCAACTAGCTTTCAGAGAAGAAACAGCTCTCTTTACTTTTGGTCCTGCATTTCATCAGTTTCTAGACCATTTAATTAACTTGCATAATTACAATAACAAGTCCAAGTGTCATAAGCAGGTTTAGAAATGTATATCATTTCATGCTTTCTAGGGAAAAAAAGAAATGTATATAATTGATATTTGTTAAGCATACAACTCAACTGGTAAGACTGGAAGTGCTTGGAGAGTAACTTTCCCCAATGATCCCCAGTGTGCTTTGGACATCAGCCAATACGTATTATAAAACACAGAATTAATGGAGAATGCTGGTTACTCTGGCCAGTTAAGGGGAGGCCAGTTAAGAGAGCTTCTACTATTCAACTAAATTATCTTTGTCATGATAAGATATATAAAGAGGCTGGGTGTGGTAGCTCAAGCCTGTAATCCTAGCACTTTGGGAGGCTGAGGTGGGTGGCTTGAGACCAGCCTGGGCAACATGGCAAAACCCCGTCTCTACTAAAAATATAAAAAATTAGCCGGGCATGGGTGGCGCACACCTATAGTCCCAGCTACTCCGGAGTCTGAGGCGAGAGAATCACTTGAACCAGGGAGGCGGAGGTTGCAATGAGCCAAGATCACACCACTGCACTCCAACCTGGGTGATAGAGTGAGACCCTGTCTCAAAAAAAAAAAAAAAAAAAAAAGATGTATAATAAATTTAGAAGCAAATGACTCATGAATCTAGAAAAACAATTAACAGCTACATATCCACAACTACTAACATTCAATACTCTTGTTGTTCAGAGACCCGAGAAAGACAGACAGCAAAGGCATGGGAAGTTGACTGATCTGGTCACTTCCTGTATAAACTTTTGAATGTAAGCAGCAGGTTGATTTTCCATGCCTTCTTCTCTTACAGTTCAATTTAGTGTGGGTGATAAATGGGAGATAAACAGAGGATAGTGAGGTTGTGCCTATTCTTAGGAAGAAGATACCTTTCAAGTTAAGATTCAAGACTTTACGATGTGATTAGAAGATTTTCTAGACAGTTCTGAAGCAAAATCATGAAGCTGTAGGAGGAATACTTTTATATAGCATCATTCATCCTTGTTAGCAACCCAAATAATTAAAGGTTTGGGAAATTACACCTCTAAATATGGTCTAAAGGAACTGGGTTTATTTAGTTTAGAGAGAGCAAGCAAGCACGCTGAGGGAGACTTAATCATAGTCTCCAAGAATATAAGGGATATTCTCTGAGTGATGGAAAGCAGCTGTTTCCTGTTTCCACTAAGGACTGGATAAGAAGAATGGAGTTAACATGCAACAAGTGGATTAAGAACTCTTTGGCCATGAAGTTCAAGACAACAAATCCACCAGACAAAAGTCGCTACTGTGTTTGAGAATTGTGTAGCTAACTAACTGTATTTCTTGGGTGGTTTATAAGTGGCCTGTTCTTGAATCTGGAGCTAGTGAAAAAGGTCCAGAGGACCTTTCACCCAAGTGAGAGGATGAGGTTGTCCATTTTCTGAGCCTACCAGTGCTCTGTGGTTGAGGAAGCTCTTATCCTAAGTCTCCTAGTAGGATTTAAAAGAGAAAAAGCTTCAGAGTCTCTTTGCTGCTCTTTGGACTCTTTCCAAGCAAGATAATCTAAATGTACTCCTTTTCTATAAGGTAGAAGATTTCTATAGATTTGGCATTATGTGTCTTTTCTGTTTATTTAGTCGATATGGCCATACTTTTTAAAAATTCTGTGTCTTTAGTGAGACTGGACATGTATATACACACATATATACATGTATATGTATGTATATGTCATAGACATTTGACATGTATATCATAAGTAATTAATTCAGCAATGGAGAGAATGTTTAGTTCTAGGTAGTATGTCTAAGTGTTAGCTATATGAATAAGATAATACACTGTGCTAATTAGCAGCACAGAAATATGCAAAGCATTATGTAAAAATGCATTGTTACAGATTAGCTAGGGGAAGAATTTAAAGACAAAACGATGAGTTCTGTGAATGTTACCAGTTTTTAGTCAATGAGGCAGATCAGAATGCCTGAAAACTGCTTCTCAACCATTGTTTTTATCATTTCCGTTCCACAGTAGGTTAATTATACCATTTATTCAGAATTAGATAAGTGATGTCTTACTTTCCCAACTGGGAGTATTTTCAAGGCAAGGTTTGATTCCTAGGAGATGGACTGCTATTAAGCTGTATCTTTAAAGCTGTAGCTTTATGCCAACATTCACTGTGTATACGTTCCACTATCTTATATTTTCATCTTGTACCAACATTTATTTTAATCTTATTTTAAAATCTTTGCCTCTGTCATTGAATGTTTTCTTGACTCAATAACTTGTTTGGCCTTTAAAAATCCAGCACTGAAGTAGGAAAATGACTCGGGATTGAGTTGGATCATCTCTTCACACTTGTTCACTGGGAGGCATTGGGCAAGTTAGTTAACCTCCTTGAGTTTGCTCCCTTAATCTACCCTATAGGAACATTTTGAGGATTAAATAAAATAAAATAATGTGTGCCAAGCCCGGAGCATAGTGTACCCAGCCCTCAAGTCATGTTTGTCTGCTTTCTTTAATTCACAAAGAACATTTCTTACCTATCATAGAGTCATTATTGCCTCCACATTCTCTTCTTTTAGTGGCGTTTTTGGACCACAGGGGCAGATCTGTAGAACAGGACTTGTGTAAAATTCATGAGGGCACCCAAGGGTCTAATTGTATGAATCTCCTTCCTTTTCTATACTTACTTAATCCAGAAAAAAGTCTACCATCATGGCAAGTATTTTAGGAAGCGTTTGTTGCCAAATTACCTGAAACAAATCATGTACATACATGGAAGGAAAGTACATTTTCAGATCAGTGGAAAGATGATGCGTTTTTGTTTTACAAAGTTTAAAGGGTAGTTAATAAATCTTCTAGATACTGAAATAAACATTTAATAGACATTGATTCAATTGAGTGCTGTGGTTTGAAATGATATCAAATTGAAGACATGATCCCTGACCTGGGAAGTTTTATGAATTTGCTGGAGAGACCAAGCCCGTAGGTATGGAATGACCACAAAACAGAGTAGTACAAAAATCAGGAAGAGTAGTACAAAATGACAACTTGAACCCCTAAGTACTGGCGAAAGGCAGCATACAGGATTTCAGTAGGGATTTACTATAGTAGACTTAGAATCATGATTTAGTTCCTAAAACACTATCATTTCAAAATAGAATTTTTTTAAAACCACCTAAAATATTCATTTCCTGTCGAAACCTAGGAACATACTACAGTTGCGCTTTACCTATTTGAGATAAATACACCTCTCTCGAAATGTTAACTTTTTCTTTTTCTTTTTTTTGTTTTTGAGAGGCAGTCCCACTCTGTCGCCCAGGCTGGAGTGCAGTAATGCCACCTCGGCTTACTGCAACCTCCGTCTCCCGGGTTCAAGCGATTGTCCTGCCTCAGCCTCCTGAGTAGCTGGGATTACAGGCGCCTGCCACCGTGCCTGGCTAATTTTTGTGTTTAGTAGAGACAGGGTTTTACCATGTTGGCCAGGCTGGTCTTGAACTCCTGACTTCAAGTGATCCATCCAACTCAGCCTCCCAAAGTGCTGGGATTGCAGTGAGCCACCGCACCCAGCCTGAGATAAATACATCTTTCTAAAGCCTCAGTGTTTAGGTGGGTTTGCTTTCAGATATTCATCTATGCACCATACCAAACTACTTCTGCTTAGATTCATTCTGAGTCTGCAGGGGATGGAATACCTTTATAAATCATAACAAATCACATTAAGAGTAAAATATCCCAGCTAGGGACTTATCTCAAAACCTAAGGCATGACACATATTTTAATGGCAATGGATTTGGAAACCAAGGTTAGGACCGTTCTTTCTTTATTAGAGGAGATTTATAATTCAGGGCCTTTGAGAGTTAGCCTAGGTCCTCTGAACTGGACTTCTCTTGTCCCTTCCTGTACCCCAACTCCCCAAATTAAATAAGTAGGGAAGCAGAACAAGAAAACCATTAACTTAATAACATAGAATTTATGGTTGAAACCTTGCAAAGCTTATGTCAGCAAAGTAAAATAATTACTGTCACTTTCTTTTAGACACTTGGCTTTATGGTTCCTGTCACCTTTATCATAACATGCAGCTGATTTAGTAGCTCTATTTTTCATGGCAAATAGCCTGGTGTTGTGTTTTTATGCATGTGACCATGCTATTGAGATGACAATACATGGCTATACTACAGTAGAGCTAAATTTAGATAACGAATTAGAATACTGTTAATCGTTTTGGTTTAGTCATGCTGTCAGAATGCCAACTCAGCCTTTTCTCTTGCTCTTTTCCCCTCTAGATTCTCAAGTCCAAAGATTTAACATCTCCAACCCAGCGCTACATTGACAGCAAAGTTGTGAAAACAAGAGCAGAAGGCGAATGGCTCTCCTTCGATGTAACTGATGCTGTTCATGAATGGCTTCACCATAAAGGTTACAAGCCACTCTCTCTTTTCCTCCCAAGATGTTCAGTATCCCTAAGTTACTTTAAATTGATTGCAGATTTAAGGGTATAGACACACATACAAATGACCTCCTTGACTTAATGTTTTCCAGACAGGAACCTGGGATTTAAAATAAGCTTACACTGTCCCTGCTGCACTTTTGTACCATCTAATAATTACATCATCCCAAATAAAAGTGAAGAACTAGAAGCAAGATTTGCAGGTAACCAAAACTTGGTCGTATGAGGTGGGGGAGGGAAGGGTCTATATTGATAATCTCGTGGGGGATAAAATCAGTTTGCATGTGAAAATGAGACTAGTAAGGCCTGGGGAGTTTCATTCATTTGGACAATGATATGGTTGGATATACATATGTGAAGGGAGAAAGGATTGGAAGAACGGAATAGGTTCCCAGTTTATAATTCTCAATGCCCAGTGATGACTTGGTCAAAATAACTGATTAACTCATTCACCCTCCAGTAGTAAGTTAAGACCTTTGTTCTTCATTGTAGCAAACCAACTTTCCATCCATACTGATATTATAGAGAAAGATAGAATGTATTTAAGAAAATCCATTGATAATCCCCCAAACCAAATGTCAGGAACTGACAACCGTATTTCACAGAAGAAAGGAGTCTCTTCCTGCTACAGCTTCCATAACTAACCTTCCATGTATAAGAACATTCCACCTTTTCTAGTCCATACCCAATATTTCAAGTGGGTTCCTTATCAGAATTTTATATTAGTTTATAAACACATAAAAAGGTTTTGGCTTACCCCATGCTCACCTTTAAGTAAGTTGGACAAAAGTCATGGAGAGTGAGGAGATACCAAGGGCTCAAGTCACTTCATGTATTAGATGATGAGTTGTTGGATCATGAGAGGTGAGAGGAAACCCATGCCCATGTGCCAATGCAGCATCTGCCCACAGCGCCAGGCCAGAGAATTGATTTCCCTGCCCTCCTAACATCACCCTGGACCTCCATCCACTTTTAGAAGACTACAGCAGCCCTCGTTCATGGGAAAATACTCCCAGAGGTCTAGAGATTTATTTCAGTCTCTAACCTGGTCATGATTCTCTGGAGTGTGGAGATTAAATGCTTAAACTGGCAGTCTCTTGAGCATGCTTTGGGGAGCTCAAGTTTCTAAATCTCAGATGGAATCAGGAAAGTGTTGAGGATGCCATAAAATAAATGAAAAAGCCCTTTCTTCACAGCTTCCCAAAATAGCATTAGGTAAGGGTGACTTCTGTTTCACCTGAACCTAATTCACTCCAATTCAGTTAAGTCTCAGTTTGTGTTCATTAGAAAAGTCTTTTGAGTTTAGTAGTCTTAGGAAGAGTGTGAACCAGCGGGTGACAAGGCATGTTCTATTGCCATGTGTTCAGTTGTTGAGGGCTTGAACACAGCCTAAACTGAGGATTGACTAAAATAAACTGCCTAGATTGCCCTTGGACTATAGGTCAAAGACTGCTTCTGTAGTGACTTTCATAACCAACAGCCCTGGCTTTGACACCGAACTGCCTTCTGACAAGAGCCCCATTTAGAAGTGTTAATTGTCACATGGGTTAGTCGTAGTCCTGTTGTGCCATATCTATTTCCATGGGGAATAACTATTGCCAGCTGATGCTGCTTTGGTGGTCATCACTGCTATTTGTGACAATATACAAAGGAAAAAAATATGGCTGACTATATTTGATGAAGGTGAAGCTAAATGTTTATTACCCAAATGCATTTTTTCAAGGTATTGATGGCACCTCCACATATACCAGTGGTGATCAGAAAACTATAAAGTCCACTAGGAAAAAAAACAGTGGGAAGACCCCACATCTCCTGCTAATGTTATTGCCCTCCTACAGACTTGAGTCACAACAGACCAACCGGCGGAAGAAGCGTGCTTTGGATGCGGCCTATTGCTTTAGGTAAAGGAAAGAAAAATAAAACCAATTAATTGCATCTGTTAACTCTTACACTGCCTTTGCCCTTTCTTCTACCGTGTATTGACCCAAGTGGAACTCATTGCTAAGGCCAGGTAGAGTGCAGTACAGCTCCTGTATCTCATAATACCATTCTTCCCAGAGGCTTATATTCATCAGGTCTTTAGCAGTGAAACAAGTGTGAAAGGAGAAGACTAGCCCCCTGAAATTTTTCCCCAAAATTCCTCTGAAGTTCTTTGGTGCTGAAGAAGAAAACAAGCTCTCTGCTCCTCAGAACAAATAAAAGCTCATTTGAGGTGTGTGATGTCAACTCCTTCATTAAGAAAAACCCACCATCTGGATGATGCCTTCACCCTCACCAAGTACAAGTGCTGATAGTCACACTTCTTTCATAGTAACAGAGATGAGACGGCAGAAGAATGCCATGTGTCACACCTTTAGCAACAGCATATGAGAGAAGCAAGAAGAATTTATTTCCCATTCCCATATGAGTGCATGGAGGGAAAATGTGAATGTTCTTATGTGGACTCAGTAAGAGGAGGGCTCTTTCCTTATTTTGAGAAGTACGGGACAGGGAAGGGTCCTCACTGATGAAGTGCTCAAAGTGTCAGAGGCCATAAGTAAAGTGGCACTTTTTGGTTGCCAGATCCAGTGGTTGCCCTCAGCAAGACTCCGTGTTTCTTGATCTCTGGTTCATTCCTAGATCAGAAAACATGTGGTGAAATAAAGGATCAATTCTCAAAGGAAAATGCCTTAGATGGTTCTTTGAAAATTGCTGTTGTACTTCTTTCATTTTATATTTGAAAGGGCAATAGAGGCTGGATGGCAGAACTGCCCAGTGTTGATTGGAAAGGGCTTCATCACGCCTAGCCACTCCCTGCTTATATCTGGTCATCTGAAGGTAAAGGTATGATTTTCCAGGTCACAGACAAGGAAGTCAGGGTATAGAACTCATAAGGGCAAGTAGTCCAGCAAATCACCACACACAACACCCTATCATGAAAGTCACTTGAGATTACAATAAAGCCATTAAAACCTGGCACGTGATATTTGCTCATTAGATGTTTGTTGAATAAATGAATGAGTCATTTCTCTGGTTTGGGGTGAGGTGGTGGTAGAGTGAAGGTGGTGAATCAGCTATAAAATCTCCATTGCTTTTTTTTTTTTTTTTTTTTTTTGCCAGAAATGTGCAGGATAATTGCTGCCTACGTCCACTTTACATTGATTTCAAGAGGGATCTAGGGTGGAAATGGATACACGAACCCAAAGGGTACAATGCCAACTTCTGTGCTGGAGCATGCCCGTATTTATGGAGTTCAGACACTCAGCACAGCAGGGTGAGTGTTCAGCTTACCTGTTGCCTCTGTTCTTGGGTTACCATGTGCACCTGCTGATAGTATTTCCAAATAAGTTGTAATTAACCTTGTGCTGTTTTACCATCACACATGTATGGGTACTGGAGAAATTCTTTTATTAGGTTGGTGCAAAAGTATTCACTGTTTTTGCCATTGAAAATAATGGCAAGCAACTCCCCTAATAGATGAAAAGGAAGAATGTTAGCTGTAGGTGAAATCAGAAAGTGACACTGATCAGTTACAAACCATAAGTCTCACCTGCCCAGATATAAACAACTGGAGGGAAGTTTTGTTTACTTTTTTCTTTATTTTATATTCTTTTTCAAAAATAATTTTTATTGATACATAATTGCATATATTAATGAGGTACACGTGGTATTTTGATACATGTATACAATGTGTAATGATGAAATCAGGGTAATTAGGATATCCATTGTCTCAAAAATTTATCATATCCTCATTTGGGGAACATTCCAGATCATCTCTTCTAGTTATTTTAAAATAGACAATAAATTATTGTTAACTATAGTAACCCTTCTGTGCCATAAAACATTAGAATTTATTCCTTCTATCTAACTGTATTTTCATACCTGTTAATCAACTTCTCTTCACCCTTACCCTGTTCCAAGCCTCTGGTAACCATCGTTCTACTCTCTGCCTCCATAAGTTTTATATTCTTAACAGCTATAAGCATAAATAGCCAAAAAAAAAACACCCTTTTTTAGAATCAATATGTCACATAGTATCATATATAGATAAAGTGTGAAGGGACCCAGGTCTCCATCTAAAAAAAAAATC
Organism: Pongo abelii; assembly: GCF_028885655.2. Classification (NCBI taxonomy): domain Eukaryota; kingdom Metazoa; phylum Chordata; class Mammalia; order Primates; family Hominidae; genus Pongo; species Pongo abelii. Next base: position 30,984,912 of record NC_071985.2, on the reverse strand, counting down.
TGCTATCATCTCCATCACAGACTGTTATATTAGAAAGAACGTTGGGGATTTCAGTTAATACCTGGGAGTGTGTGATTATTAGTAAATACACTAGCAATTTACTAATGTATGACAGTTAGAATGTAATTTAACATCTCTAAACCTCAGTTTCTTATCAGTAAGAAGGAATGTCTGTATTAAAAGTTATCTTTAAAATAATAATGCCGAACTCAAGAGTTGATATGGAGTACAAAAGATGATATATATGAAAATGACTTGAAAATTCGTTTCTCTACTTTTTTTTTTAAATGTAACACAAAGTAAATGAGAATCTGAGTATTTTATCAAGTTGTTTCAATGAAGATAGAGTTAATTCAGAAGGTAATTCCCAGATTGGATGGTATGGGTTTCCAGCAAGATTAGAGAAGGGTTTTCCTATGTAATAATGATATTTGTTCACATGCTTCCTCTTGATGGCTCATCAGGATTTTAGAGACAGAAAGAACATCTTATCCAACCCTTTCATTTTCTTAAAGAAATTGGGGGCCGGGTACGGTGACTCATGCCTGTATTCCCAGCACTTCGGGAGGCCGAGGTGGGTGGATCACGAGGTCAGGAGTTCAAGACCAGCCTGGTCAAGATGGTGAAACCCTGTCTCTACTAAAAATACAAAAAAATTAGCCAGGCATGGTGGCGGGTGCTTGTAATCCCAGCTACTCGGGAGGTTGAGGCAGAGAATCGCTGGAACCCAGGAGGCGGAGGTTGCAGTGAGCCAAGATCGCACCACTGCATTCCAGCCTGGGTGTCAGAGTGAGATCCCATCTCAAAAAAAAAAAAAGAAATTGGGGTCTAGATCATGTAGTCTAGATGATACCCAAGACCAAACAGAAAATTAGTGACAAACCAAGGCTTGGCATGCAGGCCTCCTCGTTTTATAACCAGGCCTCCATTTGCTCTATCTTACTGGGTTTAATTCCTAAAATATGGTTACACGTTAGGGTTTCTATTCTGCTCTTTATGCCTCTGTAAATCTCCCTATTGAAGAGGCATTAGAAAAATTGCCTTCACTTCAGGGTAGGAAAATGGATCAGCTGCCAAAAAAGATCACATACTACATTCAGTTGAATTCATGAGTTTGGGGGTTATCAATTATTTTAGACAATCTGTATTATAAAAATTCCTCTTCAGTTCATATGAAAAATCGTGTTCGTGGAGCATAAAGTATATTTATTTATAAATGCCTACATATGCTGGGATTTAAATTGACAAATACGGCTCCCCTTCCTTCAGCTGTTTTCCCAACTCCCCTGTAGACTTTGGCACTCGGGGGCAACCGTGTGCTTGGCCATGTGAGGGAAGCTTGCTCATGCCTGTCCCTTTGTCTGAGCTCTCTGGCCAGGCTGCCTCCTCTGGACTGCGGCAGCAGTAGCTGTAATGTGGGCAAAGCCCTGTTGCCAAGTAGAAACATAATTCTCCTCTCTGATACACAGAGGGAGTGTGTGAAGGCTGAGACCATACTTGTTTTTCAAGGAGAGAGGAAGAATAACTGTCATGGTCACAAATATGTGGTTTGGACAGTTACCCAAGAAGCCAGAGGTAGCTTAATAAAGTAGTCAGTGTTGCTGTGCTGAACAGATCTTCTGTCTTAGGCTGAAAAAATTGCAGTGAATCTCGAGGAAAAGGTCATTTGCTGTTTGACTAACACATTAATGGCATCCTTGGAAATGTCTCTGTATCATCAGTGGGGAACCTACATACTTCCATTAGTAAAAGTCTCACACGCCTCTGATACAGAATGGGGTTAAAGGTATAAGGCTAATTATAGAACCATCTCTTCATTCTGTTTTCAGACTTGCCATTAACTCCTCCAACTCAGCAACTACCATTTACCACATAGAAGGTTAATGGAGGGTTGATGATGATTGTGATTATGATTATGATCCTTTTAAGCAAAATGTAAGAAAGTGAATAATTATTTCTTATAGGAGATCTTAGAGATCGCTTTTATGTCATTCCTAGCATCATTGTGTTTATGAAGCAATGGTAAAAAAAGGCTTTTTTTTTTTAATGAAAATTGAGGATACCTTAAAATGGCCTGAGGAGACACTTAACATAGAAAGATTTCATTTCCTTCCTTCCTTATTTATTTATTTAAAGAAATAGGGTCTGGGTCTGTTGTCCAAGCTGGTCCTTAACTCCTACACTCAAGTGATCCTTCAAAGTGTTGGGATTACAGGCGTGAGCCATTGTGCCCAGCCTGTAGAAAGATTTCACATTGCATACAGGTGTCTTTTTCTATACCCAAAGGTAGATTAAAGCTCTTATGAGAGCTTTGGTAAAACTTTTTATTCTTCTACTTATTCATGTATTCATTTCTTCACTTAGTACATGAATCTCATTTTGTCCAGAGAAGACTTACTAGGGCTACAAGATAAAAGTAAAGTCTATAGAGTTCCTGATCTGGAGGGAGCTCTTAATCTAGATGGGATTGAAATGTATACTCAAGAAACAACTTCATTTACAGAGTAGTGTAGAAATAAGACCAAATGCTATAAGGATCAAGTTTTGTGGGGACCTAGGAAGTATGTGCAGCCAAGCACTGATCAGAGGAAAGACTTACTGGAAAAACTGGGAAAATCTGTTGAATGAGCAATTTTTTCCAATCTGACTCTTACAGAATCATTTGCTTAAGATGTGTGAAAAATGAGTTCCATGTGGGAAAATAATGACTTTGATGATTGCTAAGGTCACATATCAGTTTGACTGTAATTTGGGAAATTAGCAACCAAAAATAATTTTAAATTGCCTACTCAGTGCTGTGACTGTTAACAATGCGGAATTCTTTTTAAAAACGAATTGTGTTCATTTTCCGTCTTTCCCTATGTTGTCTCTCCTCTCCTGTGTCCTTTCAGGTCCTGAGCTTATATAATACCATAAATCCAGAAGCATCTGCTTCTCCTTGCTGCGTGTCCCAAGATTTAGAACCTCTAACCATTCTCTACTACATTGGAAAAACACCCAAGATTGAACAGCTTTCTAATATGATTGTAAAGTCTTGCAAATGCAGCTAAAGTTCTTGGGAAAGTGGCAAGACCAAAATTACAATGATGATGATAATGATGATGACGACGACAATGATGATGCTTGTAACAAGAAAACATAAGAGAGCCTTGGTTCATCAGTGTTAAAAAAATTTTTGAAAAGGCGGTACTAGTTCAGACACTTTGGAAGTTTGTGTTCTGTTTGTTAAAACTGACATCTGACACAAAGAAAGTTGAAGGCCTTCTACATTTCACCTACTTTGTAAGTGAGAGAGACAAGAAGCAAATTTTTTTAAAGAAAAAAATAAACACTGGAAGAATTCATTAGTGTTAATTATGTGAACAACGACAACAACAACAACAACAACAACAAAAAACCAGGAAAATCCCATTAAGTGGAGTTGCTGTACGTACCGTTCCTATCCCGCGCCTCACTTGATTTTTCTGTATTGCTATGCAATAGGCACCCTTCCCATTCTTACTCTTAGAGTTAACAGTGAGTTATTTATTGTGTGTTACTATATAATGAACGTTTCATTGCCCTTGGAAAATAAAACAGGTGTATAAAGTGGAGACCAAATACTTTGCCAGAAACTCATGGATGGCTTAAGGAACTTGAACTCAAATGAGCCAGAAAAAAACAGGTCATATTAATGGGATGAAAACCCAAGTGAGTTATTATATGACCGAGAAAGTCTGCATTAAGATAAAGACCCTGAAAACACATGTTATGTACCAGCTGCCTAAGGAAGCTTCTTGTAAGGTCCAAAAACTAAAAAGCCTGTTAATAAAAGAAACTTTCAGTCAGAATAAGTCTGTAAGTTTTTTTTTTTCTTTTTAATTGTAAATGGTTCTTTGTCAGTTTAGTAAACCAGTGAAATGTTGAAATGTTTTGACATGTACTGGTCAAACTTCAGACCTTAAAATATTGCTGTATAGCTATGCTATAGGTTTTTTCCTTTGTTTTGGTATATGTAACCATACCTATATTATTAAAATAGATGGATATAGAAGCCAGCATAATTGAAAACACATCTGCAGATCTCTTTTGCAAACTATTAAATCAAAACATTAACTACTTTATGTGTAATGTGTAAATTTTTACCATATTTTTTATATTCTGCAATAATGTCAACTATGATTTAGATTGACTTAAATTTGGGCTCTTTTTAATGATCACTCACAAATGTATGTTTCTTTTAGCTGGCCAGTACTTTTGAGTAAAGCCCCTGTATTTTGACTTGCACTACAAATGCATTTTTTTTTTATAACATTTGCCCTACTTGTGCTTTGTGTTTCTTTCATTATTATGACATAAGCTACCTGGATCCACTTGTCTTTTTTTTTTCTTTTACAGAAAAGATGGGTTCGAGTTCAGTGGTCTTCATCTTCCAAGCATCATTACTAACCAAGTCAGACGTTAACAAACTTTTATGTTAGGAAAATGAGGAATGTTATAGATACATAGAAAATTGAAGTAAAATGTTTTCGTTTTAGCAAGGATTTAGGGTTCTAACTAAAACTCAGAATCTTGATTGAGTTAAGAAAAGTTTCTCTACCTTGGTTTAATTAATATTTTCGTAAAATCCTATTGTTATTACAAAGAGGACACTTCATAGGAAACATCTTTTTCTTTAGTCAGGTTTTTAATATTCAGGGGGAAATTGAAAGATATGCATTTTAGTCAATTTTTCAAAAGAGGAAAAAAGTCCAGGTCAGCATAAGTCATTTTGTGTATTTCACTGAAGTTATAAGGTTTTTATAAATGTTCTTTGAAGGGGAAAAGGCACAAGCCAATTTTTCCTATGAGCAAAAAATTCTTTCTTTCCTCTGAGTGAGAGTTATCTATATCTGAGGCTAAAGTTTACCTTGCTTTAATAAATAATTTGCCACATCATTGCAGAAGAGGTATCCTCATGTTGGGGTTTATAGAATATGTCAGTTTGTCACTTGTAGCTTATTTAGCTTTAAAATAAAAATTAATAGGCAAAGCAATGGAATATTTGCAGTTTCACCTAAAGAGCAGCATAAGGAGGCGGGAATCCAAAGCGAAGTTGTTTGATATGGTCTACGTCTTTTTTGGAATTTCCTGACCGTTAATTAAAGTAAAGAATTGGATTTGCAAATTTGAAAACTGGAAAAGCAAGAGATGGGATGCCATAATAGTAAACAGCCCTTGTGTTGGATGTAACCCAATCCCAGATTTGAGTGTGTGTTGCTTATTTTTTTTGTCTTCCACTTTTCTATTATGTGTAAATCACTTTTATTTCTGCAGGTATTTTCCTCTCAGATAGGATGACATTTTGTTTTGTATTATTTTGTCTTTCCTCATGAATGCACTGATAATATTTTAAATGCTCTATTTTAAGATCTCTTGAATCTTTTTTTTTAATTTGGGGGTTCTATAAGGTCTTTATTTCCCATAAGTAAATATTGCCATGGGAGGGGGTGGAGGTGGGAAGGAAGGGGTGAAGTGCTAGTATGCAAGTGGGCAGCAATTATTTTTGTGTTAATCAGCAGTACAATTTGATCGTTGGCATGGTTAAAAAATGGAATATAAGATTAGCTGTTTTGTATTTTGATGACCAATTATGCTGTATTTTAACACGATGTATGTCTGTTTTTGTGGTGCTCTAGTGGTAAATAAATTATTTCAATGATATGTGGATGTCTTTTTCCTATCAGTACCATCATCGAGTCTAGAAAACACCTGTGATGCAATAAGACTATCTCAAGCTGGAAAAGTCATACCACCTTTCAGATTGCCCTCTGTGCTTTCTCCCTTAAGGATAGTCACTTCAGGAGTCATGCTTTAAAGCACAAGAGTCAGGCCATATCCATCAAGGATGGAAGAAATCCCTGTGCAGTCTTTTTATTCCCTTATTTATTGCTATTTGGTAATTGTTTGAGATTTAGTTTCCATCCAGCTTGACTGCCGACCAGAAAAAATGCAGAGAGATGTCTGCACCATGCTTTGGCTTTCTGGTTCTATGTTCTGCCAACGCCAGGGCCAAAAGAACTGGTCTAGACAGTATCCCCTGTAGCCCCATAACTTGGATAGTTGCTGAGCCAGCCAGATATAACAAGAGCCACGTGCTTTTTGGGGTTGGTCGTTTGGGATCAGCTACTCGCCTGTCAGTTTCACTGGTACCACTGCACCACAAACAAAAAATCCCACCCTATTTCCTCCAATTTTTTTGGCTGCTACCTACAAGACCAGACTCCTCAAACGAGTTGCCAATCTCTTAATAAATAGGATTAATAAAAAAAGTAATTGTGACTGAATCTGGTTGTCTTGCTTTGTCTAGTGAAAGAACTAGTGTGTGCCTGTTGTGTTGTCTAAACACCATCTAGAAACAAACCATCAATTCGAGTATTGAGGTAGAAGAGAAAATGGTTCCCTTTTCTGCAGTCTCATCTGTGTTTGATCTTTCATAGTAAACTCACAGAGAGAGGAAGTTTGTCACTCTAAACCCATTAGTTCATGCTTCTGTGGAGCCTGGCTAGTCCCAGAGCTATCACCCCAACCCACATTATATTTAATTGATGAGTAAGAATAGAAGGTATCATAGAATCAGAGAGATGAAAAGAGCCACCTAACAGCCTTACCAACTTTGGCAAATTTGTCAGCAACTTTGGGCCTCTGTTTCTTTAAAATGAAGATGACAGTCCCTGCTCTATAGCGTTTTGTCTGTGTGTTTTAGTGCCCTTGTTGTTGTTGAGTGAATAGACACGTGAAAAGGTACTTTGCTTAGTGTTTGTTCTGTTAATTGGCAGAGTAAATGGCAGGCAGGCTTAACAATATTTCCAAGCCTGTTCTGTTTTTGGTTTCTTGGCAATCTTGTAATGAACTTTTAACCTCCAGACTATAACCTGGGTTCATATTTCTCCATCTTGATACTAAATGTGTAAAACCTCCAGACCCTTATCTCATAAATTGATCAGGACATCAGTAATTCCTGAGAATATTCTATAACTCTATATGTTAACCTTTTGGTTACAGGACTGACAGAAGTTGTTATAGGGAAAATGTTCATTTTAAGCTTTACTGAAGTCCACCAACGAAAATTCAAAGTAAAAGAGAACAGTGGTGGCTAGTTGAATGACCCACTCCCTAACATGATAATGCAGTATTGGTAACTATAGTATTCTGAGCATCTCCCAGACACTGTTCTCTTTTAATTTATTTAATCTCATATTTAATCCTAGGATGTAGGTTTTTTAAAAAATGTAACTCCATTTTAAAGGGAAGTGAGCAGACTCAGAATGCTTAAATTACTTGTCCAAGCCTACTCAGTTTGTAAGTGAAGGGTCCAGAACTTCATTGTCCATTATATTATCCACTAGCCACATGTGGCCATTGAGCAACCAAAACATGGCTAATGTGAATTGAGATATGCCAGATGTGTAAAATATACACCAGATTTTGAAGACTTAGTACAAAAAAAGAGTGTAAAATGTAAAATGTCTTATTAATGATTTTTATATTGATTACATGTCTAAATAATACTATTTTGAATATATGGGATTAAATAAAGTATATTATTAATTTTACCTGTTTTTTTTTCACTTATTTAATACAGTTACCATAAAATTCAAAATTATGTATGTGGCTCACTTTGTGTCTTGTGTTCTTGTGTTTCTAGTAGACAGCTCTGGCAAATAATTTGAAGCAGCTCTGTTTACAAACAATGGTTACATGATTCCCGTAAGCTATAATATTACCAGCCTTTGTTTTTGTAATTTACATATGATTGAACAATATTAGGTCATACCTTATGAAAGTGCAGTTTTTGTAGGTCAAAATTTGTTGAATATTCGCATTCAGTAGAGTTCAACATAAAAGGTGATGCTGACTGAAAAACGTGGTAATGAAAATACAAATATTACCTAAGCCCCACTGGCAAAGCCCTTGATGAAACTGATGGTTACATATAAGCAAAGCACCACTAAGTGGAACAGCACAACCTACTCCTAAGCAAGTTGGGCTATTGCATGAAATGATTTCAGCCCTTAGAAATCTTCATTAATGTACCTGTGACAACCTTTCCTACCATTTTTTAGGGGAGAATAAAAAGAAGAAGCCAAAAACTCACTGTTCCTTGCAGTCACTAGCCTTGAGATGACATTACTTTTCTATCTGGGAATAAACTGAGCTGTGCTCCTTTTGCTAATAAGCCTTAGACTATGGTTGGACCTATGCTTTGTCTTCCTGAAACACATATAATGTGTGTGGGAGGCGAATTGCTTTTTAAAAAAAAAAGAAGCAAAATTTCAAATAGAAAATTAGATTCAAAGTCTTAGAAAGGGCCCATAAAAGCGAAAGACCAGGACTTCAAGCGCATCATGGCAAACCTGTCTCTGAACTTTAGCTAATACATGCCTTTGTTTCTATCAAAGACTATTACCTTGTAATTCTAGCAAAAACTAGATTGCATCTCTTTTTGCTAATCTACTAAATCATCACTCTATTCTCTAGTCCTTCCCTTGTCTCTGTAACCGCATCCTCTGTACTGAACAAAGAAAACTAGGATCCTGATTTTACTAACATTCCAGGTCAGGTCAGAGATAGTAGAGGAAATGTTATTTTTGTGCCTCTTTTGGAGCATAATAACTAGATCTGATGAGATTCGAGAAACAATTAATGTAAATATTAGGTAATTGTATCAATATATATGAATAATTTTACTCAACATTGCAAAGGTAATGCTTTTTAATTGCCTTTTTTAAATGAAAAAGTTGCTTCAGGTTTTTCCCTGATTGAGTCTTTATTTCCCTGAAATACTTTGTAGTTAGTTTCTTTATTTCAGCAAGTAATGGTTATTTGGAGAAGAGATGAGTGTGTTCCTGTAATTGGGCAGAGACCTTGTAAAAAGAACAGAATGTACTGAGAGAGACTTTGTGCTGTGTGATCAGAACTAGGAAAATCATTCAGCCTAAGAGAACAGACATAATTAAACAGAAAAGCAAAAAATTAGTGGTAAGAGGCCCAATATAATCTCTTAGGCTTTCCCTCCAACATGGGATTTTCTCTCCTGTAGATGCCAACCCAACTGAAAGAACACACATGTGTTCCTCAGGTGACATCACCAAGGTCTGGCCAGCCCTGGAGTTGGAAACCCTCTCCTCAGGCCCAAATCTCAATTCTGAAAATCCTGAATCTCAGGCTGTTGGGAGCAAACAAGCTAAGAAGTTATGTAATTCAATACTGCTCTAAAAGCGATGTGAAGTCATGCAGTTTGGCTTGTCCTCAAGCATGGGTGTAACACTAATTTGTTCATTTGAACCAAAATTAAACTCTACAGAAAACTGGGAGATTGTTAAATCAAGTGGCAGTTGTTCATTTAGTAAAGTATCAAATTTCACATCACCAAGTGTGCACATCTTCCCCTTGCCCATAACCTGGCCTTCCAAGAAATCACTGGCTCCATTCAAATTTCTGAAAGGTGAAATTTAGGCAGACACTGGTGGGAGAGGCACCAAGAAGCCCCAAGGAAGTCCAGCAACCCCCTGAGTATTACCCCTTCGTTACAGGCTCTGAGAGTTATCCATGAGGAATTATTCTTGTAGGATTTTTTCCACAAGAGTATACATTCATATATATATATAGTTTTAAATATGAAAATCCTCAATGGGGCAGCACAGGAAACAATTTCAACTGAAACATGCTAGAATGGATTTTCAGTTATTTAATCTCCATCCAGGAGCTGGAATAGTGAGACCACCATTGAATACCTCAAGGCAAGATAGAAGTAGAAAGGCAGGAGGGACAAGTGGAGTTGAGCCAGAAAGGAAGTTGGGGACCCTGAGCACTGACATTATGTGTGCCACACATTTAGTCGAGTTTGATGTCCTGTATATACCATTACAGCAATGAACAAATGTAGAGAGAAAAACAGAACAAATTGGTCAACTGGGCTTAACTTCAAGCAAAAGATTCAGTTGAGGAATCTCACTGTGCCATTGTCTTTCAACAGGAGTCTTTAAAAGCCAAAGTGCTAGTGGTAGAAATGATGTGACGGGAAAACGTCGCTCCTTGTTCTCAGTATCTGCCCTGTTGTGCTGGGTTTGTGGAATTGTCAGACCCCATTCCCAGGGGCCTCCCTAAAATCAGTGAGTGTTCCCAGTCCTGTGCTTCTTATATGAGGCCATTCCTGATATGATTTGGCCCTGTGTTCCCACCCAAATCTCATCTTGAATTGTAATCCCATAATCCCTGTGTGTTGTGGGAGGCACACAATGGGAGGTAATTGAATCATGGGGTCTATTTCCCCCATGCTGTTCTCATGATAGTTAGAGTTCTCACAAGATCCAATGGTTTATAAGCATCTGGCATTTCCCCTGCTGGCACTCATTCTCTCTCCTGCCGCCCTGTGAAGAGGTGCCTTCCACCATGATTGTACGTTTTCTGAGGCCTCCCCAGCCATATGGAACAGTGTCAATTGAAACTCTTTCCTTTATAAATTACCCAGTCTTGGGTATTTCTTAATAGCAGTGTGAGAACAGACTAATACAACTCCTTTTTTATCCTGTTTCCAGCCTCTTGTACACAATTGAGCTTATGGCAATTTGACAAATGTTTGCTAAATTGAAAAAGGGCATAGATGGGACTATAGCTCCAATTCTGCCACTGACATACTATGGGAGTCAGTAAAATCACCTAACTTTCTCAGTGCTTTCTTTGTCAATAAGACAAAAGCATTGGATTGGGTGACCTGTAAAGTCCTGTTTTGTTTACTTGGCAAACCTAGAACCTAAAATCTAAAACAAAATCTGACATATAGAATATGTTCAGTAATTATTTGTTGAATTAATGATTAGACGCTTGCTTCCTGTTCATTGGTACAATCACAGAAAAACACATCAGGGCAACCAAAGAATCAGAAACAAAAATTACAAATGACTTTACAGGTATTGAGAATACAGTGGTGTTGGGAAGACAGATACATGTGAATTATACTATTAGGTTGTAACAAATGTGTAAAGTGCATTGAAAATATTGAGGTTACTAGTAACAAGAAAAAATGACTCTGGCTAAATCATTAGTTTGAACCACATGAACTGGATTTTTGTTTTTGTTTTTTTGGTGGGCCAAAACTAAAAAAAAAAAGGCTGACTATTGATTATTTCACATGAGGTTCACAGAATGAATAGAACACAGGGAAAACAGACTTGGGGATTAGCAGAGATCAAGGAAGCCCTGGAGGGACTAGAGGCAGAAAAGAGGAAATCCAATGGACTGTTGCAGGAATAAGGGTGTCTTGGTACATTCAGGCTGCTATCATCTAGACTGGGTGGCTTATAAACAATAGAAACTTATTTCTCACAGTTTTGAAGACTATGAAGTCTAAGATCAAGGAACTAGCAGATTCAGTGTCTGATAAGACCCTGCTTTCTGGTTCATGGATGGTTATCTTTTCACTGCATCCTCACATGGTAGCAGGGCCAAGGGGCACATCTCAGGCCACTTTTATAAGGGCATTAATACCATCCATAAAGGCTCTGCCTCCATGAACTAATTACTTCCCAAAGGCCACACCTCCTACCACCATTACCTTGGGGTTTAGAATCTCAACATAAGAATTTTGCGGGGAAAAGCATTCAGACCATAGTGTCAGGGGAGTCACTGCTGAGACAGACACCACCACTCTGTGGAGGCTATGAGCATGGCCTCCTAATACTTCCTTACTCAGTGCTTCCCTCATTCAAGATGGAAAGTTCCAGAAGAAAGAAATCAGTTGGCTGAACTTAGGTCATGAGCCAGTTCGTTTGCTAGAACATGGGATTTTAGGGAAAGAATCTGAGTTCCTTAGCTTCCGTGGTAGGAAGAGAAACAGGGAGTAGTTACTCTCCCAGCAAGACTGCCTACATAAAGAGAAAATGGTTACATAAGAAAAGTTAAGTTTATTAGGAGGAAATATGGAGGCTGGGCCACAATGTTTAGGTATTAGTTTGCTGGGACTGCTGTAACTAAGTACCGCAAACTGGGTGGTTTAAACAACAGGGTTTTATTGTGTCAGTTCTGGAGGCTAGAAGTCTAAAATTAAGGTGTTGACATGGTTGGTGTCATCTGAGGGCTGTGAGGGAAGAGCTGTTTCAGGGCGTCTTTTCTTGGTTTGTAGATGGCCATCTTTTCCCTGCGTTTCTTCACACTGTCTTCCCTCGATATGTGTCTGATCTTGTGTCCAAATTTCCCTTTTATAAAGACATCAGTCATATTGGATTAGGGCCCACCCTAATAACTGCATTTTAATTTAATCTCCTCTATAAAGACCCTATTTCCAAATAAGATCATATTCTGAGCTACTAGGGGTCAGGACTCCAATCTACCCTTTCTAGAGAGGACACAATTAGACCTATAACAATTTAACTCTGAACTGCAGAAGGGAGTGACTATTAATAGTTATTTCTGGGGAAATTCAAGGAATAATAAACTGAATGAAAAATGGGCTTTACCAACCTGCTAAAGGCCAGATATTTCTGCCAGTAATAGGGAAAAATTTGAGTCAATTAGATCAATCTCTGTAACCTGGTCTTCTTTGTAAGACACTTTGAAAAAGTCTAGAATTGTAGACTTTCAGAGCAAACCTCGCACATTTCTATATGGATGGGCACTTCTTCCTGTACTCACTGATCCCAAACCAGGGCACACAACAGTCACCTTGACAGCTTCTAAAATTACAGATTTTCAGTTCTATCCCAAACCTACCGGGTCAGACCATTTCGGGGAATAGAAAGGGAATTTTATAGTAAAGAAGAAATATATTCCGGGTAAATCTAATGCAGTACAATGCTAGCATTTGTCAATTACTGTCTAACCAAGTGGGATATAAATGTACAAGGAAATCTTCGCAAAAATGAGACCATTTCAATGAAAGATATTTTCATGATAACTGCAAATATTTGAACTACTATCAGAAGATGAGGATCTATGATGTGGTCTGGTAACAGACTCATACTCACTTCTCCAGGAATCTCAATCATATCAGCTCCATGCTCTGTTAAGAGATGGTTGTATATCTGCCCAGCTCTCTAAAAGCAATGTTGCGCATCTCTAAAAAAAGAAGCATCTTTCTCCCCATTCTATTGCATGGCAAGGTCAGGATTGGATGCCTTGGGAAAATGTCAAATATCAAACATGAAATGTTTGGAAGATCACGGTTTGTCGTTTCCCAAAAAAGACGTATCCTAGGACAAAAAGGAGAATTGTTCCTTCACATGATGGTGCCTGCAAAAGGTTGCCATGGAAGTCTGGCGATTGGGGCAGTCTGTGATCCATCATCTCAACTAGACATTTCCTGTGGGCCTGAAGCTTTCTATGGGAACTTTTTTGAATGTTTCTCTTGTAGAGAGCCCTTCCCTGGTGGCAGCTTTTGATTGTCCTTCCCCAACTAATGGTTTTGGCTTTGCTAGTAGTCCCCAGCCAACTCAGTCTCTCCAGATAAAAAGAGCAATTCAATTCTGCAATTTTTTTTTCCAAAAATTAAATTAATGAGTTGATTAGTTTTAGGTAGCCAAAATAATAATCATTATTTTTCTATGTTCAACAACTGTTTTGGCATCTGCATATGCACCTTTAATGAGGAATGTTTCTGAGGTAAGAGGAACATTATCTGAGCTTACTACATTTGAAATGAATGTTTTCCCTACTACGTTGCAGTGCTTGGTTCAAGCATCTGTTTTCCTCCCCAGCACCTTTCTGCCTGGTGCAGAGGAAAGGAGAATGAATAAGCAAAGAACTGAATTGTCTGCGTAGCCCAGTATTTACTACTTAATTGGTTGCCAGGGACCAGATTGCCACAATTTATTTCTAAAGAAAACAGACGTTGCAATGAGAATGTAAGTACTTGACTTCTGGAGTCGTGCGATAAAATGTGTGAAAATGTCAACTCATAGTGCCTAGCACACAATAGGTGCTCCACAGATGTCCGTGTCCATTCTTCTTCTTCCTAATCATATTATATGCTTACCTCATGGCATCTTTCTTAGTGGCAAATCTCCGCCTACAGATAGCTTCTATGCTTTCTTCAAACCCATTCCAATGATGCTTGCTTGACAGCTATTACCTGGCCATCAGGCAACACTTGTGTAAGTTGCTCATCAATTAGGAGGCACTCACCAAAGCCAGCCCAGGTTCATAGATCCCTCATCTGTACTCACAACTTACCAATTACCCACTTCTTTTGGAAAGCTGCCCTGGCTACAACTGTGCCAGAGTACCCCAGAGGGCAATTGTCCATTGTGTGATGTCCTTGGAGGAAGGAAGGCATCTGCATTTTTAAGGGAAGGGGAAGACAGCAGTGTCCTGACACCTGTTGAAACTTCGGTATCCTGGGAGTTCACTCAGCTGGTTCTTAAAGGTTGTCTGTCTCTTACCATGGCAGAACACAATTGCTTTTAAGGAATGTTTGGATAAAACATTTTCCAGGCCACATTTATCCCCCTGCAGGACTATGTTATATGTGACAACATTCCAATTTTGAGGCATGACTTGTGCCAATCCACACAGGCAATTAGAGCTGACACATTCCATGAGTTATTGGTCAAGCCCTCAAGAGACCAGAAAGAGAACAACAAAGGAAAACTTTACCAATAAAAGGAACCAATTGGAGTTGTGCATGAAGCCTTCAAAAAGAAATTTCTTCCTCAACTTGTCTTGTCTTGTACTGTCTTACTATGTCTTCTGCCTAAAACCTCCACAAGTCTAGGTGGGACATGGTGGTGTGTTGGATGCTGTGCAGTGTGGCTAAATGTGGTTGATCTTCGTGGTACAATACTTGAATATGGACCACCTGAGGTGGAACTTGCAAAACTCAGGGACTGTTTCTGACAAATATAGTTTAAAACCTCAAGTCACATCCAGTGACATCACAGCCTGAAAGCAGCCCTTACACTAAAAAGTGCAACAGAGGTGCATGGAAAGAATATCTGCCCCCACCTCCACGACAATCTACTAATCATCAGATATGCCACATGCACAAATTATGTAGTGAACCAAAATCCCTTCTGGAGAAGGTTCTGTAACATCATTTTCTAATTACAAATACCATTAACTCTTACCTAAGTCTCTCACACAAACAAAATGCTATTTCAAGGTTTCTATGATCTTTGGAAAAATCAACCAGGAGTTCAAAAAGGAAACCTATTCCACGGATGGTTGTGGAAATTTCCGTAGTTCTAGGGGCCTGATTCTCTGATCTCTGACCTATTTTTATCCCCTGAGTATCTATGCAAGTATAATTATAGGATGTATTCATTGAACCATTTGAATTAACAGAAAGTCTAAATGCAAGCTATCATTTAAGAATGCAATGTTAATGTTTTCAAGTATTCAGTGTGCAGTGACTCTAGAACAAAGTGTTATATAATAGAAGCTTTGGGAAATCACACAAATGATGTAGATAAGACACAGAACTATTTTTAATTGTCAGCTTTTGGTATGTAAACAGCTTTTGAAGAGTTTTAAATTATTATCACATATGTTTAATAAGTTCAGTGCAATCTTTTCAAGCTTTGTTAAAAAAAATTCTTTCTGATACCACAGTCAACATACTGTCTTGGCACTATTTTAAAAATTCATGTTCTCTCCTTAAGCAGAATGAATTTATATACTCTCTCTACCAAGAAACAGTACACATTGTTGGGCCAGGCACGGTGGCTCATGCCTGTAATCCTAGCACTTTGTGAGGCCGAGGCGGGTAGATCACTTGAGGTCAGGAGTTGGAGACCAGCCTGGCCAACATGGCGAAATCCCATCTTTACTAAAAATACAAAAATTAGCTGGGCATGGTGGCACACACCTGTAGTCTCAGCTACTTCGGAGGCTGAGGCAGGAGAATCACTTGAACCTGGGAGGTTGCAGTGAGCTGAGATCATGCCACTGCACTTCAGCCTGGGGGACAGAGCAAGACTCCATCTCAAAAAAACAAAACAAACAAACAAAAAAACAGGCCAGCGCGGTGGCTCACGCCTGTAATCCCAGCACTTTGGGAGGCCGAGGTGGGCAGATCATGAGGTCAGGAGATCAAGACCATCCTGGCTAACACGGTGAAACCCCATCTCTACTAAAAATACAAAAAATTAGCTAGACGTGGTGGTGGGCGCCTGTAGTCCCAGCTACTAGGAAGGCTGAGGCAGGAAAATGGCATGAACCCAGGAGGCGGAGCTTGCAGTGAGCCGAGATCACGCCACTGCACTCCAGCCTGGGTGACAGAGCGAGACTCCATTTCGAAAAACAAACAAAAAAGAAACAGCATACATCATAATTATATATAGCAGCAAAATAAAATACTACATTAAACCACATAGACTATCTACAGAAATTTAAAATATAAAACCAAAAACCCACATAGACTTATGATAAAGCAACAATAGATTACTAAATCAAGGATGATCTATTGTATGTGGGGGTGACTTGTTTGTTTTTACAAATGTTATTCAATTTTAAAAGCAAATCATTATGCACTTGGACAGCATTGAGAGAAGATGAGAAATGGTTGCCAGAGAAACATCTCTGTTTTGGGTAAAAATTTAAAATATAATCTCTATTATGTTCCTTATGGTTCCACACATAAAATACCACATAATAATTTCTCTTATAGTCAACTGTTAATAAAATATAAATGTTACCTGATGTCGCAGGAAACTTCCTTAAATGAGATTATAAGAATACAATGCATAGATTATCTGTTTTTATCTTGGCTGCCAGTGAACTCAGAGCTAAATTTTATAGCTTACCACAGGCATTTCCTTAGCCTAGCCTAGGTTGTCAGGTAGAATTTTCTCCTTTTTCGTTCTCTGCTTTCTATTACTTAACTCCCATTCTGTTACCTCTCTTTTTGCTGCAACTCATATTTTTCTGGAGATGGGCAAGGAATGGATAATACCAATAAAAGGAAAAATTAACATTAATGAAAATGAAGACCGTGCCAAGCTCAGTCTCCATATGAATAATCACAATTTCTAAATTAGTGGGGGTTTTTTTGTTTTTTGTTTTTTTTTGAGACAGAGTCTCGCTTTGTTGCCCAGGCTGGAGTGCAGTGGCACAATCTCAGCTCACTGCAAGCTCTGCCTCCGAGGTTCACACCATTCTGCTGCCTCAGCCTCCCGAGTAGCTGAGACTACAGGTGCCCGCCACCACACCCAGCTAATTTTTTTGTATTTTCAATAGAGACAGGGTTTCACTGTGTTAGCCAGGATGGTCTCAATCTCCTGACCTTGTGATCTGCTTGCCTCAGCCTCCCAAAGTGCTGGGATTATAGGTGAGCCACCGCACCCAACCTAGTGTGTTCTTTATTAACAGAGTTTTGCTTCATTTTTACATATTTGTATGTTTTTCTTGTATTTTATCTGTATTTCCTATCTTCATAATCTAATTTTTTCCCCCTTGGGATCATAGTCAGTGAGTAACATAATCACAGAAATCAGCAATTTGAGGGTTGTGAGATAGTTTCTTTATGCAGAAAGGCAACATTGAACTTCTTTTTTCTTCAGCTGTAAAATAAGGAAAAGAGAACATATCTTTTTTTTTGAGACAGAGTCTTGCTCTGTTGACCAGGCCAGAGTGCAGTGGCGCGATCTCGGCTCACTGCAACCTCTGCCTCCTGGATTCAAGCAATTCTCCTGCCTCAGCCTCCCACGTAGCTGGGACTACAGGTGTGTGCCATCACGCTTGACTAAACTTTTTGTATTTTTAGTAGAGATGGGGTTTCACCATGTTAGCCAGGATGGTCTCGATCTCTTGACCTCGTGATCCTCCTGCCTCGGCCTCCCAAAATGCTGGGATTACAGGCATGAGCCACGGCACCCAGCCAAGAGAACATATCTTTAAGAATTACAGAATGTATCTATAAAGTAGCTAAGACAGTTTCTGTCATGTGGTAGAAAAGCATCTCAATAAATAGTAGCTTTTATACAAAGAAAGTGCTCTAACTTTCTTCCAGTGATATAGTAGGAAAGTTCTGGACTCAAAGATGTAAGACATTATTAGTCTGGTTTTAGTTTTGCTGCTCACCAGATACATAAATACTATGGATACACCATTTAATCTCAGAGAAATTACTCTCCACTAGGAGTAGAATGAAAACTGTATATATAGTTTAAAGTAGAATCCTGCTATGGTTTGAATGTGTCCTCCAGATTTCATGTGTTGGAAACTTAATTCCGAAATTTGCTTATCGATGGCATGTGGAGTTGGGGCTTTTGGGAGCTAACTTGGATTAGATAGAGTCATCAGAGTGGTGTCCCATGATGGGACTGGTAGCTTTATAAGAAGAGGAAGTGAAACCTGAGCTGGCATGCTCTTGCCCTCACACCATGTGATGCCCTCTGCCATTTTACAGTGCAGCAAGAAAGCCCTACTCGGGTGCTAGCACCTTGATCTTAGACTTCTCAGCCTCCAGAGCTGTAAGAAATAAAATTTCTTTTCACTATAAATTACTCAGTCTGTAGTATTCAAGTATAGAAATGGAAAATGAACTAAGATCAATTTATATTAAAAAGTAAAAAGAAGTGAAATTATTTTTAACAATATATTTTAACACAGTACAGCCAAAATATTATAATTCCAACATGTGATTAATATATAACCTTATTAGTAATACATTTTATGTTATTATTTTTTAATCAAAAGTCTTCAGTATCTAGTGTGTATCTTACACTTAACCATACATCTCAATTTGAATAAGCCATACTTTATGTGCTCAGTAGCCACATGTGGCTAGTGGCTACAGTACTAGATAGTACAGAATTAAAACTTCTGTTTCTACTATTAAGAAATAGAAATAATCGTTAACACTGAATACTGGCGAAGATGTATGAAATGAACATCTTTCTGCAATGAAGTTAATTCATAAATACGCTTAACTCTTTTAGGACCAATTTTGACT
The DNA here is from genome assembly GCF_028885655.2 of Pongo abelii. NCBI lineage: Eukaryota > Metazoa > Chordata > Mammalia > Primates > Hominidae > Pongo > Pongo abelii. Next base: position 30,966,005 of record NC_071985.2, on the reverse strand, counting down.
ATCAAGATTGTTGTAAACCCATCAACAAGGAATTAGTAACCAGAATACATAAGGAGCTCAACAACTCTATAGAAAAAAAAATGATAATCCAATCAAAAAATAGGCAAAATATTTGAATAGATGTTTCTCAAAAGAAGACATACAAATGGCAAACAAGCATGTGAAAAGGTGCTCAACATCATTGATCATCAGAGAAATGCAAATCAAAACTACAATGAGATACATCATCCCAGTTAAAATGGCTTATGTCCAAAAGACAGACAGTAACAAATGCTGGCGAGGATGTGGAGAAAAGAGAACCCTTCTACAATGTTGGCTGGAATGTAAATTAGTACAATCACTATAGAAAACAGTTTGGAGGTTCCTCAAAAAGTTAAAAATTGAGCTAACACATGATCTAGCAATCACACTGCTGGGTATATACCCAAAAGAAAGGAAATCAGTATATCAAAGAGATATCTGCACTTCTATGTTTATTGCAGCATTGTTTACAATAGCTAAGATTTGGAAGGAACCTAAGCGTCCATCAACAGATGAACTGATAAAGAAAATATGGTACATATACACAATGGAGTACTATTCAGCCATAAAAAGAATGAGATCCAGTCATTTGCAACAACATAGATGGAACTGGAGATCATTATGTTAAATGAAATAAGTCAGGCACAGAAAGACAAACATTGCATGTTTTCACCTATATGTGGGATCTAAAAATCAAAACAACTCAACTCATGGACATAAAGAGTAGAAGGATGGTTACCAAAGGCTGAGAAGGAGAGTGGGAGGGTGAGGGGCAGGTGGGGATGGTTAATGGGTACAAAAAAAGTGGTTAAAAAGAATGAATAAGACCTACTGTTTGATAGTACAAGAGGGTAGCTATAACTTAATTGTATATTTTGAAATAACCTAAAGAGTGGACTGGATTGTTCATAACTCAAAGTGTAAGTGCATAATCTCCATAACGTGCTTATTTAATGCCTGTATTAAAACATCTCATGTACCCCATAAATATATATACCTATTATGTATCCACAAAAATTAAAAATAGAAAAAGATGGTTATACATAATTATATACATCCAGTAATGCTGTTTGTGGGAAATTATCTTAATAAAATAATCACAATAGCTCCAGACACAAAGATATTCATTACAGTCTTAATTATAGTTACAGAAAATTAAGATAATCCAGAGGCCCAAATATATGGATTTAGTTAGATAAATTACTTATGTAATATATATAACACAGTATAACCCTACAGGATAATATTACATAGTGGTTGAAATCACTTTGCATTAGAGAGATGGAAGTATTTTCAAGCTATGTTTTGGTGATAGTTGCACCGCAGAATAAATACGTTAACATTTGTCAAACTATACTCTTATGATTGAGTGAATGTTATAGTATGTAAATTATATGCCTCAATCGAGCTATTAAAATGCTATAGCAGAATATTTAGTAAAATGTAAAATGCTCACAATTGTTGGTTAAATTTTGCCAAAATCTCTATGTGCAAAAATAATGAGACACACGGTAAATTTGTAACAGTTGTTACCTAAGGGCAGTAAGATTTGGTGACACTGTCATTTTCTTTTTTGTGCTTTTCCATACTTTCTAGATTTTCTATACAAATATTTAATAGTTTATCATTAGAAAGCAGAAATGTTACAAAATTATGTTTATGAAGAATTGCTGATATCATACAAAAAATATATCTAGTTCGATTTGAAGTGGCAAGCAGTATAGAAAAGTGCATGCAGAGAATAGCTGAACCTTGAGAAGAGCAAACACTTCCATACTGCTTACTTTATCAGGCACTGATTATCAGCACTATTAAGTGCTTTGCATTTATTAATACACGTAGTCTTTACAACAACCCTATGAGATAGAGTCTATTACAGTCCCCATTTTTCAGGTGAATAATGTGAGATAACCAGAGAAGTACATGGGCCAAAGTCATACAGGTCTTAAAAGGAGGAGCTAAGAATACAAAAGCAGGCAATGAGCTCCAGAACCTATGCGCTGACCTGCTGCTATGCAATGCAGCAGAGAAACGGACCAAAAGGCTCATCGTTCTTATCTCTGTGTGATGCGAGACTAGTTCTTATCTCTTTGGGTTATTATTATTTTTTGCTTTATTATCTTCACATAGTAAACACACATTATTATATTGACAAATAAATTTTATTCAAAAGATAGAATCATTAAACCACATCAATAACCCAAAGCTAATAAGCACTGCCTATGTCAAGGGGTTTGGTAAGGATTCCATATAAACGGAAAGGCCCTCTCTGTGTAAGGTAATGTGACAATTTTGCTAGCATTGTGTCAGCACAGTGCGGGCCCTTGATTGTTTTTGCTGACTTTCTGAAGAGCCACGGGGTGGAGGGGATGAGGCCTGAAAGGGAAGTGCGTGGAGCTTACTTAGGCAGGTGGCCAAAATGGCGGCTTGGCCACTGCGGCAGAAAGACACCGGGCAAAAGTGCATCTAGGATATTTGGGAATAAGATTCAATTGTCTCAAGTCCATTGCCTTGAACCCTGGGTCTATTTCTCTTTTGTCTGTAGCCTGTCATCTGAAAAGTGTCGTGTTCCAAAAACATTTTATTCATTAAATTTAGCCCCTGCCTTCCTCTCCTAAAAGTGGATCTGTGTTGTCCAGGTTTCTGACGCTCCCCCTCCTCTCCTGGAAGTCCCCTGGGCAAGACAGGAGTAAGTGCAGTGGTCGAGATCATGGCAGCAAAGGTGACCTTGTCTGCAAATTGCACATGTCCTTCCTCGCCACAGAGATGGGATTCCAAAACAGACCCAGTAAAAGCCAGTTGAGGAGTTTCACAGAGTCACAGCAGGGTGTTCAGCTTTTTACATAGTTGTGGGATGACTCACTACCAAATGCTTCCTAAAAGAGACTCCTTAAGTTACGGTAACATTTTAGAATGGTATTTATAGTGCCAATAGAAAATAGGAGGGGCAAGTTATTTGGAGCATTGCCTTTTTCTGCACACTCTCCTCCCTGCCAGCTATTTCTCTTTTTCCGTTTTCACATCTTCTTTGTCCCCTGCCCGAAGGCAAAGCCTGCAAGAGACAGCCTTCTAATGGCCAAGGGGCTCTGCAGCTGACCCCATGTACTGGCAATAAACAACCTTTCAAATGTTCCCATTATATCCCCCTCAGTCCCAAATCCCCACCCTAGCCCCTCCAGCTAGACCCTCCAATCTGCTATGCTCCTTCCAACAGTTCTGTTCTCTGTTTATTAACAATTCAGATGTACTGTCTTGAAATGAGTGGAAATGCCAGAGGTTATTTGTTCTGGTTTCCTTCCACTGTGTATGCTCCGTTTCCGTGGCTGTCTGTTGGTTACCTAGGATATGGCCAGGGGAGGCAAAGGATTGGCCGGGAGCTTGGATGGATTCCCTGGGAGGCTGTGGAGCAGGGCTTAGTGGTCACTAGGATGCCCTAATTGAGTGCCTGATTAACCACTCAATGACCCCTTCTGGGCTGGGCTCACAGTGTCCTCTCCAGGACTCCAGGAGTTCCACATCCATACCACTGTTTTGGCTCTTCTTCACTGGTATATAAATTTGTATATCTGTCCACCGCAAGGCTATAGGATTCTCTAAAACAATGATTATATATTATTGTGTGTTGTGTCTGGCACAGTTCAAAGCACACAAATGGTGCTTGATATATGTAAGTCAAATTCATACCTAAATAAGCACTTATTCTGGTTTTTTTTCTTTTTTTAGTTTGAAATAATTTTGGCTTTTAACATTCTAATAATGATTTTGATGGAAAATACACCCCATATTTATTAATCACCAATTGCATCAAGACCCTTTTAGCTCTATTAACTTCTTTACCCTTCACAACGACTTTATGATAAAGTAGATATTATCATCGTCATCATCAAATTACATATAAAATCACCATGTTCAGGGAGTGTAAGTAGTTTTGCCTGAGATCTCTGTTAGGAAGTGGCGAAGCCAGGATTTGGGTCTCTGGGTGTCTTATTGCTTACACTGCTCCGTAAAGCCCCCAAACTAGACTGCTACCTGTATGTATGCTTTAATCATGTGAATTAAACTGGAAAAATGTGTTGTTTTGAAAGTCACTCAAAGAGTTAATGTTGGAAATAAATGAATGGCTATGTGGAAATTTTAAAAGTTTATTATCATGGAAAATTTCAAACATACACAAAAGTAGCAAGAAGAGTACAGAAGCTTCATGTATCCTTTATTCATCTACAACTGCTTTATTTACATTATTCTTCACTTTCCCTTTTCCTCCACTGGATTATTTGGAAAGAAATCCCAGATAGTGACTCAATTGAATAAGATCTTTAAAATTGTTAACACAATGATATTTCTGCTCCTGGAACATAAACATGCTTAGACAATTTTGGTAAAACCATCCAGAGAAGCTGATTCCCTCTGGGTGTTAGAACTATTCAGCTGCTGTGTATACACACACACACACACATATATATATATATACACACACACATACACACATATATATACATATATACACATATATACATAATATATATATAATCTATATATATAGAATATTAATGAATATATATATTATCTATATACATATATACCTATATACACGTATTTGTGTATATATTATCTATATACATATTTATACCTATATACACACATATGTGTATATAATAATATACACATATAATAATATACACATATGTGTGTATATAGGTATATATACATATATACAGATACATATGTGTATATATAAACAGCAGCTGAATAGTTGCTGTATATATATATATATATGCTGTATATATATATATAGCCATATATATATGTGGCTAACAGTTCACTATATGTGGCTAACAGTTCACTATATATGGCTAACAGTTCACATTATCCTCAGACCCTGTTAGTTCTTCTATTAGTTCTTTAGAATATGAAATATACTCTACATAAGTGGAAAGCAAGAGATCCACTAAAGTGTACTCCATATTTTAGATAGACTCACATTTGGGGAATAAACATGTAATTTTGCATGTTCCAAGTGAACCTCAACAGAGTGCTCTAGATCAGCATAAATGTAGTAAACTTTCAGGTGCTATTACTTTTTTTTCCATTACAGGTTTTATATGCAGTATCACATAAGTGAGCTTTTTCCATTCTCTTCAATGGAGTCTCTGTCCATTTTTTCAGAGGCTGGTTGTTGGTAGTAACAGCAGGAAGGATAACATCGCCAGCATTTTCCCATGACGCCCTCAAGAGTTCAAGACTGGTTTGGAGAAACATCCAACATTTAAATGTGTATAGAAAAACTTTCAACCATCCCAGCAATTTTTACAAAAGTTTTAGGAGAAAGCCTTATCAAGAATGATCTTTTATCTGGGGGAAACTGTTACAATTCTACTCTTCAGCATGATTTGGGTTTTGATCAAAACTAGAGATTGTGACAGTGGGATTTTATGCAGAGTTCTGAGGTGTATGTGCACATGCACGAACATACCAGACCAAGCAGGGGGGGGAGAGTGATTTGTAAAAGTGACAGGAGGGGCACATGAGTGAGAACCATTTTGGTGTCTGTAGCTTTATATACCTGGGGATGTCAGGTCTAAAAATAACTCTCCTTTGGAACCATTGTTGTTTATCTGTATCCTGGGTTTTCCCATTCTTAAAAATACCCTGACATACGTAAAAAGACTGTATTCCAAAGGTTAATGCCCGTTAATCCGAAGGGAGTGGTGAGTAAATTCCTTATATATCAGTCTAAGAATAGGTCTTGGAGCTATTCAAGTGTGTGCCATCACGTGAGCAGTTTCTTCTTTTTTTAAAGGAAACAAATGGTAATGGTTGGGGAAGAAAAGGAATAAATGGTAAAAAAAAAAAAATGGATAAAAGGGTTTGGATAAAATAAAATTTACCCTAAGCATATCTCTGTGGCTTGAAAGAATCACTGCATAGAAAAGGTTTTATCTGGGGCGGGGTTGTGGGGGGAGAAATTGTCTGAGAATATTTTCCCCGCTGTGGCATTTCCCATTGGAGCCTAACCCAAAACTCTGAAAATCCAAGGACAGTGAACACTTTTATTTTATTTTTTTCTTTTTTAAGGCTGCTTTGCACTGTGATTTTTTTGACTCAAGGGATTCTGATTCTTTCCTCTGCATGCAAGGATAACAGGCCCTAGCCATGTCCAGCTTGCCCCCTCAACACAGGTCAGAATCCCTTTCGGATTTCTGTTTCCAACAGAATGTCTGGCAACCAGACTTTCTGAATCAGCGTTGTTTCTGCACTGCTGCTCCTGACACGCTGGAGGCCAGGCAAAGAGCAAAATAAAAAGAATTGAAACTAATTCCGCAAGGCTGGTAAAGGTTTCAGATACAGCCCAGTTTACTCTCTGAATCCGTTGTTCTCCTCTGTGCCCCTTTATGCTTCTGGGCACCACCCTCTAGGCGAAAGAGTCTCCTGGGACCAACACCTAACCGGGTTTCCTCACAGTACCTGTTTATATGGTGAGTTAAAAACAAGCAAAATTTAAAAACGGTATACATCTGGACAAGTTGGAAAGGTCAACTGGATTTTTTTTTTAAGGATGTATTTCTGCATGACTCACTGGGCCTTCTCACTTCCTGCTAAAATTATTACAAAATATATCTGGAAGACAATGAGCCTGCTGATGACTTCCCTTCACGGACTACACACAGTCCTGTGGTATCAGGTGCCCCTTGGCAAGCTGCCCTCTTTCTTGGTCCCCTCTCCAGTGTCACTAGCAAAGACACAGACTGACCACAGATAACCATTACTTCTCCCACGCTGGCTTGTTCCATTAAGCATTTTGGGAAAACCAAATGGCTATTGATGATGATTGAGATTTTGCTCATGTGCAGCCGTAAAGGGCGGGAAAAACACCACTCTGGAAAGGTATTGGATGATAGCTGTGAATGACATTTCTTATGAAGACTGCTATTTTGAAATGTGCTTTGTAATAATATTTCAGGCACTCAGTTTAGATTTCAAGTTCTCAAGCAAAATTATATACAGTAAGGAGGAAACTCTCTGCTCCCTTTGCAAATTTTTGTTGGTGGTATTCTCATAATCCTATTTTTTTTCTTATAGGACAAATTTATGTGTCTTCTGAGATATTATTATTATTATTATTATTAATATTATTTTTAGAGGGAGTCTTGCTCTGTCCCTCAGGCTGGAGCGCAGTGGTGCTACCTCGGCTCACTGCAACCTCTGCCTCCTGGGTTCAAGCAATTGTGCTGCCTCAGCCTCCCGAGTAGCTAGGATTACAGGCAAGAGCCACCACACCCTGCTAATTTTTGTATTTTAGTAGAGATAGGGTTTCAACACTTTGGCCAGGCTGGTCTGGAACTCCTGACCTCAAGTGATCTGCCCGCCTCGGCCTCCCAAAGTGCTAGGATTACAGGCATGAGCCACTGCACCCGGCCCTGAGATATTATTTAGATGTCTCCTGAGGTAATTAGTTGTGTGTTCCCGCCCCTCCTCTTTATTTGTAGTATTTTCAAAGAAAGATCTATTTTAAAATGTCACCAATTTAGATAAAGATGGGAACCTTTTAAGTACTTATAAAACATTATAAGTTTTATAAGTTATTGCATTAGTGTTCATGCAAAAAATAAATGTCATAACAACAATTATGCTATATCCAGTCCCAGGCCCACCTCTTCTCTTAGATCCTCCTCTTGCCCAGTCCTTGCAATTATTTATTCACATCCTTGTGTTGCCGACTCACCACTCTGAATCTTTAGCCCTAACCTCTCCCCGAGCATTATTCACCCATCTCTAAGGGACAGTTGAATAATTCACTTACATGACCAGTCACCTAAACCTTACGGTTATCACCTGGGGTGATTTTGCCCCTCAGGAGATATTTGACAATTTCTGGAGGTTTTTGGTTGTTGAAACTTAAGGGAAAGGTGCTATTGGCATGGTGGGTAGAGGCCGGGGATGTTGCTAGATACCCTAGAATGCATGAGAAAGGCCCCCATGACAAGGAATTCTCTGACTCACAATATCCATAGTGCCTAGATTAAGAAATCTTGCCTTAATCTAAGAAGAAATTTATTCAGTTTTCCTCCTAAATCCCACTTTTTCCATTAAGCTTTTTTTTCTGAGAGGAGAGCAGTGGCTCATGCCTGTCATCCCAGCACTTTGGGAGGCCGAGGTGGGTGGGTTACTTGAGCCCAGGAGTTCAAGATCATCTGGGCAACATGGTGAAACCCTATCTCTACCAAAAAAAAAAAAAAAAAAAAATTCAGCCTTGTGTGGAGGTGCATGCCTGTAGTCCCAGCTATGCAGGAGGCTGAGGTGAGGTGGGAGGGTCACTGGAGCCAGGGAAGTCAAGCCTGCCACGAGCAATGATTGTACCACTGCACTCCATGCACTCCAGCCTGGGTGACAGAGAGAGACCCTGTCTCAAAACAAAACAAAAACCTTCTCTGAACAATTCTAGTTATTCCTTCCTTTGAACTCTACTGCGTATTTGTCACTAAGTGATGTACTGCTCTATATTATTTTTTTGGATGTGTGCGTGTATAGTTCATCTCCCTAAATGAACTTGAGGTTTCCTGGCAGCAGGGCTTATCTCCTCTTTTCTTTTTATGCCTTTAACTATGCCCAACCCAGTGCTCTGCACTTAGCATATACTCAATATGTTTCAGATAAATGAATATATCTTCAGTGAATGGTTGAATCCTAAAGTTTAAAGATGATACATTGGGGTGATGGCAAGCTTTCCCAAGAAACTCAGACAAGGGGTAAGAAAGGTTGCTGTTAGAAATTTAAAGAAATTAAATAAGCATATAACAGAAATAGCATGTCTTCTGGGGTTTATAGAAATATTAATTAGATGTTAGTTAACTATAATCTTAAACTTTTAAATAAAGACATGCAGCACAAGAAGAAAGGAATAGCAGAATTAATAATTTACCTTCAATCTTAGAGGATTGAAATTGCTGAATTTGGGGGACACATGTGTAGAGGATTGTTCCCTGTGATATGATGGAAATTTTATTGAACCGTATCTTCACTTAGATGACATGATCCTTGAGACATTTCCCTTCCATTTGTTTCAGTTCCATGCCAACCAAACAACATTCAGATTAATAACCCAGTTTCCCAGCTGGGAAGATGGGAACGTTTCCATCAGCGTGTGCAAAGGGATGCCTTAGCTAGGAGGGGCAAACATTTAAGACTCTGGACAGAGATATCACCCACAATAAATTAGTAAATTGGTCTTTTGGCTTATACATTAATCTCCTGTGGACTAGTGTGTGAGTGGCTCCCCAAGATTCTGACCATGTCTGGGATTATTGATAAGGTCCGTTTGCTGGGCTGCAAAGTCTGAGGGCCAGATCCTGGCTTGTGACTCATTCACTAAAGCAATGCCATGTGAAAACTGCTTGACCAATAGCTAACTGGCTGTTCCCCTGTGACATCCCTATTTTGCCCCAAGCCATTCTTTTGAGCTTCAACAAATCTTAATGATTTCATCCCAGATCCTGAAATTATCACTTTGTTTTTTAATCTCCAAAGTACTTTGAAAATTCCATTCATACTTGATTTGGAAATATTCTATCGGAAAAAAAAACAAAATGCCCACATGCAGCTTCTTTTTAATAAAGGAAACGAAATGGGAAGGTCAAATTGCTTTTAGAACTTTTTATAGGCCTGGCAGCACTGGAGACATTTCATCATTGAAGAACGTGTGACAAGTAACTGGGACCATTTGCTGAGGGTTTCTCAGGGACAGACCAAGAATAGCAAAAGAGATCTTTTCTAAAACACTCCATGATTTGATTCGGTTTTCCTGAGAACAGCTAGGACTAATTAGAAATAACTTACAGCTTGTATTAGTTACATGTGAGCTTTTGTTACAAGCTCTTATATGCAAAACAAAGATTGAGTTCAACTTGATTCATCACTCTAGTTCTCTTTCCATGTTCTGCTCACATCTTTTCATTTAATTGCAAGAGTTTCTTGTTTAATGTCATTAATTAACAGAGGAAGTTGGGATGAAAATATCTCAAGTGCTCCACCTAATTATAATCCCAGTCATGAATGCTGGAGAAAATGTGGCTTCTTACTAAAAGGAAAACAGTCTAGAACAATATTATGCAGTTTATAAATTCCACCGAACCGCTGTACAAATAAACAATGCTACTGAATCACACAACAAATCATCTCACAATTAGGCCACACAAGACCAGCTGCTTTATAAAGGAGCCTGTGAGCCAAAGAGAAGGACTTTGAAGATAAATATTGCCATATGTGAAAAGAGAAAAAATTCCCAACAAACCTTAATTGCACGGAGCTTCATTTTCAAATGCTATTTGCCATGGGAATAAAGGATTTCGTGTTGTGACCCATGACTATTGTAAGCATCATCTAAAATGTGGGAGATAGAATTACGGATCTGATTGGAGGCCCTGTACGCCTGGCTACATGTGAAATGTGCCTCCTTGCTTCATCTCTTCTTCCCTTTTCTTATCCCACTGGCATTTCTCAACACTCAACATACACAATTGATTTCCCATTAATTTATGTGGATTGTCCACTTCGTACCCGAACTGAAGAAAAATGTGAAATGCAGGCTGGCCTCTCAGAACTATAACTTGATGGATATCCCCAGGGCACAGACTTATTTTAGTATTTGCTAGAGTTCAGCAAGAAGGCTATCTAAATTTGATGATCCATTCCAAAGCTAAGCATTAATGCTCTGGCTTAACTACAATTCTTAGATTCTCCTTGCATTTGACAGTAACTGCAGTTCTTGGATTATGCTTGTTACCACTTCCCTTTTTTTTTTATACCCTTGACAGCGACTGCATTTTTAACTTCATTTCTCATTTATGTCAACTAGTAGCCAGAGTAGGACAATCATACAGGAAAAAAGAAAAAAATACAAATAAAAAACCTAGAGAAATCCCAAGACACCAGAAGCTTAGGGAATAGAGCCAAGATTTGCTGGTCACAGCCACCATCGTGAAGCCCAGAGTGTAAAAGTCACCCAGAAGACCAGAAGGAAAATTCAAGGGATGGCTGACTCCATTTTTAATATTTTAATCTTTGTAAATATAATACTAGAACTTTTTAGAAGAAAATTACTTCTTGTTATTCGTATGTATATAATGTTGATGAGGCTACTGTCTCTTAATTCATAGGTGCACAACCTTTCCACTTATAGGGAGCCTTCCTTTGGTCCATGATGGGTGAAGTAGCAACATGGACATTACAGCCGTGCTTTTCCAGTGTCGTCTTTGCACTCTGTTTCCTGCAACATGTTTTTGTTTGTTTGTTTGTTTGTTTGTACTTCATGAAGGAATTTCTTCTCTCTCCTTTTATTTTATCTATATAAGTTCAGGGATCAAACCTGCCTGAAATAAATTAGAACCTCCCAAAAGGACAACCAAGCTTATCAGATACCCATAGTTTATAAATGTCAAAATATGATGCAGAATGTTTTGAGGTTGGTGATGGAATAAATGTTATGTTTTTTGAGCAATTACCATAATCTGTATAAAGTTTTATTTTAGAAAGCCTAAGAAGAAAATTAAAGAGTCAAGAAGAGACCAAATCCTTTATTCTTTTACAATGGGAATGTGTCGTTAACAGAAAAAAAATTGTGAAACACTTATTTACTTTAAAAGATACTTAGAATTTAAATTATATATAATCTGGGAGACCTTTTCTCCTGTGTAGTTAGTTACTAGTCACAGGTCATTATCTCCAAGAGTGTAAATCAGACATCCTCTATTGTTATTTTCTCAGAAGCTGCTTAAGTCATAGCTCTTCCTTTAATTCCACTTTATACTTGTAATGAGAAGTGCTAACACGATAAATGTCTACAGTGATGTTGAAAAGAATGATGGTCACCTGACTTTTTCTTCTATGTTAAATATGTTAGTTCCTGTTTGTTATGACAGAAGTGTAGCACAATAGTTAAGATTATGGGTTATGGAGACACACATATTTTTCTCATAAAGTCATGTGTGTGTGGCTGGGTACAGTGGCTCACACCTGTAACCCCAGCTTTTTGGGAGGATGAGGCTGGAGGATTGCTTGAGGCAAAGAGTCTGAGATCAGCCTGGGCAACACAGCAAGACCTCGACTCTACAAAAAACTAAAAATAAAAAATTAGCCAGGCTTGGTGGCACATGCCTGTAGTTCTAGCTATTCACTACTTGGGAGGCTGGGGCAGGAGGATCACTTGAGTTCAGGAGTTTGAGGTTACAGTGAGCTATGATTGTACCACTGCACTCCAGCCTGGGCTGGGCAACAGAATGAGATTCCATCTCTTAAAAAGAAAAGTCATATGTGTATAGAAGTGCTCCATTATTAAAGGAAAATGGTATAAATGAGATCAGGTTGAAGCAGGTATTGAAGGCAAAGGTAAATTGCACATGCAAAGGCATAGATGTTGACTAAAGAAGAAACGATTTCAGCCTGGTTTATAGATTGTTCTTGATGATGCGTGGTCAATGCCCAAAAGTAGATAGCTACATCCTTATAGCCCCACTCTGGGGCGGCCCTAAAGACGGTGGTAAGGAAAAAACCTACCAGTAGGCAGAACTTCAACAAGTGCACCTGGTTGCTCATTTTGATTAAAAGGAGAAAGGGCAAAAAGTATGGATGTACAGTGACACATTGACTGTATCTATGAGTATATCTGGAAGGTTAGGGACTTTGAAGAAGCCCTATTAGAAAATTAGTGACAAAGAAGTCTGGGGAAAAGATTTGTCGATGGGCCTCTTTGAATTTGCACCAAAGAGCAGTCTAAGCAGAGGAGGATCTCAATGATCAGGTGTGTGAGATAACCTGTCTTATGGACATCAGTCAGTTTCTCTCTCCAGCTACCCCCATCCTTGCCCAAGGGGCTCTATGAAGAAAGTAGGCATAAAAGAAAGGGTAGAAGTTATGCATGGGCTCAGCAACGTAGATTTCTACTCATTAAGGCTCACTTGGCTTCAGCCACTGCTAAGGGTCTGTCCTAGCAACAGCAAGAACAACACTTGTGTGGCACCACTACCTGGTGGGTTTAAGAAGGCACCTGATTGGAGACTGATTATATTGGATCAATTCCATCAGGTTAGAGAGATCACCAGCACTTTGTTATTACTAGAACAGACATTTACTCTAGATTTAGATTTGCCTTAACTTCCTGTAGTGTTTGTGCCAATACTACCATCTATGAACTCACAGAATGCTGCTATCACTACACATTGCTGCTGACAAAGCAATTCAGTTTACAGCAAATTAAGTGCAACATGGGGCTCATACTCATGGAATTCAGTGGTCTTTCTCTGTTCCCAATCACTGTGAAGCAGTTGGCCTGGTAGAACCGTGGGATGGCCTTTTGAAGACTGGGATACAGTGCCAACTGGATGTGAATAACTTGGAAGACAAAAGTGATATCCTCCAGGATGTTTTATTTGCTCTAATTACTGACCAATATATAATGCTTTTTCTGCCAGAGATAAGATTTACCTATTTGTGCAAATGCACCTCTCAAATCCTGGAATGGCAAATCCTCTCTATGGGAATAATAGTTATTCTCCTAGAGATAAACTAGTGGAATTTTTGTTTCCTGTTCCTGCTCTGTTAGTCTAGAGGTTTTAGTTTCCAAAGGAGTGAGCACAGTAATGATTTCAGTAAACTGGAAGTTGAGAATGCTACCTGATCAGTTTCATATGGAGCATTGTGGCAAAGTAAGCCAGTTCTTCTGCAGGTTATACACATATCACTGAAGTTGAGGTTTGGGGGTGAGAGGATAACACAGGTTCCAGTTCATCCTCATAGATTCCAGCTTATTCTCATGGATTTAGTTTGTCTTTGCTCTTCCCTACTTTATGTCTGTCTGTCTTTCTTGTCAGCCTGCTCTGTTGACTTTAAGCCCAACACCAAATGCAAAAGCAACAGCAGTAAATAGTCTAGCCCATTCGTCTAACTGTATGATGTCAAATATATATCATTCTTAATAATTTTCTCTGATTGAATCCTAAGTAACCAATCAATTGGGAATCCAATATCTGCCCCTAACTATACGTGTGAACTCAGGCGAATATCTCTAAGCCTAGGTTTCCTCATTTATAAGATGGGAATAACATTAACTACCATATAGGATTGTTGTGAAGATTTTATGAGCTAAGGGCTGAGAACTCTGCAAGGCATATAGGAAGCACCCAGTAAATAGTTATCACTATTTACAAAACTTGGCTTTGACTGCAGCTTATTTTACATAGTATCATGGTGTTTTGGACTGGAAGAGATTTTGGGAAGTCATCTGAACGGTAGCTTGGCCTAAAAAGTCCAAACTTCCCTGATCTTACCCTTCCTGGTTTAAAGTCACTATACCCAATGTAATTTACAAGATGTGTACTGGAGCGCAATTCATTATTATGTATTACCACTGAGAGACAGGTTTTAAAACAAACATTAGATTTTACAATTTGAATATCATTCTTCAAAGTAACTTTTCTAAATTTGTTTCCTTCTTCTTCTATAAATAAGGACATTGGAAAAATTTATTTTCAAAGTTCCTAAATTGTAAATTCTAAAATTCGATAAAGATCAATTAACTGAAAGGCTATTTATTCATCTAATAAAGATGTCTTTGCTTTAAAGATATTTTTGGGGGTGTTTCTGCTTAAACATTATCTTCAGAATTGGTTTTTGAGGCCCATCCAGAATAAATATCTCATTACATTATCACTAAATCTTGTTTGTGACTTAAATGAAGTTTACATTATGAGATGGCATGAGAAGACTTGGGGCCGTTTCTAAACATCTAAGGATGAAGATGGACCATCATTACAAATATTCTGATAAACATTACCAATAATGAGGTTCCAAAAATCTTTTGGGTGATATCAATACTTGAAATATCAATAGAGTTTAATTTAATATTTACCTTGGTAAATCAGAGGAAGAAGAGACTTAGTATATGCCCTAAATTGGAATCTACTTAACAGTTAAGAAGTCCAAATTCAAGTCCTGCTTCCAACATTTACTTGGTGTATTCCCTCAGGAAGCCACTTCATTTGTGGAAGTTTTTGGAACTTCATCCATAGGGAGGGAATAAGGTATCTAGCCAGGCTTCTCATAGAGTTATGGTGAGACATAAATCACATAGTAAATGTAAGAACACTTTGCTCCTTTGAAAGTACTCAAGACTCTAAAACAAGGGTTGGCAAACTATGGCCCATAGGCCAAATCCAGCCTGTCACCTGCCTTTATATAGCCCCTGAGCTAAGAATGATGCAGATGAACATTTGCACCAGTTTGCTAATGGGAAACATTACACTTGAACCCCAACTATAAAAAATATCACTTCCTCCAGGCCCCCTTTAAAGAATTTCTTTCTTCTCATTAGTAGATTGGTATTACAAAAAATTGTGCTAAATTACTATTATTATATTTTGCATTTCATTAGTAAAAATTTTGTAGATATTTGTATTCTCCTTTGTATTAGCTTCTATTTAATATCCTCTATTTTACCTCTTGGTTCACAAAACCCCAAATATTTACTATCTTATCTTTTAGAGAAAAAAAATGTGTTGATCTCTGCTATAAAGTGTTGTGCTTAAAAGGGATTTGTATTATTAGTAATAAATATAGTCATTGCTCACAAGCAAAGGTTGCTGTAAACTATTTGCTTTTCCTCCTAGTTATATTAAATCTGTTTATACCTTTAATTAGTATAATACAATATTCTTTCTTACAAATAGCAAAAAAAAAATGAGAGAGAGAGAGAGATTTGTTACTTGCCTAATTATAATCTGAATTTTGTAATCTTTGTTTTCATAAACTGAATTGCAAAATTCCAGATTTGTGTAAATCTGAAGAAAAAAATTAAATTAAATTAAAACATAAACAGAATCTGAAGAACCAAACCTAGAGTAGAGATGTTGGCTTGCCCCATGCTCTGAAAGACCATCTGAGGGCTTCTGAGACTGGTACATCCTGAGGAGTTCTCAGAGAGCGAGAGGGATGTTTCAATCATGCACCAGAGGGCCTCATGCAAGCAGGTACAAATATAGGAGATCTCTCACCCATCTCTGATGGTAGTTATGGCAGTAATAACACCCTGACGGGCAGTACAATCTTAAACATGAGACAAAATTAGTTTTGTATGAAAATGGTTTCAAATGTGGGTGTCTTTTTTGGAAATCCGAAATATCAAAGTAATCTTCAGGGACCACAGCTTCTTTTGTGTCATTTCATGATACATGCTGACGTCTTCATGTAGGAAAAGAAAAAAGAAGAATAGGGATCAAAAAAGAGGGAAGGTACAAGGAAAGGAATAAGAGATTTTCAAATGTATGCCACCTGTTTTTAATGTTGTTCAAATATGTGTCTTACAGTATGCCTGGTGTGCCTTTGTTAGAGATTAATTGGACAAATTTGATTTTATAGATGATATGAGCCAGAATTGCAAAGGTGGTGTTTCTCCTCTCCTGTGAAGAGGAAGTCAGGGGGAGATGAAAGGGAGAATAACCTTTACCTCATAATTTCCTTTCCCCTCCTCTCTGTGTAAGCCACATTAGTTTCTCAGTAAAGGTACTTGGAGAAACTTGCTAAAATTTTCCCTCATGCTTGAAATTTACTTACCCTGGGTAACAGGAAATGTGGAGTCTTGTGATGTAGATTGTTATACCAGATGGTAATCTTAGCACATGCTATTTATGTAGATCAGCCACGTGTGTGAGTCATCCATGTGAGGCTGACCTCAGCCACTGTGAAATCAGGTTCCATACCGCTGCTATTAATAAATAATAATAATGGTACTGATTAGGCATCATTTTGATGCACATCTAATGAGGCCATTACCTTTATATGATATTAAATCTGGAATTGTTTTCTTTTTCTAAATAATACTTTATTAACGACTGGCCATGTTGTTAGATTGCTATTTTTTACTGGCAAGGGCAGGCACACAATTTAACTCAGCTAAGATTAGGTAATTAAGATATCTGCCACTTGCATTGCGCTATTCATTGAATGCCCTAACTACTTTGTTCTTTCTTTGAAGCAAATGCCTATCCTTATTTAAATCATCCTCTTCTAGGTCCTGTGGTTTGAGTTATTATTTTACTGATGATAAATTTGAGTGGGTAATCCACACTCTTTCATCTTGTCTCCCTTTTAACCACTAGCTAATTTAGCGATGGAGAATAGTTTCGCTTTTATTACAGCTTTGATTATCTGGTGGTTGCAAATAAGTCAGATAGTGAAGCCTGCGCAAAGATAAATGCTTTAAAGGCAGGAAGTATGTTTTGTTTCCTTTCAACTAGTCACCTGTTCAGCCTTCTTGCCTTTAATGCTTCCCTATTTTCTTTCCGCCTTGTTTTCTTGCACTTTCCCTTCATAGTGCCTAGAACTGTGCTCTGCACAAAACAGTCAATATCTTTTTGGCTTTGTAACAACTGCAGAGATTTTCTAATATGACCTACTTTTCCAGAATGTTTCCTGCTTGTCTCTTTGAGAGACATGCTGTTACTTTTTTTTTTTTCTGTTTCTCTTACCCAAAGATAACATTTCTTACCCAACATCATTAGTGTAAAGATTCTAAGGTTTTAATGGTAATGAATTACATGCATTTGTTTTCTCTTGGCTTGTGATTGTGACTGGAGTCCTTCATTTTGTGACTGAATTCAGATCAGAAGACAAAGATAGCAAGTTCATTAAGGGTTTTAATTTGCACACAGTTCCATTGGAGAAGCAAAATGATTAAGGGTACAAAAGAGACGGGTTTCAATAAGAAATAAGAGGCATTGATTTACCTCTTTCTATTGGGAGTTAGGGAGTGAATTGTTACAGAAATTGTGCTGCCAATAATACTTAACCCGAATTTTAGGTAATTTTTTTTCTTAGTTGCTGTCTTGAGTGAGGTGTACAGCTATGAGATGTATGGAATTCTTTAGAGCAAGGTCCTGTATCATCAAGAACTTGCTAGGCTTAGATTTCCCTGAGGGCCTACAGTGGAACCCAGGAGCACATCCAGCTCTGTCTTGGCAGTTCACCCTCTCTCTCTCCTGCTGTATAGAAGGAAAAAGTGAAAAGCACCCATTTTTCCTTCAGAGGAAACAACTCTTACAAGTTTATCCAGATCTAAGCAGGGACTCATCTGAGACAGTCTCATCTCAGCAATGGTTAAGTGGTTAAGAGATGAGGCTTTGGAATCAGATCAATGTGGGACTGAGTTCCAGCCCCAGTGACTGTAACCTTTGACAAGTGGCAAAACCTCTCCTTGCCTTGGATTCCTCATGTCTTACATAGGAATAATATAGCACCCATCTCATAAATTGTCTGTGAGTATTCAATGAGAGAATCATGAAAAGTACCTGGCACCAGCAGATGGCAGCTATTTTTATCTATGATCCACTAGGTAGAACATTTCTGTGCTTTCCCCAGTCTGAAATGGAGATGCCTTTACATCATCCTTCATGGCTATTCTTAATTACTCATGTCATTTGACTTGTAAGTGCCCATCATTAGCTTTCTATCAAGCCAAATACCTATGAAACAATAGGGATAATAATTATATAAGCAGTCTTTGCAGAGCTTTGGAATACTGACATTTTGTCAGAATTTCTGGATCCCTGATCAAGATAAGTAAAAAGCAGAACATTTCTGGTCGAGGATTATTATCAATATTAACCACTTCTTCTGCTCCTGACTCTCTCCCCTGTCCCATAAAATACTAAACTCCTATAATTACGTGAGATGCCTAGGTAGTAACAAATGCAAGTGGAACTTAAGAGATCAAGACTGGAGTCAGAAGAGTTTTCAGAGCTGGCTCATTCAGCCCTAATATCCCATGATATGTGACCGTGAACTTTTTAGCTAGATTATAAACTCCTTGAAGGTCTTGTTGATTTCTGGAGGGAGGAAGGTGCGGTTAGAATTTGCAGTGGTCTGAACTAGGATAACTTCATATATGTCTTCCAGGGCTTATCTGAAAATTCCACTCATCTCCGAAAATGAACTTCTTATTCCCAGATACTTTACTATAACCTCTATACATAGCAAACATCTATCTGGTGCCTAACAGATCTCTTATTGTACAAAGCTCACATTTCATATATGAGGAACTTACACACTAAGTTGAAGGTGATTATAATAACCTGGTTAAGGAGATAAACAATTCAGTCTTGAAATGTGAAGAACACCCATTATAAAGATTTTAGGAACATAGACTGTACTTGCCTCCTCAATTTTCCTTAACACATAGAATAAATATTTGATATTGAGTTATTGTGGTCTTTTCTGCAACTTTTAAAATTATTTATTAAACTCCTAAATATCATCTTTATAAGATCCTGTAGGAAACAAAAATTAGAAAATTCTTGAATACGATTATTATTGGCGTCTATTTTAAAGGCTAGTCATTTGTTAGTTTGAGATTCTGTGTCAACAGATATCAACGTGATGGCTGACCAACATGATGATCCTGTTAGAAAATACCATGAGTCCAGAGACACTTTTGTAATGAGTCATTGCTATTGAGCTTCTTCCACAAATGGTCTTAACTTGAGCAGGACTCTTAAACCAACAAATGTTAGTTGCTAGAAAGGCATTTGGATTTAACAAAGAAGATATTAATTGTTTTGCAGCTTCTATTAGCAGTTCTTTAACCTACAGCATAAAATTTGAAATCTGAAGGGGACTTAGAGACTGAGCCAAGTCCTTATCCAGCATGTAACTCCCATCCCAAACTATCTAGAATTGTCTAGCCTCTTTTACTAACTGTTCACTAGAGATAGAATGTGAGCCAAAAAAGCAAACCACGTAAGTAATTTTAAATTTTCTAGTAGTCATGTTAAAAAAGTAATCAGACATAGGTGAAATTGATTTTAATACTATATTTACCTCAATATGTTCAAACGATTACTACTTCAGCATGTAATCATTATAAGAATTAATGAGTGTATTATTTTGTTCTCACATTGCTATAAAGAACTACCTGAGACTGGGTAATTTTATGAAGAAAAGAGGTTTAATTGACTGGCATTTCTGCAGGCTTAATAGGAAGCATGGTTGGAAGGCCTCAGGAAACATAATCATAGCAGAAGGTGAAGGGGAAACAAACAGTTCTTTACTACGGCAGAGCAGGAGAGAGAGAGAGAGAGAAGGGGGAGCCACTGCATACTTTTAAACCATCAGATCTCCTGAGAACTCACTCACTGTCACAAGAACAGCATGGGGGAAACTGCCCCCATAACCCAATCACCTCCCACCAGGTCTCGCCCCTGACACATGGGGATTACAATTCCAGATGAGATTTGGTTGGGGACATAGAGCCAAACCATATCAGCGAAGACACTTTTTTTTTTTTTTTGAGATGGAGTCTCACTCTGTCGCCAGGCTGGAGTGCAGTGGTGTG
This sequence comes from Pongo abelii, assembly GCF_028885655.2. NCBI lineage: Eukaryota > Metazoa > Chordata > Mammalia > Primates > Hominidae > Pongo > Pongo abelii. Next base: position 30,945,610 of record NC_071985.2, on the reverse strand, counting down.
ATCTTGGCTCACTGCAGCCTCCACCTACTGGGTTCAAGTGATTCTCCTGCCTCAGCCTCCCGAGAAGCTGGGATTACAGGCATGCACCACCACACCCAGCTAATATTTGTATTTTTAGTAGAGACAGGGTTTCACCATGTTGGCCAGGATGGTCTCGATCTCCTGACATCGTGATCTGCCCGCCTTGGACTCCCAAAGTGCTGAGATTACAGGCGTGAGCCACCGTGCCCAGCCATATAAGAGAAATACCTTATATTTCTCTTTTTCATACCAAGTCTTCAAAATTCAGAGTGTATTTTACAACTAAAGTACATCTCAATTTGTACCGGCCATACTTCAGGTGCTAACTAGCCATATGTGGTTAGTGGACACTGTACTGGACAAGACAGTTTCACATAGTCACAGAGGAAGAATTCACTCCAGTACCCTCTGATTTTCCTCCAGAAACCCATTACAGTGTTAAACAGTTCTCAATATCGGAAAGTTCTTCCTTATGTTGCACTAAAGCCTGCATACTTTCCATTTCTACCTTAGTCTTTGTTCTACTTTCTCAATCATATTTTTAATACTACAGAAAATTTCATATTATAATAGCTTTCAGTAGTGGCAGTATATTGTGATATAACTCTCGTTACTTTCAAGTATTCTCTTCTTGAATCTCATTTCACCCTGGCTTACTTTTGAAATTGGAATTTTTAGATCAGCTACAGAATTTTCTACTCAGAGGTATTATACCCATTGCTCCAGAGTGACAAAGCTTCTTTTGGAACAGAATTCTTTCAACTAACTAATCAGGTATCCCTCTCAGCTTATTGTTTTCTATGTATCTATGTAGTCAACACACTGTCAGGATTCTTGTTTAATTCAGTGGTAAACATGTTGACTGAGACAAGGCATAAGACAGAGGAAGAGCCATCCATGGCTCACTCTGAGAATTCTTCTATGTTAAATGCCCTCCATAGTCATCCCACTTAGGTTACAGTCATTCAACCAGTTACAAAGTCACCCATGGACTCGTCATCTCAGCCCACATTTCTTCATCTTCTCCACAAGGACATCATGACTCACCTTGTCAACTGTCCTTCCCAGGCAGTCAAAGTTCTCAGTTGTCAGAACAGGAAATAAGTTCCTATTTCTTGCTTAATTCATGAACCTCATGGTGGGCTTGGTCTGGAACCACATTTTTTCTTCTCCAATGTTCTGTCATCTTTCATATTCTTCATAGTTCCTTAACACAATTGCTAATGATTCATGGTTCTCAGCTTTTGGTTTCTTATCTCAGGGATCTTATATAAAATAAATAGTTTTCACTCTATTTCAGCATAAATTCTTTTCTATTGATATTTATTCTATGCTTTGGGTGTAAAAATTATTGTCACACATTCTGGTATAGATTATATGACTATCAGTTTTTAAATAGTTTCCATGGTTAGTTTATGGAAACAGGTGTGTGTGTGTGTGTGTATTTTCCTGTCATTGCAAATTTCTACAGTTTGAAGTATCTTGTAATTAGGGTCATGAGAAAGTGTTTACTTCCTGGGTCAGAGGCAGAGAGAAAGCAAACTTTTTGCTATGGAAACCATGATTTCCAAGAGTCTACCAATACCACTTTCTATTTTCTTTATCTTTTTCTCTCCTACCAATTCACTTTTATTGGCAGCACTGGTTGTTCTACTATTCTCTTTCTATTATTCCAACTTCCTGATTCTCTTCAAGTTAAAGAGATGGGCATCAATTTCTACTAACATGACCAATGGGTCTGAAGCTCTGTCTTTTTGGAAGCACAGAAAATCAACCAGTCAGAAGCCCAGTGGAATAATACAGTCTGTTTCTCCAGCTCCTTTTGAAGTCAGGTCTTATGTGTGTCCCAAAGCTGGGTCATTTTGTTGGCTTATTATTGACTATATTGTTTTAATGTTCTGCTTTGGTGTGTGTCTCATCTATTGTTTTGTGAACTCCTGGGCTATGTTATGTTAGGGACTATATTTTATCAATCTTTGCATTCTCTGTACCCTATCATTACCTAATAAGCACTTCATAAATAATGTGTTATGAGTGAATAAATTAATAAGTGAATTGCTTATATGACACACACACACAGTTTCCACTGGAAAGCTTCCTGTTGTGAAATACTTGTTACTTTGCTTCTCAACCCTATCCAACTATGTTGGATAGCTCTAATGATAGAAAGCTTTTATTTTGTATTAACCTAAATCTTACCCTCAGAACTTCCATTTTCCCATAGAAAACATCTTCTCTTTCCCAAGTATTTATTTTATGTATTAAACTGAAGGCTTCAGGCCTGAAAAAGATAGCAATTTTGTTTTCAACAGGAAGTACTGTGCTTATTCCTTTGCTTGTTCAACCATCTTCATTCCAGTGGCATTCCAGTGGCAAGCTTCTGGCATGCCCACCACGCAGGTCATTTAGGGAGAAATCCAAATTCCATTTAGACACATTTTGAACTCCTCTAAATATTGTGCTTTCTCAGGCTTCCAGGGAGCCAGTGTTTATCACTGGATGAATACAGTTACACAGAGATCAAGGACTTAGTTTATTCTGGGTCACATCCATTATAATGGCATAGTTTAGGCCAAGGAATCCTCTTGTCCCCAACAACTTTCCCAGGTCTAAGATTTACATTTTCTGCCGTGTTGCTCTCCTTTGAGGGATAAACCCATGTGGCCAGGCTGGGACTGCTCTGTCTTTATTCTAGAGCAGCAGGACTGCTTTGCGTAGCTCTTCCTCTCTCCTACACTCATTGCCAGACAATACAGTATGCAGAACCCAGCATCTGACACTCATACTTGGCTCAGGGCTGGCTTGTGAATCACATGTCAGAGCAGGACTTCAAATCTCATGTCCAACACAAAGAAAGATGACGCCAGTGCTTTGAAATGTCTTTAAACACGAAATATGTCAACTTAGTGACCCCTCAACTCTGTCCCCTCTCTCTCCCTTGCATTTTTTTTCAAGATGTTTAGAAACTGTGTCATCTTTGTTTCTGAAATATTATTTTAGGATTAAGGTTTGTCAATATCATGAATGTGCACTAAAAATACTGCAAGGAACATGAGACCATAATTGTATCAGCTTTGATCACACTGATTCCACTAATTAAAAATTCCACTGAGGAGAGTGCTGTGGAATCATGTAAACCCTGTGAATTACCTAATAATGATAGAAATATTCAAAGCATTAGTGATTAATGAACAGATGTGAAGAGGCAATACAAGCTTATGGGAAACCATTTCTAATGATGATGTCAGCAAGGAACAATTTGCAGACATAATTACTAAAAAATTATCAGAGACTTCCTTGTCAAGTATTTTGTATGTTTATAAAGCTGTTGGTGACTCATTTTAGAAGTCTGGGAGACTTATTTGATTTGGAATCAGGATTTTATTATAGCTTAGCTGTTATGTAATAGTTTACTCAGACTGATGGGGAGATATTCTTCCATGTCAACATAACTTGTATGGTGTGCAATGAGATTTCCTTGTAGTTATTTCAGCAATTCATATCTGAATGCTTTCCCATATTTTCAGTCCTGAAGTATATTCTCAGTTTGTAAAATGGAGTGCAAGACAGGTTGTGAGATAGATTAATTGTTCAATGGATTATCACAAACTCTAACAGTTTGCTACATTGGGACAAAGTTGTTTTGGTTTATAAATCTGGTAGTGTCATATGGAATGGCTATCTCTGGCATGCCATAAATTCAATATATGGGTGTTTTGCCATACATATGTGTGCTTTAATGTGGTCAGTATCATAATTAGCCAAGCTTTACCCACATGCCCCAAAATTCCAATGCTTGAGAGCAAAGTCATCTGGATACAACCAGTTTTTATGTTGGCTGGGGAACTATTGTTTGATCAACATCTCTAGTTGCTAACTAGCAGTATTTCATTTGGAGTTTCCAAAACACTAATAGCAACCAGATAGATATTGTGTCTGTCCCTTGCCTCAAATTTTAATGATGTTGTTGTCTCCAGAACAATTCCAAAAGAAACATAGCCCGAAAAATGTGATGCTTTCCAAGAAAGGTTGGGTGTTATCATCGCTCTGAAGGGGATAGTGTGGGGAAATAATTAAATAGGATAAGCAGGGAGGGCTCCCGTATTCCTTTCCTGGCTCTTCAACTGCCTAGCTGCTACTGTACCATTGTTAGTTTTTCTGGTTTCTCTCTAAATATGTTTCTTTATCTAATGACTAAAGGAAGAAGAATTTAACCATGAGACTACATAATTATCTTGAGTATTTGCCTACATGGGTTTATATGCAGATATGTGGATCTCATTTAAACACTTTTAAATGAATTTATATTATTTATTTATTTATCTATTTATTTATTTTGAGATGGAGTCTCGCTCTGTCCTCCAGGCTGAAGTGCAGTGGTGTGATCTCGGCTCACTGCAACTTCCGCCTTCCGGATTCAAGCAGTTCTTCTGCTTCAGCCTCCCGAGTAGCTGGGACTACAGGTGCACACCACCACGCTGGGCTAATTTTTGTATTTTTAGTAGAAATGGGGTTTCACCACATTGGCCAGGCTGGTTTCGAACTCCTGACCTCATGATCTGCTTGCCTTGGCCTCCCAAAATGCTGGGATGACAGGTGTGAGCCACTGTGCCTAGTCCGAATTTATTTATTTATTTATTTTATTTTATTTTTTGAGATGGAGTCTTGCTCTTTCGCCAGGCTGGAATGCAGTGGCATGATCTCAGCTCACTGCAACCTCCACCTCTGAGGTTCAAGCGATTCCCCTGCCTCGGCCTCCCAAGTAGCTGGGATTACAGGCACGTGCCACCATGCCCAGCTATTTTTTTTTTTTTTGTACTTTAGTAAAGACGGGGTTTCACTATGTTGGCCAAGATGGTCTCGATCTCCTGACCTTGTGATCCACCTGCCTTGGCCTCCCAAAGTGCTGGGATTACAGGTGTGAGCCACCACACCCGGCCCCAAATTTATTTTATCACTTTATACTCTATTTGATAGTCATTTCTGTCTATGCTGTATATATTAACATAGAGAGGAGGAAGAGTGGAAGTATGGGATAATGGAAAGTAGAATTTAAAGCAGCAGAAAAAAGAAATGCACTTTTTCCATTGAAGAAATGAAGGTCAATAATATAGTTTGGATGATAGGTACACAATTCTTCCACACTAACAACAGAAATGCCTCTGTTTTATAGTAATGAGTAATGAAGAGTATTTTATGATCCAGAAAAGTCACAATACAAAAGCACTATTTCCTTTTGGCTGGTTTTTAGTTTTCAATCAACAAAGCTTCTATTTTAATTCCTGAAGTACACACTGTGACGCAAGAAGGTCCCAAGAGGAAGAAATTCTGCTTCCTTTTGGCATCTTTTGGAAATTCTTTAACGTAGTGATGCAGCTCTATTATTTCATGGTGAACATCTGTAGATCCACGTAATACTTTGTGGCATAAGGCTGAGTGAGAACAAGTGTCCAAGGACCTCCAGTCAGTGTTTCATATACACAGTCAGAAATCAAATGTTTTTGGCCGGGAGCGGTGGCTCACACCTTTAATCCTAGCATTTTGGGAGGCTGAGGTGGGCTGATCACTTGAGGTCAGTAATCTGAGACCAGCCTGGCCAACGTGGTGAAACCCCGTCTCCACTAACAATACAACAATTAGCTGGGCATGATGGAGCATTCTTGTAATCCCAGCTACTCGGGAGGCTGAGGCAGGAGAAGCGCTTGAACTCAGGAAGTGGAGATTGCAGTGAGCCATTGCACTCCAACCTGGGCAACAGAGCAGGACTCCATCTCAAAAAAAAAACAGGAATAAAGAAATAAAATGTACTTTGTAACTTAGGAGGACGGGCTGGTGAGGTGCGTAACAGCATAATCATCAAATTTCAGGAGCTGTTAGGGAATTGAAGTTCAGTCAAGGACAAAAGAGAATAACCAGATTAGTGCTGGAGACAAGAAAGGAGGTTCAGTTCATTGACTGTGTATGAATGCGACTCTGGCTCCCAGTGGTTTTTATTATCCACTTACGTGGATATTTCTTCTTTCTCTCTGATGATCTCATTTTCACTCGATCTTTGTTTAGAGGTTGAACAAGACAAATAATAATAATAATAAAAATAGCAGTTAACCTTTCCTGAGTCTTCACTATGTGGATAACATTTTACTAAATGATTTAATGTATGACTTCATTCAGTCCTTTCAACAGCCTTATGAATTTGTATTATCACTCCCATTTTAAAGATGAAGAAACTGAGGCTTAGAGAGTGACTTGCCTAAAGTCACCAAGCTAGTCAGTGGCTGAAAGGGATTCAAACTCAAGCAATCTGACTCCAGAGCTGATGCTCTTGAACACTATTCTTTATAGTCCCTTGCATATGAATTTTGAAAGGTTTGATACCAGAGAAGATTGATGTCATTGGCCAAAATGGAGAAAGAATTTGAATAATCTGTGGATTCCAGGCCTGTCACGGTTGGCTCATGTCTATAGTCCCAACACTTTGGGAGGCCGAGGCAGTTGTATCACTTGAGACCAGGAGTTCAAGGTCAGCTTGGCTAACATGTTGTATTCTCTACTAAAAAATACAAAAATTATCCAGGAGTGATGGCACGTGCCTGTAATTCCAGCTACTCGGGAGGCTGAGGTGGGATAATTGCTTGAACCTGGGAAGAGGAGGTTGCAGTAAGCCGAGATCGCACCACTGCACTCCAGCCTGGGTGAGAGAGTGAGACTCCATCTCAATAAATAAATAAATAAATAAATAAATAAATAAAAATAATCTGTGGATTCCAAATGCGTATCTTCCATATTACATCACTGAGTTTCTGATTTTCATTCCTATTGCTAATACCAGAGCTCAGGTTGCCATTACTTTTTACTCGAACTTCCTTGAAAAATGTTATTTCTTACTACTTAATATTATTATATTTTGTCAAAATTATGGAAAATAAGGAAAAGTTGGCATCAAAAGAAACTTCACCTACAAGTTCGCTAATTAGGAATAGCGGTTATAATTTCTTTTAGCTATTTTTCCAATTATATTTTAGAGTTACACACACACATATGTATAGTCATGCACTACATAATGATGTTTCAGTCATTAATGAAAGGCATATATGATGGTGGTCTCAGAAGATTGCAATGGGGATGAAAAATTTCTACTGCCTAGTTATGTTTTGGTGACCGTGACGCTGTAGCACAATGCATTATTCACGTTTGTCGTGATGCTGGTGTAAACAAACCTTCTGCATTGCTACTCATATAAAAGTATAGCACATACAATCATGTACAATGCATACTAGTTGATAATCATAATAAAAAACTATGTTGGGGTTTATGTATTTACTATGATTTCTTATCATTATTTTTGAGTGTACTCCTTCTACTTATTAAAAAATGTTAACTGTAAAACAGGCTCAGGCAGGTCTTTTAGGAGTTATCCAGAGGAAGGCATTGTCATCATAGGAGATGACAGCTCCATGCGTGTTATCGCCCCTGAAGACCTTCTGCTGGGACAAGATGTGGAGGTGGAAGACAGCGATACGGATAGTCCTGTCCCTGTCACAGGTAGGCCTAGGCTACTGTGTATGTTTGTGATTTGTTTTTTAACAAAAAGGTTTAAAAAGTTAAAAAAAAATTTAAAAACAGAAAAAAGCTTTTAGAACAAGGATATAAAGAAATTATTTTTGTACAGCAGTACAATGTGTTTGTGTTTTAAGCTCACTGATAATACAAAACAATCAAAAAGTTAAAAAACTTAAAAAGTTTGTAGAGTTAAAAAAGTTACAGTAAGCTAAGGTTAATTTATTATTAAACAAAGAAAACGTTAAAAATAAATTTAGTGTAGCCTAAGTGTACAGTGCTCATGAAGCCTACAGTAGAGTACAGTAATGTCCTAGGCCCTCACATTCACTTACTGACTCACCCAGAGCAACCTCCGGTTCTGCAAGCTCCAGTCATGGTAAGTGCCCTATATAGGTGTACCAATTTTTATCTTTTATACCATATATTTGCTGTACCTTTTCTATGCTAAGTTTAAATAAACAAATTCCATTGTGTTACGGTTGTCTACAGTATTCAGTACAGTAATGTGTTGTACAGATTTGTAGACTAGGAGCAATAGACTATACCATATATCCTAGCTGTGTAGCTAGGATAGCTGTAGCTGTTGCTGTGTAGATAGCTGTAGCTGTGTAGAAGGCTATACCTTCTAGGTTCGTGAAGTATGTGAAGGATGTTTACACAATGACACAGTCACCTAACAATGCATTTCTCAGAGCATATCCTTGTCGTTAAATGATGCATGAATGTACATACATATATACACACACACATATATGTCTGTGTGTGTGTATATATATATATAAAATTTGTCTCACAAACTTTTAAATTTAACTTTATAAAATAGTCATTTTTTCCATTTAATTACAAACTCCTGGTAATCATATTTTAATGGTTGAGTAATAATCCAACTTACTCTTATATCAGTCCTTATAGTAATTTTTTGTGTGCATTTTTGTATTTTTTAGTAGAGACAGGGTTTCACTGTGTTAGGCAGGATGGTCTCAATCTCCTGACCTCGTGATCCACCCGCCTTGGCCTCCCAAAGTGCTGGGATTACAGGCGTGAGCCACCGCGCCTGGCCAGTAATTTCTTACTTTCTACTTAATATAAATAATTTAATAATGAGAATCTTTGTGCCAACATCCTCTTCTCTCTTCCTCTTTTCTGTGTTTCCCTACTCACAACCATAATGGCAGCTACCAAGCAACTTTCCTAAAGCATGTGCCTTGCCTTGATGCAAATCCGCAACATCAGCAAAACAAATTTAAATGCCTTAGCCTGGCATCCAATATACTTCATACGCTGATTCAGTCTACCTTCCAAGTCTCATCTTTGACCTCTCCTGTATACTAAACTCCAGTCATACTCACAGCTTGGGAAAAGCCACGTGCACTTGCAATTCTGCATAACTGTTCTTGCCATTCCTTCTACCTAAAATGCTCTTGTCTCCATGCCTATCTGTGAAACTTCTGCCCAATGACCAATCCTCATTCCAAATTTCATTTTCTCTTTCAGCTCTTTGTAACCATATTAAGTTGCTGTGCCTCCTCACTCCTCTGTTTCTCTGAACTCAGACTGTCATGGTTGATTTTATGTTTCATTGTTGTATTTGTGTGTCTGGAACTGTTGGCTCAGAATGTTTTTATAGAAGTGAATGAATTGTGTGTATTTTATATATGTACCTACCATGTTACCTGAGGACAAGGTCTGAGATATATTTATCCATGTTGGCTACAGTGTCTACCAAGGTCCATGCATATGTAAGTCCTTAATTATCAAATGAATTAATCTGTGCTGCTTGGCTTGAGCCCAGGAAACTACAGGAATTTGTAGCTATATAGGCTGATATTGGAATTACAAGTTCTTGGATTATTGATTATCTAAGGTTGCTAAATTGATGCTATGAAGGACTTCTGAAATATTAGGATATTTACTGAAGTACATAACTATGCAAATGTTACAGACTTCCTAAAACCATGTTATGATGGAACTGTATGGGACCTTTGCAGTCTCTGGATTTGACTATTTAATTTTTTTGATAAGAAAACGGGGCCAGAGAGGTGCCTGATGCCATCAGCCATCACTGTTAGAGCGAGGCATGGGTCGAAAGTCTGTGCCTCTAGTTCAGGGCTCAATTGCTGCAACTTACTGCCTTGATTTTCTCAGGGCAGTCCCTGTTTTGATCCTTTATAATTAAAAGAAACATCATCTTCAAAAAACAAAACTTATCTAACCAAATTTAAGTTATTGTTTGTGTCTGGCTTGGGAAAATGGGGCCAATACTCAGAAAGTGTAGTTTCCTTTCAATTTAATTGTAGTTATTCATGGCTCTTAATTTTGTGTTACTCCTATTAGAGTAGGTATTCGCATTTGAAAGCAGGTACCTGATTCTTCGGGACACTTCAAAGGTCAAATTTCACTATTAAGCTATATTTCCCTCAAAATACATGTTTAGGCCGAGCGCGGTGGCTCACGCCTATAATTGCAGCACTATGGGAGGCCAAGGCGGCGGATCACGAGGTCAGGAGATAGAGACCATCCTGGCCAACGTGGTGAAACCCCGTCTCTACTAAAAATACAAAAATTAGCTAGGTGTGGTGGTGCATGCCTGTAGTCCCAGCTACTCAGGAGGCTGAGGCAGGAGAATCACTTGAACCCCGAGAGGTGGAGGTTGCAGTGAGTTGAGATCGCACCACTGCACTCCAGCCTGGGTGACAGAGTGAGACTCCATCTCAAAAAAAAAAAAAAACAAAAAAAAACAACAAAAAAAACGTGTTTAGGTGCCAGAAATTCCTTCTAGCTGAGTAATGAATGTTTCTGAGTATTAAATAATCACAGTCACTGGAAGTTAGAAAGGATCTTAAGACTATTGATCTCCGTGATCTTATTTTATATTCAGGGAATTGAATTTTAAAGAGGTAATGGCTTTCTGAAGGCTCCCATAACAGTCAGGAGCAGGAACAGAAGTCTTTCCAAGATAACACTCAGTTATCATCACCTTTGGGTAAAGTCAGAGGAAAATGAAGGAAGGCTTTGCCCTTATGAGGGTTATATAACAATGTGGTAGTTATTGGCCACCTCATTAGTTAACAAGCATAGTAGAGATATTTCCAATGGAAAACAAGCCAGATTCAGACATTGATATGACCTGGATGATTCAAAAATGAGTGTTAAGAGACATCAAGTAGGGTGATGATGGAGATGCAAGCTGTTATTAAAACAACCCCTTGCTTTGTCATGGCCACAGCCTCCAGTCAGTGAGCTCACAGAAGTCTGGCACTTTCTTTCATCTGGTATCTCCAGCATTTGGAACACTGTCTAGCTCACATTAGTGAATGTGTGTCGAATGGATGAAGGGTCTGATGAGAGAGAGGTGACTAAACAATTATAGCTTTGTAATTAAGAAAAGAAAGAAAGAGAGACAGAAAAAATAAATAAATAGCAAAAACCAAAACTCAAATATATTTTTGATACTGGGTTATAAACATATAGTGTCTCATTAAGCCTTTGTTAAGTAAATCTGGCTTGGGAAATTGTACTTCAATCACTTAGATATGAAATACAAGGTAAAGATGAGTAAATTACACAGTATTGACCACACAAACAGTGAGTGAGAGACCAGATATAATCTACCCAAAGCTGGACTCCTGGGTATGTATTTGCCCAATTATTTATTTATTTATTCATTCATTCATACAACACCTGCATAAGTGCCGTTTGGTGGGATACAAAACTGACAAGGTGGCTGCTTTTAAGGAGCTCACCATGTATCTACTCCAAATATATTCAGCTACTTCCCTCTCCACCCCCACTCTAAATGCGTATGTTCTATAGCATAAAATAAAATGAGAAAATACTAAAAAGACAACATTTTAAGGGAGTTTGGCACTATTCTTTATGTGTTGTCAATAGGAATTTAAGGATGCCCACTTAATTCGTGATTTTGTCCCCAGACCTGGGAATTCACAAATGATTCTGGAATTTCCTTCAAACAAGATACCTTTCCTCCAAAGGCATTTGTACATCTCAGGAATGTAGTTAGTGGCAGCTGCTCCCCACCACCCCCCCTACCCTCGCCACCAACCAGGTCTAATGTCATAAACTCTGCAGGAATCCTGTCTGTGGTTCTGCACATTCAGGACTCGCAATCAGTCCTTACATGGGCAAAAGCTTGTTTGCTCTGCACTTGCATTAACCTCAGATCAGTTAAGCAAACCCACAAACACAATGGCTTGGGTATAAGATACCATTCTACTTAGAGTGGCCTAAGATTTCTAAAAATGCCCACAGCAAGCAACTCAGGATGACAACCCAAAATGTAGATAGAGTAATAGAGAGATGTCTTCTAGCTAAAATCAACCAATAAACAGAAAACTGGTAACGCATGTCTGATGTTCTAATCCAATGTTTTTTTTTTTTTTATTTCATTGTTCTTGGTGAATTCTATTGAAAAGCAAAGATTCTTTTCAATTTCAAAGAAATTTTATTATATTATACAATGACTATGTGTAAAAATTAAGATTATATAGTGAAGCACCCTGAGCAGGGATGATAAATAAAATATTTCACTAGAAATGCATTAAACAGTCAGAACAGATACTGACCATAGACAATTGCTATGTTTGTACTGGTGCATATAATACCAGCCCTGCTTCTGTGCTGAGCTCACTGGTTTGTGTTACATGAAAATCACACTATATATCTCTTACAGGTGAAGATCAACACATAAAACATCTAAATTACATTTAATGCCCATTATACAGGTGAATAGCAACATCAAACACAAGAGTATTTATTCTTTGTCCCAACTTCATCCATTTCATCTTCTCTACTAGATTATTTCTATTAATATAAAAGCATATTGTATATTATGTCTTCCTAGTTAAAAAAAAAACACAAAAAAACACAAAGCAAAATACTTCCTTTATACTATACTATCCTCTGTCTACTCTGCTCTACTTCCTTTCCTTATAGCAGAATTTCTGGAAATAATTTTTTCACACTCACTGTCTTCCTTTCTCTTTCTTTTACTTGCTCCTGAATCTCCTTTAATTGGGCTTTCCTCCCTTTTCTGAAAATGCTCTCATTAAAGTTACCAGGGTCATGCTCATTGCCAAATCAATGGGCACCTCTCAGACCTCCTCCGTGTGAATGTTTGCAGTATTCAATGCAGTTGCAGTTGGTTTCACTCTCCTTATTGAAGCATTCTTCTTAGCCTTCTTTGCTGAATCCTTCACTTTTCAGTTTTGAATGACATGTACGCTCTCGGAGATCTCATCCAACTCCCAGACTTCAGTGACTACTTCTACAGAAACCTCCCCAACAGGGAGGCCTTCCTTGACCACGAACCCTGCAGTAGCAACCATTGCCTGTCTTTAGTCTCTTGCTCTGATTTGTTTTTCTTCATAGCACTTATTACCACCTACTGTTCTATGATCTATCTAGCTTATCTCTATTGTTTGCCTATTGTCTGTCTCCTCTGCTGGAATACAGCTCCAGAGGATAAAAACTATCTTGTTTACTGATGTTATTTTAATACCTGAAAAAAGTGCCTGTCCCAGAGTATGGACTCACTGAATATTTGTTGAGTAAATAAATGAATGTTCACAAATGGGGACTAAAAGGCTAACAAGCAAGATCTTTTTCATGCTATGTAAATTTACGAAAAGTGACCTTATTTTAATTTGCAATGGCAAATTATGGAAGGGCTTGGTCAGGTCTGCCATGGGTCAAATCCAGCCATGCTTGATTCCATGCTTGCTTGCCTTCCTTCCTTCCTTCCTTCCTTCCTCTCTCTCTCTTTCTTTCTTTCTTTTCTTTTTTTTGAGACAGAGTTTCACTCTGTTGCCGAGGTTGGAATGCAGTGGTGCAATCTCAGATCATTGCAACCTCTGCCTCCCGGGTTCAAGCAATTGTCCTGCCTCAGCCTCCTGAGTAGCTGGGACTACAGGAGCATGCCACCATGCCTGGCTAAATTTTTGTATTTTTAGTAGAGACGGGGTTTCACCATGTTGGCCAGGCTGGTCTCGAACTCCTGACCTCAAATTATCCACCCACCGCGGCCTCTCAAAGTGCTGGGATTACAGGTATGAGCCACTGTGCCTGGCCTACACTTATTTCTTTTACATATTGTCTGTGACTGCTTTCCTATTGCAATGACACAATAGAGTAGTAAAGGCAGAGATAATGTATGGCCCACAAAGCCAAACATACTTACTACCTGGGACTTTCCAGAAAAAGTTTGTGGCCCCTAGTTTATTATACACATTAGGTAGGCAGTAAAATGTAAAGGTTAAGAGTATAGCTCTGGAGCCAGATGTCCTAGGTTCAAATGCCATTTCCTCCTTTGCCCTGCTGCAGCCTTAGTTAAGTCACCTCTCCTCATTCTGTCTCAGTTTTCTCAACCATTAAATGGAGATAACACCAATACTAACCACATTGGGTCGTTGTGAAGATAAAATGAGTTAATACTTGTGAAATACTTAAAATCTTCCAGAAACATACTCATGAATATTACTGTATGGTGAGAAAGTAATTGAAACTGGTTTGAAAGAATTGAGGGCAGGTATATCAAAGTGTAGGTATGTGCATTTAATTTATCCTGACAGACATGTTACATTTCCCTCCTTCACTGGTTCATTCTGTTGAATCTTGGGTTAGTTGGTATGAACAGATACATTTTCCTTCTGCTGCAGATGGAAAAATTTACACGTAGACTGTTTTTCCTTAACTAATTTTTGTGGGATACATACAAAAAGCAAATAATCAGTGTGTCATCTACTGTCTGTTTTGATGGAATTTAGGAAAAAACTCAGTTGAAATCAGACAGACAGGCACTGTGTGGGAGTCTGTATGACGATTTGTCTGGTGGTCCCCTTTTCACTGGATTTTACCCTGTTAGGTGGACAGTGTCAAAGGCATCCTAGGATGACTCCCCAAGCATCCTAGCAAATGTCTTCCCCTGGTCTTGGTCTTCACACTTGGAATCTCTGGTGTGATTTGTCCTGTCTGCTCTTCAGTGTCCAGGTCAAGTTCTTCCTCTTCTGGGATGGCTTCCAGTGAGCTCTCCATTCTGACAATGCCTGTGACCCATTCATTTGTTCCCTAGCTGAAGACACTTGTTAATTTTTTAATTTTTAATCTTCTTAAAAACATCCTATTTTCACGAACTAGAGTTCTATTTGATTGAGGTAAGGGATTGAGCCTTACCTCCTTGGTATGTTCAGCACATAAGAAGAGTGCCCTGCACAAAGCATCTGCTTGGAATTGGCTACTATCGATCTATCGATGGAAATTCTTTTTTTATTTGTTTGTTTTTGAGACATAGTCTTACTCTGTCGCCCAGGGTTGAGTACAGTGGCATCATCATAGCTCACGGCCCCCGTGAACTCCTGGCCTCAAGGGATCCTCTAAAAGTGCTTGGTTTAACAGGCATGAACCACCATGCCTAGCTAATTGATGGTAGTTAATGTGGTTTCTGGGATGCAGCACCTGCCAATGTCTTCTGCCTCCTGCATCTTGTTCTCACGTTCTGTGCTCTGGCTATCACGCTCCAACCTTCCATGCTCACGTCCACCTCATGCTAGTCCCTATGTCTGAATTGCCCTCTCCTCATCTTCACATTGTCAACTGCCAGTCATCTTTCAGATATGAGTTCAACAGTCACTGCTTCAAGGAAGCTACTGGAACAGGTTTTCTCACTCTAGACCAAGACCATGTTGGGGCCTCTCCTCAGACTGCTCTGCCTTTTCCTTCATGGTACCATCATATCCATAGTTATAGACTGAATTTTTATGTGGTTATCTGGTGAATGTCTATCTCTTCTACTAGAGTGAGCTCTCCATGATGAAGAACAATGTTTGCTTAAATGACATTTTATCTCCAAGATCTAGTAGTGATCAACTCATAGTTTTTGAATGAATGAGCAGTGACTAGCTGACAAAGATAAGGGGATTATTATACTCTTGCATAGTGGGAAAATGTATTCCATAAAATTTTGCTGACTGTCCTCCATGTGCCAGTGCTGAGCTGGGTACAGGGGATGCAGCACAGAACAAAGTAGGGGTGGGAAGAGGTGAGATGCAAATGCACAGCTTTCCACTTTATATCTCCGCTTAGTTCAGTGGACAGCGAGGGTTTCTCTTAGTGAGCCTGGCTTGGCTTCCCAGCTGTAGAGAAAGTAACTATTTTGTCTAGAATTTTCTATCATAGTATCCCAATATGGTCATTAGTGAGAAGGTATTAAGTCTGCAAAACTGAGACTTTATACCAGGTACCCCTCAAAGTCACTATGGCCAATTAAGAGCTTTTTATGCAAGAAGGACATCTTCTAATTGGCTTATATCTTTCTTCTCTCCACATTCCAATCCATCCAATATTAAACACCAGCAATTGTGCTGCTTTTTCTATTATCCATACTTTACTAATTATTTGCCCTCATACACTGCTAATTATGAGTTTTGTTTAATCCTTTCTGTTCAAATTTGCATACATAGTGTTCTTATTTTTTTCGTCTCAAATGACCATTTTGTTAAAACATGTACAAGGCAGTCATACTACAAGCTTGTAGTCATACTACAAGTCATACTACATACTACAAGGTAGTTAATTCAGTTTCCATTTCTGTTTGCCTGTTTGTCTTACTGCACTGACTAGCGTTACAGGTGAAGGATAGAAACTTCACTGAATCTGGACTTACATGTATTCCTTTAAGCACAATGTCCAGTACTGCTCCATTGTAGAAGAGCACCAATATCTGATAATAAGGTGTCATAAGTCACAGAATCCCATAATGACAAGATACTTGGGGACAGTCTATCTAATTCCCATATTTTGCAGATGAGAAAACAGAGATCCATTGAGATTAGATAACATGTCTTTTGAATCTGGGACAAAATCCCAGGTTCTCCTGATTCCCATTCCATGTGCTTTTGATATTTTATTCTATTCTTCATACTACTTTTCAAATCTTTATGAAGTGAGAGATTTCCCCTTACTAGCAAGAGTAGACCTTTGACCAAAAAAGCTGAAAAAGAGAAGTGCTGTTAAAACTTCCCTCTGTGCTTTTGTGCCACAAGGCCTTTTTCACATCATTTAGAGAAAGGAGATTGCATTGCAGGTTGCTCCTTTGTGGAATTTAGGGATCATTTCTCTGTGAGAATAAGACCCTCAGTGGAACTGTTGATTGCATGGTATATGGTGATTGATGGATATCAATTTCCGCTTACATATCTCTGCTCTATGACATCATGCATTTGGAGACATGCCTCCAAACACACAAGGTTGGCCAAGGGAAAGAAAGACATTTCTCAGCCCAGCCTGTTGACTAAATAGCCATTATATTCTTGAAACCAAGATGATATTGTTTTTCTGAGCTTTTTCTAAGGTTGCTACCCTCAGCTTGGTCTGGAGGCCCTAAAAATGCTTTTGCTATACTACTTGAACATGCCCAGTTGCAACTTCCGAGTTTCGTTAGTGGCTCACCAACAACTTTCTGGCACAAAACAAAAGAATGCCTTCCTGAATGGTAAGTCGGGAAAGCCCAGCACCTGCTCTGCCTTTGTGTTCTTCTCTCCAGCACCCTGGGGATAACCGCTTTGCAGAACAGGAGCTGGTCTGTGCTGGCTGCCAAATGGAGAACCCTGATTAGAATAATGCCCAGCAGGTTTCTGCCCTCTCTTCTCCTTTCCCACCCTTAAACAAACTAGAGGATGGCTGTTGCTAAGGGCCAAAATAACAAGACCTGCATGCTTTTAACCGTTATTTTAACAATTAAATTAACGGCTTTTTAATTGTTATTTTAAAGTCCATGAACAGTCATCCATGGGAAGGAAAATTCAAGATACTGAAAAAGTTAAGGTAACTTCCTGAACTTAAAGAAAGAGAGCAATTTATTCAAAGAATGAACAAGGAATAAATACATTTATATCTGAGAAGAAACATTCTCTGTTTTAACTAATATTGGCCAGATCAGACAATGTGTGAGTGTGGTCAGTAATCTAGTCAAAGTCGGTGATTTAAACACTGTTTTAAATTAGGATTTGAACTTGGGGCTAGGTGGGGCTTTGACTCTTTTAGTATCTTTACTTTTGCTCATTATATAGATGAGGGAGCTGCTTCTCCGGGCTTCTTCTTTCTTCCCTTTCCTTCCATTCCTCTCGCATCCTCTTCTCCTCCCAAAGCTTAAGCAGAGCCCGAGTTGGGGGATAAACAGCAACTACTGCAGTGTCCATTGTTCCCCCACTTCAAGTCCTGCATAAATGTAATGATGGTAGTTCCCGAACAAAATACTTCCTCACTGACCAGACAGGATCTATGTAGGGTCAAAGGGTCCTCTGAAGGTTTGCTGAAAAATCAACCCTCGAAAGGCAGACTGATAGGAGAAAAGGTATACAAATTTATTTAACATGTATACATGGAGGGTCTTCGGAATGAACACCCAAGGGTACAGAGGAAATTGTCTATTTTTATGCTTGGGTTAAACAAAATATGGACAGCCGTGTAGAAATATGATTAGACAAAAGGGTTATGGTCTAATGCTAATAGACTGAGTGGGGAAATCCAGCAAGGCCTGTCTGCCTAGATTCCTCTCAGCCTCTCTGATCATCCCTTCTTTCCTTTTGGGTAAGGGGTAGGGCCCTCTCTGGAATGGGGGTCTTATGACCTACAGTCAAACAAGGTAGGTCAGATAATTTCTTTATGGCCAGGTTTTACACAGAAAGGGAGAGGGAAAATGAGAATAATATTTTTAGGTCTTATGGCTGGCTTTGGGGCAAAGGGGTTTTGTCCAGGAGACCCGCTAGAAAAGAGGGATTCCAGTTTCTGTGCTAGCCTTAGGAGAGAATGAGAGTGAGACAGGAGGGCAGGAGAAGGTCAGAGAAAAACTTTTGCTTTCTGAGGCTGTTGCTGAGGCTGTCATTTTGGCGTATTCTTTCTTGAGGCCTAACATCTATACAGATTTCAGTAGATAACATGTGTCGACTGAAAATGCTTTTCACGTGAAAATTCCAATCACAGGGCATTTAAGAATTCTAAAAATACTGTCTATCTTCTCTTATGCATTCTTTCTTGGGGACACATTTTTGTAAGAAAATGTGAACTCAATAGGAAAGTTAGACACAAGTAAGTTAGAAGAGTTAGATATGTAATGAAGTCAAAGGAGAGGCAAAATATCTATTTTTTGTTGGTATTCAACAAACAAAAAGGCTAAAAGTATAACAAAATAAAAACAAAAATCTTACAAGATAGTGTCTTTATCATCCAGAGTGGTCAAGCTGTAATCTTGGCCAAAGAAGTAAAGGTGCATTAGAATGGAATATTACCTTGTTCTGTCTATAAATTGTTTTTTTTTTCTTTGGATGAGATCAGATACTTCTTAGAACACAACTTGATGAGGTCTTATTAGAATAGAGAGGAATGGAGAAGCAGAGGGCGTTAGGATATTGGAAAACATTGCAAGACCCAGCAGTTTTAAAAGCACTTTTTTTTCCCCATCCCTATTAAAAAAAAAAAAAAGAGAGAGAGAGGGAGCAAGAGGGAGATGATCTCATTTGATCCTGTGAAGGACTGCTACTCAGTAAGGAAGAAGTCCTGGGCAGTGTGAATCAGTTCAAGTCAACATCAGTGATGACTTATGTTCTGGGCATTTAGGGGAGGGTGGAATTCCACACCATCCTGCTGGTAACCTCAGAAGGCTTGTGCTCACAGTGACTGTATCCCTTAAGGCAGCTAGAGGCTGAGAATGTAGATGGAGTAATGATGATACAAATGTTACTAAACTTTGTCCTCTGAAAGGAGCCTGGAGTGTTGCAGTATAGGAAGCTGTTGATTATCAAATGATTTTTCCCTCTTGGAACCTTAAGAAGAAAACACTGGTGTGTGTCTTCAGTAAGTCCTCTGATTTATAGGGCACTGATAATTGGTTCAAGAAAAAGAAAGTACAGATTTATATATACACACACATACAATACCTATGCATGTATATCATATGTATATGCATGTTTATGTATGCTTTGTGTATGTGTAAACATCTTTTGGTAAAACTTATTAATGAAATATGAAATTGATGTAAATATCTTTGGGCCGAAAACAGTTCATATATATATAACAATTAATAAGGGCATAATTTTTCACTTTGCGAAACATTTTTTTCCTTCACAAAATGATTCCTCACAAGATTATAAATGAATGAACTAGTAAACTTCCACAAGTCCCTTAAAATAGGATTTGCTATATTAGTATTTATAATAATAATAATAAAATTAGCATGTATAAACCTTTTGTGCCAGGTACTGAGCTAAGGGCTTTATGTGAACTACCTCACTTCTGTCTCCCAATCACGCTAGGATGTAAGGTAACATCATTATCCTCTGCATTTTAAAACTTGAGGTTTACACCTGTTCCCAAAAATCTATTGAAATAAAATAAAAATTAAAAAATTTTAAAAAAGATATTCAGCCTAGTTGAAAAAGCAAACAAGCAAACAAACAAAGCCTTGAGGTTTAGAAAATGTATTAACTCTCCCAGAGTCACACCTTAATAAGAGATGTAGCTGGGATTCTGACCCCATAGCCTGTACCTCCCTCTTCTCAACAGTATTTCTATATTTTGGGGTACCATGACTCTTATGCAAAGCAACTCATCTGTACAAATAGCTTGGGCCAAAGCAATCAATCATGTAACAAATGTGTAAATAGAAATAAAAATATTAACCCTTGGCTTGGATCCAAATGTCATTCATTTTAGCCAGTGTTTTCCTTTCCATCATTAAGAATTCTGCTTTTTTTTTTTTTAAGTTTGGGAAAATCTGTTATCAAATAAATTCATTGCATTCTTTCTGTGTAACCGTGTGGTAAATGCTAGTCCCGGGCTTGGAAAGACAGGCACAGTAAGCAAAGACAGAATGAGGAAAAACTGTGAATCTAGATTTTTTCCTCTGTGTAAGAAAGTATAAGTTAGTTCCCTTGGTACAGAATGCAGAGACTAAAGCCTTTGACTATTGGAAAAGAAACTGTTGACATTGCTGTAGTGAATCACCCATCATACAAAGCTCTTAACGGGGATGGGACCAATTCCAGCATTTCATGATGTTGCCCGAAGATAATTCAGTCTAGAACCTGGATTGTTTGGAAATCCACTGGATCCCTCCTCGACTCTCACGGGCTCACCCTGCATATACACTCCTTGTATAACAATAAGCATGAGGTTGAGCGATAAAGTTGGACAAATGACCAATATTTATTCAGTTAATAAAATACAGAGTTGTTTTCCTAGAAACACCAGCAAGGCAAAGGGAAACAGAGAGAGGAATCCTGCTCCTACCAGAGAGATGAATGGGTGTGAGAAAATGCAAGGGAGACTCATTGCATAAACATAACTGAGGGTAAAGATCGCTGCAGCCCCAGCCAGGCTAAAACATGGAGAAGATGACCATGCCAGGCTGGGCAAGCGGGGTGCTATCTATCGAGGAGTGGGTAGGACAAGGGGTCCAGGCCCCATGCTTATCTATTAGGTGAAGTTTTGATCTCAAGGCTGGGAAAGACATGGCCAGAAATAAATGTTTAGGACATAACATTCTTTCCATGTTAGGACACCACATTCTTGCTATTTGGTGACAAATGACTGAACCGGGAGCTTGGTCCCATTTATGATCTAATTCTATAAAAATGAAATCCTGGGCATCTGGTTCAGAGCATTCCAGGAAAGAGTTAAAGCCCAATATTGCTGCCTCAATCTGTTCTTCCTTTTTGGTGAATGATAGGCTAGGACATGAACTTGCTGCCTTCTGGAAGTGCTTTCTCTTTCTTTCTGTGGATTTTATTTTCTGCCTTCTATGGAAGAGAACAGCTCCCTTGCCTTTCCACTTCCCCTGGGCTTGAAAACACTTATAGTAGAACATATACCTTCTATCTGAAGACTACATATAGAAGGTAAAAGAAATGGAAAATCATCTGCATAAAAAAGAAAAACAGAGAGTGAGTGAGCATATGGGCGTGTCTGAGTGTGCGTGTTCACTGTAGGAAGTGTCTGAAGAGAAGTCCAGCTACAAGAACTTGCTGCAATAATTCTCTAACAGCATGAACAAAGACTCCAATAATAAATGGTGACATTTACACAAATATTTGTGGTTGTGCTTTCCATTTCTTCTTATAGGAAACAAGTAAGATTTTTAAATGCTTTAGTGATGTGATCAGTAGACAGTAGTGGGAAAGAATTTCCCTGAAACCTGACTTGCAATCAAAATAAGGAAGGAAGATCTGAGAGAATTGAGAATATTTCAGCTAATCAGGATATGGCACTTTCCGGCATCTGGGTGTCCAAACAAGTGTTTTGAATTCAATACTATTAACATGTGTCACTTTAATGAATATTTTCCTTTGAAGTTGATTGGATGGTTACATTTTTGGCAATAATCTTGTGGTCTGTTGCTTACATTACCTGACCCACAGTCCATTTTCCTTGTGTTGGCTGTGGGAAAGAAAAAGAGTGAAAAATATCTCAGAACCTGGGAAACAGCACTGAGAATGCGACTCACCTTTTAGTTAAACCACTTCAAATAGAAGCTCTCTAAGGATTGCCTCCTCACTGTCTGTGATATGTGTAACCAAAAAAAAGAAATAAGTTCCCTTGGTATCAAAAAGATAAGGGGAAAAATCCACAAAATGAGATGAGGCTATTTTTCATTTTTAAGCCTGAAATAGGAGGTCAGGCCTTTGCACTCTTTCTTTTGACTTCTAACAAAACCAATCAAAGTCAAGCTATTCTCTTGAGTTAAAAAGTATTTTCAGGGAGTCCATAACATGTTCTAATTGGTTATTTAAAAATTCCTACACAGGAACATCCCCTCATGGTATGAATGTCTTTTTAGCCCTCTGCTATTTGCAGAACCTTAAACAAATTGTAAGAGAGAGTACTTGGTTAACTCCAAGGACCTTCATGAGGAGTGGGAGAGAAAGGGGAGGATGTGGATTGGATGCAGCAAAGTGCTCTCTCAAATCAGCACGAGGCCGGGCACGGTGGCTCACGCCTGTAATTCCAGCACTTTGGGAGGCCGAGGGGGGCGGATCACCTGAGGTAAGGAGTTCCAGACCCACCTGGTCAACGTGGTGAAACCCCGTCTCTACTAAAAATACAAAAATTAGCTAGGAGTGGTGGTGGGTGCCTGTAATCCCAGCTACTCAGAAGGCTGAGGCCAGAGAATCCCTTGAACCAGGGAAGTGGAAGTTGCAGTGAGCTGAGATCATGCCATTGCACTCCAGCCTGGGCAACAGAGCGAGACTCTGTCTCAAAAAATAAATAAATAAAATAAAATAAAATAAAATAAAAAATCAGCATGCATTGGGAGAGTTTCTATGGATGGGCAGCCCTAGTGATGTGTGTGTATATGTGTATGTGTTTGTGTGTGTGTGAATGTTATGCATGTGGGTATATGTGTGAATATGTGTATGTGAGTATATACATATATGCGTATATATGTGAATGCGTGTGTGTTTATGTGTATATGTACATGTGTATGTGTATGTGAGTATATGGGTGCATATAAGTGTACCTCTATATGTGACTGTATTTTCTATAAGACTCTAGGCTCTTTCAGGCAGTTTATCAGAATATTTAAAGGCATAGACTTTGGAATCATAGAACAAGGGTTAAATCGAGGTGCCATCATTCTCCAGCTGCATGACTGACTGCAGACATGCTGCTTAATCTGTCTTGGCCTCCGTTTCTTCACCTGTAAATGGAGATGATAGTAACACCCATCTTATTAAGATTGCTGCTATGAGAGAGTATGTGAGAAGTGATTTGCACAGTGCTTGATATAAGCAGTTCTCAATAGTGAGATCTTAGATATCATTAATTGGCAATCTCCTCCCTCCACAGATCTAAGAGCAATTTTCCTCTCCCCTCCCCTCCTCTCTCTTCCCCTCTCTTTTCCTTCTGTCTCTTTCTTTCAGGTGGATGTTTCACGTATGTAGCTGATGGTCTGACTCATAGCAGTGTGAGGATTCTTGTTTCAGAGAGCCGTCTCTCACAGCCATCCAGAGAAGCACTGTCGCTCCCGGTTCTGCTTGTATCGCTTCCCATGTAAGGCTATGGGTGCACACGACACACAATTCTGTGGAACTAACACCGGAGTCCTGTATGTGGAGGGAGGGATTCTCCCTCCCTCCACACCATGCGGTCCAGAGCACAGAAAGTCCTCTACAGATGGAGAGGAAAGAAGCCAAATCTAAGGAATGCAATGGGCTTTAGTTCCAGGGGATCATTCTGTTTCATACAGACTTTAAATACCATCAAGTGGCCTCTTAAATTCCCACGTGTTCCACTAAAACTCCGTAAGACAGAGACTGAGAAGGCACATGGCCCTTCCCACTTGAGATACATTACCATGCTGGTTTGTTTAAATGCTTTCCCGTGGGATAAATTCTCTCTGGTTGATCACGGCAGTCACTTTCTAGTCACCTTTCATATCTTCAATTTTTGTGTTTTCTAAATTTCCTTTGTAGGGAATGTCATATTTGGAAAGCCAAATTACTTAATTATGGGTTCAGAATTAATTATTGATTCATTCACAAATATTTATTGAATACCGTCTAGGTGGTAGGTACTGGGATGAATACTAGAAGAGAGTTGCTAAAGACACCTTCCTGACCTTCAAAGTACTCACAGTGCAGTTGAGGAAAAAGAGAAGTAAGTTAGTGATTTCAGTGTAGGGTAGTAAGTGCTGTGATGATTGTGGTAGCACAGGGTTTAAGGGATGGTGGGCAGAGAAAGGAGAGGTTATGTATTCGGGGTCACCGAGCTTGTAAGGGGAAGAGGTAGGATTCAATCTCAGTGTCTATGACTATGAAATCTGTGCATGTATACACTAAGATTGATGACTCCTCAGTTGCCCACATCACTGACTTTGAATAATTAGTAAATAATACTTAGATTCAGAGATAAAATAATACCACGATCATACTCATGTGGGCTATTTCAGTGGAAAATGTGAAATTATGCATTAATTTTAAGAAATAAAATTTTAGCCTGTAATCCCAGCACTTTGGGAGGCCGAGGCGGGCGGATCACAAGGTCAGGAGATCGAGACCATACTGGCTAACACAGTGAAACCCCGTCTCTACTAAAAATACAAAAAAATTAGCCAGGCGTGGTGGAGGGTGCCTGTAGTCCCAGCTACTCGAGAGACTGAGGCAGGAGAATGGTGTGAACCCAGGAGGCGGAGCTTGCAGTGAGCTGAGATCAAGTGACTGCACTCCAGCCTGGGTAACAGAACAAGACTCTGTCTTAAAAAAATAGAAAGAAAATTTTATAGTTAATAATAGTGACTGGAAGCAGACTAATAGAGTGGTAGAGCCTAACACATACAACCAGAAAGAAAATATGAATTATTTATAATGTGTCTATCATGTCTATATCCAATTGCACATAAATGAAACCTTCAGGAGATCAGGAGATTATCCTATCTGTTAGAATTGTGTTTGGCTACGTATAACAGAAATTTGACAGTTCAGAGCTGGCAATCACTCAAGGAAGCCATCAGGGGCACAGCCTCTTTTTTTTTTTTGAATTGAGGTCTTACTCTACTGCCCAGGCTGAAGTGTAGGGGTATGATCATAGGTCGCCATAACCTCAAACTGAGCTCAAGTAATCCTCCTGCTTCAGCCTCTCAAGTAGCTGGGACTACAGGTGCATGGCACAATGCCTGGCTAATTTTTTTCTTTTTTGAAGAGACAGGGCTCCACTATGTTGCCCAGGTTTGTCTCAAACTCCTGGGCTCAAACAATCCTCCCATCTTGGCCTCCCAAAGCGTTGGGATTACAGGTGTTAGCCGCCATGCCCAGCCAAGAGCACAGGCTTTTTCACACTTCCTGTCCCATCATTCTAACCATGTGCTTTGCATCCTTACGTAGATGACTACTTCACTTCCAGCTATTGCATCTCTATTCAGGATGGAGAAAAAGGGAGCAGAGCTAAGAGTAAAAGATGCCTGCCAGCTGAGCTTGGTCTTTTTATTAGGAAAACAACCCTATCACCTTGCACTTTAATTTCAATGCCCTGTGCTGGGTGAGAAAACCCCCTTGAGCTGCAAAGAGTCTGGAAAGCTGAATACTTTTACTGGGCTAAACTGCTGCCCTAAACAAAATCTGGGCTCTGTTAGTAATGAAGACTGGAAGAATGCATATTGAATATGCAGCCTGCCCTGTCTGCCACATTCCCTTAAGTAGGTTAAATATTCACTTAAACTCATGTTTATACCACTCACTCTCACAGAATAGATTAAAATATATATGGGGCAAAAATACACTTCAATTCAGGCTTTGTTTGAATTATCACATAGTCTAAATAAGTTGAGTGTAAGTTACAGAATTCGACTGCACAAGGGGAACAGATACTTTTTTTTTTTTTTTTACCTTTTTTTTGTATTGCTGCAGTCACAAAATGTTCTTTTTTGGTGACAGTGAACTAGTTTCCCAGTTATTTTATGCTTTCAAATGAAATATTACCATGCTTCTTTTATTATCTGTTTTTTTAATTTCCTAATTTGTGCCATTAGGTATTTTCCTTGGGTTGTAACCAGAGATTTTGTAAAATATGCCTTGAATTTGGAATAAAAATTAACAGAAAAAAAACTGAATAGGATTATGAACAAAGAAACCAAAGGATTTAATAATGAATCAATCAACACATATTTATTGAACATCTTTCATGGCCAAGACAATTACATTATAACACAAACCTTTATGATTTCCCTCAGCACCTGGCATACTGCCACATGATGGTCAATAAATGCTATGACTGACAAAATTGCATCTGCCAGAAGATTTAAATAGTTAGATAAATGTATTAGTCCATTTTAATACTGCTATGAAGAAATACCTGAGACTGGGTAATTTATAAAGAAAAAGAGGTTTAATGGACTCACAGCTCCATATGGCTGGGGAGGGCTCACAATCATGGCAGAAGGTGAAGGAGAAGCAAAGGTGCATCTTACGTGGCAGCAGGCGAGAGAATGTGTGCAGGGGAACTGCCCTTTATAAAACCATTAGATCTCATGAGACTTATTCGCTACCACTAGAACAGCATGGGAAAAACCCGCCCCCCATGATTCAATTACCTCCCATCCAGTCCTTCCTATGACACATGGGGATTATGGAGCTATAATTCAAGATGAGAATTGGGTGGGGACAAAAATATGTAATTTTGTAATAGAATGTAATTTCACCTATCATCATCATCGTCACAGTCTTTACTAATGGGAAATTACAGAATGCCAGTTTTAAAGTGAAGTTGCCAGCTGAGCGTGGTGGCTCACGCTTGTAATCCCAGCACTTTGGGAGGCCGAGGCGGGTGGATCACGAGGTCAGGAGATTGAGACCATCCTGGCTAACACAGTTAAACCCCATCTCTACTAAAAGTACAAAAAATTAGCCGGGCATGGTGGCACGCTCCTGTAGTCCCAGATACTCGAGAGGCTGAGGCAGGAGAATTGCTTGAACCGGGAGGTGGAGGTTGCAGTGAGCCAAGATCACGTCCCTGCACTCTAGCCTGGGTGACAGAGCAAGACTCCGCCTCAGAAAAAAAAAAAAAAAAAAAAAAAAAAAAAAAGTGAAGTAGGCATAATCTGGGATTGTTCAGAGAAAAGAATAAAAGTTCTGAGCCAGTCAGGAGTCCTGCAAAAGAGAAATGGAAATAAGCCTACCATCCACAAAGGATCCAATGAAGATCTTCCAGACATTGTGGTGCTGCCACTTTCATTGCTGATTGCTAACATGGTGATACCCCATCTCTACTAAAAACACAAAAAATTAGCTGGGCGTGGTGACAGATGCCTGTAGTTCCAGCTACTCGGGAGGCTGAGGCAGGAGAATGCTGTGAACCCGGGAGGTGGAGCTTGCAGTTAGCTGAGACCACGACACTGCACTCCAGCCTGGGTGACAGAGCGAGACTCCGTCTCAGAAAAAAAAAAAAAAAAAGTCAACTGCATTTGTTATAGCCCATCTAGAAACCTGCCCATTTGCAGATAGATGCATCTCAGCCTGAATAGCTGTGTAAACCAAGCCCAGATTTAGAGTTGCACTTGAGATCATTCAAGGAGAACTGAAATTTCAACATGTTTTGGAAGAAGACATAGTAATAAAAATATCAATTGTTTCATTCAATCATTAACAAATATTTATTGAGGGCCTGTGACTTGTCTGGCACTATGTTAAATACTGTGAATATAGCAGTGAACAAAAACTAAGTTCCTGCTCTCATAAAGCATCCATTATGGTAAGAGGAGCCAGACAATTAGCAAATAAATAAATAAGTAAAAACGCATGTACATAAAAACACACACAATCAGATAGTGCTAAGTGCTTATATGGAGGGTGCTATTTCATATAGGATAGTTAGAAAAGGTCTGATAAGGGAATATTAGGACAGAAACCTGGAGATAAGGGAGTAAAACGTGTCTCTGGAGAGAGAAGCTTCTGTAGTAGAAGGCAAAAGAGACAGGAGCTGCATGGTTGTTAGAGAAACAGCATGTGGAAGATCCCGTGGATGACAAAATGAGACAGGGTAGTTCAGAGGCCTGGTGCAATACTCCAGGTGTTGTTTTTGAAACATTAGGGGTTTGGTCTAGGTCCTACTTCTCGCCTCACCACATAGCCAATCACTGAGACATCAATTATTGCCAAGGAAGAAAGCTTTAATTGGGTGCTGCAGCTGAGGAAATGGGAATTCAGTCTCAAATCCATCTCCATGATGGACTAAAACTAGGGCTTTCTATAGCAGGGAAGAAATGTAACAATGTGCAAGAAAACGGGAACTAGGGAAGGGCAAGAAGCAATCATGATGAATGAGGGGTACAGCATCTCATTGTTTTGATGTGGTGATGTGGTGAGCTTCAGTTTTTTGATACTTTTTTGTAGAGACCTGAAGGCCCTTTCCTGAGGAAGGAACTCAGACAAAACAAATATGTTTCAAGCTTTAAGACCAGAAAGGTCAATTTCTTTCTTTCTCTTTTTTTTTTTAAACATTTTTAAGTTTGGAGGTACCATTGCTCGTTTGTTACATAGGTAAACTTCCTTCATGGGGGTTGGTTGTACAGATTAGTTCATCACCTAGTGATGTACCCTTAGTTCATCACCTAAGCCTAGTACCCTTTAGTTGTTTTTCCTTATCCTCTCCCTCCTCCCACCCTCTAACCTCCAATAAACCCCAGTGTGAGTTGTTCCCTTCTGCATCCTTGTGAGAACCTGCAGTATTTGGTTTTCTGTTCCTGTTAGTTTGCTAAGGATAATGACCTCCAGGTCCATCCATGTCCCTGCAAAGGACATGATCTTATTCTTTTTTTATGGCTGCATAGTATTTCGTGGTGTATATGTACCACATTTTTCTTTATCCAGTCTATTATTAATGGGTATTTAGGTTGATTTCATGTCTTTGCTATTGTGAATAGTGCTGTAATAAACATAGGTGTGTAATATGGTCTGGCTCTGTGTCTCCACTAAACTCTCATCTTGAATTGTAATCCCCACATGTTGGGGAGGGATCTCGTGGCAGGTGATTAGGTAATGGGGGTGGTCCCCTCATGCTGTTCTCATGATACTGAGTGAGCTCTCATGAAGAGCTGATAGTTTTATCAGGGGCTTTTCCCCCTTTTCTTGGTACTTCTCTCTCCTGCCACCATGTGAAGGAGGATGTGTTTGCTTCCCCTTCCACCATGATTGTAAATTTCCCTGCAGAACTCTGAGTCAATTCAACCTCTTTCATTTATAAATTAACCAGTCTCAGGAAGTTCTTTATAGTAGTGTGAGAATGGACTAATACAGTAAATTGGTACCACAGAGAGTGGGTGCTGCTGTAAAGATACCCAAAAATGTTGCGGCGACTATGGAACTGGGTAACAGACAGAGATTGGAACAGTTTGATGGGCTCAGAAGAAGACAGGTAAATGTGGGAAACTTTGGAACTTCCTAGAGACTTGTTGAATGGTTTTGACCAAAATGCTGATAGTGATATGGACAATGAATTCCACGATGAGGAGGTCTCAGATGGAGAAGAGGAACTTGTTGGGAACTAGAGTAAATGTCACTCTTGTTATGCAAAGAGACTGGTGGCATTTTGCCCCTGCCCTAGAGATCTGTGGAACTTTGAACTTGAGAGAGATGATTTAGGGTATCTGGCAGAATAAATTTCTAAGCAGCAAAGTGTTCAAGAGGAAGTAGAGCAAAAAAAGTTTGGAAAATCTGCAGCTTGAGGGTGCAATAGAAAAGAAAACTCCATTGTATGGGGAGAAATTCAAGCCAACTGCAGAAATTTGCATAAGTAATGAGGAGGAGCCAAATGTTAATCACCAAGACAATGGGAAAATGTATCCAGGGCATATCAGAGACTTTGATGGCAGCTCCTCCCATCACAGGTCCAGAGGCCTAGGAGGAAAAAATGCATTCCTGGGTTGGACCCAGGGCCCCCCTGCTGTATGCAGCCTTGTGACATGGTGCCCTGTGTCCTAGGTGCTTTAGCTTCAGCTGTGGCTATAAGGGGCCAAGTTACAACTCAGGCTATTGCTTCAGAGGGTGCAAGTCACAAACCTGGGTGGTTTGCACAAGGTGTTGGGCCTGAAGGTGCATAGAAATCAAGAATTGAGGTTTGGGAAGTTCCACCTAAATTTCAGAGGTTATATGGAAATGCCTAGATGTCCAGTCAGAAGTTTGCTGCAGGGGAGGAGCCCTCATAGAGAACTTCTGCTAGGGCAGTGTGGGAGGGAAATGTGGGGTCACAGCCCCCACACAGAGTCCCCACTGGGGTACTGCCTAGTGGAGCCATGAGAAGAGGGCCCCCATCCTCCCATCCTCCAGACCCCAGAACAGTAGATCCACCAACAGCTTGCATGGTGAGCTTGGAAAAGCCATAGACAATGCCAGCCCATGAAAGTGTGTCCAGAATTGGTGGGTTCTTGGTCTCACTGACTTCAAGAATGAAGCCGTGGACCCTCATGGTGAGTGTTACAGTTCTTAAAGGCAGCGTGTCCGGAGTTTTTTCCTTCTGATATTCGTATGTGTTCAGAGTTTCTTCCTTCTGGTGGGTTCGTGGTCTCACTGGCTCAGGAGTGAAGCTGCAGACGTTCGCGGTGAGTGTTACAGCTCTTAAGGCAGCACGTCTGGAGTTGTTCGTTCTTTCTGGTGAGTTGGTGGTCTCACTGACTTCAGGAGTGAAGCTGCAAACATTTGCGGTGAGTGTTGCAGCTCATAAAGGCAGTGTGGACCCAAAGAGTGAGTAGCAGCAAGATTTATTGCAAGGAGCGAAAGAACAAAGCTTCCACAGTGTGGAAGGGGACCCAAGGGCATTGCCACTGCTGGCTCAGGCAGCCTGCTTTTTTTCTCTTATCTGGCCCCACCCACATCCTGCTGATTGGTCCATTTTATAGAGAGCTGATTGGTCTGTTTTACAGAGAGCTGATTGGTCCATTTTGACAGGGTGCTGATTGGTGTGTTTACAATCCCTGAGCTAGACACAAAAGTTCTCCACGTCCCCACTAGATTAGCTAGACACAGAGTGTCGATTGGTGTATTTACAAACCTTGAGCTAGACACAGAGTGCTGATTGGTGCATTTACAAACGTTGAGATAGATACAGAGTGCCGATTGGTGCATTCACAATCACTTAGCTAGACATAAAGGTTCTCCAAGTCCCCACCAGACTCAGGAGCCCAACTGGCTTCACCCAGTGGATCCCGCACCAGGGCCGCGGGTGGAGCTGCCTGCCAGTCCTGTGCCATGCGCCCACACTCCTCAGCCCTTGGGTGGTCGATGGGACTGGGCACCATGGAGCAGGGAGCGGCACTCGTCAGGGAGACCCGGGCCACGCAGGAGCCCATGGCAGCAGGGGAGGCTCAGGCATGGTGGGCTGCAGGTCCCAAGCCCTGCCCTGCGGGGAGGCAGCTAAGGCCCAGCGAGAAATCGAGCACAGCATCTGCTGGCCCAGATGCTAAGCCCCTCACTGCCAGGGGCTTGCAGGCCAGCCGACCGCTCTGAGTGCGGGGCCCACCGAGCCCACACCCACCTGGAACTCACGCTGGCCCGCAAGCGCTGCGTGCAGCCCCGGTTCCCGCCCACGCCTCTCCCTCCACACCTCCCCGCAAGCTGAGGGAGCTGGCTCTGGCCTCAGCCAGTCCAGAGAAGGGCTCTCACTGTGCAGAGGTGGGCTGAAGGGCTTCTCAAGCGCGGCCAGAATGGGTGCCAAGGCCGAGGAGGCACCGAGAGTGAGCAAGGGCTGAGAGGGCTGCCAGCACACTGTCACCTCTCAAAAGCAGCCAGGAAGGGGGCTGTACCCTGCAAAGCCGTAGGACCAGAGCTGTCCAAGGCTGTGGGAACCCACCTCTTCCATCAGCATGACCTGGATGTGAGACATGGAGTCAAAGTAGATCATCTTGGAACTTTAAGGTTTAATGACCACCCTGTTGGATTTTGGACTTGCATGGGACCTGTAGCCTCTTTGTTTTGGCCAACTTCTTCTCTCATTTGGAATGGGTGTATTTACCCAGTGCCTGTACCCTCATTGTATCTAGGAAGTAACTAACTTGCTTTTGATTTTATAGGCTCATAGGCAGAAGGGACTTGCCTTGTCTCAATGAGACTGTGAACTTAAGACTTTTGGGTTAATGCTGAAATGAGTTAAGACTTTGGTGAACTGTTGGCATAATTGTGTCTGTTCTCATGTTACTATAAAGGACTGCCTGTGACTGGGTAATTTATAGAGGAAAAAGGTTTAATTGACTCATAGTTCCACAGGGGCTCAGGAAACTTACAATCATGGCAGAAGGGGAAGCAAACGTGTCCTTCTTCACATGGTGGCGAGAGAGAAGTGCCGAACAAAGGGGGAAAAGCACTTGATAAAACCATCAGGTCTTGTGAGAACTCACTTTGCTATCATAAGAAGAGCATGAGGGAACCATCCCATAATCTAATCACCTCCCACGAGTTCCCTCCCCAACAGGTGGGGATTACAATTCGGATTACAATTCAAGATGGGATTTCAGTTGGGACACAGATCCAGACCATATAATTCTGCCCCTGGTCCCTCCCAAATCTCACCTTTCTCACATTTCAAAACACAATTATGCCAACAGTTCCCCAGCATAATAAAGTGCACAATAAATGTAATGTGCTTGAATCATGCTGAAACCATCACCTGCCAGCACTCCCCCTGCCCACCTCCTACGGTTTGTGGAAAAATTGTCTTCCACAAAACCAGTCCCTAGTGCCAAAAAGGTTGGGGGACTGCTGATCTATGGGACTATTGGGTTGGTTTCAGTGTGAGGTGCTGGTGACTGGCACCAGAGTGGGAGCAGTCAACACACCATGGTATTATCATTGATTGTCTCTGAGTGTTAAGATTGTGGACTATTTTTCTGCTTCTTTATATATTTTTAGTCTTTCCACAGGTTCTACAAAGAATAAATTACTTGTGTAATCATAGGAAATAAATACTACCTCTTACCCTCTCCCCTACCCCAGCCTGGCATAAATGAAAAATGAACACTTAGAGAAAGGAGGTCACCCAAGATCAGACTTCAGAATTCAAATTTAATAAGATCTATTTGTTATTCACAATAGAGTTTGTCAAACATTTTCACCAAATTTTAGCAACAAATTTGAGTGCTGCAGGAGATAATGAAAAGTGAAAAGATGGTGAGGGAGACAAAACAAAACAAAATTGGCAAAGAAAAAGATGGCATTTTAAATAGCAACACGAACAGTCTGCCTAAGGACTAACCTACTGTGCGAGAAAATGATTTTTAATTGAAAAGTTCTTTTTGAGAAAGTTTTTTTTTAAAGTCTTATACAAAAATATGGAATATATAAGAATTTAACTAATACCTTGTGTTTAGGGTGCGTTACAACTGTATAAGGAATTTTTACATGAAAATTTGGGAGAACAAGAGAGAACGTCATGTAATAACGTGATTAAACTTGTTACTGAGCCATTTTACAAATTCTGGAATATAAAGGACAAGGTAGAGTATGTTCCAAGGCAGGCAGTGGCCACACACTGATTGGCTTGTAGGCCCTATTAGGGATTTTGGTGTTTCTCCTAAAAACCAGTGGAAAACCACTGAAGTATTTTAAGCAAGAAGTAGCTTGATCAGGCCTGAGTTTAAAAAGTTTCACTTTTTTTTTTAAACAGGGATCATATCAGAAAGATATGTTTGATGAAATTAACTACAGAATCAAGAAGTATATACTCAAAATGCAAATATTACAATATATGACAGTGTAAGTACATTTTCATTAAAAAATGAATTGTGTGAGTCCCAGAAGTTACAAGATTACACTGGGAAGAATGAGCGATCATAAAGTAAAAATATTCACGATTGAACTGACCACTTATGGAACTAACCCATGCTGTACTTTCTCTCTCCCACAAAGTGGCCCTGGTTTCTGTTTCTATCATCTCTGTTCCACCTCTGTCTATCTTATGTTGGCTGTCTCTCATTGACTGTTGGTGGTTGACAACGCCATGTAAACACAGAGTGAAATTGCATCTCTTACAAAATATGAAGGATTTCATACAGACAATAAAGGTGATATTGGAGAACTGCTTCACCAATCATGGTCATTAACCGTTAGGATCTGTGAGAGTTTAACCAGCACAGTCATCACTCTGGCTGACTCAGCAATTTTTTTCCACTACCAATGATTAACCTAAGCGGATGATGGTAGTCTTGTTCCTTTTACCACTTATTTATTTAAGAATGAGTTGAGTTAAGCAGACACTAAAAGCGGACTATAACCGAGGGTCTCTTTTTAAGATTTTCAAATTTGGAAAATTCTGCTTTGATGCTAAGAAGCAGAATAAAACCCAGAAAGATTCAATCTGACTTATTAATATTTGGGAGAGGTCAGTTTATTCTGCTCAGTTCAATTAAAATCAAATAACTTTATTGGATAGGAATTATTCAAAAGTTTGTAATACTAGGATCTATTACTCTAGGCAAGCCATACCTAAGTAATCTATACAGTTAGGGGCAGGCTAATTTCAGGCAGCAGGAAACAGTCAGCTAAAATAGAGCAGAGACGGAGGAAAATACCACTGGGAGTGCTACTCACATGTTTAAGGGCAGACATGAAAAGGTAGGCAAGTGTTTCTCTTTCTTTTGGCAAGCATTTTATAGGAAAAATTCTACAAAGCTAGGAGACTACCTGTTAAAGCTAAGCCCATTTAGAAGGGGAGGGAAGGAAGAAAATAATGCAAAAAGTCAGAGTTCAGTATTGACAAGGGATCTTTTCATTGCATGTGATTGATGACTGAAGGTTCACCCCTGCTTTTTGATTCCTGTTTGCTGGTTTCCCATTTTATTTACCCATAATCCACTCATTACCCTGATAAACCATGGAAGCAGTGGTCCACAAATCTGTGTTAGTTTCTCTGTTCTCTCTGCAGTCTCTCAGAGGTACCTGCTAACACAGCTTTAAAGATCCCCTGTAAGTCAAAATTAGCTATGCTTGGTGGCACATGCCCATAGTCCCAGCTACTTGGGAGGCTGAGGCAGGAGAATTGCTTGAACCCAAGAGGTGGAAGGTGCAGTAAGCCAAGATTGCGCCACTGCACTGCAGCCTGGGTGACAGAGCAAGACTCCATCTCAAAAAAAAAAAAAAAAAAATCCCCTGTAAGTTAATAACTTCCACTTTCTATCTCTTGCCTTGAATGTCCATATTTCCTTCTCCCTACAGATAATCTACCTTGAAAGAATTTGCCACCAACTCACTAAACAGGTCAGTTTAATAAAATCATTGACTCCTAATAATCTTTGCCACTGAAGTATTCCTGGGCATTAGGCTGGTGCCTTTTAACTCTGGCTCCATGGTAGAAATGTGTGAGGAGTTTTTTTTTAAAGGACTAATATCATCTCAGCTTGGAGACACTAGAATTTAATTGGTCTGGGTTGGTTATTTGGTGATTTTTTTTTTTTTGACAGAGTCTTGCTCTGTCGCCCAGGCTGGAGTGCAGTGGCGGGATCTTGGCTCACTGCAAGCTCCACCTTCCAGGTTCACACCATTCTCCTGCCTCAGCCTCCGGAGTAGCTGGGACTACAGGCGCCTGCCACCACGCCCAGCTAGTTTTTTGTTTTGTTTTGTTTTTTTGTATTTTTAGTAGAGACGGGTTTCACCGTGTTAGCCAGGATGGTCTCAATCTGATTTCGTGATCTGCCCGCCTCGGCCTCCCAAAGTGCTAGGGTTACAGGCGTGAGCCACCCCACCCGGTCTATTTGGTGATTTTATTGTGCAGCTAGGGTTAAGACAACCTAACTAAGCCCTGGGTTTTGGCTGCCCTTCTGCATGGCTTGTTCACTGTTCTCTGTGCATTTCTTCAGTCCTCTCTCCTTTGCCTGCACTCCACAACCATAAAGCAAGATGGCGACCCTCTTGCTCTCAACATTTGTGTAGAACCTTTTACAGAGTTGGGCTGTTTTTCTCCTATAGCTCTATTTCATTGATACACAACAGGAAGTTGTCTTCAAGCATACTTTCTATCAGGGCATTATGCTATCCAGAATTCTGTATTGAATTCTGAATGTCTACTTTAAATAATTAAGATAACAGAACTCAAGGTTACCAAATCATTGAACTTTCCAGGTCCTTTTCCATTTCTCTTTAGAAATTGATCTGTTTTCTGTAGATTTCAAGTAGATTGATAGTCTCCATCTCCTTTTTTTTTTTTTTTTTTTTTTGAGACAGAGTCTTACTCTGTCTTTCAGGCTGGAGCGCAGTGGCATGATCTCGGTTCACCGCAACCTCTGCCTCCCAGGTTCAAGCAATTCTCCTGCCTCAGCCTCTCCAGTGGCTGCGATTTATAGGTGCCTGCCACCACACTGGTCTAATTTTTTTTTTTTTGTATTTTTTTAGTAGAGATGGGGTTTCACCATGTTGGCCAGGCTGGCCTCGAACTCCTAACCTCAAGTGAACCACCCACCTTGGCCTCCCAAAGGGCTGGGATTACCGATGTGAGCCACTGTGCCTGGCTTCTCCATATTCTTTATACCATTTGTTCCTCCGGTCTTCAATCATCATCCTTTCTATTTTCCTTTCCTTATTGTTAACTTTTTATATTTTAGTTGCATTCTCCTTCACTAACATAATTTTTTTCTAGTCACTCCTTAGATAACGCTACTCAATTCAGACAGTTCATTCTGTACTCACGTCTTCCTTTGTACTTTTTAATTGCTTATTTGTTGTTTTTGACATCTTAATGGCATTTTTGAGCTTCTCAAAAGTGAGTGCTGTTTTAACTACCTTTTATAACCAGTAAGTGTTCTGTATACATAAAGCACACAATAAATGGCTAATTAATATCAAGTTTTCTGTTGAACAAGTACAATACTTAAATCTTTTCTGCTTGAGCCAAGTCCAAGATATAACTCTCTTATATACTGTAGTGACTAGCCTGCAGAGCCATCTGTCTAAACCCTGAGACTGAAATTCTTTAATGTGGAGATCTCTATCTGCAGACACGAGTATGGCTTGATGATGATCAAAAATACTCCTCTCACTGAACACACAAGCCTTTGGTTGGCAGCCAAAGGCAATTATGTGTAAAATCTGAAGCTATTTCTAATTCTGAGTTTCATGTCTTTAATGCTTTCTCCAAGAGCCACCCTATTTTCAAGGAATTAGCATCAGGACAGCCATTGGCTGCCATAGATGTTTAGTGATCCATAGATCTTTTGCATAGTTTGAAAATATGCATTTTCTGGCCGGGCATGGTGGCTCAAGCCTGTAATCCCAGCATTTTGGGAGGCCGAAGCGGGTCAGGAGTTTGAGACCAGCCTGGCCAACATGGTGAAACCCTATCTCTACTAAAAATACAAAAATTTAGCCGGGCATAGTGGCACATGTCTGTCATCCCAGCTACTCGGGAGGCTGAGGCAGGAGAACTGCTTGAGCCCAGGAGACAGAGGTTGCAGTGAGCCGAGATAGTGCCACTACACTCCAGCCTGGCCCACAGAGTGAGACTCTGTCTCAGAAAAAAAAAAAAAAAGTAAAAGAAAAGAAAGAAAATATGCATTTTCCCTGCACACCTAAATTGGAATTGACTGATCTCTGCTAACCATATGTAATAGTCACATGGCTCTTTGTATGAGTCTGTCTGGCCTATACACAGTGCAGCATGGTGTTATGTACTTTTTTTTTTTAACTTGTACTTTTTTTTTTATCTTGTTTTAAGTCTATATGTAACTTCTTGAGGATAGAGAAGATTGTATCTCTCTAGAGATAGAATGGTACAGCTACCAAGACTGGTACAGCTGGTAATGGCTCAATTTTTGTGGCTTAGCTGATTGACTGGACCAATGAGAGCTGAAATTATCAAGGCACAGGAGGTGATGCTGAGTGGTCCTCAAACTTTAATATGCTTAGAATCACCTGGAAAACTTTTGATTCAGAACTTTTGATTCAGTAGACCTGGGATTGGTGGGAGGATTTGCATTTCTTTTTGTTGTTGTTGCTGTTGTTGTTGTTGTTTTTGAGAAGGAGTCTTGCTCTGTTGTCAGGCTGGAGTATAGTGGTGCAATCCTCGGCTTACTGCAACCTCTGCCTCCCAGGCAGATTCCCCTGACTCAGCCTCCCAAGTAGCTGGGACTACAGGTGTGTGCCACCACACCCGGCTAATCTTTTGTATTTTAGTACAGACGGGGTTTCACCATGTTGGCTAGGATGGTCTTGATCTCCTGACCTCGTGATCTGCCTGCTTTGGCCTCCCAAAGTGCTGGGATTACAGGCTTGAGCCACTGTGCCCGGCCGGATTTGCATTTCTAACAAGTCCTTAGGTGATGCTGCTGCTGCTGCTCCAGGGATCCCACTTTAAGAATCACTGCCCACAACTGTACCATTAATTTAGCTTGTCTTTTGGGAGATTGGCAGGCAGAGCAGGATCTTGTTGAGTTGCAAGTGTCTGACAGCCTGACCATAATTTATGACTAGAGAGTGGTGGTCCAACCTTCCTCTCATATGTCCATGGGAGTGAACAAGATGCTTTGTCTGTTTCATGAACACTTTTATTAGTTCGTCTCTGAGTCATGTTTAACGTACTTGATTACAATGTTAGGACAGAAACATTATGCTCAAAGCTCTAGGGATACTTCCAAAATGTCACCATTGAAAAGTACCAACCCAGGCAACAGGGTTAGGATTGCCCATCTCTTTAGTACTTGGACTATTACCTGTGGGTCTTGAACATTTTTGGAGGATATACAGGCAGAGGAGAGGAGAATGTTATAGAAAGACTAAAGACTTCTGGAGTCAGCAGCCGGGCGATCATGGTATTTAAGCACTCTAAGACTCATTTTTTCTCTTCTTAAAAGCAGTATATTGGCCAGGCATGGTAGCTCATGCCTGTAATCCCAGCACTTTGGGAGGCCGAGGCAGGCAGATCATGAGGTCAGGAGTTCGAGAGCAGTCTGGCCAACCTGGTGAAATCCCGCCTCTACTAAAAATACAAAAATTAGTCAGGCGTGGTGGCGTGCACCTATAATCCCAGCTTACCCGGTAGGCTGAGGCAGGAGAATTGCTTGAACCCGGGAGGTGGAGGTTGCAGTGAGCCAGGATCGCACCACTGCACTCCAGCCTGGGCAACAGAGCAAGACCCCATCTCAAAAAAAAAAAAAAGCAGTATATTAATACTTCATGAAGAAGGTATAAGAATTAAAAATGTATAACATCCCTCCATTTGTATGGAACACCCAATATTTCCTAATAAACAGTGACTATGTTCTTATCTTTATAACTTTGTCATGGGGTCCCTATCCGCTCTGCAGTGATTTGAACAATCGGTATATAAGTACTAGATGAGAGTCTCCATGATACAGAAACTATGGCTCATGTAAGTGCTTTTTTGCTTTTTACTGTTGACAGGGTAAGCCTTGGACAGGAATTGGGAGTCCTTCAAATTTGTCTTAATGCTCCTGACCTCTCCATTCTATGGCTCCTTTCTCCCAGTGTCTATCTCCCTATCAAATCTTACTCTCTGAAAGCTCTCTGCTCTCCTAACCTCAACCTGGTGAGATTGACTGTTACCATAAGCTCCTATTACGTGTGTCATATCCTTCAGGTGTACTGAGGTGGAAATAGACCAGGTGGAGAACCACTGTTTTTGCATGTTCAGTGTTAATCCTTATTGCTAACTGGGAATTGAAAGGCTCTCTCTTCTACTAAGGGAACCTCAGATACCAGCAAGCAGGTAAGAAAGACTAAAGTGCCTTAGATAGCTGCTATATGTAGTTAAGATTGACCCTGTGTTCAAACTGAAGCTAACTATGTTACATCCTTCTAATATCGACACGTAGCATCAGAAAAATCAAAATACATACATGGTACACACAACTGCCATTTGAAGCCAGTTTTTCTCATTGTAGGAAACTACTACGGGGCAATCTCCAACCAGCCTCTTTTACTAAAACATAGAATTTTGTTAGAATAAAAATGCTCTTAGAGCCTCTGTTAAAGGAAATAACTCTTTTGTTTTCATGATTTGAATCTCGGAAACTGAAAACACCTCGGGAAAGAAAAAGGACCCCTTTAGCTCTGCTGGGATTCTGCAATGTGGCTCCAGCATGTCTATGGGTTTCAAACCTGATGCTAAGACCGTCTGTCCCGCGATAAGGAGGAAGCTTAAAATAGCAGGAACAAAGGACAGCTTATACAGTCCATAGAATATGAAGTGATGACAAGCACAGCAAAAAGAATTTGAGAGTGAAAAGGAAATTGCACAAGAGGGCAGGATAAAGAGATCCTGAATAACCCTAGTTTCAGTTTCCAGGAGGAGAAAAAATTCAAAGAATATTCCTTTCAAAGGTATTTGTTCAAATGCAATGGCCTCCACTTAGCCTACCAGAGTTCTTTATCTCAGTTATCTAACTCTTTGGATTTGCTCACGTGAGCTGAAAATCTCAGCGGCTTTCCTCATGAGGTTCTCAAAAGACCCTGTTGCAGGCTTGAGGGGAAGATCATAGCTTTTTGTTTCGTTACCACTAGAATGGGTGACCAGGTGCTGTCCCATTTTTTTTAGCTTTACAATAAAAAGGAGCTTCTTACACACTCTTTTCTCAGAAGTACTATGGCAAGAGATCCCCAGAAGGAAAGACAAAGGGAGCTGAACAGTATTTAGTGAATTTGAACCACCTGGGATGTTTCTTTTAGATAATACACCCTCTCTTCAGGAAAAAAAAAAAAAATGTTCCACACTATATGTCGATAACATCCTCTATTCTCTGCTTAATTTGATCACTGTGGGTACTGTGGGAAAGCATCTTATAGTTTGTAAGTGACAGAGCTACCAAGACCTATTTGTATCGGGTACTAAGCTAGATAGAAACTGTATATAATTCACTCATTACATTCTTGTAGAAACAGAATGTGGTAGCTATTTTTGGTCCTGTTTTGAAATGACAGAATTGAGGCATAAAGTTAATTTGTTTAGCCCATGCTCACAAATCCTGTAAGCAGCCGGATTCAGACTATGGTATGTAAGATTATAAACGCCTGCATTTCTCTGTTGGCCGTGAGATGTAGGCAACGTAATCAGCCAAGGAACAGAAAATTAGACACGTGTTGAAATTTGGTAATGAATCATTCTCCTGTCTCCCTTTAATTCTAAACCAGATAGATAGTGGGATAAGATAAATGAATATCAGTCTTTTTTTGTACTGGAAATAGCAGATTCGAAAACATGGCTTGGAGGAGAGGCTATAATTAGGTTTCCTAATTGCTTCCCCATGAGTTGAACCAATGTACTCACCAAACTGCAGACAGCACAGCAAGAATACTGCAGGCTTTCCCCCTGCCCTAGTTTGCTTGCCCAGGGAAGGAGTGAAACTGGGACATGTTGGAATCTGTTGGAAAGGGCTGGTTACACTGCCCTTTCCTCCATTCTTGCCAGTGTTCAGTTCCTTCTTCCATTCTTGCCAATCTGATAATTTACTCTTTTGCTCTTAGGAAGTAAAGAATGGATAGAAAGGACAAAAACGCCTTTCCCATTTTTTTCTTCTTTGGAATGAAATGTATTTTTTTTCCTTCCAAGGAAATATGAAGAGGTAGTGTTTAAATGTCTCCTTAAAAGTAATGAAACTATCTTTTTAGAAGTTTCTGTTTTGAATTCGCAAAAAAAGATACGAAATTGTTTCTGGTTGAGCTGAGTTGATTTTAATGCCTATAAACTTTGTGATCAGAGACAATACTTTAGCTTCCAAATTGCAAAATTAATGTTGGCTCATCTGCTTAAAGTCAGATAACTCTACCCTTTGGGTAAGCAAGTGAAACACCCAGTTATTTTGGTGGAGAAAATCAGTGGAGCCAATTGTTTAACCGGATTGGCCAAAAAAGAAATAAGAGGGATAGGTTTCAGACGCAAGCCATATGCTTCTGTTCCAAGGGGGAAAAAAAGAAAGCAGTCAGAACATTTGGTGGAGACGGAGGGCCTGAATGCAAATTTAGATGAACAAAGGAACAGCCAAGGAGAAAGACATAGAAAGATGATATAACAGCTGCAGACAAATAACGCAAGTTAAATATGACTTTGATACTGGTGAAGAATGTTGACTAATTTGGTCAAGTTTTTGATGCTGAGACAACATCAGAAGCAACTTTCACCTTGTTCAGGGATGAGCTCATGTGTTCAAATTGCAAAGAACTTTGTGTGAGCCAGCAGCACCATCTTTGCATTTAACACAAAGTTGCTTAACTGAGGGACAAGATGATGGTCAAGCTCCAGTTTGATGCTTTTTGAGGCACATTGTGGCCAACATTTAGATTACATACTGTGTTTTTCCTCTTGGAGCTGTGGTTTCCACTAGAAGGTCAAGAGTGTGACTTTGGCATATTGTGAATAGTTTGATGATATATCCCAGATTTGTCTAGTGAATTTTAACATTTTGTTGATTAATAATTACTGAGAGTTCTTCACCTGGTCCTAGTTATTCTGAACATTCTTTGACATGGTTATACTCTCTTTCATCTTGAAAACACATGTATCAATCAACCATATAAACAACTGGCCCTTTACTGGAATCAGATCAGAATTTTCATCCCAGGTCTGACACTCACCTTTCTGTGAGCCTGGGGAAGTAAGTTTATTCATTCTTTCAACAAATATTTTTTAGGTACCTACATCTTTTCAGCACTGGAGATGATTTCTGCCTTCATGGACTCTAAGCTGAGTGAGGAAGACAGACCATTAAGCAGGTCATTAAAACCAAGTGCCATAAGAGCTATTTTAGGGGACCTACAGGAAGGAGCCTATGGCAGTGCAGAGGAGATACATCTGTCTTAAAGGGTCAGAGAGAGCTTTCTCATGGTTTAAGCTGAGTCTGAAGAGGTTAAATAAATATTTGAGAAGCAAGTGCTCTGCAAGAAAGGAACTGCGTTTTAGACAGGGAGACGAGAGCTGCAAGCAGGGAACTTGAATTCAGAGAATTTCAGTTTGCTGAGAACATGAAGTGTGAGGAAGGCCAGAGGGAGCCTGGAGAGGTTGGGGGGCAGAGATAAGAGGAATGTGGTGGTAAGTAAGCTGGAAGAAGTAGGTAAGATCTTTGGTTCCTTTAAACACAAAATAGTAATAATAATGTCCACTACACATACAAATTGTGAGAATCAAAGGAGAAAATGTTCACAGAACAGTTTATAATCTACAAAGCACTAGACAAAGGCAAGACATTCCGACTGGGGTGTTGGCTGTAAACTGTGGTTCACTTTTCCAGGAGCAGGAACAGTTCTGCCCAGTTATGCTCTGAAGATCTTTTTGACCAAAGTTGCAATGTGACAGGAGTTTTTTGTGAAAACATAAATTGCAATAATATGGTCTATTTATGTATTTGTTTTCTATTTCCTTATACATTTTTTATAGATGTCTTTATTATTTAATATTGGCAATGCCTGGTATATATGGCCAACCACCATGAGAAACATTTCCCAGATCCCTGAAATCATATTACAGAGGCAATGATCACACATAGAGGTGATTTTAAGTACTCCCTGGACAATTGCTGTTTGCTCTGTCGCCATCAATTCTAGGCTCTCTCGGTCGATAGCCGAATCAAGCTTAAGGTTTTTTTCTATGTCCCAATTCATCCCTTCTTTCTGGTTTTGTTCTCAAGAATAAATTTTAGCAATGCATTGTGAGTAATTTTCTTCAGAAGAGCCAGCCAGTATTTCTCCTCTGTTGGTTAAACCCAAAGCCTGGGTTTTTGCACCCAGCTTGTGGCTCAGGTCACTGTGTAAGCCTAGGATTCGTTATTTTTATATTTTCTTCCTCTGATAAGAGAGACTCGGGACACATAAGTGTTAAGCCTATCTAAATGTTTCACCCTGACTTCAAATGGATTTGCCATTTTCTAAGGAAAGGTCTGTGTAGCTGGCGGATAGCTATAGTATGTGTACACACTTATAGTATGTGTGAACACTTATAACACTATAGCTTTTCATATTTTCAGTACCTGGTTTCCAAGCTGCCAAGTTTCTTGAACAGAGAACGTGAGTGAAGTTTGAAGCCAGAGGGAAGATGCGAAGAGATTATTAGCTTTTCAACTCTGTTATTTACAATTCCTGTATTTCTCTTAAGGATCCAGAAAAGGAAGTGTCTGGAAAAAAGAACATTTTGCTTAGAACTGATACTTTGGCATTTGGTAATACTTACTTTTCTTGTTTTTTATTTTTTTAGATGGAGTCTCGCTCTGTTGCCCAGGATGGAGTGCAGTGGCATGATCTCTGCTCACTGCAACCTCTGCCTCCCCCGTTCAAGTGATTCTCCTGAGTCAGCCTCTGGAGTAGCTGTGACTTCAGATATGGGCCACCATGCCTGGCTAATTTTTGTATTTTTAGTAGAGACGGATTTCTCCACGTTGGTCAGGCTAGTCTCAAACTCCTGACTTCAGGTGATCCACCCGCCTCGGCCTCCCAAAGTGCTGGGATTACAGGAGTGAGCCACTGCACCTGGCCAATAAGACTTATCTTAACAAATTTTTTGTTGCT
Source organism: Pongo abelii (assembly GCF_028885655.2). NCBI lineage: Eukaryota > Metazoa > Chordata > Mammalia > Primates > Hominidae > Pongo > Pongo abelii. The sequence goes on along the minus strand of NC_071985.2, from coordinate 30,901,046 downwards.
GTTATTTTTGGCACAGACCTTTTTTCTTTCTGTTGTTTTAATCATTTTTGGAATCACAAATGTCTTTTTAACTTTGAAGTGTTTTCCCTTATATCTGGAAGATGGGGGGATCAGTGAGGTATCTGAGTTGGTGGAGATGTCTATGTTGGAAGGCAAGTTGGGAAGAGCAACGCAGAACATGGAGAAGGCTACTTTGGGAAGTTGTGGGGGTGCAAATGATATATTTTCTGCTGTTGAGAAGTCTGGTTAGCTTTGGCTTTTGAGAATGTCACTCTGGGAATGTGTGTGTGTCTGTGTGTGGGGGCAAGAAGGAGGCCACACCAGTGGGATTATAAAGAGGCTTTGAATTGTACCCCCACCCCTCCACCAGAATTGTTAGAAATTTAGTTCCCAGATATCCACTCAACCCTCTTTGGCAGGATCCCTGGGAGGCCCAGTTGTCCTTCTTGGAAGCCAGTAAAATTCTTTGTTGGTGGTTGTGGAGGCCAGCATCTGATCAGCTGCTCAGTAGCCATAGCTGCTGCTTCTGTTGCCCTGGCTGCTGGACTTGGAGGCTTCCTGGTTGCTAGTGACTTGGCCTGCGTGGCTGCGCCCTGTCCCTGCTGGGGCTGGTTTATGTGGCTCTGATGGTTATACATGCCGAAGTCACTCCTCTCCTATGTGTTCCTCAAGTGCTCTTCACAGTGGAGCCAGGAGAACCTTACTGTTCTTTCTTCAATTCCCAGCATGGCCTCACTCTTTCTTGCAGCGCCCCCTAGTGTTGGCACACTTTCATTCAATTATCTTTTCCATCTGTGTCTCTTGGCTCAAGTTCCTACAGATCGGGGTGGGAATCACATAGGATTGTCCCATTTAGCAAATAAAAATAGAGAATGTCCAGTTAAATTTGAGTTTCAGATAAATAGTGAAGAATTTTTTAGCATAAGTATGTCTCAAATGCTGCATGGGACATACTTATACTAAAACATTCTTCATTGGTTATCTAAAATTCAAATTGAATTGGGTGTCCTGTGTTTTATCAATAAATACTAGATCCAAATTAGTGATCTTCCCATTTCCAAGCCCCTCGTTACACTTAGAATATTGCTAGTGTAACAGATCACATATGGAAAAGAAAGAAATTGGCTCCTTTTTAAAGCAAATTTTAGTATACAAGTACTCTGAGCAATGCAGCTGTGGACCAGGGCTAAGTTAATATGCTTTTTAAGAAGTATGGTTTCCTTAAAGTTTAATATCTAAAAGCTAGCTCCATAGTATTATAGTTTGAATTTCCAAAAGCATGGACGTTGAGTTTGGCTTGCGAATAAATCTTTAGGAATTGAATAACTTTTTATTTACATCAAATGAGTAATAGAATCTAACGATTCAGGCACCTGAATTGTGAAAAGTCAAAGTATTTGTATATTGATTGGGTCATACAAAGTCATTTTATGGGAAATGTAATGTGAGCAATTATTTCCTTTTTTTTTTTTTTTTTTTTTTTTTTTTTGAGACAGAGTCTCGCTCTGTCGCCCAGGCTGGAGTGCAGCAGCACTATCTCGGCTCACTGCAAGCTCTGTCTCCCGGGTTCACGCCATTCTCCTGCCTCAGCCTCCCGAGTAGCTGGGACTACAGGTGCCCGCCACCACGCCCAGCTAATTTTTGTATTTTTAGTAGAGACGGGATTTCATCGTGTTAGCCAGGATGGTCTTGATCTCCTGACCTTGTAATCCACCTACCTCAGCCTCCCAAGTGCTGGGATTACAGGCGTGAGCCACGGCACCCAACCTATTTCCCTTTTTTTTTTTTGGATGTAAAACTGTAATTCATTTTAGGGGGAAGGGACACTATGTCTACATGGTGGCAACAGTTTAGTGAACAGATCCACAAACGTCTGTCAATAAAAACAAACAACTTCCCAAAAGTCCATCAAAGGGACAGCTCCACATATCCAGATAGATAGATACATAGAAAGATAGATAGATAGATTATAGATAGATAGATAAATAGATAGATAGATAGATAGATAGATAGAATGAATAATATTCAGCCATCAAAAGAAAGGGGATTCTGATACATACCATGGCATGCATAAACCTTGAGGACATTATACTAAGTGAAATAAGTCAATTACAAGAGGACAAATATCACAAGATTCCATATATGTGTGTGTATATATATATATGATAACGTATAGTCTAGATGCTTATAAAAGGTTCCTAGAATAGTTAAATTCATAAAGACAGAAAGTAAAACGGTGGTTGCCAGGGGCTAGGGGGAGGGGAGAAATGGAGAGTTGTTTAATGGTGTGAGTTTTTTATTGTATTTATTTATTTATTTATTATTTATTTTTAAGACTGAGTCTTGTTCTGTTGCCAGGCTGGAGTGCAATGGCGCGATCTTGGCTCACTGCAACCTCCGCCTCCTGGGTTCAAATGATTCTGCTGCCTCAGCCTCCCAAGTAGCTGGGACTACAGGTGCGTGCCACCACCCCCTGCTAAAAATAAAGACAAAAATAAACTGAGTCTGCAGAGGTTAAATAAATATTCGAGGAACAAGTGTTTTAGACAAGGAGACAAGAGAGCTGCGAGCAGGGAACTTTTAATTCAGAGAATTTCGGTTTGCTAAGAACACGAAGTGTGAGGAAGGCCGGAGGGAGCTTCAATAACTACAAATATGTTGCTTTAATAATTTGATTACAGATTGAGAAAAAGGGTTTATTTTCTTACTTACCCATCATTTTGACAAATTAGAGTAATAAGGGAGATGTGTGGATAAGGATTTCTGACAGTACTGGCACTGGGGAAAACAAATGTCACTAGCTCTCAGTAGGAGCTGCACAAAATGCAATTTTCTTTTTTGTTCCTTTTGTATTTCCTGATTTTACTTACAGGTGTTGTTCTTGCTATACGAAGTCATAAGAATATTTAACTTCTAAATGGGGGACAGAAATAAATGAGAAAAGTCAGACTCCAAATGTAACCATTTAGAGCAATGATAAAATGATATTTTAAATTAATGAATAAATCATTTATTATATGCTACTTCCTTAAACAATGTCTTTAACATGATGTTAATGACTCCCTTTTAGTAAATTGTTCTCCAGGTAATTCCCACCTGATATTTTTCTCCAAGAGACAATTTTAGTCCCCAGGAAGGAGCCTACGTTTTGACACTTTTGCAGCCATAACACTGGGCGGTTTTTTGGCTAACACAATAATTTTAAGAAGTGGTTTTGCTTTTGTAAAAGTAACCTGGAGTCTTCAAACAGCTGGCAACTTTTGGATTTTTGTGTAAAATATTTAGGGAAGAAATGTGAAATATTCAGTATAAAATATCTCAGTTCATATGCTGAGGTGCTACTGATTTAAGTAAAGTGGAGAATAAAATAGAGTCAGTGATTTACTCAGTTTACTCATTCATTCCATTCATTTATTCACTGGGCAAATATGAATCAAGGATTTACTAGGTCAGGCAGTATTTTGAGTTTGATTTTGGTGGATGAGCAGTCAGGGATGCCTTTTGAATGGAGATACTGTGAAGCTTTTGTTTCCCTGGTAGTTTTTGTTTTTGTATGAATTATCTAGATAATTGTGTAAACCTTCGTATTAACTTTGGCTGTATATTGAAGCAGATAGTCTGAGTCCTAACACTGAAATGATACTCTAGAACATTGAGAAGGAAGAAAGCAATGTTATTGATGCTTAAATGCCACGGCATCCTGCCCACAAGAGGCTCTTGGGCATAGCTTACATTTCTCTCTCTCATTGCACACTCATGGGGATATTCTCAAGCCCTCTCCATGTGTGCTCTGCCTGAGTGCCAAACTCGCTGCTGGTCACTGATGTGATCCCACAGCTAGCAGCCTGGCTATCCTCCCCTTCATTTGAACAGAGGAAGCTCTTCACCTTTTAGAACCCAATATTCACTCCCAGCTTTCCTACTTGAAAATTCGTTTATTATCCTTCCCATATTTTCTCTAAACAAACTTTCTCAGAATGTTGTTAAAATTCTGAAAGCAATGACAAAAACTATTGGTACAGGAAGGCGGCAGGGCAAGGATATGTCCAGTGGGAGAAAAGTTAAACCATTGCATGCCAATAAACAAAGGTGAGCGCTGGGAAGCCAACTGACCTGCTATGTGGTATGAATGAATGAAGTAAACCACTGTATTCCAGAAACAGGAAATAATGTCCATTAAGAAATAACTGCTTCCCGTTTTGTTCCATCAGTAATAAAATGTTATCACGTGAATTGTGATCAGTCTGTAACTCTATCCACATGATGCTTCAACTTTTGTTCTCTATTTTCTGTCAGCCTGGTCTTTGCCTGGCAGGACTTTATGGTTCCACTGGGAGAAAAAGGGAGAAAAAGATCTTCTTGGTACTATTAAGCTTTTAAAGGACATTTACTTTTTTTCTTTTCCTGCAGACCACAACCAATTGCTCTTCCTTCCCGTTGAAAGAAACCCAGGCTGTACCTGCTCTTTCATCTCCTGTGTGGAAAACATCTATCAGCTGGAAGCCCTGAGTCTTCATGTTCAAGGATTTTAGTTGTAAGCTGTTCAAGGCATAAGCTAAAGTTTCAGGCAGAGGTAGTTTTAGTAGTTAAGCCTGATTTTTACTTCCACCCTCTGTCCTCCAGGGCTATATGGGAAGCTTTCTGTGAGTGGATAAGCTCTTTAGCTAAGATGTAAACATGTTCCCTGGTATCTGATAAAGGTTCCTGGAGACTGACACATTTTTTTTTTTTTTTTTAAAAAGAAAGTAAGTGAGGAAAAAAAGAAAAGGAGAAACTGAATCCAAGGCTTACAAAGGGATTAGAAAACTGTACCCCAGATGGAAAATTTTATGGGCTCTGGAGAAAATGTATAAATGAAATATCGGTATCATAAAATAACAGGAAATAGTGTAATCTACCTGATGGAGAAAATTGTCACTTTAAAAAAAGTATCCTAATTTCCTTCAAAATTGTTCTTGTTTTTGAGCCAATAAACTGCAGCTAAGCTCACCATAGGTCTTTCTTCTGCCAGACTCCTACTTGCCAACAGAACCTTTGTGTGTTTACTATTGAAACTTTTCCATTCTATTTTTTTCTAATTAAAATAAAGCCACCCAGAGGCAGACAAAAATCATACAATAAGGAAAGAAAATTGCTAATAATCTGGGTAAATTATGATCCAGAAGTTTAGAGGAAAATTAGAGTGTGTATTATAGCAAAGAACTCAAAACAAATTTGGGGTCAACCCAAAGAAATGTATAAGGGGGAAATCCTATGTTTTCCTTTAATAAGTAATAATAATAATACAATTAGTTTTAACTATGTGCATGGTAGAAGATAAATCAGCAGATGAATGCCTAAGGCACTTACTATGGGGAAATGTGATAGTCATGTAATTTTTGCTTTGTTTTTTTTCCTCCTCTTCAACTGCTAGGATAGATTATATGACTTAGTAAACCATTGCTGAGTATACGAGGAAAAACTTGTTTGGTTGCTTAGATCACGTATTATCAGGATTAATTTCCTGTTATCTATGCAGATTATTCTGACTGTGATAATTATGGCATTCCCAAAGGTAATGGTTTGAATTGATTTCATAATCCATGGTCTAAACACACACACACACACACACACACCCACACACAACCTATTCAACAACATGAAGGTTGGCCAGGCCTTGTGCTAAGTGCAGTGGAGAATAGGAAAAAGATGAAATAGAATTCAAAGACATAAATACAAATGCAAAAATAATTCAAGGTAGAAAGTGATAAATGTCGGCCGGGCGTGGTGGCTTAAGCCTGTAATCCCAGCACTTTGGGAGGCCGAGGTGGGTGGATCACAAGGTCAGGAGATCAAGACCATTCTGGCTAACACAGTGAAACCCCATCTCTACTAAAAATACAAAAAATTAGCCGGGCATGGTGGCAGGCGCCTGTAGTCCCAGCTACTCAGGAGGCTGAGGCAGGAGAATGGCGTGAACCCAGGAGGCGAGCTTGCAGTGAGCGGAGATCACACCACTGCACTCCAGCCTGGGTGACAGAGCTAGACTCCGTCTCAAAAAAAAAAAAAAAAAAAAGAAAGTGATAAAAGTCACAGGTATGGGCAGATAAAATTTTACGAGAGTTCGAAGGATGGAGGAATGATTTAAACAGGATGAGGTTCAACAGAGTCTTCTTAAAGAGATAGCATTTACAATGCACCATTAAGGTTTGACAGGATTGAGACATGATCTTGAATAGGTTTGCATAAATTTTCAATAGAACACTGCACATTTATCGACGAATTTGCTCATTTAATAAATGTTAATGCTGCTGCAGGTATTCTAGGTTCTGGGGGTGGAGCATTGAACCAAACAGTCAAATATTCTCCATCAAGTTGACATTTTGTTGGGGTGGGGTGGTGGTATTTGAACATTTTATTTTCTTCAAACATTTGTTGACTTTAGACTACTGGTATTTGCTGCAAATGGAGCAAGGTTGTTTTTCCAACTAATCAGTTTGAACTTCTTAGAAGATTTTAGAGTAGGTGTCAGGGAAAATGCTGAGATAAAGTTCAAGTATGCAGAAATAAAACTTCAAGCAAAAATTATAGAAGTATTTAAATTTCCTAAAGAAACAATTAGAAAAAATCACATGGATTGTGTACAGTCTTTCAATAAATAGAGGAGAAAGGAAGATGATAGTGGTTAAGAAACCTTTAGCTTCTACCAGAGGTAAAGAACAAGAATTAAAGCAATAGGAATGAAATGGCTTGCATCATTTGTAGTGCTTGATGCAAGGCAGAAGAAATATGAAGTGTATGGGGTTAGATTAGGAAGCAGAAGGTTAGATTTAGAAGAAAATTTCTCCTAATGGCCACTTGAGAATGTGCGAATTAGTCTCTTGATGCATTGCAAGTAACTTTCAAGTTTTTTGTGTTACACAACCCTTGAATCCACACAGGAAGATCAACTATGGAAGAAAAGACAAATAGCAACAGTGCCTTATATAATCTGCACAGCTAGGATGGGTCCATAAATACACCAAGAATAGACTAATCCCCCTTACCAGAAAATGCCTAAACATTTGCTCATTTGAGGTTGTGTAACCACTAACAAATGGTTTGTCAGTATTTATTTTTGCTTTAATATATAAATAAGCAGACAAGATTTCAAAGAGGAATTAGTTTTCTTTCTTTTCTTTTTAATTTTTTTTTTTTTTTTATCGAAGTCGAAGAAGGATCACTGGATATTCTCAGATCCAGCTGTTGTATTCTGGATCTTTTAGAAAACAGAGCCTAAGGCAATGATTTTTTGTTGCTTATATCAACAAGTTACTTTGGAGGTGCAAGCATAGGACAATGGGAGTGAGGGAGAATGGCACCCTGAGAAAAAGGAGAGATGAGAATCAATGTGATGTGATGGATAACTTTAGTGACTACTGCTTCACAACAAGTTGCAAACATATGTAGCAGGTCACTCAAAGTGAGTATTCACTCATCTCATGGAGAAGACATTTCTGGTAGGTTTGCAAGGAGAACCATACCTCAGAGCAATTCATGGAGAGGGTAACTGAGAGAGAAATTGTGAGCTATGTTCCCTCCAGTCTCTCATTTCCCATTGGTCAAGGTTCAGTCTCTGGGGAGCTAATTTCCTGAAGTTTTAGCTGCAGCCTCTGCCTCCTTGCAGCCTCTCAGGAAGCCAGAGCCCATGCTCCCTAATGTGGCATTCCAACCAAGTTTGGAAAAGGAGGAACAGCTTGGCATGCATGGGATACTGACAAAGAATAAATGAAGGAGACAGTGGAGCAACTGCAAAGACACACAAGATTTGTATCCAACACACCAACCAAGGGATAGTAACACAAACTCAGCTCTATGAATTTGCTCCTTCTTTTTGCATCTCTTGGCACTTAGACTACATTTCACTTCAGTCTTAATTAGGCCATTCCAGTGAAACACTATGTCTATTTTTTCCACTATATGAATTGTTTATGTATATAGATAGACAGATATTTGTTTGTCTAATTAGATCTTCATGAGCTCTGCAGTGGCAAGAACAAAGTAGGATTTATTTCTCCATCTCCAGCACTCACCAGAGGTCTTGACATATAACATTCCTTCACAAAATATCAGAATGAAGAGAAGGGTAGATGGAAAAAAAGCAAAAAGCAGAGTTAGTTTGAATGACTGAAAAATATTCATTATTTCACTTATCTTCCTTTTCATCGAATGCATAAAAACCTCAACCAAGTCAGTATTTACTTGGCAATAAACCAGAGTTCCTACGGGGGGTGGCAGGAAGTATACAGGAAAAAGCAACATGTATTTGGAAAATTCTCCAGGTAATTATGAGATACCCTTCTTTTCTCCACACAAATCACAACAAATGTAACACACCAACCCACCCCCAAAAGATTTGGATTCATATCCTAGTAAAGAGAATAGAATATCCAAAGGCATGAAAGTGAAGAAGTATAGCATTTTGGGAAAACAGATAAACTTCATTTTGAGAAAGTATAGTATTTTGAGTTGCCTGGATTTTTGACAGTTTTTCCTCCTGAACTCTTAGTTACATTCCTTGAATGGACTGTCAGAACAAGGCAGAAAAGGTCTGGGTGGCATCTAATTTTCTCTATCACCTGAAATTTCTTTAGAGTGGGTGTGTGCACTTCCATTATTAGCCAAATGAAGAAGCTAGAGACAGTCTCCTTTCTGCCACATAATTTTAGAAAGAAAGCATTCCTAAAAGAAACTATTAGTTGCCTAAATTGGAAATGGGAGTGGGAACACCATAAATGACTTCCCAAAGATACATGCTGCACTGATGCGGAAGTCAGGCTTACTCTTACATCACAGCCAAGCTGCGGGCTTTCCTCCCTGACCTGGTCAGTGTAGTGTTTTCAGCTTTCTTGGGGTTATACATAGCCCAGAAACACGTTGCTACAAAACAGAATGGAAAACACCAGGCCCTGTTTAACTCGATTTCTCTGGGTCAGGGTGGGTCACTGTTATCCTGAAATAGCATGTGAACACCACAACTTTCTCAAACTCCTTCTACCATATTAAATTACTAAAACAAATAGCAGCTATATTTTATCTGCAGTATCAGCAAGATCATATAACACAACGTTGGCTGGTATCACTTAACAAGCTGGGTTTTTCTGTTTTTTTGTTTTTTTTAAACCAATGGCATAGTATTGGAAAGAGGCACTAATGCATACCACTGCATGTCTAGCTCCTTACTGTATTATGATGAATTAAAGCTTTAGATTTGACTAATTGACTCTGAATCCCTGGGCTCTGCAATCTGATGCCCTCTCTCATAAAACCAAACGTGAAGACTGATTTCTACAGCTTAAGGCAGCAAAGTGGGCTCCCCTATGGAATGACTATACTCTTCTGGGTTGGCATGAGAGGTGTTCTCTTTCTTTAGAACTTGGAACCAGTGAAAGAAATATAGGTGTTACTTTAGTAAGTGAATCAAGAGTGGAAAGTAGAGGGAACATAGCTAAAGAAAAGATGCAAATGTTTCATGATTTTGATCGAATCACCTGTATTTTTCAAATAAAGCCAATGCTCCATAACTAGACATTTTGAACTCTGATGGAGACACATCTAATACAGTGAAAATCTATAGATTCATTTAACATAAGTTTATTACTTTTAAGAGCATATGTTACTTAAACTAAACATCAATGAAAAGCTCCCAAATTCTAGCAGGCCTGCTAACTAGGCAATTCTTTCATTTCTGTTAGTCTGTTATTAAACTGTTTATGCTCTATAAAATGATTTACTTTAAAGTGCAATAACCATAGTAGTCTTGTTTATAGTATAATATAAACATACTCTAAGTTGACTAGATTTGAAAATGTAATAAGTGAGTTTCAGTTTTTGTGCTCAGACAAAAATGAAAAAAAACGAAGCAAAACAACAGAAAAAACACAAACTTTCATAATCTTTTGATTAGATGATATAAGTACTTTTAAAGGTATTTTTATTCTCATTTACATAGGAATTGACAGCAAATAAGTGAATAATAATGCATTTTTAAAAGAATTACAGTGAGCTCATATTCATAGAAGCAGAGAATCATGGAGTTTCCAGTGACATTCACAGTCATCCGTTTAACCCAATTCAGCAAGCCCTTCCTTCTACAACTTCCACACAGTAGACCAGTTATATTCTTGGTCTCTTCCAGCGGTGGGGATCTCACTACATGAGGCAACCCATTCTATCTTTGGCTAGCCGAGACAGTTAAAAATTTCTTTCTTAAGATGAGCTAAAATCTGCCAACCTATAACTTTCTATCTGCTTTGCCTTACTTTTTCCTCTTGGAAAAATCTAAACTAAACATGATTTCTTTTCTATATGGTGACCGTTCAAATATTTAAAAACAGTTATCACATTCCCTTTGCTTTTTTTTTCCGTTAATTTTCCTTTTCATGTACCCTTCAGTCAAGCCAAGTTTCCCCATTTTATAATTATATGATTGTTTTTGAAAAACAAATGTAGAACTTCATAGTTACTTTTGTTAAATTTCATTTTGTCAGGAGAAATACAAACAGCTGATAAAATTTTAAAAATAATTCCATCCTAGTAGCAATAAAAAGAGTAAGTTAAAACAATGAGACTTCACTTAAAACCTATACATGAGTAAAGATTAACAAAAGATGAAACCAAGAATTTTGGCAAAGGAGCAGGAAAACAAGGACCTTCACATACCACTGTGGGAGAGTAAATCTATATGGCTTTTTTGGAAAGCAAGTTAGCAACGTATATACACATGTCAGCAATCATACTTCAAAAATTATCTTAAGGAATTAATGGTTATGGGCAAACATTCAGTTATAAGAGTTCATGGCAACAATGTCCAAAATAACAAAATTGAAACCAATCATACAATGGTTAAATAAATTACAGAATGCCTACTGTGGTATTGAAAAGTGACATTACAGAAGAATATTTAATAACGTGTCATTAGTCAGAAAAAAAGTAAGTTTTACAATTGCATGTGATACCTATTCTCTAAAAAATAAAAGTGCATATTTGCCTTTCTATATATATATATTTATATAAGGGGAGAGAGAGAGATAAATATGAACAAAAAAATCTTGGAAGGATTTACACAAAAGTGGAGCCAGTGGTCATTTAAATGAAGCCCCTTCTCGGTTTTGTGTAATCATTTTACGTCATCGTTGCAGACGATGGTGAATCATTTTTCTGGCACACACTCTATTAGCTCCTCCCATACCTTTTGGCTTTGTATCATCTTTAAATGCAACAAACACATTCCCTTTGCTTCTATCCAAATCATTCTGTGAAAAGTACAACAGGACAGGGCCTAGGACTGAGTGTGTTTCATTCTTTGCCAACAGGATTGCACCGTTCCCTCCAATGGGCCAAGGCATGCCAGTTTGACTGTGGGTTGATGAAAAGATGAAATTTCATTAGTTTAATGATGTATTCTTTTATCAAACACTAATAAAACACCCAGTAAAATTCAGGCCTGTGCTAGATATTGGGTTTCTGAATCATCTATAAATCAGTATCTCGTTTTGCTTTAAGGGCATTTAAACCTGGGCCAGGGACTCTTCATCCGTTCATTCATCTATTATGAATCAGCTGATCTGGCCAGTCCTGGTTATTTTTTTATTTTTATTTTTTTTCAGATGAAGTCTGGCTCTGTTGCCCAGTCTGGAGTGCAGTGCTGCAATCTCGGCTCACTGCAAACTCAGTCTCCTGGGTTCACGCCATTCTCCTGCCTCAGCCTCCTGAGTAGCTGGGACTACAGGTGCCCGCCACCACACCTGGCTAATTTTTTGTAGAGACAGGGTTTCACCATAGCCAGGATGGTCTCGATCTCCTGACCTCGTGATCCGCCCGCCTTGGCCTCCCAAAGTGCTGGGATTACAGGCGTGAGCTACCGCGCCCGGCCCTGGCTCCTGCTTTTATGGAGCATACAGTCTTGTATCTTGTATGTGTGTTAAGACTGAGTAAGGGGAGTTGTGTAACAAGTTTTATTTAGTTCTTAAAATGTACCAAGCATCATCAAAAGTGATTTACATGTATTACTTTATTTAATCCCCCTTCCAATTTTTTTTTTTTTTTTTTTTTTTTTGAGACGGAGTCTCGCTCTGTGGCCCAGGCTGGAGTGCAGTGGTGTGTTCTTGGCTCACTGCAAGCTCTGCCCCCTGGGTTCACGCCATTCTCCTGCCTCAGCCTCCTGAGTAGCTGGGACTACAGGCGCCCACCACCATGCTCGGCTAATTTTTTGTATTTTTAGTAGAGATGGGGTTTCACCATGTTGGCCAGGATGGTCTCGATCTCCCGACCTCGTGATCTGCCCGCCTCAGCCTCCCAAAGTGCTGGGATTACAGGTGTAAGCCACCACGCCCAGCCCCCTTTCCAACTTTTTGAGGTAGTGTAGTGATATTGTCATCCCCACTTTAGAAATGTGGCTGGTCTTGTTGGCAGTGGGAATTTAGACACTTCCTTTAGAAGTCTTGGCTAGAGAGTGGTCCAGTAGATACAATGTGCAGCAGAGTGACCCAAGAGCACCCTGCATCTACACCCTACACCATTCACTGTGAAGGTAAAACTATGAAAGTGCAGGAGAGGTGCATGGTGATATGAGATGGGCAGAGCCAACAGGTCAGGGTTTTTCTGTGGAGGCTGAGATCTGAAGGCCAAATAGGAGTAATTTGATGCAATGGGGAACTGAGAAGCACATTTCACTCAGAAGGAAGAGGACAGACAACCTGTGGTGGGAGGAAGATGAGTATAAGGGATGGAGAGAAAGCCAGGACAAGTGGAGTAGACAAGTAGGTAGGTGCCAGAACATGGGGTATCTTTGTAGACCATATTAAAGAATTTACCTAAACTTCAAGAGTAATTAGACTTTCCAAAGTCTAAGCCAAGGATGTTTGAATCACTAAAACAAGAAGTCATTCTGGCTATAATGTGAAGAATGTACTGCAGAGACAAAGTTGATGTTCAGAGATTAATTAGGAGGCTATTGAAGTAGTTTAGGCAAGAGCCCAGGATGGTGGCAGCGGAAGGAAAGGACAATGAATGGAACTGAGGAATATCCCTAGACAGGCAAGGGAGCCCTACCTGACCCTTTCACTTCACAGGGCCTCATTCTGGTCTATTTCTGCCTGTTACCACTCCCAACAGAATTAACTCACAGAAAGCCGCCCTCCCTGCCCTGCTTCTAGACCACTCTCTGGTCCCGGTATGTATTTGGCCCTAGCCTCCAGAGTGTCTGCTATGGTCTGAATGTCTACATCCTCCAAATTCACATGTCGAAAATCTAATCACAATATAATATTATTAGGAAGTGGGGCCTTTGGGATATATTGAGCTCACAGGGGTGGAGCCCTCATGAATGAGATTAGTGCCTTTATAAAAAAGGCCCCCAGAAAACTGTTTTTTCCCTTTCATCATGTGAAGACATAACGAGATACCTTGTGAGAACCAGAAAGCAGGTTTCGCCAGACCTGAATCTGCTGGCACCTTGATCTTAGACCTTTCAGGTTCCAGAACTGTGAGAAATGCATTTCTGTTGGTATAAGCCACTTAGTTTATGGAATTTTATTATAGCAGCTTGAACAGACTTAGTAGGTAACCAGCAGCAGCTATGTACAGAGGCTCTGAAGAGAGCTTGCAGAACTTGGACATGTAGCCAGAGTGCCCATGTGTGTGTCCACAAGATCCCTCGCAGTAGGTATCTTGGAGCTGGGATGGTACAATAAGGGGTCTCCTGTCATCTGCCATCTATGACATGTGGTCCAGCAATCCCCAGTCACTAATTAAGGGCACAGAACTCCAAGGAGATGGAGAATTTTTTATTTGAACCCTGCTCTCCTCATCATTATGAAGATGGGTTTGTCAAGGTGGACAAATAGAACTATCTTACCTAACAGCTTGTTCACTTTATTTATACCTTTAAATTATTCCTACTTATGGTATGTGTTCCCTTGCTCTGGACCCTGAAAATGTTAGGGGAAAGACTATTTTAGAATTATGTAGAGGGCAAAGCCAACAGGATCTGGTGATGAAGTATGGGTTTTGAGGGAAAGGGGATCTATATGATTGTGGCCTTCTCTCAAGGGGATAGATGGGGGGGTCACATATTCTGGGATAGAAAACACTGGGAGAAAGCTAGAATTTAGGGGAGGATCAAGAGTTCATTTTTGATAAATTGATTTTTGGTGCCTTTGAGAAATTTAAGTGATGTCAAGCAGAATTTATCCGTCTGGATCTCTGTGTGGTTATATCCGCTAGCACTAAAAGGCACCGAGGGCTACACCACCTTTCTGCTTGGCAAGCATGAATAAATGAGGCTGTGCTAGGTGTTAGGAGAAAGATGAAACCTCACCAAGGGCCAGATCCATTTATGTCCTGTGGAGTGACACAGCACTAAATGAGAATAAGACTAATCCAAGGCGGGGGTAAAGGCAGCTGGGTGTGAGCAGTGGGTCTCCTGGGGCTTCATTCTATGACTGCTAGGACCTTTATGCTGTTGTTTGTGTATCAGAACTATTCTTTTGCAAGTTTGAGTGTTAGCTTCTTGAAGTGGCGTTCCATCCATAAACCCTTATTGAGCCTTATTATTATCGTTATTGAAATGTACTAGAAAACCATATAAGGGAGATAGAAATTGTTTTGCCTTTTGCCCCTTTATTTTTGAAACAGGGTCTCACTCTGTCACCCAGGCTGTAGTAAAGTGGCTTGATCACGGCTCACAGCCGCCTCGACCTCCTAGGCTCAAGCGAGTCTCCCATCCTCAGCCCCCTGAGTAGCTGGAACTACAGGTGCATGCCACCAAGCCCGGCTAATTTTTGTATTTTTTGTAGAGATGGAGTATCACCATGTTTCCCAGGCTGGTCTCAAACTCCAGGGCTCAAGAGAACCTCTTGCCTCAGCCTCCCAAAGTGCTAGGATTACAGGTGTGAGTCATCACACCTGGCCTTGCTCTTTTTAAAAAATGTTTATTTTCTAGGGGCTGGGTGCGGTGGCTCATGCCTGTAATCCCGGTACTTTGGGAGGCTGAGGCAGGCGGTTCATGATGTCAGGAGATGGAGACCATCCTGGCTAACATGGTGAACCCCGTCTCTACTGAAAATACAAAAAAATAGCCTGGCGTGGTGGCAGGTGCCTGTAGTCCCAGCTACTCAGGAGGCTGAGGCAGGAGAATGGTGTGAACCCGGGAGGCGGAGCTTGCAGTGAGCCGAGATCACGCCACTGCACTCCAGCCTGGGCACAGAGTGAGACTCCGTTACCCCCCGCCCCCCAAAAAAAGTTTATTTTCTCAACATATACATTAAAAAGATTAAGATGGAAGTACCTACATAATTCCTATGTGATTGAACAGGCTGAATCTCAGTAGATTGCTTCTTCAAAGTCGAATGGCTGCCTAGTATAAGAGTCAGGAGAAGAACAGAGTCTCACTACTTTTAGGCCAACTATACGGTTCCTGGCCTTGGATTAAGACACAGAAGACATGTTGCCTTGGTCTTGAATGGGGCTAAAGAGCATGGAAGTAAGAGGCTGAATTTCTTCCTGCTAAATTAACTTGTTGTACAGCTGTAGCTAGAATATTTGCTATAATGACTCAAGGTCAATGGGAGGACACCTTCCCAGAGCCTGAATCACCTGTAGAATGAGGAGCCACACCTGGGAAATAATCTTTTTTTCTTTTTTCCCATCAGAGATCAAGACAAGAACTATTCATTTTAAAAATAAAAGTAGTCTCTTCCACATCTAAAAACATTTCTACCTGTGTATATTGAATATTTATGTCTCCCATGTGGTGATTTAAGCACAAATGATTCTGAAACATATGGAGTACATTTTCTTTAAAGTAAACAGAGATTGTTAATATTCAGGAAGAACCAATAGCAAAAGTGAGTGTGAGCTCCTCTAAATCCCTAAGAGTTTGAGGAGGTTACCAACTGTAAGCTATAGAAGGAACTCCACCTTTCCTGTGATACAGTAATTTGAGAGCTAACAAAGGTTTGACCTCTGTTTAGGAGTGATGTGGGGTTTATTTCCAAGTCATTCACTGTCTTGGTGCATGGCTAGCAATGATTTAACTGTTTAGGAAAGTGTCTGTGATCCACACAAATATATTCCACCAAAAGCAAACTAAATTTATCTCAAATTTAATTTTTTATTAGGATCTCAGGTGACTATGGCTACTTCATAGTCACCTGATGTACAGGAAGACTGAGTGGATAAAGTGTCTAAGTTTTACAAATTTTACAAAAATATTTGACCATGTTAATCACTTTGTTAGAGACTCTCACAGACATTGCAAGGGCCTTGTGCAAGTGAGAGATCTTGAAGTTTAAGCCTTACAAACTTCATCATAAATCGTCTTTGTAGTAAGGCATAAGGGACAATGAAAAGCCTAGAACTCTCTCCTATGGCAACAGGAGCCTGATACTTTCATGCTTCTCCTATTTTTCTTTTACTACTTTTGGAATTCAGGCTGAATCTATTTGCATGGCTTAAAAGATGAGAATAAAGGCCTCTGCTCTGGTGAAGGATTTTGCGTTTGTTTGGAACCCACTGGGCAACAATTTGCTCTCCAGCTATAGACTGGCATGGAGGTCAATGGCCAACAGGTAGGCATTGGTGAGAGTAAAGTCCTTTAAATGTATTGTTTTCCAACACCAGGCCTAACTATTTTTCTATATATGAAAAGAATATCGAATGAGGGTTTTAAACCAGCATTTCAGAGCATGTTCATTAAGCTACTCAAGAATGAGTAAACAGAAAAATATGAGACATTGAAAATATTTTGCAACAAGAGAGAAGAGCAAAGCATTAGTTACTCAGAAGAAGTCTCCTTCCTCCTAAATAGGTTTATTTAATGAGGTATAAGAAGTATTTAGAAAACAACTTGTTCTCAATGAGGACATGTATTTTGAAATGGGCTGAGATAAGAATTTTTTCAAAACAAAAACACTAATGAAAGTAAAATATGTCTTAAAATAGGAAAAAATAGACTCAATACAACAGAAAATTTAAAGAATGAATTAAACAATAAACTTAGAAACAATCTCAGAAATCAGAATAAATCAGCATAAAGATAAAAATATGGGAGAACTGTTAGCACATATGAAGGACAATTCACGGAGATCCAACTCCTGAATAATAAGTATTTTTATTCAGAAACAAAGAAATAAAAAACATAAAGAAACCTTCCTAGATATAAAATATTATGTAATACTAATAGGTTTACCTTCTTGGCCTGTATTAGTAAACAGAGATTCACATAATAAAATGTGTGTGTAAATACATATTCAGAAGCTTCAAGTATAAAGGAAGATTCTAACCGCCCTAAACAGGAAACAATGCTTACCATTAAAAAATCTACAGTGGTCTTAGGTGACTGATATGATCTGAATGTTTGTGTTCCTCCAACATTTACATATTGAAATCAAATCCCTAAAGTGTTGATATTAAGAGATGGGGCCTTTGGGAGGTGGGGCCCTTGAGAGGCTCTGCCCTCCTGAATGAGATTAGTGTCCTTATAAAACAGACCTGAAGGAACTTGTTTACTCCTTCACAACGTAAGCACACAGAAGGCACTACCTACGAGGAACAGGCCGTCTGCAGACATTGAATCTGCTGGCACTTTGCTCTTGATGTAGACTTCCCAGGGTAAGAACTGTGAGCAACACATTTCTGTTGTTTATAAATTCCCTAGGTGGAGTATTTTGTTGTAATAGCCTGAACAGACTGAGACAGAAGTGAGGTGCTGCTGTAACAAATACCTAAAAATGTGGAAGTGGCTTTGGAACTGGGTAATGAAAAGGGTTTGAAAGAGTTTGGAGGTGCATACTAGAAAAAACCCTACATTTCTGTGAATGGATGATTAAGGACAGTTCTGGTGGAGGCTCAGAATAAGAGAGTTGTAGAGGAGACTTCAGTGCTCTTAGAAATTACCCAAGTGGTCATAAACAATATGGACCCTAAAGGCCATTTTGATGAGGTCTCAGACAGAAATAAAGACCATGTTACTGAAAACTGAAGGAAAGGTGATCCTTGGTATAAAGTGGCAATGAACTTGGCTAAATTTTGTCCATGTCTTAGTGCTTTGTGGAAGGTAAAACTTCCAAGTGATGAAATACAATATTTGGCAGAAGAAATAGCTAAGCAAAGTGTTGAGGGTATAGCATGGCTTCTCTTGACAGTAAAATGTGAGAAGAGAGAAATTAATTAAAGAAAGAATTTATAATTAACAGGGAAGCAGAAATTAAAACTTTGAAAAATTCTCAGCCTGTAAAAAATGATAAAAAGGGTTCAGGAGAGAACACCAAAGGTATGATCAAGCAGACATTTGATAAGAGGATTACCATAGATATAAGGAAGCCAGCTGTTATTCATCAAGACAATCAGAGAATAATCCCAAAGGCATTTCAGAGATTGTCAGAATTGCCCTGCTCATTATAGGCCTAGAATGCCAAGGCCTTTGGAGCAGAACAATTTCAAAAAAGGGTCCCACGGTATCTATGGACATTTGCGGTTCACTGCCTTGCACTGCCCCAAGGTGCAGCTCCCTGCATTTCTCCTCGGTCACCTCAGGTTCAGCTGTAGTGGGCACAGGTGCAGTCTTGGCTGCTCCTCCAAGTGGTAATCTTGGTGGTGTCCATGCAGTGTCATCTCCACCAGTCACAGAGTGCACTGGTTGTGGGCATGTGGCTGTGGGCTTTGCTTAGCAAAGTCATGGAGGTGGGGCCACTTGGAGCCATCAAGATTTCAAAGAATGACCCAGAGAGTTTGATGGTCCAGGCAGAGAACTGCCACAGGAGTGTGGCCACCACAGACAGCCTTCACCAGGACAATGCCTAGTGGAGTCATGAGGGTAGGGCCACTGCAGAGAGCCCTTACTAGGACAATGCCTAGTGGAACTGGGAATGCAGGGCTTCCCCCATAACCCCATTGTCATAAAGCCACAACCATGCAATTCTAGCCTCAGAGAGCTGCAGGCACTGAACTCCAACCTGTGAGAGCTGCAGTATGGGCTTTTCCTAGTAAAGTAATGGAGGTGGGGCCAGCTGGAGACTTGGAGGCCCAATTCCTACCCCAGTGTGTCCAGAAGGCAGGGCATGGAGTCAGAGAAGACATTTCCCAAGACTTCAGTATTCAATGTTGTTTGCTCTGTTGAGGTTTGAACTTGCTTAGGACCAGCTACCCCTTTCTTCCTCCCTGTTTGTCCCTTTAGGAGTGGGAATGTCTATCCTATGCCAGTCCCACCATTGTATTTTGGAAGCACATGACTTGTTTAATTTCACATGTTCACAGCTGGAAAGCAATTCATCTCAGAATGCATTGTACCTTGAGTCTCACACATATCATATTCAGATGATATTCAGATAAGACTCTGGACTTTAGATTTCTGAGCTGACGCTGGAACAAATTAGACATTTAAGGCTATTGGGATGGAATTAATGTATTTTGTATGTGAGAAGGACATAAATTTTGGGGGCCCAGGGGTGGGAAGCTATGGTCTGAATGCTTGTGTCTCTTCAAAACTTGTATGTTCAAATCTACTCCACAAGGTGTTGTTATTAAGAGGTGGAGGCTTTGAGAGGTGACTAGGTCATGAGCCCTCATGAATGAAATTAATGCCCTTATAAAGAGGCCTGTGGGAGCTTATTTACCCTTTCACCCTTCTGCCCTGTTGTGCTCCAACAATGAGGAATGAGTTTTCACCAGACACCAAATCTGCTAGTGCCTTAATGTTGGATTTTGCAGCTCCCAGAACTGTAAGCAACAAATTTGTAATTATTTATAAATTACCCAGTCTAATATATTTTGTTACAGCAGTCCAAGCAAACTAAGAGAGTGACTGCTGGAATCCTTTTGAAATAACCAATTATGGGGCAATAGCTATAGAGCCTTTTCAAAAAGTGAGCTGATCTAAAAATTCTAGAAATGGCTAAGTTGACATTCTGATACCTATGAAGTTTTATACAATTTATCAGTTGATAACCACAAAAACTGCTCAAAAATATAGTCCAGAGAATGAAGGAATGCGTTAAAATAAACAGCAAGAATACATGGTTAACTACCTTTTCTGTACTTTATAGCACAAAATTCTGAGGTTTCAATATTTAAGCAGCTTTATAATAAATATAAATATTTACATATTTTGGTAAATAAATATTTACATACCTATTTTCTTATTGTTTTCCTGCATATTTTGGAATGATATCTTGAGATTCGTGCTTTATACCAAAGCCTCACTTGATTAGGGAATATTGAGTATAAACCATTGACAAAACAACATTCTCTTACTTGAGTTTTACTAATTGGTGTGTGTGGGGTGTGTGTGTGTGCGTGCGTGTGTGTATGCATATGTGGATGTGTATATGTATATTAAAGATATAGGTATGAATTTGTCAATAGAACTAGATTTTCTATAAATTAGACAAAAAGTTTTATTTATTTACTCATTTAATTTTATTTTTAAAATAAGAACCACTCAGGCAGGGTGCGATGGCTTACACCTGTAATCCCAGCACTTTGGGAGGCTGAGGCAAGTGGATCACGTGGTCAGGAGATCGAGACCATCCTGGCTAACACGGTGAAATGCCATCTCTACTAAAACTACAAAAAATTAGCCAGGCGTGGTGGCGGGCACCTGTAGTCCCATCTGCTCAGGAGGCTGAGGCAGGAGAATGGCGTGAACCTGGGAGATGGAGCTTGCAGTGAGCCGAGATTACGCCACTGCACTCCAGCCTGGGCAACAGAACGAGACTCCATCTCAAAAAAAAAAAAAAAAAATATGAGAACCACTCAGACTGTGTCCTCTCTCTCTTTCTCTCTCAGAGTAAGAGAAGAATGATCATCAGTGGCAATGGCAGTTTCAGTGAGGTAGCACCAAGAGCCAGCCTCACACTCAGGAGAGAATGCTACACCCTCTTTTCATGGTTTCTGGTGCTCTACAGGTTCAGAGAAACTCTAGAAGTTTATCTGAAATAATCCCTGAAAGTATAGTCTTAGCATAGTTTTATTGATTCCACAAAGACAGATAACTTATATTTGATCTGGTTGATAATTAAGATGTAACTAAAATGTAGGTAGGTCCTAGGTATATCAGATGGCTCTTTTAAGATTAATTTAAATATATATCATTTAAATGCTATTTTAATGTGATTAAAAATAAACTAGCTACTGGGCTGGACACAGTGGCTCACACCTGTAATCCCAGCACTTTGGGAGGCCGAGGCGGGCAGATCACAAGGTCAGGAGTTTGAGACCAGCCTAACCAACATGATGAAACCCCATCTCTACTAAAAATACAAGAATTAACCAGGTATGGTGTTGGGCACCTGTAATCCGAGCTACTTGGGAGGCTGAGGTAGGAGAATTGTTTGAACCCAGGAGGCGGAGGTTGCAGTGAGCTAAGATCGTGCCACTGCTCTCCAGCCTGTATGACAGAGCAAGACTCCGTCTTGAAAAAAATAAAAAGAAAATAAACTAGCTACTATGTGTACCAATGAAAAATTACATTTTAACTGGTATTTCTTTATTAATATAAATCACACCACTTCACATTTAAGTTTTTAAAAATAAGAAACAATCTTACCAAATTTGTATGCCCTAATTTGTTATCAGAGTGGAAATACTTTAGAAGAAACTGAACTGGGAATTAACATAAGTATTGGCTTAAAGATGTTATTTTAAAAATAAAAAATAAATCCATGCCTCTCTTTAAAACATTAACAACCTAATTAGTAGATTATTGTTTGAACATAATTTAAAAGTTAACTGATTTAACTTTTATGAAAATCATGGTTAGTAAATATAATGAAATGAGTTGTATGTCAATTGAACATGAATTTCAAATTGAATGTTAATTTTAACTACCTAAGCTTCATGTTGCTAAACTACAAACTTGGATTATTTATTTCTATTAGCCTATCTCTCATGTCACTCTAAGCTGCAAAAAGTGATATTACCAATTTTAAAAGTAAAATTTCTGGCAAATATTATAGTTGAAAGAAGCAAACTACCTATCTTCATCTTAACTACCTAAGCTTCGTCTTGCTACCTAACTTTTATCTTACTAAACACAAACTTGGATCAATTTGTTTCTGTTAGCCTGTCTCTTATGTGACTATAAGGGAACAAAAAGAGTGATATTACCAATTTTAAAAGTAAAGTGTGTGGTAAATATTGTAGTTCAGAGAAGCTAAAGAATAAAATGAATTAGAGTCAGGGTAGGCTCCACAGTATAAGTTAAACTTTTCGGGGTTAGTAAAAAATAAATCTTATTAACAAGAGCCTATTCTTTCAGTTTCACCTTTTCCAAAGAGGAGGGTAGTTAAGGAGGAAGGTACCCACTTTTAGGTAGAAACCTGGGTGTTTAAGGAAGTGATTAAAATGAGTCTTCCGGAACTACCAGTGGACCCTAGCACTCTTCCAGATTTATTGGTGCCCATCAGTCATTCAAAATCTGCCCAGGCCTCTAAAACTGTCCTTATTAAGATTAAACCTGAGTGAATCCACAAACATAAAAATAAGACTAATGTGAACCTTTGCCGAAAATGCAAATCCAACCTAAATTGCTGCCCTGTTTTTTAGGTTAAAAAATTCTGGCGGGTTATTTTTTTTTCCAAATTAATTTTGGATCATAAGAGTCTATTAGCTGGTTTTTGCTGGCATCACACTGCTGAAAGGATGACAAGAAATAGGGAGCCTTGGAAATTGCACATGTCTGCCCTAAGAATTCCAGTCCCATTTTATAACCCAGAAAGTCTTAGATCATTTGGATCTGGTTTAGATAAACTGACTAGAATGAAACCAAATCAGTGCATCTTCTAAGCTTCTCCCAGCCATCCTTCATTAAGAGAAGAGTAATTTTGGCCTTTTATGAAAAGGCAGAGCCAGAAGATCAATATTCACTGGCTTTCCTTCCATCCAAAACTTTTCCCACAAGTCTGCTGCCAACTTATGAGCAGAAGTTTCAATTTTTGCATCTCTGTTTTTGAAATACAGGGGAGTTATATGGGGGCATTCCCCATAGCCTTGTCAGGCCCTGTGCTTCCCCTGGGTTTAAAGTGTCTCTGTAGAACTGTGTACTTGGGCATTTGTGACAGCCCTGGCACCAGCATGTCCACCACTGAAGATGGGCCCTGCCATGTCTTTGCTGCTGAGGGTGCACAGAAAACCCCTGAAAATGATGCAACAAGTGTTATAAGCACTTTTTAGTCTTCTTCAAACCGTAACCATAGGGGACCTTGGAACCACCTCAGGAGACTGTAGAAATAAGATGTGCATATTCTTACTTTTAGGCATTCAAAACTATCTCTGTCAAATGTTGTCTATCAAACTTGATAGAGAGAAGCATGTTGTAGAGGAGAAAGCACAGTCTTTTGCCCTCGATGGACACACATTGCCTGACTGCCTGGGTAATTTCATCTTCAAGATGGATGATTTTTTGGCTCCTTATTAACTTCTAATGAGTGAGATCCAAGACAGAGCAGTCTTATATTAAATGCCAGCCCACAGCAAATGAAGACTCCTAGAACACTAGAAATAGAAGTTCTCTTTGAGATTATGTAGTCCAGTATCCTCATTTTACGTAGAGAGAAATATGGCTCAGAGAGATTGGGTGACTTCCCCAGGGTCTCACAGCCAGTTTGAGTCTGAGGTGCAATGAGAATCTAGGTTCTTCCATATTTGGCAGCTTCAAATCTGTCCTTGGAAGCCAATGGTTTCCTTCAGTTCTCATAAATTAGAACAGTTCTGAATAGCAATCAAGTTTCTACTTTTTGTTCCTTATGTTGTTATACTGCAAATTTTAGTTTAAACCCTTACAAATTTTATAAAACTGGCTTAAAACTTCTAACTTTCTCAGTGATAACTGTGAATGTCTGAATACACAATTTGGCTGAACTCAAAGACAGTTATTGATTGAAACTCTGTAACATATAGTGTCACAAGGCTCCATTAGCCGTGAGTTCCATGAGGGCTATTAATTATGGATATTTTGTTCCGGGCCTAGAACAGAACTTGTACATAGTAGATACTCAACAAATATTTTTGCAATAAATTTTCCCATTATCTATCTAACTTTTCCAATTTAGCAGTTCAAGTGATATTGTCCTCGTAGCGATAACTAATATTCAAAAAGTTTTTATGTTCAATTCATGAGTCTCACATCCACTTCAATTGAATGTTCTCAATGCTGTGTTGTATGCCTTCATATTTATTCCATTGACTTGAACTAACAATCAGTTACTTAGTATCAGTTATATGTATTTGTCTTAGTCTGTTTTCTGTTACTACAATAGAATCCCATAGACTGGGTAATTTATAAAGAAAATAAGTTTATTTAGCTCACAGTTCTAGAGGACAGAAAATCCAAGAGTGTTGTGCTGGCATCTGGTGAAGGCCTTTTACTGTGTCATAGTAAGGCAGAGAGCATATTATGGTGAGAAGCCAAAAGCAAGAGAGCCAAAGAGAGCTCGCTTTTATAACAAAGCCACTTCTGTGATAATAAACCCTCTGGTGATAGTGATATTCGTCCATTCATGAAGGCAGAAATATTCTCTCCAACACATTAACTTTTGGGAGACACCATCACATGATAACAGAACATTGTTCTGTTTGTTAAATTGTTGATTTTTTTTTTGAGACATATTACTCTGTTGCCCAGGCTGGAGTGCAGTGGCATGATCTCAGCTCACTGCAGCCTCTGCCTCCTGGGTTCAAGCAATTCTCCTGCCTCAGCCTCCCAAGTATCTGGGACCACAGGCATGTGCCACGACACCCAGCTAATTCTTTTTCTATTTTTTTAAAAATAGAGGTAAGGTTTTGCTGTGTTGGCCAGGCTGGTCTCAAACTCCTGACCTCAAGTGATCCACCCGCCTCTGCCTCCCAAAGTGCTGGGATTAGAGGCATGAGCCACTGTGCCCGGCCTAAATTATTGGATTATATTATGCACACAGAAAGATGCTTTTAAATGTGCAGCTCACCGAATTTTCTCAACATCGTCTGGTTTTTAATAAAACATATATAAATAATAGTAAATCATGCTTCTGTCATTGATCATTTTGCAGTTTCTTTAATAGAAAATATGTACATAAAAATTAATTCTGCAAAAAACATGTGTGAAGTAAGTAGACTGTATGGCATTTGTTGGAAGAGTACAGCAGAGAGAGACCATTGAGCTGGAATAGTCTGGGAAAGTTTTATGGGAAGAGACAGGATTTAGACTAGGACTTAGAGGACAGATGTGAATTGGAGAGAACAAAGAGAAGGAAAGAATATTTGTGTTAGAGGAACTGATTGATCAAATGTCATCATGTTCAACATGAGACCAGTAGGTGGACAGCAAGTGGAGCTATATGGAATAAGAGGACTGAAGTTTTATATTACGGAAATTCTGTTTGGAAAAGAAGGGCCTTATACTTTATACAAATACTGTATGCTTATGCTAGATAAGTAAATTTTGTTTAAACTACAATAGAAATGAAAGAAGAAAAGGCTGATTGAGAAGTATAGGTTGTTTTGTAGTCTATGATAATGGTACTCCCTGGAGATGTTCAGTGTTCAACCTGCACAAATCTGCATGCTAGTCCTGGTGGAGCCTGGCCTCACACAGCAGCAGCAGGAATGAAAAGAAAGTGAAGATGTGCAACAGACTACAAATAATTGAAGTGTTGTTGTACATAGCTTACTGAGTAGTAAGAAATTAAAGGCAGACCATGGTTTAATATGTAGTTTCCCTAATAACATTTTAGGCTGTGCTCTTGATGTTTTAATTCCAAAAAATAACTTGTGAAATTTCACTATGAAGTTGGCCCAGAAGGTGATATATTTTTGGTCAAAGGCTTTTTTGATGAACCTCAAGAAATAACAACTCCATACTTCTTTCATTTGTAAGCCTGACCCCATGCAGAGGTATGGGCTAGGCAAATAAATAACAAGAATAAGAACGCCTTTATTCCTCTCACATTCCCTTGACTTTGTCCTTTGTACCATGGCAAACTAGAAGGGGACATTGAAGCATTAATATGGAGTGTGAGGCTCTCACAGTGGCCCCTGAGGAACAATTTTCAATATGTTACACTGTTATGCTAAGAAAGTTTGCAAACCAGGTCATTTGATTCAACCCCCCTCTAATAAGCATCAGCAGTGTCAAGTTGCTCAAAGAATCTTCACTAAATCTAAATAAATATAAGAATTTTACAAACTTTCCACAAAGATTTATTGGGGACCTCTTGTGTGGCTACCACTCTGGAGTGTCCTCCTGGCATAGAGGTTGGTGCTCAATAAATATTTATTAGATGAAGAATTAATGAATTAGTAAAAACTTGTGTTTTAGGAGGCTAATGTGCTGGATTTGAGAGGAAGAAGGCCAGAGGCAACAAGAACAGTTGAACTTTTGTTGTAATCCAGACCTTAGACTGCGAAAGCTTAAATGAGAATACAAGGAAAAGGGCAGGGAAGTGGTGGCTTATGGGAAATGTCAGTGAGACATTTTAGCTCATTGGCTACAGGGAAATTATTAAGATGAAGGAGAAGAAAAGAGTCAAAGACAGTTGGGTTTTGAGATCTGAGTAGAGAGAGTATTCAAGTAGCAGAAAGTGAGCAGGAATGGTATTATTTTTAGGCATGTTTGGTTGGGGTCATGGGAGAAGCCTTTGCATGGCCATATCCTGAAACCACAACTCTCCGACTGGTGTCTGGGTCAAAGCCAGAGCTAAAAGTGCCTCAATTCATCAATCATTGGAAGTACACATGTCAGCCGTTAAGATGGATTGACATGTCACAATGCAAAATCAATTACTTTAGGTTAAAAAAAAGCATTTTTGTCTGTTTTATCATATCTCAATAAGCAAATTTCTTCTGCAAAACTAATGAGTTTTATTTAAACCCAACATGCTTGCAATATGACTGCTAAAACAACAATATACAATTTTGAACTGCATTAATATGGTGTCCAAAGAAAGGAACAATGTTGCATACCATTGCTTCTCAAACTTTTTGTCACTATCACTCCCTAAGGAGCCTTTTTAGATTGCTTGAGACTGATGGTGTTTGGAGTTAAGACAAAGGGATAACTTCACAGGGAGAAGAGTGCAAAGAGCAGAAGCCTAATGACCACACCAGGAGGAGTGCAGGGAGAGCTGGAAACAGAGATGGTGCATTTAAAGGACGGAGAATGTAAGACTTGTGAGTCACTAAGTGAAGGGGAAAGAGAGTTTTCAATAGGTAGGTAATGAAAGAATTGTCAAGTACTAAAAAAGATAAAAAAAGAAAACAAACAAGAAAAGTCCATTAGATTAATCATTTTCAAAATGGATTTATAAAATTTGTGTCTGTGGTCGTGAATAGGTGACATATTAATAACTAGTCAGATCAGTTTTAGAAATTAAGTGGAAATAATTGCCTGCCCCCAGTTAGTTGGAGCTATGTATATATTTTAAAATAAAGCTGTTTGGTTTGTTGTTTTTAATATGCTGTATGGACCCTGGGTAGCTATATCACAACAAGGATTTCGATATAGTTTCTTTTCTAGTAGTGAAGGCTCTTCATTGTTAGCATCAAGGGAAACATAGTCCATCTAAGGTCGAGGCATATTTTCAGCAGGAACTGGCAGTTGTTCAGTTATTGGGTGGCTAACAAAGAATTTTCAGTGTAAGGACGAAGCGGGGTAGTCACTCAGCTCCACCTTTCAGGTAGCCAATGTGCTCAGCGATGTGGTTGAACAGGAATGGGGACACATCACTAACCGCATAGGGAAGATTTTCAGGCCACTGCTGTGTGGGATTTTGTTTATTGGTCAGGTTTGCAAACAACTTCCCTCAGACCAAATACTGAAGTAGTTTAAGCTTGGAGAAAATTAGGGAGGTGGTTCTGCATATGCCTTGAGTCCTAGACTTGATGGGTTCTGAGAGATCATGTATCCTGGCCCTTGGCCTATGATCTATTCTGTTTCACTCTATTATTGACAGATTGTCAACCAGTTTCTCCTTGACAGCTTCCAACAAAGGGGCGTTCACTACATTGCAAGGAAGTTTTTCCTGAAATTAGTAATCTGTATCTTAGAGCTGCTGCAATTTCCTGGGATGGTGCATAATATCTACTAGCCAGTGTTCTTGGCACTTTAGAGATATTTACCCATTTAATCTTCACTTTAACTCCATGGATAAAATGTCCACCTAACAAAGTAAATTCTATTAATACCCACATTTTTTAGATGAGGAAATTAAGGCATGAATTGGTTATGTAACCTTCGTAAGGCCAAAGGATTCAAACCATGGTGGTCTTACTCCAGCGTCAGCTCATAACTAGTATAGAGAAGGAACAACTGTTTTTCTTCTACCCATTTCAGGCTCATTGGCTGTGTCCTATAAGTTAGACTACTAAAAGACAGATTAGGGCAGGCGTGGTGGCTCAAGCCTGTAATCCCAGCACTTTGGGAGGCCAAGGCGGGCGGATCACCTGAGGTCGGGAGTTTGAGACCAGCCTGACCAACGTGGAGAAACTTCGTCTCTATTAAAAATACAAAATTAGCCGGGCATGGTGGCGCATGCCTGTAATCCCAGCTACTCAGGAGGCTGAGGCAGGAGAATAGCTTGAACCTGGGAGGTGGAGGTTGTGGTGAGCTGAGATCGCACCATTGCACTCCAGCCTGGGCAACAAGAGCAAAACTCTATCTCAAAAACAACAACAACAACAAAATCCAAAAACAAAAAGACAGATTAACAAGAAAAAAGTAAACAGAAGTTTATTAGCATGTGCATTGTGCATATATGTGGGAGCACCCAGTGATGAACAACTCAAAGGGGTAGTTAGAACTTGGGTTTATATAGCATCTTAACAAAACACAATACATGTTTTTTGAGGAAAGTGACAAGACAAAGGAAAAGGACTTTAAGTTTGTCGAGGTGACAAATTGTGAGAAGGCAAATATATGGGGGAAACTAATGGTAAGTAAGGGCTAATGTTAGCAAAGTTTGTTATGTAAATTTTTCTGGTGCCCGCCTTTGGACTGAGAAGGGTCTGGCACTGTCTCTGACGATTGACTTCTTCCTTCGTGGTAGAGAGGGGAAGGAGGACACCTTGGCAAATTTATGTCCTGCTATTTAGGCAAATAATGGAAGGGCAAGAGCTTTTCTTATATCTGCTTCTTAATAATCTTTATGCCAAAATAGCAAGCATATTGCGCTATCTTTCACTTGTTCACTCTAATGTTTAATACCTCTTGCTAGTTATTCAAATATTTGAAGACAGTTATTAGGGCCTCCCTAAGCATTCTTTTCTCAGGCTAACTGTTCCCTAGTTAATACAATCTTTTTTTTTTTTTTCATGCTATGGTTGTGATCTTCTAGGAAAGCATAATTTAGTTTGTGATTGTCTCTCTTAAAACCAGTGCTCAGAACTGAACCGAGGCTCCACTAAGTTCTGAAGAATGTATAGAATTGTGTGGAATCATGTAATTGTTAGGTTCTAAAATTAGCCTGGAAGGTGAGAATTGAGAATAACCAAAATTACCACTGAAAAAGCCCTTAACTGACTCATAATAGAGAATACATAAGATATTGTATATAATTCTGTCCAGAAATTCTTCTGCTCTTTAAAATTTGAGAACCATTATGTTGACTAAAGAATGCAAAACAAAGAAAGTTGACATACAGACACCTGCACATTTAAAACATTCTGTCTTTAAGGTAATAATCAAATCACCAGTGATAAACGAAGCATGGATAGAAAATACTCAGTTGGTTCTATTTACCTGAAATGTTACTTCATTGTGATTAAATATTAAGCTCTATAATATAATATATATTAATTATTTGTGTTGCATGAGAATTAAACAAGAAGGGGGAAAAAGATAGGTTCTAAAATCAATTTGTAAGCTTCATATAATTGGAGGCCTTCCCATTCAGCGTGTATTCTCAAGAGGGGAACTATTATTCCCAAGGGGGTGAAAATTGGTTCTTGGTGGGCAAAAAAACATGCTTCTTAAGTATAAATCCCAGACATATACACAAAACATTTCATGGGACAAGTGACAATTATAAAGACATGTATAAAAAGGCCCCTTAGAGAGTGATAATGACAAAAGAATTGAGGAACACTGCTATATGACATTGCCCCTTGATCTGGACACCATATTAATGCAGTTCAAAATTGCATTTGTTGTTTTGGCAGTCATACTGCTCACATTTTGGCTTTAAATAAAGCTCATAGTTTTATAAAACAAATTTGATTATTGGGTTGTGATGAAACAGACAAAAATGTTTTCAAACTAAAGTAATTGATTCTGCATTGTGACATGTCGATAAATCTCAATGGCTGGCATTTTCTGTTCCATTGATTGATACATGGAGGACACTTTCAGCTAGGCAAAGGGGGGAATTTTGTTCAGCAGATGTGGGGCTTTCAGCTTATAAACTGTGCTCTGTGTGAATGCCTACAAAGGCAGATGAATAAATTCACTTGATTTTGGTTTTTGACTTTTAAGCCCATGTATTTCATCTTGATGCTGTACTGAGAAAAAAAGTAAATCCCATGGCCATGACTAGTTCCAGCAAAAGGTCTCCCAAATATTTCTCAACTCTATCATCACCATCACCAAAAAATAAGCTCAAAATCTCACACCCTATTGAGACGGAAGAAGTGGTTTTAGTATGTTTGTT
This sequence comes from Pongo abelii, assembly GCF_028885655.2. Classification (NCBI taxonomy): domain Eukaryota; kingdom Metazoa; phylum Chordata; class Mammalia; order Primates; family Hominidae; genus Pongo; species Pongo abelii. Next base: position 30,870,411 of record NC_071985.2, on the reverse strand, counting down.
TGCAAAGGATGGAACATTTGGCTTTTACATATATATTTGTGATTTTTTTGTGGTTATATAGTTATTACCTTCTCCCTCGCCTTACCACTTGACAAATGACATCAAATCCCTTTTCAGGAAGGAAACTGTCTAGGTAAGGCAAAATACCATTTACATACTAAAATACCATATAGTTGTAAAATAATATGGCCCAGGAAGAGTTTGGAAGGAGAGGGCAGAACACCTTAAAAACTAAATTGCTCTGCATAAGAAAATATGAAGCATTTACCCTGTTTAACACTTCTGGAGAAGGACAGGAAGAGAGATAAACATGGTAGGACTGAGATGGGCTATATGGCTATAACTTAAAGAAGCGGCAGCTGGATAAAATGGCCATGACATTATTTTGAAAGAACCTCAATATCTATCTTCCAAGGCCCAGTGGTAAAGTATAATCCCTCCTTCATTATCTATCATTTTAGAGTAATATTTTAAAACGAAAAACCCTTCAAATAATTATAACAGACACTCATGTGTGCACTAAAAACAGATGTTAATATTTTATACTTTTGCTTCAGATATTTATTTATTTATTTATTTATTTATTTATTTATTTATTTTGAGACAAAGTCTCGCTCTGTCACCCAGGCTGGAGTCCAGTGGCCGGATCTTGGCTTACTGCAACCTCTTCCTCCCGGGTTCACCCGATTCTCCTGCCTCAGCCTCTGGAGTAGCTGGGACTACAGGCGCCCTCCACCATGCCTGGATAATTTTTTTGTGTGTTTTTAGTAGAGATGGGGTTTCACCGTGTTAGCCAGGAAGGTGTGCTCTCCTGACCTCGTGATCCACCCACCTCAGCCTTCCAAAGTGCTGGGATTAAAGGTGTGAGCCACCGCGCCCGGCCCTCTTTTTATTTTTAAAAAAGCCCTACATCACGCCTAGACACTCATATGTTCACTGAAGTTTGAGAAGCATTAGCCTAGAAACTAAATGTCTTTGTGAAATGAGGGGTAACCTAGGTTTAGAATGACTGTTACAAGGAGGGGTGTGGGTAGAGTCGATGACAAGAGACTCAAAGGGAAGAGGGATGGTGAATGTTTTGGAGACTGCAATGAGAAGCAAGGAGGCCAACCATCCCACCTCCAAGATGAGTGAAGAAAACAGCCACCACGTGAAAGGACACAGAGGAGGCAGTGACCTCAAGAGGGAGCCTGGGTTTAATTTAGAATCAAGAACTGAATATCTGGAGGAAATATGGAGTACGAATCCTTGAAAACTCAAGAAAAGGGCAATACAAGCAATCCTGCCTTGACCTCTAACCCTGCAGCCACTGTCCGCTTCTCTGTTCCCCTTTGTGGCAGAGCCCCTTGGGGACATCTGCGCTTGCTGTCTCCTGCACCTTCCCTCCCACTCTGTTACCCCTTCCACCAAAACCTCTCCAACCTCGGTTACCAGGGCCCTCCGGGGTGCTGAATGGTCTATCCTCTTACTTGGCCTTGTCCCCTCTACTCTGCCACGTAGGCCCATCATCTCCCCAGTATTTCGGGAAGCTGAGGCAGGTGGATCACGAGGTCAGGAGTTTGAGACCAGCTTGACTAACATGGTGAAACCCTGTCTCTACTAAAAATACAAAAAAAATTAGCTGGGTGTGTTAGCGCGTGCCTGTAATCCCAGCTACTTGGGAGGCTGAGGCAGGAGAATCACTTTAACCCTGGAGGCGGAGCTTGCAGTGAGCTGAGATTGCGCCACTGGACTACAGCTTGGGAGACAGAGCAAGACTCCGTCTCAGGGAAAAAAATAAAAAAATAAAAATAAAAAAAACCCTACAAATAGAGCTAAAACTCCATCTTCCTCTTCCCCTTGTTTCTCTTCCAGAGGTAACCAATTTCCTAAAACAGTGAATATCACTTTCAGGTTTTAAAAAAGAGTACGTATTCATTATATCTTCATATATTCATTGTTAATATTCACTATTATTCTTCATATTTCAATTTTTTACATAAGTGTTATCGAACTGCATTTTTGGTCTCAAAACTAACCTGTTTTATGCAACTTGCTTTTTTTCACTCAACATTATGTGCTGTGTTGAAAAACAATCCTGGTTCATTCCTTTAACTGAACCATAATTTTCATTATATATACATTTAATGTCATTCACCAATTCCCCTGTGGAAGGAAGTTGAACTGTTTCTTTTTTTTTTTTTGTCTCCAAACCTCCCTCAGTAGAAGTAAAGAGGGAGGTTTAGACACCCACCTTTCTTAGACCTTAGACACCCACATTTCTCTGTCCCATAATACTCAGATTCTCCACCATTATCCACCTGGAAGAAGTCATTATGTCCTTTATGGCTGTTTATGTCAGTTACTGTGGTAAGCTCCAGACTCCCATACTCTTTCACTCGCATGAGGTCCTCTCTCCTACACATTCCCAGCCTCTGCACTCCTTCCACTTTGCCCTTTGGAACCCACTGCCCTTTTCTTGAGTTTTCAAGGATTCGTACTCCATATTTCCTCCAGATGTTCAGTTCTTGGTTCTAAATTAAACCCAGGCTCCCTCTTGAGGTCACTGCCTCCTCTGTGTTCTTTCACGTGGTGGCTGTTTTCTTCACTCATCTTGGAGGTGGGATGGTTGGCCTCCTTGCTTCTCATTGCAGTCTCCAAAACATTCACCATCCCTCTTCCCTTTGAGTCTCCTGTCATCGACTCTACCCACACCCCTCCTTGTAACAATCATTCTAAACCTAGGTTACCCCTCATTTCACAAAGACATTTAGTTTCTAGGCTAATACTTCTCAAACTTCAGTGAACACATGAGTGTCTAGGGGGATCTTGCTGAACTGTAAATTCTGACTCAGTAGTTCTGCATTGGAGCCTCAGATTCTGCTTATCTAAGAACCCAGTAATACGGAAGCTGCTGGATCACTCTTCGAGTAGTAAAGTTCTAGATCACTGTCACTTTCCCAACAGTACTACTATCTGTTTGGGGGGAGGATTTCAATCCCTATAGAGATGATCCTTCCTGCACTCTGTACTTCAGATCATTAGCCTTCTCTCCTCCTGTAAAGTTGTTTCTATCTCAGACATTCCCTCCTCTACACCTTGTTATTACTCAAACTGGCAACCTTTTCATGATCTTAATTTTCAGCATCTAATTCTCCATCACCTCTTATCTTTCATGCTCCTTGATTCTATTCCCCAAACAGAAACAATTCTTGAACTTCACTGATCCACTCAAACTTACAGTTTCTCCACCTCCCTCATTCTATTCATGTTCACTCTTAACTTTACCCAGTTTAGAGTCCATGGCAGTTGATTATAATCACTCTCTTGTATACGTGGCCAACTTCCTTGCCCCTTGTTTCTTCATCATACTCACTTGACAAAAATCTCAAACCTGGCTAATTACAATGCTCTGCCTGCTACACATTTGCACCCATGCTCTTAAATGAAGATAAGGAGAACACTGCAGTCCTGTTGGACCATTAGTCTCATGTTAAATTTATGAGCACAAACCTCAAGTGGAAGTGGAATGCCATCTGTCAATCATACTCTCCCTATCTCATTTTCTTTCTTGCACTCTTCCAGATAACAATTTTGTGTCTTCTCCTTCCTCAAACCTCCAATACTTCCTCCTCATTCCTCACTCTCAGTTGAAGACCTCACTTATTATTTTATGGAGAAAGCAAGAATGATAAGAAGAAGACTTCACAAGCTCCCACCCTAACATACACTCAGGCATTCCTCCTTAGAACTCTACCTCTCTTACCTACTCAAGGCCATGCCTCTAGTAATTCTCTACTTCTCTTTCTGCATTATATGTTCCTCTCTAATGCATTGCATCTTCCTTTCAGCATAAAGCATACTTTTTAAAAATTACTATAAGTTCTGGGATACATGTGCAGAACGTGCAGGTTTGTTACATAGGTATACACATGCCATGGTGGTTTGCTGTACCCATCAACCTGTCATCTACATTAGGTATTTCCCCTAATGTTATCTTTCCCCTAACCCTTCACCCCCAACAGGCCCCAGTGTGTGATGTTCCCCTCCCTGTGTCCATGTGTTTTCATTGTTCAACTCCCACTTATGAGTGAGAACATGTGGTGTTTGGTTTTCTGTTCCTGTGTTAGTTTGCTGAGAATGATAGTTTCCATCTTCATCCATGTCCCTGCAAAGGACATGAACTCATCCTTTTTTATGGCTGCATAGTATTCCATGGTGTATATATGTGCCACATTTTCTTTGTCCAATCTATCATTGATGGGCATTTGTGTTGGTTCCAAGTCTTTGCTATTGTGAATAGTGATGCAATAACCATACATGTGCATGTGTCTTTATAGTAGCATGATTTATAATCCTTAGGGTATATACCCAGTAATGGAATTGCTGGGTCAAATGGTATTTCTGGTTCTAGATCCTTGAGTAATCACCACACTGTCTTCCAGAATGGTTGGACTAATTTACACTTCCATCAAGAGTGTAAAAGCGTTCCTATTTCTCCACATCCTTTTCAACATCTGTTGTTTCCAGACTTTTTAATGATCGCCATTCTAACTGGCATGAGATTGTATCTCATTGTGGTTTTTATTTGCATTTCTCTAATGACCAGTGATGATGAGCTTTTTTCATATGTTTGTTGGTTGCATAAATGCCTTCTTTTGAAATGTGTCTGTTCATATCCTTTGCCCACTTTTTGATGGGGTTGTTTGTATTTTTCTTGTAAATTTGTTTAAGTTCCTTGTAGCCCTTTGTCAGATGGATATACTTTCAGGGATCATTTCTACAGTTTGTTATCCATCTGGCTTTTTTCTTTTTTTTTAGACAAATTCTCACTCTGTCACCCAGGCTGGAGTGCAGTGGAGTGCATCTTGGCTCACTGCAACCTCTGCCTCCCAGGTTCAAGCGATTCTCCTGCCTCAGCCTCCCGAGTGCTGGGACTACAGGTGTGTACCACCACACCGGCTAATTTTTGTACTTTTAGTAGAGACAGGGTTTCACCATGTTGGCCAGACTGGTCTTGAACTCCTCACTGCAAGTGATCCACCCACCTCAGCCTCCTAAAGTGCTGGGATTACAGGCATGAGCCATCGTGCCCGTCCCCAAGCATACTTTTTTTTTCCACTTAAAAAAATAAAAGCCTCTTCCTTATTACTCCTAGTTCTCTGCTCATTTCAAAGCAAGCTCCTCAAAATAGTTATCTACACCAAAGTCTTTGATTTCTCCCTCCCTACCCTCTTTTAAGCCCACTACAGTTAAGCTTTTGCCCATACTACACCTCTGAATTGGAATTTTTTTCTATCATAATCAACATTAGATGTCTTATTAGCTTCAAATAAGAAAAGCTTTTAAAAATAGCTTAGTAACAGAATGCATAAATTATTAACTAAATGTGAACAGTTAAAACAAATACAATAACTAGCTGCATGCATACCCTGAAAATATGGGCTTACCTCTGACTGCCGGTTACTTACCATACAGGAAGCTGAAAATAGTTCCGCAGTCAGAACTGGCTAGATCAGTGTCTTGCTGGTTGCCTACCTAATTGATTGATAGATTCACCTATTCATTTATCCACCTTTTGAGTTCTGAATTTACGAATTCACCCCACATTCTGCATTTTTTTCTTTGCCTTCCCCCCCTTCCTTTCCCCCTTCTCTTATCAGTTAATGGATGTCTTATAGGCTTTCAGATTCCTTTAGGGAGCCGCAATACTCACTATGAGGATCTTTTTATGAAACTTTGTTGACCTTACTGTAAATCCTGATACACTACATATTTTATTTTTCTACCTTATTTTCCTTATGTGTTTATTATATCCTCTTATACAAGAATCATCCAGACTGTTGCTTGTTCTTCTAGCTGCTTTAACTTAAAACAGGGAGATTTAAAAGAGTACTTCATCTTCAAGTGAATAAACTAGTGCATATACTTATTTTACCTTTACTCTAAGCATTTACCAACATTGTAATTTTCTGCTCTTTCCTTGCTTTTACATTCTGCACACTTTGTTTTATTTTTTTGCTACGTTTTTCTGTCTTTGGCTCTAGCTTAATTTATGTGCTATAATCTCCTGGCGGACCACATACTGTCCCCTAATATAGCTTAGAGACCTTCACTAAAAACTGCGTTTTGTTATGAGTGGTACTTGTAGAATGCACACCTTAAGTAGCTTCAGAATGGAAACAAATGCTTATTTTTCGTCAGGGATTCCATTGATTTGAAAGGAAAGTTTTCTGGGATAGAGCAATCAAGAAGATCATCTCTCCATGAAAAAGTAGTCATGTGTCAGTATAGCTTTCTGGGCCAGTTGCATTTGATGTGAAAGAACTGATACTTGGAGTTGTAAATGCACAAAGTCTTAAAATTCTCTATGGAACAATTGTTGGTGTGCAGCAAACACATATGTGTTTGCCAGAAAATCATCTTCATCAAACCTGTGTTTATGGAGAGGCGTGGGTATCTAAAGATTTTTGAGAATTCTACATACTATATCTGATTTTTTTAAAAAGGCAACACTTACTTCCGTTATATGTTGTGATTTATGATTGATAAGTATATTACTGAAAACAGAGGGTTTTTTTCTTTTCTTTTTTTTTTTTAGAAAAAACCATGCTTCTATGTCACACACATTTTCCTCTGTGGCTTATGCAAGTTTCTCAAGAGGTCTGTGATTGGGAGGACTCTGGCCAGGTCGGCTGTGCATGTGCTTCTAGAACAATCAGATTTTCCTTCTTTGCTTGCTAGGGAGTCTTTGCAAGTCTTCAGATGTCCAGTACTTGGCACCTATAAGGCTACAAAGAGGCAGTAGATAAACATATTTTGGGGTGTCAGTTCCATGAAATATAATTTAAGGTTTTGTCAGCACTGCTATGCCGCCTAGGGACTGAAACCCATTCTGTTTCTTTCTCTTTTATGTGATCATTTGCAATCTCCACAGAGGCATTTGTGGACAGCAGTCTCAGTGCAGTAAAGATGTTATTATGTGCAAGGTTCTGTGGCAGAGGGAACTAGCAGACAGGAGGACAGACGCCAGAGGCTGATCAATGGCCATAGGGCAAGACAGGATCAGTGAGGGGCCAGCAGGACACTTGTGTGCACCTGCCTCTGGGTTCACTCTGAGTGCTCACAGGCCTCGGTCATGTGTTGGCTCACAGCCAATTGGCATCATTTCATATTGTTTCCTCCAGGCCTGGGCTGATGAGAACAATGGAGCTGTATTTTGGATACTTTATTCATGAATAATCAAGTCAACATTCTGGTATAATATACATCTGTGAAATCTCTTATAAAAACAATAAAATACACATTTATTTGTTAAAATTATTCTTACTATTCTATATGCTACTAATGAACTAATTATCCCTAAAATTCTTTTGTCTTTCAGAATTGTTTTCTTTAGAATACATACATACATTTGTGTATGTATACATATAGACATATATTGTGTGTGTGTGTGTGTGTGTGTGTGTGTGTGTATTTTACTGTTGTTTATCAAAGGTATCCCCAAAAGGCCTGTGTTTATGATTACGGGAAGCAGAATGAAACGGTCCAGCAAATTCTTTAGTATGATCTACAGAGATGCAAAATAACAAAGAACTGACTTCCTGGGTAGAAACTGACTTTCACTGCTTGAGGGTTTCTGTAAACTGAAGAGAAAGGACCAAAGCCTTGGCTGTTAACCATGAATATTAGCTCTAGGGCCATTTAAATCTAAGCAGTTCAGGTCACCCCCCTCACCCCCGACAAAATTCCTAAATATCCTCATATGAATGAGGCAGATTTCAATCCTGTTTCCTGTTAGGCAGAAAATTCAAATGGAAAATATTCCGTTTCAGATGTTTGTCCATCATGCAATCAAATATTTTGGTATGTACGATGTGCAAAACAATGTACTATACTAGGTGCTACTATGTTTTGTCTTTTCCCTCGGATCAAAACCAGTAATGAATAATAGAAATAATATATGTATTAAAAATTAGAGGGCCAGGCGCGGTGGCTCCCGCCTGTAATCCCAGCACTTTGGGAGGCTGAGACGGGCGGATCACGAGGTCAGGGGATTGAGACCATCCTGGCTAACATGGTGAAACCCCGTCTCTACTAAAATTACAAAAAATTTGCCGGGCGTGGTGGCGGGTGCCTGTAGTCCCAGCTACCCGGGAGGCTGAGGCAGGAGAGTGGCATGAACCTGGGAGGCGGAGCTTGCAGTGAGCCGAGATCACGCCACTGCACTCCAGCCTGGGTGACAGAGCGAGACTCCATCTCAAAAAAAAAAAAAAAAAAAAAAATGGAGCAAATAATCAGTAAGTGAAAATTATTGTCATACCAGGAAAGTACATTTAATTGGTAAGAACAACAGAGAAAAAATAAATAATATAAGAAAATAATGTAATGTAATAAATAAGAGCACCTAGAACCAACCAGGTTTAAATCTGGGGTCTGTCATTAACCTGCTGTGTGGCATTGGGCAAGTCACTAAATGTCTCTGTGCCTCAATTGGCATACCTGCAAAATGAGCATCAAAATCAGGCCTATCTTGTGGGATTGCTCTGAAGATGAAACGAGTAAGTTTATGTGTGAAAAGTACCTTGATAAATATCAGGAATATAACAGCATTCAGTAAATGGTAGGTGCTACTACTGCTGCTACCATTACCACTGTCATCATTACATTAAATGATGAAATCTTCCAAGAAGCAGTGAATCTCAAATGAAACTTGTAAGGAGAAATATAAATGGGTTAAAAGAGTGAGATGATGAAACTAAGAATATAGTTTCTTCCTGATAGAAGGTCCACAAGTCCTAGTCATCAGAATGCAGCTTCTTTTTCCCCCATCAGTTCCTTCTTCCTCTTGTCTATTGTTCCTAAACCTCTCTAGAGACTAAGTATATCTTGCTATTCTGAGAATCTCTTGGTCCCCTCTGTTTGAGGGATTCAGTCAGCAAAGTAGTTGCTATTGGACCAGAATAGGAGACTCATTCAAATTTAGGCCTCTATGGCAAAGCAAGCTCATTCCTCTTTTGGAGAGAATTTAACCTGTGATTCTATAAAAGGAATGTATTTTATAGAAACTCTTAGTAATTATATTTTAGATTCAATAAATTGGTTATATTTAAAATCCCTTTCTCTTGGTCAGTAAAACTAACCTTTTTTCCTACAATAGAATGTTCAAATTAAATATGCATATATTTAACTTGATCACACTGGTTGTTTTCTTGCATTATTTTTATGGAAATAGTATGAAGACTGAACAAATAACCTGTGGAGATAAGACAAAGTTTAAAATTTAAACCTGGAAAACTCAATAATTGCCTCCCTCAATTTAAATGAAACAGCAAGAATATCTTAACCAATATCCTGACATTGTATACTATACATGCAGAATTTTCTGGTACCTTCGCTGAGTTTAGTATTTCAGTGAGAAAGTTTTACATTTCAAAGTGTTCCAGGTTTTTGGCCAGTACTCAAATATCTGCCACAGTGGAAGGAAAGGGAACTGAGTCAAGGATAAAGAGGTTTGAAAAATGAATGTGGATGCATGTGGTTCTAGCTTCGTTTTGACAATCACTTGGCAAATTTGTGTGACCAAATGCAGAGGCTCTACCCTTACCCTCACCCTCCCAGATTTTTAGTTTACTCACTGTATGTTATTGTCAATTTGGACAACACAAACTTTTAGCTGTAGAGTTCTGATATTCATAGTGCTTCTTCAGATATTTTGTTTCTATTATAAAAAACGTATTTGCAGTAGAGACCAATAAGAATGTATTACTGAGGTGATATTTTGGGCCATTATAGCCAAAATGTATTGAATGCATATTGTTTTAAGATATTAGATTAAGCATCTTAGGCCAGGCGCAGTGGCTCGCACCTTTAATCCCAGCACTTTGGGAGGCCGAGGTGGGCGGATCACGAGGTCAGGAGATCGAGACCATCCTGGCTAACATGGTGAAACCCCGTCTCTACTAAAAATACAAAAAATTAGCTGGGCATGGTGGCAGGCGCCTGCAGTCCCAGCTACTCGGGAGGCTGAGGCAGGAGAATGGTGTGAACCCTGGAGGCGGAGCTTGCAGTGAGCCGAGATCGCGCCACTGCACTCCAGCCTAGGCGACAGAGTGAGACTCCGTCTCAAAAACAACAACAACAACAACAACAACAAAAGATTAAGCATCTTGTAAATATTGTGTAGGTTAAGGTAATCTTTACAATAATAATGCTGTGAGATTACTATTATTATACTCAGGTTGCAGGCAAAGAACTGGGGCAAATAGAAGTTAAACATAATGACAAAAGCAAACATATATATATCTACTAATATCCATTACTTCTTTCTTCCCAAATAAAATCTCTGATTTTTAGCTGAACACCTAGAATAAAGACTACCCTTCCTAGGCCGGGTGCGGTGGCTCACTCCTGTAATTCCAGCACTTTGGGAGGCCGAGGTGGGCGGATCACGAGGTCAGGAGATTGAGACCTTCCTGGCTAACACGGTGAAACCCTGTCTCTACTAAAAATACAAAAAATTAGCTGGCGTGGTGGCGGGAGCCTGTAGTCCCAGCTACTCAAGAGGCTAAGGCAGGAGAACGGCGTGAACCCAGGAGGCGGAGCTTGCAGTGAGCCGAGATTGCGCCACTGCACTCCAGCCTGGGCGACACAGCGAGACCCCGTCTCAAAAAAAAAAAAAAAAACAACCTACCTTCCCAGCTTTCCCTGCGATTAGGTGTTGTCATATAGCTATACTATGGTCAATAGTTGTGTTGTTGTCATGTGGCAGCTTTAGAAAAATCCAAAAGACAGTCAAAGTCTGCTTGTGTTCTCTTTCTTCTTCTTCTTGTTTTTTTTTCTTTCTCCTGTCTGAAATGCAGATACCATGCTTGAGGCTCTGGATGCCATCTTGAACCATGAGGAGGGGGACCTCACCCTCTGGATGGCAAAACTGTCCCTAAGGTCACTATGAGACTGAGTCTTTATGCTACTCTCCTAATAACTAAGTCCAGGCTTTTACATGAAAGAAAAATGAAGTTATCTAGTTTATGATACAGATATTTTGGGTCAGAATCAAACTCAGTCTTAAATAATATGAGTATATTGGCTAAAAAAGTACAGCTAATGAGCAGCAGAGCTAAGATTCAAACCCTGGTTTTCCTAATCAGAAAGGGCACAAATGCATTGCTATAGTGTTATACTAACCTTGTGAGTAAAAGGCTCTTCACTCTACAATATTAGACATTTAAAATATGTATACTTGATCCTGGAATAGTTGATACTTTGTTTCCAGTTAGTCTGTCCTTCTAATTAAATTAGACTCTGCCTGACATTAAATTGGGCTCTATACCCCAAACACATACATACAGTTTTTGGCAAGAGAAAGGGTCCCAAGAAGGACAGTTCGACCTTAAATTTTTGTTGCAGATGCTTGGACAACATGGATAATGCACACCAAAACTCTTGAAAAATTAGATTTCCATGAAAATAATTCCCAGCTGCCTTCGTCATTTGCATTAAGGAAAATGTACCTGAAGGACTTGCTCTGTGAGAAGCTGGAGTCTGTATCTGCACGTGGAAACCGTATTGCTGGGGACCACATTAAATAACCCACATAATTCAAATAAGCAGCACACCAACATGGCACATGTATACATATGTAACAAACCTGCATGCTGTGCACATGTACCCTAAAACTTAAAGTATAATTATAATAAAAAATAAAAAAATAAAATCATGTAACATTTTTTGGCTATTTTAAATAAATGGATTCGAGATCTCAATTATATGCAAGATACCTCAATTCTGCACTCAACATTATAAATAAAATGATAATGAGCTAAAGTTTGTCTTTAAAGATAATGGCAGCAGGAAGAGCAGAAAATAATCATTGTAGATAGTTTGATTTCACAGCTCACATCCCAAGAGAACAAATGAAAAGCTATAAAATTTATAAGAATTCATAAGGTGAACTCAGTTACAAATATTAGTAGTTTTCTGTATAATTGACATAATCATCTATTATAGTGGAAAAATCTTATTCATATTAGCAATCAAAAAACAAAACAGGCTGTGCGCCGTGGCTTGTGCCTGTAATCTCAGCACTTTGGGAGACCAAGGCAGGCAGATCACTTGAGGTCCGGAGTTCAAGACCAGCCTGGCAACATGGTGAAACCCCATTTTTACTGAAAACACAAAAATTATCTGGGTGTGGTGGCACACATCTGTAATCCCAGCTACTCAGGAGGCTGAGGCAGGAGAATTGCTTGAACCCAGGAGGCAGAGGTTTCAATGAGCTGAGATTGTGCCACAGCACTCCAGTCTGGGTGACAGAGCAAAACTCCATTCCCCTCCACCCCAAAAAGAAAGCCATGAAATAAATACTTAAGAGTAACTTTACCAATAAATACACCAGATTTTATTTTTTTCTAATTCTCTGAGTGCTTTAAACAATGATTTAAATTAATAAAAAGACATATTACATTCTTCTTCTATGAGAGGACTGGATATTGCAAAGTGTTGGCTTTTCCAAATTAACTTATTGGTTATGTCATTTTAATCAAAATTATATTGGAATTTTATGAGTGAGAAAAAGAATTCTAAAGTTCACCTGGAAAAATAAATTAATAAAAACAACAAATAATTTTAAACATTCATAATAATATGACAACTTTAGATTTTAAAACATTATAAAAGTAAAATAACTAAAACAGTGTGATATATATAAAAGTATAGACAGACCAACAGACCTCAATATATGTAACAACTCAATAAATAACAGAGGTAATTTAAAAATTCAGGGAGTAATAGATTACTAAATATATCATGTTAGGATATTTACTATTTGGAGAAAAGTTACTCTAAATGGCAATCATGTATTGTATTTCAAGATAACGTCTGGATGTACTAAACATGAAGTACCAAATGAGGAAAACATACAAATAAGTGAATATATGTCAAATTACTGGATGGGGATGAATTTCTAAGCATAAAAGCAATAAAACAAATTTAAAAAGATGAGTAGATCTATTTTATAAAAATTTATAGCTTTTCGATGTCAAACATAAGAGGTAAATGGGAGTTTGAGTTCTGGGATGACAGCATGAGGAATTCTGTGGACAGATTCTTCAGACAAACAAGCATCACTGGTGAAAACTATATATCAAAAAGCCCAATCACTTAAAGTCTCTGGAAATTATTGTAAGGACATATGGCAAATGAAGAAATATTTACTTAAGAAAATTTACGAAACTCAGTAAGAACAGTGAGAGTTTATGGCATTTGAGCTATGCAGCGCCCACCTGTCCCCATCAAGTTGATGGAAGCTTTACTCTGGGCTGATGTGGCCAAAAAGACAATGGCTCCTTCTCCCTTCTGCTCCCAGTGAAGTGGCATCATATTTTACTAGGAAGGGCAGGCTGCCAGTATTTCCCATTCCCTCCAACTCTGAGTTGAACAGGCTAAATTCCTGGTGAGTGTGCTAAGTTAGTGGCTACCTTCCTCCAATCAACCCCACTAAGAGAATGGAGACCCTACTCCAGGTGTGGCAAACAAAAAATACTGGGACCCCAAATTCCCTGACTACAGGTCAGTTATAGGGCAAAGAAAAGGCAAACCATCAAGACAAGAGGGTACCATCCCACTGAGGGCTCAGAAATTTTGTCCAAAGGGAGAGGCAGTCTACAGAGGCCTCTGAAGCTATGCTTAAAGGAGCTGATTTTATTTAAAACAGAGTGTCTGGAAGTTCAAGCCTATGAGCACTCTTGAAAATAATAGCTTCTCTTAATTAAGAGCAATAAGCGAAACCATAGGTCAGTTAGTTCACCAGAGAGAAGCAGGGAAGGAGATATCTAAGAGCCCTGTTGGATCCAGAAGAAATCTCAAATACTGGCCTCAAAAAAAAAAAAAAAAAGGTGGAACAGCCTGTGAAGCATTTTGTGCCTCCAATGCATCATAGAAGATAATAATCAGTTGACAATTAATGAAAATGAATGAAGCCTAACAGCTGAGTATAATGCTAAATGAGACACAACTTAATAGAAGATCAGGGAAAGAGACAGTCCTGGAGTCTTGTTTCCTTGGTGGTCTCAAAATACTCTAGCCATAGATTTAGTCTAAAATATTCTTGATTGGTAATCTCTCTAGATTCTTGAAAAAGACAATGCAAATTCTCTCTGGAAATATGCACCTTTTTCCTAGGCCTCAATAAATTTCCAAACATAATTTTCAAAAAGACTGTATATTTCACAGTCAAGAATGACTAAGCATACCTAGTTCTCAGATCTGAGTTTGAAATCCTATTTTTTTTTTTAAGTGAAATAGCGTTCAATAGAGAAAGGATTAATCTCAGGCCTGGAGAAAAGAAAGTAAACAAGTCCTTTTTTGTGTGAGAAAATTAGAAAATGGTTTATATGAACAGGACACTGAAGCCAGCTCAGAGCGGTTTCCACTAGTTAAATCAGGGAAAATTTGAGCATCAGAAGGATGACTGACAGTAATGAATTACAGTGCACTGAATAAGACAATTGAGAGTCCATAATGATACAGAAAATATAAATAAATAATAAATATAAAGTAAACAAAGGAAGGGAGAAACTACATTTTTGTTCATTTGTTTATATTCTATTCACCATCAGATAAAAACTAATAGAAACAGAATAAATGACAGAATTTGAGAGCCACCATTTTGCCACCATTATAAAAACAATTGATTTGGGCAAAACTCATCAATGGAAACTAAAACTACTGAAAGTTTGTTGGATAGTCATATACTGAGTCTCAGAGCATCTTCCCACAGATTACTTATTAATCAGAAAGTTATAAAAAGTACCTTTGGAAAAATGGAGAAGTGAGGCAAACACACCACCTTAACTGAAAGATTAAAGTTAACCTTACTAAAAATGGGGCCAAGTGAACTCATGTGCCTCTTACTAAAGGACACAGATCGCTTATGTCATAGTCCTGCAGAAAATGCATAACCCAAAACCAATCAAGGGGAAACAATCACACAAAGGCAAATAGAAGGACATTCAATAACACAATTAGACTGTACTCTCCGTGAATTCTGTCTCCTTCTCGTCTCTCCCATCCAATAAATCATCTCGTCCTGCTGACTTCACCTCCTAAATATTACTAGAATCCATTCACTTCTCTCCATCCTCTCAGTTACATCATGCCACCTAATTGCTAAAACAGTTGCTGGCTGTGTTCCCCTTGAATCCACGCTTCACAGGTTAGCCTGAGTGATCTGTCTACAGTATAAATCTGATCGGGCCACTTTCCTGCTTAAAAGGTTTCTCTGCCTTTCAGTGGCTCTTAGAATGAATGCAGGCTCTTAAATCTGTTTAACAAAGCCCATTCTGATCTGGCTCCGGCTTCACCCTCTAGCTGTATGCTTTGACAGCCTCCACTGCCAATACCATGTTCTCAAACTGTGCTACTTATTTCAGTTACCAGATTGAGGTACGTTCTGTTCTGCACCAGCTTTTTACCTACGCCTGGAATATTTTCTGTTTCTGTACTTTCTACTCAACTACTCTCTTTTTGAGACAAAATCCTATTCACACTTCAGGTTTTAGCTTAGATAGGTTTTATTCCTAAAACTTTTTCTTGTCCCTCCACCTGGACCTCACCCAAGCCTAAGTTAGGTGCTCTGTGTGAATCTGCCATACCCGGCTCAGTGCTTCTCATACTGCATTGTAATTCCTTGTTTAAAGTCTAGTTCCTCTAGTTGTCTGTAAGTCTCACAAGGGCGGGGGACGAATTTGTCTTCTTCACTGTTTTGTTACTCAGTGTCCGCCTCAGTGCTGGGGACAAGGCAGAAATTCAATCAATGTTTTGATGGAATGAACGGATAATATAGTTGCAGCGGGAGGAGAAAAAGAGGCATTTTATGGAACAGTAAATATTTCAAGTAGAGCAAATCATAATATTTAAAGACTGAGGAGTAAGAACATTTCTCAACTTTCTATTTAAAAAGGATTGTCGACCGGGCGTGGTGGCTCACGCCTGTAATCTCAGTGCTTTGGGAGGCCGAGGAGGGTGGATCATGAGGTCAGGAGTTCTAGACCAGCCTAGCTAGTATGGTGAAACCCCGTCTCTACTAAAAATACAAAAATTAACTGGGCGTGGTGAAGCGCGCCTTTAGTCCCAGCTACTCAGGAGGCTGAGGCAGAAAAATCACAGGAACCCGAGAGGTAGAGGTTGCAGTGAGCCAAGATCATGCCACTGCACTCCAGTCCAGGCAACAGAGTGAGACTTTGTCTCAAAAAACAAACAAACAAACAAACAAAAGGATTGTCTATGCCCACCTTTTAGTTGGTAAATATCATTCTCCAATAAGAGGAACCAGGGCTTCTTGGAGAAGTGGTTGATTCTGGGAATGGGACAGGAAAATGAACTTGGAACATATCACAGAACCTGAATGCAAGGATGTGCTCCAAAGAGAATGGGGTGAGTTGAAAGGACACAGGGATCAAGCAAAAGAAATTCAAATTCAAATGGCAAAAGCTAGACAAATGTAACCAGTAAAATAAATAAATACCATTGAATTGTCGTCCAAAGAATAGGGAAAGATAGCCATACCAAAAAATCCATACTGATATGAATTAACTGAATAAATAAATACATGGGGAGAAGACACAGCTCTTCCTTACAGAAGAATTCCAATTAGTAAACATAGAAGAAATGAGGGAAATAGATATCACAGGGTAAATATCACGGTAATAATTGTTGCAGGCAAAAACCATCAATAGACCCTCAAATTAATGGGTAAATGTTTAGGGAGGAACAGAATATTTGTATAGCCTCAAACTATCTTCCCCAGTACATTTGTTAATTACAAAGGGAAAAAAATAGTGACTTTATAGTCCGAAGACTTGGCAGATACCACATCAACCAAATGACCAAACTTAACATGACCAGTAATAAGACATATGGACATGGTATACTCCAAAATAATTCACTGGGAAACACAAAACATCACCTGTGTGGTATTTTTGTTAAAAGGCATAATTTCAATTTAATTATGAGAAAATATCACACAAACTGAAATTGAGGGGCATTCTAAAAAACAACTGATCAATACATCTCAAAGAGTATAAATATCCTAAAAGATAAAGAGAGACTAAGGAAGAGTCACAGATGGGAGGAAACTAAGAAGACATGACAACTAAATGCAGTTCTGGACCTTGTGTTGGATCCTGTCAAAGAAAAAATGACATGAGTGGAAAAACTGGTGAAATCTCAATAAAGTCTTTTGGTAGGTTAATAGTAGAGGGAAAAGGTGTTGTCTTAGCAACCAGATTATTGTGGAAGAAAGCAACTGTTTGCAAACACATTAAAGTACGTTGAAGGTGTAACACATATGAAATGACACATAATATTCAAGATGTCAAAACACTGATTTTTTTTCTAAATTAAAATAAATCCTTCAAGGGTGCCTGTCATTTGCCAAAGTTCTAGGAAGTCTAACAATAGCATTTAAAACATTTCTGGTTTCCTCTCTCTCCTTTGAATTGTGGCAGAACACGTGGTTTATATAGTCCAGGTCATCCATTTTTTATAGACTTACTGTTGGTCCTTCTGCCACAAAATACTGTGGGTGCTGGTCTCCTAAATTTTGGTCAGGCCTGGTGGGCTTAGAGTAGTGCTTGCCCTTGAGGCTTGGTTAGGAGGTGCTTGTTGTAGCTCTTGGCGTACAGAAATGGCTCATTTTCAGGCCCACAGGACCCTTGGAACCATTGTCATCTGAGGTTCTGCTAAGACTGGGTCCCGTGGTGCAAGTAAAGTTTTAAGTTCTACAATACGAAAATGACCCACACTTCTCTCCACTTTCTGATATGTCTTCACCTCTTAGGAAAGACCCCTGTAGGGCAGGGCCACTTGCCTTAGCACAGCCTCCAACATCCCCTCTTTGCCAGGTCATGTATGTGTGTGTGTGTGTGTGAGAGAGAGAGAGAAAGAGAAAGAGAGTGTGTGTGTGTGGGTGTGTGTGTGCATGTCCATGTGATGGTAAAGGTAAAGGGGATGTTTACAGGATGGGCTCTGTCCCCACGAAACTAAAGTCTGTCAAGTGCACCCTAGGATAAAATCCTAGAGCTCAGGCACACCAAGTTTCTTTCTCATGAGAAAAATTAATTTAAAATTGTAATTGAATTTTAAATTATGAAGTATAGTCTAGCATGCACAAAGAAGAGAGAATAATACAACAAACATCCATTTTTAGATGTTAATATTTGCTTTAGTAGAAAATTTCCTAGTCATTCTTTTGCTAATGAGCAACAAACAGCAACAAAACATGAAGTAATTAAATGACTATACATCAATTTGCCATAGTAGCTTTCCTCTCCAAACACATGATTTCACTTTATTCTCGTGTACTTTTAAAAAATAACACATTCACAAAAGAACTGGATTAAGCAATACTTTGAAGTCATTATGCTTGAAAGAACTTGAAAGTCATAAATAATATTTCTTTTAAAAATAATTTTAACTCAGATTTTTCAAGTTCACCTTCCCACTAATTAATGAGGTTTTTTAAAAAAAATTTTTTTCAAAATTCAGGACTGCAGTTTTTGTTTATGATTCACTTCCTGTGCCTTAAATGCTCTGAAGATGTTATTTGAATTTATAATATTTTACTCAGGAAAGTCAGTACAACAATTTATTCATGGACTGGTATCACTTTGCTCACATCTCCTGCACTTTTAGAAATAGGATGTCCCCTCTGAGGAGCAGTTTAAAAGGAAAACACCCTAAGCAACCCATGACTAAGACTGAGCACATTTCAAACTTTTTTCCTGAATGAAGAAGTCAAGTAGTTTACTCACCAAAATATTAACTCCATCCAACACCTTGTTCTGATATTTTGAAGTTGATTGATCATTGATTTGACCAAGATGCCTGGCTTCACTTCACTAAAATGATTAATGTGTGTGGGTCTGGGCGCGGCCACAGCACTGCCGTTCCGGTCTCTCAGATGAAGCAAGGGAAGTATTGGTCAGAGGCCCTCAATACACCCCAGAGAATTCTCTCAGAGACACAACAACAAGAAAGACTATCTTTCTTTGAGATTGATGAAAATAAGAAGAGTGATTGCCTGAACCCACAGATCTTGGCTGAGGATTTCCTGGAGGAAAACCTTAATTTTACCTCAAATCTGTTCCCTTCCATGTCCTGAACAAAGGTGACTATAAAGGTTACCACATAGTTGACCAGTATCCCTGAATCTTGTCACTCTTTAATTGTGGAAGAAGGGCAGGAGATTGCTTGTACTCCTTTTATATTGTTTCCCCTCTTCTGCTTCACTTATGCAGCCTGCACAATACTCATATGATGGTTGATTTTAAGTGCCAACTGGGCCAGGCTGTGGTGCCCAGTTGTTTGGTCAAACACTAGTCCATATGTTGTGGTGAAGGTACTTTGTACATGTGATTAACATTTACAATCAGTTGACCTTAAGTAGAAGAGATTACCCTCTATAATGTGGGTTGGCCTCATCCAATCAGATAAAGGCCTTAGGAGCAAAAATTGAGGTTTCCTGAAACCCTGCCTGACTTTCCACCTGTCGGCCTGCCCTACAAATTTCAAAAATAACTGCCCCTCGAATTGTGCGAACCAATTCCCTAAAATAAATCTCTGTGTCTCTCTCTCTGTCTCTGTCTTTCCCTCTCTCTCTCTATAGAGGGAGATAGAAAGATATAGCTATATATCTGTATCAATTGATTTATCTATCTACCTAAGCTATTTGTTTTATTTCTCCAGAGAACACTGGCTAAGACAACTTAATAGAGGTTCATTCTTTCTCTCTTTCCCTCTCTCTTTCTTTCTCTTTCTGTCTCTTCTTTCTTTGTTTTTCTCTCTTTCCTTCTTTCTCTCTCTTTCTCTCCTTTCTCTTGCAGAGAAAAACCTTTGTTTTGACCTCCAAAAAGATATTCCATTCTACCCTAAAAATAAATAATTCTTTATTTATTGTATGGTGTATTGTATTTCTTTATCTTTTGTATGATGTTTAGATTTAGCTACACACATGAAAATTGTTGGATTGGGTCTGGGAAGTCATTCATATTTTGATAGATTTCCCCCGCCCCCACCACCATTTCCCTATTTCACAGCATAGCCTAAAAAACAAAGTATATCTGATTCATCCTCAAAGGAGGATTTTCTTAAGCTTATAAAATTCCTGATAAAGGGAGTAAAAAGGACACAAACAATGCTGTATTTCACAATGTAGAACACAGTAAGACCCAGGAACATCTCCTAGGTATGAGAATAGTCAAAGGATTATAATATTTGAGTAGTAAGAACAGAGGGAGCTGAGGTCCTTACTTTTGATGTTATCTTCAACAATATATAAGACGCTGTATATGTATGCAAATCACAGAAGATAGCAGTGCTTTCCTTTATTGATTTTTACTTTCATGAGTTTTATTTTATTTTTATTTTTTAAGACAGAGTCTCGCTGTCACCCAGGCTGGAGTGCAGTGGCATGATCTCGGCTCACTGCAAGCTCTGCCTCCCGGGTTCACGCCATTCTCCTGCCTCAGCTTCCTGAGTAGCTGGGACTACAGGCGCCTGCCACCACGCCCGGTTAATTTTTTGTATTTTTAGTAGAGACGGGGTTTCACTGTGTTAGCCCGGATGGTCTCGATCCCTTGAACTCATGATCTGCCCGCCTCGGCCTCCCAAAGTGCTGGGATTACAGGCGTGAGCCACCGAGCCTGGCTTTTCCTGAGATTTTAAAAATAGTCATCATTTTTCTGGCCTGACACTTCATATATTAACTTTGATCTTAGGGTAACTTCTTAAAGCCAAGTCATGAATTCTCAAAAAGAAGGAATTGTGTGGAAAAGTGTCCAGTACCCTGCTGTGATAGCAAGAAATAGGTGTCAATAATATGCCTGATAGCCAATTTTTCTAGTTGTTCTTCTGATGCTAGTTACACTACAATGGAAATGAGACTCACAAATGTGTAATCTCCTTGTTGGCACTGTTTGAATAGCCTGCTCCTTTTTTAGCAGCATTTTCCCCCAAACAGGCTAATTTTGGAGAGTATGTTTGAATGTGGAAAGAGACATTTTAATCTGGAAGCATTTATTATAAACTCACGTTGTTACAGCAAATGGCCCACATTCAAGGAGGAAGCACTCTCTTATCATTTTTTGCCTTCCTTAATCTTCTGTTTGAAACAGAATGGGTATGTATTGAAAGTGCTAACTTGGTAAACACGCACTTTTATGGTATCTCTGTGAGCCGGCTTTGAACACGGTTCAGAGAGGTTTACAACGAAGAAGCCAGTCGGTGTCGGTTCGCCCAATGTCAACTTAAATACCAGGTCTATCCATGACTAACCAATCTGTTATGGGGATTTTCTTCTCAGAGGTTTGCTGGATTGGACTGATTGTTCAGTATCACATAGACCTAGTTTAATTTCCTAAAATTCGTGGCTTCAGTGACAACCAAGAATTTGCTGATGATGAATTTGAGCATTTATTTTTTTCTCTGTCTAACAAAACATACCACAGACAACCTCATTCCCAACAGCCTAACAATAAGTAAGTTAGCATGTGATGCCTATGACTTCAACTTTAAAAATTTATGGTGCCTCTATTTATTCTTGTCAATTTTAAGAGTTAATGCAACTTCTTGAAAAATCGTTTAAGGGCAACGCGGTAAAACATGGGCATGTCTCACAGCAGAAATGTGAGATTTGCTCATATACAAAATCAAAACGGATCATAAAACAGCCACTGAAACCTTTTGCCAATTGTCTGTAAAAGGAGACCCCTAATGACCTACAGCAGGAATATAGATGCAAAGTTGTACTTTGCCTCATGCCCTGGGGAGGTTTTTGGCTTTAAGATTTTGTCTCCTGGCTGCCAAATGCTGAAGCCAAGCGCATTGCTAAAGCTTTAGACACATTTTCATCAATAAAATTTCTTATAAAACAGATCTTGAAAATGCTGAACCTATCTGCCAAATAGCCAATTAATTATTTTACATCTTTGTTGAACAATGGGTAAAGGTTTTACCATCACAAATCAGTGTTCTGAAAACCACAAGGCCTAGCTTTCAATGAGCAGGAAGCATCACAATTAGGGATGAAAAGAAGTAATGCTGCATGTTGGAAATTCTCCCAATAAAGAAATAAAACTCCCAAGGAACAATGACCCAACTAATTTGAGGGAGTTAGGTTTTTAGAAAAACAGATCCTTGTTAAAGGGTAAGGCTCAAACACTGCTCAGATTCCTAGATGCCTCAGTCTTCTCATCCACCCTCCCAGTGGCCCTTTCTTTCCATAAGTTGTAGCTATTGAATTTGGAATATGCTTCCCCACTATGTGTTAGATGCTGTGAATCCCAGTTCAGACATTGTGAGTTCACTCTATCATTGACAGGCACAATCCTGCACTGGGTCCATGGGGAATGGTGCCTCCAGTTCTATGATTCTCTGCATTTTCCAGAGAAGAGGAAAACCTTAGTACTCACACAGTTGATCTGGTTTGTCAAGTTCAGGAATAGAAGGAGAGGCCCTGTAGGAGAGCATGTTTCAGGTCCCAGTCTGCTGACTTGGATCTTAAGCCAGGCCAATTGGAAACAGTAATGTCAAACTGAATGGGCCATGTAATCGAGTGTCATATTTGTTTACTTAACCAACAACCTGCAGGGAGACATAAGAAGTTGACAATTGGGAATGGAACAAGGAATTGTCTTTCAGGCTACAGTCCAGGGAAGAGGGAGACTAGAATCTTCATTCTTGAGTGAAATTCCTGAATCTTCTGGAACCCTGGGATGTTTAAGTAGCAAGAGATGTGTGTGTGGCAGAGTGTGTAGGGGGATGCAGAAGTCTCTAGAAACAATTTCATATGATAAAATGGGATGAAGCTTCTATTGAGAAGCTTGACTTGTCTTCTTGAGTCTCAGTATCCCCAGTATCCTCTGGGATATTAAGATATGTCTGTGATTGTTGTTAAATAAAAATTACAGGAGGCCATTGCTTTGGACTAGACTCCTGCACTAACCCTCAACAGGCCAGACAAAATAAAAATGGAGTCACCCATGCTGAAGTTCCATGTTATCAAACTGAAATTAAGTTGTTGTTTAACATTCCAAGGAATCAGAAGAAAAAGATAACAGCCAATTTCCCAAACAGGCCAGTTTCAGCCTTCAATTGTCATGTGAAGTTCCCTGGGTTTTCATCTTTAACTTGAAGTGACCTGATGTTAACCAGTCAGTTATTTTTCTATTGTTCTGTCTCTCTGTCCCCATCGTATAAGCAAAGTAACTTTGAAATGACCAATCCATTTTTTTGTTTTGTCTTGTTTCTGCTTTCCTCAGTCCTTTTTCTGCCTATAAAGCCAACCTCCTCTGCTCCACTCATCGAGACACTTATGCTATTTTATGGAATGAAGTGTTGCCTGATTCTAGAATCACAGTAAAATCAATTGAGGTCATTTAAACTAAATTATGTTTTAATTTTGTCTTTTGACAGGGTCCTTACTTTCAAATCTCTAACAATTTCAGGACATTGAACTTGCCCCTGGAGAAAACACCCACTCTCAACTGGCTTTGCTTGAACAAAAATCCCCAGAGTTGTGCATTTTGACCTTGGAGTCATAGGGGTGGCTCCTGTTGGAATTCCTGGAAGCCACAGATTTACATCAGAGAAAAAAAAAAAAAGTTGGCTTGGCTTTTTTCTCTTTACCCTGTCCAGGATGAAATCCCATACTTTCAGAAACTTGTTAGTGAAAACTGTTGGCAGGTCTGAGTACATGTGTTTAATACTTGTACCTTCTCCTGTCCCATGTGAGTGAATGTTCAGCTCTGGTCTTGCACATGTTTTCTATCTCTGTGTTGCTAGCCAAGTCAAAATTACCCACACTACTTCTTCATGATGGGCCATGAGAAACAATACTGAGAGGAATTTGGTACAGTTTTCTTTTTGGTACCAGCTCAGCATCTGTGACATCCTCATTTTAAGATGGCCCAATCTATAAAAGAAATTTGCATTTACAAATAAGATGAATTAGGTAGAATATAGTTTTCTTTAAGAAAGGAGTTTTTATTAGTGGAATAACCACTGGCTCCCTTAATAATGTACTCTTTAATGCTTCATTGCTGTGATCCAGATTTCTCTAAATCTGATTCCCAGAGAAGTTTTCAGAAGCATACCAGTGATAGATCAATTGCTAGTAACATTCTTTACGGGGTCATACATAAAGTCCTTTAAGCAAATTATTCCTGAAAAATGTGTTTGAAATTCAAATGTCTGAAAGGCAAACAAAACCCAACAAAACAATGACTTATATATTACAAGGGGAATGTGTTCCCAAAGAAATAGAAATATTATGAAATCTCTGACTTGTTCAAGCATTATTTCCATAGGCTCAAGCCACCTCTGTCTTAGTCAGTTTGGGCTACTATAACCAATATACCATAGACTAGGTGGCTTACAAAACAAATATTTATTTCTCACAGTTCTGGAGACTGGAGAGTCCAAGATTTAAGATGCTGGCTGATCCAGTGTCTGGTGAGGGCTCACTTCCTGGTTTACAGATAGTAATCTTCCTTATGTCCTCACCCAACAGAGAGCAGAGAGAGAGACAGAGAGACAGACAAAAAGAGAGAGAGAGACAGAGAGAGAGACAGAGACAGAGAGAGAGAGACACAGAGAGAGAGAGAGAATCTCTCATATGTATCTGCTTTTAAGGGCACTAATCCCATTTATGAGGGATCCACACACATGATCTAATCACCTCTCAAAGACCCTACCTCCTAATTCAGTCTGTAGCAACTGGAGCTGTGTGGTTTATACAGGATCACAGAGAAAGGTGGTACGACACACTGTCAATCACTTCCATTTTGTATCTTCAATCTTTAAATCTGTCTGTCTCAGTCATACCGAGAACCTAGGCTAAAAAGAACATTCTCTGGTAGACGGGGGCTTGTGTACATAGGTGCCAATTTCCCCTGGGGTCTTGGAAGTCAAACCAAGCACCTACCAGTCCCCACCTTCATTGCAGAAGTCTGGGCTGAAAGCTGAGCAGTGTTTTACTTTCACACCTCCTGCTTGGATATGTTGAGTACTTTTCCTCACCACCATCACCGAAGTGAAGCCCTCTTAGGCACAAGTGACTACTTTGGGAGGATTTCTAACTGCTGCCTATCAGACGGTGGTGTTTTGAGCCAGGAAGCTGGATGACAGAAGAGGTTGAGCCTTGAGGGGGTCCACAAGAGATGGATAACTCCATTTATGTGATAAATAAGCTTCCCACCTCTGCCTCCTCATTTTGCTGTTTCCTGTTTCCCCTGCAACAAATAAACACATTATCTTAGTATTCTGTAAGCAGAAGCCAAAAAATAATACGCTGTGAATTATAAAATATCATTGCCTCCTAAAAGATCACAAACATCTTATCTTGCAGTATGATGAAAGACAAGGTTGAGGCAATTATCCCTAACAGTCAGAAAGAAGGGTAGACTTTCAGGCCAGATTTTATCATTTGCTAAACTTGACTCCTCTGGGCAAGTCTTTTGATCTTTGTGCCTCTCAGTGTCCGCATCTTTACTATGGGGAGAGTCACTCCAACCTCAATGGATTGCTAAGAGATGATGTATGGGAAACCACCTTGTATAATTCTTGGAACATCATACTACCTGAAAAAAATTTTCCATCTGAAAAATCTGTATTACTCAGTGGTGTTATAGAATAGATTCCTTTGTTCTGTTCAATAAGCTGCATTAACGTTCAGATGTTCAGCTCTTCTCTGTGTCTTTGAGCATGTGCGTGATGGTGAGGGCATGGGGAAGAGGGGACAAAATCCAACATCACTTCTTGATATACTTTTTTTCCTTTTAGAACATTTAGTTTATTTCCTGTAAGCATTCATATCCTTATCTTTTTATCTCATCTTGTGATCTAACATTGGATTAGAAGAGCTCTGAGAGGTAGAAACCCTCTATTTTATGGGAGTCTTCTCCCAGCTCAGCCTCAAAAATGCACGCCCCCTGAGAGACACTCACAGCTGGCATGGCTCTGGGAGCAGATGTTTCTGGGAGAAATGCCTAGGTGGTTGGTCTCAACATAGAGCTGCAGGTGCCCCAGTGCCTGAACAAGGAATAAAAGGGATTCAGAAGTTTCCAACAAGGGTCAAAGAAGATGACTGGATATTAACCAGAGGTTTTTTTCCCTAGAGAGGACACAAGAGAAGCAAGAGCTGGTGCTCTAGCAGAGGGCTACGTGTGGACCACTCAAGCTGAAAAGCAAATGAGAGATGCAGTCACGTATTGGGAACGAGGGTGCCATGGGAACTGAGCAAGGGTCCCTGCAGCATCAGAAACAATAGAGCTTTGACTGCAATTAGCAAACAAGACCTGCGCTGTATGAAGTGTGGACACCTCAAGGATGCGGAAGCCAGTAGAAGGATCAGAAGGCCCTTCCTCACCTGTCGTAATGCACTTCCTGAAGAGAGCACAGTTTATTATAGAATCACGTGATCCCTTTGGTACCAAGCTGGTCTCCTGAAATAAGGAGTTGGTGGGGGTGGAAAGCTGTGTGGTTTGTACAGGATCACATAGAAAAGTGGTAGGACACACCGTCAATCACTTCCATTTTGGTGTCTTTAATCTTTAAATCTCACTGTTTCAGTCATACTGAGAAAATTGAAGCAATTAAGAATTCATTTTGAGCTTCAATAATAATTGTTTATAAACAGTATCTTTTATAGTTTGGATGTTTGTCCCGTCCAAATCTCATGCTGAAATGTAATCCCCAATGTTGGAAGCGGGGCCTAGTGGGAGGTTTTTGGGTCATGGAGGCAGATCCCTCCTGAATGGCATGGTGACTTCCCCTTGGTAATGAGCAAACTCTCACTCATGTGAGAGCTGGTTATTTACAGGAGCCTGGCACCTCCTTGTCTCTTTTGCTTTCTTTCTCACCAAGTGACACACCAGCTCCCTCTTCGCCTTCCTCCATGAGTGTCAGTTTCCTGAGGTCTTCACCAGAAGCAGTGCTGATGCCATGCTTGTACAGCCTGCAGAACTGTGAGCCGAATAAACCTCTTTTCTTTATAAATTACCTAGTCTTGGGTATTATTTTTTTTTTGCAACACAAAATGAACTAACACAGTATATCATTGTGATAAATCTGTATCTATCTATGTATATATTTTTGAGACATGGTTTCACTCTGTCACCCAGGCTGGAGTACAGTGGCATGATCATAGCTCACTGCAGCCTTGAACTCTCAGGCTCAAGTGATTCTCATACCTTAACCTCCTGAGTAACTGGGACTACAGGCAGGTGCCACCGCACCCGGCTAATTTTTGTATTTTTTTGTAGAGACTGTGTTTTGCCATGTTTCCCAGGGTGGCCTTGAACTCGTGAACTCAAGTGATCTGGCCGGCTTGGCCTCACAAAATACTGGGATTACTGGCATGAGCCATTGCACCTGGTTGGTAAATCTATATTTTTAACACGGAGGAACTTCATAAAGTATTTCCACATGAGGACATCTATAAAAATAAAATTATAAACATATAATGAAAGATGTTCTACTACTATTTCCTAGGACTGAATAATCGGCAGAAAATTTTCCTTTTCTGGCAATTAATGGTAAGCTCCACAAGGTAGGGAGTTTTGTGTATTTTGTTCACTAAATTTATCCCATGACTCAATTAGTGCTTGGAATTTAAGTGCTAAGTATTTGCTGAATTGTTAATAAGGTCATAGTAATCAGTAGGCTAGGGGAGAATGGGGAGAAAATAAGCAGACAATCTACCTGATTTGAAAGGCCAGCTTAAATTAGAAAAAGAATGTAATAGTTTTTAATTTTTAATCAACTATTCAGACACAATTTATGTAGAATAAAATTCAGCCTTTTAAATTAATACAGGCTGAGCATCCCTAATCCCCAAATCCCAAATCCAAAATGTTCCAAAATAGAAATGTTCTGAGTGCTGATGTGATGCCACAAGTAGAAAATCCCACACCTGGCATTTTGGATTTTGGATTAGGGATGCTCAACCTGTGTACAAGTGTTCTGAAGATGCTGCTGTGCTGCTTAGTTACTTCGAACATATCATTTTTTCACTGTATTAATGGTATGTCATGTTTTTTACTATTAAGTACTTTTGTGTGAATAAGTATAAGAAAATGATTGCTTCTCAGTAACATAAATTCAGTCAGGAATAATGGTGATGCCACACAACCACAGATCATCCTCATGGGTGGCTGAGATGGCAACACCTTTGCTTTCTGATGGTTCAGTGTACACAAACTTTGTTTCATGCGCAGAATTATTTAAATATTATAAAAATTACTTCCAGGCTATGTGTATAAAAAACAAACTAATCTTGTGTTTTGACTTGGGTCCCATCCCCAAGATGTCTCGTTAGGTATATATAACTATTCTAAAATCTGAAAAGAATCCAAAACTGGAAATGCTTCTCATCCCAAGCATTTCAGATGGGGGATGGTTAACCTGTAGTATATGTCTTGACACTTATTCACTAGTGTAACTACCAATTCAATCGAGATATAAAGCATTTCTATTTCCTCAAAGATTCCTATTGTTTCTTCTCAGTTAACACTGGCAATCCTTGTACCCAGACAACCACTGATCCTATTTAGGCTCTAATGTTAGATTAGATTTTCCCCCCATTCTAGAATTTCATATAAACCTAATCATATTGTGTGTACTTTTGTCTATCTGGCTTCTTTTTCACAGCATAATGTTTTGCAGCTTCATCCACGTTGCAGTGTGTATTAATAATTCATTTCCTTTTACTGTTAAGTATTATTCAATTGTATGAATATACCATATATATAGTATCCACTAGCTTTTTTGACATTTAATTTGTTTCCAGTTTTTTTACTATTATAAATAAATACGTAATGTGAACTCTTACATACATAAGCACGTATTCCTGTGGACATATGTTTTATTTCTCTTGGGTAAATATCTTGAAGTACAATTTATGTGTCACATACAGATGTGTGTTTAACTTTATAAGAAATTGCCACGCTGTTTTCAAAGTGTTTGTACCATTTTACACGCTGCCCCCACCAGCATTGTAGGAGAGTTTCAGGTGTTTCACATTTTTGCCCAGAGTTGGTAGTGTCAGTCTTTTTAATTTGAGCCCTCATAGTGGGTGTATAATGGTATTTCATTGTAGTTTTTATTTTTATTTTTTGACAGAGTCTCGCTCTGTTGCCCAGGCTGGAGTGCAGTGGTGTGATCTCGGCTCACTGCAAGCTCCACCTCCCAGGTTCACGCCATTCTCCTGCTTCAACCTCTCGAGTAGCTGGGACTACAGGCACCTGCCACCACGTCTGGCTAATTTTTTTTGTATTTTTTTAGTAGAAGTGGAGTTTCACCGTGTTAGCCAGGATGGTCTCAATCTCCTGACCTCATGATCCACCCGCCTTGGCCTCCCAAAGTGCTGGGATTATAGGCGTGAGCCACCACACCTGGCCATTTCATTGTAGTTTTAATGAATTATTTCCTTAAGGTTGGTGATTTTTTGTGTCCTAAGAAGTTTCTGATTATCCCAAGATTGCAAAGATCTTCCCCTATGTTTTCTTCTAATTTTACAAGTTTAACTTTTACGTGAAGACTCTGACTTATTGTGACTTAGTTTTCAGCATGGTGTAGAGTATTTTTGCATATAAATATCTAGTTGTTTCAGCATCTCCCCCCATTGAATTACCTGAGCATCTTTTTTGAAAATCAATTGACTATATATGTGTAGTAATACTTCTGGACTTCCTATGCTCTGCCTTTGGTATATATATTTATTCCTTTGTCAGTATCTCAGTGTCTTGTATACTATAACCTTGCATTAAATTCTGAAATCAGGAAGTGTGAATCCTTCAAATTCCTTTTTCAATATTGCTTTGGCTATTTTTGGCTCTTTGCATATAAGTTTTACTATTGGCTTGTCAATTTCTACAAAACAAGTGTGAAAATTTTGATGGAATTGCATTAAATCTATAAATAAATTTGGGGAGAATTGATAATTTTCCAATATTCAGTGTTCCAGTCTATGAGCATGGCATATTTCTCCATGTATGTAGGTCTTGAATTTCTATTAGCAATGTTTTGTAGTTTTCAGTAAAGGTATCTTTCATATTTTTTGTTAAAGTTATGCTTAAGTAGTTTAAGTTTTTTGGCGTTATTATAAATAATATTGCTTTTTAATTTTATTTTCCACTTTGTCACTGTTAATATGTCTGCTCACATACACGCCCATACACACACACACACATAAGTTTCTTTACACCTACAACACTTCTGATAGCAAATGTGTGGAGTTTTCACACCAAGCAATTCTCTAGTTCTCTGTAGACACCAACTCAGAGTCCTATAAATTAATTTTGACATGATATGGAATTAGCACAGAACCCACAGGATAAGGGCTCAGTCTCAGACTGCCCTCGTCCCCTGAACTCAGGAAGGTACTTTACTTACTATTAGTGGTTTATTATAAAAGATACAATTCATTAATAGCCAGATGCATAGGTTAAGGTATGGGGAGAGGGGTATGGCATTTCCGTGTCCTTTCTCATGCACCCCCTTCTGGAACCTTAATGTGCAAATCCATCCAGAAGCTCTCCAAACTCCATTGTTAAAGGATTTTATGGAGGCTCTACTAGGTAGACATGATTGATTAAATCATTGGCTATTGGAGATTAAGTTAATCCTCAGTCCCTTTCCTCTCCCAGGAGGTCAGGGGTGGGGCTAAAAATGTTCCAACTCTCTAATTACATCCTTGGTTCATAAAGGAACGAGTCCCCATCTTCTAAAAATTACCTCATTAGCATAAACTTGAATACAGTTGAAAAGGGCTTATTATGGATAACAAAAGATGCTTCTCACTTCCATAGCTCTGTGCCAGGAATCAGGCATGAAGACCAAATATGCATGTCTTGTTATAATACAATATCACACACACAGATGTATGTATGTTTGTATATATATTTATAAAAATTTCATCTAAGCTGTCAAATTTGTTGACATAAAGTTCATGATATTCTCTTATTCTTTTGCTGTTGATAGGATTTTCTTCATTCTTAATATTAGTGATTTGTGTTCTCTTTTCTATCTTGATCTGTTTAGCTAAGAATTTATAATTTAAAAAATATTTTCTTTTATTTGAGAATGTCTTTTTCTTTTAAATTTGCCTTCATTATAAGGGATCTTTTCATTTGATAACAGAATTTTGGCTTGACAGGTTTGTTTTCTTTCAGCACTTTAAAAATGTTTCATCCTTTTCTGGCCTTAATTGTTTTGATGCATAGATAAAATGTATAATTAACCTACCAATAATTCCTGCTTGAATGCATTTTTAAAATTGGTATAAACTTCTTGTTATATTATTATTGGTAGAGTTACATTGAAGTCTAAAACTATGATTGTAGCTTGTCTGTTATTTCAGCTCTAGTGTATCATTAGTTTAGCTAGGTTACTAGGTCCATACGAATTTAGAATCATTTGATTTTTCAGGTTTACTGACACTTTTATTGTCATGCTATACTGCCTTTTATTTCAATAATGTTTTATGTCTTGAAGTCTACTTCGATTTTGCACAACTATACTTTCTTTTGCTTTGTGCTTTCAAATGTTCTCTGTCTTTATAGTTAAGGTATGTCTCTTGTAAGCAACAAATAGCTGAACTGTATTTCTTTGGTAATTCAGTCCAACATTTTCAGTCTTCAGGTATACTTAGTCCATACTTTGATTTGATTACTGCTATACTTGAATTGACATTAATATTCATATTTATCTGTTTGCTGTTTGCCCTATCTGTTTACTGTGATCTTTTCTCTTTTTACTTGCATTCTTTTTTGATCAATAGTATATTTTTATATTCAATATTAATTCCTACTGTCTTTCTAGCTATGTATTATTTTACTATTGTTTTAGTGGTTGCTGTAGGGATTACAGCGCATCCTTGACTTATAGTTTTACCAGTTCCAGAAAAGCAAAAGTGTTTGAAACACTTTAATGTCATTGGTTTTGCCTTATCTTTTGCATTATAATTTTTATACATTTGATTCTATGTATATGTCAAGGTTCACAATACATCATCATTGTGTATTAATACTGATTTAGAGGTACTCACTGGTTTAACCTTCTTTTGATCTTTTATTTCTTCCTGTATTTCTATGTATCCATCAGGGATTACTTTCTTCTACATTAAGATGTCCCTTTCGTTTTTCTTAGAGGATGGGTCTGCTGGTAACTAACTCCATTATTGTGTTTCTGAAAATGCATTTGTCTTACCTTTACTTTTGAAGAATAATTTCACAAGGTAAAGAATTTAATTCTATTGTCATCTGACTTCCGTTATTTATGTATTTCTGTTGAGTAGTCATCTGTCAGTCTTTTTGTTCCTTTCTTGGTTATACTCAACCCACCCTGACCTCACTGCTTTTTAAAATAGGTTTTACTCTTTCTGATTCACTATAAGCAGCCTTATTATATTGTATGTAGATATGATTTTGTTTGTGTTTATCTTGCATGGTTCTCATAGTACTTCCTAATTCTGTGGCTTGATATGTTTCCTTGGTTTAGGAAATTATATGGAGATTACCCCTTTTATGTGGTTTTTCTTAGGTGTTCTTTGTCCTCTCTATTTCTGGGATTCAAATTTTTAGACTTCTTTACAGTGCCTCATGTGTTTCTTATGCTCTTTTTTTCACATTTTCTCTCTTTTTCGGTTTTCTGCTTCTACCTGGATATTTTCTTTTCTACGGATCTAACTTCTGGTTAGTTCTCCTCTCTGCCGCTAAGTCAAATCAGGTTTTAAAACCATATATTGAATTCTTAGTTTTAATTATTGCATTTTTTGATGCTATAGTTTGCATTTGATTCATATGTATGTGTATATATATATATATAATATAAATAGATTTGAGTTCTAAGGTGAAATTCTCAGTCTTATCTATGTTTCATAACTCCAAAAATTGGGTCACATGGGTATGTTTTCATTTTTTTTTTTCTTTTTTCTTTATACTGTTTCCATATGCCTGTTAAGTTTTGATCAAGTGCTGGGTGAATTAAATGTGGTAGATCACCTTATTCCAATCAGAGAGTAAGCTGACTTGTAGCTGACTCAGTTGCAACTTTTGTAAAGCTCTATTTATTTGTGATTTGTCCCTGCTCCTAGAGTATGGTTTTCTAGGAGTCACAACTGCTCTTTCTTGGTAAACCCGAAAGTACAATTTTTGCCTCATTTTCATTATATGATTCTAGAAAACACTGTTTTTATCATCTTTTTCTGTTTAGCTACTTAGCTTCTAGCCCAGAGTAGCATAAGGATTCAGCAAATGTCTTGAGGGGAAAAAAAACACACACAGAGGAGTGTCATTCCCCATGTCTCCCTTCTCATTAGGTTTTGGCCTCTCAATGCCTGGTTTCCTTGGTAGGCTCAAACTCTAATATTTGTCTCCCTGGTCCTGTAATATTGCTCAAGACTGCTGTCTTCTCTGTGTCTTAGCAGCACCCCTTTGCTTGAATTCTTAGGCTTCTGTTCTATACTGAGAATCAGCAAATGCTCCTTAGGGGATATACCTTGAAGAGTATCAACTCATCTGTCTGAGATTTCTTTGACTTCAGGATTTTAACTCCCCAAATTTTTATTGCCTTTGCAGCTCACCAATGACTAAGTTAAACAAAATTGTTTTCTATTTTATCTGGCCTTGCTAGTTCTTCTGAGCTGAAATGTCCAGAAGAACTAGCTGGGCTGCAGCAATTTTACCATAACTGAAGGCCAAAGTCATGCTTGAGACTCCTTGAAAATGTGTTTGTGTGTGTGTGTATTTACAAATTTGAAATATAGTATTTTTTCTTTCTTCTTCTTCCTCAAAACAAGTTTCTCTCACACATTAATTTGCACAACATGCAAACAATAAGTTCAAAAGCTGGCAATTGTGTTCAAGTGGATGAAGGTCCAGCAAATATTTTATCTTTTCAGGGGGACCCCACATCCACACACCATGCTTCTGACAGTTAGTGAGTGCAGGCTATGGATATTGCACGTTTATTTCTAACAATAACTTCTTACCTTCCCTGCTCTGTTCTCAGTCTTAAGCCTACTTCTCCTTTATTCCTTATCTCTATCCCATTGTCAGCCAAATTCTTGCCTTTGGACTCAGTTTACTTAATGCAGTTTAGTCCAAGGTTTTTGAAAATGGTATTGGATTAGAGTCCCCTTATGAACTAGGCTTTTAAAATGTTAGTAAGCTTGTTACGAATGCAGGTTTCTAGGCTTTGGCCACAGATCCTGAGTCATAGTTGGTCTGAGATGAACCCTAACAATTTGTATTTTTAGTAAGCACCCTAGCACCCTTGAAACACTGAGGAGTATTCAGGATATCCTAACTTGGCTCCCACCCCAGGACCTCACACTCTGGTACTGGCTGACTTCACCAGTTCTCAGGTCTGGTCTGCCCAGTGCCCCAAGAAGGGACATTACTCACTGTGAGTTTTACTAATGTGGTTTTGTGCTATTTGAAGTGATCCCTGCCCTCTGGGGAAAAATAATCAGAGGATTATATAGAATTATCTCCCCCAAAGGCTATGAGGACATAGTCCATTATCCACCTTAGGTGGCAATATGGTGGATTATGTGGCATTTCATCTTTGCTACTCTCTGACTCAGAATATTTGGAATGTAAAGTTAAACCCAGAAACACCTGCCATTGATTGTCTGAACTATTCTTGGGCAATCTGGAAAACCCTTTCTCATCTGATACACATAGTCTCCCCAACATTTTAAGCTATTATTTGGAACATTTCTATTCTTTATTTTATACTTAAGACTGTGAGCCAAGCCAAGAAGACATTTTTGTATTCCCCTGTCTCCTCCCTACCAGTGTTGGAGGAACGTCAACATGAAAGAAGAAGGGATATTATTTAGGGTGGCCTAAGGGGTAATAAGTAGGATTAATGGGATGAAATTGAGCAAAGGAAAATTTAAAGTGAACATCAGGAACATTTTCCGAAGATTGAAATCAATGATCCTGTGGAATTAAGATCCCAGGGGAGGTTGTGGGAGCCCTATTACTTGAATCAGTTCAAACTAGACCGTACTAAATATTTGAATATAATCCTACCTTGGCAGAGAGTAAACCTGCAATAGCTGGAAGATGGAAAAAATGACCTAATAGGTCTTTTCCATCTCTGACTTCTATGAGTCATCCAATGTATGCTGTTATGCGTCACACAGCCGGCCAGACCCAGGTCATTCACTATACATTTCAACCACAAAATCCTCAGATTCTTACTGAGCCCCAGCTAAACGGCTACCTCAGCAGAGACTGAGGGTCCCTTTGGGATTTCTGGTTAGTTTATAATCAATTAAATATCAGAAATGAATGCAGAAATAAGTCATAGAAGCAGAGGGTGGTGAGTAATTGAGTTCTTGTCCCTACCCTCTGGGAGGGTCACCCTCAAGTCTTTGCAGACAGTCAGAAATCTTTCCACTGCAGTTGTTGTCTGTGACTCCGCCTCTCAGGCTTGGCTGGCCTGTGGATTGTGCTGGGGCAGCCACTGCCCTCTTAACTGCTGATGGCAGGCAGACCCACCTCCTGCTGCGGCTTGGGGCCTGCTGTGGCCTTTTCTGCAGCCATCACTGCCCTGCAGTGGCAGCATTAGCGTAAGGTCATTTCCTCTCGTGCCCCTGCCAGAGGAATCAGCCCTCAGGAGCATTGCTTCAGGTCTGTCAGCCCACATGAGTCCCAGAGCATTTTCTTCAAACATTATTATTGTTATTAGCTGCATCCTTTCTTCAAATACAACTTTAGGAGAATATCTAAAGCCAACAAAAG
Organism: Pongo abelii; assembly: GCF_028885655.2. NCBI lineage: Eukaryota > Metazoa > Chordata > Mammalia > Primates > Hominidae > Pongo > Pongo abelii. The sequence goes on along the minus strand of NC_071985.2, from coordinate 30,834,619 downwards.
CAACATTCCTTTGGTTTAAACAGGGAAGGGGACGGAGGACTCCCAGGAACTTCCTTCCTGGCCACCACCCTGCTTCATGCCTCTTCCCCTTCATTGAGGAACAGATAGAAGCCACCATAACACACAGATTGAAAACACTCCTCTAGGCCCTTGCTTGTATTTTCTTGCCATTTTATGCTCAATAAAACCCACAAAGCCTGAATGAAACAATTGCTGCAGCTCTAGGCTTTACAGAACCTCCTGACAAGGCATCTGCTGTAGACATTGGTTATATATTCTCTCTTTTCTCTCCTCTGTTTGCTTAAGCGCCCATGTAGCTGGTGGCTGGGAAGTGATTGAAGATTGCAGAAAAGGAGGATTGGCTACTGGTGCTAACAACTTGTGTTTCACGTTAATTACATTAGACCTTAACCGCTGCTTTTCCTTCTTTTGCATTTTCTCCTCTCTCTGGTGTTGTTTTGTGTAACTTCAAATTGGCCCTAAATGTGCATTACCACCTGATTTTCCTAGACAGGCATGGAAATATGGAGGCGTGCATACTGCGCTATAGCACTGTAGCTTTAGGAAGTGCAGGCAGCATCTATTGCTCCCCTTATGGCAGTGGTCCCCAGCTTTTTTGGCACCAGGGACCGGTTTCATGGAAGACAATTTTTTCATGGATGGGGGTGCTGGGTTGGAATGGTTTCAGATGAAATCGTTCCACCTCAGATCAATGGCATTAGTTAGATTCTCAAAAGAATTGCTCAATCTAGATCCCTTACATGTGCTGTTCACAATAAGGTTTGCATTCCTATGAGAATTGAATGCCACTGCTGATCTGACAGGAGGTAGAGCTCAGGCAATAGTGCTCGCTTGTCTGCCACTCACTTTCTGCTGTGTGGCCCATTTCCTAACATAACACAGACTGGTACCAGTACGTGGCCAGGGGGTTGGGGATCCCTGCCTTAGGGGTTGTATTAGACTCATCTCCTACACTGAAAGTGGCCTCCATGTTTTAGTTTTCCAACTCATGATTTTCAAAGCATCCTTAGCTAAAATACGGAATTCTTCCAACTAATTGGGAGATAAATAAATGGATTTGAACTCAAGTCTACTTGATGTGAAACCTATTTGATATCAGACTCTTAACCCCTGCATTGTTCTTGCTCTCACTTAACTACAAGACCTGCAAAACAGAGGGAATTTGAATTCTGTATTTCTGGCGTACACCTACTCTGTGTGGGGCTTCCTTGGTGCAGCCAGGTAAAGAACGTCACTGGATTCATGTTTATGTCTTTCTTCCTCTGACACTCCTTCTTTGGTGCTTTCAATTTCAAACAGTTCGAGATTCAGAGAGAGGACTTAGAGGGTCAAGTCATGTGTCCTTTCTGGATCCCTGGGTAACTCTTTTTCCTATTGTTTCTCTCAGTAACCAGACATAATCTCCCCTATTATCCAGAGATAAGTACTGCCCTTAACTAAAACCTAAGGCTGTTTACTTATTTTGTTCCTTTCATAATTTCCCACCTTCACGAAAAGGAAGCTTCGAGTTAGGAACAAGTGATGGGGCACGGGCATCCTAGACCTAGAGCTAGAAGGGCCACCAATGAGCCTTTAGTTCCTTACTGCCTTCACTGAATGAGAAAAAAGAAACCTAAAGAGAGGTTATGTGGCTCACACCCTTAAATTAGAGAATTAAGAGTGAATTAAGGTTTGACTTCAAAGTCCACAATTTTTTTCTCCTTGTTACTCAGAGAAAGCAGAGACATAGGGTTAGGGCCTGATCTTGAGGAAAATGTGGCAACTTTTAGAGAAAAGGTTTGTGTAGAAATGTCCTCAGAGGGCAATCTTTTATGAGTCAGTCCTCAGAGGGCTTTCTGTGAACACATCAGAGACATGTGGATTACAAACATTTAAGATCCATATGGGTTAGAGAACAGAGACAGGGGAAAAATTTTGGCAAACACATTTGCTTTTTTAATATATGTGTGTGCCTGCGCCTATATATGTATATATATATTATCAAATTTAAAACACTTGAAAAGCAATCCCAGGCGTTTCAGCCTAAACCGCAGAGTGGCTCATCCATCCCCATTAATAAGTTCCAATCCTTCTGTTGTGTGGTCTTTCCATTCCATAGGTTAGGACCCTGTAAGTCTGTTATACTTCAAACCTGAATCCTGCCTGTTTTATACATTTTTAAAGATAGGTATAAAGAGACCAAATCTCACACTCCCATACAGGAACCCAACTCCCAGGAGTCAGCATTTAGCAGAATAGCTTCTTTGTGTTTTAAAATGTTTTAAGTCCACTTATAAATAAATTGGGCTATACCAGTGCTTTTGTAATGCACATTTTGAAAAATGAACGGTCAGCTTAAAATAGATTTTCTTTTACTGCCAAGTGCATTATGTAAAAAATGTACTCCATCTGGCAGGACAGACCGTGTGGTCGTGTGGATGGAGCTCAGATAAGGGAGCAGTCCTTTGTGTTAGGAGAATGCCGCTTGAGACCCTGATGTCTATCAGGATGCAAGCCACGATTGATGGAGCAGTTCATGATCAAACAAGCCATCTCCTCTTCCTGAGGCACACAGGCAAACTTCCCTTCCTGTGAACAGAGGCAGCCAATGCTCACCAGCCTGGAATTAGTTACTCTTCCGCCTCGCTTTCTCTATCACTTGTCAATGCACCAGCTCCCAGAACAGGAATCTAGGGTGGGTCAATGTAAACCTGCAGTCCCGCCTTCATCATTTCACAATAGTGACATGACCTGGAGCTTTTGACTGATACTTCTTCATTTTGGCATAGCTGAACTTACAACAAGCTCCTTGCAATTTTTAATTTTTGCTCTTGTAACTTTACTCAAATGCTCTTCAACCTGACATATCCTCCCACTCTTTTCCCATGAATTCATATCCATCACTTTCTTCAAGGTTCAAAACAATGTCCAGGTTCTTAAGGATTGTATCCTTAACCCCATTCAAATATAATAATCCTCTTCTTTGAATATAAGTACTCTCATTTTCTCAAGCTTTTCTCTCCTCTGGGGTTCCTCTTCCTTTTCTTCATGTTTAACAAGCATCTAATTAGGCCCGTAGGAGAAGCTGGCAAATTATACCAAATATAACATGGCTGCCAATCTGAGTTTTTCAGCCTAGCAACTGGACACTCCATGAAATATCCTAGTTTCTTTAATAGGAACACTTTCTAAGAATAGATAGGCATATATCTTGATTACTAATCTCACCATAACTCTACTAATTAGCTGTCTCCTTCTTGCTAAACTGTTAACTGATAATTGATAATCCTCGGGGTATTTGTATGTTAGTAGAGAATTGTCAAGTAAGCCAGCATTACCTTGAGCCTTTAAATCGAACCTTGGCTTTTGACTTTTGACTTGAATCAAACTTTGACCTTTGACTCTAGGCTCTTATCTCTTTAAATTGAACCACCAGCACCCAGTTAGGCCCTATTTATGGTTGAAATTCCTGGAATGGGTTCTCCCATTCCTGCTCAACGCTGCCCACCCTGTTTTGTGCTTGTGCCCTCCCAGGAGGATGATATGGAGGTTACGAGCTCAGATGCATGAGGCCAACATAACTGACTTTGGCACCTGCTAGCTCTGTGACTTAAATCTATCTAAGCTTCAGTTTTCTTACCTATAAAGCAGGGATAATATTATCACTCTGTATTATGTTCTTAGGGAAATTACTTGAAATAATGCATGTAAGATATTTAGCTGAGTGCCTGATAAAGAACCCTTGAATTTTAGTTGTTATTATTGTTGTTGATCTGAATCCTATTTTCAGTCTTGATTTACCCACAAAATGTGAGAAATTGATAGATTTTCCTTTTGAACTTTGACTCTAGGCTCTTTTCCTTAGATTTTGACCCTTTTTATATGTGATTTTACGTCTTCCTCTGTCCTAATCTAGGTGACTTTCGTGTCTAGTTTGTCCTCAGCTTCTGGGCTCCCTCCTGTAATATTATTCTATGTCTACTCAGGAGAGGAACATTCCAGGAGTCAAGGAAGAATCTCTATGGTTGCGTAGCAAGAATCCTCGTATGTAATACCTATACTACCTAAAGAACCATTACTTGGACCACTCTACCACTTCTATACCTTCCATGGCAGGTGTGTTTGGAACAGTGCTACACATACAAGAGTCAATAATAAAGGTTCATGGGGTGAGGGGAAGGTGTGCTAAACAAAAGCTAACAGGGATAAAAGCATTCCCAAGGACTTTTTGGTCAAAATGATTACTTGGAGTTTGTCCTGTATCTGAAATTTTCTTGAACTGGCTACTGTCATAGCAGAGTGGAATTCAGTTTTCAACTAAAAGTCACAGACAGAACTGACAAGACTTTCTGACTGATGACTTCCCATAGATGCCAGAGTCAACCTGGAAGGAACGCTGGGCAGGTGGACAAACACTAGGTAATAGCTTCCGTAGCTCAATACCCAGAGTAGGTCAGAAGTTGATAAACTCCTGGTGCCCACAGAAAACTCATAACCAGACAGGAAACTGAGGTGGAGAGACCATGTCAGACATCAGCACAAGTTCAAGATTGTAGACAGTGCAGGGCAAGGTAAGTTGAGAAGTGAAAGTGACCAGGGAGTGGGCTATAAACAGATACATTGAAGCCTTGTGCTTATTAGGGGCTGATCATGAGACAAGATTGGTTTGGCTGTTGGAAAGTTCAGAGCTGGTTACACCTTTGGATTCATAGTCTACTTAAAATCTTTATTCAGGGGTTTCAAACTCAATTTTGCTATAGAGGGCTCTGTCTGCTTTCGCTGCTCTCCATCTCAACATATTAAGTACATATGGATTAAAGAAAACCAGTTTGGCATTTAAATTATGTATCAGGCTGGGTGTGGTGGCTTATACCTTTAATCCCAGCATTTTGGGAAGCCAAGGAGGGCAGATTACGTGAGGCTAGGAGTTTGAGACTAGCTTGATCAACATGGCAAAACCCTGGCTCTACTAAAAAATACAAAAATTAGCTGGGCGTGGTGGCACACTCTTGTAATCCCAGCTACTTGGGAGGCTGAGGCGCAAGAATTGTTTGAACCCAGAAGGCGGAGGTGCAGTGAGCCAAGATCGTGCCACTGCACTCCAGCTGGGGTGATAGAGCCAGACTCTGTCTCAAAAAAATACATTACGTACAACAAGTATACAGGTGTTTTTTGCTTTCGTGTTTGTTTTTAAATAGGAGAAGAAGGCCCTGCTTAGCTGTGTATTTTTATCACCAAATGAGGGGCTTCAACAAGCCTTTTAGTTATGTTTGACACCACATAGGCTGCTGGGGTAGGCAGAATCATGGCCCCCCCAGTGATGTCCATGTTCTAATCCCTGGAATCTGTATGTTACTTGCATGGAAAACGGACTTTGTAGATATGTTAAGATAAGGCTCCTGTGATGGAAAGACTAGCCTGGATTATCCAGATGAGCTCTGTGTAATCATGAGGGTCCTCATAAATTAAAAGGGCAGTCAGGAGAGTGCATGAGGGAGAGCTCTGAAGATGCTACACTGCTGGCTTTGATGAGGGAAGGGGAACACAAGCCAAGGGGTTCAAGAGGCAACCAGGCACTGGAAAAGGCATGGATACAGGTTTTTCTATAGAGCCCCCAGAAAGGACACCACCTTGCCAACACTTTGATTTTAGCCCAGTGGGAAGCCATTTTGGACTTCTCACCTCCAGAACCGTAAGATAATGAATTTGTGTTGTTTAAAGCTGCTACATTTGTGGTCATTTGTTAAGCAGAATACAATTGTGCTGCCACTACTACCTTAAGGACTAATTTTGTTTCAGATCTGGTATTCAGGGTGAAATTTATTTCTCTTAGTCATTTCTTAGGAAATGCTGTCACCTGTTGAATAGTTGAAACTTTATACTTCATGATCCTAAACACTTTTTCTGTAAAGAATATAAACGTGATATCAGGCATGCCTTTTGTTTTTACTCATTATTCTCTTTTAAAATAATAATTTTTAAAACTTTTTTTCCAAATCCCTGTTTAAATCAGTTTTGTCTTTTTTTCTGGTTATCTCCTTAGGCATATTTAGAATGCCTCTTTAAATTAATTTTGAATTTTTACCTTGGAGGCAAAAGCCTGTATGTTTCTGAAAAAGTTTACAAAAAACAAACTCCGTGGTTCCAAAGGAAAAGTGTTTCTTATACTACTCAAATATCAGGTATTGTTTTTTTTTTCATTTCTGAGGACTTTTTTTTTCTTTTTGTCCTGGTCTTAGCAAACGAAGAAAAATACTCTGCAGAAGAAAAATGGTAATTTGTTTTCTTCATTTATCTTCCCACAATCCCTACATATCTCTATCTTCAGGAACATGTAACTCCTGAGAAAGAAACTCTCTCATCCTTTTTAAATCTATTTCTTTCTGCCTGTATTTTCAGTCTCACATATGTCTCATTCTTCTGGAATCTTGTTAATCCTTTGTTCACTCAGTTAATCCTTTTATCTTCTTCCCACATCTGAAAATGCAAACTATCAAACACACAACACCAAGTTATTTCATTGGACCCTGTTTTTTCTCTCTGTTCTTCCTTTTCTTTTCTCTCTTATATGTTAATCTATTTACATTGCTATACAGAAATACCTGAGACTGAGTAATTTATACCGAAAAGAGATTTATTTTGGCTTACAGTTCTGCAGGCTGCACAGGAAGCATGGTGATAGCATCTGCTTCTGGTGAGGGCCTCACAAAGCTTACAATCATGATGGATGGCAAAGGGGAAGCCAGCATATCACATGGCGAGAGGGAGCAAGAGAGAGAGGATGGGGCACCAGGTTCCTTTTAAACAATCAGCTTTCTCAGAAACTAATAGAGAGAGAACTCACTTATCACCAAGGGGATGAAGCTAAACCATTCATGAGGAATCTGCCCCCACGATCCAACATCTGTCTCCCACCGGGCTCCACCTTCAACACTGGGGATCACATTTAACATGAGATTTAGAGGGGACAAAACATCCAAACCATATGACTTTAATATTAAATTTTTAAAAATTCTTCACTTTTCATTCACATTTCAACTCTGGCAATCTGAATGTCATACAAACCTCTCCACTGAAGTTATTTTTGTAAAAGTCACAGATGACCTGTGGATTGCTAACTCCCATGAGTATCTTAAGATTTAAATATTCCATGTCAGAACATATAATAAGCACTAAAAGGCACATGACAAGGTATGAAAAATGTTGCAAAACATGCTATGAGGAATTGACATATTTAATCTGTAAAAGCCCCTTACAGAAATACTCATGTTAAAAGGGTAATTTATATAATATTATAATTTAAGAAAAATTATAATTTGTTAATAAATATGAGGCTGGACGTGGCCGCTCACGCCTGTAATCCCAGCACCTTGGGAGGCTGAGGCGGGCAGATCACTTGAGATCAGGAGTTTGAAACCAGCCAGCCTAGCCAACATGGTGAAACCCCATCTCTATTAAAAATACAAAAAAATTAGCTGAGTGTGGAGGTGGGTGCCTGTAATACCAGCTACTTGGGAGGCTGAGGCAGGGACAATCGCTTGAATCCAGGAGACAGAGATTGCAGTGAGCTGAGATCATGCCACTGCACTCTAGCCTGGGTAACAGAGCAAGAATCTGCCTCAAAAAAAATAATAAATAAGAAAGCATTCACTTTGTCTATTAGTCAAATACCTGTTAAGATATTTGTAAAGCAGACATGACTTCCAGTGCTAGTAAAACTGTGGTAAAATAGGTACTCTGAGAATTATGTGTCAACTTTCTTTTTGAGGATATTCATCATGGGCTTATTACTAAGGGCAAAATTTTAGAAACAAATAAAATTTCCAAAAACAGGCAATTGGTTAAATTACAATATATTTTATATATCAGAAGATGGTGTAGGTGGTTTATCAACATTGGAAAATAGTTAAGACACAGGAAAGGATGTAAAGATGTGGTGGGAGAGAAGAAAAAAATGCAAAATGTTTTAAATGTTTTTTTCTTTGCCTTTCTGTATTTTCTGAGTTTTTGCAACAGGCATTGATTTCATAACTAGAAATTAAACACATTAGATTACAGACAAATCTTTTGTTATAATTAATAATAAGCTCTAATAACAAAAGAGACATCAATATATCATATCCAGGGGCTGAGATTTTGCTAGGTTTATGGAAAAGCCGCGAGTTGGAGGTGGTGTTGCTGGAAAACTGCTAGCGGGCAGCTATTCTGTAAGGTTAGATAAGATGGACTTTGGCGTTATAACCATCTGAGAAGCCCATGGTTAGAGTGGTCACCTCTTACGGAACCTGAGGAGGCTGACAAAACATGTGCCCGACTAAAACACTTCTTCAGATCATGGAAAAGAAAGCAGATTTTGGGTTAAATGAGTAATGGAGAACTGAATACGCCCTATCCTCCAGGGAGAAGAGTTGGGAGAGGTTGGAGGAGGTGTGATTTTAAATAAGTCTTGGACAAGTCTGAACTTGTCCAGCCCACAGGCAAGCAGGTGGGAGGTTGTTATGCTCCTTCAGGAATCAGGCCTGACTGAGGCCCTGTCCAGGATGGTGGAAAGGAAGGGCCACCACTAAGAAAGAATTGCCAGTACTTGGGGACTGTCTGAAGGCAGGGGTCAAGAAAGAAGTTCAAGTAAAAAATGATTGCAATTTCTGAGTCAGGAGGGGCCAAGAAAATTGTGGAAGCTCTGTCAGAAATGCAGTTATGAGTGGAAGTAGGTTTTAGGTAGAAGATGGAAGATGGTGTGTTTAGTTTTTAATGCAACATTTGAACAAATGGTAGATAGTTCAATGTTCAGCAGACAGGTGAAAAAACAGGAGAGAGGTTAGGATTGGGCACAGAATATGTAATTTTAAACTTTGTGGAGAACTCTAAATGCAAATTGAAACTGTAATTGTCTGTGAACAAAATTACCTCATGTCACTAATGGCTGATAAAGGGATAGATCCCTTATTGTACATAAATTCCGTTTTACAAGTGCCATCAGATTTCTAGGCAGCATAATTCAGAGTTTCTTCTTCTTGGGTGGTGAAAACCACTGACTTTGGATTCAGATATTTATAACCTGACCTATGATGGGTTATCATATCCTGGAGATTAGCTTTGTGTAAGGAAGGCTTTTTACTGCATAAGAAAGCAAAATCCACTAAATCTCATTACTGAGCTGTATTGGTACTATGAAACTAATTCATTCTGGTGTAGGAGAAATTCCTGTCTTTAAAATCTTCAACAAGACATCTGTTTCGTTTGCTCCTAACTCCTAATTCCCCAGATCAGAGTAAGGAAAAAGTAAAGGTGAAACCAAATGGATAATCCAAAAATTGCAGTGTTAGAAAGAATTGTGCAATTTAACAAAGTGACAGACCATTTGTGTTTGTGTACAACTGCACCTCAAAGAAAGCTTCCTGCTATATTCTCTTTAAGTGTCAAGAGATTTGGCTTCTAGTCTTGGTATCTCCCCCAACAAATTCTGTGATGTTAGATATGTTATTTATTTTCCTTGGAGCTTCTTCGCCATTTAGATAAAGACTAAAATATCCTGTGATCCTATCTCACAGGACCAGTATAAAATAAAAGATGTGAAAATACAATGGAACCCACTCTAAGTTTACCCAAATCTAATTCTGGGTGCAGATGATATTTGCAAAAAACATTCTTAAGAATATGCAAAAAAAAAAAAAGTAAAAAGATGTTAGTGAAAAAAATAAACATTTGGTGACCCATTTGGAAAGGTGACAGTCCAAAGTAATAATTTTCTTATGAAAGTTAACAATTATTTTTAAACAAGGTTTAAACCTTGTTTAAAAATAATTGTTAACCTCAAATTTATGTCTTCACAGGTGTGATGACATTCCTATTTGGATGCCTGTGAGCTTGCACACTCATGTACGGGCACACACGTATATAGAGTAAGTAACTATGCAGATGGTGTTTCCTGGTATTGACTGCCACTTGCTGTCACTAATTAGTTATGAAATGTGAAGGTGATTGAATTATTATAGCTAATATTACATAAGTCAGTAAACTGAAGCTAAAGAAGCAATTAGCAATGGTTGACATTTTCTTCAGGAAGTTTGCAATTCAGTTAGTTATATCAGAGCTTTCTAAGAAGCACCTTCTAACTCTTTATTTTACCTCTATTTTGAACTGGCCAGAGCCCTTTAATTTTATAATATTCCAGAATCAATATGTAGAAAGCATCATCTTTACCACCTCCCACGAGTTGAACTGTGTCCCCTGCAAATTCATTTGTTGACCTCGTAATCCCCAGTACTTCGGAATGCGACTGTGTTAGGAGATAGTATCTTTACAGACGTAATCAAGCTAAAATGAGGTCATTAGTGCAGGCCCTAATACAATAGAATTAATTTATAATGTCCCTTATAAAATAAGGAAATTTGGACACACACATGTGTGTTTGCACGCACATAGAGAATGCCGTGTGAAGATAAAGGCAGAGACCAGGGTGATGCATCTACAAGCTAAGGGGTGTCAAAGGTTGACAGCAACCCATCAGAACTAGGAAAGAGACATGAAACAGATTCTTCCTCACAGCTCTCGGAGAGAACCAACCCTAATGAGTCCTAGATTTCAGAAATCTAGTCTCCAGAACTGTAAACCAATACATTTCTATTATTTAAGTCACATGGTTTGTGGTAGTTTGTTATGGAATCCCTAGAAAACTAAACCAGCAACAAATCCTCTTCCCTTGCTTATAAATTTGCTGGTAAACTAGCAGAAGACTTTGAAGACCATGTAAATTTTTATTAAGAAAAGTTAATATTGTATAGGTAGTCAAAATCATTTGTGTAGAGAAAATCCATTACCAAAGAGATATCTTATTTACAGACTGGCAGTTAAATCAAAATTATTTGGAACATTTTGGTTAGAACAGACTTTTTGAACAGAATTCCAGCAAAGTAGTGTGAGTATGGGCTATGAGCCAGGATATAGAAATAGCTTCATGATAGAGAACAGTGGCTTATATAATGGAATTAAATTACAGCACCCTATACTTATTTAGCTTTTCAATGTGATAACACAGAGAAAACATCCAGTTTCATGCCTGGAACACAGTAGATGTTCAGTAAATAAATCTAAAATCTGAAACTATTGAAGTTTAGATAAAGTCGCCCAATTTGATTTTAAAGGCATAAATGTTTATAAAAAAGCTGTTATATGAAATCTTCTCTGATCAATATTGATTATTAATATTGCTGCTAGGCTGGGTGCAGTGACTCACACCTGTAATCCCAGCACTTTGGGAGGCCAAGGTGGGCGGATCACCTGAAGTCAGGAGTTCAAGACCAGCCTGGCCAACGTGGCAAAACCCTGTCTCTACTAAAAATACAAAAATTAGCCCGGCATTGTGGCACATACCTATAATTCCAGCTACTTAGGAGGCTGAGGCAGGAGAATCGCTTGAACCTGGGAGGTGGAGGTTGCAGTGAGCCGAGATCACGCCATTGTACTCCAGCCTGGGCAACAAGAGTGAAACTCTGTATCAAAAAAAAATATATAGATATAGATATAGATATAGATATAGATATAGATATAGATATAGATATAGATATAGATAGATATAGATATAGATATAGATATAGATAGAGAGAGCTGCTAAATGTCTTCCATCAGAACACTGAACTAAACTTGTGTATATTATTATCCAGCTCCTTGAATACAGCATAAAAGCCTGTGAAATTGGACTCCAGAGTTTCCAGCACACACATTAACATGGACTGCTAAAGGATGACTAAGTCAGGACCTTACTTAGACCTTACTTTCTTTGTGTTTCTTTTACACATTCTGCATTATTTCTATCATAATTCCCAACATAGCCCACTGTAATTGTTGTGTGTGCATGTTTTCCTACCAGACTGTAAATCCCACAAGGCAATTTGCCTCACTGTTTGTAAATCCAATGCTTAGCATGGTGTCTGTCACACAGAGTAACTCAGTACACATGGTAAACATGTCTATATGTTGAGAAAATAAAGTAACTCTCTCAAACCTTCTGTAGGATAAAAATTATATCTCATAAAATTTTAGCTGGTTTGTTTTTCTGCTGCAAGATTGTTTCAGAAGCATGTTACATTAACATTGAAAACTGTAAAACTTCTAGGGCCTTTCCCTACGTTATCTTATTTAATGTTAAAAACAGTCCCAAAGGATAGGGAGGACATTCTTATTATTTCCATTTGAAAAATGACAGACTCATCCAGAGGAGAAAAATGACCTGCATGTGGTGATACAGATATTTATAGGCTTAATCAGTCCCTCAGTGTTGAGTTCCAATTAAGTTCCTCTGTTTGGGCCATATATGTAATTGATTGTATGGCAATTGATCAGATAATTTTTCTAAAACTGTCAGTAAGACCTCTAAAATTTGGGATTTACTGAAGCCCATCCTAGTAGTTTTTGGTTGCCTAATCTAAGAATGAAACCTTCCAAGATAGATTAGAAAAAGAATATTTATGAAGTAAAGACATCTCATATAAGGCAATACTCATATAAGACAATATACAATGTAATTGGAATAAGTTGTGTATTAAAATAAGTTGTACACTGAACATCCTTGTTAACTGGATTTTTTTTCTTGAAGCAGAGCAGCAATGGTAGAAATATGACACATATCAGTTGGGAAAACTAGATATACACATACAGAAGAATGAAATTGGACTCTTATCTCACACCAAATACAAAAATCAACTCAAAATGGACTAAAGACTTAAACATAAGACCTGAAACTATAAAACTAATAGAAGAAAACTTATAGTTCCATGACATTAATCTAGGCAATGATTTTTTTTTGGACATGATCCCAAAAGTACAGACAACAAAAGCAGAAATAAATAAATGGAATTGTATTAAACTAAAAAGCTCTATGTAGCAAAGGAAACAATCAAAAGAGTGAAGAGACACCTTATGGAATGGGAGAAAACATGTGAAGACTATGCATCTGCTAAAGGGTTAATATCCAAAACATATAAAGAACTCAAACAAATGGGCAAATGACATAAGTAGACATTTCTCAAAGAAGACATACAGATGGGCAACTTGTCAGAATGAATATCATAAAAAAGATGAAAGATTACAAGTTCTAGCAAAGATGCGGAGAAAAGGAAACCCTTGCAAACTGTCAGTTGGAATGTAAATTAGTGCAGCCATTATGGAAGACAGTATGGAGGTTCTTCAAAAAATTAAATATAGAACTACCATGTGATCCTGCAATTCCACTTCTGGGTATATACCCAAGGGAAATAAAATCATTATGTCAAAGAGATAGTTGTACTTTCATCTTTATTGCAGCACTATTCATAAGAGCCAAGATATGGAATCAACAAAAGTGTCCATCAATTAATGAATGAAGAAAAATATATGGTGCATATATATATACAATGGAATACTATTCAGCCTTAAAAAAGCAAAAAATTGTATCATTTGTGACAACATGGATGAACCTGGAGGATATTATGTTATGTGAAATAAGCCAGGCACAGAAAGACAAATACTGCATGATATGGTTTGGATATGTGTCCCTTCCAAATCTCATGTTGAAATTTGATCCCCAGTGTTGGAACTAGGGCCTAGTGTGGGGAGGTGTTTGGGTCATGGGACAGATCTCTCATTAATGAACTGGCCCTGTCCTAGTGGAGTTCTTGCTTTATTAGTTCACTTGAGTACTGATTGTTAAAAAGAGCCTAGCACCTCCCTCCCCTATCTTGGTCCTTCTCTCACCATGTGACATGCTGGTGCCCCTTCTTCTGACACCATGATTGGAAGCTTCCTGAAGCCTCACCAGAAGCAGATGCTGGTGCCATGCTTCTTGTACATCATCCAGAACTGTGACTCAAGTAAACCTCTTTTCTTGTTTTTAATTTTTTTTCCTTTTTTTTTTTTTGAGATGAGGTCTCACTCTGTCACTCAGGCTGGAGTACAGTGGGACAATCTCAGCTAACTGCAACCTCTGCCTCCTGGGGTCAAGTAATCCTCTCCATCTCAGCCTTGAAGTAGCTGAGACCACAGGCATGCACCAGCACGCCTGGCTAATTTTTTTGTATTTTTGGTAGAGACGAAGTTTCAACGTGTTACCCAGGCTGGTATCGAACTGTTGAGCTCAAGTGATCCACCCACCTCGGCCTCCCAAAGTGCTAGGATTACAGGTGTAAGCCACCACACCTGGCTTTTCTGTATAAATTACGCAGCCTCAGTTATTTCTTTACAACAAAATGTGGATTCTAAAAAAGTTTGTTTACAACTTGTATGTGGATTCTAAAAAAGTTGAACTCATAAAAATAGAGTAGAATGGTGGTTACCAGGGGCTAAGCAGGGGAGAGGGTTGGGAAGATGTTGGTCAAAGGATACAAAATTTCATTTAGACAGGAGAAATAAGTTCAAGACATCTGTTGTACAACATGATGACAATAACAATGTATTGTATACTTAAAAATTGCTAAGAGGGTAGATTTTAAGTGCCCCCATCACACAAAAAATTAGTATGTAAGGTAATGCAAAGCTTTAATTAGCCATTCCACAATGTATACATATTTCAAAATATCATGGTGTACACCATAAATATGTACAATTTTATTTGTCAATAAAAAAAAATAGGACACATATCAGTCAGCTCACCTTAACATGCTCTACCAATATATTCTCCTCAAAGTTTGTAGGTTAATCTTTAAAGATTTGCTTACAAAGCTAAGCCAGCACAGACATCCACTGCTCTCAAAGCTCTGTTAACAAGGATATCTTTTGACCCTGGGGTGCCTTGGCACTTGAACTTTCACAGCAACTGTTGCCAGAGGCCAATTTCTTCCTGATATATAAGTGGAAGGAAAATGTGTTTCAGCATGTTTGAATAAGGTCAGCACTTAAAAACAACTGGACATGTACATGTGGGTGCATACATTTAAAAAATATGTATATACATATGACTGAAACATGTGAACAAGGTCAGCCTATAAATATGAATAGATATATTTCATGTGTGCAGTTATACATGAAGGAGATATGGAAGGAGTGGGGGCACCATTTCATGGCACTGATGCTATGGTGGATGTGAGACTTCCCCTAAGACTATCTAAAACATGAGGTTGCTCATATGGTATGTTTTCTAGATCCTAAAAACATTTCCAGTCACCAACACTTCCCTGAGTGTCTTATTGTAATAAAATCATTATTTCAACAGAGTCTTACATAGGTGTATAAATTTAACAGTCAATTTTTATGGAATAGTTGTATGTGCTTTAAAATCATTCACTCATTTAATCTTAAAATCACACTTTGAAGTTAACACCATCAGAACCCTCATATTGCCAATTAAAAGAAAAAAAAGACAAATTTGAACCCAGCAAAGCTGCCTACAGGCGCTGGTGTGCTTAAGCACAGCATAGCCTGCTGCCATGACAGAGGGCTTCCTGGAAGGGGAACTTTCTGTGTCACTAACCTACACTGCCCCAAAGTGGATTAGGTTGTTA
This sequence comes from Pongo abelii, assembly GCF_028885655.2. Taxonomy (NCBI): domain Eukaryota; kingdom Metazoa; phylum Chordata; class Mammalia; order Primates; family Hominidae; genus Pongo; species Pongo abelii. The sequence continues at coordinate 30,819,146 of NC_071985.2, read as the reverse complement.
GTTATCAAAAAGGGTTCTGACAAAATGACGAGAGGAGAATATTTCAGTAGGTAAATAAAAACTTAAAATATTTTGTGGAATAATGTACTTACACTCAAAGGGAACTCAGTGAATAGGAGGATGTATGAGAGTTCAATTTGTCTAAAATACTTATTGATCACCTATGATGGACTAGATGCCATACTATTAGTTATGGGTGGACAAAGATAAATCAGTTATACTCCCTGTTTTCTAGAAATTCACAATATAATAAGGGCAATTGAATAGACACAGGATGCAGGATGTTCTCAGCAAGACAAAAATATGAAATAAATAGAGTATATGTCAAGTGAAAGTATCTCTGACCAGAAGCCCCTGGGAAAAGGTGACATTTGAGCTGGGTATAAGACAAAAAGGAAGGGTTCATTAGGAAGAGAAGTTGGAAAAGGGCATTGTAGGAGTGGGAAACACTAAGTTCATGGAAGGGCAAAGATTGTGAAAGGAGCTGGCCCTATGAGAGAGGCTGAATGTGAGTGGAGGATAGGAAGCATGGATTGGAATAGAAGGAAACAAAGGAGGAGAGAGTGCATTGGATCAACTTGTGAGTGTTCTTGTAATTTATGCTAACAATTTGGACTTTGTCATGCAGGCCAGTGCTTCTCATCTGGGAGTGACTTTTACTCCCCTCCCTGCTAGGAGATATTTGGCAATGTCTAGAGACATTTTGAATTGTTGCAAAGGAGGAGGTACTATTGTCATCTAGTAGGTAAATGTCAGAGTGCTATTAAACATCCTTCAATGTACAAGACAAGACTCCACAACAAAGAATTATCTAGTCCAAAATTATCTTGTTCAAAATTGTCAGGTCCAAAGTGACATTGTTGACAAATCTTGATGCAGGTATTGTACAAGGGGTTTAAAATTAGGAGACCGACATTGACATCTTTATTTTTAGAAATATACCTCTTTGGTGGGTTGTAGTAGGAAGAGGCTTAAATCAGGCAAACTTTTGATGAGGGGTGGCCATTTATTGAAGGCTCATTTTGTGTGAGGCAAAACCCTGAGAACAATAGAATCATTAAACTTACCGCACAAAATAACGTCATGAGAAGATGTAGATACGTGATTTAAGCATCTCAATCAAGGATACCCAGCAAGAAAGCAGCCAAGTTAGGATTTAAACCCCAATTTTATATGCCTGTGTCCCTTGCCACAATATCCTGCCCCTGTAGCATAACTATTCAGGTAAGAGATGAAGGCTGAATTCTGAGAATAAGAATGGTAATAAAAAAGAGAAGCCAGATCTGAGAGACATATCAAGTAGACAATCAACAGGATTGAGAAATACATTTGATGTAGGGGATAAGTAGACTAGGCTGAGGACCCTAGGTTGAGACTGAGGTTTCTACATAGATAAGATTAATGATAAAATATTTTATGATGAAGCCTTCACTACTATCAAGGTCAAACAAAATTATCCCCTCAAAGTGCACGAGAAATTTTTGAGGAGGTGATGAAAAGTGATAATGGGGCAGTGAAAGTGCTGATAATGGAGGAGGTAATGAGATCATTTCTGATGTATATACTGATGTTGTGGTGCCTATGCAGCATGAAGGTGGGGACCTGCACGATACTTTAGGGTAGGTTGTGGAAAAGAGATGAGTGATTGGGATCGATTAGTCTACAAGTAGTTGTTGAAACCATTGTGAAACCCATGCGAATGCCCAGGGAAAGTAGGTAGAACAAGAAGAGAAAAGAACCAGGGAAACATGTTGGGGAATTCTTAAGGCACACTCAAGGCAGTAGGGAGAGGACTTGGAAAATCCTTTTGTTTATTTCACATATTGATCTAGGAATCTATATCTGTATCTATGTCATCTATTCCTATTTATGTCCTTTCAATGACATATAAATATTATCTATCTATCTATTGTCTATCTATTAATATCTATCTGTCTTCTGCCTATCCATCCATTCATCCATCCTTCAATGGTAGGTTCATGGAAGAGGGAAAGGACAGTGCAATAGGAACTCAGACATTCCTCTGAAAATGGTCTTAATTTCTGTAGCATTAAGAGTGGTATCCTGGCAAAGTATGTACTGGTATAATGAATCTTACTGCTGGCCATTGCCCTACAGTAAGGTGCAGTTAACTGAGGAGGCCAGCTTGTAGTACATTCACCCAAGGAAATGAATGTGTTCAAGTGATACAAAGCTTAGTAGAGGGGATACTCATGTCTCTGAACATGGAAAGAGATTTCCTGCTGTAGAGAACTAAGTTGCTATCTAACAATTCATTTACTGAAAATGAATAAACTGTTTTCATTATTAAGCCATTAATGGTAAAAAGTTCAAACAAAATTATTCCCTTGAAGTGCCCAAGAAATTCTTGAGACACAAATCATAGATCATTAATTATGATCCCCTGCAGAGAGTAAAAGTAGGTTTTGACTTAAAAGGACAGGTAATTAAAATCAAGGAATTGGAAATTTTTCAGCTGGAAAATTGCTCTGAATCACTGGTGTCAAGGGTTAGTTTGTGCCTTAATGTTTTATACAATTTCATAGTCACCTAGATAGGTATTTATGTCTAAACACACACAAATATGTGTTAGTGCACAAAAGCATTAACACCAGTCTCTGTCATTGCGTACATTGCACGCTAAGTCAAGCACATGTCTAGCAGAAGCCTAAATAGCTGATTCCAAAATGAAACGTTCAACAAAATAATTGTTTTGTTGGAGAGGAGTGGGACTGATGGGGCAGGTAGGCTTTGATGTCAAACAATCAGCTGATTTGTTTTTAATATATTTTTAGTGGCACATTGAGAAGTCAAACCAATATGTTAAAAATGGAAAATTCAACCAAGTACTTTCAGCCTATGTGGAGAGAGGCTGATTTTGTGAAAAGACCCACTAAACTAAGTTGTATACTTAAGCACAGTTCTTCCCACGAAAGTCTCGGTACCATCACCAAAGCAACAAGGTAATCAGGCTTGATAATGGTTATCAGGCAACCAAAAAACCAAAACTCCACTATATTTTCATGACATTTGTACCTTTTATGTATCCATGGCTGAGTAGACCAATAAAAGCAGGACACCTCCTGAGACCAAACTCAAAAGTATCCTAGCGTATGAGAGGAGTGAGCCTCAGAAACAGATCTCTAGAAAGTGAATTCTTCTTCAGTAAAGACCATCTTAGCTAAAATTAAGTCAAAATGAACATGCATTCATGTTATATTCAAGGAAATGTTACTAGAAGTGTTTCTACTACAACTCCAATGTCCTGGCCTCAAAGATAAATCTATTTCAAAATAATGTTATTTAATATTTCCTATACAATAAGAAGAGCACACACAATATCACAAAAGTTGCTATTAAAATACAGTCAGCAGTCTATGTATTGATTTGTTATATAGGGGAGGAAGAGATTTCTCTTTGAGAGGAAATAACGTCTGGAAAGACATCAATTTACCAAAGGAAAAAAAAAAGATTAATTTGCATAATAATAGCAGAATTTCTTAGGCTGAAAAATCTGCATTCAGGGAACTTCATTGTACTTGGGTTTTGTCCTGAAACAGTGGATGTCCATGTGTTTTATTGTGTACCAGGTAGCTTTTCAATAGAAAGAAATGAAAATACCAGTCCTAAAAGTAAATTTAAACATTCACCTTTCAGAAGACAGAAACTGCTTTTTTTTTTTTTTTTCCTTCTGGAGATAGACCTTTTGTTTATTTCTTTTTTTGGTTGTGTAACATCATGGTTAAAGCAAATAAGCAAATAAACACAAATCAGTGTTTCATCCAGGGTCACTATGTATTTTATTTTTTTAATTCTAGAGTCCGTCTTCTCTCTCTTCCTCTCCTTCTCCTCTTTTTTCCTCTTTCACTCTCCTACCCCCTTCTCCTTCTCCTCTCCTTTTTCCTTCTTCTTCATCTGCTTCATTTTTCTCTTCCTCCCCAATTTTTTTCTCCTTTCTTCCTTTTTCTTTTCCCTTCTCCTCCTTCTCTCTTTCTCCCTTCTTCTCCCCTCCTCCTGGACCTCCTTACTCTCTCTCTCTCTCTCTTTCCCCTTCCCCATCTCCTCCACCTTTTTCCTCCTCCTGTTTCTCTCCTCCTCCTTCCAGTCACAGCCACAATTCTGGTTGTCTGGCTAAGGTGATCCCCTCTTACTAAACTCCTAGGTGAATGTTGCATGTTATACAAAGTGTTGGTTGAAAGACTCAGGTTTCTGTGCCAGGGCACAGTTCGGTCTGGGACATGGGTGAGTGGATGGACCCAGGAAGGCATTGGGCATAGGGCCAGCGGGGTCTGTCATGGTCTGACTCAATATATTAAAAAAACAAAAAAGAAAATAGCTTGGTAAAGACTGAATTGGACTGATTTTTTTTTTCAGCAAGCAACACAGAGTATTTGGAGCAAGGCATGTTAAAGACTGTAAAGGCAAAAGCTTTGTTTCTTCTAGATAATTTTCTTCGGCTGTCTTCTTTCACTCTTATAATACCCTATTCATATCTCAGTTACAGAACTCTTCACATTGTTTAGCAAGGATCTGTGTTTTTCATTCCTCAAACTCATCAATGGCAGGTGTATTTACCTAACATATATACCTGGCAGGTATATTTCACCTAATACAAAACTGATACCCTATCATTTTTAAAACAAAGTCATGAAAACATTGTATTGAGTCAGCATCATGGAGTGTAGAATTTTTTGAAAATTTGCAAAGGTTTATATGAGCTTAAGGTTACTATTCTGGAGTGTTTGATTAGGAAGGAGGTGCTGTGTATGATCTTGTGTTTTCCACTTGTGCCTCCTGAGACAATTATATTGTTGGGCAATATTGCTGTCCTCCAGGGTGGTGCTTGTAGCTGAAATTTGACGCTTACCTACTCTAAGATTCACTAGTAGCATATGCAAATGTTTGCTTTCAGGTAAACTTAAAGGACCAATTCTGTTTGTGCTGAAAAACAGCAATAGATACCTTCTTCCAGAAGGCAGAGCAAATCTCCATGTTGTCGGCCTGTTGGACAGAATTACCAGAGATAGGCTTTCCTAAGATAGGTCATCCTTAGCAATTCCTTCTTCTTTCACCTCTGGAAAAGTGCAAACAACTCAAACACATTCAAGGAGGATGCCCCTTTCTGAGACACATTTAGAAAAACAAAGGCCTCCACAAAACACCTTTGAGAAATGTGTTTTCTCAAACAATTACTTATTTTGACTATGTGGTACTTTCTAGATGTTTTATGATCAAATGTGAGTGATTGTTCTTGGAAAAAGTAGCTGTCTGATGTTTCAATTTTTTTTCCTCCTCCATACTTATTTGCTGTGTAGACACAACCTTGGTGAAACCTGTTTGATTAGGTAACACAAAGGAAATCTTCAGATGTGGTGGAGCCCCCACCCATCCTTACCCAAATTTCCTAGTGGAATTTTGGAAAGCATTGATGACCTTTCATAAATGTACCATGCCTCAAATTCTTATTTTTCCATTCTGTGGGCAGTTTTTTCTTTCTGACCCTGTTCTCCATCAAAGCAAACCAGACAACTTCAGGTACTTCCCTTAAATACTTTAGCAGCTGGACTTTAGCACCTAGATCAGAGTAAGCAAGATTACCTTTCGTGTGTTCTCATAAGCCACTGATTTTGATTAGTCTGAGGAAACGTACAAATGACTTCCAGCTGAAGCAAGCTTCATCCCTATCCAACTGGCTCAAGTTGGGGAAAGCTTCCTGTTGGCTCCCTGAACAGACCTACTGCCTTCTGACCAGGTCTTTGTTGGAGTTCAGGGAGTAGTAATGTGAGGATACGCCCTTCTTATTCAACCACAGGAGAGGGGATTCAGATAATTAAGTACTCTAGTGTCTTTCCAACACTAGACAGATGCATTTTCTGTCATTGTGGAATATAAATAGAGCTGGGAATGCCTGTATAACAGGACATTACAGCTAATTTTTCCTCTCTGATGGGTTGCCAGTACTTTGAAAATAAGTTCCCCTGCTCTTTCACAAAAGAGCATCCACAATTCAGTTGATATTTGTGTTGAAGAATCATAGTGGTCCTCATTTTACAAAGTCATTGCTCCTGATTAAGACAGCCACAGTAACCTGCCAAATACCCACCTCCTTCTGCTGCTTTTGGACCTGCATGTCTCTCCTTCAGCTAAGTCTGGAAATTTTCTTTTTCACAATTTTGCCTACAAGAAACTGTAGAGTAACTATAGACCCATTCTTTTTAAGGGACTCTTTTGAGTCCCTTTGGGATTATTAAGCAGTTAAAAGTCAAACTCTCTGGGTAATGGAATTGGGTTGGAATTGATCATAGGATGCAATTCTTGGATATAGATGAAAGTATGACTTCGTTTAATTTACTACCATCCCCAGAAGTGTCAGTGTACAGTGGGAATAAGCAACATGGTAGTGCAACTAGAATCAATACATGGGATCCTGAGAAAGCCTCTAATATTTTAATTTGTTTTCAGGCAGTGTCTTATTTATCCCCACTGAATCTCTTCAATAAGAATTAGGTAATCTCATTTCCCAAGCAGACTGCATTTTGCTTATTTATCTCACTGAATATCATGTATTAAGTATTTTCTTGAATACAGCAATAAACTTTGGGAAAGCATCAGTCAACTTTATTTGGCATCATATTTACACTGTTACCTGATTAGAGTGACTCTAAGTTATGCAGCATTTGTAAATGAAACCCATGATGAGTATATAAAAGAAACACAGAATATTAGAGCATGGATGAAATTTAGAAATCTATTGTAATTTCTTCACTTCACTGTCAAGAAAACTGAGTCCCAGAGAAATAAATGGACATACCAAATATCTCTGAAGAAATTAATGGTGAAGAGAATGAGAATATGCCACTCCAAAATATGCCACTTTGGCATGTGGTTTATTTTAAAATGAAGGCAATTGAGAACCAACAGATGCAGAAAGACAGCTTCTTGGAGCTTCCCTTATCTAACTAAAAATGAAAAATTCCAAGAAATGAGAACTGTGATAAATCCTGTCTCTGGGGGAGTTTTAGGACTGTAAACTCACTTAGATGGGTTTGCACAGGCAAACCTTATGAAAATAACCCTCATCTTCCATTAGTTTCCCCATATACTTACCTTCTCACCATCTGCCAGCCTTAGAAATTCAATTCCCCACCCTCTTTCTTTCATCTGGTCACTTCTCTATAATTTATCACCCTTTGTTAAAATGGTATATAAGCTTCTGAGTCTAACTGCTTCTTCAGACATTTACTTCTTTCTGTGAAGCCCTTGTTCATGTTAAAATAATTATATCAATAAAGAAACACATTCCTTTTCCCTTCTTAATTGTCTCTTGTCAGTTTAACTCGCAGGCCTCATTCACTAAACTAGGAGGGTAGAGAAAAAGTACTTTCCTCCTCTATAGTAGAAAAGTTAAGACTAAGACTCCTTGTGTTCATCTTTTGATTTTGTTTGGTACCTAAAAAAATGAAAATCAAGGTTATGTTCTATTTATAAAAAGTTCTTAATACATCACAATACTTATCTGTCACTTTATATAATTTGTTATATTCTTCTGATTCTTGTTAAGAAAGGTTGCAGGAGCAAGGAGAATAAAGGAATTTAATTAAGACTGGGTCCACTTGGAATTATTGAGGTTACTATTTTGTTTATGTTGACAAGAATATTCACATATTGATAAACTCAGGAAAATAAGTGCCAATTGACCTGTTTTTTTGGTTTTCATTTTTCTCCCTCTGAACTGACAAAAATTGTTTAAACAAATACATACAGTATAGTGTGTAAAAGCTTGAGGTTTAGAGTCATATGGTTCTGGGTTAATCCAGTGATTTATTACATAAAGGCTGGTTATGAGAGCTTTGACAATATTATTTTTAGTCTGTATTGACCCAGCAGATAAATTGCTTGATGGTCCTGAAATCTCAATCTGATATTTATGTTAGTCCTTGGAAAAGCTGCACTGTTCCTGGAGCTTAATATACGTGATTGTTGAAAATCCAACAGGGATCGGGTAGAGTGAGCCTCAATGCTTGGTTTTCTGCTTTCTTCACTGAAAACCAGCCTATACACAGTGAAAGTTCTGTATTTTATACATATATATATGTATAAAATATAAAATATATATGTATATACATATATATGTATAAAATATAAAATATATATATGTATATACATATATATGTATATACATATATATATATGTATAACTAGAGCAAGAAGTTGATAGAATCCTTTTGGTACTGCACAGCAGAAAAAAGCTGACTTGAAAAGGCCTACACTGCTTATTTATGTATGAAGTTTAATGCTAAAAGGTGCCATTAAAGGTGAAGACCACATCTAGTGTCAAAGCGGTAAAATCTTAAACATCCCTAATGACTGCTTTTAAGTCATTGCTATTTCTTACAAAAACAAACCACTGCTAGATTAAGTGCGGGGCACTCACTTTACAAATGATATCAGTCATCTGAATTTCTCCTTATGGAACTTCTGCCAAGTTCAGACTCTTTGCCAAGGATGATTTAACCATTCAGAGTGTCAAACTGACCTTGTGCTTAAAGGAGGGGGTGGGGAGAAGCCTAATTGCCTGAGCATAGTTTTCTCATATTCTAAAATATTGAGGAGATTAAACCATAAGTTTGACTACCTTTCTTCAACACTGTAGTTAAAACCTACACCCTACATAGTTGCACTACTGAAACTGTGCTGGAGGACTTTCTAGCTTTCACATATTAAATCAAACAATTACTTTTGAGAAAGCTTTTAGAGAATAATGAGAGAAAATAGAGACAGGTAAATAGAGCCCAGAGTTGGCAAAATTAAACATGGTGGTCGTTTAATCGTAGGTGTCTGCTTATGGTGTGTATTTTTACTGCCCCGAAAACTATTAGGCTGCAGTGGTAGGTCTGTGTTATAGGGAATAAAATATTGTCTGAGTCATGAGTCCACAGTTCTGACTGCATTCAAAAACAAGGTCGTAAGTCCTTCAACACAAGTAAGCACAAATAATTAGTTTTAAACGCTTCCTGACCACTCTGCTATGAGACTGGTAGATAAGATTGTTGCAGATCTAATGTTAACAAACTTTGCATCATCATTAAAGTAATTGAAAGTGCTACCTAATCGTCGTTGTCATTAAACATTTCCTCTTTTATTCTGAATAGAATTGCATGTTATAGTTTCAGCTAAAGAGTTCTTAAAATACTTTGGAAATGATTTATTCTTTATATTGTAGTAGTTAGACAGTGCTTTCGTGGGTTGGGGTGGGGGGTAAGTCTTACTGAGTTTTACAACACACACTCAGAAGAAGCCCTCCTTTTCAAGGCACACAGAGGGTGGCCTAAACAAAAACTACTCTGCATGAAGAAGCAATTAGTGGTAAGTAAAATTCATGAGAATCTCTCACTCATCCAAACTGTTTTACAACTCATATGGAAACAACTTTTCCATCTAGGTGGGGCATTTGCTGATGAAACTTGTATTCCTACTTTTGAGGTCTCAGTTTGTTGGATTACACATGATGTTGGTTTTCCACTATTTCTGGCCTCCCACAAAGCCCGTAGAAGTCCCAAGGAGACATGTGAGACAATTCTACAAACTATCAGTAGTAGTGTAGGTCCATTTCATGAACATCTACTACAAGTCAGGTACTGTTTCACATGTTATCAAATTTAATTTATTCATGCAATTCTCATGAGGAAGATTTTAACTCTATCTACCAACTGGACTGAAAGAGAATTCAAGTGTATTATTCAAGATTGTGCAACAATTACTGTTTGGCGGAAGTGAGGTTTAAACTCAGTCCTACCTCACTCCAAAGCCCAGTTTTCCACTACAACATTCTGTTCATGCTTGTCTACACTTGTCCACATATTTTGAGTTTTTTTTACCACCTTGGTGGTACAGGTGGCTGTTACTTACTATTTTCTTTCACTGTGTCTTATTTACTTCTGAGAATTTAGAAGGAGCTGTGGAATCTTTCACTGGAGTTTTTTTAAAAGGTAAAACTAGGCCGGGCGTGGTGGGTCATGCCTGTAATCCTAGCACTTTGGGAGGCCAAGGCGGGTGGATTGCCTGAGCTCAGGAGCTCGAGACCAGCCTGGGCAACACGGTGAAATCCTGTCTCTACTAAAATACAAAAAATTAGCCGGGCATGGCGGCATGTGCCTGTAATTCCAGCTACTCAGGAGGCTGAGGCAGGCGAATTGCTAGAATCTGGGAGGCGGCGGTTGTTGCAGTGAGCCGAGATCAAGCCGCTGCACTCCAGCCTGGGCGACAGAGCGAGACTCCGTCTCTAAAAAAAAATAATAATAATAAATAAAAACTAGTTTGGAAGAATGACTTGAATGTAGTCCTGCTCAGAGGCTACTTTGTGAGTCTATGATTCCAGGAACTGCCAGTAAATGTAGCACTCATTAAATCATTCGTTTACTCATTCAATTTTAAGTTGCTTGGTAGAAAAGAGGTTTGAAAACTGACTTAAATGTAATCACTACTAAAATAAAAAAGGTAGTCACTGGTGTATGCTACATTTACTGGACAAATTAATTGTCTTTCTTAGGTTCTAAATGTGATTTTCAGGAGACCTTGAGGGAAAAGGTTAAAAATATTTAGCTATGTCATTTTTGAATATCAGGAAGATCTAATATTTGGATAGGATTTTTAGAAGTTCTCAATCTGCAAAGCTCCTGAGCATTTCAGTTTTGATTTTTTTTCCTTTGTATTCTTCTTGATCTACATGTTCTAACACTTCTTTGTTTATTTTAGTGCTGAAAGAGTTTGCAACTTGTAGTTTATACTGCTAAAAGCCACTTTGGATAGTCTTCTCCTAGTTGAAGGACAAAATTATGCCCAGGGCAAAACAGTAAAACAGGTAAAGTTTATCCTTGGCGTCATCCTAAACTGCCTGGATTCCCATTCTTAGTCTTTTTAATTCATTTCTATTACTAATGCCCAACAGTGTCATGTTTCTTCATCTTCTATCCAGGGTAAAAGTATTCAATAAATTCATTCATATTACAGGATTACTAAATTAATAATACACTTTCCAGAAATCTTTTTTTATCTTAAAAGAGAAAATCTAAGGAGAAGATCAATAATTATTTCAAAGGTATAAATGACGGATTGTAGCAGGTAAATGCTTTGAGTGTTAGTGTGTGTGTCTTTACATTTCCTCCCTTTGGGAAGCTGTACTTCTACAGAATGCCAGGGAGAGGCATGTGAGCCAGGTGGGCTAATGATGGGTGCTTCATCTCTTTGGCAATAAAAATTAGCTCAAGGTTTCTGTGCTTGAGCCATCTAAGCCCAAAGTCCTTTCTTGGAATCAATACAGGGATGGAGGAAAAGAATTGTTCTTTCTGTTGGGATTGCTAAAACAGGTAATTATGAGGATGAAGTTCTTGGACAATCATTGTTGGCCTGTAGAAGAAGCTCCTCTGCAGTGAAAAACAATAATGATAAAGTCAACACATTGTGAGAAGAACTGTGAGGTGGAGAGACAGCTCTGGTTTGACATTATGACTCCTTCAAGCCAACTTAACTACAACTGAAATTAGATTTAAACATACTGTGCAAATGGTGTGTGTATGTGTGCATATGTGTGTGCACGCATGTGTGTGGTGTGTATGTGTTATTCACATAATCCCTTCCTTATGTAGAATCACATTTCTCCCATCAGTGCCAGGGATAGACGTGTGAATCGGGATAGGTAGGCATCTCAGTTATGGTGAACTGTAAGGCACCAATTTCCACCCTACTTTTGGGGGGTTGGGGTGGAGTTTGAACTAGGTTGACTTAAGTTTTTTTGGTACTTGGAATCAACGGTCCTGACTCACTAATTAACGGTAGGGTTTAAGATATTTTTGAGGGAGATATTTTTGAGTGGGTTATATTTCTGTTGCCCCTCTCTCCTACCCTGTGAATGTAGATTTGTTGCTGGTTTTGAATAATAATATCTTGTTGACATTGCAACTTGCCATTATTTTCTAGTAAGCAGCTGTGATGTGGTCTCACTGTTTCTTTTTCTGCTGGTGTTTTCGATAGGATTCAATTCAATTCAGTTTGAGTCCATTTTTTCAGTTTAATTCATCTGGACTAGGTGCTCAGTGAGGCTCTTTTCTGGAAGGTAACCACTTTGCATTCCAACAATTATTCCACTTATAGAGGCCTAAAAATATGAGCCAATATTTCAGATTTTGCATGACAATCAATGCATCTTTTAGGTAAATCTGTTGAGCACTGATAAAAATCAATGACTTGCCTCTGTTTTACCTTTAATGCAATTCTGAAATCTTTCATAAGTAGAAGATAGGATTGGTGATTACAAGCTGATACTTGAAAAATTCACTAACAAGAGAAAGATTATTCACATTGATATTTCTAATCCTGGGTGGTCATATAACTTTTCTTTCAGACATCACTGTCAATACCCTAATTAATGAAAGACTACGAACATGAGATGAAATTATCAATCCTCTGTTTCACTTTAAGACTTTATGTTTATTCTAAGTGATTATAACTGTGCATTTATTTATATGTGAGTATGTCAACACATAATTCTTTAAAGTAGAACCTATAAATGGCTATCATAACCACCCTAGTTAGATATCACATGGATTCCAATGGAAGAAAAGACAAAACTGGTGGGACTTTCATAACTTTCTATTATTGCTCACTTCCTTTTCTATTTTCTAATATGACTTTGTTTTGGCTCCCATATTGTTGACATTGAGTGTGACTAAGCCTTTTCACTGAGGACCTTCTGTTCTAGTCACTGCCTTTTGCTTTCCACCTGGGAGCTGGGGTCATCTTTCCACTTCCAGGGTGACTCTGGGTTCACAGTGAAGGGTCCTGTGTGGGAGGTTCTGACCGTGAGGGCAGGTCTGCCCAAAGGTCACTGCTGCTGTTGTAGGCACCAAGTCAATATCCCCAGCATGTCAACTGAGGACTTTCTCACATTTGCTTTTATTATAAAGCCATCTTGAATGGACCAAACTCTATAAAATCAGCTAGCTGAAAAGTAAAAAATTCAGGCAGTCAGCTGATACTTTTGCCTGCAGATCAGCAAATAACCATTGTGAGTGATTGCTTTTTTAAGATTACTTTGGATTGAAGCTATGTATTCTATAACAAAACCCAGCATGCTTGCTTTGATTAGCTTGATTGGCTAACAAAGTCATATGGAAAACAAAATACATTTTTTTGTATTGACTTAAATGAAAATAACCTTCACCTTTTTTTGTGACTGATTTGAATCCAATTTAATCTTGATGTTGTTCATAACCTAAATGAGAATCATTGATGATAAGAATTACTTAAGTAGGCTGGGCGCGGTGGCTCATGCCTGTAATCCCAGCACTTTGGGAGGCCCAGGAGGGCAGATCACAAGGTCAGGAGAGCGAGACCATCCTGGCTAACACGGTGAAACCCCGTCTCTACTAAAAATACAAAAAAACTTAGGCGGGAGTGGTGGCAGGCGCCTGTAGTCCCAGCTACTCGGGAGTACACACACACACACACACACACACACACACACACACACACAAAAAAAAAATTACTTAAGCAGTAAGATTCTTTAACAAGAGAAAATTTTTTTATAGCCTCAATTGAAGACTAACTTTCTTAATCAGCTGTACATTTGACTGTGACTATAAATATAAATTACATTAGTTCCTTTGGTTAAAATGACTTTCATTATGTGAGAAAAACTCAAGGACTAGCTTATTCAGTTAAACACTAATTATTTTCCTATCTCCAAAATGACAATCACTAGCAGTTAAATTGTAACTTTTAAATGAATTATTTTGACTTTGCAAATACACAGGTTTATGCATAGAAATCTGGCTTTTCAAATGACTAAATCAAGTTGACTGGTGATCATTAATGATGATGCTTGAAAAAAAACAACTGGCTATCCAAATGGTACATCCAGTAAATTAAGCATGGAATTATGAAAAATGCTATGCTATAGTTTAATGGAGTATTATGGCATAAAAAGTGTGAAATGTGGTTTTTGACATCAATCAATTCATAATCTACTTAAGGAGGACTTGTACACACACATACACACACACAAACACACACACAAGATAGTTTCTAAATGACAATTAAATGTTGCCGTCAGAAGTGCAGAGAAGTTCGAAAGAAGGAGCAGTCCCAGAGGGCTAAGGTGACCAGAAACTTGAGTTGAAGTTTAAAGGATAAAACAATTAATATAATTGAAGAGGGAGAAGGAAATGCTAAAGGAAAAAGTCATAAAATGAGCCTTTATTCCCCTTACAGTGCAATTGTAGCAATATTAGAAATGTAAGGAAGCACACAGCTTTAATAAAAAGTTAGAAGAATGATCTGATGTCTCTGATTGAATCTACATTATTTATAATATTTTTCTGTGCATATTCTGTAAAACAAATTAACAAGCTATTCAATTAGATTAACAGGTCAGTGGGTACTCTGATTATTTATTTATTTATTTATTTATCTGAGACGGAGTCTCGCTCTGTCGTCCAGGCTGGAGTGCAGTGGTGCGATCTCAGCTCACTGCAAGCTCTGCCTCCCGGGTTCCCGCCATTCTCCTGCCTCAGTTTCCCAAGTAGCTGGGACTACAGGTGCCTGCCACCACGCCCGGCTAATATTTTTTGTATTTTTAGTAGAGATGGGGTTTCACCATGTTAGCCAGGTTGGTCTCGATCTCCTGACCTCGTGATCCGCTCATCTCGGCGTCCCAAAGTGCTGGGATTACAGGAGTGAGCCGCCGCGCTCAGCCTCTGATTATTTATTGATATATAATAAATTTCCCCCAAATTTAGTGGCTTAAAGCAACAATAGATATTTATGATCTCTGATGGTATCTGTGGGTCAGGAATGTGGGAAAGACTTGGCTAGGTGGCTGTGCCTCAAGGTGTCTCATGTGGCAGCTGGCAGATGTTGGCTGGAGTTGGAAGAGCAGTGGTGAAGAAAGCTGAAGATGCTGGAGGTTTGCCAGGCACTTCTCCTGGATTCGCAGAGCCTCTCCATGTGGTCTTTCCACAGAGGTTCCATTGGGCTTCCTCAAAGCATGGTGGCCTCAGGACAGTCAGACTATAGACGTGGCTGCCAAAGGCTACAGGAGTGAGTATCAAGCAATATAAAAGCTTCCTCACATGTCTTTTATGACCTAGCACTGGAAGTCACATGGCAGCTCTACCACCACTCAGTCACATTGTGTCCAGTCTCTAGGGAAAAGGACATAGACTCCATCTCTCCACATCAAAGTCCAGTTGTAAGAAGAGGATGCAGAATGGACTATATTTATTGTGGCCATTTTGGAAAAATATAATCTGCCATAATCATTTTGGGCATTTGTCTGATTAGGCCCCATCCTTGATGAGTACAAACTCAGTAGGAAATTTTGAACAACTAGTGCTTGTGCTTATTGGCTGAAATGCATAGGTAATATGCACTTCAAAGGTGAACAGAATTCATTTATATGCTGGTATAATCACACATATATTAGTGATTTAAATACCCCATCTCCCATCCCCAGTTCATGGCTACTGGTCCATAAAAGTAATACAACATTTGGAGACTGGCCCTATTAAAAACAGAAATGAAAAGTAACCTTCCAAACACCTCGCAGCATGTTAACATTTGGTTTTCTTACTTATCCTTCATCTGACTCTAAGCCCAATCTGGTAGTGTTTCACAGTAGTTTTCTTTAGGCTGGATTTAATTGCTTGAGAGATGCCTTTTTCTAATGAGATTGAGCAATCTAAACTGTAACCTGCATTCCTGAGACTTGGGCTCATGTATTTGAAAACATAGCTAAGGGTTAAAAAGACTTGAAACAGAATAGCCTTTTTATTATTGTTGTTATTGTTCTTATTTTAAACATGCAGCTTCATGTCCCCAAAATATTTTTGATGTTCTTTTATAAGAAACGGCAATCCTTCTTTAAATTCTCAAACATGAGCCAGAAACAGATATTACTCTCTCACCTAAAGAGAAATAGAGCTTTTTTTATTCCCTGGTGCTATTTTTTTAAGAGAGATATTTTATTATTTCTGATTTGGGTTTCCTTGCCTTGCTTTCCATTCTTTTATAGATGAAACATCAACACAGAAACATCAGCTACACTGCATATGGTTAACTTGCATTCACCCCATTTTTACAAGGCACTTTGGACTGAACCAGATTACTCCTCCAAATGCTTCTCAATTGTCTAACATGGCTGTAAAACTAAAATTTGTGTTTGCACACTCTCCTGAGCTACCTCACCCCTCCTCCAGCAAGGTCCTGCTTTACCAGGGATTGTTGGTGTTTTAAAGGGGACAGTCTATATAATACAAACTGTTGTTTGCACTAAAGAAGCCAAAGAGACTTCACAGAATGTCCATGGCATTGACCTTTTCCTGTTATGATATCCCTTTTGTATACCAGGTTATAATTCTTTGGTATTAATATCCAGTATCTAGACAGTGAACTAGGATTATGGTTTAGAAGAAGATCTGTTTTGTTTGGGGTCAACAGTAGGGAGTTGGAAAACAATTTTCTAAGTATGCTTAACCGTTAGCATTTCCTATCATAAGATTAGACAAGTATTGCAACTAGCTTAAATATTTAACTAGTAATCCGTTTAAGTATTACAATACAGAAGATAAGCTCATGAAAAGATGTTCAATGTCATTAGTTATTATTAGAGAAGTGCAAATTAAAACCACAAAATATCATTACATGTCTATCAATGGTTAAAATTAAGAAATGACAATACTAAATGCTGGCAAGGATGCAGAGAAGCTAGATTGCTCACACATTGCTGGTGGAAAAGAAAATAGTACAGACTCTTTGGAAAACATTTTGGCAATTTCTTTAAAAACTCAACATGCACTTAATACAATTTAACAATTGTAGTCTTGGGCATTTATCCCAGAGAAATGAAAACGTACTTTCACACAAAAACCTGTACATGAATGTTCATGGAAGCTTTATTCTTAATAGCTAAAAACTGGAAACAAACCAAATGTCCTTCAACAGGTGAATGGTTAAACAAGCTATGACATCCATATCAGGAATGCTGTGCAGCAATAACTATTGATACCGGCAAAAACTTGGATCCATCTTAAGGGAATTATGCTGAGTTTACAAAATCAATTTTAAAATGCTACATTTTATGACTTCATTTATACAATATTCTTGAAATTGTAAAATTATAGGGATAAAGATAGAGAAGAGACTGGTGGTTGACAGGGGTTAGAAATGGGGGGTGGGGGTGAGGGGTGTCTGTAAAGAGTTAACACAAAGGTCCTTTGGAGAAAGAGCAGTCTTTATCTTCATATACAGTGATGGTTATATGAATCTACACAGGTGATAAAGTTGCATAGAATAAATAGATGTATATGTGCACAGATACACATATATACACACAAATATACACACATAAATGAGTGCATAAAGTGTCTGTAAAAACTCATGAAATCTGAAAAATCTCCCTAGATGATTTCATTGTCATTTCCCTGGTTTTGATATCGTACTACAGTTTTGCAAAATGTTGCTATCGAGGGAAACTGGGTGAAAGGTACATGAGAACTCCTACATATTTTTTTCTTGCAACTTTCTGTGAATATATGATTATTTTGAAATAAAATGTTAAATAATGATGTGCTAGACTCACTTTAAAGTCTAACCCTGTGTTGTTAATAAGGTGCATTTATTTCTGCTAAGGGCAAAGAATAAAAGCAACTATATATATATATAAAAAGCTAGGAGCAAGGAAAGAGCTGTAGTTGAAATTCATTGGTAATTCACTTAGAAACTCATGTATGGTAGAATATGTTTGAGAATTATTGTACTTGCTTACATATTTTTTCACAAATACATTTATTTATATGAGTGTGACAAGAAGGCAGAAGTAAATGTTGCCACCGCACATTGCAAAGCCTGAGAGCCTGGGCTCAGATTCCCACTGGTTTGCTTGTTGCAGCAGCAGTTTCTTCAGACATAAAGCCCAGAGAAGACAGTAAAAACAATTAAAAACATGTAAACAGGCCGGGCGCAGTGGCTCACGCCTGTAATCCCAGCACTTTGGGAGACCAAGGCAGGCGGGTCACCTGAGGTCGGGAGTTTGAGACTAGCCTGACCAACATGGAGAAACCCCGTCTCTACTAAAAATACAAAATTATCAGGGTGTGGTGGTGCATGCCTGTAATCCCAGCCACTCAGGAGGCTGAGACAGGAGAATTGCTTGAACCTGGGAGATGGAGGTTGTGGTGAGCCGAGATCGCGCCACTGCACTCCAGCCTGGGCGACAAGAGCGAAACTGCGTCTAAAAAAAAAAAAAAAAAAAAGTAAACACTAATACATCTTTTTTTTCCAAAAAGTTTTAATCAATTTTTTTTTTTAATTTCCCATTTTGTATTCCTGTGTTGGAATTCACTTAGGCCTCAAATCAGATGGTTGTGTTTTGGAGGAAGAAAAGCAGCATGAGAGTAAAATTTTGAGATGCTGTACACTTTTACTCTTTAACACCAACAGATAGGCACAGTTTGAAGTTTTTTAATGTATCTTTAGCAATTGGAGTTTATCTTAAGAGCATAAAAACAGTTTCTATAAACAGTATATATAATATTTTAGATGATTTCAAAGAAAATGTCATGCCTTATCAAGAACCTTAAAATAAGTGTAAAACTTGTACAGTTTTTGAAAATTAATTTGATTAAAAAAATTTAATTTAAAAACAAAACAGTATTCATCATAGCAATAGGATACTTCTTTTACAAATTGTGTAACCTTTGCTCAATGGCCTACCTTGCTGTAAGTTAGCTATGCCATATCTCAATAGAGGACTTTTAGGAAACATGGTTCAGTAAAAACGCAGAATAGAGAGAAAAGTCTGTAAAGTACTCACCATTTAGTTAAAATGGGGTATATAAAATATGTATACACATCCACTTACGTTTAAAAAACCTAAATATTAAGAAAATGATTACCTAGACGGAAGGTAGGAAATGAGAAGGACACAGGAATAGAAATTTAAATTCTGTCAATATGCCTTGCTTTGTAGATTTGACATTGACACCATATATATATTTTACATAATTTTAAGCTTATATTAAAAAGAATAAGCAATCCCTAGAAATTGAATGGAAAATCAAACATATGGACTAACCTAAATACGTCTGATTTGTTGGCATAACCTCACAGACAAGAGTTCTGTAAGTGACTTTACAGCATAGTAGTAAACTGTACATTCCAGATGAGATATAAAGACAAAAAGAGCCATGAAAAACAACCCTAAACTTTTTGTTTCTTGCACCAATCACATGTAGTGATTTTTTTTCTTTTTTCTTTATTTCTTCTTAAAAAAAAACACAGGATACATGTGCAGAATGTACAGGTTTGTTACATAGGTGTATGTGTGCCATGGCGGTTTGCCGCACCTATTGACCCGTCTTCTAAATTCCCTCCCTTCACCCCCATCCCCAAACAGGGCCTTTCAGGTGTTCGTCCCCTCTCTGCGTCTATGTGTTTACAATGTTTAACTCCCACTTATGAGTGAGAACATGCGGTATTTGGTTTTCAGTTCCTGTGTTAGTTTGCTGAGGATGATGGCTTCCAACTTCATCCATGTCCCTGCAAAAGACATGATCTCATTCCTTTTTATGGCTGCAAAGTATTCCACGTGTATATGTACCACATTTTCTTTATCCAATCTATCATTGATGGTCATTTGGGTTGGTTCCATGTCTTTGCTATTGTAAATAGTGCTGTAATAAATACACATGTGCATATGTCTTTATAGTGGAATGATTTGTATTCCTTTGGGTATATACCCGGTAATGGGATTGCTGGGTCAAATGGTATTTTTGGTTCTAGATACTTGAGTAATCACTATACTCACAATGGTTGAACTAATTTACATTCCCACCAACAGTGTAAAAGTGTTCCTATCTCTCCACAACCTCACCAGGATCTATTGTTTCCTGACTTTTTAATAATCACCATTCTGACTGGTATGAGATGGTATCTCATTGTGGTTTTGATTTGCATTTTTCTGATGATCGGTGATGTTGAGCTTCTTTTCCTATGTTTGTTGACCATGTAAAGTCTTCTTTTGAGAAGTGTCTGTTCATATCCTTCACCCACTTTTTGATGGGGTTGTTTGTTTTTTTCTGGTAAATTTGTTTAAGTTCTTTGTAATTTCTGGATATTAGACCTTTGTCAGATAGGTAGTGAAAAATTTTCTCCCATTCTGTAGGTTGACTGTTCACTCTGATGATAGTTTCTTTTGCTGTGCAGAAACTCTTTAGTTCAATTAGATCCCATTTGTCAATTTTAGCTTTTGTTGCAATTGCTTTTGGTGTTTTTGTCGTGAAGTCTTTGCCCATGCCTGTGTACTGAATGGTATTGCCTGGGTTTTCCTCTAGGGTTTTTATGGTTTTGGGTTTTACATTTAAGTCTTTAATCCATCTTGAGTTAATTTTTGTATAAGGTGTAAGGAAGGGGTCCAGTTTCAGTTTTCTGCATATGACTAGTCAGTTTTCCCAGCATCATTTACTGAATAGGAGATCCTTTCCTCATTGCTAGTTTTTGTCAGGTTTGTCAAAGATCAGATGGTTATAGATGTGTGGTGTTACTTCTGAAGTCTCTGTTCTGCTCCATTGGTCTATATGTCTGTTTTGGTACGAGTACCATACTGTTTTGGTTACTGTAGCCTTATAGTATAGTTTGAAGTCAGGTAGCATGATGCCTCCAGTTTTGTTCTTTTTGCTTAGGATTGTCTTGGGTACATGGGGTCTTCTTTGATTCCATATAAAATTTAAAGTAATTTTTTCTAATTCTGTGAAGAATATCAATGGTAGTTTGATGCAAAGAGCATTGAATCTATAAATTACTTTGGGCAGTATGACCGTTTTTACCATACTGATTCTTCCTATCCATGAGAATGGAATATTTTTCCATTTGTTTGTGTCCTCTCTACTACCTTGAGCAGTGGTTTGTAGTTCTCTTTGAAGAGGTCCTTCACATCCCTTGTTAGCTGTATTCCTAGGTATTTTATTCTCTTTGTAGCGATTGTGAGTGGGAGTTCACTTGTGATTTGGCTCTGTGCTTGCCTATTGTTGGTGTAAAGAAATGTTTGTGGTTTTTGCACATTGATTTTGTATGCTGAGACTTTGCTGAAGTTGCTTATCAGTTCAAGAAGTTTTTGGGCTGAGATGGTGGGGTTTTCTAAATATAAAATCATGTCGTCTGCAAACAGAGACAGCTTGACTTCCTTTCTTCCTATGTGAATACCCTTCATTTCTTTCTCTTGCCTGATTGCCGTGGCAGAATTCCAATACTCTGTTAGATACGAGTGGTGAGAGAGGGCCTTGTCTTCTACCAGTTTTCAAAGAGAATGCTCCCAGCTTTTGCCCATTCAATATGATATTGGCTGTGGATTTGTCACAAATAACTTATTATTTTGAGATGTGTTCCATCAATACTTAGTTTATTGAGAGTTTTTAACATGAAGGGATGTTGAATTTTATCAAAGGCCTTTTCTGGATCTATTGAGATAATCATGTCGTTTTTGTCTTGGTTCTGTTTATGTGATCGATTATGTTTATTGATTTGCATATGTTGGACCAGCCTTGCATCCCAGGGATGAAGCTAACTTGATTGTGGTGGATAAGTTTTTTGATGTGCCACTGGGTTCAGTTTGCCAATATTTTATTGAGGATTTTTGCATCGGTGTTCATCAGGGATATTGATCTGAAGTGTTCTTTTTTGTGTGTGCCTCTTCCTGGTTTTGGTATCAGGATGATGTTGGCTTTATAAAATGAGTTAGGGAGGAGTATCTCCTTTTCAATTTTTGGAATAGTTTCAGAAGGAACGGTACCAACTCCTCTTTGTATTTCTGATATAATTCAGCTTTGAATCTGTTTGGCCCTGAGCTTTTTCTGGTTTATAGGCTATTAATTACTGTCTCAATTTCAGAGCTTGTTATTGGTCTATTCAGGAATTTAACTTCTTCCTAGTTTAGTCTTGGTAGGGTGTATGCATCCAGGAATTTATCCATTTCTTCTAGATTTTCTAGTTTATTTGCACAGAGGTGTTTATAGTATTCTCTGATGATAGTTTGTATTTCTGTGGGGTCAGTGGTCATATCCCCTTTGTCATTTTTTTTTGTGTCTAGTTGATTCTTCTCTCTCTTCTTATTAGTGTAGCTAGCAGTGTATCTATTTTGTTAATCTTTAAAAAAAAAAACCAGCTCCTGCATTCGTTTTCTGGTGGGTTTTTCGTGTCTCTATTGCCTTCATTTATTTTCTGATCTTACTTGTTTCTTGTCTTCTGCTAGCTTTTGGATTTGTTTGCTCTTGCCTCTCTAGCTCTTTTAATTGTGATGTTAGATTCAAGATCTTTCTAGCTTTCTGATGTGGGCATTTAGTGCTATAAATTTTCCTCTTAACACTGTTTTAGCTGTGTCCCAGAGATTCTGTCACATTGTCTCTTTGTTCTCATTGGTTTCAAATAACTTCTTGATTTCTGCCTTAATTTCATGATTTACCCAGGAGTAATTCAAGAGCAGGTTGTTCAATTTCCATGAAATAGTGTGGTTTTGAGTGAGTTCCTTAACCCTGAGTTCTAATTTGACTGCACTGTGGTCTGAGAGACTGTTTGTTATGATTTTAGTTCTTTTGCATTTGCTGAGGAGTGTTTTAGTTCCAATTATGTGGTCGATTTTAGAATAAGTGCCATGTGGCACTGAGAAGAATGTATATTCTGTTGATTGGGGGTAGAGAGTTCTGTAGACATCTACTAGGTCCACTTGGTCCAGAGCTGAGTTCAAGTCCTGAATATCCTTGTTAATTTTCCCTCATTGATCTGTCTAATACTGACAGTGAGGTGTTAAAGTCTCCCACTATTATTGTGTGGGAGTCTAAGTCTCTTTGTAGGTCTCTAAGAACTTGCTTTATGAATCTGGGTGCTTCTTATTGGGTGCAAATACATTCAGAATAGTTAGCTCTTCTTGTTGAATTGTTCCATTTCCCATTATGTAACACCCTTCTTTTTCTGTTTTGATCTTTGTTGGTTTAAAGTCTGTTTTGTCAGAGGCTAGGATTGCAACCCTTATTATTTTTGCTTTCCATTTGCTTGGTAAATTTTCCTCCATCTCTTTATTTTGAGCCTGTGTATGTCTCTGCACGTAAGGTGGGTCTCCTAAATACAGCCCATAGATGGGTCTTTACTCCTTATCCAATTTGCCAGTCTGCGTCTTTTAATTGGGGCATTTAGTCCATTTACATTTAAGGTTAGTATCATTATGTGTGAATTTGATCGTTTCATCATGATGCTATTTGGTTATTTTGTATACTAGTTGATGCGGTTTCTTCATCGTGTCATTGGTCTTTATGTTTTGGTGTATTTTTGCAGTAGCTGGTACCAGTTTTTCCTTTCCATATTTACTGCTTCTTTCAGGAGCTCTTGCAGGGCAGGCCTGGTGGTTATGAAATCTCTCAGCATTTACTTGTCTGAAAGGATTTTATTTCTCCTTCGCTTATGAAGCTTAGATTGGCTGGATATGAAATTCCGGGTTGAAAATTATTTTCTTTACAAATGTTGAATATTGCCCCCCAATCTCTTCTGGCTTGTAGAGTTTCTGCTGAGAGGGCCACTGTTAGTCTGATAGTCTTCCCTTTGTAGGTCATCTAGCCTTTCTCTCTGGCTGCCCTTAACAGTTTTTCCTTTATTTCAACCTTGGAGAATCTGATGATTCTGTGTCTTGGGTTGATCTTCTCATGGAGTATCTTAATGATGTTCTCTGTGTTTCCTGAATTTGCATGTTGGCCTGTCTGGCTTGGTTGGAGAATTTCTCCTGGATAATATCCTGAAGTGTCTTTTCCAGCTTGTTTCCATTCTCCCCATCACCTTCTGGTACTCCAATCAATCGTAGGTTCGGTCTTTTTATGAAGTCCCATATTTCTTGGAGGCTTTGATCGTTCCTTTTCGTTCTTTCTTCTCTATTCTTGTCTGCATGTCTTATTTCAGTAAGGTGGTCTTCAAACTCTGATATTCTTTCTTCCGCTTGGTCAGTTTGGCTGTTGATACTTGTGTATGCTTCAGGAAGTTCTCATGCTGTGTTTTTCAGCTCCATCAGGTCATTTCTGTTCCTCTCTAAACTAGTTATTGCAGTTAGCAATTCCTCTAACATTTTATCAAAGTTCTTAGCTTCTTTGCATTGGGTTAGAACATGCTCCTTTAGCTCATCGTAGTTTTTTATTACCCATCTTCTGAAGCCTACTTCTGTAAATTTATTCATCTGATGCTCCGTCCAGTTCTGTGGCCTTGATGGAGAGACATTGTGATCATTTGGAAGAGAAGAGGCACTCTGATCGTTTGGGTTTTCAGCATTTTTTCATTGATTCTTTCTCATTTTTGTGTGTTTGTCTAGTTTTGGTCTTTGAAGCTGCTGAACATTGAAAGGGGTTTTTGTGGGGGTATTTTGTTGTTGATGTTGATGCTGTTGTTGTTGCTTTCTGCTTGTTTTTCTTTCAGTAGTCACGTACCCCTTCTGTAGGGCTGCTGCAGTTTGCTGGGGGTTCACTTCAGGCCCTATTCATCTGATTCACTCCTGTGCCTGGAGATGTCACTCAAGGAGGCTGGATAGCAGCAAAGATGGGTGACTGCTCCTTCTTCTGGGACCTCTGACCTGGAGGGGCATCAACCTGATGCCTGTAGGATGGCTTCTGTATAGTGTGTCTGACAACCCCTGTTGGAGGGTCTCACCCAGTTGGGTGGCAAGTGGAGAAGCACCCATTTAATAAAGCACTTTGTGTCTTGGTGGAGATAGTGTGCTTCGCTGGGGGAAATCACACTGGTCTGGGCTTTCTGGATTCCTCAGAACTACCAGGAGGAGAGGCTAAGTCTGCTGGTCTGCAGAGACTGTGGCCACCTCTCCCCCTAGGAGCTCAGGTCCAGGGAGATCTAAATTCTGTCCTTGAGCCTCTGGCTGGAGCTATTAGAGCTTCTGCAGGGAAGTCCTGCCCACTGAGGAAGGATGGGTCAGGGTTAGACCTGAAGAAGCATTCTGGCTTCAGACTGCCACAGCCAGTGTGTTGGGCTGTGGGGACAAGACCTGAGACCAAGCCATCCAACTTCCCTGGCTCCGGCAGGGGAAAAGCACAGCCTGGAGCTATAGAAATAGTTTCCGCCCTTCCCCGCCCCAGGAGCTTAGCATGTTAGGCAGTTGCGAATCCCAGTGCTGGCTGCTTCCCCTCCCTGAAGAAACTCAAAAGGCTTAGAGAGCAGACAGCTGCAGCCAGTGCTGGTCACCCGTTCCCCCAGGAGTTCGGTTGGCTTAAGCAGATTCCGGCTGAGAGGCTGTAAGAATGTGCGTTCTGGGGTTGGGATGTTAGGCCCCAGTGGCATGGGTTCACAAGTGGGATCTTCCCATCTGTGAGTTGCACAGTTCCATGGAAAAAGCACAGTTTCCCCGACTGAGTAGCACATTCATTCACCGCCTCCCTTGGCTAGGGGGAGGGGGTTCCCCTTTCCTGTGTGGCTCTCAAGTGGGTGGCCACACCACACTGCTCTTCCTTCTCTCCGCGGATCATGCCAGCCTTCTAGTCAACTTTGATGAGAAAATCTGGATACCTTGGTTGCCGGTAAAGGATTCACATGCTTATTATGTTTCTTTTCTATGGGAGCCTCTGAACGGTGCTGCTTCTATTTGGGCACCTCGGCCCCACCCCCCCAACTTTTTATATCATATATTTTTTAATGGTAGTGACAGAGATAGGAGACAGCCAAATGCTGCCTAGGTCACTGCGCACAGGAGGTTTGCCTAAACATGCCCACAGTGAAAAATTCTATCCCTAACACATGCACAGTAAGGGAAATAAATCAATGTGGAGTGGCTCAGAGTAAGGGCCCTCATGAACACTGGAAGAAGGGGATGGAGTCACCAGGAATTTATGCCTCATGCAGGGGCAGGAGCTGAGCCTTAACTCACCTGTGGTGCCCTGGTATTCAATCTGTGAGGTGAGAGCCTGTTGGCAGCACCCTTTCTTTTTTGCTGAGAGCTGTCTTTTAATAAAATCTGTTCTCTTCACGTTTCAGTGTGTCTGCATGCCTAATTTTTCCTGGTCATGAGACAAGAATCCAGATTTTAGCTGAGCTAAGGAGCAAAAAATCCTGCATCGGTGGTATGGGCATTGCTATTAAGCAGTGATTGAATATTTAATGATGTACAGAATTATTATTCATAATTTAAGAAGAGATAATATTTTTATGGATATGTTTGAAAAGAAGCATTATTTTTTAGAGAAACATGCTGAGCTATTTACATATAAAATAATATGATGATTAGATTTGCTTCAAAATAATCCAGGTGCAGGGAAGTAGGTGGGTTGTAGTTGAAATAAGACCAAGAGTTAATAATTACTGAATCTGGGTGGTGGGCACATGAGCTTTATTACTTATTCTCTCTATTTTTGTATATATTTGTCATTTTCAAGTTAAAATATTAAAAATTTTAATCAAAAGGCCTAATACCTAGATTCTATAAGGAACTTAAACAAATAAAAAAGCAAAAACTAAATAATTCCATCAAAAACTGGGCAAAGGACATGAACAGATATTTCTCAATAAAAGACATACAAGCAGCCAACAAACATATGAACAAATACTCATTATCACAGATCATCAGAGAAATGCAAATCAAAGCCATAATGAGATACCACCTCACATGAGTCAGAATGGCTTTTGCTAAAAAGTCAAAAAAAATAACAGATGATGGCAAGGCTGCAGAGAAAAGGGAACATTTATATCTTGTTATGGGAATGAAATTAGTCCAGCCACTGTGGAGAGCAGTTTGAAGATTTCTCAAAGAGCTAAGACTTGAACTACCATTCAACCCAGCAATCTGATTACTAGGTATATACCCAAAGGAAAATAAATCGTTCTACCAAAAGGATGCATGCACCTGTATGTTCATCATGTCCATCACAGCACTATTCACAATAGCAAAAACATGGAATCAACCCAGGTGTCCATCAAAAATGGACTGGATAAAGAAAATGTGGTATATATATGCCATGGAATACTATGCAGTCATAAAATGAATGAGATCATGTCCTTTGCAGCAGCATGTATGCATTTGGAGGCCATCATCCTAAGTGAACTAAAGCAGAAACAGAAAACTAAATACTGCGCATTCTCACTTATAAGTGGGAGATAAGCATTGGGTATACATGGACATAAAGATGGGAACAATAGACAATGGAGGGGAGAGAGAAGGAGCCGGGCAAGGGCTGAAAAACTGCTTATGGGTACTAGGTTCACTACTTAGGTGATGATTTCAATCAAACCTCAAACCTCATCATCACGTAATATACCTTTGTAACAAACTTGCATGTGTACCTCTTGATTCTAAAATAAAAGTTGACCAAAAAATGTCAGTCAAATAAGACTTGAAAATTTAAAAATGAAAGATATGTTGCTACCTTCAATACCATAGAAGATGTTCTCCTTAGAAATTAATTGTTGGGAAGCCTAGCCTAATTTAAAAAAAAATGCAAAAGCAAGTGCTTTTTTTTCTAGTGCTCTCCATCAAGGTTATTTAATTTTTTTCAGACTACAGGAGTATTGGAATCTAATATAAGATTTTGGAAAATTATTTTCAATTTTAGAAATGTAGGAAAAACCAATTAGTCATTTCAGGGCATGGATGAAATTTAGCTTGAGCTTCTTAGCTAGGATTTATGTGAGAAAACCCAGAGGAACACGTAAGCACAAACTTCCAGCTCCCATTTGCCTTGTGTGCTGATTAAGTCTTCATCACCATTACTCTGCCAGAGAGGATTGTGACTCTGCCATTGGAAGGTGTGGGCTTCAGTCCTGCCTCTAATCTTTTTAACCTTCATATGTAACTGTAAAATGAGTAGATTATATCTATTTCCTAAAAAATTGTGAGGTTTAAATGAAAAAAAAAGGATAAGTGCTACATATGATGGCTAGAAATTAATAGATGCTTAATACGTGTTATATATGTTTTTATTTTTTACTCCCTTTCTAAAGGAATAATATCCACTGCACATAGTCGCTGTCACCATCGAGTGAAATAATACTGTGTTTAAAAGTGGTTATTAGTTATTATTATGCTTGTGTTATCATTAGACCACAAGATAAGATACCATTCAGCAGACTGCTTATCTCACATAGAGTTTTTGGGAAATATGGTTCATGGTTTGGTGGACTTCCAGAGACCCAAGTAAATTGACATCATCTCCAGAGCATGTTTACTTGGGTGAGATTGGTATTGATTTGTTGGAGCTCAGAGGCATGTTTGCCAGAGTGAGTCTGTCTTCGATTGTCTGACTTTCAGAAGGGAGGTGCTGGCACTGGTTGGTTGGTTTGTGAAAGTGTGTTGTTCATAGAGGTGAGTTATTAATGGATTGAATAGGGCAAAACATGGTTCTGATAACTATTTGTTACAAGGCAGCAGAACAATGAAGTTTTCTTAAGTTTGTAAGAACTTTTAAATATTTACCTCTCACTTTTTGCATGCCTACTAATTTCTCTAGAATATATCTCATCTAGAAAAATAAATCTTGTACCCTCTGATGCTGAATACCAGGGCACAGCTCCCAAGAGAATGGAAAGAAATAATCCCCTATTTATGGTTTCAGGATAAGCCAAGATGTTTAAATTCAATATGAAAGACTTGCCAAAATTTGTTCATTTTGTGAATTTTCATTTTGTTTCATCTACATTTATCAACTGATTGGTTAGACAGTTGAAATTTATTGGCAAATGTAGCAATGCAAATGCTTAGCAAATTTCACTGGCATTACTCTTGGTGAGAGAAATTGATGGTCCTAAGGAGAGGGTGCCACCGATTCAGCCATTTTCAAGGATGTTGAGAGAGCTATCGATGAACAGACATTTTCTCCTAACTTTGAATTTATTTTTTCTATCAGTGTAAAGAGGTAACTTTTGAATAATTATGATGTTCACTAAACTTGTGTTTGTTTTGCTTAATGACTTGTCCACTGTGTTATTTCCAAGCAAGTAGCAAGCACTGAAACTCTCAAGGATAAAATGCACACAGACTCACAAAACTCAATCAAAGCCACCAATCAGCTTGTGACTCCAGTCACAATTGCTTACTTCTGTCTACATCTTCTCCCATCAGCCATTATTCATGATCTGCTTAGCACAGCTCTCCAGAGGCTATTTCCTTTTTCAGAATAAATAGGTTAAGGCTTAAGCCTGGAATAAAGATGTTACCTCAGTTGCCAGTGGCCTTCTGTGGTCCATCTAATTCCAGTCTTCACCCTGGTCTTTCAGTCTCAGATAGGGTTGAGCCAAGATATCCAGGTACAACTGGGGCAGGCGATAATTGGCTCCTCTTAAAGTTGATATTCTTTAAATATTTGTAGCACATTAAAATAGTGAGGGCAGGAATGATGGAAATATCAGCAAGATGTTTTTGTTTGTTTTGTTTGTTGGCTGTTTGTTTATTTTTATTCAAAAGGACTGCCAACTTGAGTTGGAGTAGAACCAAATTACATGTCACCAGGTAGAATAGAAGGCTTGTTAATATGCCTCCATTTAACCAACTTGTTATATAAACTGACACCATTTCTCCTCTGGAAAGCGTAATGGCTCATGCCATCACTATGCTGAATGTTCACAGCCAGTCAACTACTTTCTAGTACACACCCCACCCCGCAATTCTACCCCACTGCTCTCACTCAACAGTCAGTATGGTGCACAAAGATAGAGAATTGTTCTGTAAAATATGAATTGAATGTTTCCGAAAGACTTGATAACATCTGGGGGCTAAAATATGTCTATCCAGTTGGTGTGGGTGAAACAAAGCTTGGAAGAGAAATTTTTAAAAATCTTAAAGCATTTTTATACTCATGTTATTTTGTAATTGTCTTAAATTCTTGGTTCACTTTGAAGAATGTGAAACTCAAAATTATAGCCCCTACATTATGAATGTGGTATGTGGTTTATTCAAGAAAGGATAATCAGGGCAACAGACCGTAATAGATCTGTATGCAAATGAAAGGTCTTGGTCCTACTTCAAAGATGGGTACATTCATGTTTTAGTGAAAATAAAATTTCAACTCATATATATATAATTTTTACAGATTTTTCACTCTAGCTGATTTTTTTAAATTGAGAAATTTCAATTGCATCTGATAAGGAAGTTCTGTCTACACAGGAGTCACCTATGGAGGGGGCCACATTGTCATCCTGGGCTGACTAATATTCATATTCTTATCTCCTGGTCTTTACTTTTTGTCCTGTATTTGGACCTCTGCTTTTCCTGACACTTTCCTTTAATATATTCATTACCCATATTTATTGGTTCTAACACTTAATCTGCTTGGGTACATGGGCATATTGTAACCTCTACTTACCACCCCTGGTTTCTTAGTTCATCTAATTGATGCCAGAAAATGCATCTCTGCTACTTCTGGTCTCTCTGCTGATTCTAGCATAAAATTATGGACCCATGTTTGAAAGCCCCATCTGAATAAGAATGCTCAGGAAGACACTTGTTGCCAGTGAGTAGCTACATACAATACATAGCAGCATTAATTGAACACTATATTTTTTCCTACCACTGTGCCCTCAGCATTGTAGTCAATACAGGTTTGACTGTATGAACTGTTAAGCACTTATTACATGTCAAGAATTTTATTGACCATATCTTATTTAATACATCAACTTTATGAAGCAGATGTTGTTATCCTCATTTGAAAGGAGATGAATCTAAGGCAGAGAAGTTTAGTGGTTTGACAAATATCAGATAGCCAGAAAATGAAGTAAACAATGAAGAGGATTTGAATCCATACCTTTTGGACGACAAACACTGAACTTTTAACCTCCATGTAGGTTTTGCTTTATGTTAGCTTTGTTAAGGCAAATGCTAAAAATGTTACAATTTAAATTAAAGAGGAAGACACAAGTTAGTTATTCACTCATTTATTCATTTATGCATCCAACACATCTACTGAGCACTTATAATTTGCTAGGCACTAGTGCTTGGTAGGGAGACTGGAGTTGAGAGTATAGCCCCACACTACTGTCTGGGAGGCTCTGCCCTCCATGAGTCTCTCACACACTTGCTGGACCTGACATGCTTCTAAAGTTACAGAGATAACTACAAAGTTATTGCCTTCTTAGAGATTACATTCTAGTAAGGAGAGTTAGAAATATACAAATAAATATAAAATACATTAATATGACAAAAGGATAAGTTATTGAAGTACTGTGGTAGAGCTCTTTAATTCCTTTGAGGAACTAATAATTTGATTGAGGAGACAAAGCATGACTACGTTAAAAGTTAAACAGTTAAAAGTATCAAGCAACCTAAATGATAATAATAAGAATATAATAATAATAATATAAGCATTGAAACAAAGCACTGAAGATTAATTTCTATTAAGTATTGTAGAAAACAAATGATGGAAGTGTAGAAGAGGGGGAGATTTCTCTGGGCTGCAGTGTTCTGGGGAGCTTTTCTGGGGGGAAGAGACTAAAATGTAGATAGGGTTTGGCTGGATGGAGGGAGGAAAGTACTCTGGGACAATGAAAACAAGTTAATTGTCTCGACGAGACAATGGAAAGTTCATTTTCCTGCTGATAGTTGCTAAACGTGACAGATTTAAAGAGCGCAAGTTTGGCCCTCATGGCTCTTAACACTAAATCTGAAGTTCCATTCAATTTCATCAACCTGACCTCAGAAACATCAGCATGGTGCCTGGAAGCTCATGCATCAATTTCTGAGCCTCAACAGATGGATACGCTTTTTTTAAAAAAAAGCAAACAAAACACTACATTTACCATGCCCTGTAGAGTATGAAAATCTAGCTGACATTCTCATTTACTCATCATCCGTCTCCTTTAATATGTCATCCATCATTTGCTCCTATTTCCCTTAAGAGCTTGTGAAAAGTTGGAGTGCAAATGGCCAAGCAGCCAAACGCCTTCCATTATTTCTCTGATGGGAATACAGGGGGGAAGTGAAGTTTCTCTGACAACAATGGCTGATGCAAGACAGAGTAGGAACTTGAGTCTGAACTAGTAAAGCACTCCTTTGATGGGCAGGGCAGTGAAATGATGGTTGAAGGTAGGGCATAGTTCTGTATCTACCCAGGGATAGGAGTATTTTGAAATAAGGTGTTGCCAAGTCACCATTATAGAAAGGAGCCTCTTTGTCCATGCTGCTTGGAATTGGAGTAGATGAGCAGAAGGGTAGGGCCTGGACCTTTCACACATCCCCTGGAGTCCTAAAATGGTAAACTCAAAATGAATCCTGAGGGCCAAGGTGGCTGAAACATATGTGGGGAAGTGTGAGAATATGATTTCAGGCAATGAAAGGAAGTGGTAGATGGCTTTTTTCCCCCTATATTGATGAAGAAGTTACAGAATGAATAATACCATATTATAAAAACTGAATCAACAATATGTCCTATTATTTAACAGTTACTTGACTGCAGCAATGCCGGTTAAAAAGTGTCAGACACTTTTAGAGTGAGGGGAGTTGAATTTAATTTCCAGGGCTCAATAATTACCCGTGGAGTCTTGTAACTTGAAGACTCAATCGCTTTCTTATATGGGCTGTTTTTCCACTTGTGATTTTTTTTTTTTTGGAGTCTTTTTTGGGAGGTGGGGAGGGGTGGTATGAGGTTGAGATAAAAATAAAATTCACAATTGTTTGTGACATATACAACTTTAATTATTTAGAAATATTTGAGTTCATCTAGTAAGAGGCAAGTTGTTCTAAAATTAAAAACTTTTCAGAATTGAAATGTATTATTATTCCAATCACCAAAGTAAGTAAACTTTAAATAAACTCAATGAATTTATATTAAATTCTGAGTGTTTAATAAAAGTCACTATGCTATGTTGCATGGGGAATATGAATAGAGACATTACATACATCTCTTGAGAAGTGCCAATCTTACTAATCTCCAAAACAAAATCATAAAAAAGAAGCAAAAAACATCATTGTAATAAAACTTTAGTGGCTGTGTTTATACATACATATTGGTTCAAAAATCCTACCAATGTCAAATGCAGACGAATAAGGTTTTCTACAAAGGAGTCCACTTACCCCTCTAAGTCAAAGGAAAAATTAAAAAATTACAATTCTCATTTTATCTTGATTTGTGCATGTTTCTACTCTCTCATAACATGATCAACACAGTCAGATTCTCCTTCAGCACTGGAATAAGTTACTGATTCTTGCTGTGCCTCAGGAATCAGAGCTGGTTTGTGTTTAGGGGCTTTTTTCAGTTCTGTGCTTGGACCTGGGAAAGAGGAGCCCCTGGCCTGGGCCCTGTGTTTCAGACAGCCTTCCTGAATATCACACAAAAAAGTAAATACGTGTTTTAAAAACACATGACTACTTCCATCACTTGGAATCCAGAGCTCAGTACTAGAACTGTGTGATACATAACCAAGGCGGGCTACATAATCTGGATGGCTCGGAGCAAAATAAAAATGTTCCTTTTACAAAAAGCAGACAAAATGCTATGAAATAAACATATGAAACGTTTTTCCTTCTTCCAGGGTCTCTCTCTCCTGTCATGTTGTTTTTATCTGTTCTTTAATGCTGTTCTAAGTAAGGAAATTTAAAATGACTAACATGAATCTTCTTCTTCTTCTTTATATTGTGCAACTCCAGTTTCAAATACAAACATCAGAGCATTTAGCTTGCATGCAAACTCACTGAAATTACACCATCTACATTTTGTGGCTCAACCCCTGGAGCTGGCCAAAAGAGACAAACACAAGCCAGGCCCAGAAAAAAATAGAAGAAGGAAGAGAGGATTCCCCCCAAGGGCATGGAGCCAGGTGAGGGAGTGCTTGGTAGGGAGACTGGAGTTGGGAGTACAGCCCCACACTACTGTCTGGGAGGCTCTGCCCTCCATGAGTCTCTCACGCACTTGCTGGACCTGACAGCCACTGGGTTTCCCCTTCTACCAGCCCAGCCACTGAAGGCATGTGCAGAATCCAGGTCAGGGGCGGGATGTGAAGAAGTTGAGCTCTGCCTTTCTCTTTCCTACCCGCCCCACTCCCCAACTCAAGGCAGATTGGCAGCCCCACAAGGATTGTTGAAAGTTTGCACCTGAAGGTGCCGGTTACCTGGATCCAGGATGGGTAAGAGGCTTACTTTCAGGGAGACATGGTTTCTGTCTGGTTGTAGTCTATGGCAGGGGTGGCTACCTCTGGGCATGCAAGGCGTGACTGCACCCTCCCTTCCCAGGCCTTCACCCACACGCTTCTCAAGCCAAGTGTGGTCACAAGGCAGGGTTGAGGGAAAGCCGGGTTGGCCAGAGTGTTAGGGGAGTGGGTGGCTTAGAATAGTCCTAGGGAGACTGCAGGAGACAGACACAATCTGAGAAGGCTCCAAGCCCTCAGGGCATGCTCCATTGTCCCACTGGACTTCACTTAGAAAACGCAAACTCAGGCCGGAGGTGGTGGCTCACGCCTGTAATCCCAGCACTTTGGAAGGCCAGGGTGGGCGGATCACGAGGTCAGGAGAAGGAGACACTCCTGGCTAACACGGTGAAACCCCATCTCTACTAAAACACACACACACACACAAATTAGCCAGGCATGGCAGCATGCGCCTGTAGTCCCAGCTTCTCGGGAGGCCGAGGAGGGAGAATGGCGTGAACCTGCAAGGCGGAGCTTGCAGTGAGCCGAGATTGCGCCACTGCACTCCAGCCTGGGCGACAGGGCGAGACTCCATCTCAAAAAAAAAAAAAAAAAAAAAAGAAAAAAAAAAAAAAGAGAACACAGACTCAAAGATAAAATTGTTATTTAGAACAATTTCAAAATGGCAACCACAGAACATTAAAGCCCAAGTTAAGGGTCCTTCTGAGTAGGTGCCCTGTGTGATTACATTCCAAGCCCATGAAGCCCACACCCGTAAATACCTTCCCTTGCGGTGTTTACCCTTCTGGGCCCAAGGACTTGCTTCTCCACCTCTCCCACCTAGTATCTTTGAAACAAAAGGCCACCGTGTGCAAATGCAGTGAACGCTCGAGGGTACTGCTGCTGACATGGAAAAGACCGTTGCTTCAGTGTGTATGTGTGTGTGTGTGTGTGTGTGTGTGTGTGTGTGTGTATTGGGAGCTGGGGGGGTAGTAATGCCCAAGGCAATTATGGAAAGTTTGAATTGATCAGTTTGTCAAATCCTTACTCTCAGATAACATGAATGCAAGGGAATCTTGCATGATAAATATAATAAATTTATATTTATAATTAATCTAATATAATAAATTTTATTATAAAAATAATAAAGTATTGTTTTCCAGTAGTGCCCCTGTTGTGGCTTTTTTGCTCCTGTAGTTCAGTGAGCCGGGGTAAGTGGCACCCTGAGGCAGCTTTTCTCCTGTTGTTTCACGAGTGGGAGGGAATGTTCTAGCTTTTACTCCCACTGTGCAGCTCAGCAAGCAGGAGTATTACAGCTCTTTTGCTACTGCAGTTTGGTGAGTTCTGGGTTCTTGTCCTGCGACCAAGAGGAATAAGGTATGTGAACACTGGAGAGTGAGTAAGGCAGTGTAGAATTTTATTGAATGACAGAAAGAAAACTCTCAGCAACAAGAAGGGACTAGAAAGCAGGCAGCTGTCTGTGAGGCTGAGTCTGGGGTTTTTGTGGGCTTAGAATGGAGCCTGTGCGCTAATTAGTCCATGGTGGTCTTGGAAAAAGCACCATTCAATTGGTTAAAAGGCATCATTCAGAAAGAACCAAATGAGAAAGAGTGGTTAAGATAAGAATGGAAGTTCTCTGGTCGTAGACTCTATCTGGAACTGGCAACTCAGTTTTCAGGCTTCAGACTGTCGTTGGTTTGAAGGTCAGGTTTCACTAGGACCTGTTCTTGTCTGCGTAGGAATTTGTCTGTCTCCTGTCGCTATCCCCCCCACGTCCGTGTTCTTGCTTTTCTTGGTGTCTCAATTCATGGTTCTGAAGATTTTTAAGAATTAGTGTGGTATTTACAACAGTTGGACACAGTAGTTGAGAGACATACTCACACTATAAGACATTTTAGTCTTAAATTTATAAGATGCAAGTCTAGATATAATGTCTGTCAAATATAGTATAAATTCTTTACATAGGCAGCTAGATGAACATTGGATACTAGAATTGTGAGCAGTCTTTTTGTTAGAAAAAACTAAAAAGAATTAAAATTTTAAACCATTTTACCTTAATTTAAATATTCTAATTTACATTTTAGGTAAACATGAATTATAATTTATATCTTGCCTCTTACTTATAATGCTTGTATTAATATTTTAGCAAAATAACAAAACATATATAAATAACTAATGCCTTTTTAATTTACATTTTATATACTTTGTATGTATTTATATTTCGCTTTGTGCTAGAACAATATTATATTAAAACAAATTGTGAAAATCCTGTTTATAACAATGTAGTGATTTTGCTAAAACAAAGGAAGGAAAATAAATATTTATGAGATATATACATAATAATTTATAAATTGTGTATGTCTTTATTACTCATCCAGGCATCACCAGCCCATAAACAGGACACCTCTATATGCATAATCATAATTAAATTCCATCGTCTTTGTTGTTTTGCCAACTTCAGTCATATGAAAACAAAGACTTACCCTTATTTAATTTTTAACTTTTGTTAATAGTAAGGTATAATTGTCAAGGTTCAGAGGAGAGAAATTTTTACATAACTGTTTGTTAATTCAGGTTTATGGGCCTCCATGTTCAATTGTCAGGTGAAGGCCTATTGCTTTGTGAAAACTTTGTCTCTTGAACCACAAAAATCCCACTTATAGAAAAGGATTGACCTTTGGGAATGCGAACAACTGAGGGAACTGTACATTCAAATGTCTCAGGCTTCCTCTGGAGGCTGGACTTGTTAAGCTTGGAACAGTTAGCAAAATGACTTGCACTAACTAGACTGGCTTTTCTCTTTGACCAAACACATATAGTTGAAGCTCATAAGTTAAGTGTAAGTATGATGCTACTCCACTGTAACACAATAGCTGAAATGAGTAAATGGCTCATAATTAATTAGTTAGTTATTTTATTAAGTTTGATATGTTATGGCAATGTTATCATTTTATATGGTTTTAGTATTTTATTTACCTCTGGCAGGATGCTGAAATAGATACTCAGACAGGACCTTCTGCTATAAAATAACTAATCATACCTTTTGATAAATTGTTACAAAATAAGAAGAACTTCAAGTGTCCTTTCAACTGTGAAGAACTGTAAAGAATCTCGGATTTTACTGTTTCAAGTTAACAAGTCCTGTGCCGTAGTTTCAGGGATGCTAATAGAAGACTTGAGACACCTGGCTCAGAGATGATGCATATTATTACTCACAGCACAGCAGACATCATAAGCTTCATGTTGTTATAAATTCTTCTTTGTCCCCTAGCCCTATGGGGTATAGAACAGTCCAGGGGAAATCTGTGCTCTCAGTGGGTTTATGTCACATCTGAGGGATGCCCAGATTGGAAAAGCCCAATCTTTTAAAACAGCTGCTATCAAACTTGTTCAACTTTTGCCCTAGAGGGAGAAATTATGGTTTTTATTCTGGATAAGTCTTCTTCTTATTATTTATTTATTTTTTTGAGACAGAGTGAAGGAAGTCAATGATAGCTTGATGGGAATAGCATTGAATCCATAATTACTTTGGGCAGTATGGCCATTTTCACAATATTGGTTCTTCCTATCCATGTCACTCTGTCATCCAGACTGGAGTGCAGTAGCATGATCTCAGCTCACTGCAACCTCTGCTTCCTGGGTTCATGTGATTCTCATGCCTCAGCCTCCGAAAAAGCTGGGATTACAGGCACATGCCACCACACCTGGCTAATTTTTGTACTTTTAGTAGAGGTGGGGTTTTGCCATGTTGCTCAGGCTGGTCTCAAACTCCTGGCCTCAAGCGATCTGCCCTCCTTGGCCTTTCAAAGTGCTGGGATTACAGGCATAAGTCACCGTGCCTGACCCTGGATAAATCTTCTAACTTCCCTAAAGGGCGTTATTATGTTTAGCTTCCAGGACTGTTTGCTATGCAAACATCCTAGAGAAAATAGTTCAGAACAAAAACTGCCAATGCCTGTGTTCAGAAGGTGTGTAGAAATGTGAGAGACTCAGGGATAATTTTCTCCCAACACCCACCCAAAGTAACTTAATAAACAAACAGCAAATGCAAAGTGAGCTTATTCTGAGAGGAAATGTCGATGTCAGAATGTTGAACTTTGGACCAGTAGCATGGTCGGAGAGTTGAAACAAGGAACATTAGAAATTAATAGGATTCTAAAAGGAAGTTAACGTGGCCTCAGGTCAATAATATCCACTGATTCCCAACACAAGAAAATAGTTATGAAGAGAAAAAATAGTCCCAAAAAGAAATCATTCCATCATTAAGTGCTCTTGATTACCATATAATAAGACCAAATAAATATGAGCTCACAGTTCAGCACCACTAAACACATGAGGAAATAAGCCACTGTAAGTAAGAATTACCAGAAAAAATAAACAATAAACAATAGATTCAGACCTGAAGATTCCAGAGGCAGAATCAAAAATAATTTTGTACATATTGCTTAAAGAAATAAAATTTGAATTTACAAAATAAACATGAAACAAAAGATTGTAAAAAGATTATCAGAACAATCTGAAAGAGCAGCAAATATAATTTTTAAGAAATGAAAAATATTGACATAGTTGAAAACTTCATGGATGGGTTAAGTAGCAAATTAGGCCAGCAGAATAGAAACATAAGTAAATTGGAGAATAGTTGTGAAAAAAATTATTCAGAATTATGGAGATGCACGGATGAAAGCATAAGAAACATTCAAGATATGAAAACTAGAATGAGAACATCTAACAGATCTAATTTGTCTCAGAAGGGGAGAACAGAGGAGAAACAATGACAAAATTTTCCTGACTTGATTAAAGCATGAATTTTCATACAAAATAACCCCAGTGTATAGCAAATAGTATAAGTAGAAAGAAATTCACAAATAGGGACATTGTGATGAAACTGCAGGGCATCAAAGATGAAAAGAATTTTTTTTATTATTATTATACTTTAAGTTCTGGATACATGTGCAGAATGTGCAGGTTTGTTACACAGGTATACATGTGCCATGGTGGTTTGCTGCACCCATCAACCTGTCATCTACATTAGGTATTTCTCCTAATGCTATTCCTCCCCTAGCCCCCCACCCCCCAACAGGCCCCAGTGTGTGATGTTTCCTTCCCTGTGCCCATATGTTCTCATTGTTCAACTCCCACTTACGAGTGAGAACATGCAGTGTTTGGTTTTCTGTTCCTGTGTTAGCTTGTTGAGAATGATGGTTTCCAGCTT
Source organism: Pongo abelii (assembly GCF_028885655.2). Taxonomy (NCBI): domain Eukaryota; kingdom Metazoa; phylum Chordata; class Mammalia; order Primates; family Hominidae; genus Pongo; species Pongo abelii. The sequence continues at coordinate 30,779,806 of NC_071985.2, read as the reverse complement.
CATCCATGTCCCTGAAAAAGGTAAAACTCATTCTTTTTTATGGTTGCATAGTATTCCATGGTGTATATGTGCCACATTTTCTTTACCCAGTCTAACACTGATGGACATTTGGGTTGGTTCCAAGTCTTTGCTATTGCGAATAGTGCTGCAATAAATATACATGTGCATGTGTCTTTACAGTAGAATGATTTATAATCCTTTGTGTATATACCCAGTAATGAGATTGCTGGGTCAAATTGTATTTCTAGTTCTAGATCCTTGAGGAATCGCCACACTGTCTTCCACAATGGTTGAACTAATTTACACTCCCACCAACAGTGTAAAAGCATTCCTATTTCTCCACATCCTCTCCAGCATCTCTTGTTTCCTGACTTTTTAATGATCGCCATTCTAACTGGCATGAGATGGTATCTCATTGTGGTTTTGATTTGCATTTCTCTAATGACCAATGATGATGAACTTTTTTTCATATGTTTGTTGGCTGCATAAATGTCTTCTTTTGAGAAGTGTCTGTTCATATCCTTTGCCCACTTTTTGATGGGGTTGTTTGCTTCTTTCTTGTAAATTTGTTTAAGCTCCTTGTAGATTCCTTTATCAGATGGATAGATTGCAAAAATTTTCTCCCATTCTGTAGGTTGCCTGTTCACTCTGATGATAGTTTCCTTTGCTGTGCAGAAGCTCTTTAGTTTACTTAGATCCCATTTGTCATTTTTGGCTTCTGTTGCAATTATTTTTTGCATTTTTGTCATGAATTCATTGCCCATGCCTATGGTCTGAATGGTATTGCCTAGGTTTTCTTCTATGGTTTTTATGGTTTTAGGTCTTACATTTAATCTTTAATCCACCTTGAGTTGATTTTTGTATAAGGTGTAAGGAAGGGGTCCATTTTCAGTTTTCTGCATATGGCTAGCCAGTTTTCCCAACACCATTTATTAAATAGGGAATCCTTTCCCAATTGCTTGTTTTTGTCAGGTTTGTCAAAGATCAGATGGTTGTTTTGGAGGCCTCTGTTCTGTTCCCTTGGTCTATATATCTGTTTTGGTACCAGTACCATGCTATATTGGTTACTGTAGCCTTGTAGTATAGTTTGAAATCAGGTAGCGTGATGCCTCCAGCTTTGTTCTTTTTGCTTAGGATTGTCTTGGCTATATGGGCTCTTTTTTGGTTCCATATGCAATTTAAAGTAGTTTTTTTCTAATTTTGTGAAGGAAGTCAATGATAGCTTGATGGGAATAGCATTGAATCTATAAATTACTTTGGGCAGTATGGCCATTTTCACAATATTAATTCTTCGTATCCATGACCATGGAATGTTTTTCCATTTGTTTGTGTCCTCTCTTATTTCCTTGAGCAGTAGTTTGTAGTTCTCTTTGAAAGAAGGCCTTCACATTCCTTGTAAGTTGTATTCCTAGGTATTTTATTCTCTTTGTAGCAATTGTGAATGGGAGTTTGCTTATGATTTGGCTATTATTGGTGTATAGGAATGCTTGTGATTTTTGCACATTGATTTTGTATCCTGAGACTTTGCTGAAGTTGCTTATCAGCTTAAGGAGTTTTTGGGCTGAGATGATGGGGTTTTCTAAATATACAATCATGTCATCTGCAAACAGAGATAATTTGACTTCCTCTCTTCCTATTTGAATATCTTTATTTCTTTCTCTTGCCTGATTGCCCTGGCCATAACTTCCAAAACTGTGTTGAATAGGAGTGGTGAGAAATGTCATCCTTGTCTTGTGCCAGTTTTCAAAGGGAATACTTCCAGCTTTTGCCCATTCAGTATGATATTGGCTGTTGGTTTGTATAAATAGCTCTTATTTAGAGATATGTTCCATCAATACCTAGTTTATTGGGTGTTTTTTAGTATGAAAGGGTGTTGAATTTTATCGAAGGCCTTTTCTGCATCTATTGAGATAGTCATGTGGTTTTTGTTATTGGTTCTGTTTATGTAATGGATGACGTTTATTGATCTGCATATGTTCAACCAGCCTTGCATCCCAGGAATGAAGCTGACTTCATCGTGGTGGATAAGCTTTTTGATGTGCTGCTGGATTTGGTTTGCCAGTATTTTACTGAGGATTTTTGCATCAATGTTCATCAGGGATATTGGCCTGAAATTTTCTTTTTTTGTTGTTTCTCTGCCTGGTTTTGGTATCTTGATGATGCTGGCCTCATAAAATGAGTTAGGGAGGAGTCCCTCTTTTTCTCTTGTTTGGAATAGTTTCAGAAGGAATGGTACCAGCTCCTCTTTGTACCTCTGGTAGAATTCGGCTGTGAATCTGTCTGGTCCTGGGCTTTTTTTGGTTGCTAGGCTATTAATTACAGCCTCAATTTCAGAACTTGTTATTAGTCTATTCAGGGATTCAACTTATTCCTGGTTTAGTCTTGGGAGGGTTATGTGTCCAGAAATTTATCTATTTCTTTTAGATTTTCTAGTTTATTCACGTAGAGGTGTTTATAGTACTCTCTGAAGGTAGTTTGTATTTATGTGGGATCAGTGGTGATCTCTCTTTTATCATCTTTTTTTTGTGTCTATTTGATTCTTCTCTCCTTCCTTCTTTATTAGTCTGGCTAATGGTGCATCTATTTTGTTAATCTTTTCACAAAACCAACTCCTGGATTCATTTATTTTTTGCAGGTATTTTTCATGTCTCTATCTCCTTCAGTTCTGCTCTAATCTTAGTTATGTCTTGTGTTCTGCTAGCTTTTGAATTTGTTTGCTCTTGCGTCTCTAGTTCTTTTAATTGTGATGTTAGGGTGGCGATTTTAGATCTTTCCTGCTTTGTCCCGTGGGCATTTAGTATTATACATTTCCCTCCAAACACTGCTCTAGCAGTGTCCCAGAGATTCTGGTACGTTGTGTCTTTGTTCTCATTGGTTTCAAATAACTTATTTATTTCTGCCTTAATGTTGTTATTTACCCAGTAGTCATCCAGGAGCAGGTTGTTCTGTTTCAATGTGGTTGTGTGGTTTTGAGTGAGTTTCTTAATCCTCAGTTCTAATTTGTTTGCACTGTGATCTGAGAGACTGTTTGTTATGATTTTTGTTCTCTTGTATTTGCTGAGGAGTGTTTTACTTCCAATTACATGATAGATTTTAGAATAAGTGCTATGTGGTGTTGAGAAGAATGTATACTCTGTTGGCTGGGTGCGGTGGCTCATACCTGTAATCCCAGCACTTTGGGAGGCCGAGACGGGCGGATCACGAGGTCAGTAGATCGAGACCATCCTGGATAACACAGTGAAACCCCGTCTCTAGTAAAAATGCAAAACAAAATTAGCCGGGTGTGGTGGCAGGCACCTGTAGTCCCAGCTACTTGGGAGGCTGAGGCAGGAGAATGGCATGAACTCTGGGGGCAGAGCTTTCAGTGAGTGGAGATTGCACCACTGCACTCCAGCCTGGGTGACAGAGCAAGACTCTGTCTCAAAAAAAAAAAAAAAAAGAATGTGTATTCTGTTAATTTGGGGTAGAGAGTTCTGTAGATGTCTATTAGGTCCACTTTGTCCAGAGCTGAGTTCACGCTCTGAATATCCTTGTTAATTTCCTGTCTCGTTGATCTGTCTAATGTTGACCATGGGGGTATTAAAATCTCCCACTCTTATTGTGTGGTAGTCTAAGTCTCTTTGTAGGTCTCTAAGAACTTACTTTATGAATCTGGATGATCCTGTATTGGGTGCATATATATTTAGGATAGTTAGCTCTTCTTGTTGCATTGATCCCTTTACCATCGTGTAATGCCCTTCTTTGTGTTTTTTTGATCTTTGTTGGTTTAAAGTCTGTTTGATCAGACCTGCTTTTTTTTGCTTTCCATTTGATTGGTAAATCTTCCTTAATCCCTTTATTTTGAACCTATGTATGTCTTTGCGTGTGAGATGGGTCTCCTGAATACAGCACACTGATGGGTCTTGACTCTTTATCCAATTTGCCAGTCTGTGCCCCTTTTAACTGGGGCATTTAGCCCACTTACATTTAAGGTTAATATTGTTATGTGTGAATTTGAATCTGTCATTATGATGCTAGCTAGTTATTTTGCCCATTAGTTGATGCAGTTTCTTCATAGTGTCAATGGTCTTTATGTTTTGGTTTGTTTTTGCAGTGGCTGGTACTGGTTTTTCCTTTCCATATTTACTGCTTCCTTCAGGAGCTCTTGTAAGGCAGGCCTGGTGGTGACAAAATCCCTCAGCATTTGCTTGTCTGTAAAGGATTTTATTTCTCCTTTACTTATGAAGCTTAGTTTGGCTAGATATGAAATTCTGTGTTGAAATTCTTTTATTTAAGAATGTTGAATATTGGCCCCCACTCTCTTATGGCTTGTAAGGTTTCTGCAGAGAGATCTGTTGTTAGTCTGATAGGCTTCCCTTTGTGGGTAACCTGACATTACTCCCTGGCTGCGCTTAACATTTTTTCCTTTGTTTCAACTTTGGTGAATCTAATGATTATGTGTCTTGGGGTTGCTGTTCTTGAGGAGTATCTTTGTGGTGTTCTCTGTATTTTCTGAATTTGCATGTTGGCCTGCCTTGCTAGGTTGGGGAAGTTCTCCTGGATAATATCCTGAAGTATGTTTTCCAGCTTGTTTCCATTCTCCCCATCTCCTTCTGGTACTCCAATCAAATGTAGTTTTGGTCTTTTCTCATAGTCCCATATTTCTTGGAGGCTTTGTTTATTCCTTTTCATTCTTTTTTTCTCTAATCTTGTCTTCATGCTTTATTTCATTAAGTTGATCTTCAATCTCTGATATCCTTTCTTTCAGTTGATCGATTCCTCTACTGATTCTTGTGTATGCTTCACAAAGTCCTCATGCTGTGTTTTTCAGCTCTATCAGGTCATTTATGTTCTTCTCTAAACTGGTTAATCTAGTTAGCAATTCCTCTAACCTTTTATCAATGTTCTTAGCTTCCTTGCATTGGGTTAGAACACAGAAACTCGGAGGAGTTTGTTATTACCCACCTTCTGAAGCCTACTTCTGTCAATCTGTCAAACTCATTCTCCCTCCAGTTTTGTTCCCTTGCTGGTGAGGAGTTGTGATCCTTTGGAGAAGAAGAGGTATTCTGGTTTTTGAAATTTTCAGCCTTTTTGCACTGGTTTTTCATCATCTTCGTGGATTTATCTACCTTTGGTTTTCACTGTTGGTGACCTTTGGATGGGGTTTTTACATGGTTTTCTTTTTTGTTGATGTTGATGCTATTGCTTTCTGTTTGTTAGTTTTCATTATAACAGTCAAGTCCCTCTTCTGCCATTCTGCTGGAGTTTGCTGGGGGGTCCACTCTAGACCCTGTTTGCCTGGGTATCAGCAGTGGAGTCTGCAGAACAGCAAAGACTGCTGCCTGCTCCTTCCTCTGGAAGCTTCATCCCAGAGGGGCACCTGCCAGATGCCAGCCAGAGCTCTCCTGAATAAGGTGTCTGTTGACTCCCTGCTGGGAGGTGTCTCCCCATCAGAAGGCATGGGTGTCAGGGACCCACTTGAGGAGGCACTCTGTCCCTTAGCAGAGCTCGAGTGCTGTGCTGGGAGATCCACTGCACAATACTAACACACACACACACAATACTGGGCAGCTGTTTGGGCAGACACTGAGCTAACTGCAGGAGTTTTTTTTTTTTGGTACTCCAGTGGCACCTGGAATGCCAGTGAGACAGAACCATTCACTCCCCTGGAAAGGGGGCTGAAGCCAGGGAGCCAAGTGGTCTTGCTCAGTGGATCATCTAACAATAGTTAGATGATGATTTGGGTTATTTTCATAGCACTAGACTTAAATGGGTGGTTTGAGGATATCTAGACATATTTGCTGTAGGGATGTTTGCATAGGAATATTCAATGCTATAATGCAATCTGTTTCATGTTATTGAAATTTACCCATATATCTCACAATTTCAATAAAAATAAATTCTTTTATATAAAATGACTCTACAACTTATAAATGGCATGATCTTGAGCAATACTGCCTACCACCCAGAAGGTGAAAACTAAATAATATAACATATAAATTATTTATTATGGTGTCTGGCTCATAGAAAGCACTCAATAAGTGAAATTGAATCCCTTATTTTCTGGGGATTGTGGCTTAAGTTCCAATGTTGAAGACAGTGGGAGATGGGAGCACTCACATTGTTAGAAGGTAAAAATAATGGGAGTTATATATTTTCTCTCTATAAACTCTCATGGCTTATTAGGAATGATAGAACTGCTCTTGTCCCTCCCCATATGTCACCGCAACTTACTGACCTTCCTGGGTTCTCCAACCAATATGAGCAAAAGATGAAGAGTTAAGGAAGTCAACTCAGAGTGTTGTGATTCAACAAAGCAGAGCTAACCCACCAGCTGCAGGAAAACAACATTATTTCACAGTGAGTTCACACAGTTCAATAAACCAGTTGCAGGTACTGTTCTTATTAAAATATAGGCCAAAAGAATAGAAATTCTCTGCTTTCCATCCTAATATCAGTCATGTTTCCCAATTTATAATGCAACATTTATACTCTAACATTAAGTAAGTGTTTTCTGAGCATAGTTTGCAGTTTTCAAATAGTTATATGTTACTTTGTAGTTTAGAAATCACTTTAGCCTATATAATCTTAGTGAATCAGCATAACATTTGATACATTGTGCTGGAGAGAAAAGTGACAGTTTTTCCTATTTTCCATGGAAGAAAGCAAGTTGCTAAGATGTTAAATGACTTGTTGAAGTCATGTAACTAGAACTAGGCTGGACCAGTATCCTTCATCTGACATTTAGCATATGCATTAAATATGCTGCTATGTCATGTACTCTTTAATACAATGGAGGTATAGCAGTCAATATGACATATAAAGCACTATCTCTCTTGGAGCTTACATTCTAATAGGGGTTGTCTGATACAAAATAATTAGTTAAACAAGATCGTCTCAGTTAGTTTTAAGTTCAATGAAGGAAAAATATCAATGTACAGTGTAGAGAGTGACTGGGCGGTAGGGGTGGGAGGTCACTTGGGGCTCAGTGGTTAGGCGATTACACTTAACCATGGACATTAATGAGAAAGTGCAAGCCATGCACAATATCTAGGAGAATTATATTTCAGGCAGCAGGTACAGCAAAGTATAATAGGCTTGACATGAGCTTTCACTTTGCAGGCAACGGAATGTGGCTGAGATTTAGTAAATGAGAGGAAGAGTGTGAGGGAAGATTTAGGAGAGGTAAGCAATGACCAGATCCTGTAGTGCCTTAAAGACCATGGGAAGGAGTTTGCATTTTTTTTTTTTTTTATTGGTGAGATGGGAAGCCACTGGAGGGTTTTAAATAGGAGTGATTTGCATTTTTAAAAGTCCTTCTTGCTGTTGTGTGTAGACTTGTCTCCTTGGAAGGGAACAAGCATGTGGGTCAAGGGAAATATTCCAGAAGGTTTCTAGGCAAGGGGTAGCCCTGAGTTCAGGTGGTGGCAGTCAGACTTCCTGAGTGATCGGATGCAGGACTGAAAACTGTGGTGTTGGATTAGAAACCTACTGCACCCTTCATTACGACACATCAAACTTCAAAGGTTCCAAATGTTGGCTCCCAGCTCTGGGAGGATCTTGGCAGCACAGCCCTGTCTTCCCTTCACTCATGTACACCAGTCACTCTCAACCTTCCATCAGCTCTCAGAACCCACCAAGCTCATTCCTTTAAACAAAACACTCCACTTTCCTGTTCTCACTGTTGTCTTCTCATCCTTCAGTTTCAAGGTACACATAACCCCCTCAGAGATCTTCCCTGACTTCCCTAGAGAATTATGTAGCCTCTTCTGCTCTCCTTTATCCCTGCCCATACTTCCTGTCAGTTATCACAGGGTGTAACTATTTATCTATTTGTTTCTCTGTCTTCACTAGAATGTGAGCTTCTTGACAAAGACTGTGTCTTCCTTGTTCATAGTTATGCTCCCAGGGTACTTAGTTATGTTCCCAGCTCATAGCGTACCCAATACACAGTAATAGCTACACTTTGAAGTATTAAACACATGACAAAGAGTGTCCTAAGCGCTTTACATACATTAATCTATTTAATCCTTCCAACAGTTATGAGAGGTGGAGTCTATTACAATTTACCTTTAATGGATGAGAAATTTATAAAGAATTAAAGGTACTTGCCCAGGTTCTAAAACTAGTGAACAGATGAAATGAGGATGTACATCCAGGCAGCCTCTCTCCCAAGTCTGTGTTCTTGACCACTACCTTGTTCTGCCTTCAAAATCATAGATGAACCAATAATGATGGTACTTAATCCTCTGCTTAGCTCTAAATGATGCTTTTAAAAATTTTTCACTTGACTAAAGTCTGTCATTATGGATGAATAATAACAAAACCCGAACAGCTTCTAGCTTCATTTACCCCTTATTTAAATGACTCAGTAAAGAAGATGTCACTTTCCAGCTTCTACCGGCTAAGGTTGGGTTTATTTCATTCTTTTTTTCCCTCCCAAATAATGGAGGAATGATTTTGCTCCTACTCTTTTCCCCCCTGGTTTCTATAGATCATATGATGTTTTGCATTTTATTGAGTTCTGCTACTTCTAAGCTGCTAAATTCACTGCTAAACTCATCTCCTAAATTATTTGACTAGTTCTTGAGCAATTAATAAAAGCAACCTTTAAAAATATTTACAAGACAGTTTTCTCCACAGCTTGCTGCTTACAGACCGATTTACATCTACAGGCATTACTAGGTGGATCAAAGCCAGGATTTTCTCCTGTCTGTGGTCTCAGCACCCAGCACAGTTCTGAGCACATAGTGGGAACTCAATGCCTATTTGTTCAATGAATAATGAACACAGCATATGAAACATTTCAGATAATTTTGGTCATATGTCTATTTGGTGAAATCATACAAAATGCATTCAACTGAGGGTCTGCTCAGGCTCTGGCTGGTAGAGAAACAGCAGCACTGAGCATTGGTGGCAGGTGGAGAGTAAGGTCCCGATTTTGCTCATGCAGGTCCACCAATGCCATGTTTCCTTCCTGACTCTCTGGTCACCCACCTTTGCTCATTCCATGGCTGATCTCCCACTCAGCCCCTCCAGCCTGAGTCATGGTATGACCTACTTTCCAGGCTCTGTGCCTTTCTCTTGGTTCCCAGACTCTGACAGGCATTCTCTTTCCTAGCACTGAGCTTCTGTGGACAGATATCTGGTAACAACCTCATCTTGGCATGCCTTGGGTAAATTTCATCCTCCACCCCAACTCCACCCCCATGTCTCTCCCCTCCGCCAAATTACTAACTGCCATCCCTGATGGGTCTTGTCCCAGGTTGGAATGATCTATTGTAAATTCATCTTGTACTTAGAACTCCTTTGGTTGCTTGAACTTCTTGCTCTTTTTAACCTCTTTTGGTAACCTCATTTATCCCCCCTTTTAAAAAAATCTCTAGTTTCATCAAAAGTCTTGCCTGTTTCAAAATATATTCAGCCGTTCTGAGGACAAACACCAATGTCTCTTTGCTCCTTGACAAGCACATCTTACCTGCAATACACTTGCTCTGCGCTAAGAGTTGTACACACTGCTAGGCACAAAACTGTGATAACTGGGTTGTCATCCTTGTATTCCAGTAAGACAATAAATGGCAACAAGTATAAACAATATACAGCAATGAATGTCCTCTAATTTTCACAATAATCACATTCCAGAGGTGGTTCCTATTTGTATTTTCATTTCTTTGTTCTGCCAACTCTCCAGTGTCTCTTTTCTTCGGACAATATTCCAAGTACAGTGGTATACAGTGTGGAAAAATTTGCCTTGTGTGTTTCCAGCATCAGAATAAAAGTCAATGACATTTTCTACTGAGGAAAATCAGCTTTTAATTATCTTTGTTTGGATTTTTTGCTGTTTGTTTGTTCTGGATTTCCTGCTCCAAAACTCAATATCTCTAAATGCTATCAACTGCTTCAGCCTGGTTAATTTTTATTTCAACAGTGAAAATAAATTCTAATATTAAGCAGGTAGATTACTCTACAGAAAAATAAATTTCAGAGAAACAGATGGAAAAGGGAGGAAAATTCTCAGACCCTTCACTTTTATAGCTGTGGTGGTAACAATGATGTAATGATGATGATGATAATGATGAGTTGGTCAAATGACATTTCAAGACAGATTCCACTCTTTATTTTTTTTTAAATAACATCCAGCTGAGCCTGGCACACTTTTGGAACTTTCTTTTGAATTAATTCAGAGACCATAATTTTCTCCTAAAGTCGAACAGTCATTTGGAATAAGGCCATTTCATAACATTGCAAGGTTGAAAGAAATCTTCAAGTTTATCTCATACAAGCACCATCAATTGTTCTGGTGTACTCTCTAACATTCCTGCCAAGAGGAGGGTTTGGCCGCTGATGGAATACTTCAAGGAAGGTCTGTTCTCTGAAGCATTAGGAGGTCCTCTCTTTGATCATTGATCATCTTTCTTCTCATTCCTATTGCAATTGTACTTTTACTGTGGTTGGGTGGCTGTACGCTCCAAGGAGATCGGGGGTAAGAATTCTAAGACAGACCACCCCAGTCCAGTTGCATAAAAGCAGTTTGCTATGCTGGTTAAACCAGCATAGACACCATTCATCTTAATAGAAATATTTCTGAGTTTGAATCTTATCTACATGAGCCAGTGAGAACATCAATTGCCTCTTGTTGTAAGTTAACAACTTTGCATACTTTAGAAGCGATACACCTAAACAGAAAAGAATTACCTTCCAGTAGTTTGTGGTAGAGCCAGTAGGAGCAGTAGTCCATATCATGTGCAGAAGGGATTTACTGGATTTCAGAACAAGTTTCCTTGTTGCTTATTGTTTATTGCATTAGTCTGAGCCCCTCTACTGTCCCAGTACTAACCCTGACCAATGTTAACCATTAGGCAAGGTATAACTTCTTTCCTTTCCTCAGCAATAGCTCACGCTTAATAACTGCCTTGACAAATAACTGTTCTAGTGTACTGATCACTAAAAGGAATGGATAACTTTCTCATATTTTCTTTTACACTCTCTTATTTCTCACATAATTAACTTTTTAAAAGCTGACCTCACCTGTATCAGGACTGTAGTCATTTTGGGAATAATATGTTGCATTTATAGAACATATCTTGATGTGAAATAAATCCTTCTTTCTCTCTTCCTGTTTTATATTTCACCGGTCAGAATTATAAAGAGGTAGGATTGAGCAGTAAGAACACTGATTAATGAACAGCCACTGCATACATCTTTGGAAGAACTGGGTCTGGGAACTCTTAGCAACTCATGGCAGAGTAATTCTGTTTGGTGGTCTTTGAGCAGGACCACAGAACCACAGGCTTTGCAGAACCTTAGACGACGTGAGTGATCAAAAGCCTCATGACTCATTCAGGGGTGAGCTGAGTGGGGTGAGCTGGCAGGAGAGAACTTTTAAAGAGAGGCTAAAATGTAGCTGAATGACTAGCTGCCTGGGTGGTGCTAGGAAACTCGTTGCCTTTTGTATATTGACCTGAACAAAAAAAAAATAGGGGTTTGCTTGGTAAAAAGGCCCTAGGCATTAAGTTTAGGTGCAGGATTGGATACATCTGCAAGATGACTTACTGGGCCTGCAATTAGTAAGAATGATATTAACGTGCATGAAGCAGATTCATCTATTTATTCCACACCTTCTATGAGAGTCCAAACTTTAAGACTTGGGTCTGAATTTTTCAGCTGGGAAGACTTGAAATGATTCACTTATTCATTGATGTGAATTCTCCTTGGGGTGATAAAATGTGGCTACCGTGGAAATGACTTAATTTTGTCAGACCCATAAGTTTCTGAACCTTCCAAAAAGTGATTTCTATAGACACAAAATGGTCTATGAGTGTGTGCTTTGATTCCATATCACCATAATATGAGGAATTATGGTATAATTATATTTCAAATAGTATCAGTCTGTAAGTGAAATGAAATCTATTCAAAAATGTTACATTATAAGTGACAATTCACTGATAATCTTTCCAGAAGATCAAAAGCAGAATTCAGACATTTATATCTGTATGAATATACGTATCTGTACAAATTCCAGAAATATGTAAATTATGAGTGCATATATATAATTCTGTAGAATTTATATAAATTTTTGAAAACATTCTATATGTGTTTATGTAGATCAGGATTGAGATCACAGTCCAGATATGCTTTATTATTTTTTGACTGCTTGGGCTATAAGGGCTTAAGGAGAGGTAGGAAGAGAGGCTTTTTTATGAAAAAAGACTGTTCTCATGCCATTTTCAGTCTGGGTGGAATTCAAAAGTATTAGAGTTTTCACAAACAGCCTTCTTCTCAAAGGTTTTTTGGCCAAGTTTTGATACCCCAAGAGGCTGAGGAAAATATCTGGCCTTCTGGGCACATACCACACTGTCCAAACCTTTTTAGCCTGACCCGTCACAGGCAATGGCAGCAACAAAATAGGCAGCATCTTAAGCAAACAAGACAACCAGACTTTAAGACAGGCAGCCTTAAATTTGCGTTCTTGTAAGAAATGTTCAATTCAAAAATGTTTTCTTTTAACAGAGTTAAAAATAGTTGAAACTGAAATAGCTCATCCTATGAAACACTTAAGAGTAAAATGTGTGTTTTACTTTATTTTCTTTCTTTCCTGAAAAAATGTGTTGCATTAGACGAATCAGGCCACTGCAGCCAGGATGGAATGTTAACCATGCCACTGGATGGCAAATTGGAGGGGCACATGCCTTTCATCTTGATTATAGGCTGGACAGGGGAATGCACTATAGTCTCTGCTACATATAAGCAGGAGAAAACTTTCCCAGGGTATTTTTCTTTTGCATTTCTGACTCTTATTGGATTGGAAGCTTGTCCATGTGACCCAGCAGGGTCCACTTTCCTTAATAAGGTTAAAAATATGCCAGAAATGCTTTCTTTAGCACAGCCTATGAGTGTCAAATGTGAAGGTGACAGCACTCCCTTTCCTTTTGATTCTATTTCACATTTTCTTGGAGAAAGTCCCACTGTTATCCTACCATTCTCTTCCAATGTTACTCTTCTGATAGGCTCCATAAACTGGAGTGTCATCTGAGATGGAATAATTGTAGACATTCATTTTGTGTCACTGTAAAATACAGATTTTGTTCTTTTTTTAATGACTCTAATGACTCACCTTTACTAAATCACAGCCCTTGAGATGTTTTTCCTGTAATGGGAATGCGTTGACGCTGAGTCATCCATACTCTTAATCAGGGTCCCTTGTGACCAGGAATTGCATCTAGAATTAGGAGTAGTCTATGACTGCAACAGAGTCTATCTAATGGGCTTTTAAAAGGGTAATGAAGTGATCAAGGGTATCTAGTTAAGAAGAATTGGTGTTAAATTTGTGGATTGCCATTGGATCTTTGGTAGACTTTTTATTTTCAAATCTCTCCTTCATCTTGCAAGTTGGTTACATAAAGTTGTTGCAAGGATTAAATGCAATAATGCATCAGATGTATTTAATAGAGTGCTGAGGTTATTTTTAGGAGAATGCCTTAACCTTATTCTCATTTCTAATCAATTGAACCGAGTAGCTGTAGAAAGATTACATAATTCCACGGGTAAAAATGCTCTCAGTATGATTAAAAATATTCTCTCCTGATTTCTAAACACTACTATCATCCAAACCTTTGAGACCAGTGGTTCTCAAATAGGGATAAATTTTGCTCCCCCAGCAGACATTTGCCAACATCTAGAAACATTTTTTGCTGTCATCCCTTCAGGGCAGTGGATGTATCTGACACCTAGTGAGTACAGGCCATGGATGTTGCAAAACATTCTATTATATAGAAGGCAGTCCCCGACAACAAAGAATTATCTGGACTAAAATGCGGACAGTGCAGAGGTTGAGAGACCCTGGTTTAGAATAAAAGCTTTAGGGTCTATTGTTTGGTCTGAAAAGCTATCACAGAGGACATTCATCAAAGAAACAAACCTATTAAATTTTTCTCCATGCCTCATTTATTCTAGGAACAGTTTCTAGTGTCTACTGCATTTGGAACCCAGCATTGTTGGTGGTTCTGGTAGGCTCTGGACTTGTGAAGCCAATGTGCTTCCGAAGAGGTCATGAAGCCATGTGATGGGTGAAGGGCAGACAGAGGAATTAGTTAAATCCTTCTGATGGTAAATGAATGCCTTAAATCCTAGAGATTAAATATAAATTGGAAACAGTTTAGATGATTTAATACCATTGCTATGACTAAAAGAGAATTTTCCGAAGTAAATTCATCTCCATAAGAGGTTGATGTTTTCTCCGATGGACGAGATTTAAGTAGCTTGTGGTAAATGTAGACACTGGCCTGTGTACAGACTAGCTGCTGCTTTTTCAAATCCAGGGGATGCCCAATGCCAGGCTTGAAGAATGCCAGATTCAAGGTTTACAAAAATAATAGTCACTAAAAAAGATAAAATGGCGAATTTTTATTGAATTTAAAATTAAAACTTTCCCAGTAAATTCAGGAAATTTACTGAATTTCCCTGTTAATCAGTAAAATATTTTGTTTTAACCACACATCTTTTAAATATCTAAAATTCACTTTTCTTTTAGGGAAGTATAATCTTCCTCTGTCAAATTGCAAAAAAAAAACTGGTTTCAGTATCGAGATCTACATTTACGTGTAGTCACATTCATCAGCTACTAACAATTTGTAGTGTATGTTATTTCCCACATGTATGTAGTAAGTGTTTTCAGGGTTATTCTACTACTTGTTCCCTTCCCCTACTCTGAATGTATCTGTCATAATTTGCTTTTGATGAATTTTTTTCTGATGTCCCCAGGATCAATAGGCCACTCAATTCACCACAACTAAATAAGGCAGTTTCATAATCAGAAAAATAAATGAGTTCAGACCTCTGTCATTTGAAGTCTATGTTTATGGTTCATGGCAAACCAAAAACTTCTCAACCACATATTATTCTATTCTTGGCAATGAGAGATTATTTTGCTCGTGTTGGCATGTTGCTCTGTTTAGATCCAACTTTTATTGGTACTAAAATTGTTGTGTTGTAACTGACTAATTGATTAAAACTAGAAAAAAATTAGGAAAGCTTAGTGTAAAATATATATAAAGCTACTTTTATTTTTTGTTATTTTAGCAGTTTCATTGAGGCATAATTTACATACTACACAATTCTCTTGTAAATGGCCAATTCAATGATATTTAGTACATATACAAAGTTAGGTAAGCATCACTACAATCCAATTTTATAACTTTTCCATCATCCTCATGAAATCCCTGGTGCTCATTGAAGTCACTTCTTCCCACCACCAGTCCCAGGCAACCACTCATCTACCTTCTGTCTCTATAGATTTGCATTTTCCAGTTCACAGAACTGGAATCATACACTATATAGTTTTTTAAATTTCTGGCTTATTTCAATTAGTGTATTTATTTTGAGGCTCATCTATGTTCTGCATGTATCATTACTCCATTCCTTTTTTATTAATGGAAAATATCATTGTAATACCGCATTTTACTTATCCATTCAAGAATGGATGGGTACTGGAGATGAAATTGTTTTGTAAAATGTCTGCAATGGCAGCATGTCCTCATGATATTAAATGCATTGCCCTTTATTGTAACTGATAAGTTAGCTGGAGAGCATGCACAATGGAGAGTGTGCACAAGAAAGGGCATTGTCAAGGGAATCTACAGATTATGGTTTTACTCCCAGATGCGGACTAGATAAGTTCACTTAGTCCTTCAAAGTGTCCAGTGACTTATTTATAAAAATGAAAGAACTGAACTTCGTGGTCCCTTTTTAATGCTATAATTCTACAATTTGGTCAAAATAACACTTTATTCCAAGTAACTGACATTACCTAGAAAGGTCTATAATTAAAGTTAGAGCTCAGGCAGCCACTTGATTAAATAGTAAAGTAAGCTGTTTCTTAGCAAAAATACCAAGAAGGAACCTGTGATCTGTGAAATCTGTCATGCTCATAGCTCTGTTTTGAGAAACTGCCACTGGGCTACTTCCACATATGCTGATACTCTTATTGCCCCATTAATTTACTGTCTTGATCACAGGTAATTAGATGATTGGTCCAAGAATGCACCTGATACAAAGGCAGCAATATATATTTTGGCCAGTGGCCCCCATATTCCATGAAATATCTCTTCTATACTATAAAGTAAATGGCTGAGCCAATCCTTCTTGAGAAGTTTGGTAAGAGCACAAGTCAGCAGGTGGTAGAGTCATGGAGAAACCAAGAGAATCATAGGTCAAAGGCAATAAATAGAAGAGATGAGGCATCAGAAACTACATGAAAACAGAAGTCATGGGGCAACAAAGGCCCAAGGTGACATTTAATTCAAGTAAGCAGAAACCCTGAGGTGCCAGCTAATGCTTAGTACAAAATGTCTGGCCACCAGTCACATATTCAGAAAAAAGCAACCCTTAGACAGACACATATATCAACATAAACATCAATTTTTTTAGATTGGAAAGTCATCATGGCTTTCTGTTCATAGTATTAATAAAAGTTAAAGACTAGGAGAAGACAATAATGAACTTTTCTTAAATGGGATGTATTGTAGACAAATGCTACTTATACACCTATGAGCAAGTTTGATCCAGTGTCTCTGATGGTGTCTCTATACTATGCCTTGACTTTGGCTCTGGCCTAAAGGACAGTGAAGTTTGAATTGTGTTAGCTAAAATGTAGTATCATCTCTGGGTGGTAAGTAACAGAACTTCAATATCCCCTCTTGTTTCCCTTCCTTCTCCTTC
The DNA here is from genome assembly GCF_028885655.2 of Pongo abelii. Lineage (NCBI taxonomy): Eukaryota > Metazoa > Chordata > Mammalia > Primates > Hominidae > Pongo > Pongo abelii. The sequence continues at coordinate 30,763,111 of NC_071985.2, read as the reverse complement.
TGCCATTCTTCCTCCTCCACCTCCTCCTCTTCCTCTTTCTCCATGTTCGTGCCTTACATGTCTTTTTAGAATAGGAATATCTGAAAGAGACTAGCCATTACTAACACCATTTGCATTCCTGCCAACAGCCTGGCATGGTGCCTCACACATAGTAGGTACTCAATGAATATTTGTTCAGGTAGTGAGAATTTCTTTTTCAAATATATATAGTTCTTATTTCAAATATACATATTTCATAAAGTTAAAGCACTTGAAATAGTTAAGGTATTTTCTACATCTTAAAAACAATGAAGAAATGTATGTGGGCTAGACATATTAAACATTCCCTGGGATATCCTGGCTCTATTACCTAAAGTCATCGCTGGTTCAGGCATTCACCAGAGGTCAAGGCTTGGAGAAGGCTGCTTTGAAGCTTCTCTGAATAAGGGTGTAATTTCAAGTTACTAATAATTCAGGAACACTTGATCTCTTCCCTTATTCTTGCCCAGATGAGTCATTTTCTGGTAGTTTACCTTGAGCTTCTCCTATGTATACACACAGACTAACTGGCATAGAAAATTGTGTGCATCTGTCTTTCATTTTGAAATATATGTCTGTATGTATTTGTTCTTCCTTACTATTTTTTTCTCTCAATTTTTCATTTCTCTAGTCCCACTGTTTTTGCCTAAAACTAGGGAAGGTGCTTCCAGGGTGAGTTAGTTTTGTGTTTATCATGAACTTGGGGTCTCTACCTTTAACTGAATTATATAAAAACAAAATAGCAAAAAGATCAACTGCATTGTTTCCCAAAAAATTGCCCAGAAGAATTTCTACTTTTGTGAGCCTCATTTGTTTTCTAAATCCCCAAAGAGAGATTTGACTCAGCAAAAACGATCTCTGAGCCTTCTTCAGCAGCAGCAACAGCAGCTGAGCTGTGGATCTTGGCTCTAGGACTGGCCTAGTTATTCAGCAGATACTGTCCCAGCCAAGCCCTGGAACAGCTTTTAGCCACTGCCACAAATGCTGCCTACCAACTGTTGCCTAGGTGAGGAGAGCCTTGGCCATAAATCCTGGCACTCTCTTACCCCCAAATCTGACTGATTCATTTGTTCACACCACACCTTCAGAGTGGAAGGTATGATTGCTTGCTTGCTTGCTTTTTCTTTCTTTCTTTTTCTTTCTTTCTTTCTTTCTTTTTCTTTCTTTCTTTCTTTCTTTCTTTCTTTCTTTCTTTCTTTCTTTCTCTCTCTCTTTCTTTCTTTCCTTTCTTTCTTTTCTTCTTCTTTCCCTCCCTCTCTCCCTTCCTTCCTTCGTTTCTTCCTTCCTGCTTTCCTTTCTTCCTTCCTTCCCTCCTTCCTTCCTTCCTTTTTCTTACTTTTCTTGCTTTCTTTACTTTCTTATTTTCTTCCTTGTTGGCAAGTGATCAGCCAAAAATAGATTAAAGAAGGCATCTGCACTCATGGATCTCCAACAGACAAAAGAAGAAAAGTGACTATTACTTATTTAAAATAGTTTTTGGGTTTTAAAACATTTCCATCACTTTTTTTTTGAGAACACCTTGTAGTTTGAGCAAGAGTTTGCTTTTTGTAGGTTTGATTTGAGGATTTATCTTTTTTGATTCTATATAGTTGCAAGAAAGGCAATTGGCAAATGGCTAATAAATGGTGTGCTATTGCTATATATGGAAGTAGCACACCATGCTGTAGGGGAATGGCCTCCCACCCTGTTCATATGTTGAAACTTAATCCCCAGTGTGATTGTATTTGGAGGTGGGGACTTCAGGAGTTGATTAGGTCATGAGGGCAAAGTCCTAATGAATGAGATTAGTGCCCTTAGAAAAGACGACCTAGAAAGCTCCCTTGCCTCTATTGCCATGCGAGGACCCAGGGAGATGATGACCATCAATGAACCAAGAAGAAGATCCTCACCAGGCACTGAATCTGCTGAAGCATTGATCTTGGACTTCCCAGCCTCCAGAAGTGTGAGAAATAAATATCTGTTCTTTATAAATCACCTAGTTTATGATATTTTGTTATAGCAACCAGAGCTGACTAAGGCAGCCGCAAACCTCAGAAGTCATTAGTCAGAAGACATATGAATGATGGGAAAATGACTAAAACTCATTTTACAGGCAAAGGGCTAATTATTTATTTATTATGTATTTATTATGATTATTATTATTATTTTTTGAGACAGAGTCTTGCTCTTTTACCCAGGCTGGAGTGCAGTGGTGTGATCTCAGCTCACTGCAACCTCTGCCTCCTGAGTTCAAGCAATTCTCGTGCCTCAGCCTCCCGAGTAGCTGGGATTACAGGTGCACGCCACCACTCCAGGCTAATTTTTGTATTTTTAGTAGATATGGGGTTTCACCATGTTGGCCAGTCTGGCCTCGAACTCCTGACCCCAAGTGATCCACTTGCCTTGGGCTCCCAAAGTGCTGGGATTACAGGCATGAGTCACTGTGCCCTACCTAATTTTTTTATATGTTAAATGTTCCAACAAATCAGCAAGAAAAAGATCAACAACTCAGTGAAAAAATGGCAATATATATAAGTAAACACTACATAGAAATTGAGATACCATTTTTACTTATCAGCATGGAAAGGACTCAAATGTTTGAGAACATGCTGTGCTGGCAAGATTGTGAATGGATAGACACTTTCATACAGTGCTGGTGGACACAGAAACTAGTGCCCACTCTAAGAAGACAATCTGGCAAAATCTACCAAGATTATAAATGCACATACCACTTGACCCACAATTCTGCTTCTAAGAACTTACCCTATGCTTCTACTCACCCTTGTCTATAAAATGGCATGTGTATAAGGTCATACCTTGAGTCAGTGGTTATACAGCAAAAGATTTTAAATGACCCAAATGGAATACTATTTATCTGTTTTAAAAGAACAAGGAAGGTTTTTGTCTTGTACTCACATAAAGATCTCCAAGAAATATTGATTAGAAAAGTTAACACGGGCGGATCATGAGGTCAGGAGATTGAGACAATCCTGGCTAACATGGTGAAACCCCGTCTCTACCAAAAATACAAAAAATTAGCTGGGTGCGGTGGTGGGTGCCTGTAGTCCCAGCTACTCGGGAGGCTGAGGCAGGAGAATGGCGTGAACCCAGGAAGCGGAGCTTGCAGTGAGCCGAGATAGCGCCACTGCAATCAGGCCTGGGCGAAAGAGCAAGACTCTGTCTCAAAAAAAAAAAAAAAAAAAAAGAAAAGTTAACACGTAGAATTATATGTACAATACATTATCATTTGTAGAAAAAGAAGGAAAAATTACTGTCTGATACAGAATATCAAAACAAGAAATACAACATTTCTTATATTTGCATAAAATATCTAGAGGCAGGATGCACACAAATTCCCATGAGTAGGGATTAAAATGGCTGAGGGCATTTAAAAAAAATTATGCTATGTCTCATTTAATCAAAAAAATGAATCAGAGAGGTTATTTGTAAAGAACGTGTTCATAAAATAAGGATCAAATACAGAAGACTGGCAGGAGCAGCCTGAGGCTTCACTCCAAAGTGCAGGGGGTGTGTGTGGCAGGTGGTCTATAGCATGTGTCACTTGAAGCAATTGGTTGCATCATTATTGCCCTTACACATGCCTTTTCTTATATTTTACATTTCCTTTTCTTGCCATTTTCCTCTTTCCACCTCTCATCAATTTTCTAAATACATTTGTGCTCCTAAATTTTGTCATCCTATAATTATGTCTTTATAATTCTAATGACCTATACATGCATAATTTAGCCTCCTTAGAGCTTAAACAGCATTAAATCATATTTGTAAATTTCATTCAGATAGAAGACTGAGTGAGGTTTTAAACCTGGAGGCCTTATTCTGAGAATTAGTAGAGACAACAGAATAGTTTTGATTTATGGCATGGACAAAAGATTTAATCAAGCTGCTTCCCTATTGCCCAAGGAAATTTCCTTATAAGTAAATGGGCTTAAGCCAGATATGCTGGCCAGCTCAAGCAGATTGGGAAAACCTTCCAGTCCATGTCTTTCTTATTCTACTGCAGTTTTGTAGAACTTCCACTGACTAATAAAAGAAGATTTATGATTGGTCAGTGAGTTCCAAGCCACTGTGACCAAGAAAACCCCAGCAACTAAGAACAACTTACCAGCAACATGACCTTGTTCCAAGTCTTTCAGGCAGGGCGCGGTGGCTCACGCCTGTAATCCCAGCACTTTGGGAGGCCGAGACGGGTGGATCACGAGGTCAGGAGATCGAGACCATCCTGGCTAACACGGTGAAACCCCGTCTCTACTAAAGATACAAAAAATTAGCGGGCGTGGTGGGAGGTGCCTGTAGTCCCAGCTACTCAGGAGGCTGAGGCAGGAGAATGACATGAACCTGGGAGGCAGAGCTTGCAGTGAGCCGAGATCATGCCACTGCACTGCAGCCTGGGGGATAGAGCAAGACTCCGTCTCAAAAAAAAAAAAAACAAAAAACAAAAAACAAAAAACAAAAACAAACAAACAAAATTCTTTCAGAATCCCAATATCTTCATTTCTACAATGTGGTGTTTTTGAGACACCAAAGAAATTATAAATAAAGATAACAGCAATAACCAATGTGGTAGCCAGTCTCTGAGATGGACTCCCACCTCCTGTTACTTATACTCTGGTATTTACATCACTCCTCCCTCATTGTACCAGTGTTGGCCTATGACCAACATAATATGGCAAGGGTGATGGTAGGTTACTTTAGAGGTTAGGTTATAAAAGGTCTGTCTTAGTTATGCTTTTTCTTTCTCTCTCTGCCTCTCTCCCTAGGAGAAGCCAGCTGCCATGTTGTGAGCAACCCTATGGAGAGACCCTCATGGTGGGCACTGAGGCCTCTGCCAGCAATAACCTGAGGAGCAGATCCTTTATCCCACTCAAGCCTTTGGATGACTTCAGTCTTTGCCAAAACCTTTGAGTGCAACCATATGAGATAACCCAAACCAGAAGCACTGGCTAAGCCACTCTGGATCCCTGTTCCTCAAAGATTCTGTGACATAATATATATATTTTTAATTTTAAGTACAACGCTTTGGGGGCGATTTGTTATGCTGCAATAGATAACTAACATGACCATATAACAATAAGAATAATAACCAACAAATCAGGTCCCTTTTCTTCATCAGAAGGACTTCGTGGTATTGCTCAGGTCTAGACTTGGGTATGGTGATTCCAATGGAGTGACTTCATCCTTCTGACTCAGCGTCTAACTTCTGATGCTACATTGTCCATTTACTGGAAAACTTGTTGCTTATTCCATGTTGCCTTCATTAATTGCCACTACTGATACCTAGTACACGAGCCTCAAGAGCAGCTATTCAGAAGACAAAGGTCTCTGATAGAAACAGATGTTCTGTTCATCTTTTTTGCTGCTTATATTAAACCATTGCAACAGGTTCATTGCCTTGATTCTGATTGTAGATGTTTTGCACAAATTATATCCATTTTTAAGGGCAACAACCACTCCTAGAATACATACACAGCATGATCAAACCCTCATCATTTACACCTCAGTCCTGAGCCACTTATTTTTATTTATTTATTTTTTTTTTTCAGACGGAGCTTGCTTTGTTGTCCAGGCTGGAGTGCAGTGGCGTGATCTCGGCTCACTGCAAGCTCCACCTCCCGGGTTCACGCCATTCTCCTGCGTCAGCCTCCTGAGTAGCTGGGACTACAGGTGTGTGCCACCATGCCCGGCTAATTTTTTTATCTTTAGTAGAGACGGGGTTTCACCGTGTTAGCCAGGATGGTCTCTATCTCCTGATCTCGTGATCTACCCGCCTTGGCCTCCCAAAGTGCTGGGATTACAGGTGTGAGCCACCGTGCCTGGCCGAGCCACTTCTTCCATCAACCTGATTTCTTACCTTTTTGGCCTTTTTTTCTCACCACTGGGTCCTTGTCTTATCTCTGCTTCCCTAATTCTGGTTTTCTATTCTTCAGTAAATGTCCTACTCCATCTCACTTGGTTCTGAGATCTTTCTCTCCTGGTGCTGTCTCCATTGTAGAGAACTGGCCATATATTCCTTGACACTGTCAGTCAGACTCAGAGAAAGTCTAGCTCTGTTGTTTGTTCTCACCTTTAAGACATTGCCTCTGAGTACCTGGTTCTAAACAATGCCCTGTCTCTCTTGATTCTTCCAGATGCCTCATGTGGAATTATTCAGCCATCATTAGTCTGGGCCAGGGTGGCTTCTGCACCTGTCTTCATCCTTAGATTTTTCAGCTTTATCTTGTTGTTTATATCAGAACCCCTTGTTGATGATGATGTCCATTTCTAAATGTAGACTGCAATGGTTCTCAATCATGACTGGCATTAAAATCTCCTGGAGAAGAACAGAGAATGCTTACATACTATTGGTGGGAATGTAAATGAGTTCATCCACTGTGGAAAGCAGTTTGGAGATTTCTCTAAGAACTAAAAACAGAACTATCATTTGATCCAGCAATCCCTTTAGTGGGTGTATATCCAAAGAAAATAAGTCATTCTATGAAAAAAACACACACACTTGTACATTCATTGTAGCACTATTCACCATAGCAAAGACATGAAATCAACCTATGTGTCCATCAATGGGACTGGATAAAAAACATGTGGTACATGTACACCATGGAATACTATACAGCCATAAAAAAGAATGAAATCATGTCCTTTCCAGCAACACGAATTCAGTTAGAGGCCATCATCCTAAGCAAATTAACTCAGGAACAGGAAACCAAATATTGCATCTTCTCACTTATAAGTGGGAGTTTAATATTTGGCACTCATGGACATGAAGATGAGAACAATAAACACTGGGGACTACTAAAAGGGGTGGGAGGAGAGTGAGCATAGAAAAACTAGCTGTTGGGTACTATGCTCACTACCTGTGTGATGGGTTCATTTGTATCTCAAACCTCTGCATCAAGCAATATAACCATATCACAAACTTACATGTGTACCCTCTGAATCTAAAATAAAAGGTGAAATGGTTAAAAAAAATCTCCTGGAAACATTGAAAAATAGTCAGATGCCCAGATCCTATTCCAGATCAGTCATAAATATTTATGAAAAGCTTCCAGCTGATTTTCCTGAGTATCTAGGGGATAGAACCAATTGTATTCAGTGAGGGCCAAGAAAATTTTAATGCTGTACCCACTAAACAAAAACCCTCTGGGAGCCAGATTCACACTAGGGTGGCCAGTTTGTGACCTCTGACTAGAGGGTGTGTTGACGGTCTTGCTGGGAAGCCAGGGGCTTTGTTTGTGTACTCCCACAAGATCCTCCAGATGGGTAAAGGAAACAGTGAGCAGAGAATTCAGAAGCAATTAGCTAGTGCATACGCTTCCAGGGCAGCCCTGCTCCAAGAGGACACCTGACAACCTGCAGATAATTATAAGTTTATGGCGAACGAACTATTGCTGAAAGATGGCATCGTGCACAGCTGTTGTTTAGACAAACCCACTGTAGAGTTTTGGACTTGGCACTAGGAATCCCTAACCGTGGCTAAACAGAAAAATTCTGTTTGTGCAGATGGAAATTTAAGATAGAATGAATGTCAAAGCTTTAAGAACAAAAGAAACAGAAGCTTGTCTGTTTTGAAAAGAATAAAAGTGCTGGTGTATAGTGATATAGTTCTTAATTTACACATGTGAATGTCCATATGCTATTGCAGTTGTTAACTCCAAAGCCAACATTAAGAAAATGGATTTGATCTTTGCATTAGTGTGTAGAGCAAGATTCTCAAACTGAGTAAATTATAATTTTAATTGCTTTCCAATCTATCTTCCTTAACATGTTTATACATAGTGTTTGTAAGAGGTGCTAATAATATACATAGCAAGTGCTTTCTGATTTCTTTTTAACATTTTAACATAGCTGTTCAAGAAATTTTAATATAATCTCTGCTATGCTGATTAACTGATAGAAATGGTATTAATGACTTTTTAAGATTTTAGTTCATTTTATTCATAAGCCAGATGCACAAGGATTAAACTGTATCCATAGTCTTGAGGAATCCATAATCAAAGAAAATTCAATATTTAAAATTGGAAGTATTTAAAAACAATTTCTCAGTATTCCAGCCTCATTCTAATTGGTGATTCAACTTATTGGGGATAAGAGCACCTAGTGGGGCACATGGGGTCTGTCAGTCCTTGAGATATACACAGACCTTTTTGAAGCCCAGCTTCATCACCCACACGTTATGTGACTCCAGGCAATCACTCAACCTCTCCCACTGAGTGTCTAAAAATATCATAATACCTGCTTTCCCAGCTGATTTTTGTTATAATCAGAAACTATAAATATAAAGCACATCATATACAAGATACTGAATGCACACTCTGAGCAGATACTTGGTTAAGTGCAAGGCAAAGAACAAGAAGTACAGGGTACAGTCTCTGTCTTCTAGCAGCTGACAATATATTTGAGACAATACAGGCAAATAATTAAAAGGAAATTAATTAAAAATACAGGATACTTGCATTAAGTATTTAAGTTCAGATGAGATATCTATCTTTTATAATTTGTGTATCTTGCATCTAATGTGCCATAAAGTTTCCTGTTATTAAATAGATCCTTTAACCCTCACCCTAACTCTAACTTCATGTGTAAAAAATATATAGTTTAATTTCATCCTTAACATAATCATTAAGAGACATCACTTTATTGATAAGTAAGTTAAAAATTTTATCATAACGGTGAGATATGTAATTCATCTATGTCATTAGTCAGAGGTTCAAATGTGAATCAACTAAATGCTATTTGTAATACAGATGGGATTAATAATTCCATCTATATGTTAATAATATTAGCCTTGAGACAGGAAACTGCAACTGTCAATCTGCTGGTATCTCAGGCCAAGTGGGTTGAGACCTAGAGCAAGTAAGCCCCAAAGTGTTCATGTAAGTCAGGTTTCCATAACTACCAGTGGTTTGACAGGCAGGCTACTTTCCAAGGACTGATCTTCAGTACAAAGGTGGTCAAAAGGCTGCTGGAGCAAAAGGTGGGTGTGAATCATCCTAGGTGCTAGTCAGAGTCAATAAAATTAGGATAACCAAAAACAGAGCAGGGATTCTGGACATACAAATTCAGACAGAAAATAGGAGGTTTAATTTCTTTCCTTTTCTGTGAAGTTGCCCTAAAATGAAAACTTTTCATTTTGCATTAATGACAGTCTAATATTAATGATGGGTAAATTTCATGACACTTTCACAAAGATAGACTTTATGTTCATAAAATTATTAAACTTGGTTATAACATTAGCGAGGGTTCAGTCAGTGAGTTTATGTGTATATGTTTTCTATGTTAGGTTTTTGAAGATAAACCTCCAAAGATAGATTTAAATCTATGGTTAAAGGTAATGTCATAGATAAGTGACATGATTCACGGTCATCTAAATTTTTGTTGTGTCCTCATGATACAAATTGCTTTGACCACTTTAATTAAAATGGTGTTCAATAAAATATTGGGGGCTGTATAAACTAAGCTTTTTGATGTAGTATAGAGCAAAAAAGAAGATAGGCTATGCTTTTCTTTCATTTTGCAGCCACAACAAGAATTCTGTATCTCAAAATTTGAAGAATCATGGATACTCATGAGTACATGAATAGTATGGAACTCAGGACACACAGATTTTGTTCAAAGATACAATTTCTGAAAGCCTGGAGGTCTTTAAAGACAATAAAATAATCCATTAAAGTATTTTTCTTTAATTGTCTGAACAAAAATGTGTTGTGCTCTTACAGGAGACACTTGTAATGTCTGAAGAACATATGAAACCCAGTGCCTTAGAACAAATTCGAATTCAGAGGGAAGGTAACTTTATTTGGAAGTTATAGTGTCCTGAAACTAACCGAACTTGTGGAAAACAAGCAGGCTTCTTTCCCTTGGAAGGCCTTTGGGAAAATATGTCTACAAGTGTCCCTGCGGAGTCAGTATTTCGGAGACAACATAGGAACCACATGTCCTTTTCCTTGCCTGTCCAGCGATGTCTAATGTGGGTGTTCATTGAGCCTGACAACCAGAGTGTCCTTAAAAGCAGCTGATCTCATTCTCTGTGGGCGCTGTGTTCCTCGTTCTCAAAGTCAGAAGTCATGGATGAGTCCAGAAGCTCCAGCCCTGCCCCATGACCCACCTCTCTGCCTGACAGTCTCGGTGAGAGAGCCAGAGCCCTCAGACCCCTGCTGCCATCAAGCAGCGGAACAGCCTCTTTTGTTATCAGACAGCTCCAAGAATGCGGATACAGCAGTTAGCTCACTCTCTTAAGCCTCTTGTGGTTAACATGAATAGCATTCTTTCAATTGCTGCCGATATGAAATATCCTAAGTCTTCAAGTCAACAATTAAAAACTCAAGGTCATATTTTTACAGGAGATACTGAAAATATTTGCATTTGGGAGGTAAAACATTTTAAATTGGAGTGGTATGTGTATTTATTCTGCATTTAGATGTTGTAAAATGAAGTAGAGGTTTGTCAGTTATTCAGGTTTTATGAGGCTGGAGAAAGTCAAGACAGATGATATGCTCCCCAAATAAGATCTATCTATCTATCTATCATCTATCTATCTATCTATCTATCTATCTATCTATCTATCAAGATATATCTATCTATCTATATATATAAAGATATCTATCTATCTATATATATAATTGCAGAGGCTGATTACTTAGAAAATAGTTATTTTTGGTTGTGTAAACCAAAATGAACTTACCTTCTTTATCCCTCAGTTTTCCTATAGAGCATAATTTAGCTCATGAAGATGAGCATAATTTTTACTTCACGAAGTTAGAAAACCCCTCCCCCTCTAACTTTCAGTTTTTAGATCTGTAAAATGAGGTAATACTACTACTTATATAGCCTGTCTCATCCTGTTTATCTGCAGGTATTATAGAAGCATAGCCAAGATGTACTAACATGCTCTCTGGATTTGTTTTCTCAGAAGTTTGTGTTTTCTCCCTTTTTTTTTTTTTAAATCTGTGTCTCCACCAGCCTGAGAACCTGAGAGCCCCACCAGCCCCACCAGGTGTTACACTCCTACCATCTTCCATTAATTCCAAGGACCCTCCATGCATTCTGTGCATACCATTGCATGGCACTTACGCTGAACTGTAATTTCTGATTTACATGACTGACCTGACCATATTTATAACACTATATATATTTTAATACTGAAAGTTCTGGCAGAGTACTTACTTGACACACAGTAATTTCTTATTAAATGCCCATTGAGTCAATCAATCAAATAAATAAGTGAAGTATTTTGTGCACCATTTGATTCTAAATACCTGCCTAATTTCATTTTTTTCTAAAAATTATTGATACGTTAGAACACATGGGAGAAAGATCCATTCATCAGATACTTCTCAATACTGTTTGGAAGAGCAGACATGGAAGAATGCAGGAAACTTGTTTGCATACTGTGTCTGTGCACTGAACTCCCTATTTTGTGTAAAATATATAAGTAATAAATTTGAAAGTAACATGCTAATATCGCCAGATCTTCATGGGTTGATAAATATGTTAGGGTGACCAACATTACATTTGCCAAAGTAGATAAATTTATTCCTTTTAGGAAGGTGAACCGTAGTCCAAGTTAGTTTAGCCACCAGGAAAGAGGTTCTTCCATGGAAGACAGGGTGGGAACAATGCCACCATGGACCAGCAGCAAAGTCTTGGATACAGAGGGCCCAGACCTAGAGAGGTAGGGAAATAATATGTCTTAGTGTGCCCGGGATCATCCTTGTTTATATAGGCTGTTTGAGCATAGTTATTTGTAGCACTCTGTTTCTCTCTTAAAGGTGTTCCAGGTTGGAAAGTAGTTAGAAGGTAGAAAAAAGATGGATTTATCTGCTCATGAGTGCTCTCATCTTATTTCTTTCCCTTGTCTACCAAGGAAGAACAACTCTGACACCACACTAGCTAGACCATTTTGCATCAGGGGGTATTTATTTCATTTTTAACTGGTCTAATATTTCTTGTATCCTTTCTCTTTATAAAATAACTTGGAATAAACTATATCATTTCATAAATTAAATTATGTGAGTAAAATTAATGGTAATTTTACTGAAATCTAACCATGGGAATTTTTTTGTCCTTATTTTTAGTGATTTTGTTCAAACAACTTAGAGCTGAAGTGGAAGCATGCAGACTTTTCCCAGAGATAAGTTCTTCCTGCTTGGCCTTCCAAAATATTAAGTACCTGTAAATTTAGAGGAAAAGTGCAGCAGAATCAGGATAGGCACAAAAAGTAGCATAGAATAATTCCTTTTAGATGGCCATTCCTGTCTAAATTACAAGTTGAGTCTTCCCAGTATAAAGAAACAACTAATTGTGGTTGGCCTCATACATGGTTTGGGCTGAGGTTGGGGAAAGGATAGCCGCAGTAGCTGTAAACTCCGCAGCTAAATCGAGCTCTTTGGGTTCAGTGCACGTGCACAAATGCTCCTGCGAAAATCCTCAAGTTGAAGACTCAGGGTTTTCCCCTTTCATGGGCAACAGTCTGCCATTGAACTGAGAACCCAAAGGCTTTGTCAGGCAGCTGGAGGATTTGTCTGGTACATAGAGAGGAAACAGACAATGGCAGAAGCAGCTCAGATAAGTTTTGGAGAATTTCAAAAATGTGAGGGATCAGAATCAAAGTGTTCTAAGGAAGAAAGAAAAACCTGCTGCCCTTTTCTCATTTTCTTATTCAGACTATAAGCACGAATCTGAAATCCTCTAAGCCTGCATGACTAGCCCTTCCTTACTCCTAGTGGGACACATTTTCAGAAGCTCCTTTTCATCTTCTTTTTTCTTTTTTGCATTTGACTACATGCATTTGCTAATGAGCATATACAGGTAGAGACCTGCAGTCTCAGAACACCTAAAAATTTCCGTTTATCTCAGTCATGTTTTTAATTATCACCACCTGTTTTCCATTTCCATGTATATGAATGTAATCATAAGACCAATATTCTGTAACATATTGGATAATTGCACAAACTGCTGTGTAGGCAGTCAAAATGGAGCTTTTCCCCAGATAGATGGTAAAGACAGATAGTTCTGTGTAAGAGCTTGAAATGTTTGTCTGATGATGGATGAATGAAAGTACGTATTGGGAGTAGCAAAGACTAGTTAAGGGTGTTCACAGGAAAGTGTGGGATGTGCAAGGTTAGATGTATGAAAGAAAACCTACACATCACACATACACATATGCACATCTACATCTCTATCTACACATATACCAATGGCTCCATGGGTGCTCACGAAATTAGTTTCATAATTCATTTCTCAAGACTCTGTTTCCCACAATGTGCACAGGGGAGGCTGAGCCACCATTACTAAAGATTAACTCATCTTCAACAATAGCCTTTTTTTCAAAAGGAAAACAAAACAATAAAGCAATGCTGCAGAGAATAATTCAACCATCCTTATGTTTTCCTTCAGATTCCTCTTTCGTTCTCCACAGTGGCCATTTAAAATATACATGTTCCTTAAATTTATTTACCTATTATCTCCCCTTTCCAAAAGATAACCTGACTTCCCAATTTCCTACTTTCCAGGGAAGGTGGGTGAACTATGATGGGCTCTCCGTCAATCTCTACCCACCAATCTCGGGGCTTAATAGACCACTCCTATCATCTCTCTCTCTCTCTCTTTCTCTCTCTCTCTCTCCCATTGTAATGGAAGAGAAGTAACTTCTTTTAAAGACAAATATCTCATAGTTTGTTCTGGATCTCATTCTCGCTTGCCTTCTTACAGACACCTTCCTCCTTTTATTTCCTCATTCACTTTACAGAAGCTGTTTACTATAAGGTCACCAACACCTTCTTTTTGGAAATTTATCAGCCTATCATACTCGCTTTCTCCAAAATATTTGACACTGCTGATCATTTATTCTTACTTGAAATTCCTTCCTCTGTTGACGTCCATGATACTAGGATACCATGATCCATGTATGTCATGTATATGCAAGCGTGTGTGTGTGTGTGTGTGTGTGTGTGTGTGTGTGTGTAGCCCCTTCTCTTGTAAATCTTTTTGTCTATTTGGAGAATTCAGAAAAAAAAAATAAATTCTTTGATAAGTTAGAAAGTAATAAGTGTTAAGGGAAGAAGTAAAGCAAGGGAAAGACAGGAAATGCTGGAGTTGAGGAGACTCAAATTTTAAATAGAGTGGTCAGAAAAGGCCTCACATTAAAAGAGAGAAAGAGAGCAAGCCATGAAGCTGTCTGTGGAAAGAGCTTTTCAGGCAGGGGGAGCACCTGATGCAAAAGTGCTGAGGAGGGAGACATTAGAAGTTTTCTAGTAAAGGAGTGACCTAGTCTGACTCATATTTTAACAGCATCACTCTAGCTGCTCTGTTAAGAATAGATAATAGTGGGACAAGAGCAGAAGCTGGGATGCTAACTGGGACGCTACTATAATAATATGTTGTAAGGGAAATAGTTGTGTCTTAGGTGGGGTGGTAGCAGTAAAAAAAGTATTTGGAAGTGCTCACATGCTGTATAGCTGGAGGTCAAACAAGTAGATGATGAAGTGGTGGTGGGGGGATGAGAGAGACAGAGAGACAGAGACAAAGAGACAAGGAGACAAAAAAGTATGACATCAAGTCTTTGACCTGAGCAATTGAAAAGATTAAGCAAAATAAGTAAGACTGGGAATAGAACAGATTTGAGGGGAAAGATTTTAAACAACTTAAAAGGTCTGAAAGTTTACACCAAGCTAACAAATTGGCCTGGCAGAAGACAAGGAACTTACGGCAATAGTGGTAGCCAAATCATGTCATGTCATGTGCAGAGGAGTAAATAATTTATTATATTTTCTTTAAGAATTCCTGTAGGATTAAAAATACCAGATTGCATAATGTGCATATTTGGAGCCTGGAACTACTGCAGCTAATTTATTGCTGTAACTGATCAGTAACTACTAATTTAAGAGCAGCCAGCCTGAAACAGGAGTAACACCTGGCGTGGGTGTAGAGACTATAGAATATGATGGAGGAAGTGGAGTAGAAGCTCGGAGCAAATTATTTCTAGAGCTTATATATGTCTGGAAGATTTTCTTCCTTCTTTTCTAGTAAAACTTCCATGAATAAATTTCCTTAATTATTTAACCCAGTTTGAGTTAGACTTTCTGTTGGTTTCCTCCCAAAGCATTCTAACAGATAGCTATCTATCTATCGATTGATCAATTGATTGATGCCAGAAATGGGTACTCACCACATTTCAACGAAATGCAAGACCAGGCATTTCAATGTGGAATTTGCTGAGTAGAGGAGATAGGAAAGAGAGCAGTGAGGGCCCCTTTTATTCCAGAGTAGGAAGTTGGCAATCTTTGTTATATGAAGCAAGAAAGGTGCCTAGGTTGCGGTTTTATGTGTTGTTATTAAGACTTGATGAAGCTGTAGCTTTAGGCAACTTGATAGGTCATTTCCTCCACCTGCAGAAAGATCCTGTAAAAAAGAGACAAGTCTAGGCTTAAGGTGGCATGTCTGAAAAAGTATGTGTTGAGTGTCTACTTTGCCAAGCAGTGTCCTCATCAGTGGGCATACCCATCCACGGATCTTACATTCTAATTCATACACATATGCTACTAGAAAAAAAATTACCCAAAATAGGTAGTGACAAGTTGTTAAAGATAAATAAAGCAGAAAAAGGGGATAGAAGATGATGTGTGCTGCTATTATTAAAGATAGGATGACTAGGACATCTGAGGGAAACTTCCTGGGCAGAGATTTCAGCAAGCATAAATTCCTCAAGGCTGGAGTGTGCCCGGTATTTCAAAGAATAACAAACTAGATGTTCAGGATGGCAGAAGCACAGTGAGCATGGGGGTATAGGATCAGAGGAGACGCACCAAACCACGTGGGAATTTAAATGAAGTTATGGACATTAGAATTTGTTTATATGGTGATGGGACCCACTGGAGAGGTTCAAGCAGAGGAATGACATGATTTCATTGAAATCTTAGAAAGATGGCTCTGGTTGATGATTGGCACATGATCGTTTGAGAGGGGATAAGAGAGGAAATGCAAGACCAAGTTAGGAGACTACAATGGTATCTACAGCAGAGATAGTGGTGGATCGATTGGACCATCTATGGGCTGGCAGTGGATGGGGCAAGAAGTTTTCCAATGTAGGAAATATTTTTAAGGTAGAGCTGACAGACTGCCTTATGGATTAGGTATGAAGTGTAAGAGAAAAAGACGAGTTAAAGATACATATTGCTAGAGAGTTCACTAATCTAATATGGAATCTTGTAGGGATAGAAATGTCATATTCTCTACCTCAAGCCAAGATTGACAACAATAGATGCAGGGAGTTGGGGAATTAAGCAGGAAATGAATGAGATCAGGCTTCTTCCAAGCTTCTCTTGCTAAGCGTATTTTTGCCAAACAAAGGAAACAGTCACACTGGGAAGACAAAGATAGGGGTATAGTATTTAGGGGTATCCTAAATACTATTAGGACCTCTGTCCATAAAGGTATTTTTTCAAGTATCTTCAAGGCACAGGCCAAGAATATGGTTGAAACCATTAAACAAGGGGCTGTGAGGTAGGCTGAGTACAGAGATATACTCAAGGAAGACAAAAATGCCTAAATTCATGAAGCCCTGAACCGACAAGGGAGTTGGCTTTGATACTAGCCCATGGAATTGATCACAAGCACGTAGACCCAAAGCAAATAGACCAGCAGCCTACCAAATTTTTAAGTGAGCTGTACTGCCAAATATCCCCTATGACTGGCCAAAAAGGGCCTGTATTTCTCAAACCTTAAGATAATCCCAAGGATCCAGGAATCACATAAACAGGAAGTGGGCTGCTCCAGTGGTCAGCTCCAGAAATTGCATCCTTTCCAAAATTTCTCTCCATGGGAGACAACAGACAAGGAAAATCCATTCATTGCATAGACCCCGGGGCCTTCTTATTAGTCGACCAAGGAATGCCTTCCATTGCCAGGGCAGGTTGTTCTTGTTATTTATGGCCAGAAGATTAAAATATGTGCCATGTACTAGTGATTTCTGTGTGTTTCTCACTGATCTGTTTTTCAAATGAAAATTTTGTTTCATTTATCCAGTTCTCTACTAACTTTTGTTAATGGACGTGTTGGGGATCTATTACATATTATCTTGGTCTGTGTTTCCCAGAAGGGAGAACCTGAGGCAAGAGCATATGTGCTAGTACTTTAGGAAGATGTGCAAACCACAGAAGCCAGATTGAGAGGCAAGGGAATTGCATCAGGTAAGAAGAGAGAGCCAGTAATAAGGTTACATTATTGGGTTGGCTGCTGCCAAGTGCTTAAGTGCTAAGTGCTTATCTCACAAGATCATCTTCTGTGGAGCCAGATAAAGTGTGTCTTAGGACAGTACATAGGTGAGGTGGAAGGGTGGAGGCAGACAGAAGGAAGAGTTTTTTATTAGCTCTTGTGTCCCAACACTTGAAAGTTTACCCTTTGGGGTTCTATACTTTTGTACCTCTAGGCTGTGTGTGTATGGGCACCAAGTGAAGCTCTATGGTATCTGATACCCCAGGATCAACAGAGATGCCACAAGGCAGGAGGTGATGTGAGGTGGTGCCACATGCCACCTACATCAAGTTGGTTGAACCCCACTTACATATGGTATGGTGATAGTAGCAGAAAAGAAGAGGCAAGTGAGGCTGAGAGTATTCGAAGCAGTCTATAAGAAGGGTCTGGTGAGGAGACTGGCTGGGTCTGATGAAGGAGACTACCTATTATGTAGTAATAGGTAGTATAGGATTACATAGTAAACCCAGACTCAAAGTAATCCTAGATTACTAGACTCTTGGAGTCTAGGATTACTGTTATGTCTAGTTATGGATTCACTACGTGAGAATTTGACTTGTCTGTGTTTTTGGAGGGGATTCATGTAATTTATGTAATACATTTTTTGAAAGCATATGTACAGAAACATGATACAAATGAATGTGGTATAACCAAAGACTACACTGTAGCTGTCTTCCCAACAATGATTACACCTGCACCCACCATTGTAATTTTTGTAGCCTTGACTCCCACTTCCTTTTCCAGGGGTGAGCAGAATTACGGTAGCCTGATCAATATTGTCTCAACCCCTTTGGGACCACAATGATTGGCTCATGAATGTTCAGGAATCCAAGGCCAACACAATTCAACCTCACAACAAATGGTCAAGACTTTTGTTATAAAGGAATTGTTCTGAACTCTATGTTTTGCAGAGGTGAGACCTGGAGCTGCTGTAGCCCTTTGTTAAACATAAAGGAAGGTAGTCTAAGGATGAAGCCAGCTAACAGAGAAGCACATAAATGAAGATATAGCAGAAAAACATGGTTAATGTCTGAAACACACTGTGCCTGAAAACTAGGCTACAGCTTACATGAAGCAATAATTCTCTCTATTGTTAAAATAGTTTTAATTTTCCTTTTTTCTTGTAACAAAAAACATTCTAGCTGATATATTCATTGGTGGGTCAAAGCTGAGGACAATTTTGCCTGGGTTATACATTTCTAAATAGTGTATCTATGGAGTCATAATAGTAACTTAGCTTAACCGTAAGTGTGTGGTGGAGGACCTTTGCAAACCAGATTCAATCAGGGAGACTAGCATATAGGCTTTTAATATAGTTGCAAGGAAACACCACCAGGATATGCTCTAACTACATGTGGTATAACTAAGTCAACAAAATTGTGACTATATAAAGAATGTGTTGTCAGAAGAGATAGGAGCAGCATGGGACCTAGAAATGGTAGTTTCTAAGGAAAAATGATTTTTAGTGTTTACCCAGTACTGAGCATGGATATGAAATACTGGGTCATGAGCACTCTCATCCCCAAAATGATATATCAGGACTTTCAAAGAGTCATCACACTAATCCATTTCTCTTTGCTCAGATTCTATGCTTTTAAAACAGCTTTGAGGAAAATAAACTACAAACTTATTGGAAAGAAATATCTTTCAGTGCAGTTTTTTTCTGGCAGAGCAGCTGTAAAATTAAAGCTAAAACTTAGGCAAATCAAAACAAAGACAGAATATCTTTTTAATTGGGTAGTTTCACATATACTAATTAGTTCCAATGCACTAGAGGAATGGTAATATTTTGGCATCTTTCAAAAGCTAGTACTTCTAGATGTTTATCATATCACCATGGAATTTAATCTTCAACAATTTTAATAGTGTGTGATAAATGGAACCCATATTGTTACAACTCTGATTTGGTAATGAGTGTATTCATCATCATCATCAACATCATCATCTTAAATCTGGAAGAATACTAATGTTGGTGATGAATAAGACATACACAATTATCTTCTCCATTATATATGCCTATGATAAGTGCCTCAAGTGTGTCTACATCACATTTCAATATACTGCATATATGTGCTTAATAAATATCTGTAAAACTTTTGGAGAGATGGCTTAACAGGTGAATGGCAAAAATAAATGAATTGTTAAACGTGGAATAAACCAAAGCAAAACAAGATCTTAACATGTAGAATTATAAAATTTACTAAATGCCTTTACATATATTATCACATTGAATCTGTGTAACTTGTATGGTCGGTATCATTATTCCCACATTATAGATGAAAGTGAAACTTGAGATTCATAGAAGCACACAGCTAGTGATTAAGAGGGTTAACCTTAGAATCAGACCACTGGCATTGAATCTTAATTCATTCACTTACTAATTGGACCCATGCCACAGCTGTCTCACCTATAAATGGGTAATAATAATGATGTTGAGGGAGTTAAAGGAAACAATTCATGTAAATGCATAGGGATATGGTAATCATTAAGTAAATAAATGGTAGCTATTAGTGTTGTTTTTGTCACAAGGTAATGTTCTGATCAAGAAAAACTAAGAGGAATATAATGAAAACTAAAATGGCATCTTATGGAAATACATTGGACCCGAAATAAAAAAGCCATTGGGGATCTTTTGCGTCTCTGTTTGTGGCCACAAGTTCTTTAATTTTGTTTCTCTCTGTATGTCCATCCCATTGCTTTTCTCTGCAGAAGAAATCTCTCTCCCAACTCATCAGTAGCAAATGACCAAGGTGCCAGTCTCTTACCTCTGTATGGTCTTTTCTATAGAAATATACAAGTATTCCTTTAATTTAAGTATTCATCATCTGACTAAGATTTCTCGGTGCCTCTAAATTGAGCTCTTCAATTTGAGAATTCCGTTGTTTTTCAGCATCCAATAGACTCCAGACTTAGACCAATCAGAAACAGTTGGATGATCTTAAGTTCCCAGCACAGGCACAGAGACCCAAACCTTGTCCAAGACTTTTCTTTCTCAGGGAAGGCAATGTGAGAGAGCTGGGCAATACCTCAAAACATTACTTCAGCAAATTACTGGGTACTGAAAAACAAATGGTTTCCAGTGGCTCTCATTCTGGCCATCTTGATTTCCAAGTGATTCCTATCATTTGATTCCATTCTGCTTTCACATACTACTATCCAATTTCATAATATGCATTTCTAAAACTCCTTTTTTGATGGCATACAGACACAGTAAAAGATCACCAATTTGTTTAGTGGTTCAGACAAAACCTGTGCTTCTGACAGAGAGCTCAAAGCTTAGCTACTTGCATTTTTTATTCTCAAATTGGTGCTGAGTCAATCCTATCATCTTGCAGAGTTGGTTTTACCTTTCCTGGACTCATCTCCAGGCAAGCCTCTGCAGCAGCACAATCACCCTTCTTTGCTCACTATTGCTGTTGTTAGTACCATTATGCGAAAACCCAGTAGACAAAGCAATGGTGCTGGTCTATCATTATTCATTAAAATGTTGTTACTAGCACTGAATGACTTTCCTACCTGTGAAAATTTTTTTTTCTTTTCGCTTTCTGACATTCCTACAGTGTTGATGTGCTTCCATTGAGAAACATTAAGTAAAGACTTGGGTCTGTGATTATTATTCTTCTAAAGTATTAAATAAATATAATTTCTGTCAGAAACTTCAGCAAAATAAATTCAACACCCACATAGAGCTGCATATTTTAATTTCACTGGAAAAAGAAGACATTAGAGTCTATCTGTTAGACTGATTAATCTCCAAATACTGGGCCTATGTTATTCTCTGAATATTATGAAACTTCAGTAGTTGCTTTTCTTTGAATACTAGAGTATTATCCTGTTTTTTTTTTTTTTTTTTTTTTTTTGAGATGGAGTCTCGCTCTGTCTCCCAGGCTGGAGTGAAGTGGCGCGATCTTGGCTCACTGCAAGCTCTGCCTCCCAGGTTCAAGCCATTCTCCTGCCTCAGCCTCCCCAGTAGCTGGGACCACAAGTGCCCGCCACCACGCCCGGCTAATTTTTGTATTTTTAGTGGAGATGGGGTTTCACTATGTTAGCCAGGATGGTCTTGATCTCCTGACCTCACGATCTGCCCGTCTCAGCCTCCCAAAGTGCTGGGACTACAGGCATGAGCCACCGTGCCCGGCCTAGAGTGTTATCCTTTTAGAGGAAGCAGTGTCATCTTCTTGAACCATTCTGACTGATTATTCTTTTATTCAAATGACTTGCATGAGTCTACATATGACTGGTTTGATGAATTTTATCTCTGTATTGACCAACTGTTCCAATAAACTGCCTGAAATTTGTTGGTTGTTTTAGTGCTGTGTAGAGAAAAACAATGTGAAATCTTTCAGCACCCACTTCTGTGGGAGTGACTCATTCCCTTAACCATAAACACAAGGAGGTTTATTGAGATGGTGAGGAAATAAAAGAGCTTAAAGGGAGAAAATGAGAATAAACAAAGCTCTTAAAATTGATTACTTTGTCCAACTAAAAATAGCCAAATAATCAAATCATATTTTTGCCCAAGTCGTTCTATCCAAAGTCCCAAATTTAGAAAAAAAATTGGACAAAGCTAGTGTACATCATAGGGTCATGCTTGAGATAATTAAATATATGGGCAATTGGAAAGGAAAAGAGCTAAATGACATGCCAAATTTCTGGCTCCAGTTTTAATAACCCATTTATGACTTCCTTGACTTGTGATTTTATGTAGCCTCTAATCATAGCTTATCTCAGACATAAATTTCTATAAAATATTTGAAGTTGTTTAAATTTGTTATCTGTTTTCACTCTTTTTGGGTCCTTTGAAACAATTCTTGGTAAGGTCACCTGTATGCACTGTGTTATTAAATCTGATGCACATTTTCAGTTTATCTTCCCTGGCTTCTGTAACTCATCATGCTTTCATTTTTCCTCCCATTCTGGCTGTTCTTTCTTGACATCCTATTTTAAGCAACAGGCCCTTATTGGATTTTTAAACATTGGTATTCCTCAAAGCCAAATCCAGGGTCTCTTCTTCTTACTCTATGCTGTACTCTGTAGACAAATCTATGACTTCAAT
Organism: Pongo abelii; assembly: GCF_028885655.2. Classification (NCBI taxonomy): domain Eukaryota; kingdom Metazoa; phylum Chordata; class Mammalia; order Primates; family Hominidae; genus Pongo; species Pongo abelii. The sequence continues at coordinate 30,740,793 of NC_071985.2, read as the reverse complement.
TACTATGAATTTTCTCAAGTTTAGATCCCTCAACTGAGTCCTGATGTCTTAGTCAGTGTGGGCTGCTATAACAAATACCACAGACTGGGTGTCTTGAACAACAATTACTTATTTCTCGCAGTTATGGCTGCTGGGAAGCCTGAGATCAAGGTACCAGAAGATCCTGTGTCTGGTGAGGGCCTGCCTCCTGGCTTGTCAATGGCTGCCTTCTCACTGTATCCTCACATGGGAGAGAGAAAGAGAGAGAGAGAGAAAAAAAAAAAACTCTATAGTATCTTTTCTTATAAGGGCACTAACCCCTTAATGGAGTCTCCTTCCTGACCTTATTGTCTCCAAAAGTTCCATCTTCAAATACCATCACTTTGGGGATTAGGGCTTCAACACATGAATTTTGAGGAGATGCAAACATTCAGCGAATAAAATCTAGTATATCTAATTTCCGACTCAAAATCTCCACTAGGATGTCTCTCAGGCCCTTTAAATTCAACCATCTAAACCTAACCTCCTAGTTAGGATTCAGGGAGGATGGAGGCTTAAATGGGCCTCAACTCTTCTCTACTTATATCACCAGCTAATCCACATGTCCATACCTAATTAACTTCTGCATGTAGCAGGTTGGCAGACAGTGGGGGAGAGAATGGTTTCTGAGGTACATAGAGTTTTGGAGAAGAGATCTGACACTTTCTTTTGTTTGGTTTTGACAGGAGCTGGGGCCTTTCATCAGAGAGCTCTGCAGTGAGGATCAGACGCAATTGGTGTGAATTATGGTGAGATTTTGGACACAGAGGTCTTGGGAGGAAAGGTGACAAGGGCTCACAGGAGTGTGGTATTTTCTCCGGCTCCTAAAGAACTGAGGAACATCTGAAAGGAAGGTGAAGTTCTTGCTGCCTGTGAGGTATGTAAGTATGAGTTTCTTTGGCTGAGGAGGCTGGACAGCAGACAGGATTTCACTCAGTCTCTCCACAGAGGTCAATGACTTGTGTGATACCGTGGTACCTACCCATGGGAGGAGTGGTTATTGCCACCTCTGAGTCTAACCCTGTTGGTCTGAAAAAGGTTCTGTTTCTGAAGTAATTTAAAGACCAGAGAGGGGGGAACAATCAACATGAAAAACACAGCTGGACCAGAACTGCTGGAGAAAATAGAAAATGAACAAATAAAGGAGAATATTCAGGAAAAGTTCAAAGCAGATTTTCTGAAACAACAACCACAAAAATCCCAAACTCAGCGATTTTTAAACTCAAATAATATAGTCCATGAAGATGAGAATGATCACTACTGAGACTTAAATTAGTAGTCTGAAAAAATACACAGGGGTGGAAATATTGAGGGAAAAAGTAAGAGAACTTGAAATTTGGTCTGGAGACCTAAATATGGAAATAATAAGAGTATCAGAAGGCTAAAAAATGAACTTTAAAGTTTTATTGAATAACTCAACAGTTTAAGCTACATTTAATTTTTGTCTATACTTTAAACAAATTACTATATTATATTTGTGTATAAATAGAAAAATAAACCAGAGAACCAAATGGAAAGTCTAGTGATAGATCCCAGACTATATATGTGATTTTAACATGTGAGAAGGATGGCATTTTCAATACAATAGAAAAATTGTGCTTTATTTAAGAAATGGAGCTAGTATAACTGGCTCTTTCTATAATAAAATCATGCTGGATCCCTACTTTATACAAGAATAAGTCCAGATGGAGGAAATATTTAAATTTAAACAAATAGAACAATAAAGGATGTTAGGAGAAAATATAGGAGATGACTTGTTCAATTTAAGATATGGAAATAATTGAGACCATGACAGAAAACTCAGAAGTTATGAAAGAATTAGGGTAATATTTTGACTTTATAATATTAAAATAATGTAGAGCAAAATATATAAATAATGATAGATTTAGAAAAACAATACAACGCAAATAAAGAAAAATTTAATAGCCATAATGCATAGTCTCATAAACTGATTTTTTAAAAAAAACAAAAGATATTAATAAGAATTTTATAGAAAAGAAAATCCAAGTGATCAACAAAATGATTTTCAAGCCCTCTGGTAAACAGGGAAATAAAATTTAAAGAAACAATGAAAATATAACTTTTTACCAACCAGTCTAGCAAGAACTAAAAACAGTGATAAATGCTAGTGATGGTGAAGTCTTTCATGCAATGCTATTAGAAATACAAGTTGCTTCAGCCACATTGGAATATATGCTGATATTTACTAAAATTATAAGTAACATACATTTGAACCAGCATTAGCATTCTCACTTTAAAGATTTAGTGTAGTCCCACTTTTGAAGATGAAGTTCATGAACATAAAAAATCTCAGGAAGTAAGAATAGCTATATAAGGATGTTTGAAGTTCGAGGAGGTGGTGGCTAAGCTGGAACTATTAATCCATATGTGGCTTCTCCAGCATAGCAGTTTCAGTGGGACCAGTCTTGTACACAGTGGCTCAGGGATGTGTGTGTGTGTGTGTGTGTGTGTGAGAGAGAGAGAGAGAGAGAGACAGACAGACAGAGACAGAGAGAGAGAGAGAGATTTCAGAGACATAAAGTAAGGGCTTCCAGTCTCTGAAAGCCTGGCTTCAGAAACTGGCTCAGAATTACTTTGATATTCTATTTGTCAGAATAGTCACAGAGGTCACTGAGTATCTTAGTTATCTATTGCTGTTTAACACTATCATCACAAATTTAGCAGCTTAAGACAACAGAGAGTTATTATCTCACAGGTTTTGTGGATCATGAGTCCAGGCATGGCTTGGCTAGGTCCTCTGCAAGCCTGCCACCCAAGTCTTGTCCAGGGCTGAGTTCTCATCTAAAGGTCAGACTAGGGAAGGAGTTGTTTCCAAGCTCATATGGTAGTTGGCAGAATTCAGGTTCTTGTGGGCTGCTGGACTGAGGAACTAGATTTCTTGCTGGCTGTTGACCAGAAGTCATCCTCAGTTGTCTGTCCTGTGAGCCTCCCCAACATGGCTGCTTACTTCATCAAAGATAGCAAAGGAAGGTGTCTGCTAGCAAGTCCAGTGTTGCAATCCTACATAATGGAATCATTTTGCTGTGTTCTAATGGTTGGAACAACATCACTGATCCATCTTACTCTCAAAGGAAAGGTGTTACCCAGGGGTGTGAATGCCAAGAGGTGAGCATAGGAAGGCCATCATAAACACTGCTCACTACATTCAGATTCAAGTGGAGGAGGCTAATTCTTAATGTCCATGGGAGGAGTGTCAAATAATCTGTGGCCTTCTTTAAGCTGCCACAGGTATTTATAGCCCTGTATAATATGGCCTTTTTAGACTCTTAACTTTTCGTGTTTCTATATCTTCTTTTGTGAATTATTCTTCAGGCTATCCATCTTTCTATCTGTCCACTCAACCGTTTCTTTCTAGAGTCTTACTACTAATCAGTCCACTCATTTATTCCTTCAATATATATTTATTAAGTGGCGATTATTGAGGCTCTAGGGATAAATCAGTGAGTGAAATGAAGCCTTTGTTCATACAGCACACAATCCAAAGGTAAAAAACAGAAAATCAACAACTAAATGCTTAATAAACCAGGTGGTGATACAGTAAGTGAAGTGGAAAGCAACAATAGGGAGGCTAAAGAATAGTTTATATGTGCTGCCCTGGTATGAATATTAATAACACTCAATGTATTCTTGAAAGTTCTCAATGTGGACAATAAATTATACAATCACCTTAGCAATGCGTAGGGGAAGGAGTCATTATTTCCAATAGTTTGGATTCACAGGGCTCTATCACAAAGTAACATTCAAGACATCACTGGATGAACTAAGGAGCGAGTTTTGTTTATGTCTGGGGGTAGAGTTCCAGGTAAAGGGAACACCTGGAAAGGACTGGAGATAGGAGTGCACTGGTGTGTCTGAAGAATGATGAGAAGGCCAAAATAGCTGGGGGACAGTGAAGGAGGCTGACATTAAAAGATGAGGTTGAGGAGCCAGTGTAGGAGGTGATGACATGGTGCCTCCAAGGCCATTACACAGACTTTTATTTAGGGCGATTTGGCAGCCTCTGGGGCGTTTCAAGGAGGGGGATGATGTGGTCTCACTCATGTTTTAACAGGCTCCTTCTGATTGCTGGGCAGAGAATAAGTCATAGAGAGACAAGACAAGGGCAGGAGCAAGGAAGCCTCCCAGGAAGCTACTGAAATAATTAACGAAATAAATGAAAGGAGGCTACTGAAATAACTAAAGAAAGGGACAAAAGCAGACTATTGAAATGATGCAGTCTTGGATCACTGTTTGAAGCCAGCAAAAGCTAGCTAGTTTCTGAAGGTAGAATTGAAAGGATGATGCAATTGATTGGATGTGGGATGGGAGCTAAAGACAGGAGTTGAAATGTCTTCAAGGAAAGAAGTCTTTTCCTGGGAAAAAGGCTATAGAGAGAACAAGTTGGGAGGGAAATCAAGAGGCAATGTATAGGTTATTAATTTTTGGGTGTCTAATGGACTTTTCTAGTGCTTCTAGAAGACAGATTCTGGGTCTTCACAGCCTCAAAATTTACCAAAATTTTTGTGGTCATTCTTTTAGATCTTCCCATCCCCTTATTCCTCTGGCTCAGCTATCATCTTCTAATGGGGGAAGGTGAGGAAGAAAAAGCCTACTCTCTTTGCTACTCCTTCAATGTGTTCTTCCTCTCCTCAGGAATTTCCCACATTATCTTCCCACAAATTATCTAAGATTTCTTAAGACCATAAACTTTTAGGGAAAAGTCCAGAAAGACTTCTGGTTACTTTGGCTAGCACCCTGCCTTTTATTCTTCTGGAGAAAATGAAGTACAGCACTCAAAATATTCTCCAGCCACAGTAATATTACACAGCATGTATTAAGAGTGTATTCCATTTCAGACCTGTGCATTATTTCATTCAATTATCTCTGTAACTCTTTGAATAAATTCTGGTAGTGGCTCTTCCTATATTGTGATTTTTGGAAGTTTTCCTAAGTTTGCTAAGTCTCTACTCCCTTGATTGTTAAATGGAAGGTATCTCGATCCCCTCAGGGTTGCTGTGAGAATGATAAGTGCTGTTGGGTCTAAAGTCCTCAGCAGAGAATCTGACATTAGATGCTTCTTGCATGGTAGTTCTCTAGTTTATTTGTGACAAAGGTTGTGTTTCTTAAATGAAGTAGATAACATGTTTAATTAATAAAAAGGTGATTATAGAAAATGAATTATCAACATTCTTATTATTTAAATATAGTTTGAGAAACAAAAGATAGACAACAGTTCAAAAACCTTATGTTAAGTGACTGTTAAATGCTATAGTCTGGAGAAGAAAGCACCCACCAGGCTGTAGTGTGGGAAGTACAGGAAGAGAAAGTGAAGGGCTTTTAGGCACAGGATATTGAGTAAACCAAGATGTGGAGAAGGGATTGTGGATGATTTGTTTAGGGAGCAATGGATAGACTGATTTGACCAGAGTGGCATTTTCAAAGAAGGGAGCATGAGACATGAGGTTTAGAAATAATAAAAGGGACCAGATAATTGATGGCATTTAATGCTGGATGAAGGCTTCAGATTTTCCTTAATGGGAAATAGAGTAGTTATGAAAGGCTCTTGAGTCAAGGATTGATAATCACTTATAGAACATATTTATGAAGTAACTATGAAGAGTTCAGAACTCTGCATTAATCATGCAAGGAGACATCAGAAAAGCTTCACTTGGCTGTGATATTTCGGTTTGACTGGATGGAGACAAAGTGAAAATAGGGATCCCAGTCAGGAAACACACACACAAGAGGTGAGGCTTGAGCTGATTAGGGCTGAGTGAGGAGGCCAGGAGTAGCAATTAGGAAGGAAAGAATAGCTGTCAGACACACTGAAAAGCACAAGCTGACAGCAGTTGTAGGGTGAATGGACGTGGTGGAAGAGAAAGCAGAAGAAGGGTGTCATGGACAATGTCAAGGTATTTAGCTTTAGTGATTGATAGAATCATTGCAGACAGAAAAAGGGAACTTAGGAAAAATTGGTGCAGACAGGGAGATAAACTCTTACTGAGGTGATAGCTTTCTGTAGTAGATGATAATTAGGAAGAGGACAAAGGGTTTTATTTTTATCTACACACAGAATGTTTTCAGTAAAATAAGAAAGCATGGTTTTATACGTTAACAAAAAAATGTACATGTGCCATATTCACAAATTTGCTTATGTGTTAAGATTTGGATTTGGATTATCACTAAAATTTATGATTTTAAAAGAACACATTTTATTTTCAGAGCACATTTTCACCCAAATAATCTAGCTAATCCTGCTAATCATAGACAATGATTAGTATGGTCTTGGAAATGCCACTGCAAAATTGATAGTCCCTCCTGCTCACCACAACCTCTACATTACAGATCTGCCCAGACAGATATACACTTGGTTTAAACATCAGACATTTAATTACAAAATAAAAATCCCTAGAAAGGGAACCTGAGAATCACGTGAGAGTTAGAGGGAATCTTAGTGATTATCAAGTGCTGGTCCATACCAGCAGCTTTGTTTTTTGTTTTTTCATATTGTTTTACTTGTTCATTTGTTTGTTTTTAGTCTAGATGGGTTCTAATCACAGAATTCTCTTCCCACACAGATCCCCATTCAACAAATTATGGCTTACCCTTCAGCGTAGTTTCTACTCCCTTTATATGGCCTCTGTCTGTTTCTGCTCTGCCAAACTGTAGTTTTTTATTAGCCTAAACTCCCCGGACTGCAATTGTCTCTCTGCACATACCTGGTGAACTGTTCAGCTATTACTTTTCCAATACAGAAATGGCCTTAACTTAGAGGGTTATGCCTCCTTTAAAGGGAAGGAAGAAAAGTAAGATAAAGGGAATAAAAACTTTATCCATTTCAGAGGCATTTTAATAGCCTTTAAAAAGTCTTTAGACTTTCTTTGATATATGTGTAGCATTTAGTTTTGTCCTTAGCTCTTAAATGCATTTAGAGAAAGGAGAATGTATTCCTTGTTTGTGAAAAATCACAAAGAACAAAATATATTTGCACGCTGTTATCTTGACTCTTTAGTTTCCCCAAGAAGTTGGGGTATAAATAACCCAAAAATTTTAGTACTGGGGGTGGATTGAGTTTGTTAAAAGTGGCAACAGGTGGAAAGCATGCTCTAGCAGTTAAACTGAGTATAACCATGTTCCTTAAATTTCCAATGAAAATTCCATATGCATATTTGATCATTTTAAATGTGGTGGAATTTTTGACTGGCTCAGAGATGACTCGAGAGAGGAGGTAAATTATGTGTTTTATGATTTTTTTAAAAAAATTAGTATTAGTTTGATTTGGAGTAAAGGATGGGATAAGAAAAATACTAAGTGTTTTTCAGCGTCATGGTCGTATTACTCAGAAATGCCATGCAATGCGAATCTAAAAGCATTACCAAAATGATTATTTCATTTTTAATGTGGGTTAGCTTGGGCTAAATGGCTTTTTTGTTGGATTCTGCCCTCCCCCTTTCCTTGGCTTCTAGGGCCAAATGTAAAAAGAAAACTAAATTCAGAATTAGGATATAAAAGGGAAAAAATGCAGATAAGTTCCTGGCATCAGCTGCCTCAGAAATGCAGGCCAGGGAGTGCTTTGCATTTTGTTCAGAAGATTTGGAAGTGAACCTAAATTTCAGAGATGCCTACCTCTGGGAACCAAAGCACCAGGCAAAGGAATCTGCCAGTGCTTGGAAAAGATGATGAGTGGAGCCAAAAACATTTTTCCTGTGGTATGGTACAGGGTTGTTCAGTGTTGCCCACCCACACTGCCATCTCCCACACACACCATTGCAAACTTTCTCAGGACTTGAGCAGATTCAAAACTGGGCAGGGCCCTTTCCTTTGGCAGAGGCAAAAACATAAGCTGAGGTGCTTTCTGGCTTCTGGAAGCAGCACGGCTTGATGATTCACAGTTGATGTAAGATTTAGAAGGGGCTCATCTTTTGAATGAGGGGTATAAACTGTGTATGCTTTCTGCAATTGGCAGGGGTGATGGGTGGGGGTCAAGGGATAAGACAGTGAGCAAGAAAAGTTCCCTCTTGGTTGCTTGGTTTTGACCTGAATTTGCATGGGGACCTTGAGAAAAACTAACCTGTGGTGCCTCAGTTTCCTGGTGCATGATGTCACTGCTTCTCTGAAGGAAGCCTGCAGAATAAAGCCTGGGTTAAAATTCCCCTCCATTTGTTGTTTATTTTCTCTTCCTGTTTGTGCTTTTATCCTGCATCCCTGTGTGGCTGTAGGGATTTGGTTTTGGGAGGAAGACAAGGAACCACATTAAACAAAAAGATGGGGAAAGGTGTGTTGCCAAGTTTAGAACCCATTCAACTGTGCGGGTTTGGAGTTTTCCAGCAACCTCCTGCCTCTTGAGCTTTCAGTTTGTTTATTCTTGGCAAAATGTAACTTCCTGTTTTTAAGAAAACCAGCCTATAAAATGCTTGAAAAATATTCTTGGACATCAAAACACCCTTCCCAAACAATATTTTGATGATTTAACATGTAAATGAGTCAAAACAATGTGAGCAACATTTCCTATAAAGTACGCGTGGGTTTTAGAAATTAAGAGGGTAGTGCTTAGCTAAACATACTTTGGTTATAGAAGATCAAAAACATTTGAAAACCAGTTTGAGATGTTTGCTAAGTCTAAAATGAGGCCAAGTCCAACCAATCTCAGCTGAAATGCAAGCAAACAATTTATTATTAAAATAGCTCACGGATGTGATTCCTCTTCCATCTCTGGGCTTGTGACTCTTGCAGCCGAAATAATCTCCATGAAGTAATTGTAATAATGTTTATGAGCAATCATGGGACCAGAGCTCTCAGCTCATCCATGGAAGTGAACAAATGACTTGAAAGACCAAGCACCTCAATGTCTTGGCTCACTTGTTTTTATGTTTAAGGTTATGTGATATTCTCTATCACTGCCAATTGAATGGTTTTTATGTTTTGTTTTTTTGGTCAGATGAGAGCAACATATCTTCAACTCTCAGACTCCAATACTCAAGTCTCTACGTCTACTTCTAGGTTCAGAAGTTGAGAAGGTTAACATCCTGCTGGGATGGATTGCTCCTCAGATATGTAATTTCTCCCAGTCAGGACTCTGTATGTGCATGGGTGTATTAGGAAGTAAACAAATTCCATTTTATCCCCAACAAGACATCCTACAGAGCAACCACAGTGACAGCCATAGGTGTCAGTAGATTTAAGTTCTGGACTAATCCATAGATTTTATTAAACATCAACTATAAATATGTTATTATAATAGGCAAAACTCTGAATAAAAAAAATAGGAATAAGAGGCAGTCTTTGGGCCAGGCGTGATGGCTCATGCCTGTAATCCCAGCACTTTGGGAGGCCGAGGCGGGCGGATCATGAGGTCAGGAGATCGAGACCATCCTGGCTAACACAGTGAAACCCTGTCTCTACTAAAACACAAAAAATTACCCAGGCGTGGTGGCGGGCGCCTGTAGTCTCAGCTACTCAGGAACCTGAGGCAGGAGAATGGCGTGAACCTGGGAGGTGGAGCTTGCAGTGAGCTGAGATAGCGCCACTGCACTCCAGCCTGGGTGACAGAGCGAGACTCCATCTCAAAAAAAAAAAGAGGCAGTCTTTGACCTTAAGGAGCTCTGAATCTCACAGAGGGACTTCTATGACAGAAACAATATATGAGGTTTTGTGTGACAGCACCTCATGGAAGATATCTGTGAAAATCTAGACTTTTTTTCATATGAGAAAGAAATTCCTCTTTTGAAGATAATCATAATCTTTTTAGAATATGGCACCTAAGTTAGGAAGAATGGGTAGAGTTTATAGACCCATGAAGGTGGGAAGAGATAGAGGCATTCCGGTGGAATAGAACAATTACAGCCAAAGCCCTGAAGAAGTGAAGTACACAGAAAGTTTGTGAAAACGTCTGGAAAAGCTGGAAAAGGATCAATATAATGTTTCCCAACTGTATTCTTTTGAATAACATGAGATACTTGAGAAAAGTTATATAATAAATTAATTTAGGAAGTCTTGTGTGAAAAACACTAAAATTGTTTCTTAATTACAAGATTTCGTGGGAATATTTAACAGCTTCTCTCCAAGAGAAGGTATAATGAAACAATACTTGTTTACTTAGACCATTTGACAAACACATGTAGCAAAAAGACAGTATTACTAATTTGGCACATCAGAGAAATACAGTATAGGAGTTATTGTAATGGTTTAATGAGCTTTAATCTGTAAATCGACATTATTTGTATATGTCTGGCATGTACCCGATAAATTGTTTTTGTTATAGTTGTTGTTACTTGGACAAGGTATTTGACAAGGATTTTCACGATATCTTTATAGACAAAGTGAATACTTATTATCTGAATGACATAAAGAGTTAGGGGACTTTGTAACTGGTTGAATGGTCAGTCTTGGGGAATTCTCATTAACAGAGGCTGCCAACCCAATGGCAAGTCTTTAATGTTGTGCCAAGGGCCTCAATCCTCCTGTTTAACCTGGTTAAAGTATTTACTAATGACTTGAGTTAGCTTATAAAGGTGTGAAAATGAAATTGGCAGGTCATGGGAAGTTGGGAAGGATTATTATACTAATTCACAAGATCTTAATAAGAACAAGAGTCTCTATGAATTGGCATGATGGTCTAAAATTATATAATAAGGAAAAATATACAGTCTTATGTTTGAACCTTAAAATCAACTGTACACATAGAAAATGGCAGAAAGGAGGCTTGCCAGAAATCAATTAGAAAAAGACTTGAGGATTTATAGGTGACTATAAGCTAAATATATGATAACAAGGAAATATGGTTTACAGAAAATGTCATGTGATTTCAGATTGTACCAGTAGACACAGAGTATCCAGATTTAGGGAGGTGGGAGTTCCACTTGTTCTGCGCAGGTCAGACCACACATTTAAATATTTTATCGAGTACTTGTAAGAGACGGAGACTAATCAGAACTAGCTGGAAGTCTATGCTAAGATAGTGAGTGGACTTTAAAAATGACCCACAAATTATAGACATATTGAGAATTTTTAGTGAAGAGAAGCTTTAAGAGCAGGTATGGTAACTGCATTGAAATATTTGGACTTTTTCATTTGGAAGAAGAATTAGACTTGATTTCCATAATGCCATATGGTAGAATTAGGGCCAAGAATTCCACAACAATCCTTTCACAAGTATTTTTTGAATGCCAACTCTGTGTCAGGCATCATGCTAGGCAAGGAAACACACTTGCCCTAAACAAGCCCACAATCTATTAGGAGATAGACACCCAGGCAGCCTTATCCAAGCATGATAGGTGGGCCCCCAACTGAGCAATGCACTATGGTGAAAGAGGAATGAACAATTAAATTTGCCTGACAGTGATTTTTTTTGGACCAATGTTATACATCATATAATGTAAACATTCAAACAATTCTGTAAGATTTATAAAAATTTTTTAAAAGCCTAGCATTTTGCAGCTCTTGTTCTACAGTGTCTCTTTCTCCAGAACAGTCATTGTCACCTTTTTAAGGTGGTTATCGTACTATTCATTTCCATGTCTCTACATGGCATGGTTATATTGCTATTTCTTAATTTTCCAGTTTTAGGCTTTATCTATTGACTTTCCCTCATGGAAGATGACCATTTAGCTCCATTTTTTTTCCATACACATGCATCCTTTCCTTCTTCATCCTCCCAATATAATAATGTGGTGTTTTTGGTTAAAGCTAATATTCTGTTACTGTGGCTAAGAAAACTGTGTTCCCAGCTGAGTCATATAAAATATGGTTACTTTCCCTTTCCTGTACATCTTTGTATTTTCCCTACAATTAATATATTTTTATCTTTAAATTTACTGTATTATATATGTACTTATCACTAATTCAATCCAAAACACTGTATTCGTTGTCTCAATCTTTTCTTCAAAAATTCAGGATCGTTAGATTGCCATTTAATTTCATCTTCCACGTTTTCTCCCGAAGTCTTCTGAGCTACTCAAACTGCTGGTTGTTCCGTGCCTGGGACATAGCTCTCTCTTGGGGTCTCTGCACAGACAACCTGAGGGTTCCTTTTGCCTTTCTCTGGTCTTCAGTCCCCTAGTGCTTGCATCTCACGTCTTCTTTTAGTGACCCATCTTCTTCTAATGACCACATGCTCCAGTAGTTTTCTGCAAGAGAAAAATGGAGAGATAATTTTGAGACATTGCAGATCTGACAATCTCTTTATTTTACTCTCATACTTAATTGATAGTTTGTCAGCGTTCATATATCTAGATCAAAAATAATTTTCCTTCAGAATTTTGAAGGTGTTGCTTTATTGATTTCTTCTTTTCAGAGTTGCTGGGAAGTCCAGAGTCTTTCTGATTCCTGACCCTTCATATGTGACCTAACTGTTTTTTCATCTTTGGAAACTTTCAGGATCTTCTCTTTGTCGAAATTTCACAATGAATTGCCTCAGTATGAGTCTATTTTTATTTATTTTTCTAGGCAGTTGGCAGGCTGTTTCAACGTATCTTTCCATTATGGAAACTTTTCTCGAATAATTTCACTGATGCTTTCCTTTTCTCATTTCCTTTTAGACCTCTTGCTTTTTGAATTTTAGACAACTTGTATGGGTCCTCTTATGTTGATATTTTTCTCTTCTATTTACAACTTCTTCCTTTCTCCTTTGCTTCTTTTTTTCAAACAAAATCTCTGGTTTTTATTACATGATTACATTAATTTTTATCTCCCTGATGATATTAATAAAAGCTTTTGGAGTTACTGAAGTTTTTTTCTGTCTGCAAATTTTTTTCTCAACCAAGTTGTTTTGTGTGATATGTGTGCACAAGCGGAAAAAGTTTCTTTTCTGTTCTATATATACCACTTAGGAAGCTTTCCTCAAAGTTCTGGTAAATTTTATACTTAAGGGCAGGACACTCTTAAGCTGATTTGATGTTCTGAGTGCATGAATGGGGACTGTAAATTGTCGGTTTCACTGTAGAGTGATTTGGCTGGACAATTTTAACAGGAAATCTCTGCCGTCAATACCTTTATATCTTTCCTTTTAGCAAAGAAATATTTCCCAAGGAAGATTTTTTTCACTTCTTGCCTGGCCGCTAATGTTCTGGGAGCAAAGTGGACACAGAGAGCTAGGGGTGTTTACTTTCAGTATGCATAAAATGACTTTTTCATTAAGATACCCACACCATTAACTATGCCTGCTGCCGCTTAAAGCCTGATGTTTCATATTTTTTAGACAATAAACTGGGGAAGGATAGCCTGGCACAGTGAGCTAGGGAATTGATGATCTATTTCTTAAAAAAATACTTTGAGTTAATCTTCTTTATCTACTCTCCTTCACTCTCACTTCTCAAGGTACCTGATAAGGCCAAATGTTGTGCGTTTGGGGATCATGTGGCATAAATCTGGGCTGATTTTTAGTTTTCCCTACTGGTGACTTAGTAGTTTCAATCCTTGGATATCTAAGTCATTTACCATGAATTCATCTACTTCCTAGCTCCTAAATTTGTTTCTTCTCTCTTGTTCTTCTTTTCCTTTAAGATTATATACATCTAGCTATACACTATTGATTTAGGGTCAGTTGTATGCATGTGATTAATCTACTTTCTTTCCCTGGAGGATCTGGGACGCTTTCAGAGAAAGTAACATTTGTGAAGGACTTTGAACAATGTCAGATTTTTCAGTGAAACCAGTGAGGAAGAACAACACGAGCAGCAAAAGAGATGTCAGCACTTTCATGGAGAATTCAGGAAATGCTGGCTATGGCTAAGACATTGTTGGCAGCAGCAAGAACAATATAGTTTTTAGATTGGAAAAGTGGTGACCAGCAATTAATGAGATTTATGAAGTGTACATTTTTATGCACTTCAAAACTCATGTGTAACCCACAACGGACCAAGTAGTCTCAATGATGCATCCTTCTCTGTAACTGCTAAGCCCTTAGGTGGACAGTGATAGACAAGGTTTCAAATTGCTTGGTCTATGAAAAATGCCAGTATTTCTTAGCATATATATGTAATGTTTTTAAGCTACTTGATCTCAGGTAAGGGTTGAGGAATGAGAAGGAGGAGAAAGAAAAATAGATAAAGAAGAGACCCAGAGAGAAAACCTTCATACTGATGACATCATGGCTGTCTTTTAAAACTGAGCCTTAAGTCTGTCAGAGTCATTTCTGTTCTATTTCAACAGGGAGAAATGTGCTGAGCTCTTGGGGTCGTTGACTAACAGGTCTACCAGATGGATCCTGAGTTCGGCTGCAGGAGCATAGCATTCCATCGCAGGGTTTAAGATGCAACAATGCATTATTAAACCTGTTTGTAACACAATGTGTAAGATGACATCATGTCCCTGGGTGTGTGCGACCTCAACAAAAATGTGTGCCCTGCTGTGTGGGAACAGTGAACCCCAGGATATAGAAAGTTAGACAGAAATTATAGTACCTTATAAATAGCTGCTCATCCACCCATTATACTTTTCTCTCTCCTCCCAAATCCAAAGCGTTCTTTAAGAGAGGAAGAAAAATATTCTATGCAATTCTACATCAAAAAGTTGTAACCAAGAAATGATAAATAAGCATCTGAAATGAAAGAAAAATGGATATAGCCTTAGGAGACTGGTTTTTAGTCTGAAATCTCAGTCACAGTCTGCCAGGAAATAAAAGCCATTGAATATTTAGAACAGTAGGACTTTAATGCAGGGAATTGGCTACACTGGTGATAGAAGAGCTAGGAAGCCTAATGGGACAATGAAAGAACTCAGAAATTAGCAGTGGCAGGAAGATGCTACCACCTCTGAGCTGGACACATGAAGTGTGGGAAGCCTACCAGGCGAGTGGGAGAGATGCAGCTGCTGCCCAAAGATGTCAGGAGAGGCAGGAAGAGAAGTGGGCTGGCCTTCCCTCCATTTCCTGTACCCTCCAAACTCCTACCAGTGTTTCTTTCTCATAGGATGAGTCCAGGGAAAAGCCAGTGATCTAGGAGCCTTGGAAACCCGGCTCTGCAAAGCAAAGCAAAGCAAAGCAAAGCAAAGCAAAGCAAAGCAAAGCAAAGCAAAGCAGGGGAGGGTGAGAAATGGATTTGAAGACAAACAGGTCCAGAACCAACACATCCAGAAGGATCAATGCTGCCATAAAGGGGAGAGGATCAGTGTCTACGAAATCATCACTGATCTGAACACACTGAAGAGATGACTATTCATCTGATCTAGAATTAGATATGGAAGAATTAGGAACAAACTTTAAAAGTGAACAGCATACAGTGCAATCACCTCTATCACCCTTATAGCCAGAACACTGGATTGGAGTCTTGCAATGGGCCCGCCTAGTATGTCTCACTGTCTTTCAGTTATTATGCACTGATAAAATGAGACATGGACAACATTAATGGAAAACATTATTTTGGCAGGAAAAACTAAAATTTGAATTTCATAGATGTCTTTGTTGTTGATGTTGTTATTGCTAATAATAATGATATCCAGTACTCATACATGTATTTATAACTCAATAATTCACTGCTAGCAATCATGCTGTTTTCATGGGTCAATCCTGCTCCCAGACATTCCTACTGTAAGATCAAAGTAATTTCTTTAAAAGTGATATTCAACAGTTGACTGTTGAAGCAATGTTTTGTTATTAACTAACATGTAGTTAGTTCATTAAAAAATACCTCAAGTGAATAGCATGTAACTTAATATAATCTACCAAAGTGGAGAAATCCACAGTTTCTCACAAATGGCAGCAAGATTACAGTGCAGGGAAACTGGAAATGAGAAGATGCCAGCTGGCAGGACACTAAGTGTTTCAGATTACTGTGTGTTTATGACTTCTGTGTTCTAGAAAAAAAATTAATTATATTATGCCATTTGAGAATCTTGGAATGCCATGGCTCTGTGCCAGGCTTATCAGAACCACACATTTGAAGTTTAATTAAGCTGTTTTAAATTTCACCATTATTTCTGAGTTTTGAAAAAGCAATAAATGTAGGAACTAATAAATAACTGTAGAAGAACGCTGAGATTCCCTCAGATGGCAGCCTTCGGTATAAAATTATGGACTGTTTCAAAGTCTACTATACACTCATGTTATTGAACATAAACATGATATGAAGCAGTACTCTTTGTTCAAGAGGTTTTGGAAAATAAATGGATGCAATATAGGGGCTGTAATTGTAGAAACTTATTATGTTGTTTTGAAAATTCAAGTCATTGTTCAATAACATGTCTATATCTCAGGCTGGGGTCAAATTGGGGAAAGGCACATGAATTCCAGCATAGAGAGAGGGAAGCAAGTGAGATTTGCTTCTTGTTCACTTTGATGAGAGAATCTTACTGTCTGAATTTTTAGCTAGCTAATTTACACAGGAGAAAAATAGCTCAAGTCATAATACAAGTGGGCTTAAATTTGTTTAATTAGTTTTTTATTATTTATTTTTTAATGGCAGTAAAATATACATTACGTAAAATTTACCATTCTAGCCATTTTTAAGTGCACAGTTCAGTGGCATTAAGTACTTTCATGTTATTCAACCATCAAGCACCATCCACTCCAGAATTTGGGTTAAAGTTATTTTGCTAATTGCTTTCCAAAACAAAAAAAACCTTTAAAAATTTTCCTAGGAATAGTTGGTCAAGGTCTGAAAATACGGAAGACACTACATCTGTGTCTATACATGTAGGAGCCAGTATGATCCTGCCTCATGGACCTGCAATTGAAGTATCTAAGGGGTTTGACTGTATACTTAGAAAAAATGGGTTGTGACTACATAACAGTTTTCAATCAGACTTACGGAAGGAGAATATTAACCCCTTCTGAGAAAATAAACAAATTTGGCAAAACAAACACTGATATGACTAAGTTCTTTGGTTAAATAATTTTATTCATTCATTCAAAATACCTAGTGAGCCCTTATTTATTCTAGATATTGTTCTAGGCATTGGGAAATTTGTGGTGAACAAATATACTAAGTCATCACTTCCAAAGATCTTATAGTCCAGTAGGAAAGACAGACAATGTACCGATAAATATACCATAGATGGTGATAAATGCTACGATGCAAAACAAGTATGGATAAGAAAAGTAAAATCAAATTTGATTCTTTCTTTCCTAATTCTTCCCAGTTATAATATTTTAGAGACAAAACCTTCTTAGAATGGAAACCCCATTATCAAACAAGACTCTGGTACATGAGATGATAGGCTAGGGAGATGAGGCTGAGCAGGTCAGAATATGAAAGCCTTGTGTTGCTTTGCTCTCCTCTCTCTGTTTCTCAGTTTTTTCAGCATCTTGATTCTTTTTACTCTTCTTCCTTCATTTTATTGAAAAAGCAGGTAACTAAGGATATATATATCTAATCATTTCTCCAGCAAATATGAATTAGAAATCTGCCATTATGGAGCACTGTGCCAGCTGCTGCAGGGAGTCAGGAATGCCTAGGGCACAGATGATCTCCTCAGAATGCACTGGCGTTTATTAGGTTGGTGCAAAAGTCATTGCAGTTTTGCCACTACTTTTAATGCAAAAGCTGCAATTACTTTCACACCAATCTATTAGATATGTAGTTGCAGAAAGAGGCAATCAATGCTATGTGTCACATGAACAGCAGAGATGACACATGCTTTGAGGCTTTCAGGAGATACCAAGACAACTTCTATTAAGGAAATCTTAGAATAATTCATAGAAAAGGTAACTGTAGAGATGGAGTTTGTTGGATGAGCAGCACAGAATTATGAAAGAAGAGAAGTTCTCAATAGGGAAAATGTGACCAATGTGTCCACTGTGCAGAAAAGTGGAGGGGGAGAAAGACTGAACAAGGTTTGATCACAAGTGAGTACATTTGAGAGAGTATCTGTGTGTGTGTGTGTGTGTGTGTGTGTGTGTGTGTGTGAGTGTGGGGGAAACTGGCAGAAAATTAAAATTTAGGAAGTCAACTGTTTTATCTAAATAATACCACCTCACATACTTGGCTGACTTTATCATGGAATTAAGCTCATGTATTCATTCATTCAATAGATATTAATGGGTTGCCTATTGGGCCGGTACTAGGGATACAATAGTGAACAAAACAGAAAAATTTCCAAGTTCTAAATCCATAGAGCAAGCTAGAAACTCCTGAGCAGGAGCTGATGCTCCAGTTTACAGGTAGAACTTCTTCAGAGAGACCTCAATGCTGTTCTTAAGGCCTTTCAACTGATTGGATCATTTCCACCCAGAAAATCCAGGATAATTTCATTCACATAAAGTCAACTTGAGTGTAGATAACTACAAATACCTTTACAGCATCACATCTACCAAATACCTTTATAGCATCACCTCGATTAGTGTTTGCCTGAATAACTGGGTACCATAGCCCGGCCAAGTTGACACCTAAAACTGACCGTCAGAGATGACTCACCAATTTTTACCCAGTAACAAACTGACTGGCTTTGTGTAGACTATGACGACTCTTTCCTCTACCTTCTGTTTTTTTAACTGGCCCTTTTGAATTATGCAGACAGCTTCAGACTTGGATTTCCTGTCTGGCAGGCTATAGTTAGGTTCCAAATGACAAAATATTAATTAGGAGGACTGTACATGATCTTGTTTGCAAATTCATTAGCACTGGGAGCTTGGCTTTGGCAGTTGTTTGTCCTGATGCCATGGGGGTACATTTCAGCCCCCAAATAGCAGCCATCTGGATCTCATGTCCAACTTTGTGGCCGTTCTAATCTTCATCTCTTTAACATAAGAAGAGTGGTGCTGCTTGCACTGCTGCCCATAATTCAATATTAAAATACTCCTTTAAGAACAAAATAGTGCCTGTGTGACTTGGTGTGTGTCATGGGGAAATTCTAGGGAGGAGAAATAACTGCTATCCAGTTCATCCTATTGACCCCAATGAACTCTGTTCAATAAATATTTGCAGAGTGACTGAATGCCAAAGCATGTCTTGAGTTTATGCAACTTGGTGACATTTCCACCGCTAAAACTGTTACTACAAACTTTATCTTGGAGAACTCATGATAGGTGGTGAAGTTGCTCCGAACCTAGGAAGCTGCTATTGGCCAAATTATGTGCTGTTGGAGAGAAACATTTCCTGTGTATTCAAAAAAAGTGGGGGCTTGGCATGACTAATATGGTAAGAATGTTCTCATCGTCTCCAGGAGAAGAATGGAGTCAGGTAGAGCTTTGCAACAATCCGTGGTCACAAACCTCAGTAGACACCCAGGTCATTAACTAACCACATGCATGTGGCACATGGAATGGAACATCCCAGAGCTCTGAAACCACAGGCATCTCTCCGCTGGATTAAAGGAAGTAATTTCACAGGCCCAGACAGAAAAGGGATGTGGTGATTTTTCAAACGATTCTGATTTATAGTCAATAAGGTGCAAGGTTATGATACACAGAGTAAATGAATCGTTTACACTCCTCCTCATCACTCCCTTCCAGAAGCCCTGGCTTCTGCTGGTTTCTAGGAAGACACCAAGAGTGTCACCTTTATGAGCACCATGCCTGGTTTTTGTATCTGTCATCCAGCCTCCTATCTGTGAAATGATTCTTCAGAAACCCCTGACTTTGGTTACTAGCCAAGCCAGGGTGTGATATTTTTTCCTGTTTAATTAACAACAACAACAAAAAGGCTTGCCCATTTACTTTTGCCGGCTATCTGAAAGTTCAAAAGGTAAAGAACATTTCCCTCCACAAATAAGCCATGGAATGTATTTGGAAATTGAGTTTTCATCAGTAGTTGCTGTTTTGAGCCACTTATTCCACTGCTGAGGAAAGTAAAATGGGAGTTCTTTCCTGAAAGGGGGGGAAAACCCCAGAAACTTTGTATTTAGAATTTCACATCTATGGTAGAGGCTCTAGGAATTTGAGGTCATCTTTCTGACATTGATTTAGGCTAGTACACCCTCAGTTGGGAGGTACTTATTATACCCATTGGTACAATGAAAGTTCAAATTTATACGGAAAGAAAATAATAAGATAAAGGCATGGCCATTTTGAGACCTTCTGATGATAGGCCATGATGGTACTTCATAAACCAACCTATCCTTAGCAAAAGACTCATTTCATAAATTGCATTTTTAATTTATAATGATGCAAAGCTGAGTGCCATATTTGCTGTGTAGGGCTGCCCATTACAGACCAGGCATCCTGTCCATAGAACTTCGTAGAAAACCCCCAAAGTATCCCCTTTCATGCTGATCCAAGAGTCCAGATGCCACATTTTGTGCCACTTTATGAAGGAAGTGACATTTGAATTGAACGCTGAAATGCAAGGAGGATTTAAATGACAGGGAAGGATGTAACTTAAGTGTCTGTCATCTGTCTGATCTCATCTCCCAACATTCTGAGGCTATTTTTCAAGTATTTAAGAAAATTGGCTTGAATCCTCATCTTGCATACAGTACAAGATCTAGTACCCTTCCTCAGCCTACCTCAGAGGTCTTTAAGGGTCTATGTGTCCTTTGATCACCATTACCTATAATGTCTCGCTTCCACTGACTTCTCAGTCTCTTCTGTGTCTCATCTTCTCAAGCAATTTTTTTTCCAGCACTACATCAATGTGGTTCTCAGTTTCTCAAGGTACCACAGATATAAAGCTGTTCAACATTCAGATTTTAAGACCACCAAGAAGAGCTGCAACATGGCACAGACGTGCAGCATCTTAGATTTTATACCATATATGGACATGGTATCTCATGTCGAATTGTAATTCCCAGTATTGAATGAGGGGCCTGGTGAGAAGTGACTGAATCATGGGGGTGGACTTCTCCCTTGCTGTTCTTGTGATAGAGTTCTCCGAGATCTGCTTCTTTAATAGTGTGTAGCACCTCCCCCTTACCTCTTCTCTGCTGCTGGCCACACAAATACGTGCTTACTTCCCCTTAGCCTTCTGCCATGATTATAAGTTTCCCGTGGCCTCCCAGAAGCAGAAGCCTGTACAACCAGCAGAACCATGGGCCAATTAAACCTCTTTTCTTTATAAATTACTCAGTTTCAGGTATTTCCTTATATAAGTGCAAGAATGGACTAATAAATATATTCCTCATCCAATTTCTCTGGTCTTCTCAGCCACAGGAGATATCTTACTAGCCTTTCTATTTAGGATGCCACTTGTCATTAATCTGGGGCCACAGCTAGAGTTAGAGAAGGCTGATGTAATAAACAATAAAACGTCTCCTGATGTTATGACTCAAAGAACTACAAAACTTTCTTTTTCACATAGCAGTCTGAATTAAGGTTTCCAGGCTAGCCTTTGGTTCTGCTCCATGTAATCATTCAGGGACCTGGCTGTTAGTGAGTTGTTGCTTTGCTGGTCTCTGGGTCTTGCATTGTTTACATGGCCAAGGCTGGCACACCCCAGTGGTTACATCCAGCATGAAAGGGGAAGATATTGCCTGCTGTCTATGGCTCTGGCTTAGGATCGGCACACCCTACTTTTGCTCACATTCCCTGGGTGAGAATTCAGTCATAAGACCAAACTAACCTCAAGGAGTCTGAGAAATGTAGTACCAACACAGGTGACCATTTGTTTGTCCCAATTTCCTTTACTACAAAGAAAGGTGAGAATAAATGTTGGTGAAGAACTAGGAGTTCCTGCTACAACTTTCGCTTGTCTTTCAGAAACTTCTTCCTTTGGACTCAACTTTTTTTCTCTACTTCTCAGCAGCTAACTCCTAGATTTCTATCCCATTTTAAATGCAAAACAATTTGGTTTCTCATGTTTTTAATACTCTCCTCCCAGACCAGACTCAGCGGCCTCAATTTTTTTTTTTTTTTTTTTTTTTGAGATGGAATCTCTCTTTGTCACCCAGGCTGGAGTGCAGTGGCACAATCTTGGTTCACTGCAACCTCTGCCTCCCAGGTTCAAAGGATCCTCCTGCCTCAGCCTCCCAAGTAGCTGAGATTACAGGTGTGCACCACCACACCCTGCTAATTTTGTATTTCTCATAGAGACAGGGTTTCGCCATTTTGGCCAGGCTGGTCTCGAACTCCTGACCTCAGGTGATCCACCTGCCTCAGCCTCCCAAAGTGCTGGGATTACAGGTGTGAGCCACCACGCCTGGCTAGTGGCCTCAACTTTTAACAGAACAGCCTAGTAAGCTCTTTTGCTATACAAAGAACCAACTACCACTGAGATAAGTATTCCCTGTTCCTATAAGGCAGTCATCTACCCATTATTTTGCTTGGTGTGTGCACATGAGTTCCCCACTCATGTACAAGCATGAAAGTAGTAATTATTCCTCTCTGCTGCATAAGGGACTGTACGCAATGGAGTGAAGGGAGTGAGTATTCCCTGGAAAGGAAACATTGCAACAAAAAAGTGGAGAGAAGAAAGTATGGGGTAAATTCAGAAGTCAGAGATGGGTCTGGTTGACCTGGCTCATAGGCTACATGGAAAGGAATGGGGGCATTAAGAAGGATTCCTTCCAGTCAAAAGTAATAGAAACCTAATGCAAATCAACAGAGGCTAAATAAGATTATTATATGAGAGGTCATAGAGGCACTTCTAGTTCCAAGTTTGGCTAGATCTAGGGCCCCAGAAGATGTCGGATAGAGGCAAGTCTTTGTTTCTGTCTCTGAACTGTTTGGTCTGTCTTCTCAAATAGGATCTCTCCATAGGATCCTTGACCTCTCTAGGCCACATATTATCTATAAAATTTTCAAGCTGTTTCCAGTGAGCCACCAAGGTAAAATAAAGGTGGATTCCAGTGCCAGATTATGCCATGCAGAATTTACAAAGTAAAGGACAGAGAGCCGGTTCTAACCACTCTTGGATTCTCCTGACAAGTGAAGGTTTTTAAAAGGATGGGGTTGTGGAGAAGTTGTGACTGTGAAGAGGGGAAGGATTTTTTTAAAGAGGTTGTGTGTGTGTGTGTGTGTGCACATGTGTGTGTGTGAGGCAGTAACTCTTCTTCATGTTGTCACCTCTTCATATGAGATACCTCTTTCATTTCAAGCCCAGTGAGAATTCATCTCTGAGAGCTCTCTAAATTGAGAGACATAGACAACTGATATCCAAGCCACAGCTGACCAAGCTACAGACACCATGACAGCAGGGTAGAGGAGCTGCACTAAGATTGGCCGACCCTTGCAGTTTGCTGACATAAGAGATGTGTCAGTGTTCCTAAGGCCTAGAGGAAGGCCAGGTAAGAGAAGAGCCAGTGTGGGCTCAACCTGGGTCTTTCCCAAGAAGGTCACAAAGAGGGGTGGGGGTAACCTCAAAAGCAAGAAACTGGAGGTGAATGGCACGTTCTTAGGGTCTGCAGAGGGACTCACAAGAAATTCACAAAATGGGTCAGAGGAATGACAGAAAATAGCTTTCCAATATTGGGAATATTCAAAGGTATTTTGAAAGTACCTGCAAGAGGTACCCAGATAGCACGAAGCCAGCTTAGTTGAGAATCATTTTAAGTAGGGGTCTTTCTTACTTGTTAGCATCTCTTCTTCTCCACGCATCACTCTGATCTCAAAGGGATCAGAAACTACTTAACAAGCTTGGGGATTGAGCCATTAGGAAAATAGAGAAATATGGTAGAGAAATGCAAAAAAAAAAAAAAGTCAACCATGTCATTCCTCCCCACCCCTATTCCCTGCCACCTCCCAGCTGGAAGCAGGCCTAAGTTGGGGAATAGGAGAATATTTTACTTTAAATTAAGTTTAAAGTTGTCATTAACATTTTGGACTCAGCATTGTAATTTCTAAATTGGGACTGTATTGGTTACTTCAAGTAACTCTAGGACCAATGTATAATCTGAAAATTGGCCAACAAAAAGTTTTATCTAGGTCAGATAAAATTTTGAAGGGATAACGCAAAACAAAAATAATTTCATTTGATTGCATTATAAGTACTGTTTACATCTCCCTAGAGATCATGGCTTCAGAGGGAAAAGCACAGTCACTCTTCCAGAATCCATAACAGTTCCTGAAAAAGACTTCTTAAGTCAGCATGCCCTCCACACCCACCAAACCTGTGACGAGGTAGCCATATAGCTATTAACAGCCCCACCTGGGTCACTTGGAGAAAGCAAGAGGCAGATTTCAAAAGAAGACGCTGGCAGCACATAGATAACTGCTACAACAGGAAGTGATGGCATGTGGATTCTGAAAGATTGTAAGATGAATCACTCCTAATGAAAGGACTCAATTAATGCAGAACCTCAAGTTCTGTTAGGTGGGCTGGCATACAGAATATGGGAACATTCTGTTAGGACTCAGATCTCGAAAGTTAGAAACCCAGCAAGGTGAAAGAGTGACAGCAGGGGCTTCCCTGTGGGCTTTGTCATTCCCATGTCATCCATGGTGCCACTCATATGCCACTTGCTTCAGCCTGGTCATGGGGGCACACAACCTTCTCAGATATGCCTACTGGGCAGGGTGAAAGGCAAGCACCACAGCCATCCCTGTGGATTGTCCTAAACCTTGTGACGCTTCTATGAACAAGTTTAGTGGGTCTTCCAGTAGCCTGCAGACAGGTGTGAAGAGGCTAATACTTCCATATAGTATTGCAGAAAAAATTGAAAGTACTTAGTCCATACTTAAAAGGCATCTTATCTTGTAAACATCTTGTGTTATATGTTCATTCACTTATTAAAAAATTAATATATATATTTATACTCTGACTGCACGATCAGCATTGTGTTAGAATCTGGGAATATAAAAAGTATTTAGAAAAAAATGCCTATATATTTGTCTCCCTCAGCAGAATTGAGTTCTTCTAGAGTGGATACCCTGCCTGCCTTATTCACAACTGGGTCTCCAATACCTAGAAAAATTTCTGGTACACAGCAGGCACTCAATTAATGTGGCTTGATTAGATAAATCAGGACAATCACTGTCTTCAAGAAGATTAAAGTCCAGTGGAGGAGAAAGATATGTAAGCACAATGAAGTGTAGTAAGTTCTGTGACACAGGAAATCATAAAACTATATGTCAACAAACAGAGGGTGGGGGTGAGGGAGGAGTGAATAAGGCTTCCAAAAGATGATGCAATGTGGGACATTAATGGATGAACAGAACATTGCCCATTTGTGCCGTGGTTCTCCTCCCCTATTCTTCTCTTTGAGGATTCTAGATTTCATGTGTTCTCTTTTGATGGCTTGGGACAATGGGCAGAGAGCGAGCACTCTGGGCCTGCTGTGTCCTGGGTGTGGCTGTGTGGCTCTTTCTGTAGCTGTGCCAGGGGAATGACTTTACAGGATCTCAGCAACAAGCCCAGGGGACTGTAGCTTGTGGGATCTTGGCAGAACTGTCTCAGTGCTAAGGTCAGAATTGGGGAAAGATGTTGTAATTGCCTTAAAGGCACGTGGACTCAAAGGCAACACGGACATTGAACACAGCTCCTTTCGCAGACTGCACTTGCAAGGCAGTGAATGGGAGCTTTTCCCATGTGTGGCCAAATCAATGGGGTTAAATATGATTAAGCCCAAACGTGTAAACACAAAATTCCCAAGTTAATGGTGATGTAATATTCTGTTAGGGTTAGGCCAGATTATAGCTGATTGTGTTGCTTCATATTGGAACCTGGTCCAAAATGTTGATTCCTCTTATAAATCCTGTAGTCATCCCCAGGAATAGCATGATCCACCAAAAAAAAAAAAAAAAAAAAAAAAAGCCTTTCTAAAGTTTCTAGAGAGTTTCAATGAGAAATTTCTTAGCAACACCTGGAAAAACCACAAACAACACAACTGGCCATTGCGGAGCCCCAGGAAAATGCCACACATCTAGAGTAGGGAGCCTGCTGTGCCCTTCTCAGGCAGCCTAAGAGCGCAGGCCTGGGTTGAATGTGCTCTACCCCACATCCTAACAGGGAAGAAAAGCACGAGGCCATTAAACAAAAAGGAAAAATAATACCACACTTCGTTGAAATCACATCCAACTGGGGCTAGGGCTCGATCTGCAATTCTTCATCCTTTCTGGTCTTCATTCAGCAGCCACTGACACCCCCACAGGATGGATTCTTTTTCCAGGGCAACAAATGCTCAATTCATCAGGGAACCAAAGCACAGCTCCTGTGCAATTTCTCCAGGATCCTTACAAACATTGAATATAAATGGAAACCAAAGACATATTATTTTCGGAAGTGAACATATTTTCACCCTAGTTTAGGATGTTGATCCTTATCACTCCCTTCCATATAGACAGTGTCCCTTTTTTGCACCTTGCTCCTAGTGACTTCAAAGGAAGCCTGGAAGGAGCCCCGTAACATGGGTTACCCTGCTGTGTTCCAACCATAGTGTTTCTGACAGCACTTAAGTGCAAAAGCAAATGTTTCATCTAAGGACCTAAAATAACGAGGCTTGGCTTTTTAAAAGATTAGGTACAAGAAAGGAAAACGCTACATGAAGTCATAACAGTAAGAGTTATCATCGTGTGTATATGCAACATCTGGATTCTAGGGATTATGCCAATAAGCACAGCAGTGTTGTTAAAGCCCTGGGCATAATTAAATCTCAACCCTGAGTTAATTTAAAAAAAAAAAACTGAACATGGTTCTTTAATTTTGAATCTGAGTCCGTTTTGTAAAGCTGTTAGAATTGAACAAAAGCTGGCAAATGATTCTATGTTAAAAGGTGAGATGTTTTCTTGTTTAATTAAAAATATACAGTAGACTCTATGTACTCAATTTAAATAAGAGTTAAGAATGAAAATGCTTATTATTGCTCGCATTATTCCCAGACTCATCTTGGAAATTTTCCTCCACATAATTTCTCCTCTGACCCTGTCCTTGGAGCTAACATGTCTCCCAGATTCTTCAGTGCTATCACCTGCCTGGCCTGCTGTTGATGGTGTAATGGAAAAAAGGAGGAGTCCTCAAAATGAACCTCTAGTCACCCTCTCCCGTCTGCTGATGGCCTGGTGACAGGTTAGCTGGCCTCCTTGACCTCAATTACTTCATGCAAATCATAATATTTTGCCTGTCTAAAAGCAGGAGGCTAGATAAGATAAAAGATGTATATCCATTCCATGTATAGTTTATTGACTTTATCTTAAATTAGTGCCCTGGATCAACCAAATCACTATGCTATGAACACAGAACTTATATACAATGAAAAAGAATTAAGTAAAAATATGGCTTGTCCAGGTGTGGTGGCTCACGCCTATAATTTTAGCACTTTGGGAGACTGAGGCAGGCAGATCACTTGAGGTCAGGAGTTTGAGACCAGCCTGGCCAACATGGCAAAACCCCATCCCTACTAAAAATATAAAAAAAATTAGCCAGGTGTGGTGGTGTGTGCCTGTAGTCCCAGCTACTCGGGAGGCTGAGGCAGGAGAATTGCTTGAACCCGGGAGGCAGGGGTTGCACTGAGCTGAGATCATACCACTGCACTCCATCCTGGGGGACAGAGTGAGACTCTCTCTTTCTCTCTCTCTCTCTCTCTCTATATATATATATACACACACACACACACACATATATATACACACACATATACATATATACACATATACATACATATATAGCTTATGTAATTTTGCTTATACCTACTTGTTTTCATTTGAGCAACTTGATGTTTTCTCAGTTGATGATGAATTGTTTATATCAGCAGATGATTCCTTGAGGTTTCATTGACAGTTAGAAGATCCACAGCTCTATTATGTTTTTCAGAGGAATTTAAAATAACGTTGAAAACAAAAAGTCAGGTTGGTCACTAAAATGTCCCTTGAAGGCACACTTTCTTTCTCATTTTTATAGGTCTGCCTGACCTTAAGCCTTCAGCACTTCCTGCCTTATTACCATAGCTTTCTTATTGGTCTCCCTGTATTCCAAATTATCTTCCTCCAATTCAATTATTTTTCTACCACTTATTTTTCTAAATGTAGATCTAATTATTTTCCTTCTTTGCTTAAAATCTGATCATGCTCCTTCTTTTTGAGAAGGAGTCTCACTCTGTCGCCCAGGCTGGAGTGCAGTGGTGCGATCTTGGCTCACTGAAAGCTCCACCTCCTGGGTTCACACCATTCTCCTGCCTCAGCCTCCTGAGTAGCTGGGACTACAGGCACCCACCACCACGCCCGGCTAATTTTTTTGTGTTTTTTAGTAGAGATGGGGTTTCACCATGTTAGCCAGGATGGTCTCGATCTCCTGACCTCATGATCCACCCGCCTTGGCCTCCCAAAGTGTTGGGATTACAGGCGTGAGCCACCGCGCCTGGCCGGTCATGCTCCTTCTTATAGGCCTTTCACAAAGTAGCTCTAACTTGAATTTTCATCTCATCTCCTGTCATTCCTCAACATGAGATGTCTGACTGGTGGCAAGGGACATTGGCCATCCCACTGTGTCTGGAATTGGTTCCTTCTGGTGGGTTCTTGGTCTCACTGACTTCAAGAATGAAGCTGCAGCCCCTCGTGGTGAGTGTTACAGTTCTTAAAGATGGCGTGTCCAGAGTTTTTTCCTTCTGATGTTCGGACGTGTCCGGAGTTTCTTCCTTCTGGTGGGTTCCTGGTCTCGCTGACTTCAGGAGTGAAGCTGCAGACCTTCGCAGTGAGTGTTACAGCTCTTAAAGGTGGCACTTCCGGAGTTGTTCTTCCCTCCTGGTGGGTTCGTGGTCTCGCTGACTTCAGGAGTGAAGCTTCAGACCTTTGCAGTGAGTGTTATAGCTCATAAAGGTGGCACGGACCCAAAGAGTGAGCAGCAGCAAGATTTATTGGGAAGAGCGAAAAAACAAAGCTTCCACAATGTGGAAGGGTACCCGAGCCGGTTGTTGCTGCGTGCTCGGGTGGCCTGCTTTTATTCCCTTATTTGGCCCGACCCACATCCTGCCAATTGGTCCATTTTACAGAGTGCTGATTGATTCATTTTACAGAAGGCTGATTGGTGCGTTTACAATCCTTTAGCTAGACACAGAGTGCTGACTGGTGCATTTACAATCCTCTAGCTAGACAGAAAAGTTCTCCAAGTCCCCACCCGACCCAGAAGCCCAGCCGACTTCACCTCTCACCCCACATTCCTCATGTACCTTCTCACCTACAAGATAGCCCATGCTATTATTTCTCTGTAGGATTCTCTTTGGTTTTAGTTTTCTATTGCTGTAGTGTCTTAAAAAAACACTCAATGGCTAAGTGACTAAAACATCCATTTATTTTCTTATGTAGGCTAGAAGTCCAGACCAGGCAGAGCTGAGTTCCCTGGCTGGTATTCCATAAGGCTGAAGTCAAAGTGTCAGAGTCAGCTGGAGCCTTGAGTGGGGAAAGATCTGTTTCCAAGCAGTTTCAGATGCTCAGCAGAATTAGTGCCCTTGTTGTAGCTATAGGACCCAGGTTCCCATGATACTGCTAGCTATTGTCTGGGATCTGCACTCAGCTCTCAGAGGCTATTTTCAGGTCCTTGCCACATGGTCCCCACCATAGACCATCTCACACTTTCAATCTCTGTGACTTCCGGAAGGGCTCAGAACCTTTTAAATGTTCAACTGATTAGATAAGGCCCACCCAGATATCCACCTTTTTATTAACTCAACTGATTAGAGACCTTACTTACATCTGCAAAATTTCTTTTGCCATAGATACAATGCAATCACAGGAGTAATATCTCATTACATCCACAGATTTCATACACTGTCAATTGGAGGGAATTATACCAAGTCAAGGTCATTGCAGTCATCTTCAAATTCTGTCCACCACACTTTCCTTTTCTTTGCTGGAAAAACTGCTATTCATCATGTAGGATCTAGCTTATATGAGTCTTCTATGTTAAGTAGTCCTGACATCCTCAGGCTGGGGTGCTGGCTCTGTGATCACCATGGATCCCCATTCATCCCAATAGCATTATACTTACCATTTCCTATTAGACCTAAATATATGTAGTCATTTGATTAAAATGTAAGAAAGGAATATTGAGAAACTCTCAGTTTCGTTTTGCGTACCCCAGATCCCTTGTTTGTTGATACTGTGTTCTCTGCGTTAAAATGCCTGTCTAAATATTGTTTGTGCTACTTGAAAGGGAGGTATGCCATGCTACCAGGTAAGGAATATTTTCTCAAATAAAGGTGGAGGCTTAATTTCAGGTGAAGCATGAGTCTCTCTTACCTTGCATATTAACATTACACATTCAATAGCTCAGGCTTTTCATGGCCAGTGGCATTGATACAAGGAACCCAGTGTAAGATTAGAACTGCTAATCATTCATTATGTATTCACATTTGCTTATAAAGGACAAGATCATATGAAAATACATCCTCAGGAAATTGGTTAGACAAATGCTGAAGAATAGGTGTAATTTTCTAAAATTTCAGTTTTAACAATTACTTTGCATCTTTATCCAAATGAATAAAGCTGGTGGTGGCCTTAAACGGAAGAATGGCCTAGATACAAATTTTTTCCCCTGTGAAACCTTTCTTTCATAAAAGAAATAGAAGGAATTCACCTTTAGTGTGCTTGACTTTTCCTCCTGAGAATCATTCCGGTCTCATTCAGCTTTCCAAGGACTAGTGAATCCAGCTTTTTGTATCATTCTGTCCAGGTGCACACAATTGAGATGAAAGCTGTGTGAGATTATTGGATAGTACATGGACACCAATGTAAATTCAAGATTGGGAAGAAACAATTGTTTTTGCCTACTTATCAATGCAAAATAAACTCTGCTTTGTCTGTTTTCTGGAAAGAAAACTGGAATTTGAGTAATTTTATACTATAGCTGAGTTTCAGGATTCCTCATTTTGAAAAGAATGAGCATGGAAAATTATGCAGAACCGCAGCTCTTTCCTGTGACTCTCAAAAAAGACAAACTGGAACTTCCCTCCCTGTATTCTTTCATGCAGGACAGCACCGTTCAGCAACTACTGTGAGTTCAGAAATTCCCAGATAACAGCCAGATGAAAGAAAAAATGACTCCTACCTTTTAACACGTTTGTGTAGAGATCTGGGTTCTAAACTCTGCCAATGGAATGCTGGAAACAGGGGCACCAGTTAGGATAATATTTAAGAAAGCATTTTGAACTGGCACCAAGCTTCCATTAATGGAATTAAAAAAGATCTGCCAGCGTTCTGGGGAAGATGATTCCCACAGTTCCCCTCCAAAATGTTTTAAAATGTGCAGGGAAAAAAAGGGATGAACCAAGAATACCTCACAGACAATTTTTCTAAGCTGAGATGAATTATGTTAGCTTCTGTTCCCCCACAATATATATGGATACTGCCGTTGCCCTAATCAGCAGAGATGGTTTAAAAATTGATCTGAAAAATCAGCACTTGACCCTGTGACTCTGCTTTTTGTCGACACTTTCAATCACATCTGGTCTTTAACTGTAAGATTGTTGGCCTGTTCCAGAGTCCATTGCTCTGACAGCTGCATGCATTTTACATGCAGAATAACTCCTCTCCCAGAGATTTAGGAAACCAGGACAACACAGCTTTCATTGCTAGATCACTTAACCACAAAAAAGAATTCCAATAAGTTTCCACAAAAAGGCCCTTTGGCCTGAGATATTGAAAAGGAAGAAGCACTGTGAGAGACTATTGGCAAGGGCATACACTTGGGTACAGGGAAACCTTGATTTAAATTCAAACTCTTTCAGCCTCAGTTATACAAAAGAGTAAGACATTATGTCCTCTGGCAACAACAACAACAAAACAAATATATTGTAGAGATTAAAATGAAGCACAACTGTCTTGAAAATACTTTTAAAAATAATTGTATAAGTTATATTATTTAACTTGGCAGCATCATACTGACCTTCTAGTCCAGAACAACTTGGTAGTTATAAAAAATATATATATTCATTAATTCTACAAGGATTTACTGAACATCTACCATGTGTCAAACTTATTTCTAAAAATATGTGATATAAGTTTTCTCCATATGATAATAAAGAAATAATTTTGTTGAATAGAGAATCAACCTTTTGATTTTAAACTATCGTTTTATCACATAAGCCACATACTAAATGGTCCTCTCTTCAAAATTTTACATTTACTGCACATCTACTGGGCTACCTCATTTAAACCACCTAAAGATCACATGAAATAAGATACCATTTCATAACTCATATTCAGAGGGTTTAAACCATACACCCAAGGTCACATAGCTTGTTGAATAGATGAAATCAGCCAAGATTCTACATCTGACTGCATAGTGTATGTTTATATCACCCTATTATGTTAACTTCTTAAGGATGCTGATTATTTGAGTAAGTCAAAAGCTTCAGCGTTCTTCACAGGCTTTCAAAGAGATTGACCTCAATGCAACACAGAAACAATCCAGCACATTTATGTCATCTGAAAAAAGTTATCTTACAAAAATGTTAAGACTTTCTTTAACTTAGTCTAGAGGTTTTATATAAATTCCTTGTGATGGCACCTAACTTTGTTTGTCCTATGACTCCATCTATGTCTCCAGCTTCCTAAGAAGTTCCTGTCATCCATCCTCCTGGTCTCTGTGCCACTGCACTCTGGCCACATCATGTGACTCATCATCCCCCACATACCCTGAGTTTTACCTGACTCCATGACTCTTTCCAGGGATCTTTTCAGCCACTCTTTGACTTCAGTAGTTGGAATTGGGGATTCCCTTCAATTGGCTCCCATGACCTTCTGTGTGTATGTTTATTCTTGTATGGATGGTATTTAAATTATAGATTCATATTAGGTTATGAATTCACTATAGCTTACTTATGTTTGTGATCCTAGTGTCTGGTATAGTGTTAGCATGTGACTTAATACATGATCATTAAATGAGTGGAACGTAATTTCTCTATGTAACATTCTCCATGTTACAAGAGAATGTACTTTCTCTTTTTGTTCTTTTATGTTCATGAAAAATTAGAATGTTAGATGACTTTTTATTGTAGTTGAATATTTTCAAAGCAAGGCTTAGGGTGATTTTCTCAACATCTCTTGTAACCACACATGGAAGTGACCAGTCATATATCCCTAAACACATGAAAACAGAAAAGCCTGAGCATTTACACCACCCTCTCCACCACACATACATATTCTAGTGCAAAAGAACAAACACACAGTGCATTCATTCAGTCATTCATTCAACTAAAATTCGCCACTTAATTTCTAAGGCATTTCAATCACAAATAAAAGGATTAGTTTTCCTTAAAGACTTGATACTCTCAATTCTCATGATTACAATTAGCAGCTCTGATCTCTGATATTTCTAAGATATTCTTATTTAAGTGTTATGGAGATTTCCCATTTCTGCCAAGATGTCAAAATGACATAAGACTCTCTCTTCCTCTCCTAAATTCAACTCTGAATATAACACAAGTGTAAGAAGGCGGTGAGATTGACCAGTCTGAGAAAATAATGCTGCAACTTTGAGAAACCCCTGGAAAGAGAAGATAAATGAAATCTGATAGAGCTGGGAGCAGCAGTTCAGAGAAGATGAGGGTTATGTACAATAGCGGTTGGGATGGGAAAAAGCCTTTCTATCTGCTCTTCTCTCACCACAACATTGCCCTGACAGGATCACTGCTCATTTCAACATTTCTGCAAAGCAAAAATTGAGCAGCTTCTTACCAGGTCTGCCAGGTTGAAAGGTGGCACTCCAGTGCATCTAGAAGTGTATGAAGTGGGAAGCAAAGAACTGCAGATGAGCTAGAAGATTTCTTCTTCCCTCCTCCCTTGTTGCATGAATTCAGTTATTACAATTGAGGAAAACAACTCTTAGATAAGAACAGGCTAAGGATGATGGAACAGGAAGTTTTACTGAGGGACAGGATTAACTGGTTAGGAGGATGGTAAATGGGCCTACATTAAATACAAATATTCTCCATTGTAACCCATATATATATATATTTATATATTTTTTGAGATGGAAATGTATACATATATGTATATATGTATATACATGGAAATATATACATATATGTATATATGTATACATATGGAAATATATACATATATGTATATATGTATATATATGGAAATATATACATATATGTATATATGTGTGTATATATATGTGTGTGTATATATATATATATTGAGATGGAGTCTCACTCTGCTGCCCAGGCTAAAGTCCAATGGCACAATCTCGGCTCACTGCAACCTCTGCTTCCCGGGTTCAAGTGATTCTCCTGTCTCAGCCTCTTGAGTAGTTGGGATATATGTGTATATATATATATATATATGCATATATATATTGAGATGGAGTCTCACTCTGCTGCCCAGGCTGAAGTCCAATGGCACAATCTCTGCCTCTTGGTTCAAGCAATTCTCCTGTCACAGCCTATTGAGTAGCTGGGATTACAGATGCCTGCCACCATGCCCAGCTAATTTTTGTATTTTTAGTAGAGATGGCATTTCACCCTATTGGCCAGGCTAATCTCGAACTCCTGACCTCAAGTAATCTGCCCACTCCGGCCTCCCAATGTGCTGGGATTACAGGTGTGAGCCACCACGCTCAGCCAAGCCACTGCATCCAGCCTCTAAGGCATATTTCCCCACACCCATTAAGTCTGTGTGACGTCAAAAGTTAGGACCTGGAGTTTAACTTCTCTCATTGGACACCCTATTAACCAATGTAATAATGCCTCCAGAGAAATATGAGGTTACAATGAATAACAAGAAATTTTATGAGTTACCTGCTATAAAAGAAAGGTAATACTTTGAACAGTGTATAGTAGAGGATCAGAATAAAAGTATTAGACAGAAAACCAATTTAATCCAAACATAATATATATTTTCAAAGAGATATGAAACCACATAGCAATTTGAAATAAAGGCAAAAAGATTTTTTTTAAAGAACTATTTGAAAATCCTGGATAAGAAAAATATAGTTGAAATAAAGTGTTTAATAGCTAAATTAAATAGCATATTAGAAATGTGGCTGAAGAAAAAAATTTGTATTCTAGAAAGTAGATTGAGAAATTTATCCATAATATATCAGGAAGAGGTACAGATTATAAAACCAAATTCAAGAGCTATGAAGAGTTGAAACAGTTATTATCGTCTGTATAGTAGTCCAAAAAAAGGAAAACTAGCAGAAAAAGAAATATGCTAATAAGCTCCCAG
Source organism: Pongo abelii (assembly GCF_028885655.2). Classification (NCBI taxonomy): domain Eukaryota; kingdom Metazoa; phylum Chordata; class Mammalia; order Primates; family Hominidae; genus Pongo; species Pongo abelii. Next base: position 30,705,869 of record NC_071985.2, on the reverse strand, counting down.
AATAAAAGATTTAAGATTGAAAAGAGGGCAAAAAAGATGGATAAGGTAAAGCCAATAACTACATAATGAAACTTAACACCATTAAATACAAAATTAAAAAATATTTAACTTACTGAATAAAAATGAGATTACAAAGGAACAAGATCAGATCAACATCGAATTTCTCTTACTGATGTATAGATTTTTCTTATCACTCTTGATGTAAGAAAATAATAAATTATATTTCACAGTATTAAAAAAAGAATTCTAAAGCTATAATTTTATACATAGCTAATTAATGTTTTAATACAGGCATGAAATAAAGAGCTACTGAAACACCTATAAATTCCAGAGAGTTTACGGCAAAAAGATTCTCTTTGAAAATACTATAAAGAAAGTAATCTGACAAAAAGAGAAATAAATCTAGAATGACACCGTAAGAAAAAGCGCAAAAATATGAGTAAAATTAGTAAAATTTAATGCTGGCTACAATAATTTGAAACTAAAATGCAAGGTGAAGGGAATTGAGGGAATGTGATATATTATTCTAAGGTACTTGTCTTCTTTAGGGGGAAGACAAAAATATTTATAAAATTAAGAAATGAGGAAATAAAAAAATAGTAAGTAAGAATTTTAATATATTTGTAGTGACCATAAGAAGAATGAAACTAGGTTTAATAAAATATTCTGACCATGTAAAGAAATTTGTATTTCCAATGGAAGGCAGGAAAGAAGAAAACATAATATAAAATGTGTGGTAAATAAAAAATACTAAAAATGCAGAAATAATATAATGTCTATTCTAATACATGTAAGTCAATGAAAATAACTAATCCAAAGCTAAATTATAATACCTTGCAATTATAATATAATATTGGATTACAGTATTTTGATTACGAAACACGTGCTTAAAACAAAAAGGTATGAAAAGAACAAAAATAAAAGAAAGAGAAACTCTATCTAGGCAAAAATGAATCAAAAGAAAACCAAATAATTTTAATATCAGAAAAAAAACAAAGGACAAGTATGAACTATATATGCACATAAAGTCAAAATAATAACTTAAGAGGTCATAACCATCAGGAACCAAATATATACCCCACAATGTAGCATCAATATATATATAAAGTAGCATCTGATAGATGCAATGAGATAGTTAATGCAATGATTGTAGTTGGAGATTTAAATATAACCACCTTGTAATTAAATGGTTAGTAAATGAGTAAAGACATAAAAAATTTGAATAGTATTAATAAGCTCATTAAGAGAGACAGATAAGAAATTACACATAACAAATGACAAATATTCTTTTAAATGTAAACACCAATAAAACAGCCATGTACTAATCACAAATGAAACCAGCAAATTCCAAGGTCCAACTTGATAAACACTATGTTACCTAAACATAATATATTAGATTTGCATTAAAATTAAAAAACAATACAAAAGCTTGGAGGACTTCTGTCTAAAATGAATGTTGAATGTATTCCCAGGCCCACTAAATTAGCAGTAAAGATTGTATTACTTCAGATTGTGTGTGTGTGTGGAGCATGTGTATGTCTAATATCTAAACCTACCAGAACATAAAAAGGACACAGAAGTCTACAGTAAACAGAACCCCCAAAACACATAAACCACTGGCATTAGGTACCTCTGAAAGTCAATTGAAGGTGGGGCTGTGTTTAAAAACAGGTGGATTCACCAAGACCATCTGTCCCTTTGTGCCATAAAGTGACTGGTTCTCCTCAACCAAGAAGAGAAAGAGATTGAAGATCTGAAGAGGGAAAATAGATTCAGAGACACTAGCACTAGCCTAGCAGAGAGAGAGCATACCACGCATAAAAAAAAGGGAGCTAGGCAGGGGCGCAGTGGCTCACGCCTGTAATCCCAGCACTTTGGGAGGCCGAGGCGGGCAGATCACGAGGTCAGGAAATCGAGACCATCCTGGCTAACACAGCGAAACCCCGTCTCCACTAAAAATACAAAAAAAAAAAAAAAAAATTTAGCCGGGCGTGGTGGCGGGTGCCTGTAGTCCCAGCTACTTGGGAGGCTGAGGCAGGAGAATGGCGTGAACCCAGGAGGCGGAGCTTGCAGTGAGCCGAGATCACGCCACCGCACTCCAGCCTGGGCGACAGAGCGAGACTCCGTCTCAAATAAATAAATAAATAAATAAATAATCAGAGTACCCACTGAGCTTGGAGGGTCCGTGAAAAGGTCTCAGGAACTCTCAGGGATCCACAGATTCCAGTTTGAGAACCAATGTATTAGTTCAATTATATGCTTCTCAAAAGTCAAATGAAATTGTTAAAAGTTATACTAATTACCTGTCATCAAAAAATGGGCAATCTCTTTATCTCTCTTATTTTATTGCATGCCTGTCTGCTTGTTTAAATTCCGGCACAGGCTACTGTCCTAAGATGCGTTTATTCATTGAACTAACATGAATTGAATACATACCAAGCATTAGGACCATTCTTTGGTTTGGAAGTAGTTATGCACATAAGATCTTCCCTCTGTCTTCAAGGAGCTTACAGCCTTGTGGGAGTGAGTGTCAAAAATATAGATTGCCAATAGTCTTTAAGAAACATTACTATGATAGCAGTGAACAGAATGCTTTGAGAAAACATAGGTTTTCTAATGTAGCTTTGGTGGATTATGAAAGATTCTCCCAAGAGATAATAAGGTGACTATCTCAAAGAATTAAAGAACGAGAGCAAGGAGAGAGAAAGAGAATACCTGTATGGCTGTACTGAATATGCGTTTGAGGCAAAGAATGGCATTAAATTAAGTTACAAAGGGAGGTAGGAATGTACCACTGCCAACCTGGAAAGTTAGGACTTTATTATTGAGAGGCTAATGACAAGTCATTGATGGATTTCAAGGAAAGAACTGATTGATAGTTTTGTAAAAATCTCTCTCTGATAGCAATTAGAGAGAATGGTCTAGAAGGGGGCAAGCTTGTTAGGAGCTGGCTGCAAAATTATGGTGAGAAAAAGTGAGCACCTAGCCAGATTAAATGTAGGGGCAATGAAGAGAAAGTGTCAGGTTAGAGAGGCTCAGGATATTGCATTGATTTGGCTGTGTGGTGGGTGGAAGAGTCTGAGTGGGGAATGAATGACAAACAAAGGTCTATTTACTTTTTTTTAAAGTAGAGGGAGAAGGGCAGGTTTTCAGAGAGAAGGCCTTGAGTTCATTTTTAGTAACTTGAAGTGTCTATTGGATATCCAGCCGACAGGTACTTACACTGTAGTAGAGCTAACATCATTTTGGTAACCATACATGGAAGCACGACCAGGCTTTATGCCATTCAATTCTTCAAAGAATTATTGCCTAAGGTAGGTTTATGATATGCCTCCCAACCATTGAGCAAAGAACAGGAAAAAAAAAAAAGGAGGAGTGCTCCTGTGGTTTATAGTAAGCTAGAGTTAATATTGATAACACAATCCAATGATGCCCGTAATGCTTTCCCATGACACCTACATGGGCAATCTCTAACTGATTTTTAGCATAGCACCTAAGAAGGGAAGCTGATCATGTGGCTATTTATTTATTTTATTGAAATTGTACTTATGTCTCACTTTGTACAATTTCAAATAGGTGAAAGCTGACAGGCAACATGATTTTGCTTAGCTTGATAAGATACATTTAAAGTCTGCATCTATTTACCTCCAGTTTAAAATATCAGTAAGTTCTGCGAAACAGATAACTTCTCCAGCATCTAGAGCTCTGTTTCCTTTCCCAGAGGGAATTATATGCAGCCTGTCTCTTTTCCTTCTCATGTAGATCCCCCTCTCCCAGGCCCAGCTCTGTGTGTAACCAATGAGACTGAAGGCCACTTACTAAGCCTGGGCTACTCAAACAAGAAAGCCTTGACAACTGAGCTGCAGTCACTTGATCATTCAATGTGGGAGCTGAACAATCCCCTCACCCTTAGGCTGAACCCAAACAACCCAAAGTGATTCAAAGATATCCCATCACATTTGTCTTTGAAAATAGCCTGGGGCTCTCTCGTTTGAATTAATCCTTGAGCTAAAGATCCAGGCCATTTGCAGAGATCTTGGCAATAGGAACCTCAGCTGTCAGCAAGCAGAAGCAGTGAGTTAACACGAACATATTTAGTGAGGTGGAGTTAAGGAAAATCCATTTTCCAAATCCTACATCAAGACATCTGACATTCTTGTTGGTACTTTAGACAGAATCTGGCTCTTTCCAGGATAATTTTCCCCAAAGAGTAAAACATCTCTGTCTTGGACTCCACTGATTAGAAATTCAGACCAGAGAGTGACAGAAGTTTACTTTTGTTTCACCTGAGAAAAAAATAGTTTGCTGTAAAAGAGTCATGTAGCAAAAAGACCACTGGACTTAGAAGACAGGAGTTTTGGTGCATGCTCTATCACCTGCTACTGTGACAGGACGTTTGATGAGCTATTATAAATTTTACTGATTGTATTTTATTGATTTTATTGTTTTCTTCGTCTTTAGTTTCCAAAGCTGATATCTAGGGTCTTATTATTTCTTTGCATCTAGGAGTTTTGCAGGACCGAAAGCAGGAGTTATATGAGGTCAACAGCTCCTTCCATCTTTTGTAAATTCCCAAAGTGATTGAATCAAGGTTAGTCACAAATTTTACAAGGTCAAGATTTTGGCTTAATTGTTCTGCCTGTCTTTTTCCCTGGCACTTCCCACTATACCAATGCTGAACACAGAAAACAAGCACGTTGACTGAGGTGTGCCAGGGAAGGTTAAAAAATAAAAGAAAGAAAAAGACCTGTGAACATAGTAACAAATTCTGCTGGCACAGACGTAACTTCTTTATTAAAAAAAGGAAAAAACAAAAAAAGCAACTTAGTCTATAATATCTGTGTAGCATCGGAATTGACCATCAAGTTGAAGATTTTCTACCATCATAGAATGTCAGGTTCAGTAGCAATTTTGAATATCATCTGCAACCTATTCATTTCACAAGTGAAGAAACAGATTTTTTTGATCCTAATGACCAGCAGCTATGCATATCTCAAATGCTGAGCTACAGCTTGTTGGCTGATGCAGTCAAATTTAAAAATACAGTATAACAGTTTGTTACAGGAGGAGATTAAATGTCTTGTCATTTGGGCTTTCCTTCCAATTAAGTTTTTGGTAAATTATTAGCACGATGATACTGTCACAGTATCTTCATATGCCTCCTCTCACACTACAAAAATGTGAAATCCAAGAATGCAGGTTCCCTTTGCTGACATTGTTATTATTCTGGTTGGCCTCAATCTAAATCAGCTGACTACTCCATAAGACAAATTGAATTGATGCCTCTTGAGTTGAAGTGCCATCTGAATGATCATCCAAACAAGGCTGACATCTTTTTCTCTGTTGATCTCTAAAAATATATATTTATATCAGTCTGGGTTCAGAAAAGGAAACAAACTAACAAACAAAGAAACAGCCTTAGGTATTTTAAGCAGAAATAATTTGATATAGGGGATTCAGTTTGCAAAATTTTTATAATGATTATAAAATAGGCTCCAAGGTGAGCCTCCAGGAATGACTTCTAGAACACGGAAGAATTCTCCACAGGAAAATTGTTGCTTTTTTGACAATTGAGAGAGTGGAGAGTCAAGAAGTCACCACCGGAACTACTGAATTTGTTTACCTAACAACACTAACGGGGAACTAGGCATCAGGAAGTTATCGCTACCACTTCCACAACTAGTTCTTGGTAGTCATGAAACTGGTGACTGAATACTAGAACATTGACTATTGGCTGCTACATAAATGGCCTCTTGAAAGACATGAAACTAGGATCCGGACACTGAAACCCTGCTGCGGATTATACCCACAACTCCATGATCTTGCTCACTCACAGAAATCAACCAAAGCAGCAAGAAGATGGTATTGGCCTTACTTGTACATGGCAGATTCTATGTCACTGCAAATTTTTGGTGGAGCCTAGTCTATATCTACAGCTAACATCCAGATACAAGGGGGTATGCATGATGTTACTTCTAGTTGTATACTTTCTGAAGTATAGAAAAACTGATCAAAAAAAGGGGGGATGGAAATGGATGCTAAGTCCAATTTGCCACATCCACTGTAACATCTGAGGATGTTTACCTCAAATGACATTAGAAATCTAAACTCATTATTTTTGTTTTCAAATATTGTTTCCTCCTTTGTTCTGAGTTAGTGGCACTAAGGGACATCTAGTTTTCAAGTAAAACACCTAGAAGTGATCCTTGATTTCTCTTCTCTCCCTTTCCTGTATCACCCGGTATAACACAAAGATCTTTCTCTTACACCTCCTAAATCTTTCCACATGTGGCCTTTCTCTTTATTCTTATGGGCACTTTTGATTTCATACTCTCTTATTTTTTGCTGGGACTACTCCAACAATTTATTTATTTATTTATTATTACATTTTTTTAAAGACTGATTCTTGCTATGTTGCTCGGGCTGATCTTGAACTCCTGGGCCCAAGCAATCCTCCAGCCTCAGCCCCCTGCGCAGTTGGAACTATAGATGTATGCCATTGTGCCTGGCTATTCCAATAATCTCTTATTTTAATGTGCCTCTCAGCCCCGTGGATCATCCACTCTGCAGCCAGAGAAATCGCTCTGAATGCCAATGTGATCATTTACATCTTTCCTGAAATAACTGCCATGTCCATGTTTCCAGCAAGGAACATGTCTCCCTTCCACAACCGATGCCTGAGTCCTTTTCCAGATTTATTCTCTGACGCTTATTCTTCCTTATGCTTTGCACTCAGTCTTTTCTGAAATAATTGTAGCCACACTGAAAATGTCTGCCATCAATCTATCTATTCACCCATTTATTAAATTTCTCATATTTATAAAATATATAATATAGTCAGGGAAATGAAGACCAGTATTGCTTGGTAATTATCTACACGGAGTTTACTGTTACAGTTTATGGTAAACAGAGGACTACAGTATAGTGTAATCAATAATTTCTCTATGCAAGATTGTTGGATGGGGTAGTCAGAAAAAGTTTTCTCACATTGTGACACCTAAGCTGGGTCTTGAGTAGTGAGTACCTGGTAACTCAATGAAGACAAAGGGAGGAAAGAATAAGGAAATAAACTCCAGATAGAGAAAGAAGTGTACACAGAGTTAGTGAGGCCAGAGACAGCAAGGTGTTTTAGAGCTCAGATTGCTGATGAATATGGAGGAAGTGAGAAATTGTGTAAGTCACAGTTCTTCAGAAAAACAGAACCAATAGGATGTATATTAAAAGCATATTTATTTTAGGGAACTGGCTAATGTGATTATAGTGGCTGGAAAGTCCAAAAATCTGCAAGGTGGGCTGGCAGATGGAGAACCAGAGAAGAGTCAGTGTTGCAGTTGAAGTCTGAAGGCCATCTCTTGGCAGAATTCCTTCTTGCTTGAGGGAGGTCAATCTTTTGTTCTAGTGATGACTTTAACTGATTGAATGGCACCCACTCACATTATGGAGGGTAATCTGCTTTAGTCTGCCAATTTAAATGTAAATCTCATTCCAAAGCATTCCTCCCAGAAACGACCAGAATAATGTTTCACCAAGTGTGCTAAGCCAAATTGACATATAAAATTCACCACCACAGGGATAAAACTGAACTCAAGGTAAGAAAGGCCAGATCATGAATGCCATGCTTGGGAATTTGGACTTTGATTTTGAGGTCAGATGGAATCATCAAACAGTTTTAAGCAAGGGGGTCACTTGGGCAGATCTACGACTACAAAAAATAGTTCTGCTAAGAGAGTAGAGGATGGAATGAAGTAATGATAAGGGTTACAGCAGAGGGGGACCTTCAGAAGAGGAGGGAGAGAAATCAGAAACTGAGAAATTAAACACAGGAGGCTCCTGCAGCAATCAATATAAGTAAGAAATCATGATGTTCATATACCTCTGCTGTATCAGCCTACTATGTGTTTCCACCCATTGTCTAGTTGGAAAAATCCTATTTAGCTATCAAAACCTACTTGCGGTAAAAGAATTCCAAAATGACCCCAAAAAGTCACACCCTTATATAATCCCCTCCCACTGAGTGCTGCTGAGACCTGTGACTGTGAGAGGATATTACCTCTGTGATTAGATTATTTCATATGGCAAAATGGGGGGTTTTACAGCTATGTCTCTACTCAACTGATTTTAAGTTAGTGGAAATGAAGCTTTTCCTGGTCTGGCCTGACCTAATCAGGTGAGCCCTGAAATCAAGGTCAAAAAGTTGGAGATGGAAGCAGCAGCAGCAAACGTTGTTTCACCCCGGTCATAAAGAAGCAAACTGCCATGTTTAGGAGAGGGCCGTTCGGCAAGAATTATGTGGCTAAAGGTCTCAATCCCATATCACAAGGAACTGAATTCTGCCAACAAAGCCTCAGATGAAATTTTTGCCCGGGCCAACCCATTGACTATAGCTTTGTGAAGCCCCGAACAGAGGATCTAGCTAAGCCATGCCTGGATTTCTGAAATATCGAACTGTGAGATAATAAATGGGTATTGCTCTAGGCCACTGAGTCCAGGATAATTTATTTGGCAGCAATAGAAGATCGACATACCTCTTTAAAATTTCTCTCTTCTGAGATCTTCTTTGATTTACTTTTCTCCCTGAATGGAATTAGTTACTCTTCCTTCTGTACCACTACTATGAAGAGTAAATATTTGTATTGTTGTATTTGTGTTGTATTATTATGTATTTGTTTACATTTATTTTCCACTAGACTCTCAGCTAAAATCATCTCTCTATCCTAGACCTCTACCACAGTGAATGAAGCATAGCAGGTGCTCCTCAAATTAGGGAATTAAGTTTATCATAAAGATAATAAATATTTTCTAAATCACACTCAGGAAATTGAATCAAATCAGATAGTAGCTTTATCTTTGGGATTTTTGGCCACTCTTTCAAGAATTACAGGTAAGATCTAAACAAGGAACACATCATATTAATTATGATAGATTTCTAGGAGCCTGTAGATATTTCTTAGAAAAACACAATCAACTTTCTAGAATGAACTACATATCCTTCACAGAGTCAGGGACTGATTTAGTCACCACTAAAAATCCCTCTAATTATGCCACAAGGCATAATTTCCCAAGAATACAAATAACATCACAGAAAATAGCTTCTCGAGCTAGGAATGCAAGCTACCTCACATTTGGTAGCAGTTTATAGAGACATTTCCCCTTTTCGATGAGATGAGGTAGGTGGTGATAGGAATAGTGTCTAAGGAGAGTCCAGAAGAATGTGAGTAGTTGGATTTAATCCGAACAAAAGAGAATTGTTTGCATCCCACATTTGGACTAGAAAATGAGAGGTGTAAGTGCCGACTGCCAAAAGCCATCATCTGGGATCTGGACATGTTTCAAGCTCTTCCAGATATCATTCAAAGCTATTTTAGCTCTATAAAGACAGGTCAAGATGGATACATTCAATATGCTGATTCGCCCACTCAAACAAGAATGAAAAGTTGAAGGAATCATCTGATTAACTCACACTAATTCTAATCACGGAAATAGTAGTGGTAATGATGCTTTCTGATACTGAGGTTAAAGGAGAATTAGACCATAAGTAAGTCAAATCCCAAAAAAAAAAAAAAAAAACTATTCGGATTTTATAATTCCCCTATTGTCCATCCTGCCTAATGAAACACAAAATATGAAAGGAGGAAAAAAAAAGTTCTGCATTATATTCAGTGACTAGATGTTTGAGCAAATGAAATTTACACATTAAATTAGCTGGTGAACTTCTCTAGAAGCTACAGGAGAGGAGTACCATGGTTTACAGGCCTCACTCTGCATCCCTAGCACCAAGCACAATGCTTGGCAAATTGTAGGTAATCAATAAATATTTGATGACTGACTTTCCAGGAAAACACATACTAAAGCAGAAAATAATAGCAAAATCTTAACTAAATGAAATTACTAAAATCTACAGCTGGCAAAGCTCTTCTCCCTCCCTTTTTCAGGAGATTAATTGCTGTACTTAACATTTGTAAAGTATTTCTGACACATCAAAATGGCCAGAGGGGAATTCATACTGAAAATCTAATTCGTTATTATTAATAAATTGCTTTGTGGTCCCAGCTATTCCCTAGGGATGCAGAGATGAGAAAGAAAGGGAAACTCACTTTTAATATTTTTCTCAATGTCTTAATTTGGGAAAACTCTGAGGTTTTTTTTTGGTGGTTCATTCTGAGGTCTGGGCAAAGGTTCAAGCCCATTCCTGAGTTATCTAAACTGATTCATCCTCCCCCATCCAAAGCCAACAATTGCAGAGGTTTGCAACAGTACTCTGCCCTAACTACTTAGTGCTGAGAGGTTTTTAATCTTTTTCCTGTTGGTCTCCTTATCTTCTGGTGCTTCTCTGTCTCATCCCCTTTTCCAGAGGCTCCCAACATAATCAGCATGTCCTACAGCTGATGACAGACACAAGGAGCAGATGAACTAAAAGGTTAATGGAAGGGGAATGGTAAGTCCAGCCTGACCTAAAGAAAGAAAAGGCCACTGGAAATTTAGCTGGGTTACAAGTGAGCAGAGATAGCTAAAAGAGACTTTAAAGAGCTTAGAACTGGAGTCAGAAAAAGGCATTCAACATGTCAGCTGGTCATTCTGTCAGCCCCAAGTAAAGTTATTGTCTTGGAAAATTAAAAAAATATATGTATTTTATATATTGAAACTTCCTGAAGAGCCAATACATTCATTCAATACATTCCAGTAGCTTGCCAACTTCTTCTCCTGGAAAATTCTTCCAAATTGTGATGGTCATGTGTTAGTGTTTCCTTTCCAGCACCCACCCTCTCTTATTGTGACAAGATCGCCCATATTTGATTGTGGAGAATGATTTCTCTGCCATTGAGCACTACATTGGTGAGACTTCAGGATATGCAAGGCTGAGCAAGTGACCTACAGTGATACTACTGGGCTTTTCCTCTTAGGGCTTTGAAAACGGAGTGAAACAAAAATGAAATAAAAATGATTGGTTCTATCTCAACACAGTGGTGGTGCCCGGAGAACTTTAGCAATAGTTTTTGCTACATAGAATCTCAGAGTTGGACTATTTTTTTGGTCCTTTTTATGTTTGTTTATTTGGTGTTCTCTCCAGTAGATGGATGTCCTACTCCCTATCCTTCCAACAAATTTTCTTTTGCTTTTAACTTAGAGTTAGTCTCCATTGCTTGCCACAAAGAAACTATAGGAGACAAATACCCAGCTTATTCTTATGTGGTATTCTTTCAAGGAAATATATGATGACTGATAACATAGGTTTATGATAAGTTCTCAGACAACAGGATGGAACAGGCAAAAGAGTCTAGAACTAAACAATAACATTCTAGTTCAAACTGTTTACTCCACAGTCCTGTACCATTACAAATCTTTCAAAGTGTTATGACTGCAGCAGTTAAAACTTCCCTCTAGCTGCACTTGTGGTTCTAGCTGGAAAAATGAATTCTATATAGACTGGTACTAAGTGTGATTCCAGTGCTAAGCCTGGCCTCTTTCAATGGTGGAAACAACAAGCTCACTTCTGAAAGAAGAAACAGTTCAAAAATTTTCTTTGAGATACAGACAAGCTCCAGCTACAATGGACATGAATTATCATGCCTGGATCTCTAACTGCTTAGCTTCTGTCATCCCCCAGAGTCAGGGCCTGACATAATTGTGGGACTTCCTGAATTCTTAACAATTAGAATGAAGAAATTGGGGGCAACCATATTAAATATATTGGGCTCAGTGAGAGAGAACACCATAGCCTGTGGTCTTCTAGAAAGCTTTTATGGACAAGGTGGGATTTGCTTTGGACTTTGAATGATGAATAGCATTTGAAAAGAATGAAGTGGGAAGGCCTTTCAGGCATGAGAAATGAGATGAGTAAGGGCGTTCAGGTAGAAAAGCAAAAGGCACATCTGGAGGACAGTGTTTAGGACAATAAAAGTACGTTTCAGTTGGATGGTGGAGAACCTTGAAAAACCAGCTAAGGGGTTTCAGTTTTACCAACCAGGGTCTTGATGGAGTATAAAAGAAATATGGTGAAATGATGGATAGAAAGGCCAGTCTAGGGTGGGATACAGGAGAGGAAAGCTTGGAGAAACTAAAGGTAAAGACAGTTGAGAACTATGGGTGAAGGTTTGGAGGAAAAATATTATAACCTCATGATACAATTTTTGATTGCCACTTGTTTTGTTACCACGTTCCTGGCATCAATTAGTTTTCTAATGGCTCCCATTGCTTCTGTAAGGAGATTATGGGAACTTTTCAGTTAACTAAAGATCCTAATGGGTTAGGATCTAAATAATCAGTTTTGCTTGGCCTGTATTGTGTCACAGATAAATCCTGGGTGTCACAGTAAATGCCAAGCCAGCCTAATGCACCCATTCCTGCCATTTACATTTGGGCAATGAGGATTTATTTACCTTTTGCTATGCTTTATTGCTCTTTTCTTCTGCCATTCAAAAATATATTCAGCAAAACTGCTAAATCTCTTTGGGTGCTAACTTAGCTTTTCTTGGCCAGGTATCAGAAATTTAGGCCAAATAGTCTTACAAGTCTTTAGTGTACCAATGAAGAGGAAAATAAATTTCGTCGTGCTTGTGATCCTCAATCAGTCAGTATTGACTGACTAGGGCACTGAGGTAAGAAGAATTGTAAGAGTCTGTCTGGGCTCAGTGGGAAAGAATCATGATTGATTAGGAGGAACATCCACAGGTGAGGAGATGCCACTCTGATCCAGAGACTCAGGTAGCAGGGCTACACTTACACTAGGTAAAGCATGATTTTCTTCACAATATAGTAGTAGGTCTCAGGAAAGCCCTAGTATTTCCAAGGTCCATTCAAATAATCCCAAGAGATCTTAAAGTTGAACTAATCCATTTAAAGCATAAAGAACTTAACATTCTTCTCTCCTGTGTGTGTGAGGGGCAGAGGATGAGATCCAGGGGTCTGAGGAGGAAAATAGAATCATTATCTTGGAGATTAAAATGAAAATGGAATTGCTTTGCAAATGGTTTTTTAATATGATGATCATCTTTTCTAAACCAACAAGTGGAGACACTATATAACAAGGAATTCTTTGTAACTTAAAAAAATCAATTATATTAACATTTTATAAAATTATAGTTAATAAGTTTCATTTACTTATGAAAATAAATGATGAGAAGTTGAGACTGTCCCTGAAATTCAAAATACCTACTTAACAAATTTCAAAGTACTAGACATAGTATAGTGTACATAGTATTATTACCATTTGACTTGGATTTGTAAGGCATATAAAGATTTTCCTGCCCATTGGTTGTTATTTTGATAGATACTCAGGTTTATATTTTAGAATTCTGAGGTCATCACATAAAGCCTATAGTTTAAGTGAAACTGCATGTGGCCAGATGTAAGTAGTCAATGATAAAAATGTGTTTAACTTTAAAAAACACCAATATTATAAAGCTTGTAAATCTTTATAAAGCAGACTGATTGGAATTGGAGACTCATATGATGAAAACTATAAATTTTTACAAAAAGGATATTTTCTTCTTTGTAGGTTAAGTTACATTTCAATGATTATTTTCTTGATACAGGATTTTGGATGAGAAAGAGTGAAAAGGATGTTATACACATTGAAATCAATCAGAAATTGAGTAAAAGGACCTTTACAAAAATAAAATAATTCTTTGTTAGTTTTGGTTCAAGTTGTAAATATTTGATTAATAAAGGACATGTATCTATTCTAATAATTCAACCACAAGTCTCAGGTGTGGTCATTGTAGTAATCTGATTCTTGAAGTCTACTCCATAAGTAATACTAAATTGGGAAATTTTCACACAATCACATAGAATAAGAAAATATTTCATAAAATTTATCATCATCATCATCATGAAACATTTATTGATCATCTACAATGGTCAAGAATCTCTATTAGCACTCAGATAAACAAGGGCCTTTATTCACAAGTGCCTAGTTTATACAATGGCAAACATGTACTACTAAAATAAATTAGTTTGGAAATAATAGGAAGGGAAGCAGTGCCATAACCCTCAAACAAACATTAGCCCAATAGCAAATTAACTGAAATACTTCTTGTAAAATGATGTATACTATTCAGTCATGTTAAAGGAAGTCCAAAATGTTCTTTTCTATGATGCACTGGTTGGGTCACTTGGTTTTGTTATTTGACACCCCCTTGGCTTGGATTCCACACTCTCCACCCTCTTTCCACTCCTCCCACTGCCCAGCTGGTGTCTGGGTGTGGGGCTGAGGGGAGGCTATTGCACAACACCACACAGCAAGAAAGGGACAGACTCTGGCAACGGGGACCCAAGAGATTCAAACCAGCTGCTTTAAAAGGCATCTCTCGATGTCCCCACCCTGCCCCTGACAAAATCACAGTAATCTTGGAAAAATTATAAGATCAGCTTGCCTATTTGTGCAGATGTAACCAATGTAGGCATCACAGCCTGTAGTAAAAAGAGGAAACCATTAGGTGTTAAGACCAGCTCCTTCACTACAGTGTTCTGTGATGCATGTCATGAAACTCTTTCTGCTCTTTAACTCAAAAATGGACCCTCCCCTACCAAAAAAAGGACAGAACGATTCCCATTTCTAGAGGACACAATGAGTACACTCCAGGAATATGAAGTAGGGAAGAACACATTAGACATTGCCATTGTCTAGAAGAAACAAATGAAAAATAATAGAAGTTGTAAATACTTCGTAGTGAGATATTTTGAATTCCAGGAAACATTTAAAACAAAGTTTTATAGGCTGAATGTTGTGCTAGAAATGTGACCATGTAAAATGAGAAACTCTGCTTATTCTTATTGAGGCACCTGATTAAATAATCATTAAATCTGTGTGTGCTTGGCAGATTTCAGATCACATTCTCATGCATCTCTCATTGGGTGCACAGAAGCCACATGTAGTGAGCCGGGCAGCCAGCATAACTGCCACCTTGTAAATGAAAAGACTGAAATTCAGAGAGTCTTGGTGGTGTGACACAGCCCAGGACTACCAGATTTAGAATTAAAGCATGAAAGGTGTGACTAGGGGAGTGGCTTTGAGGATAGATTTTTTACCCTAAGGAATATTCGTGAAGGTTCTTTCTGGCATTTCACCAAGATAAATCTGTAAGTAACCCCAAGTAAGGAGGCTCATTTCAGGATTGGTCATTGTTCCTTACAATGCTTCTTAAAAAGTCAGGATGACAAATATGTCTATAAGCATGAACTTCATAAGGTTATACACTTAAAAAGAACCAAAGAAACGGAAGCTACAAAGATGTTAAGTGGGTTCTCCAGGGGAATTTAGGTAAGGTGAAACTAAAGCTATGCCATGCTGCCAGTGAAGAAGGAACATTCATTTGTTGACAGCACTCTTTCCTTTGCCTCATCTCCACTTCCAAATATTTTACTCTGAAATCATTTTCAAACGTGCAGAGAAGCTGTGATAGGCTATGGATTTGTATCCCCACCGAAATCCCATGTTGAACTGTAATCCCCAATGTTGGAGGAGAGGCCTGGGGAGAGGTGCTTCGATCATGGAAGTGGATTTCCCCCTTGCTGTTCTTGTGGTAGTGAGTGAGTTCTCACAAGATCTGATTGTTTAGAAGCATGTAGCACTTCCCTTTCACTCTTTTCCTCCTGCTCTGGCCATGTAGGACATGCCTGCTTCCCCTTCCGCCATGATTGAAAGTTTCCCAAGGCCTCCCCAGCCATGTGCCATGATTGGAAGGTTCCCGAGGCCTCCCCAGCCATGCTTCCTGTACAGCCTGCAGAACTGTGAGCCAATTAAATCTCTCTTTTCTATAAATTACCCAGTTTTAGGTATTTATTTATAGCAGTGCAAGAACTGACTAACAAAGTGTGAAAGAATATTATCCTGATAGCTCATATTCCACTACCCGTTTGCTGAACTACTTCTAAGTTAATTGCAGACATGACATTTCACTCCTGAACATGTCTACTTGTATCTCCAAACAAGAAGGCACTTTCCTACATAACCTTAATACTGTTTTTACATTTAAGAAAATTAACTGAGTCCGGGCGTGGTGGCTTATGCCTGTAATCCCAACACTTTGGGAGGCTGAGGCAGGCGGATCACGAGGTCAGGAGATTGAGACCATCCTGGCCAACGTAGTGAAACCCTGTCTCTACTAAAAATACAAAAATTAGCCAGGTGTGGTGGCATGCACCTGTAGTCCCAGCTACTTGGGAGACTGAGGCAGGAGAATCACTTGAACCTGGAAGGTGGAGGTTGCAGTGAGCCGAGATCGCACCATTGCACACTCCAGCCTGGGCAACAGAGCAAGACTCCATCTCAAAAAATAAAAAATAAAAAATAAAAAGAAAATTAAGTGTATTTCCTTAATAGCATCCAATATTCAATCCATATTCAAAATTTCTAAGTTGTCAACAAAATATTGTTTGTAGCTTTTTTTCTGAAACAATCCAGCCAAACTTCACACATTGGATTTGATTCTTTTGTTTCTTTAGCTGTTTTATTCAAGAACAGTCCTCAACCGTTTTTTCCTCTTAACTTTGACTTTTTAAAAACATACCACATCAGTTTTCTTGTATAATGTCCCACATGTTAGATTTGTTTGTTTGTTTCCTTGTGGTGAGATTTAAATTATGACTATCCCGTATATTTCCATTGGAAATATCTAAACAAGGGCTTGTTTAGATTTTGGTTAAATTGTTTTGGCAAAAATATTCCACAGATAATGTTACATACTTCATATTGCACAATATCAAGGGATCCCACTATAACAATGCTAAATTTGGTCATACGATCAAAGTGCGACCACGGCATATTTCTATAGTAAAGTTATGTTTTTCCTTTGGATTGGCAAGTCGTGTGTAAGATGCCATTTGGCATCATGATAATGCTTTATTTTCCACCAACATTTAATCTAATGGTCTTAGTAGTCTTTCTTGATCCTTGTCTAATTTAATTATCTTGGGGGAATGGCACAATGGTGATTTTCTATCTGTTTATAAGCTCACATTACTCTTTATAAAGAAGGACTTTCTTCTACCATGTGTAAATAAACATCGTTTATTTTAAAAAACAAAAAACAGAGGGGAGGTGGAGCAAGACGGCCAAACAGAACCCTCCATTGATTGTCCTCCCTACAGGAACTCCAAATTGAAAAACTATTCACATAAGAAAGCACTTTCATAAAAACCAAAAAGCAGGTGAATGATAACAATACCTAGCTTTAACATCATATCAAGAAAAGAGGCACTGAAGAGGAAAGGAAAGACAGTCTAGGATTGCCAGTACCTCCCCTCCCTGATTGCTGGCAGTAGCAGTGGCCATATGGTGTGAATAGAATATCTGCACATCTTGGGGAGAGAGAGTGCAGTGATTGTGGGACTTGGCATTGTAACTCACTGCTGCCCTGTCACAGCAGAAAGCAACATGGGGAAGAATTCAGCCCAGGTCCACAGAGGGAGCATTTAGATCAGCCCTAGACAAAGAGGAGTTGTCCAGGCCAGTGATCAAAACCTGAGTCCCAACTAACTCTGTCATTGTGGGCAGAGAAGAGGAGAGGGAAAAGTAAAAAAGATTTTATTGTGTGAATTGGATACCTGTAGCTCAGCTACAGGCAGATTCCTGAGGCCCCCAATTCCAGGCCCTAAGTCCCAGACATTTCTAGACATGCCCTGGGCCAGAAGGAGATCCGCTGCCTTGAAAGGAAGGACATAGTCCTGGCAGGATTAATCACCTGCTGACTCAAGAGCACTTTGAATAAACATCAATAAACATCAACAGTCGCCAGGCAGCATTCGCCGTGAGCCTCGAGTGAGACCCAGTCTTCACTTCAGGTGTGACCCAACACATTCCCATCTGTGGTGGCTTTGAGGAGGGTCTCCTTCTGCTTGAGTAAAAAAAAAAAAAAAAAAAAAAAAAAAAAAAAAAAAAAGGATGGACGTGGTGGCTCACACCTGTAATCCCAACACTTTGGGAGGCCGAGGTGGGTGGATCATGAGGTCAGGAGATCAAGACCATCCTGGCTAACGCGGTGAAACCCTGTCTCTACTAAAAATGCAAAAAATTAGCCAGGCGTGGGTGGTGGTGGGCGCCTGTGGTCCCAGCTACTCAGGAGGCTGAGGCAGGAGAATGGTGTGAACCCAGGAGGCAGAGCTTGCAGTGAGCCAAGATTGCGCCACTGCACTCCAGCCTGGGCGACAGAGCAAGACTCTGTCTCAAAAAAAAAAAAAAAAAAAGAAAAGTAAAGGAATTTTGTTTTGCAGTTTGGGTTCCAGTTCTGCCACAGTGAGAAAGAGCACCAAGTGAGCTCCTGGGGTGACCAGTTTCAGGCCTTGGCTCCTGGATAACATTTGTTAACCTGCCCTACATCAGAGGGGAGTCCACTTCCTTGAAGGGAAAGATTTAGGCCTGGCAGCATTCACCATAAACTGACTGAAGAGTCCTTGGGCCTTGAGTGAACATTGGTAGTAGCCAGGCAGTACTTGCCATGGGTCCAAGGCAGTGGTAGCCATGGTAAGAGACTCCTCTGCTTAAGGAAAGGAGAAAGGAAAGTGGGAAGAACTTTGTTTTGTGGCTTGAGGGCCAGCTCAGCCGCAGTAAAATAGAATTTCAAGTAGATTCCTAAGGTTCCAGACTCCAGGTCCTGGCCCTTGGACAGCATTTCCAGACCTATCTCAGATCTGTGGGGAGCTTGCTGCTCTAAAGGGAAAGACACAAGTCTGGATGTTTTCAATACCTGCTGATTGTAGAACTCTGGGGCCTTGAGGGAACATTGGTGGTAGCCAGGAAGTGGTTACCTTGGGCAAGACTCAGTGCTGTGCTGGCTTCAAGTCTGACCCAGCATAGTTCCATATGCTTGTGTCACCCCTCCCCCAGCTCTAGGCAGCTCAGCATGAAAGAAGAGAGACTCCATTTGTTTAGGGGAAAGTAAGAGAAGGAAACAGGAGTCTCTGCCTACTAATCCAGAGAAATCTCCTGGATCTCACCAAAGACTAAGGAGGTACCTCTATGAGTCTGTAAGAGTCACAACATTACTGCCCTTAGGGTGCCCCCTAAGGCAGATAGGGATACAGTGACCAAACATGTAGATCACAACACACAATTTTCTTGAAAAGCCTTCCCAAGACAGACAGGTACAAATAAGCCCAGAGTACAATGACTACAATAAATATCTAACTCTTCAATGCCCAGACATTGACAAACATCCACAAGATCAGGGTCATCCAGGAAAATATGATCTCACCAAAGGAACTAAATAAGGCACCAGGAATCAACCTCAGAGTGACAGGGATATTAAACCTTTTAGACACACTATTCAAGATAGCTGTTTTGAGGAAGTTCAATGAAATTCAAAATAAGGCAGAGAAGGAATTCAGAATCCTATCAGATAAATTTAACAAAAAGATTGAAATTTTTTAAAAAAAGAAGCAGAAATTCTGGAGCTGAAAAACTCAGTAGACATATAAGGAATGCATCAGAATCTCTAACAGCAGAATTGATCAAGCAGAAGAAAGAATTAGTGAACTTGAAGGCAGTCTACTTGAAAATTTATACTCAGAGGAGACAAAAGAAAATAGAATAAAAAAGAATGAAGCCTTCTTATAAGATCTAGAAAATAGCCTAAAAAAAAGCAAATGGAAGACTTATTGGCCTTAATGAGGAGGTAGAAAGAGAGAGAGATAAGGGTAGAAAGTTCATTTAAAGATAATAACAGAGAAATTTCTAAACTTGGAGAAAGACATCAATATTCAAGTGCAAAAAGGTCATAGAACATCAAGCAGATTTAACCAAGGGAAGACTACCTCAAGGCATTTAATAATCAAACTACCAAAAGTCAAGGATAAAGAAAGGATTCTAAAAGCAGCAACAGAAAAGAAACAAATCACATACAAAAGAGCTCCAATATACCTGGAAGCAGATTTCTCAGTGGAAGCTTTACAGGCCAGCAGAGAGCAGCAAGGCATATTTAAAGTGCTGAAGGAAAAAAAAGCTTGTATTCTAGAAGAATATATCCAGTGAAAATATCCTTCAAATATGAAGGAGAAATAGACTTCCCAGACAAATAAAAACTGAGGGATTTTATCACAATCAAATCTGTCCTACAAGAAATGCTAAAGGCAGTTCATCTATCTAAAAGAAAAGGATGTTAATGAGCAATAAGAAAATATCTGGAGGTACAAAATCTACTGTAGTAGTAAGCACACAGTCAAACAGAATATTATAACACTGTAATTGTGGTGTTTAAACTACTTGTGTCTTGAGTAGAAGGACTAAAAATGGATCTATCAAAAATAATAACTATGACAACTCTTCAAGACAGAAACTGTATAATAAGATATAAAAATGAACAACAAAGAGTTAAAAAGTGGGAGGATGAAGCTAAAGTGTAGAGTTTCTGTTAGTTTTTTCTGTGCTTTTTTGTTTGTTTCTGCAATCAGAGTTAAGTTGTCCTCAGTTTAAAATAATGGGTTATAAGATATTATTTGCAAGCCTCCTATTAACCTCAAATCAAAAAAACTACAACAGATACACAAAAAATAGAAAGATATTAAAATATACCACCAGAGAAAAATCACCTTCACAAAAAAAGGCAAGAAGGAAGAATGAGAAAACTACAAAACAACTTACAAACCAATAAGAAAATGGCAGGAGTAATTCTTATTTATCAATAACATTGAATGTAAATGGACTAAATTCTTCAATCAAAAGACATAGAGATGCTGAATACATTTTAAAAAAGACCCAGTGATGTGTTACCTACAAGAAACACACTTCATCTATAAAAACACACATAGAGGCTGGGCGTGGCAGCTCACACCTGTAATCCTAGCACTTTGGGAGGTCGAGGCAGGTGGCTCTCCTGAGGTCAGGAGTTCAAGACCAGGCTGGCAAACATGGCAAAACCCTGTCTCTACTAAAAATACAAAAAAAAAAAAAATTAGCTGGGCGTGGTGATGGACACATGTAATCCCGGCTACTTAGGAAGCTGAGGCAGGAGAATTGCTTGAATACAGGAGGTGGAGGTTGCAGTGAGTCGAGATCACAGCACCGTACTCCAGCCTGGGTGTCAGAGTGAGACTCATCTCAAACAACAAAAACAAAACCAAAACCTCCTAAGAAAACAACAACAACAAAAAAAACGCGCATAGACTGAAAATAAAGGTATAGAAAAAGATATTTCATGCAAATAGAAACCAAAAAAGAGAAAAAGTAGCTATATTTATATTAGACAAGATAGATTTCAAGACAAAACTATAAAAAAGAGACAAAGAAATTCATTTATATAATGATAAAGGAGTCAATTCAGTTAGAGGACATAGCAATTGTAAATATATATGCACCCAATACTGGTCCTCTCAGATATATAAAGCAACTGGTATTAGAACTAAAGAGATAGACCCCAATACAATAATAGGTGGAGATTTCAATGTCCTGCTTTCAGCATTGGATTGATCATTCAGACAGAAAATCAACAAAGAAACATTAGACTTAATCTGCACTACAGACCAAATGGACCTAATAGATATTTACAGAACATTTTACTCAATGGCTGCAGAATATGCATTCTTCTCCTCAGCCCATGGACCATTTTCAAGGACAAGGCCATATGTTAGGTCACAAAACAAGTGTGAGCAAATTTAAAAAAATTAAAATCATGTCAAGTATCTTCTCTGACCACAACGGAAAAAAATTAGAAATCAATAATAAGAGAATGTTTGGAAACCATGCAAACACATGAAATTTAAACATGTTCCTGAATGACAAGTAGGTCAATGAAGAAATTAAGAAGGAAATTGAATAATTCCTTGAAACTAATGAAAATACCAAACAAAACATACAAAAACCTATAGCATAAAGTGAAAGCAGTACTAAGATGAAAGTTTATA
The DNA here is from genome assembly GCF_028885655.2 of Pongo abelii. NCBI lineage: Eukaryota > Metazoa > Chordata > Mammalia > Primates > Hominidae > Pongo > Pongo abelii. The sequence goes on along the minus strand of NC_071985.2, from coordinate 30,684,035 downwards.
GCAAGAAGTACCTACATCAAAAAGTACAAAAACTTCAAATACACAACCCAACTATGCATCTTAAAGAATTAGGAAATCAAGAGTAAGCGAAACCCAAAATAAAAGGATTTAGTAGAAGAAAAGATATAATAAAGACCAGAGTAGAAATAAATGAGATTGAGACAAGAAACCCACAAAAGATTAACAAAATAAAAAGTTGGTTTTTTGAAAAGATAAAATTGACAAACATTTAGACAGACTAGCTAATAAAAAATGAAAGAGTACCCAAATAAATAAAATCAGAGACTAAAAAGGAGACATTAAAACTAATATCACAGGCTGGGCACGGTGGCTTGTGCCCGTAATCCCAGCACTTTGGGAGGCTGAGGTGGGTGGATCACGAGGTCGGGAGATTGAGACCATCCTGGCTAACATGGTGAAACCCAGTCTCTACTAAAAATACAAAAAATTAGCTGGGCGTGGTGGTGGGCACCTGTAGTCCTAGCTACTTGGGAGGCTGAGGCAGGAGAATGGCATGAACCCAGGAGGCGGAGCTTGCAGTGAGCCAAGATCGCACCACTGCACTCCAGCCTGGGCAACAGAGCGAGACTCTATCTCAAAAATAAAAAAAAAAAGCTGATATCACAGAAATGTAAAGGATCATTAGAGACTACTATGAGCAACCGTATGCCAATAAATTGGAGAACCTAAAAAAAATAGATGAATTCCTAGACACATGCAACCTACCAATATTGAACCATGAAGAAATCCAAAACCTGAATAAACCAATAACAAGTAATGAGACTGAAGCTATAATAAAAAGTATCCCAGCAAAAAAAGCCCAGGACCCAATGGTTCACTGCTGAATTTTGCCAACATTTAAAGGAGAGCTAATACCAATCCTACTCAAACTATTCCAAAAAATAGAGGAAGAAGGAGTACTTCCAAACTCATTCTAGAAGCCAGTATTACCCTCATGATAAATCCAGAAAAAGACACATCAAAAAAGGAAAACTATAGCCCAATCTCTGTGGTGAACATTGATGCAAAAATCCTCAACAAAATACTAGCAAGCTGAATTTAGTAACTCACTAAAAAGATCATTCATCATGACCAAGTGGAATTTATCACTGGAATGCAAGCATCGTTCAACATATGCAAATCAATGTGATACATCATATCAACAGAATGAAGGACAAAAACCATATAATCATTTCCATTGATGATGAAAAAGCATTAGATAAAATTCAATATCCCTAGATGATAAAAATCTTCAGAAAAGTGGGCATAGAAGGATCATATTTCAACACAATAAAAGCTATCTATGGCAGACCCATAGCCAGTATCATACTGAATGAAGAAAAACTGAAAGCCTTTCCTCTATGATGTTGAACATGACAAATACGCTCACTTTCACAACTGTTATTTAACATAGTACTGGAATTCCTAGGTAGAGCAATCAGATAAGAGAAAGAAATAAAGGGCCTCCAAACTAGGAACCAAGAAGTAAAATTATCCTGTTTGCAGATGATATGATTTTTATACTTGAAAACACCTAAAGACTCCACCAGAAAACTATGAGAACTGATAAATTCAGTCAACTTGCAGGATACGAAATATAAAAATTAGTAGTGTTTCTATATGCTAACAGCCAACAATCTGAAGAAGAAATCAAGAAAGTAATCCCATTTACAATAACTACAAACCAAATTAAATACCTAGGAATAAACTTAAACAAAGAAGTGAAAGACTTCTACAATGAAAACTATAAAAAATTGCTGCAAGAAATTGAAGAAGACACAAAAACGGAAAGAATTCCATGCTTATGTGTAGCAGGACCAGTTGCAGGCAAAACCTCTCGGACACTGGTTTTAGGAAGGAAGAGGCTTTAATCAGCTGGGAGCATCAGTAGACTCACGTCTCAAGATCCGAGCTCCCCAAAGTAAAGATTCCTGTCTCTTTTAAGGGCTTACAAATCAAAGGGGTCCACTTGAAAGGGTCGTGATACATTGTGCAAGTGGGGGCTACGTGACTGAGGGCTACATGCATCAGTGATGGGGGTTAGCAGAACAGAACATTCCCTTGGCTACACACTTTACACTGAGTGGCATTATATAAGTAAGTCCCTTTCAAAGTTCTTAGACATTCATAATAACTATAAAACAGAAAGATTGTTTTAACTTGTTGCCCTACCTCAGTAACCTGATGAATACACTGGGTACAGTCCTCCACGTGGGGAAAATCAGCTGAAGTTCTTATTGTACAAGTCCAAATTTTGAGAAAAAGGAGTCCCACGATGAGTTTCCTCATGCTTTGGCCGTGCGTAGACAAGTCAGCTTCTGAGTGTGACTGGAACAGGGCTTGTCGCCTTTTTCAGAGTCACTTTGCAGGGATTGTCCCGGCTTGGTCTCACCTCTGAGGTCTCAGGGGCTGAGGGTTTCACCCGGCTGTGGTGGATCCAGGCTGGAATTCCTTCTACCTTCACAGCGGTGGGGGTGGTCAGGATGACGGTCTGGGGTCCTTTCCATCGCTGCCGCAAAGGGGCTATGTTCCAGTTTTTGATCCACACTTGATCACCTGGGGAGAAAGGGTAAACTGGGGAGAATAAGCTAAGGGGCATCTTTCATTTACCCAGACCAAAATTGTTTGTGTAACTTTTCCTAAAGCCTGTAGCTGTCGCTGTAACTCAATTTCTCCTAGCTCTTGAGGAGTGCCTGGAAGCCACTGTAATATGGGAGGGGGTCTATGATACAATATCTCATAAGAGGAATATCCCGTTCTTTTAGAAGGGGTGCACCTGATCTTAAACAGTACCATGGGGAGAGCCTGTACCCACTTTAAACCTGTTTCTTGACACACTTTCCCTAAACTATTTTTGATAGTCTGATTCATCCGCTCCACTTTTCCAGAACTCTGAGGTCAGTAGGCGGCATGCAGTTTCCATGTGATCCCCAATACTTTTGTTGTCTTCTGTACCAAGTCAGCCACAAATGCCGGCCCGTTGTCAGAGCCAATCCATAAGGGCAGTCCAAACCTAGGGATGAGATCTCAGAGAAGCACACAGATTACTTCATGAGCTTTTTCAGTTCATGTTGGATAGGCCTCTACCCACCCACAGTATGTACACACTAGAACCAGCAGATACTTGTTACCTCCATATTTGGGCATCTCAGTGAAGTCTACTTGGAGATCTTCAAAGGGGGCTGCTTCATAAGCTTGTATGCCAGGCGGGACGGTTGGACCCTGCCTAGCATCTTGCTGCCTGCAGGTGACACATTGCTTTGTTATTATTTTGGCAAGGGCCGACAGATGTGAAATGTAGAAGTACCAGCCTAACAATTTTCAAGTGACTCTTGGCCTAGATGGGTGGTCTCAATGCACAGCCAACACAACTGCGGCCCCTAATAGCTATGGCATGGCTACTCTTCCATCTGGTAACCAGATCCATCCTTCCTTTATCGCTTGTCTCCCTTCTGCCTGGAAAAAGTCTATTTCCTCTTTAGAATAAGTAGGCACTAGTTGGGGTGCCTGAGGGAGCAGGGGGGCTGTGACTGATGCTTGGTAGGGGGTGGATGCTGCTTTGTGAGCTTCTGAGTCTGCTTGAGAATTTCCTTCAATTAGCTCCAAGGCCTGAGTTAAAGCAATGAGTTTGGCCTTCTAGGCTGAAGTTCCCTGAGGCAGCAGTTTGGCTTCCAATAACAGTGTCGCAGGTTACCACTGCATACCCAGCCCACCTCTCTCCCTGTGAGTTAATGAAGCTGCTTCCGTCCACATACAGCTCCCAGTCTACAGACATCCAACGTTGGTCCCGGAGGTCAGATCTGCTAGAATAAACTGAGTCCAACACCTCTACACAGTCATGTTTAACTGGGCTCTCTGAAACCGGGAGCAAGGTGGCGGGGTTCAAAGTGTTGCAAACTTCAATCGTTTTATGGGGATTTTCACAGAGCAAGCTTTGGTACTTAGTTAGCTTAGCATTTGTTAGCCAATGATGTCCTTTGGTATTCATTAAAGTCACCACGGCATGGGGGGGCCTTTATGTTCAAGTTTTGCCCAAGGGTTAGTTTATCTGCTTCTTGCGCTAGCAGGGCAGTTGCTGCCAAGGTTCTGTAACATGGGGCCACCCTTTAGAAACCCCGTCTAGTTGCTTGGAGAGATATGCCACTGGCCTTGGCCAGGGCCCTACAGTCTGGGTTAAAACTCCAACTGCCATTTTTTTTCTCTCTGACACATACAGTGTAAAAGGCTTTGTCAGATCCAGTAGCCCCAGGGCTGGGGCTGACATAAGTTTTTCCTTTAACTCATGAAAAGCTCGCTGTTGTTGGGATCCCCATTCAAAAAGTTCTGTGTCACCCCTCTCTTTGTAACTTGATACAGAGGTTTGGCCAGTACTGCAAAGCTTGGGATCCATAACCTGCAGAACCCCACAGCTCCTAAGATTTCCCTCACTTGCCTCCTGGTCTTAGGCTCCGATAGGCTGCAAATGATTGCTTTCTTTCTGATCCCAGGCTGCACTCCCCCTGTCGGATAGTGAATCCCAGATAGTGCACCTACTGTCTGCATATCTGAACTTTCTTCTTGGACGCATAATACCCACAGTCCTCCAGGTGCCGAAGCAGGGCGTCTTTCCCTTTAGTGCACCTGATTGCCATGGGGTGTCCCAGCAGGAGGTTGTCTACGTACTGGAGCAAGACGCAGCCTAAGTCTGGGGAACTTGTGGAGGTCTCGAGCTAGTGCCTCCCGGAAGATGGTGGAGGAGTTCTTGAACCCTTGGGGAAGCCGGGTCCAAGTGTACTGAGTGGTGACACCTGATCCCGGATCCTCCCACTGAAAGGCAGTTTCTGGCTCTCCAGAGCTAATCTGATGCTGAAGAAGGCATCCTTCAGGTCTAGGCAGGTGGACCAGCTGTCCTCAGCTGGCAATAACCCCAACAATGTGTATGGGTTAGGTACTATTGGATGTAAAGTCACTGTGGCTTGACTGACCAAGCGCAAGTCCTGTACTGGCCTAGAGTCCTTGGTCCCTGGCTTGGGAACAGGTAGGAGGGGGTTGTTCCATGGAGACTGATAAGGCACTATAATTCCAAAAGTGCTCAGGCGCTTAAAATGAACTTGGATACCTTCCAGGGCTTCTCTGGGGACTGGATACTTTTTGGCTGACTGGCTTAACTTCTATGAGTATGGGAGCTTGATTGACTGCCAGTCTGGGGGGACTGTCTTCTGCCCAGACTTTTGGCCACCGCTGGGCCAGAGCTGGCCCTATCTCTTTGCCTGGTTCAGTTAGGAAGAGTCGCCACTCTTCCTCTCTGGGAACCGTCAGGGCCATGATAACTCCTTTTCTGGGCAACTTCCGTTGTAAAGAGCCTTGCTTTGTAAAGCAGATAGTAGCTCTCAGCTTGCTAAGCAGGTCCCTTCCTAACAAAGGCAAGGGTCAGTCAGGCAGGTACAGAAACTGGTGTATCACTTCATGTCCCCCCACTGAGTAGGTCCGGGGCAAACAGAAAGCCTGCTTTGTTGAAACTCCTGTTGCTCCGATTATATCAATAGTCTTTTCAGATAAGGGGGCAACCGGGGTGGTCACTACTGAATGTTTAGCACCAGTATCAAACAGAAACTTAATGTCCTTGCCCCCAACTGTCATTCTGACCATGGGCTCCTTGGGGGCACTTGAGCACAGTACCCTTCAGTCCAGAAACCCCTCAGCCAGATTGAACAAGTCTCTTTCATCCTTTTATGGGGTCTTTTGCTCCAAACCACCTTGCTTTTCTTTCAGCTGAGGGCACTTATCTTTCCAATGTCCTATCTCTTTACAATAGACGCACTGGTTACATTGCAAGTGTGGATGGTCAGACTGGGTATTTTTCCTAGAGCCCCCCTTCCCTTGCCCTTATGGGAGACCCCTCTAATAGCTGCAGCTAGTAGGTCAGCGTTTCACCAGGCTTGGCATTCGCCTTCTTTGCGGCTCTCTCTGCGGCTCGTTGCATCTCTATTTATAAACACTTGGTTGGCTATTTCCAGTAATTGCGACGTATTCATACCTGCAAACCCAGCCTGTTTCTGCAGCTTTCTCCTAATATCCTCTGCGCTTTGACTAACTAAGGCCATGTTAATCATGCACTGATTTCCAGGGCTGTCTGGGTCAAAGGGAGTGGAGATGTGATAGGCCTCACACAATGTCTCATAAAAATGCACTGGACTTTCTTCCTTTCCTTGGATAACCTCAGAGACTGTTTACATTTGTGGCCTTTGGGCTCCTCTCCTCAACCCTTCTAAGAGTGCTTCCCTATACCAATTTAGCCTTTGCATGCCTTCTGTCTTGTTTGGATCCCATTGAGGGTCAGTTCCTGGTAGCTGGATCCTTACATACTCTTGCGGGTTCTGATAATCAGCTGTAACATGCTCTTCCAGCCACTTAGTTGCTGCCTGGAGCACTCTCCTCCTCTCATCCGTGTTAAAGAGGTACATGAGCAACTAGTGGCAGTCAGCCCAAGTGGGGTTATGAATTTGGATAATAGTTTGGAGAAAGTCAATCCAAGCTTGTGGCTTTTTGGTATAGGATGGGGTGGTATTTTTCCAACTGAGGAGATTGACAGAGGTAAAAGATTGGTACAAAAAGGCATGCCTTTCTACCATATGTCCCTCCTCGTTTACCTCAGTATAACATTGCTTTCTTAGGGGCATTTGTATCCCAGTTTTAGGTCGCAAGCAAGCCGCCAAGGGAGGGGTTTCTCCTGAGACTTCACATCCTCTTCTGTCTATTCTAGGTGGCCTTGGGGTGTGCGTATCTTGTAGAGGTTCTGGTGCTATGGGCTCTGATATGGGGAGCCTCTCTTCTTGGTAAGGGGCGGGGGCATCACTGGTGCCATTTCCTGCCATGTATCCTCTGATGTTGGGTCGGACAGAACCATAGGAGCTGACTTCCTTTGGCGGGTGGAGCAAGATTTCTCCTTGGCTATCTGTTCCTTTGCTACTAGTACTGCTGCTGACTGTCCTCTTAGCCACTGTGGGAGGTCTAAAACCAGATGTGACCAAGTATCTATGTATGGAAACTGATCTGGGTGTCCTGATTTACCAGTTACTTTGTACCATACCTTTGAAACTAGGGACATGTCTAGGCTTCCTTCTGATGGCCATCCCACCTCTAATGCCAGCCTATCTATCTCACACAAAGCTTTAAGCTTTCCAGGTGTCATAGCAATTCCATAGTCCCCACTGAATCCTTTCTTGAAATTCCTTAACATAGTTCCAAACGTGCTAGGCTTACTCTGTGTTTTACCCATTTTCCTCTCTCAGGGGACAAAATGACACTCTTACTACAAAGAGAGAAGGGAAAAGGGGCAAAAAGTCACTCACTCACCAAGCAATTCATACCAGATCAAAATTAAAACTAAAACCAAAGGACGGATAAGGAGTTACTCATTCATCAAGCAATTTGAGCCAAGTCAGAACTGAAATAAAAGCCAAAACAGTTCAAATCTAAAAGTCAGAACCGAAATCAAAGCCAAAACAGTTCAAATCCAGTCAAAATCAAAACCAAAACCAACGTGCTGATAAAGGCACACTGTGGGTGATTAGGCCATGCTTCCACTCAAATGGAGTGGGCAAGTTCCAAGACCAGTCTTACCATGTTCCAGATGTCAGGACTCCAAGCACTGATTCCTCCCAGTGTTCAGCCACTGCGTTAATCCTCCACGGGGGTCTGCAGCACACTGGTCTGGCGAGGCGTTCCACCTGGGCCATTGCCTACCTAGAGCACTCTCAGGATCCACGTCGCTTAAGTTGGCCGGAGTCCCCCACAGGGATGCTCCACAGGGCAGGCCTAAGCTGCCTAAGGGGCTGCCTCGACCATCTGTTAATCACCTGGCTTCCTGGTCAAGAAACCAAGAAACGTAGCAGGACCAGTGGCAGACAAAACCTCTCAGACACTGGTTTTAGGAAGGAAGAGGCTTTAATCAGCTGGGAGCATCAGTAGACTTGTGTCTCAAGATCAGAGCTCCCAGAAGTAAACATTCCTGTCCCTTTTAAGGGCTTACGACTCTAAGGGGTCCACATGAAAGGGTCATGATACATTGTGCCAATGGGAGCTACGTGACTGAGGGCTACATGCGTCAGTGATGGGGGCTATCAGAACAGAACAGAAAGTTTCACAATGCTTCTTCATCCAATGTCTGGAATCTATAAATAACACAAGCAGTTAGGTCAGGAGTTGACCTTTAACTACCAGGCCTGGTTCTTGGCACCAAGCCGTCTGGCTATTGCTCTCACTTCTACTTCTTCCTAACTTTTTGCTTCCTTTTTGAAACAGGAGACAATGAGAGAGGTGGTCTCCTTCCTTAATGGATTGGAAGAATTGGTATTGTTAACCTTACCAGTCAAAGAAATCTGCAAATTCAATGAAATGTCTGTCAAATGATATTCTTCACAGAAATTGAAAAAATAATTCCAAAATTTATATGGAACCCCCAAAGACCCAGAATAGCTAAAGGGATCCTAGTCTGAAAGAACAAAACTGGAGGAATCACCTTGCCTTATTTCAAAGTATACTATAGAGCAATAGTAACCAAAGAAGCGTGGTACTGGCATAAAAACAGACACATAGACTAATGGAACAAAATGGAGAACCCAGAAATAAGTTGATACATCTACAGTGAAATCATTTTTGACAAGGGTGTCAAGAACACATATTTGGGAAAAGACAGTCTCTTTAATAAATAGTGCTGTAAAAACTGAATATCCATAGGCAGAAGAATGAAACTAGACCTCTATCTTTCACCCTATAAAAAATGAAATCAAAATGGATTAATGGCTTAAATATAAGATGTCAAGCTATGAAACTTCTAAAAGAAAACATTGGGAAAACTATTTATCACATTAATCTGGGCAAATATTTCTTGAGTTATACCCCAAAAGTACAGCCGATCAAAGCAAAAATGGACAAATGGGGTCACATCAAGTTAAAAGGCTTCTGCACAGTAAAGGAAACAATTAACAAAGTGAAGAGACAACCAGCAGAATGGGAAAAACTCTTGAAAACTATCCATCTTACAAGAGATTAAAAACCAGAATATATAAGGCACTCAAACAACTCTATAGGAAAAAATCTAATAACCTAATTAAAAAATGGGTAAAATATCTGAATAGACATTTCTGAAAAGAAGACATACGAATGGCAAACAGGCATATGAAAAGATGCTCAACATCACTGATCATCAGAGAAATGCAAATCAAAACTACAATGAGGTATCATCTCACTTCGGTTAAAATGGATTTATCCAAAAGACAGGAAATAACAAATGCTGGTGAGAATATGGAGAAAAGGGAACCCTCATACACTGTTATGGGATGTAACTAGTAGAGCCACTATGGATATCAGTGTGAAGGTTACTCTGAAAACTAAAAATTAAACTACCAGAACTACAATCCAGCCCTCCCACTGCTAGGTATACACCCAAAATAAAGGAAATTAGTTTATCAAAGAGATCTCTGCACCCTCATGTTTATGGCAGCACTATTCACAATAGCCAAGACTTGGAAGCAACCTAAGTTTCCATCAACAGACAAATGGATAAAGAAAATGTGGTATGTATACACAATGGAGTACTGTTCAGCCATAAAAAGAATGAGATCCTATCATTTGCAACAACATAGATGGAACTGGAGGACATTCTGTTAAGTGAAATAAATCAAGCACAGAAAGGAAAATTTTGCATGTTGTCACTTGTTTGTGGGAGCTAAAAATTAAACTAATTGAGCTAATGGAGATGGAGAGTAGAAAGATGGTTACCAGAGGCTGTGCTGTGGTTGGGGATGGGGATGTGAAATGAGGATGGTTAATGGGTACAAAAATATAGTTAGATGGAATAAATAAGATCTAGTATTTGATAGCACAACAGGATGATTACAGCCAACAATAATGTATTGCACATTTTAAAGTAACTAAAAGGGTATAATTGGAATGTTTCTAACAAAAAGAAAGGATGAATGCTTGAGGTATTGGAATATACCATTTTTCTTGATGTGATTATTACACATTGTATGCCTGTATCAAAATATTTTGTGTGCCCCACAAATGTACACACCTACTATGTACCCATAAAGATTAAAAATTGAAAGAAAAAAAAGAGAATAAATGCTTAATTCTTTCCCTTTATCACTTTTAATAGGAAATGACAAAACAATGTAATATAAAATGTTAAAAGTTGAAAAATACCCTTTTAAAGCATTTAGAAACCCTGAGATTCTTTTCATAACTCGCAATTAGGTTAAACTAGCAATATCACTGTGCACATAATCTATTTTATTGCAGATTTATAAAAGCCAGACAGAGGACAATTATTAAGTATGATCTACTTGCTTTATAGTCCATTTGGATCTTTATCAACTACAATCTACTTACTTTAGAGTCCATTTTGATCTAGATGATCAAACAGTTTATCTTCTACTCAGGCGAAAGCAGGGGTGAAATATAAGATTATGCTTACAAAGGAGAGAATAAGACTGTTTTGATATTGTGGTGGAATTTGACCAAAAGTCATTGATAGGAAATTTCTTCTCTATCAAGTGGTGAGAATGTTTACTTCATAGCTAGATATTGGGAAGGGTACAGGAGAAGCATCATCCTGATATAAGAAGAAATGAAGTGACTTGGGGTCTTTTTATTGTTTCCCTGCACTCAGCCCTCACCATCTCCTTTTTCACTAGTAAGCCATTTTGACTCATGAAAACAACAGCATTGAAGTACCAGAAGAACAAACTACAGGTTTAGCTTTCCCCGTTTTTCATTTATTTATTTTACCATAGGACATAAAAGGCATTTATTTCAATGCAGACCGTAATACCCCAGTGAATAATTTTCCATGCCAGGACAAAGTCATCAAAAGTTCTGAGATGCCTTAGAAAATAATCAGGGTTTTTCTTGCCTTTCTCTGCTCATCCCACTCCCCATTGTCTCCTTCCCCTGAAGAATTGTAGCATCAAGGGCTAATAAACTTATTGAACACTCTGTCTTCCCTTGTGAGGTGCCAGGCATTGATTTTGTTCAAAATGCCATAGGTGGTGGCTGCTTGCTCCACACTCTATGCCATTCACTGGAATGACAGACAGCGTGGGAAGAAAGAGAACCAGAGAAACTACAGTGCAGGGAGGGAAGGAGGAGGTGGGGGCCAGTTCTTTACCTATAATAGTCTGCTCCATGACAAAAAGGCAGCCAGAACTATGGTTTTCCAATTGACAGTGAAAAGAAACATCCATACTGTAGAGAGAGTGCTGTAACATTCTATCCCTCCTTGTCTCAATTATTTTACTTTTGTTCCCCAAAGAAATGGTCAGTTGAAAATACCAAACTATGTTGGGCCAAAGGATTAGCTTAAATGTAGCTTCCATGCATGTGGGAATAAAGTAAGAAGGGGGCAGTCCAGCAGAAGCTGAAAGCGGGAAGTCTGATCAAGGAAAGACCACCTCAAAGTTTCACTGTGGCAACCCAACCCTGGAGAACAGGCAGAAAATGAATGCCAGCACAAATGTTAATGTAACAGAATAAGTGGGGGGAGGTTGCCCTTGGCAAGAGAACTAAGCATGTTCATTTTTATAATATAAGAGAGAGAACGAGAAGGAGATTGTGTGCTAGCTCACCAGGTGCACTTTGCAAGCTTTCCCATTTCCCATTTCATTAGTTCCTCTAATATTATTGCAAGAGGCTTCAAAGATATATATAAAGAGGCTTGCCATCCTGCTGGACTCATTTTGACTTCTGTTTGTATTTCATGGTTTGCCTATTAAAAAATATTTTTGCCAGAGGAAAATAAGAAGCATTTCAGAAATGAGCGAGCTTCTATTTACAGAGGTCAGATGCAAAAGTAAAGTTCCAGTAATGTTTTTTAGAACCTGTGTGTCATGGGTTTACACAACTTATGGTCAAGTGAAATGTCTGTAGCATCTATGTGATGCCTTAGTTTTTATATACTGTTGTTTTATAAATTAAATAAAAATGCCATAGCAGAAAGTTTAGAAGTAGGTCATGATTTCTTTTCATGTAAATGCAGTGGAATAAATTTTTACTTTTAATTCAATTTTAATTTTTTGTCTTTTTCCTAAAGAATATGATTTGTCTCCAGTATTTTCTCACACCTGTACCTTCCCACCTCACCCCACTGACCTGCAACCCCTTCACTCTTAACTACCCCATGTCAGGCAATTAAGTATTCTGCTTTCATTTCTTTAGCAAAGACAGGATGCAGAACAAATGCAGAAAGAAAGACCTTCTGTGGCTTCTGAGCTTCAAAACAAAAACTTCAAGCCCATGACAAAAAGTGTAGTTTGAAAGCCCCTAAAGTTTGGGTTTGAGGAATTTCTAAAGTATTTGCTCAAAGGAAACAGGTATACAATAATCAGATTTTAAAAATCAGCCATGTATTTGGCTCTTAGCATGAGAAGAACAAAGAAGGAAGCAGAGGTTTGATAAGGTGTTGGAAGTTGGGGTGGGTCCCTGAGAGGTAGCCTTGTATCCTGCCCTTTCTTCTTCTTCAGCAGTCCCCAGACTTGAGGAAGTGAAAATAGAGGTGTGACTCTGTTTCATTTTCAGGTAAAATCCCAAAAGACAAGAAGTATCCTCGTTGCCCACAATGGCTCAGGAGGAGTAAGTATCTGTGGTGGGTCTAGCCAGGGAGGACTTATGATCTAGACAGCATGATTTAGTTTCTTTCAAAAGACTGTGGCCTAAGACAGTGGCGATTGTTGTCTACATGCCCCACATGAGTGCAGAATCAAGTAAGATGGGCAAGTCAATGACCCAGCAGAGACCACTATAGACTCATGACTGGAGGTAGATGAAACCTGATTATATCAGCAATCCATGAAAACTGATGATATGTAGGGATGCTGTGTATTTCAACAAGAATTCCACAGTTATCTATGAGATTTCAAAATCAATTGGATGGCAAAAAAACGTCCTCATGCTTTCTAAAGAAAAACCAATCTCAAGCTTTCTAAAATTTTTAGAGCTCTAAAAAAGATGGTATATTTGATTAAACGTGTGCATTTCCCCTCCCCAACTCTCCCTCACTCTCACACCCAGGTTGGAATGAGGAGCAAATGAAAAGGTAAACACAATTGGAAATTTCCATCCATTCCATCTCGACCTTTTTTCACTTTCAAGACACGTGGCTTTTGAGGCAAGCAATTGTACAATTGATATTTACATTTATATGTGAGTACCCAGTCCAGTACTTACTCCTAAAGAGGCTTCACTGCTTCTAAACAAAGACAGAGAGACTCATATCTAGGTTTCTAGGTTTAATAGAGGTAGGACAGCAGAAGGCAATGAAAACATTTTTTTCTCAAAGAAGAAAATTGCCTAAGAGGACAATTGATGGGTCAATTAGAAGCAGTTCTTTGAATTTGGGAGAATACATAATTAGTCTTCTAGTGAAGGCAGCTGGTAGTTTATTTTTGTGCTAGACTTTAATTAAAAATTGAAGATTTTTTTTTTATTTCACAAAGCATTAAATTGGGTTAGGTCTTGTCAATCTATACAGCTGGGACCTGCACTATCAGTCATTGAACACAAAGGAAAACTTGTTTAATATTAACCTCAGAAATGTATAATTTGGAATGTAAACCTACTGCCATAGGAGGGAAAAAGAAAACCTAGTGCATTCCAAGGAGAAATAGAAAGTTTTTCTTTAAAAAAAAAAAAAAAAACTTGTGTATCAGATTACCTGGGGCCACTACTTCATTTTAATAGTATGGAGAACAGGATGTAAACTTATAATAATGTTGTATATTATTTAAACTCTCTCTGAGTATAAAGTAAGTTATTATGTGAGAAATGAAATGTTATTTTCTATTTGCATCATGAACCAGGAATACAGACATGGGATTAGATTGTAGGAGGAGAGTTTTATAATAAACTTAAGACAGTTTGTAAAACCCTGGAAGATGTTTCAATAGAGGTCATGAGAATTGCCAAGAAGGTAAATCCTTGAGATGGTAACAAAAATATTAAAATTAAACTGATACTGAAAAAATGTTAAATAGAAAACAGTTTAGGATTATTGGAAAATAATTATTACTGGAAGAAGAGAAATTGAACAAATAACATAAGGCTCTAAGACTTCAGAATTTCCCCGATAGAGGATCTAGTCTCTGATGTTCTGGCCAGCCTTAATGGAAAGAAGCCAATGACATCGTGAACCTGTGAAGTCCTTCCTGTCTTCAGCATCTGATTATAAGATAACACCAAATATTCTGAAAATATGTGCGATGTTTGGCTATGTTTTCATCAATGAAACTTGTTGACCTTTTCACTAAATAAATACCAAATAACCTTAAAATAATTGAGATGCTAATGTTTTTACTCACTATCATAAGACCTTTCAAATCTTAACTCTAAAACTTCCTTTCCTTTTATTGTAGAAAATTATGATAGAGCAAAAACTTTAAGAGCTGATATCCAAAAGCAAGATGACTTGAGAGAGTGAAATGCTTGTCCAACAAAAATTTACTTTGTCTTTTTTTTGGGGGGTGGTGTGTAGTATGTTCCTCCAGGTATGTGCTTAGGAATAAGAAAGCTGAAAAAGGTTGGACTTTACCACCAGAGTGTCAAATCCTGAGTTTCTGACCCCTGTATCAGAATCATTTCAGGTGCTTTTTAAAAGTTCATATTCCTGGGCTTCAACCCAGACCTCCAATGAGAATCTCTAGGGGTTCAAGACTCAATAATCTACATTTTAAATAAGATCAACGGATGATTTTTTATGCCCTAAATTTATGGGTGAAAAGTCTTATAAAAATTATGTTGGGAAACTTTTTGTTCAGGTTCAGATTACATTTTAAATAAAACATGGAGATGTTCAAATTTTCTTGAATGTTTGAAATCAAATTAAAAATACTGGAAAGAGGTTGGATCATAGGTATTGGCACAAATGCAGAGCTGTCTTCAAACTATGTTCATTGTGCCAGAATTTTATAATTTATCTCCTAATGTCTGTCATGGTTTTGCACACATCTCATTTAACAGCCTTTTCTCTTTTTTTTTTGTCTTTTTTTTTTTTTTTTTTTTTTTACTGACTCACCTTCATGGAGTCTTACCTGCATATTCTATTTAAATTTCAAAAATGTATAATCTTAATGTGTACTTATATTTTATCAATTTATATAATATTTAATTAAAGTACATAAATACTTTAAAAGACAACTGGCATAACAACATTTGGGGCAAACACAATGGACTCTAGACAACTAAACTGGTGGTAGCGGAAATATGTGAGAAATTAGCCTTCTGGAGCTAGGCATTCAGTTTACCAGTGAGTGTAGTTGATAGAGGAAATTCTGATCATTTAGTAAAAGTGATCCTACTATATCATTGTTCCCTTTTAATATGAGCTTACCATGACACTGAGAGTAAGCAATTAGGACACATATTCTCTCAGTGACAGAGACAGCAATCAAAACCAAGTCATCCTAAGAGCAAGGCTCTCTCCTTTTTCCTCCACTTGGACCTCTTAACATAATTTCCTCCCCAAGACTAGCTTTATTAGTACTTGGAAGAAGACACTCATCTATTTGTGATTGGAGGAATCTTGCAATCCTCTCATCCAAGAAATGCCTCCTCCTACAGCATGTTATAAAGTCTGGAATGTCTACCTTCATTCTGTTGTCTAGCTCTGTGACTGACGGTCCAAAATAAAATGCAAAATACATTAGCTGAGAGGATTTGCATATTAAATCTTCTTCAAACATAAAATGCTTAGTCAATTAGCTAGGGTAATGCAGATTTCTAAATAAAACCAAACCAAAACAAACAAACAAAAAAACTTGCCAGCACATTTTGGCACATTTTGGTTACATCTGGCAGACTGGCAGCATAGAGGCAATGTGAGAGAGATAGAGCCCCAAGGAGAGAGGTAAGAAAGGGAGGTAAAGAAGCAAAATCACTTTTCCCATTTCATGCTGAAGGTAGGACCTGATTTTTTCCAACCTCAACAATACTGCGTGTCTAAGAATCCAAAACGTCTGCCCTTTATTGACCAAATAAAGAATTTTTTGGCATTCTTTTGCGTAAAAACTACATTGACTATAGAATAATCCTTTTGAACTGACTTAAAAGCTCCATCATCCTCTGACCCCGTTCTCTCTAGCCTCATCTAGAAACCCCTGTTTTCTTGCGGAACCTGGCCAAATTGTCACCTCAACTATTGAATCTACCTGTATACTTCTAGAGAGAATTTTTCACTCTCTTGTGATCTCAGTATCACCTTGTGTACACTTCTATTGCTGACTCATTGCACTTTATTTAGTTTATCTGTTACTCATCTGTCTCCCTAACAGGGCTGGGATGTCTATCGCATCTTTATATTTCCAAAGCTACTTAGAAGAATTGCTTATAAGTGAGTGAATTAACAGATGAAAGCGCTAGGCCATCAGCATTTAATCATGGGCCTTTAATGAAAATGGAGTTAGGGAGCATTGACCCATATCTTAGATCTATAGTGAATAGGGTGATAACATCACAGCCTCACCTGTTGGTGGCTGACCATGACAGCCACTGAGACCGAAATAGCCTTTGTAGGTAGTCATTCTAGGATGCTATTTCCCTCTTTAGGTTTTGGGTCTTGAAGCAGTTACTTTTGTCCCATTGGCAAATATATTTCCTGCGGCCATTCAGCCTGCCACTGATGCATTTCAAGAAACTTAAGCTTGTACCATAAGGTTCTGCATCTAAAATATTTGTGAGAGTTTTTCTACCTAACATTTTTGGGCTGCAATGCTTTAAACCCTGCAGAGCATGGCCGTTCTGTTCTCTGCCTCCTGGATTGCTTGCATCTTATTTAAGGGCATCAACAATTCTTCGGCACTGCAAATCAAACAGTGTGCACTAGTAAATCAAAAACTATGCTGGACAATGCAGCCCTTTTCTAGGTTCATGCCTGAGAACAATTGTAAGCTTTTGATCAGAATTTCAAATGCTGCCAAAGTATTTTTTAAGACAAGTTATTCAACACGCAACAAAACAAGTTTCTGTACTTTTTTTCTAGACTATGTGGGATAATTTTCCATATAGCCAAGAAGGTATAAGGGAGACAGTCATTAAATCCACCCCTACTTATTAACCTTCTCTTTTATCAACAGGATTATAAACTCATAAGAGTTATCAGTATTTCTGATTAAATTTGTTGGGGCTGGAGCAAGGAGAGCCAAAATCAAATAAAGCTAGATTTAAATCTAAGACTTTCTTCAAGATTAGATTATTGTTTACTAGAATTTTCTAGCCAATGTCTAAAAGAGTCAAGTTCAAATTAATAAGCAAAAATCTTTTTGAGGCTGCCATGTAGGAGCCCACTGAGGTTACAGAGATAATGTTGTTTCTTTGCCTCTAAAATCTGTTTTATATTTTTCATGTGACATTTTTCTAGTCATTGGAGAAATGATCACCACAACTGGGAGAGATTTTTGTACTCACAGGAGAGTCAGCATGGCCTATAGGAAGGCAGAATAAGTTCATATCCCTGCACTATATTAATTCAGGCACAGGAACAAGAAAAGACCCAATCTCTCTCCCAGCCATGCCAAGGAACCCATACCAATCAATGTCTTGAAAAAGCCAGGGCTCATATGAAGTACTGGTATTTATTTCCATCCCACAGGCCTAAAACCAAACAAATAGTTGCATTTCAAGGGGCCTACAAAGGAACTTGTTTTAACTTCCACCACAGAGCTGTTAATTTCTAGTTAATGAAAGTCAAAGGTTCTTTTGGAATTTTTTTTCTTTTGGGTGCCCAGAACTGAAACTTGGGATGTTGTATGGTATTATAACAGCTTTTACTCAAAATTTAGCACCAGACTGAATGACATCTAAATTATGAGCTTTTGCTTCATGCAAGGCACCCTTTAAACACTTTGCGTATGATAACTCACTTAAGCTTCAGAATTAACCCAGTGAAACCCAATGAAACCCCATTCTACAGATGAGGTCAAATAGCTTAAGTAAATTGCCTGAAGTTACACAGTGAATGAGTGGCAAAAATCAGCTCCAGGGCCTGGGCTAATAATTATGCTAATAATTCAAAGTGGCATTATTTATAAGATTTATGACTTTCTAGCCCTCCAACAATAGAAGATGAGAACATAAACTGTATCTCATCTATACAATTGAAAGCCACATAGCCACATATTCATGTAGGAAAAGTTTTCTCATTAATATGGAAAAATAAAGGCAAGCTTTAGAGCCCTATAATAGCATGCAATTTTTATCAGAAAGGTAAATAAAATTATGTAATATATATTTAAATGAACATATAAATTTTTAGCTAATTTATAAATATACAAAATCTAGAAGAACATATATGAAAAAGTTAACAGTGGTTCTTTGTGAGTGGTAGGAGAACGGGTATTTTTTCCCTTTTTGTTTAAATTTATTTTCCCATTTTACTACAATAATCATATTGTAGTAAATCAGATTGTGTGATTTAAAAAGTTATATAAAGTAAAAATTAAAAGGGGTCCTCTAAAAATAAGTGGTTTTGTATAAAAAAAAGGAGTTCTTTTGTGATAAGGCAGCAAAAAACTTGGACTTTATATTGTGAAATGGCAAACTAGCAACGAAGAAGGAAAATACTCTATGTGCCCATGGGAAACCCTAGAGAAAGGCCCGGGAGTTGGGTGATATCCCCGGCTACAACTGAATTTCACAGACTTACTGGGCCCTGGTATCACATCTAGGCATTCATTTTTCCTAGACATCATATCTCGTAAGAGATGGAAACAATCGTTCTAAATTTAACTGATTGGAAAACAGGAAGAAACTTAGACAAGCCCATTGTATAAAGGAACTGTAATCTATGAAAGGCACAAAAGCCCATTTTCTTATGAAATGCCCACAATGGAAGTTTTTCAAGGCACAAAAAGTGTCCTTGTCACTGACCCTTTACAATACTCTGAAAACAGTTTTTAATTTTCTCAACTCTAAAATAATAGAACCATTGCTTTTTGACTTGGATACTTAAGTTGGGGGGCAGTAGCTAAGAAACATGGGAGAGATATGTTTGTAGTGTATGAAGGGGTTGGGATTGCTTTGCTATAGTTGTGGTGTGGTATTTGACTTTGTATCTTAGGGTCAAAAGCAATTCTCAATTGAGAAAAGGGCAATGAGTAAAGGGTCTAGACTGAGTCTGACTTTGACCTAGTTCCCTTTATACATCCCTTCTTTAGAGATGTATGTTACCTTAGATTTCCAGGCATGACATCGTCCTGGTCACCCTTTCTTTTTCCCTTGTTTTTCTCCTTTTTGCCCCATCTTTCACATGTCAGCATGTCCCAAGACCCTCTCTTCAGCCCTCTAATTCTGTATCTCACCTTACAGAGAACTCATCTCCTCTTCTGCCTTCATACCTGCACAAGTAATTGTCAAATTGATGAGATTAGTCCTGGGAAAATCAGGAAAGGCTTTATAGAGGAGGCAGGCTTTTTGAGAGGTGATGAATTTCAGTTGGGAAACTGTGTGCAGGGGGAAAAGGCTCTCAGATAAGGGAAACCTTACTAACTAAAGCACAGAGAGGTAGAGAAGTTCTGAGTCTGTGAGGGAGACTGCTAGTTTGGTAGGAAACTTGATCATTGATCCTTGGAAACACTAATAAACAATGCTTTCATTTTTCTGTCACATCTGCATGTTTCTTTCTTGCTTCTGTGTCTCCAAGTACCTTCCTGGACAAATGAAGCTTCCTGGTCCATTTGTGCTTCATTTACACACTGGTTATTTTTCTCACTTCTGAGTGTCTCAGGCCATCAAGGGAAAAATCCCAGTCTTTCCCTGCCGACTATTTAGACAAGAGCTGAGTTCTTCTCCTTCTTAACCCTTATTAGCCATCAGAGTTTATTCTGATGCTCAGTGTTTAGAGTTGTTTGCTCATGTAATGTGTCTTTTTCATGGTTTGGTCTTTTACTCACAATTTTAAATACCTGGAGCTAGCAGGACTCTAGTGAGACAGCATTTATGGACTTACGTTATACTTACTTAGCTTATTTTAGTCCATACTTGAACCGGCAGGACTCATACATATATCTCCTATTGTATTGTTTTGGAATGTAATAGTCAAAGACCAAGTCCATTTAATTTGTTTGATATAGTGTTCTTTACAATGACCAAATCAGTTTAATTTGCTTGGAACAATATTCTACACAGCATTATGCAGAAATGGATACTTCATAGATACCTTTTGACAAATATGATATTGATGATCCAATCTTCATAAAGAACTTTTAGTTTCATGAAAAAGAAATCTTCTAAATAGATTAAATGAATGCAAATATACTTTTTTTTAGAACTCTTACTCTCAATCATTTAAGAAGTAGTTTTACGAAAAAGGAAAGTGTCTCGAATGAAGACATTCACCGAAAAAGTTTTAAATTTCCAATCAAAATTACTTTTAAAAACTAATACAGGCTGGGCGCGGCAGCTCATGCCTGTAATCCTGTAATTTGGGAGGCTGAGGCGGGCAAATCACGAGGTCAGGAGTTCGAGACCAGC
The DNA here is from genome assembly GCF_028885655.2 of Pongo abelii. NCBI lineage: Eukaryota > Metazoa > Chordata > Mammalia > Primates > Hominidae > Pongo > Pongo abelii. Next base: position 30,663,536 of record NC_071985.2, on the reverse strand, counting down.
CTGGCCAACATGGCGAAATCCTGTCTCTACTAAAATACAAAAATCAGCCGGGTGTGGTGGGGCACTCACCTACTTAAAAGGCTGAGGTAGGAGAATCGTTTGAACCCAGGAGGCAGAGGTTGCAGTGAGCTAAGATACATGCCACTGCACTCCAGCCTGGGTGACAAAACAAGACTCCATCTAAAAAAAAAAAACAAAACACCTAATATATGTTGAGGTCTTCTTAAATGCCAGACATTTAATAATACCCTTATGATGTAAGTATTATTACTACCATTTAACAGATAACAAAACTGGGGCTATAACATTACCGTAACAGGAACAAGGTCATAGAGCTTGTAAATGTTCAACAATAGTTAAGTAAATTATGTTACATCAACACAGGGGAACTATTTAAAATCATTAAAATGACCATAATACTGACTAAGGAAACATTAAAAAGTTCTTTAAAGTCCAATGAAAAATTCAACTATGGCATTATGTATATACCTAATGGTTATTGACATTTGACATTTTAAAATTATAGACACAAATTGTGATAGTCTAGGAAGGAGAAAGAAAATAAAATGGTTATATTATTAGGATGATGAGTTTAGTGTTGTTTCATTCTTTTAGTCCAAGTTATTATTAGTGTAATTTTATGTGATTTTAAAAAATAATTATGTAAAAATAGAATGAATGTGAATGTCAGCATATTCTCTGGAAGGATACCTCATTTTTTTATTTTTTTGAGACCCAGTCTTGCTCTGTTGCCCAGGCTGGAGTGCAGTGGCACGATCTTGGCTCACTGCAAACTCCGCCTCCCGGGTTCACGCCATTTTCCTGCCTCAGCCTCCCAAGTAGCTGGGACTACAGGCGCCTGCCACCACACCCGAATAATTTTTTGTACTTTTTTAATAGAGTCGGGGTTTCACCATGTTAGCCAGGATGCTCTCGATCTCCTGACCTCATGATCCGCCTGCCTCGGCCTCCCAAGGTGCTGGGATTACAGGTGTGAGCAACAATACCTCATGTTTCTGTAAGAATTCTTGAGAAAGATATTATAGATATCTCTTCTTTATTCCTATCTATATATTATCCACTTTTGTAGATAATTATTCCCTCTTGGAAATGGAAAAATGATTGAGAGGGCAGAGCTTTGATCCCAAATTTATGTATTTTTTTCTCTGCTGTCTCTGAAAACTGCTTTGATTACATAGTCTAAAAGATATAAGAAATTGGGATATCACCTAAGGAACTGGGTTAAGTTGGATTGCCAATGTAGATTTTTGTATGAGTTGGACAGAAATAATGATTTTATCAGCTTCCTCAGTTTGCTCTGCAGATGTCTTGCTTCTTGTTGAAATGAGAAGGGAGAAACAACTTAGCTGCGGAAGCTTCCCTGTATGCCTCTTGACAAGTACTGTGCAATATATTTGACATTTTTTTGGGTAGACATAATTATGGCTTTAGTTCCCCACCCCACCCCACCCCCACACACAAAGGGGAAAAAGTACTTAAAGAGAAAACTACAAACAAACAACAGTATGGAAACACATTTTATATGACCCCTGAAATAAAATGTTAATTTATTTGTATCACAATGAGGCATAATCCGAAATAGCAGAAAAGCAACCTCCATAAATTGAAATAGGCAAAGACTCTTAAAAGGATAACAGCCATTTATGGAAGCATTTAAAATAATTGAAGGGAACTGGAGTGCAAAAACAAACTCTATACCCATGGCTCCAAATCCCTGGTTCCACAAAAGAGGCAAGGACATTTGTTTCCGCACACATCTGGATCTATGATGCCTGCCCCTCCACCCACTGACCGACACTCACAAAAGCTACAGGGATAACCTACCATCGAAGAGGAGGCTTTCCTACTTGTATGTAGTATGAAATCATAAATCCTACATTATTTAGATGAGCAGTGAAAATGGAAAGCTTTAAAGTTTGTACTTTCCACAGGAAGTCTCAATCCTCCCTGAACAGATGATTTTGATTTCAGAGTACACAGTGGGCCTTTAACTTCTTCAGCTTCAGGGGGATGTTAAATTCCAAGACTCCTTCACTATCCTAAAGAAACAGCAATAAAACATGTTTCAGGATTCAATTCCTTCAGCTTCAGAGGCTGAGATGGATGAACTAGTTTGGGGGAAATGAGACATGACCCAACCCTTCACCTAAACAAAAATGACTCCAAATTGAACTTTTTAGAAAGTTCAATACTATGTAATAGAAACTTTCTTAAAAAGAAATACTGATTTTACATTGTACACTATCCAATTCCCATTGTGCCTAGAAGTAGAAGAACTGAATTGAAATGGAAAGAAGGGATGGATTCCTTTCCTCCTACCAGCACAGGGAAACAGCCAGGAACACCAACAAAGAGACAGGGGGCATGTTCTCCTTGCAACCAGTCACTCTGAAAAGTTTATGCAAGCTATTCATAAGCACTCATTTGGTTAAAGATGAATCTTCATGGCAGTTTTTAAGCCATTTATCTCAATGGATCCAAAGATATGTTCTGAATTAAGCTAACTTAACATCAATTCATCTTATAATTTCTTTTAATCTGTAAGATAATTCTTCAAGCCATTGCAATTGGCCATATATGAATTAGAATTGATGGCATAGGACCATATAAGAAATTCTTTTATCAAAATAAATGAATGTAAAAGTATGTAAATTATGCTTCCAAACTTTTTCAAATAGTGAGTGATTAATTAATTTTTTATCATCTCTGCCGTCTGATCTGTGAGCAACAGGCTGAACTATAAGACAACTGACCTGGATTTGAGGTAGTTCTATGGGTATTATGGGTATAGAAGAAAGGAAATGTTACTTGCTCTTATGAGGAGTGAACCTATATATTCAACTATTCAACACTTCATCGAGACAAAGACCACAGAACTGCCAGTTACTTAGGAGGTCTTGCCACACAGTAGAAAGCACACTCGGACAGCTAAACTGGGAGTCAATTCCTGGCTACGTTTATGTGAAGCTGGACAAGCTACTTAATTTTTAAACTAACTCTCCTTTTTTAATTCATAAAAGCAGCAGAAACCTACTTCATTCCTTTGTAAGATGCCTATACGTAATAGGTACCATAAAATGGAGTATGCTAGCTCTACGCAGTTCTGATAGGCTAAGCTATTCAGACATTGATAGAAACAAGAAACCATTACCACACAGTAAGTAGTGTGCATTTTAAAAAGGCTACTTAAGCTTCATTCAAGAAAGGTCTTAATTCTCTAATTGTTTTTAAAGACCTATTTTGTATATTCTTTGGCAGCAAATAATTTAGTGTGCTCAGGAATGGCGGAGAGAAGAAAAAAAATGGAGCCAGACAATGGAAGGGAGATACTCTTTAGGAATTAGTGGGTTCACTGACAAAGAGTATCTGTCTGTGGGTTACAGTCAGAGGGAGGAGAGCATAACTGACTGCCTGTTAAAGGAGACAGCAGAGGAAAACCAGGAAGGCCAGGGACGTATCCTTTGGTAAGCGTCAAGACGTGGGGAGGTATTATAGCTCTTTAGTAGTCTTAGTAGTAACTATCTCATCACAGTGTGGGGAGAAGGTGAGTGACTCATTTTAAGTAAAAGAAGATAGTGCTTGATGCAGGGAGGATCACAGAGACAAAGATGTAATACTAAGTATTTCACTCAAAGAAACCATATTTTAAAAATCCCCAGCAAAGCCTTCCTTTCTTCCTGTTTAGAAAGTTGAATGAGCTGACAGTGATTCTGTGGAAAGGGTTATCACAGAGGGAACAAAGGTATTGCTAAACTCAAACTATAAACTCTATACTTCAAAAAATATCTAAAATTAAAGTGTCTATTCATGGTCTGGAACAAATCAGATACCTTTAGCAATGATTACACTTGAACTGATTATAAAGTTGACAAAAAGTGCATTTTAATGAAGCTCTCTTGTGATCCCAATACCACAATGCTGTTCAATAAATTATTCTCTACACTTTTCTAAAAGCTTGAAATACTTCAGATATTTTTAAATAGAAAGTAAGAAAAGGAATTGTAAACATTATAGACACACATGGTCTTACAAGTTCAGATAATCCCACTGGGGCAGTGTTTAAGTAATTGATTTTGAGTAACTTTGGCCTCAAAGTGAAGCCGTACTGCTTTCCCAAGTAATCTGGGGAGTATATGGGAATGCAGATGGTGTGATGGAAAATTTTAAAGACTTCACCTAAAATGCTGTATTCTTTTATTTCACCTTATTGACTGGAACAAAATAAATCTACATCTCTGTAATTCCAAGAAGCATCTGTTTCTTGTGGATACACAAGGTCTAAAAATGTATAACATATGTTTAAGTTGCACCAAGAAATATGACCACAGTAAACTCAAGTAAACCTCAAACATATCTACCTGAAACGGTTTGTGCCTGCATGTTTGCATGTAATGTGCCTAGGCGAGACCAAGTTTGAACCAGATATTATTAGTAGCATCATTTCTACTCGACTGGATTCTTGTTGTATTGTCATCTCTAGTTTTCTTAAGAGATTTAGGAGGGAGGAACTCATAGTCTGCACATAGTCAATGCTCTTTTCCTAACACGACTCCAACTCCAACCAAGATTTTCACTGTCTTACGTAGGTTTTTTTGTGTGCTACTTTACTGACAATTTATAGCAAATTGTTTACTGAAATTCATCTGTTCTTTTCCCTCGCAAGTAACTTCTTGGTTCACTCATTTCTACACCTCATAAGTGATGAGTAATATTCACCACTGGCTGCATCATCAAAAAGTCATACTCAAAACCATGTTATTACATGAACTCACAGAAATCAATTACTTGAACACAGAAACTCAAATTACTTTGATTAAGTAATCAAAATCAATTACTTAAACACTGCCCCAGTGGGATTATCTGAACTTGTAAGACCATATGTGTCTATAATGTTTACAATTCCTTTTCTTACTTTCTATTTAAAAATATCTGAAGTATTTCAAGCTTTTAGAAAAGTGTAGAGAATAATTTATTGAACAGCATTGTGGTATTGGGATCACAAGAGAGCTTCATTAAAATGCACTTTTTGTCAACTTTATAATCAGTTCAAGTGTAATCATTGCTGAAGGTATCTGATTTGTTCCAGACCATGAATAGACACTTTAATTTTAGATATTTTTTGAAGTATAGAGTTTATAGTTTGAGTTTAGCAATACCTTTGTTCCCTCTGTGATAACCCTTTCCACAGAAATGTGAGTTTTCTGTGTTAGTGAAATTTCCCAGCTTTATATAACCCACTGGATTTAATTTTTACATAACCTCACGCTGGTACGGCTCATAGTTACTCTGCATGACCATAGTCATTTGCTTTTACACTACAGCTATATTTTACCTTTCCAGGAAGAAAACGTATTCCTTTCCAATCCCTGTGTTATGAAAAACTCTCTGCTTTATTTTTTCAGAGGGAGTTCTTATCTCCCCAAACTATTGAATGCTATGGGCAGAGAAAGCATTCTAAACGCATTCTAGTAAAATCTTCTCTGATGTCAGATAAGATACTGGTTTGCAATTCAATTGAAATATATTTCCATGCTGTAGATATCAGGTTACTATTTAAATCTTTAACAGTAGCCACACTTCATAATTTGGAACCAAAAAAAAAAAGCATTGTTTATTTAATTTGTTTTGGAATTATTTAGCAATTCCTGAAGCAGATTTTTAGGAATTCTTTTTTCTTTAGTATTGATCCTTTACCTACTTACTAAAAATTCTTGTTTGAGAGAGCTTCCAATAAGAGGTAGGCCTGCATTTTCTTTTTCTTCTCTCTACTTTCCACCCCTAAATGATTCTGGTTCTATACAGAACTGAAATTTTCCCCAAACATGAGGGCAGTTGACTTCACTTGTGCCACTTTATGGAATGAAGAAAATGCTTAGTGGAAAATTAGTCTATTGCTGTTGTAAGAAACTACCATAAATTCAGCATTTTAAACCAATATAAATATTATATCATAAATCTATAGGTCAAAAGTCTGGGTGGCCTTGGCTGGGCTCTTTGCTCATGGTCTCACAAGGTCAGAATCAATGTGTTAGCCAAGCAAACACTTATTAGGAGGTTGGGAGAAGAATCCTTCTCCAAGATCAATCAGGTTGTTGGCAGAATTTAGTTTCAATGCGGTTGAAAGACTGAGGTCCCTATTTCCTTGCTGATTGTCACCCAGGAATCATTCTGGAAAACCACTATGTTCCTTGGCTTATGGGCCCCTTCTTCCATCTTTAAAGCCAGAAATGCAATAGAGACGTCATACTTTAAATCCCTATGTCTCCCCCCATCCCCATCTCTTCTATCTCTTCTGCTGCTGCATCTTGCTGACTACAGCAGGACAAATTTCTGTTTATGGGGGCTTATGTAACTGCTTAGGCCCACCTGGATAATCCAAGATAATTACCCTATTTTAAGATCCATACCTTAACCACATTGGCAAAGTCACTTTGGCCATGGGAGGTAATATATTCATTTCCAGGATTAGGGAGTGGAAGCTTTGAGGGGAGTGTTATTCTGCCGAACGGAGCAGAAGGGGTTTTTCTTTTTCTGTTAGTAGTGTGGGCATCAGGAAGACTTGCGAAAAACGGAATGTTTTCTTCTGCTACAAATGTAATTGCCCAGAAAAAAATACCAACTAGGTAAACTGGTGACTCTGACGGTCCTGAGGAAATTCTTATGATGATGTTTAGAGATAGGAGTTCAGTTAGTTAGCACGTGCATTCCTGAAATCTAAATAATTTGATAGCCCTTTTTGTTAATAACAGTTTTTGTAAAATACCACATTAAGACCTATCAGGCTTACTTTTCCAAGGCTTAAGAGGGATTTCAACCAACAGAAGTGTCTGAGGCCTTAGTAAGTGACTTGTATTCTTTGTTTAAGGGTGTATTTATAATATTTTACAAAAAGTGATTTTTTTGGTGTCACTTTTGGTACTGGTAGTGGGTGTTAGGTTGAAGTCTAAGAAAATATAAACTGGATTTGAAGATTATGGAAAGGAAACTCATATATACTGATCAGTTCTGCCCTCAACTCTTATAAGTTTCAAAATATATGAATGTGGCCTAGGTGAAGAATACAACTGAATCAACACGTGGTGACCCTCATGTGGATTGGTTTTAGGTGGAGATGACACTCAACAAGCTGAGGGCCAGGAATTTACCAATTTTGAGGAGTTTTCTCAAACTGTGACCTCCCAGGCTTTATCTTCCCCTTGTCCTTCTCCCTAAGGCACAAGCCCTGCATAGAATGGACTAATGTTCGGGACCTAGGTTTTGACATTTTCATTGTTCATACTTATATAACTTCCCTTTACCTGCTCCTACACTGAAAGCTAGGGACTTCCATTTATGCTCAAGTTGAGATTCCCCTGGGCTTGGCCCACTGCAAATACTATCAGGAAATGGGACTCATGATTACATAGAACCTGCTATATGTCATGCATTGTTAACATACGTTATGGAACTTCATTTAGGTTTAAATGATCCTATGAAGCAATAAGAAAGGTATTTTTAATTTCCTCAAAATGAAATTGAGATACAGAGAGGATCAATGTCTTATCCAAAGTCACATAAATATCAAATGGAATTGGGGTGGGGATTTGAACCCAGAAATGTAAATGACTATATGATTGCCTGGCACCCTTTCATCAGCAATATTAGAGTGAACTGCAAGCTTTAGGTAAAGAAGCCATTAAGGACGTTCCTCCTCTCATTCATAACTGATAAGTGAACTGATTACAGCAGATCTTTTCTTACTTAGTTCCTTAGACATGGGCCTCTAAGACACTTCTAAGGTTTTAAGCTTCTTTTTCTGTCCCAACGAATTTGAAGATATGATTTCAATTGAGTTATTTTCCTGGACACCTTTGGAACACTAGGGGTTAATTCACTTTTACTTTGTTTGCAAATCTTCCCTTAAGACAGTGAGCATGGGCATGGGCACCCCTCCCCCACAACACCCCTCCTCTTTCCCCCAGAGAGAGGCCCAGCACCAGAGATTAACTGGGAGCTAAATGCAGGCTGGTAGCCAAACCAGAGTGATAAGCATCCTGATTTTGATGGAACACTTAAAAATCATTTTAACTTTTCCAGACCTAATCCAGTTAAAGGATGTGGGGGTGGGAGGCCTTCTTGTGGGTTATACAAATAACTTCACTCCAGTAACTCCTCTTAACCTAAGATTGAAGGGGCTGTGCGAATGAATGGGAGGGGGCCCCAACTCTATCACGTGGCCTGCCTCTACTCTTCAACTGCGTGTTTTTTTATTTGTTTGTTTTGGTGGTTACACAACCTGGCTTATTACTGTCGGTCTATTAAAAAATACCCCATTTTTCACAGAAGAGCTATGTGAGTGCAGGGCGTCCTGGTTTACTGGACAATCTTTGTCTGCGTAGTTAGGGCGCCATCTTACATTTGTCTTTCTGTTTATTTGGGGGCCATGATAAGAAGTGAGGCTGACAAACTCCAGGTCATTTCTGCAGATGAGGATCCTGAACAGGAAGCACTTTTTAGAGGCCTCCATGACAAGAATTTTCTCAGAAATCTATACTGATTGCATAGTTTTAAGAAGTATTATTGGCTTTTGTTGCAGTGGGGATTGTGGGAATGGACTTTAGCTAATGATGTCTGAAAGTGCAAGGCAGCTCTGAAAATGAGAGATTGAAGAAGGTGAGAGACTCAAGCCCCATCTTTTGCTTATTATCAAAGCTCCACCCATTACTAGCAGTTTGAGGAAAACTGTGAAATTCTTCACACAAAGGTAAAACCCAGGCATGATTATGGTAAAAGCAATACTAACAGTGCTTGGTATTCCCAAACTTTCACGGTGCCCATCATCAGCATGGGCATTTCTGAGATAATAGGTAAAGCGGAGAGAAGGACAGAAATGAATTCAGCTCCTGCACATTAGTGTATAGCCAATGTGAGGTTTGTGAGAATATTGAAGTGCTCCTGTTACAGCTAGTACATAGTTTCTATAGTGGGCCCTCTAAGTGCCTTCTCTAAGCATCCTGACCCTCCCACCACTGTGATTTTAGCCTGTACTGTTTTTAACTACTTTCAATATTGTCCCTGAAGAAGAAGGAAAGCCTTTTGGATTTCCTTGGGTGTTGACAGGGGTTTGGGAAGGAGAGTATAAACTTAATTCATCTAAACAAAGGAAAATGCCTGGACCTGGGCTATGATGAGGACCACGTATATAAAATGGGAATAACATAAAGCTCATAGGGTAGTTTTAAGGATGTTGTTTTTTTTCTGTTCAAAATGTACCAATCATCAGAGAGTTGGGGTGTGTAACACCTAGGTACCCCAGCACTGCATAGGACAAGCCATGGTTTCAAAAGGGATTTACAGGACAGCCCTATCATCCTTCTTCCTATGTCTTAAAGTTTTGCCCATTTTAAACCAATTCCACTTGGTTCAGATTACTCCATTACTCCCATCTTCCTCTTGGTGCTTATGTGTTTAGATCCACAAAACCCTAACCCATTGCTCTACTTGATTATATATTCTTTTTAGCTTTTCTTAAATCTTTCCTGTGCTTGAGCTTTCTCACCTCTTATGTTGGAAACTCCTTAGGACTGGGAGCACGAGGTTTCCTGAGGACTCCACCTGCCCTTGGCCATCAGGGTTGGTGACTGACAGAGTGGCCCATGCATTCTGCCTAGCCTGGACATGGTTCACCATTCTTTCCGCAGAGAGCATTGTGCAGAGGAGTAATATTGATCAGAGATAGCTGCTATGGAATATACACAAAAGCCAGGGCTCTGTCACTTCATTTAATCTCACATTACACTTGTGATGAAAGATACTGTTATTTCCACTTCATAGATGAGAAAACTGAGCCCTGAGAGGCTACATCAGTCATTCCAGGACAGATGGCAGTTTCTCTTATCGCCCAGTGTGATGCTCATTTGACTTTTATCTCACCATCCTTCTGTGACCTTGTTCTCAGACTGTCTAGATGGCGGCTTGTTACTGGAGTCAAAGCTCTAATGGATGAAATTGCAATCAGTTGTTGGGACAGCACATAATCCATCGTAATCTGATATTGACCACCTTATTACCTAGACTTTTCATGACACTTCTCGAGAAGGGTAATACTTAAAGCACAGAGATCATATGTCTAATGACACCCAGTGGGGGTGGTTCAGATGTGGAAAGAGTTAAGGGACTACCAGGAAACCCTCAGATCATGTTACATGTCACCAAATTATGGATTTGGGTAAAAGTGGAATTGATTGTGTCATGTGAGTAAGATTTTTGTAGTTGATTTTTCAACTCTCCAATAGACTGTCTTGCATGTACCAGGCTCAGATGGGACACGGCACAGAGGATGCTGAGAGGCAGGGGAGGTGGTCAAGGAAGAGCTATGCAATGCCCAACTCCAAAGCCATGTGGTCTGATGGAGAAGGCAATCTGTGTTCAAATCTTAGCCAGGTCGTCCTTTAGAAGTCGGATCTTGACAGAATCACTGCAAGCATCTGAGCCTCAGGTCTACTCATCTGTAAAATGAGAATAATAACAGCCACCAACTCCCTGGATTATGTTGAGGATTCGATTAGGTAGTGTTTATGGAGCATGACACATGTTCTCTACATATCAGGTGGTTCCCTCTTACTCAACATTCCTTTATTCGTATTTAAAGGCAAAAATGGACTGACCAAATACTATGTGGGAAACAAATGAGAACCAAACTCAAGGGATGGGTATCATTTTCTTAAACATACACAGACACACACACACAGACTATGTGACAGGATGGGAAGTTGAGAATCTAGATGAGATTTTATCCAAGGATAACAAGCCCAGTGTGGGTTTGGATGCCAAAAAAAAAAAAAAAAAAAAAAAAAAAAATGGTGACAATGCTACACTCTTTAATTTGGAGAGTCATAATGGCTAATGAGTCACTACTGTGGTTATAGCTTTGCTTTGGGTTATGGAGATCTGCAGATATATTCAAGGGATCGAATTTTCCCTAGTAATGTTGAAAAAAGATGCACAGATAAACTTGTTTCTCTATCACAGGCTGCAGCCTTCTCTGTTCAGCAAAGAAGAAATGGTAATGTTTGAGTCCAAAGTTGGCCTGCCCTCCAGACCTGGAAAGTGCCCTCCATTATAGAATTCTGCTTGAGGTAATAATTTACATAAAAGGAAAGAAAACTAAAACTTAGCTAAAAACAGCTGCCCAAGTCCATCCCCCACCTTTGCTGCCATAAAGCTGATATAACAAGTGGGATTAAAATGTAACCTGAACCCAGAGAATTTTTGTAAATAAGATGAAAGCTGCCATTTAAGGTTTCTCAATGGCACCAACTGGATTAGACCTGCTCTTGAGATAGGAATCTTTTGACATTCCCTGGGAACTGTATCTGCTTACTGGAAGGCACCGTTGATGCATGCAAAGTCAATTAAAAAGCTAAATGCATAAAAGACAGTGGCTCCACACGATTCATGCTATGCATTTCCCAAACAACCCCGGCTTTATTTACTAGGGTTTTATGCAGAGTGGCAATGTGGGTAGTGATTTGAGACTGAAATCTGAAAGTCAAAAAATAAAAATAACCAAACTAATTCCTGACTGTAGAGGATCAGAGAAATTCTATGCCTGCCATAGATATTTCTATAAATAATAATGTAATCTGACATAGGACTTTAAAAAAAAAAAGCCCTTTATATTGACATTTGAGTATATGTATGTGTGACTTGTGTGTGTGTGTGTGTGTGATGCCAAAATCTTAGGTTTTTACAACTTGTGTCATTTCTTGCAAACTGCATCTCTTTTTCAAAAATGCTAGAGAATAATACTTTCATTGTCAGTGGAGCCAATGATGGGTGAACTGGGCTCACTTACACACTATGACTCAGGTCTGGTCAATCAAAATCTAATATTCAGGAATGTAAAAGTTCTCTCAAAGTCATTAGAAGCCATAAAAATTTGCTGAGACTTCTGGGACTCAGGTAGGTATTCTTTTCCCTTAGGCATAAATCTGAAATAATGTAAATTCTGGAGCTGCATTCATCATCTTGACCTCAGGTGGAGCTTGTGGGCAAATAATACTAACAGCTAACCCTTACTGAGCACATGATAGGTGCTAGGGCAGGGTTCTAAGGGCTTTATGTTTTTTAACTCATTCAATCTTCATGACAACCTGTGAAGTATTTGCATGCTGCTGCTATTTCATGCCTGCTGCTCTCAGGCTCTGCTTGCTTTGTGAAGCCTGTGTGATGACAAGAAGAACACACAGACAGAAACGAAGTCCTGATGCCATCATCTGGGCTCTGCATTTCGCCATTCCTTAAACTAGCACTTAGAATTTTCCATTATGTGAGAAAATAAATAGTTTTTCATGTAGGCATGTTTTGGTTGATTTTTATGTCACTTGTAACTAAAAAAGTCCTAAAGGACACAGACAGATGCCACCAACCCAAGCCTTTCAATGTACAAATAAGGAAACCGGGGCTCACAGAATTTAAGTTACTTGCTCAAAATGACACAGCTGATTTAGGAGATGGGAACATAAGTTTCAGACTTCTAGTCAAATGTTCTTTTCCCTTTAACATTGATAACTAACCTTCATTGTGTGCTCCTTATGTGACACACAGTTGTACACAACCATCCCCCTTTCCAGCTTCAGCAATCCTGAGAGGGTAAATACAATTGACTTCCCCATTTGACAGATAGGTAATCTGAGATTTAAGAGGATATATAACTTGCCTAATGTTACACAAGACCTAAGAGGAGGAGCTAGGGTCCAGACCTGGCTGTGTGGCCCGAAAGTCTGAGAGTTTACTGGGTGTTCCCAGCTTCCACAACAGCACATTGCCGGCAATTGGTACCTATTTTCTGGACACAAAGCAACAGCCTGATTTTGATTTTTTTTTTTTTTTTTTTTTTTTTTTTTGAGACAGAGTTTCACTCTCGTTGCCCAGGCTGGAGTGCAGTGGTGTGATCTCGGCTCACTGCAACCTCTGCCTTCCAGGTTCAAGCAATTCTCCTGCCTCAGCTTCCCAAGTAGCTGGGATTATAGGCGCACACCACCACACCTGGCTATTTTATTTTTATTTTTATTTTTATTTTTTATTTTTTAGTAGAGAAGGGGTTTCACCATTTTGGCCAGGCTGGTCTCGAACTCCTGACCTCAGGTGATCCACCTCCCAAAATCAACGGGCATATCTGGAAAAGTGTTCAACCCTTTTTGATCCTTTATTTTGCATCTAGCAGAATGGGCTTTACATTCTAGCCTAAAAGTTTAAAAGTATTATTGAAATTCCATTAAAGTCAGGCTGCTTTCCATTGATGCCTGGTAATAAGGATTAACATAGCCTTTCCTTCAAGATTTTGCTTAACTTTGATTGATATTTTGAAAGAAGCTTCATGGTTCAGAGGAAAGCTGATGGTGCTGTTAGTCAGAATACATGAGCTTTAGTCTTGCTTTCCCGGGTTAACACTATTTTGATTTTAAGTTGTTCTTTAAATACTGAGACCTCAACTCTCCCCCCTGAAAAATTTAAAATGGTAAGTTAGTATAAGAGATTATATTTCACTAGAATTTTTTTTATTTTTAATGCTTACATTGACATATACAAAGACTGATGCCTTATAATTGTTCATATAATTTCTTGTGAGTTGGGAAGTAGAGACATTACACAAAGAGAAGGGGGAAAAACGTAGTTTTCCCTACTTTAGTGAATTGTTAGAGCTCAGAGCCTAGCATGCAACTATGCTGACTTGGTACAATAAGAATGAACATTATCATTTGACATTTATCATTGGCACCAACTAGATTACAGCAATTCATCTGGCAGTAGATAATTTTTTCAGGAGTGGAGTCTGCTTTATTCAAATATAACATGCAAGTAGAAAATTTCAAACGACAGAAGGAAAAACAAATTGGGACATTGGCAACCCTGAAAACTGTAGTTTTTCCTCTTCATTTGCACCAGAATGGGGAAATAGCCTCTACTGGTATCTTCTTCAGGCCAGGGGTTGCTGGCGTCACCTCTTATTTCTGATCAGTTTGACAGAGGCTAAACTGTGGACGTTATGGTAATATCAGTGTAGGTCTAAGTAGATGCATTTTTTCCTCTCTCCCATCTGCTTCACTAACCAGCTCTCCAGCTGGCTTCCCTCCCCTCCCATTTCACTAACCGCACACCCACCTATGTGCACATACACTTTGTCTCACATATACCAAACTGAGTGGCTAGCACCTCTGGGGCTCAGAGCTAGTCATGAACATCTTTCTAATAGCATCATCACTGCTGTTGTGCTTGCTGTCATCATCATGGTCATCATCAGCACACCCGTCACCAGTATTATCTCTGATTTTTATATAGTAGTCCTTGGTAGTTTACTGTTTTTTTCCATAAAATACTCACAACAAACTTGCATGGTGATATAGTTTGAATGCCTGTCCGTGCCCAAATCTCATATTGTAATGAGATTAATATCCCCAGTGTTCGAGGTGGGGCCTGGTGGGAGGTTACTGGATGATGAAGATAGATTTCTCATGAATGGTTTAGCACCATCCCCTTGGTGTTGTTCTCTTTATTATTATTATTATTATTATTATTTTAGATGGAGTTTTGCTGTCGTTGCCTAGGCTGGAGCGCAACGGCACAATCTCAGCTCACTGCAACCTCTGCCTCCCGGGTTCAAGCGATTCTCCTGTCTCGGCCTCCTGAATAGCTGGGATTATAGGTGTGTGCCACCATGCCCAGGTAATTTTTTTTTTTTTTGTCTTTTTAGTAGAGACAGGGTTTCACCATGTTGGTCAGGCTGGTCTTTAACTCCTGACCTCAGATGATCCGCCTGCCTTGGCCTCCCAAAGTGCTGGGATTACAGGCGTGAGCCACTGCACCCGGCCGGTGCTGTTCTTGTGGTTGTGAGTGAGTTCTCAAGAGATCTGGTTGTTTAAAAGTGTGTAGCACCTGCTCCCGTCTCTCTCTCTTGCTCCTGCTTTCTCCATGTGATATGCCTGCTCCCTCTTCACCTTCTGCCACTAGTAAAAGCTCCCCGAGGCTTCTGCAGAAGCTGAGAGATGTTGGTGCCATGCTTTCTGTACAGCCTGCAGAACCATAAGCCAATTAAACTGCTTTAAAAAATTACTAGGTCTTGGGTATTTCTTTATACAATGCAAGAACGACCAAATACACATGATGAGGAGAGCAACTGTTATTATCACTGGTTTAATGCAAAGAGAAAAGACTTTCTAGTTAAAAGGCCTTAGCTTAAATTCTGGCTCAGCTCAATTAAGTTCAGCCTATGTGGATGAAGCATCACTTCCCAACAAGAGCTGTGCTTGGTCTTGGATTTCTTCAACCTAAGAAGTAGCTCACGTTGCCAGAGAGTACATGAACTGCCTCTCCTTCCCCTCACAATGCCAATGGTCTTTGTGGATAAATCGATGGTTCTCAATTTTGTGTCTCAGAGTCTCAAGGTGTTTACACAGGTAGAAATAGGGTCTTCAAGTTATTGTCAGTATTTCAAAATTATAACCGTTACCCTGGAAATCGAACCTGACCTTCAGAAAACATTGCACAGGCTAATGCACGCATTTCTGAAGTGTTGGTTTTGCAGGGAGGCTTTCTATTTGACAGACTAAAGAACGCTTTGCTTACCACAGGACGTGAATTCAGAGCTTTCTTTAACGTGCTTGTCTAATCTTTTGCTGCTGTTCTATTCAGATCATTCAGTCCATAGTGGTAAACCTTACCCAGGCAGCATTTTCCAGAACTGTCAAAAACTGGTGGTGTCATGAGCCTGTTTGCTGTATACAAGCCACATCATTCCCAATTTTGTTTTTTAGTTCCAACACAAATGTGTTTGCAGAACTGAATACTAACTCTCCACGGCCTGCCAGGGGATTCTATTTAGGGAAACTAAGAAGCTTCTGTAAACTGAGGAGTTGGCTTAAAATTTTTCCTCAGAAGTCCACAAACATCCATTCTACAATTTCTGTCTAAGTGAATAGTATTTGATTTGCAGCAGTCAGTGGCACGGGGGAGTGGTATAGAAGGGGATAGGATGGGTATTTTGTCCAGGTTCAAATTGCAGGGCTGAGGCAAACACAGTGGCTGCTCTGGCTAGAAAATGGCCCTCACCTCATCCCAGGTCCCAGCACCACCACAAACCTGAGCGAGCTCCAGCCACGGAATATGTGCTTATGAAAGCAGCTCACCTGCTCTTCTACTGGATCTCATACAATGGCTCAGCTCGTTGTTACAGATGGAAGGAAACAGCTCCTGTGAGATCAAGCATTTTAGTCTTTGGAATGAAAAAATTATTTCTGCCATAATTAAGTAAATCTCTTGTCAAATTTTAGTCAGTGGTTCACATCACTTGGAATAAAATGTATCAGGGGAAAAGGAGATTCACATTGAGAGTGGCATTATCATGTCAATCTCAGAGTACTTTAAAAAGTTAACATAAAGTCAGTACACGCAAAGTAGGCTCAAGAGTGACCCCAGAGGAGCCTTTTTCTCCTCTCCTACTGCCTATGAAGTAACCTGCAGGAATGACCTCAGACGACTGCCCAAAGTTTACTGACACCAGTACCTTCATCTGCCACTGCAATGCTCCTTGCAGAACAAGGTCCTAAGAATGCTTGTATGGGAAGGCTGCCTGTGTCCCTAGAGCCTTGTGCAGTCTGGTGACATTACGAGGCCCTTCATATAGACTGTCATACCACATTTAATGTTAAATCATTATTAGTTTGCTAAGGCTAAGGGTAATGGCCTCCAGCTTCATCCACAAACCTGCATACGTACCCCTGAACCTAAATTAAAAGTAAAAAAATAAAAAATTATTCTTAGACTAAATGATAAACAATTTTCCACGTGTCCAATGATTCCCCATGTTGCTCTCTTATATGAAGCCAGAAAAAATAAAATTTGTTCTCATTTAAGTTTTTAGGATGTTGTTACTTTCATTTCTTTGATATATGGGAAAAATAGCTAGAAGATTTGAAACATTCACAACCCAAAGAAATGATAAACATTTAACCTGATGAAGATTCTAAATACCCCAATTTGATCATTACATATTGTATGCTTCTATCAAAATGTCACATGTACCCCATAAATATGTACAATAATTATGTCTAAATTAAAAAAGAATAAAGCAATACATACATTTTCATAAAAAATGAAATGAATGTCTTGTAAGGAAAATAGCACCCATAATACTTATTATTATTATTAAGTATTATGTACTTAATAAGAATAAAAAGTAAATTTTTATTCTTCCTACTCCCAAAATCTTGATTGCATACTGAGATTTTTCTGTGTGATTAAAGTGGATATTAGAGCAATGTATTTAATATTTTTAATTGAATATTCAAATATAGAAAAATGCATAGTTGTAAGTATAAAGTTTAATGATTATGACAAACATATACAACTGTGTAATCAATACCCAAATCAACATATAGAATATTTCATCATTCCGGAGAGCCCCCTGTGCCTTATTCCAGCCCACTGTTCTGATTTCAATCATCATGAATAATTTTGCCTGTTCATGAACTTTATATAAATGGAATCATATACTATGTACCCTTCACTCTGCATGTTTCTGAGATTCATGTGCTATCAGTTGATTCCTTTTTATTTCTAAGTATACTCCATTCTATGAATATACCATACTTTGTTTATGTATTTTTCTGTTAATTAATGTTTTAGTTGTTTCCAGTTTTTTGTTTTATGAGCAAAACTATTATAAATATTTGTATACAAGTCTTTATGTGGATATATATTTTAATTTATTCTGCGTTATGAGTGAAATTTCTGGGTCATAGAATAAGTACATTGTCCAAATTTGTAAGAAAATGCCAATACATTTTCTAGAGCATTGCACAATTTTTACAATCTCATCAGCAATTTCTAGAGTTTAATTGCTTCCCATGGTCTCCAATATTTGGTGTTTGGGCTTATTTGCCATCTTAGTAGGTATAAAGCGGTTTCTTAATTGGCATTTTTCTGATGATTAGTGATGCAGAACATTTTTTAAGTGTTTATTGAGCATTTGTATCTCTTTGTATCTCTTCAATCTTTTGCTTAATATTTAAAACATTGGTTTGTCTTTTTAACAATTGAATTTGTAGGAGTACTTTATATTCTGTAGTTATAAGTTATAGTTCAGATATATGTAATTGTAAATATTCCTCTCATTCTGTGTCTAGCATTTCAATCTTCTGAAAGATATTTTTTTATAAGCAGGAAATTTTATAGATTTTGATGAAGTTAACTTTATCAATGGATTGTCCTAGAGAAATCTTGGCCTAGTTAAGGCTTCAAAGATACTGTCCTATGTTTTTTCCTAAGTACGTCTTAAATTTAACAACAGACAGCCTAGAACTCAAGCCCAGAATACAGCCTCATCTAAAGGCTGAGATGTCCAATGAAGTGAACTTACAAAGAGAATCCTGAGGATTCAGTAGCTCTGTGGGTCCTGAGCATCAGAGTATCATCCTTCACAGCATGACAAGTGTGAGGAGTTTCAAGGCCTTAATTTTGGTGTTATTTTTGGAGATGATGTGGGTTTCTGTAGTTCTGGCTTTCTCTAGGATCGGAGTCATGCTTTGTAGCAAAGGCTGCCAAGCTAAACTTTTCTCTGGGTGAGAAAGCACGTGTTTACCCACGTGCAGAGCTGAGCGCCAGTGTCTTGCTGTAATTGCATCTGTAAAACCTCTTCCTCAAATATTACTCTTTGCCTCTGTGGAAAAACAGCATCTTTAGCAAAAAGGACAAGTGGGCAAAAGGTTTCTCCCGCACAACCAGAGGGGTAGCATTTAAAAATGGAAGTGGCTTGTGTAACCTACTTTTCCTTGGTTTTAAAATAACAGCTCACAGATTTGCATTTGTTTTCAATTCTTGGCCCTGTGACCCCTGCTTCTGTTTGACTTGATAAATTCCATCTCGCCTTCCACAGGCAACCATTCAATCCTGAACTTTTCCTAATGTGTTTCATCAATCTAATTTTAGGTAAGTTACCAGTTTTCTACACTGGGAATTTTGCATTGAGAAGAAGAAAAGTATTTGTCAGTAGTATTTTATTCCTGGATCTCTCATTTTAAATTATTTTTATAGCTGTCTAACATAATTACTATGAATAATTAGGCAGTGTATAGAATATAATACAGAGGCCCTGGCAATTCTCTATAAAAGTGATTCTTTCCATTTTTTTATTGTTATTCTGTAGCCAACTCTGAGTTAAAACACAGCAAAAGATAAATCTTGTAGACTATCTATTTTGCCCACTTAAACACACGTGTTTGCATACACAAATATGCATGTGGCATGAATTTCATGAGAAAAAATAAAGGAAAAATCACTGTTTGAAAACAAAGAAGTGACTAAGTAAATTGAGAATTATTTCCAGAAACACAAGAACAAGCATCTTTATATTATTTTCATTGATGAGAAAAAGAATAGCTCCATAGAAAGATTTTAGGATCCCTAACAAAGTTCTGGTGAATACATGACATATAGATGGAAATCAATATGCATATACTATACAAACACTAAGTAGGCACATTTTTGTTATTTTTTTCCCAAAATATTAGGTTACTGAAAAAGTAATTGCAGTTTTGGACTGTGAAGTTTAAATCATTACAACTAGGCTCAAATACATCTTTATTAATCAAAATAGGAATTACTACAATCAACATATTTTTTGCCAATAAGAAATAAGTTTGCTCATTCCTGTAGAATAAAAATCCATACTTTGTGATTCAACAAACTGTTGGGAAGCATTTTCTGCATCCTGCTGGTTGTGAAAGTGTTTTTCCTGCAAAAAGTTGTTGAGATGCTTGAAGTGGTAGTCGGCTGGCAAGAGGTCAGGTGAATATGGTGGATGAGGCGAAACTTCGTAGCCCAATTCATTCAACTTTTGAAGAACTAGCTGTGCAACGTGCAGTTGGGCGTTGTCGTGGAGAGGAATTGGGCCCTTACTGTTGACCAATGCCGGCTGCAGGCATTGCAGTTGTTGGTGCATTTCATCGATTTGCTGAGCAGACTTCTCAGATGTGATGGTTTCGCCAGGATTCAGAAAGTTGTAGTGGATCATACTGGCTGCAGACCACCAAATAGTGACCGTGACCATTTTTTGGTGCAATTTTGGCTTTGGGAAGTGCTTTGGAGCTTTGTCTAGGTCCAACCACTGAGCTAGTCATCGCTAGTTGTCATAAAAAATCCACTTTTCATCGCACATCACAATTCGATGGAGACATGGTTCCTTGTTGTCATGTAGAATAAGAGAAGACAACACTTCAAAACGATATTTTTAATTTTTCCTCAGCTCATGAGGCACCCACTTATCGAGCTTTTTGACCTTTCCAATTTTCTTCAAATGCTGAACAACTATAGAATGTTCGACCTTGAGTTCTCTGGCAACTTCTCCTGTTGTTGTAAGAGGATCAGCTTCAATGACTGCTCACAATTAGTCGTTGTCAACTTCCGATGGTTAGTCACTATGCTCCTCATCTTCAAGGATCTCCTCTCCTTTGCGAAACGTCTTAAACCACCACTACACTGGACATTCATTAGCAGTGCCTGGGACAAATGGATAGTTGATGTTGCCAGCTGTCTCCGCGGGTTTATGACCCATTTAGAACAGGGATAAGACAGTTGCTCAAATTTACTTTTTGTCTAACATTATTTCCATAGTCTAAAATAAATATAAAATAAGTAGCAAGTAAGTCATTAGCAAAAAAAAAGCAAGAAATGCACATTAAAATGATGTATAACATAGCCACATTTATTAAGAATGTATTCCAATATCAAATGGCAAATTTCAACAATGCAAAAACTGCAATTGTGCTGGCACTAACCTAATATAAGGGTTCATCAATTTTTTTAATTGCAAAAGTATTCGTGCATATTGTAACATTTCAAGCAATTCAGAAACACTTAAAAAAACAGTGGCTCTTTTCCTTAGTAGTCCCACCCTTGAGGAAAATAATATCAATTGCCTGACTGGTGTATATCCCTTTACATAAACATATAAAATCATGTACATGCATAATTTATCATGTTTTGCTTTTTATTCAAAACATAAAGTGAATCGTACTGCGTATTACCCCAAAATTTGTTTTGTCATTTATTAATTCATAAAAGGCATTTTCTGGTTCAATATACATATTTGAATTATTCTTTTTAATGGCAACATAAATGAATTTACTCACTGCATTAAGTCTGCTAGAGATGTCATAACAAAATATCCCAGACTAGGTGGTTTAAAGAGCATAAATTTATTTTCTGACAGTCCTAGAGGCTGGAACTCTAAGATCAAGGTGCTGATGGGGTTGGTTTCTGGTGAGGGCTCTCTTCTTGGCTTGCAGATGGCTACCTTTACCCTGTGCATGCACGTTACGGGTATCTCTTCCTCTTCTTTTGAGGGCATCAGTCCTACTGGATTACAGTCTCAGCCTATGACCTCATTTATCTTTAATTTACCTCCTTAAAGGCTCTGTCTCCATAAATAGTCACACCGTGGGGTAAGGCTCAACCTATGAGTTTTGGGAAAGACAATTCAGCCCGTAACACTGACCAATTCCTCTATTAATTGGCACATAAAGTTTGTTTGTTGATCGATTTAACTACACCTTTCAAAATAACCTTAATTTTTGTAAAGATGATTTGCATACATTATGTATATGTAACAGAAAAAAAAAATGCAATGTATAGAGGGAAATGTAATTCCCCAAATTTCTTCATGCCAAACAAATCACTGTTAACATCTGGTAAACATTCTACGTAGCTATATGTAAATAGATAGAAGGACCGATAGGTAAGTAAGTAGGTGGAACAATACATAGATATGAGATAAATTCTTTTTTTGGTGAAAGAGGTGTCAGTGAGTTCTACTCTATTAGTTCCTACAAGAGCTGATTGTTAAAAAGAGCCTGGCAACTCCCCACACTTGCTTTCTCTCTCACCATGTTATCTATGCTCACACCAGCTCCCCTACACATTCTACCAGGAGTGGAAGCAGCCTGAAGCCCTCATCAGATGCAGAAGCCAATCTTAAACTTTTTAGCCATCAGAATCATGTACCGAACAAGCCTATTTCTTTATAAATTACCCAGTTTCAGGTATTCATTTACAGCAACACAAAACAGACTAAGACACCTTCTACCTCTTGTTCCCTCTTCTCTTCTCATCCCCAAGGAAACACTGATCCACATCGTGTTACTATAGATTCATTTGCATTTTCTAGAAAATTACATAAGGAAATCATAGAGTGTGTACACTTTTTTCCCTAGACTTCAAAACTCAGAATAATTATGTTGAGAGTTAAACAGCTAACTGCAGGTATCAATAGTCGGCTCATTTTTATTGTTGAATTGTATTTAACTGTATAGATATAACACAATTTATTTATACAACTATCTTTTGATAGGCAGCTGGATTGTTTTCATTTTCAATTTTTGACTATCACAAGTAAACATTTGTGTACAAGTCTTTTTTTTTTCAGACAGAGTCTCACTCTGTTGCCCAGGCTGGAGTGCAGTGGCACGATCTCAGCTCTCTACAACCACCGCCTCCTGCGTCAAGCAATTCTCTGCCTCAGCCTCCTGAGTAGCTGGGATTACAGGTGCCTGCCACCACGCCAGGCTAACTTTTGTATTTTTAGTAGAGACGTGGTTTCACCAACTTGGCCAGTCTGGTCTTGAACTCCTGACCTCAGGTGATCCACCCACCTTGGCCTCCCAAAGTGCTGGGATTACAGCTGTAAGCCACCGCACCCGGCCTGTGTACGAGTCTTTGTATGGATATGTGCTTTCAATTTCTCTTGAGTAAGTTTTAGGAGTGCAGTGATAGGATCACATGGAAGGTGTATGTTTGACATTTTTAGAAACTGCTGAACTGTTTTTCAAAGTGGTTGTACCATTCTGACCAGTAATGCATAAGAAATCCAGTTCTGTCATCTTTTTACCTTTATGGATGAGGGTAGTCTTTTTAAATTTAGCCTTTCTATACAGGAGTGTAATGATTACTCATTATGGTTTTAGTTTGAATTTCCTTAATGACTAATAATGTTGAGCATATTTCATGTGCTTATTTAACATCCATATATCCTCTTTTGGGACATATCTGTTCAAATTGTTTGCCCATTTAAAAGATTGAGCCTTTAATTTTCTTATTATTGAGTTTTGAACATTCTTCATATATTTTAGGAATAAGTCCTTTATCATATACAAATAATTTCTGTCTGTGGCTAGTCTCTTGATTCTTTTAATAGTGTCTTTTAAAGAGCAGAAGTCTTAAATTTTGGTGAAGTCTAATTTATTGTGTTTTATGAATTGTTCTTTGTCATATCTAAGAAATCTGCCTAATCCAATATCACAAAGAGCTTTTCCTATGTTTTTATCTAGAGTTTGATAATTTTATGCATTACATTTAGATCTCTTATCCCTTTTGAGTTAATTTTTGTGAATGGTTTTTGGTGTGGACTGGAGTTCGATTTTTTTGTCTGTGTGTATCCTTGTTTTTTGAAAAGACTATATGTTCTTCACAAAGTCACCTTTGCCCCTTTGTCAAAAATCTCTTGTCCATATACATGTGTGGGCCTATTTCTAGAATCTATTTTGTGTCACTGATCTAATTCTCTAATTCTCTGTTATTTTACCTGTATCACACTGTTTTTATTACTGTAGCTTTATTCATAATAAATCTTATAATCAGGTAAGATCAGTCTTTCAACTCTTTTAAAAACACTGTTTTGGCTATTATAATATGAATTTTGAAAGAGTGCATTTCTACAAAAAAAGTTTCTACTGGAATTTTGACTGGGATTTCATTGAATCTAAGACCATTTTGAGGAGAGTTGTCATCTTAACAATGTTATGTTTTCTAACCTTTGAACAAGGTATATCTGTCTGTATTAGGGTTCTCCAAAGAAACAGAACCAATACAATGTCTCTCTCTGTCTCTCTCTCTCTCTCTCTCTCTCTCAATGTCTCTCTCTGTCTCTCTCTCTCTCTGTCTCTGTGTGTGTGTGTGTGTGTGTGTGTGTGTGTGTGTATAGGTACATATAGACAAAAACAGAGAGAGAGGGTGAGGCAGAGGTTTACTATAAAAAATTGGCTTACATGATTATGAAGGCTGGCAAGTCTAAAATTTGCAGGGTGGATCCACATGCTGGAGATCCAGGAGAGCCAGTGCTGCAATTCCAGCCTCAAGAATGTTTACTGTAACACCAGAAAGAACCTATGTTGCAGATGAAGTCTGAAGGCAGTCAAGTAGAGGATTTTCTCTTGCTCAGGGAAGAAGTCTTTCAACTGACTGGGTGAGGCCCACCCACATTAGGGAAGGAAATCTGTTTTATTTGGTGTACAAACTTAACTGTTAATCTCATCCAAAACAACCTTGCAGAAACATCCAGAATAATGTTTGATTTAATACCTGGGCACTCTGGCCCAGCCAAGTTGACATATAGAATTAACATATTCTTCATATATTTAGGGTTTTGATTTCTTTCAGCAACGTTTCATCATTTTTGGTGTACAGGTTTTATACATCTTTTGTCAAACTTCTCTCTAAATTTTCAAGTTTTTGATGCCATTGCAGATTGTATTTTTGTTTCAATTTCCAATAGTTTGTTCCTAGTATGTATAAATGCATTTGATTTTTAAAAAATAAGTATCCAGAAAACTTACTATATGGATTCCTTTAATGTCTGACTTATCAGGTAAAGGTCAAGTAGATTTTTTGTAGATTCCATCACATGTACATAGAAATCATGTATCCTGAATATAAAGACAGTTTTACTTCTTTTTTCCAATCTGAATTTCTTTAATTTCTAAGGAATGACAGAATAAATCCATTTCTACATCTTTAGATTCTTCTGTAAG
This sequence comes from Pongo abelii, assembly GCF_028885655.2. NCBI lineage: Eukaryota > Metazoa > Chordata > Mammalia > Primates > Hominidae > Pongo > Pongo abelii. The sequence goes on along the minus strand of NC_071985.2, from coordinate 30,638,676 downwards.
TGGACTTTTGGTTAGTGTTCTGAAAAAGGTTATGTGGATATTCTGTTTTCTTATTTAAATTTTAAGCTGTGTGAAATAGGGCAGGAATATATATTCTTTTTCATTTAGAGTTCATCAAAGTTCTCTGTACAAGGCGGATGCTCAATACCTTTATGATGGCCAACCAGCCCAATCAGTAGTGTGCAGGATACAAATGAAAGAACTCAATTGCAGGCTGTTAAATTAAATATAAGCAATGTATTTTGTTTCTATTGAAAGCCACTTAAAAAAGCATTCTCGGTGAGAAACATCAATCTATCTTTTTTCATTAAATTTATAAAGTTACAAAACTGAAGAAACAATATATTTTATTCCATTTTGTTCTTCAGTTGCATGTACAAAATCCCAGGAAATAACTGGAGAGCAACAGCTATAATTCAAACTTTCCATCTTCTGGGCTATAACACGGTAGTGTTTAAGAACAAAAGCCTTGATTCTATGCTTGTGTTTAGAACCCCAGATCTCTCACTAAATAGCATTAATATTTTGAGCAAGACAACTTTTATGTACCACAATTTTCCAATCTGTAAAGTGAAAATAATAGTACAATTTTACATTTAAATTGAGACTCAATGTTCTGGCACAAGGATTATAGAAACAACTATAAAAATTTTAAAATATGTATGTTTCTAGTCTGAACATTTAGTAATATATTTATTTGCTCTGACAAAAATTAATTTAATCTTCATTTTTTTCTGTTTCTCTGTGGCATATGCATTTTTTTTAAAGGCAGATCCAATTACTTTTGGATGAAATAATTTTGCCTCAACTTTTAAGTATATGCAAGTCTCAAGTATCTTGTTTTACAAAAACCTTTTCTCTAAATTGTTTAGAAATTTGACACACAGCAACCTTATAAAACATTAAAAAATAGTCGCAATGTGCATAATCTGTTCAATAAGTATAGTTGTTCTGATTATGGCAAAGGGAAGATTCAAACTGAAACCCCAATTTTTTTTCATTATACTTTGTGGTCTAATTTTCCCAAAAATGCACACACACGTACATACACATAGCCCTGGCAGCTAGAAAAGGAACTCTTTTTTGTTTCAGAACTAAAATTTCTACAGAATCACATATATTCTTCAAGCTGTAGCATCTATCATGATTCATTACATTTTAGTTTTATGGGCCCATCTTTTCTAGTAGACCATGAACTCCCTGAAAATGAGTTTCAAGTCCTATTTATTTTATTTATTTTATATGCCAATTGCATATTGGTGTTTCATAAAGGTTTGTTGCACTCAATTCTTACAAGATTTTGTTGTTTTCTTTGGAAGATGATAGGTGTCTGGGGGTGAGCTTGGAGAGAAACTTCCTTCTCTCTTCATGTCACTTCTCTGCCTTCATTTTCTATAATCTGATAGGTAAAAATAAAGTTCTACATTTGCTTTGTGGTGAGTCTTTCAGTGCATAAAGAATAAAGTCTGATCGATCTTAATTTTCAGATTACTTGGTGTGAGATGTATGTATCCATGATTAGGGATGTCACCTGAAGAACCAGTTCCTTGGCTGAGGAACAGGAAGAAGATTGAGCACATGTGGCAGTTTATTCTCTTTCTATTTATTCTCTTCACACCAACCAGTGTTGTTTCTGAAGCTTACATTTTAGGAGATCAAGCATGGGAGTGTGTGTGGGGTAGGGACAGTGGTCAGAGGCAGGTCCATGAAATGAGAGCCAAGATAAAGGGGAAAGAGAAAATCTGAACTTGAATCAGCTCATAATGAAATGTAATAGTGCCTCTGTCATCTTGTTGCAGGGCTTGTTCCTGGAAATTCTTTTAATGCAGCCCCCACAATGATGAATAAATGATATGATGGGTCATAGTCTGGCTCATTAATATGAACAGTCATAATTGTATTAAATTAAGAGGAAGCTTGAGAGTTGATGTTTCCCAAGGCTTGGACAGGTCGGGATAGGGCAGAAGCATGAAGGGAAATGTTCCCTGGCCCATTCTGAAGGCCAGACCATGCTGAGATTGGTGCTCCTCAAAACAGACCTTAACAATGTCACCATTGTAAGGAAATGGTGTCGTTGCCAAAATAGTAGTCATAGGCTTAATTTTAGAGATTAGGGCATGCATTGAACAGAGGGGAAAGTCACTTGGTAGACTTGGGCACTGTGGATGGTCAAGAGAAAAAGGGCCAAACAAGAGCAGCAGATGTGGCTGGCTCAGGCATTTTACTGCTTCCCAATCATATGCTCACTTCCTGGTGTAGCCCTGGGTGCATTTTCTAATAGTATTAAGGTTAACAGGACTTAAATAGCCCAGATAGTCTATAAGTATTAAGGAAATGCATTCACAGTTATAAATTCAACAGCTACAAGAGGACAAATGTAACTCTTGCCACTTTTATCCTAGTAACCTGGCATAGACATATCAATACAATGTGATATACCTAAGAATGAATACCATGAGTGTATTTTATTTCAAGGGTAACAGGACCCTAAGTTTATGCCATTGGCAACCTAAACATGCCCCTGTATAGCACATTTCTTAGCCATGCATAAAAAGCCAGAATAGTTGTGGGCATATGAACGTGAATATTACTGCTAATATGTCCATGGATGTGTTTATTAATGCTGATATTATCTAATTTGCACCTAACAAATAAACATATTCTTTATGAAATGGAGAAAGATGTTCTCTTGCCCTCTTTTCTCCACCTTGGACGCCAGCAATTGAATCACTCTGATCTTTTGTCACCACATCTCTTTCTCTGATTCTGACTCTGACTCTCTTTTCCACTTTTAAGGACTCTTGTGATGACATTGGGCCCATCCACACAATTGAGGATGAACACCCTATTTTAAGGTCACACAATCAACAACCTTGAATCCATCTGCAAACTTAATTTCCCTTTGCCATGTAATGTACCATATACACCAATTCTGAGGATTAGGAGGGAGACACCTTTGGGGGACCATGATTCCTCCTACCACATCTGGATAATAGCAGGAGGGGTTTTTGTGATCTAGGCAAGCATTCTAGCTCTTTCTCAATCCTTGATTATGCTGTTTAAACAGAGGATTCCTCTCTCTTTGAACACCTGAGCTGATTGTAGTCTTCAGTTGTATTTGATGCAGACAGCAATGGATTGGGGAGGGGGGTGGTGGTAATGCACATGATGGGAAGGTGGCTACTATAAAAATTATGCAAATTATGGAATTGTTATAGTAACTACTTTTCAACCCAAAGCGAAATAAAATAAAACATTTTCTTATATTGGTAGCTTTGCTTGGTAGTTAGTCCCTCAAAATTCTTAATTCTGATATTTTAAAGTATTTCCTCCATAGTTAGAGATTCTACAGATGATAAAAACTTATTTCTATTTTTTTTTTTTTTTTTGAGACAGAATCATGCTCTATCACCAGGCTGGAGTGCAGTGGCACGATCTTGGCTTACTGTAACCTCCGCCTCCCGGGTTCAAATGATTCTTCTGCCTCAGCCTCCCGAGTAGCTGGGATTACAGGTGCACACCACCACGCTCAGATAATTTTTGTATTTTTAGTAGAGATGGGGATTTCACCATTTTGGCCAGGATAGTCTCGATCTCTTGATCTCGTGATCCACCTGCTTTGGACTTTCAAAGTACTGGGATTACAGGCATGAGCCACCTCACCCAGACACTCATCTCTATTTTTAAGGATAAGACTACTATAAATATTCCACTCTTAACCCTGGAACAGATACAGTTTGGCTTTTTAAAGGAGTACAGCAATTCTCAGCAGACTATAAGCTGACTTGAGGTAGAATGACATTCTCTCTCTTAACCCTGTTTTATTTACCCCTTTGCAAGTGATACTCAGACTGTTTCCTGGAGCGGGTAAGTCCCTGCAAGCCCTACCACCAACTCTGGCCTCTGTCTTCCACAGCATAAAGCCCTGTGTGTGAAAGCTCACAAAATTTTGCTCTGGAAGGGGCCATGGACATTATTTAGATAAGTACAAGAGGGCCCCGAAGGAACAAGGTGAAAAGAAATCTTGCAGGATTATGCTGAGCAGTGGGAGTCCACGGCCCATGCCATAGGGGATCATTCCATTGTCTCCTTGTCTTACCTTTATTTAAAGAGGTCATCATAAAAAGTGGTATTTTAGTCCATTTGGGCTGCTATAACAAAATTAGCTTAGACTGGGCAATTTGTAAATCATAGACATTTATTTCTCACAGTCCCAGAGGCTGGGAAGTCCAAGACAAGAGCACCAGCAGATTCAGTGTCTGGTGAGGGGCTACTATTTGCTTCCAAAATAGCATCTCTTGCTGAGTTCTCACATGGCTGAACAGCAAGGCAGCTCCCTTCAGTCTCTTTTATAAGGGTACTAATCCCACTCATGATGTTGGAGGCTTCATGACTTAAGTACTTCCTAAAAGACCCCACTTTCTAATATTATTAGGTTCCACCTTATGAATTTTGGGGCAAAACTGATGTTCAGACGATAGCAGGTGGTTTTAATTTCACATCCCCTAAGAGGTTTGTAATGTAAGATAAGAAAGGGTGAAAAATTGCTGATTTGGTCTAATCCCATCATTCTGGAAAAGCTTCAGCCTTAAAGACAACACTTAATGAAAGTAACCAAGGTAATAGGTAGCAACGGCAGATACTCAGGCTCATACACATTTCTCTGCAATGAGAAAGTAGCACCCCTTTTTTCTAGTGCTTTTTCTCCTTAAAGTATGCTTCCTCCCCTGCTGATGATTTCTTAAGACATGGGAATATAAGCAAATTGTTAAATGGAAAGTCTTAAAATATTTAGAGCCTCTTATTAACTATGTGTTCCACATTTGTATATTTTAATTATTTTTACAATGTAAGAAACTTTATAAGAAAAGCCAGGAATTCCTGCAATTTGTTTTTAACTCATTTTTTCTAAGAGTTTTAAACATACATTTTTTTAAACATTTTTAAACTTTTACTTAAAAAAGTAAACTCTGTTCTTTTCCTGGACATACAAGGAAAGTAACTTACTGAAGAGTATCTGAAACAATACTTCAGGTCCATAACGAAAAACAGAAAACTGACTTTTCAAGTCCTTGTGGGTAGTTATCAAAATAAAATATAGCATTTTACTAAGTATTCACCATAAAATATGTTTATCACAATGCTGTTGTAATTTTTATATTCTCAACATTTACTTAAAGCAGAATATATTGTAATGTCAACATTAAAGTGCTCAGTTGAAACTGTCCTTTCTTTTCTGCAATGTGCCTCAGTTGAGACCTATATGAAAGTAATATATGTATTCACCTTCAGGGGCTTAGTTCCATCTGAGCAGCTTTTGCCTTTTTTCTCTCCTGCTCTCTGCTTGCATCTTCGTGGTGATATGTTACCTCTCTAGTCTTACCTTAATCTAGATAGCTATTTGCAAACTATGTTCCACAAGCCAAACCCAGTCCATAAAGTGTTATTTTATTTTTATTCCATGAGGTTTCTTTATAATTTTTTTCTTTCAACTTTTATTTATGTTCAGGAGGTATATGTGTAGATTTGTTACATGAGTAAATTGCATATCACTGGGGTTTGGTATACAAATGATTTTGTCACCCAGATAGTGAGCATAATACCTGATAGGCGGTTTTTCAACCCTTACATCCTTCTCATCCTCCACCCTCAAGAAGACACTGGTGTCTACTGTTCTGCTCTTCATGTCCATGTGTAGTCAAGGTTTAGCTCCCACTTATAAGTGAGAATATGGAACATGTGGTTTTTGGTTTTCTGTTCCTGTGTTAGTTCACTTTCGATAATGGCCACCAGCTACATCTATATTGCTGCAAATGACATTATTTTATCCTTTTTTTTATGGCTGTGTGTATTCCATGATCTGTATGTACCACATTTCCTTTTATTTTCTCTCTCTCTCTTTTTTTTTTTTTTTTTTTGAGATGGAGTCTTGCTCTGTCACCCAGGCTGAAGTGCGGTGGCACGAACTTGCAGTGGCTCACTGCAACCTCTGCCTCCTGGATTAAAGGGATTCTCCTGCCTCAGCCTCTCAAATAGCTGGGACTACAGGCATGCATCACCACACCCAGCTTATTTTTGTATTTTTGGTAGAAACAAGACTTCACCATGTTGGCCAGGCTGGTCTTGAACTCCTGACCTCAAGTGATTCACCTGCCTTGGCCTTCCACAGTTTTGGGATTACAGGTGTGAGCCACCACACCCGGTCCCACATTTTCTTTATCCAGTCCACCAGTGTTGGGCATCCGGGTTGTCTTCATGTCTTTGCTATTGTGAAAAGTGCTGCGATGAACTATGCATACATGTGTTTTTCTGGTAGAATGATTTATATTCTTCTGGGTATATACCCAGTAATTGGATTGCTGGGTTGAATAGTAGTTCTGTTTTAAGTTCTTTAACAAATCCCCAAACTGCCTTCCACAGTAGCTGAATTAATTTACATTTCCACCAGCAGTGTACAAGTATTCTTTTTTCTCTGCAACCTCACCAACATCTGTTATTCTTTAACTTTTTAATAATAGCCATTCTGACTGGTATAAGATGGTATCTTATTGTGGTTTTGATTAGAATTTCTTTAATGATTAGTGATGTTGAGCATTTTTTCATATGCTTATTGGCTGCATGTATGTCTTCTTTTGAAAAGTGTCTGTTCATGTCCTTTGTTCACTTTTTAATGGGGTTGTTTGTTTTTTGCTTGTTGATTTGTATAAGTTCCTTATAGAATCTGGATATTAGACCTTTGTTGGATGCATAGTTCACAAATATTTTCTCTCATTCTTTAGATTGCCTGTTTACTCTGTTGATAGTCTCCTTTGCTAAGCAGAAGTGCTTTAGTTTCATTATGGCCCATTTATAAATTTTTATTTTTTTTGCAATTGCTTTTGAAATCTTCATCATGATATCTTTGTGAAGGCCTATGTCCACAATGATATTTCATAGGTTTTCTTCTAGGGTTTTTTATAGTTTTAGGTTTTATGTTTAAGTCTTTCATCCAACTTGAGTTGATTTTTGGATATGGTGAAAGGAAGGGGTCCAGATTCAATCTTCTGCATACGGCTAACCAGTTATTCTAGCACCATTAATTGAAGAGGGAGTCCTTTCCCCATTGCTTGTTACTGTTGACTTTGTTGAAGATCAAATGGTTATAGGTGTGTGGCTTTATTTCTGGGCTCTCTATTCTGTTCCATTAGTCTATGCATCTGTTTTTGTAACAGTGCCATGCTGTTTTTGTATGCAAAGTAGCCTTGTAGTATAGTTTGAAGTTGGGTAGTGTTCTTTTTCCTTAGGTTTACTTTGGCTATTCAGGCCTTTTTTGGTGTTTAATTCCATGTGAATTTTAAAATAGCTTTTTTCTAGTTGTATGAACAATGACATTGGTAGTTTGATAGGAATAGCACTGAATCTGTATTGCTTTGGGCAGTATGGTCATTTTAACCATATTCTTCCTATCCATAAGCATGGAATATTTTTCAATTTGTCTTTGTTGTCTTTGATTTCTTTCAGCAATACTTTATAATTCTCACTGTAGATATCTTTCACTTACCTGGTTAGCTGTATCCTGTAAACAAGTTTCAGGATACAAAACTGAAACTGAAAACTGAAGTTTTCCATCCATTCTAGGAGACTTTGAGCAGAGACTCTGGGGTTTTCTAGGTATAGAATCGTATCACCTGCAAAGAGATCTAGTTTGACATCCAGTCTTCCTATTTAAATGTTTTTTATTTCTTTCTTTTGCCTGATTGCTCTGTCTAGGATTTCATGTACTGTCTTGAATAGGAGTGGTGAGAGTGGGCATTCCTGTCTTGTTCTCGTTCTAAAGGGGAATGCTTTCTGCTTTTGCCCATTCAGTATGATGGGAAGTATGAGGTTGGCTGTGGGTTTCTTATGGATAGCTCTTATTATTTTGAGATATGTTCCTTTGATGCCTACTTTGTTGAGGGTTTTTAACATAAATAGATGTTAAATTTTATTGAGAGCCTTTTCTGCATCTATTGAGATGATCACCCTGTTTTTGTTTTTAGTTCTCTTTATGTGATGAATCACATTTACTGATTTGTGTATGTTGAAGTGAACTTGCAACCCAGGGATAAAACCTACTTGATCATAATAGATTAGCTTTGCAATGTGGTGCTGGATTCAAATGGCTAGTATGTGTCTATGTTCATCAGGGATATTGTCCTGAAGTTTTCTTCCCTCATTGTGTCTGTGCCAGATTTTTTGGTGTTTTTGTTTGTTTGTTTGTTTGTTTTTTGTGGAGGTGGGGGAGTGGGCAGGGTTTTGCTCTTGTTGCCCTGGCTGGAATGCAATGGCACCGTCTTGGCTAACTGCAATGCCTGCCTCCTGGGTTCAAGTGATTCTCTTGCCTAAGCCTCCCGGGTAGCTGGGATTACAGGCACCCGCCACCACACCCAGCTAGTTTTTGTATTTTTAGTAGAGATAGGGTTTCACCATGTTGGCCAGGCTGGTCTTGAACTCCTGACTTCAGGTGATTCACCTGCCTTGGCCTCCCAAAGTGCTGGGATTACAGGTGTGAGCCACCATGCCCGGCCTGTGCCAGGTTTTGATATTAGAATGATGCTGCCCTCATAGAATGACCTAGGGAGGCATCCCTCCTCCTCAATTTTTTGGAATAGTTTGATAGGTTGATACCACCCTTCTTTATATGTCTGGTATAATTCAGTTGTGAATCCATCTGTTCCCAGGCTTTTTCTGGTTGGTAGTTCTTTAATTACTGATTAGATTTCAGAGCTCGTTACTGGTCTGTACAGATATTCAATTTCTTCCTGGCTCAATCTTGGAAAGTTGGGTATTTCCAGGAATTCATTCATTTCTTCTAGGTTTTCTAGTTTGTGTGCATAGAGGTGTTTGTAATAGTCCCTGAGGGTTTTATGTACTTGTTTGTGGTCAGTGGTAATGTCACCTTTGTCATTTCTGATTGTGTTTATTTGAATCTTCTCTCTTTTTTTCTTTATTAGTCCAGCTAGAAGTATATTAATCTATTTATTCTTTAAAAGGGCAAACTTTTGGTTTCACTGATCTTTTGTACGGGTTTTTATGTCTCAGTTCCATTCAGTTCTACTCCGATTTTGGCTCTTCTGTTAGCTTTGCAATTGGTTTCCTCTTGTTTGTCTAGTTTCTCTAGGTGTGATGTTAGGTTGTTAATTTGAGATCGTTCTACCATTTTGATGTTGGCATCTAGCACTCTAAACTTTCCCCTTAATAATGCTTTAGCTGTATCCCAGAGAATCTGGTATGTTGTATCTTTGTTTTTATAAGTTTCAAAGAATGTCTTTATTTCTGCCTTAATTTCATTCTTTACCCAAAAGTCATTCAGGAGCAAGTTGTTTAATTTCCATATAATTGTATAGTTTTCAAAAATCCTCTTGGTATTGATTTCGATTTTTATTGCACTGTGGTCTTTGAGTGTGGTTGGTATGATTTTGGTTTTTTGAGTTTGTTAGGAATTGCTTTATGGCCAAACAGGTGGTCAGTCTTGGAGTATGTGCCATGTGCAGATGAGAACATATATTCTGTTGTTTTGGGATGGAGTGTTCTGTAGATATCTGGTGGATCAAGATTAGATCCTGCAGCTTTGTTAGTTTTCTGCCTCAGTGATCTGTCTAACACTTAGAGTGGGTTGTTGAAGTTTCCCACTATTATTGTGTGGTAATTTAAGTCTCTTTGTAAGTCTATAATAACTTGTTTTATGAGTCTGAGTGCTCCAGTGCTGGGTGCATATGTATTTAGGATAGTTGTCTTCTTGTCGAATTAAACACTTTATCATTTTGTAATTCCCTTCTTTGTCTTTTTTGATCACTGTCGGTTTAAAGTTTGTTTTGTCTGACATAAAAATAGCAATCCCTGGTCTTTTTGTTTTCTGTTTTCTTGGTAAATCTTTCTCCGTTCCTTTTCTTTGAGCCTTTGACTGTCATTGCATGTGAGATGGGTTTCTTCATGCAGGTGGGTCTTACTTTTTCATCCAACTTCCCACTCTGTGCCTTTTCAGTGAGGCCTTTAGCCCGTTTACTTTCAACATTAATATTGCTTTGTGCGGATTTGATTCTGTCATTGTGTTGATAACTGGTTGTTATGTAGAATTTATTGTATAGTTGCTATCTTGTCAGTGGGCTATGTACTTAAGTGTGTTTTTGTGGTGGCAGATAACAGCTTTTTCTTTCCATGTTTAGCACTCCTTTAAGGACCTCTTGCAAGGCAGGGTGTAATGAATTCCCTTAGGATTTGCTTGTCCAAAAAGGATTTTATTACTCTTTTGCTTGGGAAGCTTAGTTCAGCTCGATATGAAATTATTGGCTGGAATTTCTTTTTCTCAAGGTTGCTTAATATAGACCCACAATCTCTTCTGGCTTGTACAGTTTCTGCTGAAAGGTTTGTTGTGAGCCTGATGGGGCTCCCTTTATATGTGACCTGCTCCTTCTTTCTAGCTGCCCATAATATTTTTTCTTTCATCTTGACAATGGAGAATCTGATGACTATGTGTCTTGGGGATGGTCATCTTGTATAGTTTCTTGCAGCGTTTGTCTGAGTTTCCTAAATTTGCATGTCAATCTTTCTAGTGAGGTTTGGGAAATTTTAGTGGACAATATCCTTAAATATGTTTTCCAAGTTGCCTGCTCTCTCTCCTTCTCTTTCTAGTATGCCAGTAAGTGATAGGTTTGATCTCTGTACATAATCCCATATTTTTGGAGGTTTTGTTAATTTTTTTAAAACACTTTTTTCTTTATTTTTGTCTGAGTTGATTCGAAGAACTGATTTTCAAGCTCTGAGATTCTTTCCTCAGCTTGGTCTCTTCTGTTGTTAATACTTCTGATTGTATTATAACATTCTTGTAGGGAGATTTTCAGCTCTAGAAGATTAGTTCAATTCTTTCTTAAAATGGCTATTTTACTTTTCAGCTCTTGCATCATTTTATTGGATTACTTGGATTGAGTTTCAGCTTTCTCTTGAATCTCAATGAGCTATGTTGCCATCATAGTGTGTTTTTATACAGCCTATATGCTAAAAACAGTTTTTATGTTTTTACATTAAACAAAATCAAAAGATGATTTTTTGATATGCAATTACATGAGAATCAAATATTCACAATAAATGTTTCATTGGCACACACTCATACCTATTTGTTTATATATTGTCTGTGGCTGATTTCCTGCTACAGGATAGAGTTACATAGTTGTAATACTGGCTGTGTGGCCTGAAAAGATGACAATAGTTATTATCTGGCCCTTTAGAGAAAAAGTTTGGTGACCCCTGATTTGGACAATTTGATTCTGAAACTTATCTGGTTATTCCTACATCCTTAAATTATGCCGGTTTTTCAAAAAAAATTTTTTTTTAATTAAGCTACACATACAATTTCCAACACTGGGTTTATGATACCTTCATGTCTCAGGATTCTGGGGCTCCCAGACTCATTTGTTGTATCTAGTGGTAATCCTGGAAGATGGACTCATATAGCTATCAAGAGGGGATTTGGATATTTTGATAAAGTGAATTATGCAACAGAGAAATAAAGTGTGAGGACCACTACCTCAGAGATAGAAAATAAATTGTTATATCTCTAGATAGACTTTGCAAGAACCCAGGGAAAATTGGGGACAAAAAGACAACTTTAAGTAGTCTTCAGCAAAGAGATGACAATTGAAGACATAACAAAAATATAATTAAAACCCAAGAATTTATACTCCAAAATGGACTATTTACATACAACCTAGAACAGATCCTCTCTCTACATTATAGTACTTTTCTGAAAGGGCTGACTACATCATTTGTCATTTTCTGGAAGTAAAAGGATGATGGTTCTGGTTGTTACTCATCTACATTGATTTTTCCTTTTGCCAGGAATAGTTTAGGGTGGAGAAAAGAAACACTGGGCAGAATTGAAGAAGGAGGCATAAGAAGGGAAGCTAAGACTATTCTGGGCGCATTCCTAACCTTTGATGATGACTGCATGGAGAGCAACTTTTACATTCTCCAATAATCCATTTCCAGCATTAAAATAAATGCCAGGCCAGCAGCGGCTTGATCCAATGCAGCATTTCCAGATCTTTGTGATCTTGTGCCCCAGTGTATCAAAGAGAAAATCATCAGCTGCCTCCTAAGTGCAAAGCTGGCACTTTAGACTTTTCTCTCTCTTTCCATCAGGTTATAGGAATTTATTAAGATTGTGAGTAGCCTGAGGCCAGAGATGTCATTTTACTCATATGTATTTCATACTCACCCTAACCCCTAGCTTGGCACATGGCAATGATATCATATGCCTGAAAGAATTAATTGTCTGGTTTATCTGCCTGCTGTGAAACCACTAGTTTGTTACCTTAATAGATAAATAATTCATTTTTTGCGTGTGAACTTTCAATTTTTTTGTTCTTGTTTGTTTCTCCCCAGGAATAGTGTATTACAGTCTTCCATACCATTAAAAAATTCTCTTTTACATCTTATAGACTGCCGTTTAGACATTCTCTCCTCACCATCTCTTTCCAAACCCTGATCTTTCGTATGAAAAATGAACAATAATTGAATGCCTACTTGCTCAGCTCATTTTCAAACTTTCTAATCTCCTATTTATCTCTTGGCCTCTTATAATTTGGGTTACACCATTCCTTAGTCCAATTCTCAATTTTTTCAGAATTTTCTATTTCTGTTCATGTTGGTTGTATTCTTTCTATAATTTTCTTTTTTTAGTTTTTTAATTTATTTTATAAAATATAGGCTTATTACATTAACTCTTTAAAAATCAAAGCTTTATTTTATTGAAGTAATACTTAGACATGGATTAGAAAAAGATAAATATAAGCAGTATAATGAAGAACAATAGTTTTCTATGTTTTTCCAGATCCTGCATGTTTACTGCTCATCAGAGGAAACCACTTTGGCCCCCTTTAGATATTTCCTATGGTATTTGTCTTATATTTGTAAATAATAAGGATGTTTGGATGTATGGTCATTTCTGTATTTTTTTAGTTTTTGATGTTACTTATTGGATCTCTACTTTGAAAGATGAGGCATTAAATCTTCTATCTAATTTACAACTCATTTTCTTAGTTTTCATCTTCCCAAAATAGCTACATCACACATTTGATTATTTATTCTTTTACTAGAATATAGAACATTATGTTCAAATGTAATCCGAAAATCTCTGCCAAAAATTTAAACAATCTTTCAATATGGTCAAACAAGACAAGTTATCTTTCTGTCACATTATTCTTCCTAAAGACGTATCTTGGAACCCTCAGTCCTTCTGTTCTAATTTGTACTGGTTGTTCTCTAGACTGCCTGAAAAGGGAAGTCAATAGAAGATCTATAATCTTCCTATCCCTCCTAGGCACACCTGAAGCTACCTTAACCTTGGACCAAGACACTGTGAAATGATGTCTGCAATATAAACATAGCTAAAAGATATATGAAGATTCAGTGGAAATCACTGTATATTGATTACTGAACCAGGAATGCATTCAATAGGATGTACCTTGAATTTTTATTGTAAATAAGTCTACAATTCATAGATTAATGGCCTATAGCTGCACTGGTAATGGGAATTAGTCATGTAGTCAAAATATGACTGTGTGGTAAGATTTATAAACTGAGTGACCCAAAAACTTAGCAGCTTTCCCGTGCTAGCTTGCATCACACACAGAAATTATCCCAACACAACCAAAATGGGTAAGAGGCATAGGAAGCTGAGTCTTGTGGATTAGGGGACTCCCAAATACTGACAAGATAAAGGCTGTATGTGGCTCCCTTCTTGTGTTACTTGACAGTCATTACTAATTCTTGTGTTTCCTGTGAGTCTAATTAGCTATCTAGGTCTTTGTGATCACACACTGCTACACAGCCAATATTCTGTTTACTCCATCAATGGGAATTATCCTCATCTCTCTACTGTGCTGAATTCCCTCATTTGTTTAAGAGTATAGACTCCAGAGAACAGTTTCCTGGGCTTGAGTCCTGCTACCACTTACTAGATGTTGTATATTACTTAGTTTCTGTAGCCTGAAATTCGCTCATCTGTAAATTGGGGATAGTAATATTTTCTATCACAGTAGACTGCTATGAATGAATTACATGTGTAAAGCATTTAGAGAAGCACATGACAAAATAGAACTGTGTAAGTAATAGCTATAATTAAAGCATACTCTCAATAGTTTCATGAGAAAAGATATATGAGAGAGATATATTTTAAACCATCATGCTGAAAACTTTATTCTCACATCCTATTTGACATGATAATTTAGCAGATTGGAGAATTGCAAGTTGGGAAGCACTTTCCCTCAAGTTTCAAAAAGTGTTTTTCCATTATTTCTAGTTTTTGTCGTTGCTTTTGAGAAGATCAATGTCACTTCAACTCTCAAATCCTTTATAAAGTCTTTTTTCTCTCTAAATGTTTAAAAATGTCTCTTTGTGCATGGTGTTGCAAATTTTACAATGGCATGTCTTATTATGAATCTTTTTCCTTCATCTTTTGAGCATCCGGTCAAATTTTTTAACCTAGAATTTAATGTTCTTCAATTTCAGATTTTTCAGAGTTATTCTTTCATTATTCCTGCTCTGTTGTTGTTGCTGTTGTTTTGCATTTTCATTTCTTAAATTTTTATTAGTCATATATTGGCTTCATAGATTAATCTCATTTTCTTATCAGTCTTTCTTATTTTTCACCTGTTTTTCCTACTTTCTTAAGAGTTCTTTTACTTCAATTTCTTGCTCTTCTATTATAATTTTTATTTCTCCCTATAGATTTCTAATTTCCAAGGGCTATCTTTTTAGTTCTCTAAATGTTCCTCTTTATTGTGTCTTGTTCTTGCTTCATGGTTCATAGAAAACTGTGTGTTTATACGTATGTTTATACGTGTGTATAAAGTAACACATGTAAACATACACACAGATATGCACTCATGGCTTTTTGAGTTAAATGTTTTCCTCAAATATCTAAGGATCTTTGGCCATTTGTATTTCAGAGTGAGGCACTACAAAGACAATTGGAACCTATGGTAAATGAATCAATGGTGAATATAGTAAGTACTACACTTACTCTCTTATAAACTGAGGCTATAAGAATTGAAAAGGGCATGAGGTAAATTTCTAGATGCTGTTAATGTTTTTCTATTTCTTGACCTGAGTGATGATTGTAATAGTTTTTTTCTTTGTCATACTTCATTGATCTGCATACTCATGATTTGCATTTTTTTCTATATCATATTTCAATACCTCAACAAAAGGCAGATTATCAAGGGCCTTTGCCAAGAAGTTGGCTTCATTACATGATAATTAACCAGAAAAGGGTTGTTTTTTGGCGGGGTTGGGGGGTGTTATTAATTGAGGCAATCCAAGTGTTGCTGTTGATCTAATCTCTTGGACAATACCTTATACCGTAAGAGTGGTCTAAGTTCTACCTGGGTATGTAGGCTAAGAATTAACAGCATTGTCCTGGAAGCAAAATGGGGAGAGGAGCTAGACTTAGAGCCATTGTTAGTGGTTTTCACATAAACTCTTGTTTTTGGAGTGGCTCCCTGTCCTCAATACATCCTGGATACCCTGAGTTCAGTTTCTTATGTTCAACCACTCTGGAGAATCAACCACTTAATCTCCCACCCCACTGGGAATGGAATATGCCTGTTGGCTGTATGGAATCGATATAAGAAAGGATATGGTGGTTTAATACTTTATTTATTTATTTTTTCAGAATCTAAACCAGTCCTGTATTCAGACCCACTGTTACCCCCACCTTCTAAGGCACCAGCCACCTGCAATTATTGAGCCTTTCCTAGACAGTGTTGTGAAATTTGGCTGTATTTTTGGCTTTGCCATACATGCTGTTACCTTCTTCATAATATTGGGTCAAGTACCACTTTTGTTCCTTTGTTTTCCAGCTTTTGAAATGTTGCTCTTCTCTTCTTAACTGTTCTTTTTGTTTAGAATTTTCCTTTTAATCCTTCCACTGTCATTCTGGTTATGTTTTAGGAACAATCAGAAGTAACTGCATGTTTTCAATTTGCTCTGCTTGAGTAGAAGTGTTGATTCTCCCTTTTTCTCATCCCACTTGTCCTCGGATTTGAGCTCACACTTTCCCCAGACTTTAATGACCACATTCATAATGTTGACTTCTGATTCTAGTCCTCTAGCCATGACCTCTTCAAATTTCTAATCTTATGCTCCAAATGTGTTCCATGTGAGTGAATCATAGGTCCCTCAAATTCATCTTGATCATAATTAAACCCATTATTTTACCTTACTACAAAAGATTGACAGATACTTGACTTATTCAGCTTCCTCATTACTTCTCATTTTAATCCATTATCAAATCCTATACATTCTGTCTCCAGGATTTCTAGCAAATTTGACTTCTTTCCACTCCTCTTGTTCTGCTTTGAATCTGGGCAGTCAAAATGGCCTCTTATAATTCCAGACTATTCTAAAAACATCTGCCAGTTTTTGATTATTTTAACTTTACCATTATACTAGAATCAAATCCAAACTTCTTGAGCTGGCAATTTGAGATTTTTTATTATGTCCCCTTAGAACATTTTTCTACTTTAATATTTTATGATATTTCTCTTAATTTACCCACAAATCTTCTGCTGTAGAACCTCTGTACTCACTGTTCTGTGTGTAATTGTTTCTCCCTCTTTCCTTAGTCAACTCCTGTTTTTCCTTCAGAGTGCACTTCAGTTGTCTAAGTCAGTTTTCTTTCATACAGTCTTTCTTAGAGTTTTTTTTTTCTTTCCTGAGAATTCTTATTTCAGTTTGCTTTTTCAATACTCCGATTACCCTGTTGAGGGTGGGGGTGAGGTTTGAAAAGACAGTAGTTATTGTAAGCTGATGACAGTATTCTTCTGGCAGTAAATTTTCCCCCAGAGAACCAATGTTTATTGGACAATAATGAGATACTTTAAATTTAAACTTAGCACCATCTGTGGCTAAAGAGGAATAGCTGAAGAGAATGGCAGGTGACCAGCACATTCTGTTAGAAAATCCAAGCTGATTGTAGCCCTTTACAGTGATGTAAGAACCCAGTACCTAAGTCTTCTGGCAAAGAAATTATCATGAATGGTCTTCGGATGTCAAATTGAAAATATTCATATCTGAGCAAGATGAAAGTTTCTGAGAGAATAATCAAAATACAACTGGAAAATACCATACCACAAACTTGGTGTCATGATGACTTTACAATCCTTTATAGCTATAAACCATTTAACGTTCTTCAATAAAAGCTTGGAAAAGGCCAAATAGCATGCAATTTTCTTTGGCAAAAAAAAAAAAGCCTGATTTAAGCACAGCGAAAAGGTTTGTATGGGTTCAAAAGGGGTGACAAAGACACTGCTTTTGCTGTCATTGGCCTGCTTTCAACTTTTATGTCCAAAACAAATGAATCTGGATGGAAGTAGTTAAAAGAGCAAAGTGAACTAGTTCACTTCTTTTAAAGATATTATTGCTACACTATCCTCCCCCATTTGTAATCTGTGTCGGGAGATAGAGACCACTTCAACTCAATGAGTCACTTCAACTTCCTAGCCAGAACAATTAAAATTCTTGTATAAAACAAGACCTGAAGCCTGCCCTTCACCACATCATCCCACCTCAAAAAGGCCCAAGGGTCACATCTGACATTTAACAACTCACAAATTCAATTTTGTAACTAATGAAGCCAACTTAATGCTTTTACAAATGAATACTGGGTTATTGCAAATTTTCTTCTTCAACATTTGGGTAACATATAAAATGTATTGTCAGTTCAACTGCCAGCCTGAATAACATTATATATGCCTCTTCGTCATGATGGCATGATGGAGATAGCATTTGTAAGCCAGTGGTAGGGAGAATTAGAAGAGGACAAGACAGTCTTCCATCCCTCACTCTCCTTTCTCTATGCACAGACCCCCCAAGGAAAGAAAGTAAGGGAGAAGAAGCCTCAACAAATACAGCCCTGAAACACAGATGTACAGTTTGTCTAGCTAGTACTCCTGCTGACTAGATGAAGAAGGTACTAGCCTCAAGGATTAACTGAACTGTCCTACAAGTTACTGAAACAGTTAATGCAATTTGCAAATTTGCCTCTTCTTTATTGCTAGCAGCTGAGCAGCTTTTTTCCTCCTCCTCCTTTCAGTTGTTATTGATGTCTTGCCATATTTTGCATACAATCCCCTAAACAGCATTAGCTCATTTTTACTCCAGTCTTGCAGATTACCTCATCTGGGTTATGTTCTTTGGTGCGTTGGTGTTGAGTGTTGAATATGTCTTAATTTTTCATTCTTAAAGGAATTCTCAACCACAATAGGTACTTAATAAGTTTGATCTTCTTTTACATCATGTGTTTGACCTGCCTATGAGAAGGACTCCCAGATTTTCATTTCTTCATTTGTTGGTATCTATAGTAGGTGGATTTATGTGGAAAGAGAGAAGGAGTGTTATGTTACTTTCCTTTATTTCTCAGTCGTTTCTGAAGCCCATCCTCTTCCTGGAATGTATATTTGACATGATTGCAATGAAGGTTCTATTTTCATCCAGCTTAAGATAACAAAGGCCTCTGCCACTTCATTTAAAAACAGATTTTTTTTCTAAGACATTTTTGTTTACACTTTGTTCAATCATACTCTCTACATTTTCTACTCAGGACTCAGAACTCAGTTTTAAAGACAACCAAATTTAATTCAGATAAATTAACCACATGTACATGGGAACATTACTATTCCCTCCCCCAAGCCTTATCAGATGCATACCGTATTCATGCAGTCTAATGCAAATTTAGTTACCACTCCTTTTTTCCCACTATGCCAATTAAATCTTGAGTCGAAAACATGCCAAAGGTCTTGTGTCATCCTGCTTTTGAGCTTTTTCCCTTAGGTACTTGAAGCACCATCTCTAGCTCTCTCTCACTGTCTCTATCTTTCTCTGTATGTATCTTTATCTCTGCCTCTGTGCCTTTATCTATATTACCAACTACCTACCTACTTGCAGTATGAATGTATAAGCCTTTATGGTTTCCTAGCTACCTATAAGTGACTGGGCAAAAAAGATAAGAGGGGCTCAGTCCCTTTCCTTCAGAAGTCCATAGCTGAGTGTAGAAGAAAGAGATGTTTAAAAAGACACATTTCAGTTAAATGGAGTAAGAGGAGGAATAAACAAAGTGGCATGAAAGCTGCATGAAAGACTGATTAGCTTTGCTTGTGAATTGGGTTAGGTTTTACAGAGTGGATGAAATCTGCTGACAGATGAGTAGGAGTTTGCAAAACAGAAGCGGGGGTGGTGGTAGTAAAGGCAGAGAGAACAGTATGTGCAAAGGCATACTCAGTTAAATGTTTAGTGTGTTTGGGGAATGGCAAGGGAGCCAATGTGGCTGGAGTTTGGGTTGTGTGGGAAGGAATGGCAGAAGCCCAGGCTACAGGGATGGAAAAGACCCATTAGCTCATAGTCCCTTTTCCCCATCTCTTCCTTCTCTATCTTCAAGCCAAAGTATCCATGATGTTCTCATCCACGACTGGCCCAAGAAAATGTATTTAATCTCTTTGAACTAAAATAAAGGAGGTCAAGAATGGAGACAGACTAGAAGCCAGGTCACAACCTTTCTTCTCAATAGCAAAAAAAACTCTTTGGTTTTGCATGTGAATGTCTTTGTGTTTTTTAAATTTGAGTTACTCAGTGTTTGGGTAATGTTCTATTTTTAATCTGTTTGCTAAAGTCAGCCATTCCTCATCCTTAAGACCATTTATCTAGATATACAAAAGGATAAAATGTCATTTGATGTATCTTTATGAAATTGCAATTGACTTATTATTTGAGATTCAGAGCTGGCATTAACAGGAGTGATGAAAAACAAATTATTTACTGAGTCTTTGCTCTTTCCTCCCCACACACAGTCAAAACATTTTTCTCTCCCCCAGAGCAACCAAACAAGCTCTATTATACCTCCACTAAGGGACGATTTAATTTCTTCTTCCATTTAGTCCAAGAATGACTGCATGCCTTTTAATTATAGGAAGTATTCCTTTGTAATGATGGCAGTAGAAATTGCATAACTATAACTTCAGATAATACTCATTAGATTTCTTATTTAGGAAAACTTCAAATTGTGCTGCAAGAGACAGCAAAAACTTAGTTCATGAGATCCTTTTACCAAAAGTACTAAAATCTTTAAAGAGCCAAGAGCACTTTTTCCATTTGTAGATATTAAGTTAACCATTAAACAAGTATTGTGTTTTGTGAGATATCAAAAAAGGAAGGCCAAGTTGCCTTTGAGAATCATGTTAAAAGCCAAGATTAGAGCTAAAATGTATGACAGTGTCCTAGGAATCATCTAGTAATATGGACGGAAACAAGAAATTTAAAAGGAATTTTTTAATTTGAATAGCCTGGCTGAAATGTCAAAAGTCGATATCAAAATACACTAAATGAAGTCTCATGCATATAGCATGAAGCACAATTCCTACTATAAAGCAATAAAATATGATAAAATTAGAATATCATAAAAAAATTAAAAATATAAATCAGAATATAGTTTTCAGTGAAAAATATTTCTATTTAACCTTATTTTTTCTAAACATTTAGAGAAATTTTTTTAAGTATAACTTTTAAGGTGTTCTTGTTCACAATCTTACTTAAAATTTAATATCAAATGCATTTTACAGCAAGATGATAAGTATCAAAATTAATTTTTACGATCTGTAATTGCCTATTTTAAAAAGGTGACGTACAAAGTGCAATTCATCATTATTAGTGTTCACACACAAATTATACTGTACAGTGAGACTATGTTTTAGTTATCTTTGTTCTTTTTCCCTTAGTGATTTTGTGTAACAACATAATTAAAAAAACAAAGAAGCAAAGCATAATAGTCATTCATTTTGAGCCCTTCATAAAGAGTGTAAAGGTTAATATATACTGTACATATATGTGTGTATGTAACAATCACTTTGTGCCAGGCATTTTGTCAATTGCATACATCCAATGTAAGCCTTAAAACAACCCCAGAAGAGAGGTAACATTAATCCAATTTTGCCGAAGAGAAAAAACATGAGTCAGAGAAAAGTTTTAAGTACCCAGCCTGAGTTCAAGGGGCCAGTAAGCAGAAAAACTTGAATCTGACATGTCTGTTAAGGCTTACTTACATCCCAGCTCTTAGTCACTACTGTGTATAACCTTGCTGCCATTGAGGGAGTGGGTGTGTAATTCTTGGTTGACACGCAAAGTGGTCCTGATTTATTTCTTATTTTAAAATAAAAATAGGCAATCTTTGGGTTATCAACAATAGAAACTAATGTAGGGAGAAACTGATAAACATTCAAAGTAATGGTCTATAAATAGAATAATTTCTATCCTTAATTATATCCTTTCAAAAAAGAAACACTACTTACTATCTTCACAGTTTGTTCTAAGAAACTGGGAATTCAAAAGTTCTGTGTTTTTTTTAATCTGCCTAATCAAAGTCATTCTTGCTGTCATTTGAATGTAATTTCTTTTCCCTACATCATTTTAAACAAGGAAGCCAGGAATAATTGCTACTTACTGTCTATTCTACATGATTTATTTTAACTCTGAAGTCATTGCTTAATATTTGTTCTGAAATTCTGATTTATATCATCAATTCTGAAAGAAAGAAGATCATGAGACATGAAGAATTTTATAAACTCTTCAAAATACAATCTAGATGTGATGTGTGTTATTTGAGTGATGGATATTCTAACAGCCCTGACTTTACCACTATGCAACTTATGCATGTAACAAAATTACACTTCTACCCCATAAATTAATACAAATTATATACATACACACATACACATGTACACACACACTATATATGTATATAACCTGAGGAGTAAGGTGTTTAAAAATAAAAACTATTTTCTTAAAAATCTTATTAAAGTAGATTGCATATTTCCCCACTTTCAGAAATAAAACATTTTGAACATAATTGAATGCCTTCTGCATTCAGAGCCATTGCAATAATATTATAACAGCATGATGTCAGCAGAAAGTTGACTGTCATGCTTTGATGGTCTTAGATTTTTGTACTTTTAAAATTTTAGTGTCTTTAAAAAAAATTTGGTTTTTCTGTTGTGTCACACTGTGAGGGTTCTGTCTTGCTGTCATTGAATGTTAAAAAGACTATAGTCCCAGTCCCATTTCCAAAAGCCCTACTTATTTTCTCTGCTTATGCATGAACAGATTATTGAAAAAAAGAAAAGGAATTAATCCTTAATAAGTACCTCTGGTGTGCTAGATATTGTGATAGATGCATAACTTGTGTTATTCCATATAGTCCTAATTACCCATTTGTGAAGTTAGAGTTATTAGCTCTAATTTTCACATAAGCAAACAGAGGTGCAGATGGCTAAGTAACCTGTATATGCTTGTTTATGAGTCCGTGAGAAAGGTGTCCAGAGCAAATGCTTACGTGTTTCTCTTGTGTGTAAAGTGCACAAGTACTACTAAGTTGCGCAAGACTTTTATTTCACATTCTTCATGCTTCTTCTGCTATGACCCAGATGGGTGATGTTGTTGAACCATGCAGATGTTTCTCCCTAATGTGGTACCTACAGCCCAAAAAAAAACCTCTTATTTTTGAAATTGTTCCGTTTGTGAGAAAGTAGGGGTGGGGCAGTTAAAACCTATGCACCTTTGTAAACAGATTATTAGCAAAAGCAATAATAATACTGATACAATATAAGCAAAGCTTAAAAGTATTTTGAATTTATACTAAATAAATACCATGGGAAATACCAGACAATACTTAAGAAATAAAGTAAAAAACAGCTTGATGAAAGCAATACAAAGGAAGACATTACAGGGCAGAAGGGTGCTGAGTTATAGAGACAAGGGTCAATGAATAAAAAGCAGGGAGAGCTACCCAGAAAGCACAAAACCTACTGACAAACTGAGCCAGTAGAAGGAACATGGGGTGACTGGGCATGGGGGACCATGCTATGTTCCTTCACGCGTTACCATATTCAGCTGGCTTGGTATACTTTGCATTCTGTTGCTGTGACTGCTTGGTGTAAAGTAGTAACATGCGAGGGGAAATTGTGTATGAACAGCAAGACTTCCATAGTATCCTGACATCATACCCTTACTTCCCAACAGGCTATCACTAATTTATGTGTCAGAAACATTTATTATACTAGAGTAGACTGTGTTGCCCACATAGGTGAATGGTATGGCATTGTCTTTTTTGGTTATATTTTATAAAACATCTGGTAGTATGACTGTATGATCGTTAAAAATACACAAAGGCAATGCCTTAGGGGAGTAAATCAATGAGTCCAATAATTAACAGAATATGTGTTTTCTCAAACAATAGTTGGTATTGATTTTTTTTTTTTTTTACTCCAAAGGGTTGGTTTTTAAGAGTATTCCTGGGTATTGAAAACAAACAATATGTGAGCTTCCTATGCTTATTCCTTAGGTATAGGAATCAGTGTTCGGCATGGGCTGTCAACCAGGGACTTGGATCAAAACTGATGCCATTATTGAAGAAGCTGCACTGGCTCCATCATTCACTAAGTATTTACTTAGCATTCACTTGCATTGAAGGCCTCTCTTCACTGACTCCAAATCTTGCTGCCTTGGCTGTAATCTTGCTGGTGCTATATTTTAGGGGGGTAATCAAATGCACCAGATAGAGAGGGACTCATTTATGTCCTACAATGTGAATGGTAAGAGCATGGCTAGAATTTTTTAGGCTCTGTGATTTTAGACAAGTTATTTAATTTTTCTGAGTCTTACTTTCCTCAACTGCAATATGGAGATAAACAGTTCCCCTACAACTTCCTATGATTATCCTGAGGTTAATTTGTAAAAATGAATGTGAAGTGAAAAGATTCACAACTAAAACTTACTCAATAAAACGTGGTGGTGGTAATTACTACTACAACTACTGCTATTGCTACTACTACTAGAATGGCTGATTGTTACATGGATTTTGATATGTCAGCGATCACACCACATACCTTCTATTAGATAGATTCCCTAAACTTTACTATGTATATCATGATTAGCTAAAGCTGAATTGTTCAACTGGTTTATAAAACTGAGATTATAAATTTATTTTAACAAATTTATTGAAAGCATTGCCAGGAACTTTTGATAAAGGCTGCATAGAAATTAATAAAGCCTGTTTCTTATTTTGAAGGAGCTGATGAATCAATGACAATACCCTGTAGACAGCAGTGTTGTAGAGTCTCAGAAATGAATGAGATTACAAAAAATGCAAATTATAGTAGTTGACCAATCTGAGTTCAAAAATCTGCTCCACCATTGACCCCTGAAGAAGCTGATTAACCCCCAGGCCTCCATTTCTTTATCCTCAGGTAACATGAACCTATCTTTGGATAATTAAAAATCAAATATGTAAAAGGCAGGCACTGTTACAATGCCTGGTACACAAAGTTGTTCAATGGACAATGACAACAATTAGCTAAAGGACACAGTAGATAATTTTGATGGGGAGGGATTAAAGAAGGATTTATATACAGAAAAATGAAACTTAAATTTGGTCTTTAATGAAAGCCCATTTTAATATCATTTGTCTAGTATATATTAAGTGTGTTTTTTTTAGTGATTGATTTTGCATAATGCGCAATTGCTTAAAAGGTCAAAAATAAGTTCATCAGTCAGGTCAAAAATTCAGGGTTGATCTTAAGAAAAAAGAAAAGAAAAATAAATAAATATGAGATGTATAAGGAAAAAATTTAATTTTTTTTAAATTTAAAATTTAAAATTTAAATTTTTATTTAAAGTGCACTTTAGGAGGCCTTAACTCCTACATGGAGGAGTTAATTCCTCAACTCACTAGGAAGCACGTGCTTGTCCTGCTCCCTGTGGCTGTGTTAAGAACAGCTAGACCTTGAGCACAGCTCTGCACTCTGTGGAAAAGAAACAGCACAACAGGAGTTCTGTGATTGATTTCTCCAACTTTTTTAAGGTAGAAAAAAAAATGTTCTAAGACAGACACAAGGCTCAACGAGTTCAAATTGGGATTTATTCCCAGTATTACTTGGATTTTCAAGAATTTTTGGAAATCTTGCCTTTCGGCCACAGCTCTCCTCAGCATTATGAGTTATTTGCCAGGTTCATTTCAAGCTCTTGAATTTACAGTTAAAAGAGAAATAAAAAGTCTTTCATTTGTTCCTAAGCTGTTTATTTTGCTTGTAAAACCAATCATAACATCTACCCAATAAAAAGAGAAATGCATAAAAGTTATAACTCCAGAAAAGTTAACTGTTGAAGCCTGAAATTCCCCCAAGCAAAGCCAGAAGTCACTTTAATGAGACAGAATTTTCTCTTTGAACTTGGGAGGGCACACGAAACAAACTTGCTGAGAAAATTCTTCTTTTATCCTTCTCTAGAACTCTCCCCTTCAAGTCAGACTGTGGCTAAGCTTGGGATTGGAATTACTGGCCTAAGCAGGCAGAAACCTGGAAACAGTCTTCTATTGCTTTGTAGCACAAGAAAAACTGCTTAAAGGGCAGTGTGATGTGCATGGTACAGTATGGCACAGGACAGCCTGCTGCAGGGCGGTGCGTACTGTGGGTGTGCTATTGACCCCACTCCTCCTCTACTCCTGCCCTATCACATAAACACCAACTCTCACTATTGCACACACAGACACACACCCCCTACGCCCCTTACAGAGCCAGACTGGACATCTGTGCGTTTGGAACCTAAGATACTAAAAGTGCTATGAAATGGCCTTCTGCCTCCTCTCCCCCTGCAGCTAAAACCCCAGAGCAAGGCTGATAAGCTTACTGAGCAGGAAAACCCCCACAGAAATGAGGAGAAACAGAAGAGCCAAATCTAAAAGGTGCATCATCCAATTTGTTTCAGACCTACTAAGACCAGCACTGGCCATATGGGATCCTGTTTTGCAAAAGAATTGGACGCAAATCAAGGGTTTTGTTTCTTTGGGTTTAAAAAGTTTTCATCACTTTTTCCTTCTAGCATAAAAATACAACACTAACTACTTTACCAGGAGAAGCAAAAGCGTTTGAAAAATAATTTCACCCCCTGCCAGCGCCTGCTATTGAGATCAGTGTCGGTTCCAATTTGTTCCTGACTCTCAAAATATATTTTTTTTCTCATTGGGAATTTTCTCCTTATGTGACTACTGAGGCAGGGCATCTGTGGCACACAGAATCAAAGAAGTGAATAAAATAACTTTATATGTGGAAGCTATGCTCTTGAGGATGGCCTTCTGTCTGGACTTTCTAAGATCCTCCTTTGTATGATACATTTCAGTCCACAGAGTAATTCCCATGCAAGGAAGCAGCAGCTCAGTGGTTGGGCTCTCGCGAGACTGGGCGGAGACAACACTTTCGACTGCATCATGAAATAACACACTTTAAGTTCATTCTTTTCATCTTCAAAGAACAACATAAATCTTCATCCTTTAATTCTTCTTGTGGGGTGGGATCTTTGTTATTGCTGATATCATTGTTATTACATCTTTTGTAACTCTTTTTACTACTTACCCTCTACTTGCCTTACCCCTTTTTACTGAAACTGAGGCACCAACTTGCAGAATAGAAGACAAAACAAAACCATACCAAAGGAAGAATGCCGTTAAGGCTCCCAGACATGCCCTTTCCATTTTCTGTGCTGTGAGGATACCTGGGTCCCTCAAATTATCCCTCATTGTTGTAAAGTGTGTTCCACGTAGTGCAGCAGAGAGTCACGAGATAAAATATCCCCTTGTGGTAAAGAAGATGTGTTTCTTCAGATAACACTTTGGAGAAATATTTAAGAACAGGACTGTGACCCAAGGGTGACAGATCTCCTGTAATATCAGAGAACATAGAAGCACAGAGATTTTTCAGGGTTCACTTGATCACTTGCTCACACGTGTCCTTGAGATAGTTACTTACTTGCTCTAAATCATAGGTTCCTCACGTGCCTGGCATTTGAAGAAGATTTAGCAAGTTTAAGCATGTAGACTGTTTAGCACCATGCCTGGAACATAGAAAGGGTCCAATAGATGTGAGCTGTGATTGTGCTATGGTGGTAAATTCACTTGCTGGTTGGTGCCTTTTTGCAGGCAACCATGAAATTCTTGAAGATCTATTTGCACTTTAACACAAGGTAGTGGGTTAAAGTAGATTGAACATGATCTCCCAGAAATGGATTTAATATCATTCCTTCATATGAGAGCTTTGCCAGCAGTTCTACCTCCATCAAGAAATGTGTATTCTTTGAGCTTTTACCTGTCCCAGGGTTATTTGAGGCTGGAATGGGATAACATAATTAAATTGCTCAGCTAACATTAGGCTGTCAGCAAATGCAGATTTCCTTCCTGTACTTGTCATTCTTATAAGCAGAGATAGCTTAGAAATTTGCATGATTGAAACTATCCTTTTTTGCATTTGTTTCATGTCACTTTAAAAAAATTATTTTACTTTAAATTCTGGGATACATGCACTGAACGTGCAAATTTGTTACATAGGTATACATGTGTCATGGTGGTTTGCTGCACCTATTAACCCGTCATCTAGGTTTTAAGCCATGCATGCATTAGGTATTTGTCCTAATACTCTCCCTCCCCTTGCCCCCAACCCCCTGACAGGCCCCGGTGTATGATGTTCCCCTACCTGTGTCCATGTGTTCTTATTGTTCAACTCCCACATATGAGTGAGAACATGCAATGTTTGATTTTCTGTTCCTGTGTTAGTTTGTGGAGAATGATGGTTTCCAGCTTCATCTGTATCCCTGCAAAGGACATGAATTCATTCTTTTTTTATGGCTCCGTAGTATTCCGTGGTGTATATGTGCCACATTTTCTTTATCCAGTCTATCATTGATAGGTATTTGGCTTGATTCCAAGTCTTTGCTATTGTAAATAATGCTGCAACAAATCCAGCAGCACATCAAAAAGCTTATCCACCACATTAAAGTGGGCTTCATCCCTGTGATGCAAGTCTCATTCAACATAAGCAAATCGATAAATGTAATCCATCACATAAACAGAACCAATGACAAAAACTGCATGATTGTCTCAATAGATGCAGAAAAGGCCATCGATAAAGTTCAACACCCTTCATGCTAAAAACACTCAATAAACTACATATTGATGGAACATATCTCAAAATAATAAGATCTATTTATGACAAATCCATAGCCAATATCATACTAAATGGGCAAAAGCTGGAAGCATTCCCTTTGAAAACTGGCACAAGACAAGGATGCCCTCTCTCACCACTCCTATTCAACATAGTATTGGAAGTTCTGGCCAGGGCAATTAGGGAAGAGAAAGAAATAAAATGTATTCAAATAGGAAGAGAGGAAATCAAATTGTCTCTGTTTGCAGATGACTGATTGTATATTTAGAAAACCCCATCATCTTAGCCCAAAAACTCCTTAAGCTGGTAAACAACTTCAGCAAAGTCTCAGGCTACACAATTAGTGTGCAGAAATCACAAGCATTCTTATACACCAATAATAGACAAGCAGAGAGCCAAATCATGAGTGAACTCCCATTCACAATTGCTACGAAGAAAATAAAATACCTAGGAATACAACTTACAAGGAACATGAAGGACCTCTTCAAGGAGAACTACAAATCACTGCTCAAGGAAATAAGAGAGGACACAAATATTAGATGGATCAATAAGACAGAAAATTAACAATGATATCTAGGACTTGAACTGAGTTCTGGACCAAGCAGACC
The DNA here is from genome assembly GCF_028885655.2 of Pongo abelii. Lineage (NCBI taxonomy): Eukaryota > Metazoa > Chordata > Mammalia > Primates > Hominidae > Pongo > Pongo abelii. The sequence continues at coordinate 30,610,019 of NC_071985.2, read as the reverse complement.
TAATAGACATCTACAGAACTCTCCACTCCAAATCAACACAATATACATTATTCTCAGCACCACATTGCACTTATTCTAAAATTGACCACATAATTGAAAGTAAAATACTCCTCAGCAAATGCAAAAGAACAAAAATCACAATGAACTGTCTCTCAGACCACAATGCAATCAAATTAGAACTCAGGATTAAGAAACTCACTCAAAACCACACAACTACATGGAAACTGAACAACTTGCTCCTGAATGAATGATTACTGGGTAAATAACAAAATGAAGGCAGAAATAAAGATGTTCTTTGAAACAAATGAGAACAAAGTACACAACGTACCAGAATCTGTGGGACACATTTAAAGCAGTGTGTAGAGGGAAATTTATAGCACTAAATGCCCACAAGAGAAAGCAGGAAAGATCTAAAATCAACATCCTGACTACACAATTAAAAAAAAATAGAGAAGCAAGAGCAAACAAATTCTAAAGCTAGCAGAAGACAAGAAATAACTAAGATCAGAGCAGAACTAAAGGAGAGAGTCACAAAAAACCCGTCAGCAAATCAATGAATCCAGGAGCTGACTTTTTGAAGAGATCAACAAAATAGATGAACCCATAGACAGACTAATAAAGAAGAAAAGAGATAAGAATCAAATAGACACAATAAAAAATGATAAAGGGGTATCACCACCGATCCCACAGAAATACAAACTATTGTTAGAGAATACTATAAACACCTCTGTGCAAAAAACTAGAAAATCTAGAAAAAATGGATAAATTCCTGGACACATACAGTCTCCCAAGACTAAACCAGGAAGAAGTCGAATCTCTGAATAGACCAATAACAGGTTCTGAAATTAAGGCAATAATTAATAGTCTGCCAACCAAAAAAAGTCTAGAACCGGATGGATTCACAGCTGAATTCTACCAGAGGTACAAAGAGGAGATGGTACCATTCGTTCTGAAACTATTCCAGTCAATAGAAAGAGAGGGGATCCTCCCTAACTCATTTTATGAGGCCAGCATTATCCTGATACCAAAATCTGTCAGAAACACAACAAAAAAAGAAAATTTGAGGCCAATATTTCTGATGAACATAGATGAAAAATCCTCAATAAAATACTGGCAAACCGAATCCAGCAGCACATCAAAAAGTTTATCCACCACGATCAAGTCGGCTTCATCCTTGGGATGCAAAGCTGATTCAACATACACAAATCAATAAACGTGGTCCATCACATAAACAGAACCAATGACAAAAACCACATTATTATCTCAGTAGACGCAGAAAAGGCCTTCAATAAAATTCAACACCCCTTCATGCTAAACACACTCAATAAACTAGGTATTAATGGAACATATCTCAAAATAATAAGAGCTATTTATGATAAACCCACAGCCAATATCATATGAAATGGGCAAAAACTGGAAGCATTCCCTTTGAAAACTGGCATAAGACAAGGATGCCCTCTCTCACCACTCCCATTCAACATAGTATTGGAAGTTCTGGCCAGGGCAATCAGGCAAGAGAAAGAAATAAGGGTATTCAATTAGGAAAAGAGGAAGTCAAATTGTCTCTGTTTGCAGATGACATGTTGTATATTTAGAAAACCCCAACTTCTCAGCCTAAAATCTCCTTAAGCTGATAAGCAACTTCAGCAAAGTCTCAGGATACAAAATCAATGTGCAAAAATCACAAGCATTCCTATACACCAGTAACAGACAAACAGAGAGCCAAATCATGAGTGAGCTCCCATCCACAATTGCTACAAAGAGAATAAAATACTTACGAATCCAACTTACAAGGGATGTGACGGACCTCTTCAAGGAGAACTACAAACCATTGCTCAAGGAAATAAAAGAGGACACAAACAAATGGAAAAACATTCCCTGCTCACGGATAGGAAGAATCAATATCATGAAAATGGCCTTACTGCCCAAAGTAATTTATAGATTCATTGCTATCCCCATCAAGCTACCACTGACTTTCTTCACAGAATTGTAGAAAACTACTTCAAAGTTCATATGGAACCAAAAAAGAGCCTGCATAGCCAAGACAACCCTAAGCAAAAAGAACAAAGCTGGAGACATCACGCTACCTGACTTCAAACTATGCTACAAGGCTACAGTAACCAAAACAGCATGGTACTGGTACCAAAACAGATATATAGACCAATGGAACAGAACAGAGGCCTCAGAAATAATGCCACACATCTACAACCATCTGATCTTTGACAAACCTGACAAAAAACAAGAAATGGGGAAAGGATTCCCTATTTAATAAATGGTGCTGGGAAAACTGGCTAGCCATATGCAGAAAGCTGAAACTGGATTCCTTCCTTACACCTTATACAAAAATTAACTCAAGATAGATTAAAGACTTAAATTTAAGACCTAAAACCATAAAACCCTAGAAGGAAACCTAGGCAAGACCATTCAGAACATAGGCAAAGACTTCATGACTAAAACACCAAAAGCAATGGCAACAAAAGCCAAAATTGACAAATGGGATCTAGTTAAACTAAAGAGCTCTGCACAGCAAAAGAAACTACCATCAGAGTGAACAGGCAACTTACCAAATGGGAGAAAATGTTTGCAATCTATCCATCTGACAAAGGGCTAATATCCAGAATCTACAAGGAACTTAAACAAATTTACAAAAAAAAAAAAACCAAACAACTCCATCAAAAAGTGGGCAAAGGATATGAACAGATGCTTCTTAAAAGAAGATATTTATGCAGCCAACAAACTTATGAAAAAATGCTCATCATCACTGGTCATTAGAGAAACGCAAATCAAAACCACAGTGAGATACCATCTCATGCCAGTTAGAATGGCAATCACTAAGAAGTCAGGAAACAACGGATGCTGGAGAGGATGTGGAGAAATAGGGATGCTTTTACACTCTTGGTGGGAGTGTAAATTAGTTCAACCATTGTGGAAGACAGTGTGGTGATTCCTCAAGGATCTAGAACTAGAAATACCATTTGACCCAGCAATTCCATTACTGGGCATATACCCAAAGGATTATAAATCATTCTACTATGAAGACACATGCACATGTATGTTTATTGCAGCACTATTCACAAAAGCAAAGACTTGGAACCAACCCAAAGGCCCACCAGTGATAGACTGGATAAAGAAAATGTGGCACATACACACCATGGAATACTATGCAGCCATTGAAAAGGATGAGTCCATGTCCTTTGCAGGGACATGGATGAAACTACAAACCATCATTCTCAACAAAGTAACCCAAGAAGAGAAAACCAAACACCGCATGTTCTCACTCATAAGTGGGAGTGGAACAATGAGAACACGTTGACAAAAGGAGGGGAACATAACACACCAGGGCCTGTTGTGGGGTGGGGGACTGGGGGAGGGGTCGAATTAGGAGAAATACCTAATGTAAATGAAGAGTTGATGGGTGCAGCAAACCAACATGGTACATGTATACTTATGTAACAAACTTGCAAGTTGTGCACATGTATCGCAGAACTTAAAGTATAATAATAATGAAAAAAAAGAGAGGACACAAACAAATGGAAAAGCATTCCATGCTCATGAATAGGAAGAAGCAATATCATGAAAATGGCCACACTGCCCCAAGTAATTTATAGATTCAATCCTATCCCCATCAAGCTACCATTGACTTTCTTCACACAACTAGAAAACACTACTTTAAATTTTATATGGAACTGAAAAAGAGCCCATATAGCCAAGACAATCCTAAGCTAAAAGAACAAAGCTGGAGGCTTCACGCTACCTAACTTCAAACTATACTGCAAGGCTACACTAACAAAAACCACATGGTACTGGTACCAAAACAGATATATAGAAAAATGGAACAGAACAGAGGCCTCAGAAATAACACCACACATCTACAACCATCTGATCTTTGACAAACCTGACAAAAACAAGCAATGGGGAAAGGATTCCCTATTTGATACATGGTCCTGGGAAAACTGGCTAGCCATATGCAGAAAACAGAAACTGGATTCCTTCCTTACACCTTATACAAACATTAACTCAAGATGGATTAAAGACTTAAATGTAAAACCTAAAAATATAAAAATCCTAGAAGCAAATCTAGGCAATACCATTCAGGACATAGGCATGGGCAAAGACTTTATGACTAAAACACAAAAAGCACTTGCAACAAAAGCTAAAATTGACAAATGGGATCCCATTAAAATAAAGAGCTTCTGCTCAGCAAAAGAAACTATCATCAGAGCGAACAGGCAACCTACAGAATAGAGAAAATTTTTGCATCTATCCATCTGACAAAAGTCTAATATCCAGGATCTAAAAGGAACTTAAAGAAATTTACAAGAAAGAAACAAACAACCCCATCAAAAAGTGGGTGAAGGATATGAACAGACACTTCTCAAAAGAAGACATTTAAATGGCCAACAAACGTATGGAAAAAAAGTTTGTCATCACTGGTCATTAGAGAAATACAAATTAAAACAACAATGAGATACCATCTCACGCCAGTTAACCATCATTCTCAGCAAACTATCACAAGAAAAGAAAACCAAACACCACATGTTCTCACTCGTAAGTGGGAGTTGAACAATGAGAACACATGGACATAGGGAAGGAAACATCACATACCAGGGCCTGTCGGGGGTTTGGGGGGCTAGGGGAGGGATAACATTAGGAGAAATACCTAATGTAGGTGACGGGTTGATGGGTGCAGCAAACAACCATGGCACATGTATACATATGTAACAAAACTGCACGTTCTGCACATGCATCCCAGAGCTTAAAGTATAATAATAAAAAAATTCTACAATTAACAAAAAAGAATGGCAGTCATCAAAAAGTCTGGAAACAACAGATACTGGTAAGGAGGCGGAGAAACAGGAACACTTTTACACTGTTGGTGGGAGTGTAAATTAGCTCAACCATTGACACTGTGGTGATTCCTCAAGGATCTACAACCAGAAATACCATTTGACCCATCAATCTCATTGAGTATATACCCAAAGGATTATAAATCATTCTACTAAAAAGACTCATGTCATCTTTATAATGAACCTGTTTGATAAACTAGAGTATCACATGCCAGAAAGTGTTCTTAAAGTACAATTACTTGGTCAGTTACAGTGATGTGTAAACCCCATCAATATGATTTGCAAGGTGAGAACAACAGAAGGACTTACACAATCAGGTTTTTGTGAGAAGTGAATGAGACAATACATGACAGATGTTTAGAACACTGCTTGACACATATTTAATGTTATAATAATCTGCTGTTTTATTTTATGATTAAAGTATATTATTTTTTAATTAAAACACTTTATTTCATCACCTTTTTCAGTCACATTACTCTTTATACAGTGTCTTAGCACTTAATTCGATAACTGTTTGTGATATCTAATTATGTTATTTCTTTGTCTACACTTATTTTACTGTATATGTTGCAATGGTCATCGCTACATGCAAAGTTGGCCAGGCTGTGGTACCCAGTTGTTTGGACAAACAATAGCCTACATGTTTCTGTGAAGGTATTTTTTAGATGTAGATAACATCTACAATCAGTTGACTTTAAGCAAAGCGGATTACACTCTGTAGCATGAGTGTGCCTCATCTAATTCATTGAAGGTCTTAAAAGCAAAACCAAGTTTCCCAGGGAAGAAAAAATTCTGCTTGAAGACTGAAGCATCAACTACTGCCTGAGTTTCCAGCCTGGTGGTTTGCTCTATGGATTTTGGATTCAAGATGCAAACAACAACCGTTACCTGAATTTCCAGCCTGCCAGCCAGCCCATAATTAGCAGTCCCCAGAATTGTGTGAGCCAATTTCTAAAAATAAACCTCTCGCTCTCTCTTTCTCTCTCTCTTGCTTTGTCTCCTTCCCGCCCCCCTTTGAATAGACAGCTATGGCTGTAGCTATAGATACAAATCTTCTGTTTCTCTGGAGAACACTGATTGCTACATACACGTTGTTTCTTCAATTACAGCAGAGTTGGCAAACTATGGCCCAACTTCCAAATCCACTTTGCCATCTATATTTCTACATAATATTTTATTGGAACATAGCCATATTCATTTATTTATTTATTGTCTGTGGTTGTTTTCATGTTATAATTAAGAAGCAGAATTGAGAAGTTGTTATAGATCATATGGCTCACAAAGTCAAAAATATTTACTATCTGGAGCTTTACAGAAAAAGCTTACTGACATTTGAATTAGGGTAAAAGCTGCATGACATCAGACGGTATGTCATCATTTTATAAAGAAGTCTCTCTAGGCGTCATATGTTGAGAAAATACTACTAGGACAACCAAGAAAGTTATGAGGACTTGCTCCTGGAGAGAAAAATATATATAGTAGATGATTTCTTCCAAATAATGGTCAAGATGTTTACCTGTTTGTGGACAAGACTGCGGAACAAAATATTCTATTGAAAAGTTGGTCCTATTATTTTTCCGGTCCTATATCTCCTTCTGGAATTTACAGCGGCATCCTATATTACTAAAATGTTATTTCTGTTTGACCTAATGTTTTCATCCTAGACAATAATCCTAAGACAATAAGCCTAAAAGAAATCTTAATATTTCCAACCAACATGGTAGGCTGAACTAACATAGGAGTCTTTTTTTATTTCATTCACACAAAAATGTAGATTAAATATAACTACAAATTATATATATATGTATGTATGTGTGTACATGTGTGTGTGTGTATGTGTGTGTGTGTATAACTAGAAAGAAAAATTTCACACATTTAGAAACAAAGAAACTCGAAATCACGGGAGTTTAATGGGAATTAAAATTGAATGACCCTCAGAGGTATATAAAACTGCACTGGGGTTATTATGCCCACCTTAAGGTAGGGACAGGGTTGAGTATGCAGAACATATGCTCTGTGAGGAACTAGAACTGACCTCCCTGAGTAAGGCTTCTGGTTGGAAAGTTCTGGAAGATCTCCACAGAAAGGCTCAGGGAAGTGGTTTCAGAAGTGACCATCTGCCTTTGGCCATGGATTGAAAAATAATTAGCTCAAAGAAATCAGAATTCTAACCTTAAGCTATACACATTTCTCAAATTCCACCAACCAAATTGAGGTAGAAGTGGCCTGACTTGAGAAATTGACAGAAACATTCTTTTATAACAGAAGAATCTGGAGACTTCTGGTAGGAGCAAATAATAAACTGCTCAAACTTTTTCCAGTGATGATTTCCTAAGATGTACGCATGTATAAAAGTGAGAACAGTAGAATTCTGATTTCAAATCTTCCTTTCTGGCTAGAAAAATTATATTTCTCCTTCAAAGTCTACTCAAATATGATTCAGTAACTTTCTGTCACATGAAAACTTCCTCCCCACTCTCAACACTGCCTCCCTACACAAACGTTTGCTTTCACTATCCTTTATCTATACCTCTAGACTAGAACTTTCATATTACATTATATTTATCTTTTTATTTCTCTACCTTCCTTCTAGAAGTGAACTGTTAGGGCAGGAACCATGTCTTATTCACCTTTGTATCCTCTGCAGGAAATGTAAAAATGTCTCTTGAAAGCACTAGAAAATTACTTACATTAATCTTTGTGAGGTATACAAAGAAGCAAACGGCATTGACTCTGCCTTCAAGAAACTGACAGTATTACTTAACAAGGAACATTTAAGATGCTTGGGCATCTAGCTAAAGCACTTGGATGACAACTGATGGCTAAAAACTATGTTTGACTAATTATAAGAAGAAATATTATACAGAGTGAGTTCTGTAGAAGTTCAGGAAACCAGTTTGGCTAGCTCAGAATGGGGGAGTTAGTAGTTAAGGCTAGAAAGTTTGAAAGGTTCGGTGGTGCCAGATTATGGATAACTTAGGAATGTACACTATATCTTGCAGCTAGTTAATGGGAAACTGTGGGTGCTTTCTGCATGGGGAAGTTAATACAAAGATCTGGTTTAGAATTATGAATCTGGCAACAATGTGTAGGATGAATTGGACTGGGGAAGCCACTCAAGGAAAAGGAACAGTTTGCAGAACTATAGCAATAATCTAGAAATAGGTAATAAGATCCTGGACCAGGTATTGAGCATGGAAAAGAAGGAACAGAAAGATATTTAGCAACAATCTCAGATACCCTTTCTAAAAAAGATAATTAAAATTTTAAATTTGTTATTGATAAACAAAGATAAAATATATGTATTCTTCAGAGGACAAGAACACTGTCAAGTTAAGAAATTGATAAGATATGATGAAAGTATAATTTCCTTTAACATTGCTTTTTTTTTTTTTTTTTTTGAGATGGAGTCTTGCTCTGTCACCCAGGTTGGAATGCAGTGGCACGATCTCGGCTCACTGCAAGCTCTGCCTTCTGGGTTCATGCCATTCTCCTGCCTCAGCCTCCCTAGTAGCTGGGACTACAGGAGCATGCCACCACGCCTGACTAATTTTTTTGTATTTTTAGTAGAGACGGGGTTTCACCATGTTAGCCAGGATGGTCTTGATCTCCTGACCTCCTGATCTGCCCGCCTGGGCCTCCCAAAGTGCTGGGATTACAGGCGTGAGCCACCACACCCAGCCAACATTGCATTCTTTAATAAGTGAGAAAATAGATGTTCACCCAAACCAAGTAAAAAAAAATTTCATAAATATCTATGTAACATGATTTACCTGATAATTCCTAAATAACTATTATTAAAGAATTACTCTAGTAGAATAGGGTTCTGAAAATGGGAAAAGTATGGAGGTGACTTTCGGTCCATTTTATAAATTCTAGGTTATAGGAAATTCACATATTACAAAGGAAAAATCTTAGAACAAATAGAATAAGTCGATTTGTGCTGTTCTTAGTATTGTCTTAGCAACTTCCACAGTTAGGGAAAATCATCACATCATGATAAAAGAATGCAAAAATCCTGTGTCTATATAAGAAATGTGACCTGCATTGCATAGTAGAAGAACCTCAGGCTTAGCCACATTGATGTGGTTTAAGTTAATATCTAACTTAGCTAGTTCCTTTCTTCCTTTAGTTCATTGCAAAGCTTTTTCTGTATCAAGTAGCATTCCCTCTCTCTCTGTTTCTCAGTAAAGCAATCCAAAAATACCATTCTTAGCTTTTGAGTAAGTCCTCAGTCATCTATGGAAGCTAGAGTTCAAAAGCTTTGAAACACTGTCATGCAATTCCCTTTTCATTCCCCTAATATAGTATAGCACTTAAAAAACTTTCTCTCTGTCCTAATCATTGTCATCATAAATTAAAACATCATAATCAGTGTAAAGTAGCTGTTCCTCTACTGGATGGAAAACTCTTGGCACCTACACATCCCTTAATTAGAGAATGGAAGCCATGATGATTCAGCCAATAGTCACTGTTCTCTTGGGTAGAGAGTAGACAGAGGCTCAGTTAAAGCTCTTTGAAGACTAAGGCAAGAAGAACACAGGTTTTGGTGTCAGACTAGCAAGAGTGCCAGACGAGTCTAGACCATCTATGAGCTGTGCCCTGTATTTGTTTGCTAGGGCTGCTGTAACAATGCACCACAAACTGAGTGGCCTAAACAATAGACATTTATTTTCTCACAGTCCTGGAAGCTAAAAGTCCAGATCAAGGTGCTGGCAGGATGGCTTTCTTCTGAGGGCCTCTTTCCTTGGCTTAGATGGCTGTCTTCTCCCTGTGTCTTCAGATGGTCGTTTCTCTGTAACTGCTTGTGCCTAGATTTCTTCTTACAAGGACATCAATCATATTGGACAAGGGCTAGTCTTCATGATCTAATTTTATCTAAATTATCTGTTTATAGATGCTGTTTTCAAATATAGTCACATTCTGACATATTAGGGGTTAGAATTTCAACATATGCATCTTGGGTGGACATAATTCAGCGCATCAAATGTGCCCTCATCCAAATTCCTTAGAATTCTGGGGCTTGGTTATTTGGAATGTGTGACATGGTCAGTTGTGAAGAATTGCGGATGTTGACCATCAGGTGAAGACCATGCTTTACATACCCAAGGCATTGTCTCAATATAAGCTTATTCATGTCAATCTCTACTTTTCACCATTCAAGTTGTTGCTTTTTAAATAATAACAGTAGGTTTACCTGATGTATTCAAAGTATACATTTTTTAAAAATCTGTGTTTCCTAGAGTAATTGCCAAACCTAGCATATTACAAATAAAAGGATATTTATCTAGGTTGAATCTATAAAAACTTGAGATTTATTTAGAATTTGCATACTTGGAGATTACTGCATATTAAGATGGCATAGCATCATATATATCCCTATATAATAATATTTATTGATTATTTTTATCTCTTCTTTTCTCCCAACTTTCACATCAAAATAATCATCAGGTTCATGATTATTTTGTGAATGTTTGTGTCCCCCCCCGCCCCAATTCATATGTTGAAACCTAACCCCAAGGTAATAATATTAAACAGTGGGGCCTTTGGGAGGTGTTTAGGTCATGAGGGTTCTATCCCATTGAATGGGATTAGTGCCCTTATAAAAGGGGCCTGAGGAAGCTTGTTTGCCCCTCCTGTCATGTGTGTACACAGCTAGAAGGCGGTATCTATGAATAATAGGTCCTCACCAGACACTGGATCTGCAGGTGCATTGACCTTGGACTTCCAAGCCTCTCCAAATACAAGAAATAAATGTGTGCTGTTTGTAAATGACCCCATCTAAAGTATTTTGTTATAGCTGCCACAATGGACAAAGACAGCCCACTAGCATCTGCTTGCTACATATGTTTTTCTCTCCATCTGTCCTGCCCTCATCGTAGTTCAAGTCCTCAGCTTTTTTTTGGTGGCTGGGGTATGGGTTCTGCACCATTTTAACAGCCTTCTCATTGTTTTTTTTTTTCTCCTTCTAGTCCTGCCATGTCATATCCATAAATACTGTGGTCAAGCTAATGTATCAAACTGCAAATTAGATTACATCTCTAACTCATAATCTATCAATTGTGCGATATTGTATATAGCAGTCTACCTGAAATAATTGTTATATTGGGACAGAAACTGTGGATAACATTCACATGTGTAACATAGTCCAAGTAATAACTAATGCTATCAGAGGCTGTTCCATAGATAAAATTGACTTGATTGCTCCAACCATTATATACTTTTCTCTCCCATTTGTACGTGATCAGTCTATGCCAGCACTGATTTAGAAAATCAGATCTGAGCTCCTTTTCAGGACGTTCAACACTAGTGATTGAGAAACCCCCAGCCAGACCTGGGCCTGCCTTCCAGTGATTTGGAAGTCCCCAGAGTTCCCCTTGTTGTCAGTTAGAACTCCATTCCTCTCCTTGTTGCTTGAAGTTTTCCATGAACAGATATCTGCCTTCTGGTCTTGCCATCACATTTCGATGGTACCTTTTATGCCATATATCACACCAAGTTCTCATGATTTGTTTGCCTGTTAGTCTCACTCCTAGCCTAAAAGCACCTCCATAGTATTTTCTTCAACTTTATTTCTCTGGTGCACTTAGCAATGTCAAAGCAATAACCACTTGAGATAAAAAAAAATCAGAAGGTATAGAAGTGACAGATACCTTCTGCACCTAAATATTTTTAATCTTCATCATGTTTATGGATATCTTCATGAAGAAATTAGGATAAGGGAAGAAAACAAAGAAATTAAGGAATAAGTATGAGAACAAAACAATGAAAAAGAGTAAGAGAAAGGGTGAATTCATCCTGACTTTGTATACCGTATCCTAGGATTCACTCACCCAATAATCACCAGGCCTGTGTACACAACAAGGGTGGTCCAGCCATCCCAACTCTGTTGACTACAAGCAGGCTGATCTTGCTGCCTTCATGCAGTGTTCCTCCTCTCTTGCTCTTTTTGAGAACATGCTCAGCTCCTGATCCCTTGTCTTCATCTTCCCTTCCTGTTTTTGTTCCAATTTTGAATCTTTCTCAGTCATTGAGAACCATTTCTGCTGTGGCAGCTTGGCCATCACTCCAGACAAAGCTTTGACAGAAAAAAAAAGATTTAAAAAGTCAAGGAAGAAGAAATGAGAAAGCAAGGAAAAAATTACGAAAAAGAAAAGAAGAAAGAAAAAGAAGAGAAGAAAAAGACAAGGAAGAGAGAAGGAGTCAAAGCATTTCATGGAGTTAATTTGTCAGTTTTTCTCTCCATGATCTTTTATTTCTATTTGGATTACTCACTTAAATCTCATTTAGCATAAAGGCAGAAAATGTTTTCCTTAAATGTCCCATAAGAGTGGCTTGGATTTTTCACTCCATAGAGAAATCACAAAATTTTGACTCAATTGAATGTAACTAAAATTGTTCCAAAGAAGAATTATTATTAAAAAGCTCTTGGCTGTGAAAATGAGAGTAACTTTAGTCTGGAAAAGGATTTTTTGGAAAAAAAAAAACACACCCTCCTACTGCCTCTGAACTAAAGGGACGCAGAAACCGTGATGATAAGACAGGCTCATTCAACTTTCCATGGAAAGCTGTGACCCAAAAGCTTAACAAATAAGGACAGTCTTGAATTAGAAGTTATGCTGGTGTTCTTTATACACACACACAAGAATGACTTTGAAGATATTTTTGTCAATCCTTTAGTCCCGATGAGCAAAGTTCATATTTTCTTTTAAAATTTTTAGGCTCAGGGGTACATGTGCAGGTTGGTTATAAAGATAAATTCGTGTCATGGGAGTTTGGCGTACAGATTATTTCATCATCCAGGTAATAAGTATTGTACCTAATAGGTATTTTTTTTCTGATCCTCTCTCTCTTCCCACTCTGCACCCTCAAGTAGGGCCCCGTGTCTGTTGTTCTCCTCTTTGTGTCCATGTGTTCTTGTTATTTAGCTCCCATTTGTAAGTAAGAACATGCCATGCGGTCTTTAGTTTTCTGTTCTTGCATTAATTTGCTAAGGATAATGGTCTCCAGCTCCATCCATGTTGCCACAAAGGAGATGATCTCATTCCTTCTTGTGGCTTCATAATATTCCATGGTGTATATGTACCACGTTTTCTTTATCCAGTCTACCATTGATACGCATTCATGTTGATACCATGTCCTTGCTTTTGTAAATAGTGCTGCAATGAACATAACACACGTATGTGTCTTTATGGTAGAATAATTTATATTCTTTTGGGTATATTATATACCCAATAATCATATTGCTAAGTGTAATTCCGTTTTTAGTTCTTTGAGGAATCATCACACTGCTTTCCACAGTGGCTGAATTAGTTTACACTCCCACCAGCGATGGATAAACATTCCCTTTTCTCTGCAATACTGCCAGCATCTGTTATTTTTTGACTTTTTAAAAATAGAAATTCTGACTGGTTGTGAGATGGTATCTCATTGTGATTTTTATTTGCATTTCTCTAATGATTGGAAATCTTTCTTAATGATCTAAATAAGCATCTACCTTCCCTAATACACCTCAAGTTATTCTTTCTACAATGCTGCATTTAACACAACTGATTGAACAGGGGTCTTTACATATAAAAAGGATGATCTAACTTTAGAAGCTCCATCCAATCGGACTTTTATATTCCAAAATGACTTTTACTTCATAGTTTCAGCAAATACATATTGAACACAAACCATGCAATACGCCCTTTGCTGGGATGTAGGGAGCTAGTCCTCTTTGAAGCAATTAAAGTCGGGAAGTGTTGTCGTTATTACTTTTATTTCAATAGATAATCCATAGTTTAGGAATCTGAAGTATTTAAATTGAGTATAGAAACATAGATCTATTTTACATTTATAATTCGGCAAGCACTCGAAATCTACTTAACGACTGCTGCCTCTGTAGCATACTTCCTAAGTGAAACATGTAAGGAGATTGCCCATTTAAAATGGACTGCTCTACCTTAGTGCTGGCAAATGTTGTGGATGTAACTTAATAACCACTTATTGAGTCTACAGTGTTGCCTCAGCCAGTGCAAGATGTACTCAAACACACTGAATGCAACTTGTTCTTTGCCTACTATGCTAGTTTTTTGAACTGAGTTCCATTTAACTATCTCATCAGATTAGTGAATTCTCTTCATTTACTTTGGGAATCATGTGAACTAACACCCACAGTTCACAGCTTTATGTTTCCCCCAACACTTCTGTTTGCACCATTGTGTTGTAGGCTTACCCAATGTCAGTTGTGCTTGTTCCCAACTGTGTTTGTATCTACCATCCTTGTTCCTATAGTTAAGCAGCATACAAGGCAATAAAATGTAAGCCCCCAAAGAGAGTTATAGTTTCTAATATTTCTGTTAAATTAGGTGCAGGCAAGTTGACTATAAAAGATTGGGAAAGATTGTAAACATCTTTAAGGATCCTGGGCTCAGATTGCTTTGCATGTCTGTGTAATTTTGGCCTCACTTTAAAGAAAACAAACTTGATAAATCATGGAATAATGCATTATGGGTGTGAATATATGAGAAAGACTATGTGAGCTTCAATTAGGCAGACACACACACACACACACACACACACACACACACACACACACACACACACACAGGCCATGGGTCTATTTAAAAAAAGATGGGCAAATAAATGTACATTTATTAAATTCGAATAAGCAGTGGAGGGTGTGTATGCATTACTTTAGTGATTCTCTCCTTATCAGGCTCTTTCAATTAACCAGCCAACTGTAGGTCCAGTTGATTCAGGCTAGGTGAGACCTAAAACTGGGGCTTAGCCTGGGAGGGCTTTTGGCTTCACGTAGGAAAGAATTCAAGAACAAAATTGTGATGTTAAATAGCAACTTTTATTGAAGTCACAGTGTGCAGCAGCAGGAGAGATACAGCTCCTTGTAGAGCAAGGATAGCCCCTAGGCAGTATGCCCAGAGTAGCAGCTCAGAGGCAGTTTTACGGTTATATTTATACCTACTTTTAATTATATGCAAATTATGGGATGGTTTACGCAGAAATTTACAGGAAAAGGGTAGTAACTTCCAGGTTTCCTGGTTGTTGCCATGGCAAGGGACAGTAACTTCTGGTTGTTGCCATGGCAATAGTAAACTGTTTTAGCTAGTCCTTAAACTGGTTCAGTGTTCAAGCCTCATCTTGGAGTTGATCCCACCTCCTACCTCACTACTACTTTTACAATGAAATGCAGGGATGGCTGAGAAAGAATATAGTGTGTTTAGCAAAAGGCACACTGTTTTCTACTCTTCCCTCAGCCACTTTGAGCAAGGCACTTATTCTCTCAAAATCTTGACTTCTTGTTTGTAACCTAGGAAAAACAATACCTGTTATACCCACTTTACAGATTTCTTTTGAGAACCAAATGAGGTAATTAATGAAAACATTTTATAAATTTCAAAATGATAAAAAAAGGTCAAATAGATCTGGGCTCTAAATTCCTAATGATAGGGACTGTGTCTTGCATAACTTTAAATTCTTAGAAAGCCCATAGAATGGTGCTTGCAGAGAGTTAAAATAATAAATCTTTAATAAATAAGTTAATAGGTGAATGATCTCATTCTTTTACTTTTCCAAGAAAGAACACAGCTGCAATGATGTGCTGCCCATAGAAACATTGTCTCCTGGCCTGTCCTTTCTGACATTGTGTCAGGATGGCATGATGGGCCTCTTAGCAATTTTCTGTATTGTGACTATTGTGCTATGTTATAGAGAAAGTACGTGCCAACCTTCTTATACAGGTTTATGTGGTACAAGATAGGTATCTATTAAATTGAACTTATTGAGTGAATGAATGAATAAGGAATGAGTAAATGAGTTAAAATGGTTGGACTTTTTTGGGACACTTTTTTTTCTAAAGGTTACTGTGAAAGCAATAGAAATTAGTGGTTGTTCAGTTAACAATAACTGAATAGCACTCAGAAAATATTTACTGAACATTTTTGAATACATGTGTAGATACAATGTATGAACATGGAGATAAACCTGACTTAAAGTCACTAAATGTTTACACTAACAACAAAAAGGAAATTAAGAAGGCAATTTTATTTACAATAGCATCACAAAGAAGAAATACTTAGAAATAAATTTGACCAAAGATATGAAAGACTTGGATGCTGAAAATTACAAAATTTTGGTAAAAGAAATGTAAAAGGCACAAATAATTAGAAAGACATTTCATGTTCATAGATTAGAAAAATTAAGATTATTAAAATGTCAATACTTCTCAAAGCAGTCTTCAGTCAATGTAATTCCTATCAAAATCCAAATGACATTTTTTACAGAAGTAAAACAATCCTAAAATTCATTTGGAACCACAAAATGAACCTGGACAGGGAAAGCAATTTGGAAAAAAAGAATAAAACTGGGGGCATATTCCCTGATTTCAAAACACATTACAAAGCTATAGCAAGCACAAGAGTATGGTACTGGAATAAAAATATACACAGAGATCAATGGAACAAAATAGCTTCAAGATAAATCTATGAATATATGGTTGGCTGATCCTCAATAAGCGTGCCAAAAATATATAATGGTGAAAAGACAGTATCCTCAATAAGTGATGTACATGCAAAATAATGAATTAAAAATTATCTCATTCCATATACAAAAGTCAATGCAAAATAAATTTAAAACTTACATGTAAAACCTGAAGTAATAATACTCTTAGAAGAAAATATAGGGGAAAAGCTTCCAGACTTTGACCTAGTCAATGTTTCCTTGGCCACGAGCCTAGAAGCACAGGCAACAAAACAAAAAATATACAAGTGGGATTACTTCAAATTAAAAATCTTTTACACAACAAAATGTAAAGTCAATATATGCAAAGGGAGAGAATATCTGCAGACCATATATCTGATAAAGGATTAATATCCAAAATATATAACTCCTATAACTCAATAGCAAAAAATCAAATAACCTGATTTAAAACAGCCAAGGGGGCTGAATAGACATTTCTCCAAAGAAGACATACAGATGACCAACAGGTATATGAAAAAGTGCTCAACGTCACTAATCATTAGGGAAATGCAAATCAAAACCACAGCGAGATATCGTTTTTCACCTGTTAAGATGACTATTGTCAAAAAAAAACAAAGGACACAAGTATTGGTGAGTGAGTGAGCGGAGAGAAGGGAACCCTGTACATTGTTGGCAAAAACTTAAATTGGTGCAGCCACTATGGAAACCAGTATGATGATTTCTTAAAGAAATTAAAGATGGAAATACTATTTGATTCATCAATCCCACGTCTGTATGTATTCAAAGGATTTGAAATTGGTATGCCAAAGAGATATCTGTCCTCCATGTTAATTGCAGCATTATTCACAATAGCCAAGATATAGAAACAACCTACATATTAATTGCTGGATGAATGGATAAAGAAAATGGGGTGTATATACAATGGAATACTATTCAACCATAACAAGGAAATCTTGCTATTTCTGACAACATGAATGAATCTGGAAGACATGATCTTAAGCAAAATAAGCCAGACATAGAAAATCAAATACTGCATCATTTCATTTAGATGTGGAATCTAAAATAGTCAAACACATGGAAGCACAGAGCATAATGGTGGTTGTCAGGAGTTAAGAGGAGGGGAACATGGTGAGGTGTTGGTAAAAGGATACAAAATTTCAGCTATGCAAGGTAAATTAGTTCTGGAGGAAAATAAGGTATTAAGGGTGCCTTAAAACCATTTTCTACTAGCACTTGTAATAGAGTAGCTTTTTAAAAAAATTGAGAGTTGTATCATGCACGTGATAAAAAATTCAAACAGTTCAAAAAGCTATATAGTGAAAAGTAAGTATCCTTCCCAGACCATAGAACAGACGCTTTCCTTAGGGGAGCCATTGTTCATGATTTTTTTGCATATTCTTTTTGAAATTTTACTTCTGCATAGAAACATATTTATATACTCCTTATATATTTTTGACCTACACACTGAGACATAAATATATTGAATGTATTTTGTTCCTTCTAAACTTAACAATGTGTCTTACAAAATTTTCCTTATCAGTATACATAGATTAATGTCATTGTGTTTAATAGCTTTACTATCACTCATTTAACTGTTTCCTTATTGATATTTAGTTTGTTTCACATCTTTGTTATTCTGAAAATGTTCTAATAAATTAGTGTATATGCACACACATGCACACACACACACACACAGAAACTTGTTTATATGCCTGATAATATCTGTAGAATCAATTCCTAAATATAGAACTTTGGGGATAAAATTTTGAAATTTTTAGCCCCAGGGAGCAGAGAAACAAGCTTATTAAACTTATTTTTTCAATTTTAATGATGTTTGAGAGTTATCAGCCCTGCTGGGAAAAATAATCAATGGATTTTATTTCCCTTTAAAGTTAAAATTGGACATTAAAGGCACTTGGCACTTAAGGTGGGATAATACTAGACAATCAGTCTCAGCTCTGTACATGGGAACCATTTAATTTTAAGTGTAGGAAAGACTTTTTGGAAAATCTGAAAGACTTCCTGGAATAAGAATGTCAGGAGACCATCTTACTCTCTTTGGAAAATTCATCTTAAACGTGACAGAATTGATAGAAATGTGCTTTTTTTCCAATTATTTCATGTGTTATTTTTTCTTTAGATGGGCTTGTCTTTTTTTCCCAAAGAGAAATGATTAATTGTTTTCTTCAGCTTTTCCTCTCTTCCTGGTTTATTTTCTGTAAACCTGTAAGAGGATAGTAGTCATAAGAAAATTTACATACATTAGCTATTCAACAGAGAAGAAATGTTCATATATGGGAACACTTATGGGTATATATAAATACAATTGATGAGCATGATTTTCCACTTTGTTTGAATGAAGATGGTTTAAAATATATCAACCAAATGAGTTTAAATTTGGCACAGAAATGAATTCTTCTATAAATAGTCACAATGAGTTCTTAAGAGAACTCAGGATATGTTTTTTAAACTAATTTATTATTAGGAATAGTTTTTAGCATGATTAGGGCTGTGTCTATAAACACAGAGAAAAATGTTAGTACAGACTATTCCATCCAAAGATGTTGGTTGAAGCAGTAAGTCTCCATTTGTTTGTATTAGTTCTTCTCAGCCCTTGTTGCACATTAAAATCATCATTTCAGTTTTTAAAATAATACAAATATTCAACCAGGCCAATTAAATCAGAATTTCAGCCTGAGAAAAGGAGTAGCAGGCATCCACACTTTTAAAAAGCTTTGCTGGTGATTCTAATTTGTAGTTGGGGTTTAGAACTGCTGGCTACAGAATGATAAGAAGTAGCAATTTAGAATTTAAGTCTTTTTGATAACTATCAGGACAAGAGAGTGAGTGTGAGATGGATCACCTCTGTCATTGCAGACAAATTTAGAAAGAAAATGACCCCAAGAGCCTGTTTCATTTTCCTGAAACACTCAACAAATTCAAGAATGTAAACATGGGACAGAGAAAAGATGTAAGGAGAATGTTAGTGGAGACCTCTTTGGAGCGAGCGGATGCTGTGCTGAAGTTCCCATATTCCCCAAGTGAAGGAAACATGGTGGATGCTACCTTTTACACTACCTTAATTAGGCCTATGATTTCCGATGCATTTTAACACGCAATTCCTCAAATGCAAATAAAACTAAATTTGCAACCATTTTAACACAATTCATCAAATGCAAATAAAGCTAAGTTTGCAACCATAGAATTTTGCTGACCTCAGAATGTACTTTGTAGTTTCATTCCAATGAGTACTTGTACGCTACATGATTGCGCTCTATACACTGTGTTGCTCTTTGTTGTTTGTCTATGTCTAAACATATAAAGAAAGACTTCAATGGGTATATTCAGAGAGTCATGGTAAATGTTTCTTGCCACTAAGAGATCAAAGACTGTCGTCTGATCTATGCAAGAGCTTAATTAGGCATAGATTGGAGTCTGTTTTCTACCAGCCAAATGCTCTGTTGGTGGACAATGGTATAGTAGCATGATTCAGTCTGTTTCTCAGAATTTATCAGGAAGCCAAAAGTGTTTTCCTGTAGAAAATGGCAGTGTCATGGGAGAGAGGGCCTGCATAGTTCCTGAACCAAATGGTTGACAGGTGAGGTTAGCCAAATTCAGCAGAAAGAGGTTAGAGGTGTATCATCAGAAGGGACGTAGGGTTACAGGTGATAACCTAGAGTAGAGATACATCCTCCTGGGTCAGCAGAAGAGCAAAACCCCAAATAGCAAAACCCATAAGAAGGAGTTAACCAAAGCTATCTCCCAGGTCTACATTTTAACCAATTGCGAGAGACAGAGAGAGAGAGAAAGAAAAAAAGAGAGACAGAGTGAGCATGATGCCATCCAGCTCGGTAAAAATTGGCTTATTCCTGGTCTTCATTTCCTTTCTCTTACAACAATATTGAAAAGAAGAAAAGAACTAGCAAATACAAGAGGAGGTGAGCAGGAAGAGGAGGAGGTAAAGCCATCCATGTACTCTTTCCCACTACAGGCTGCCAGCTTGAAGCCTGCCCCAATTGGAGAGAGGACTTTAATGCTAAGTAGACAGTGGAGTTTGTACACTTTCCCTATGACTCTTGAACTTGTGGAGTACAGCAGAAAGTAAAGACTGAATTTTAGTCCATTGACATTCCAGATAATAATTTTAGTCTTATGGCATAATCATCCTTTTACCTATCAGACCTTTTATTCCCTTGATTCCAAGCGTCTTCTTGCTTCTTAATCTGTGACCTTAATTTAGTTTCTTAATCTGTATCTTGCCTACTTCTATTTGACATCTGGTATCTTATTTCTTTTCAACTCTTCCCTGAGAACTCCAATTTCTCATTTGCTTCCCATTCTGATAGGCAGTGACTATTTTCCAGTGACTCCTATGCACATCCAAGTCCTCATCCTCTGCACTACCAACCCTTACCTGAAGCTACATGTCTCACCATGGAATAAAACTGGACTGTTGATTAGCTAATTTACTTTCCAACTTATTTTATTAGAATTTTGGAGATGCAGACAAACAACAAAGAGCAACACAGTGTATAGAGCTCAATCATGTAGCGTACCAGTACTCACTGGAATGAAACTGCAAAGTACATCCTGAGCTCAGCAACATTCTATGGTTGCAAACTTAGTTTTATTTGCATTTGATGAATTGTGTGTTAAAATGCATTGGAAATCATAGGCCTAATTAAGGTAGTGTAATTTTTATTAAAAGCACGAACAAAATTAGGTACTTTCACTTATACATGTTTACTTTGCTTTTCAAATGGCACAAAAAGCAGGCTTCAAAATGTCAAAAACACTCTGTGATCAATTTTTTAAGGGCTTCAATTTTGAACAAAAAAGGAAACTCAGCCGATTATTGCAAAGATGACTTTTATATGCCTGCATAATGTAATTCTTTAGTACTGGAAATTACATTCTTGTTACTCGCTGTAATATTTCCTAGTCTCTCTTGCAAACTGCTTTAGACTGGCTTTCTGAGCCAGTGTCAAATGAGACCTCTAGGGAAGGCTCAGCTGCAATGTAAAAGGCAGCAATTTTAGTTCAGTATTGTATTTTTTATTCCTATTATGTAGAATGCTAATAACAAAGACATAAGGTGTCACATACCCATATTTTAATGAGAAAATTGGTAATTGTGACATTTTGCTAATTCACACAATCTTTATTAAAAGTACACACAATTTTAAGCAATGAGGTGTAGATTATCACTGTTAATTACCTATCTGTGAGTAGTAAGATGATTCTTGTATTCCTGCCACATTCATTCATTAATTCATATAACAATCGTTTATTGATAATCTAGAATGTGTCAGGCGTTGTGCTAAATGTTAAGGATATAAAGTAGGGTAAGATACTATACTGCCTCTGTTCGTCAATCTTGGTGTATTTGCAGAGAATGGGTTGTAAAAGGTAATTTCAGTATATGGCAAGTGTTAAAAGTGTGCACCAACTCCAGTCATAGGATAGAAAAAGGCAGGACAAATTGTTTGGAATGATTTGGGAGGACAATGTTTCAGAGAAAAGAAGATCCTCGAATGAGTTTTCTAAGACAGAGTGAGTATTCTAAGGCAGATATGGCGATGGTGAGAGAGGCATTGTATACCATACAAAGGAGCAGCATGGCACTTTCAGGAAACTGTCAGTCATTCACTATGACAAGAGTTAAGGTATGAGAAAACACTCAGAGATACAATAACTGAAAGCAAGTCTTGGATCACAAAGTATGTTTTACGTATTCTATAGAATTTAATGTTTATGCTACAGGCAATGGGGAGCCATTGGAGAATGTTTAGAATAATAATACCATTGTCAAATTTGTAGTTTAAAATAGATCATTCTGAAAGCCATATGGAAGACTGTTTAAAAACCAAATTTTTTTTTTTTTTTTTTTGAGACAGAGTCTCACTCTGTCACCCAGGCTGGAGTGCAGTGGCGCAATCTCGGCTCACTGCAAGCTCCGCCTCCCAGGTTCACTCCATTCTCCTGCCTCAGCCTCCCGAGTAGCTGGGACTACAGGCGCCCGCCACCACACCCGGCTAATTTTTTGTATTTTTAGTAGAGACGGGGTTTCACCGTGTTAGCCAGGATGGTCTCAATCTCCTGATCTCATGATCAGCCCTCCTCGGCCTCCCAAAGTGCTGGGATTACAGGCGTGAGCCACTGCGCCCAGCACTGAAACCTCAAATTTAAATATTTCAAACCTGTGGTCAGTTGACCTATAGGTTCAGATCATCAGTTAAATTTCTGGAATTAAATGCAAAACTTGCATGCCTGTACACTTTTTGAGGGAAGTTCCATAATATACATCTGACTTTGAATTACTAAAAGAGGGTGATGTTGGAGGCCAGGATGCTGGGTAATAAACTCATCTTGTTTTGCCTAAAACTTTTCTGGTTTTAGTAATAAAAGCCATGCATCCTGGGAAGACTGCCAATCCTAGGGAAATCAGGACAGTTGGTCACCCTACTGGGAAGTCAGTTATAAGACTGTGACGCTATGTAAGGAAATAAGAAACTTCAGCTAGAGAATAAGAAATGATCTTGAGAGATATTCCACAAGACTTAGTGTTTAAAGGGTTTAAGGTATGGCAAGAAGGAATGAATTGAGATAAAGCCTGTATGTTTAGCTCTAGTTACTATATTTATGTGGTTGCCATAAAGGAAAATGTGTGTGTGTGTGTGTAGAAGGGTCAGTAAAAATGAGCTCCATTTTGAACATGTTGCTATTAAATATTTCTGAGACATTCTGATGGCAAAACCCAATGGGAAGTGAATATATGAAATTAGAGTTGTAGGAAATATATATAGAATGGATATGTAATTTTGTGAGTCATTATAATTTGAGTATTAATCGAAGAATTATTCTGGGATGATGTGTACAGTGAGAAACCATGGACAAAGAGAATATCTAGAAACAGGAGTTACTAGATATAAAGGCATCTATAGGAAGAAAATCCAGCAAAGGATGTGAAAAAAGTCTGCTCAGAACTATAAGCAGGTAACTAGAAGAAACTACAGTCTTAGAATCAAAGAGAAGAAAGATTATAGTTACTATTTGCATCTTCTGAAGTTTTAAATATCTTTCTGGAAATGTTAGCCAATGTAAATAATGAGAAAACAATTGGAATATAAAAATTGGAAAGAAGGAAATAAAATATAATTACTTGAAACACATATGATTATACACTGTACTTAGAAAATCAGCTGGGAGAATGATTGCCAAACAATGAAAATTTAATAAGCTGACTAGATACAAAATAAGTATATCCAGATACCAATAGTTTCTATTTATGTAAATAATAAAAAGTTGGAAGATTTATGGAAAAAAGACAATCATCTACAATAGCAACAATGAGTTAATAATGAATGCTTATTATGCACTAGGCATTCTTCTGAGAGCTTTCACAGGCTTGTAGTACAAATGAAGAAATGGAGGCAAAGCATTTAATTAACTTGTTCATGTTTCTACAGCTAGTAAGTTTTAGAACCATAATTTAAATTTAGGGAGCCTTAATCCACAGGCTATGGCTTTAACTACTGTAGTATGTAGTCTCTTTAAGAAAAAAAGTCTTTTTAAAAGAGAAGTAGTAAAGAATATACTTAACAAGAAACATGTAAAATCTGTATGAAGAAAATGTTAAAATGCTACAGTGGAGAAAGGAAGTCTTAGACAAATGTAAAAGCATATCATATTTTTGAATAGGAAAATCTAACATCATAAAACAATAAATTCTCTCAAAATTAATCTATAAAAAAACACTTGATTCCAATACAAATAACAAGGAATTTTTCTGTGGAATTAGTTTGAAACTTATTATGGAAAACTTTAAAAGGAAAATTCAGAAGAGTATTTTTGATAAAAGAATAGCACAACAGAAATTTTTAAATGATTAAAATGTTTAACAGTAAAATGAGGCAGTGTTGGCACATTAGCAGACAGACATGTAAATGGAACAAACTAGGAAGTCCAGAAATAGGTAGGAATACTTAGGGATTAGCGTATAATAAAGGTGGCATCATATAATATATGTCAAATATCTGTGGGGGAAAAGATGGATAATTCAATAAATGGTGCTTAGACAATGGGGAAGCCATCTGGACAAAAATGGATTCACATTTTATCACTGAAACTGAATTAAAGAAAATTGAAGAGTCAACAGTAAAAAATATAAAATCATAAAAGTAATGGAGGGAGAAATCAGTTTATAATTTCAGAGTATGAAAGACCTTTATGTGTGTGACACAAAGACTACAAAAATCACATTGATAAATACAGCTACAAAAAATTAAGACAGTTTATCCTTACCAAACTATTATAAAGAAAATCAGAAGACAGATGATACAACAGGAAAACATAACAGCTGTCTTAGGTCATTTCCTATTGCTACGAAAGAGTACCTGGGACTGGATAATCTATTTTAATAAAGAGGTTTGTCTCACAGTTCTGAAGGCTGAGAAGTTTCCATACTGGGTGGCTGCATCTGGCGAGGGCCTCATGGTGCATCATAGCATGCAGATGGCATCACGTTGTTGGGAGCCTGTGCAAAAGAGATAGAACACAAGGGGCAACCTACGTTTATAACAACCTACTCTCAAGGGAACTAATCCAATCTTGCAAGAACTAAGCCAGTATTGTGAGAAAGACATTAACCCATCTTAATGACCTAACCACCTTCTACATGCCCCACCTCCCAACACCATTACGTTGGCAACTAAATTTCAACATGAGCTTTGGGAGGGACCATAACAACAACTTACAAAAAATATGCAACTTACTTTTTATAAATAACTCTTACAAAGCCAAAAGATCATCAGTCAAAAAGAAGAATGAGCACATGATACAAACTGAGAGAATATTAAAATGTTAAAAAAGAAATTCAAATTCCCCTGAAATAAAAATACTCACTCTTACTCATAATAAAATAAATTAAAATTTAAAACTATGCAAAATTATCAGATTATCAAAGATTCAAAAGTGTGATAATATACCATATAGATGAGGATGAGGACAAACAGGCACTCTCATACCTTACTAGTGAGAGTGCAAATTCATACATTCACTGTGCAGGGCCATTTGTCAATATCAAATTTAGACTTCAGAAATGAGTATATCACCTATCGTGAAGAGTGAATAGAAAGCCATTTGGTTCATTCTTCCCACTGGAAAGAAACTATAACAAAAATATGTGTCTAAAAACATCTAAACATTTTTGAAAATAATTCAAGAGGTCAAGTGAGGAAATGCTAATCCAAAGTGAAGAAAAAATAACTAGAGAAATAAGTACTTAAGCTAGTTTATTTGAGAGCATTTGCAGAACCTGGCAATTTTATTTTTAATCTTGATAGCCTTACCAAGTGATAAGGACAGAAATAAAAGCAGAGGACACCTTCCACCTGCCCACACACACAGAAGAACCAAAGGACCATGGTAAGGTAAGGGTTAACTAAATATTCCCATGAATCATTTAAAATCCTTTTGAGAGCCAGGTACAATGGCTCATGCTTGTAATCCTAGCACTTAGGGAGGCTGAGGTGGGAGGATAGAAGGATTGCTTGAGGCCAGGAATTAGAGATCAGTCTTGGCAACATAGTAAGACTTCATCTCCACAAAATAATAATAATAATAGCCAGCTGTGGATGATCACACCTGTGGTCCCATCTGCTCAGAAAGCTGAGGTGGGAGGATCGCTTGAGCCCAAGAGTTTGAGGCTGCAGTGAGCTACGATGGCACCACTGAATTCCAGCCTGGGTGACAGAGTGAGACCCCATCTCTTAAAAAAAAAAAGAAAAGAAAAGGAAAATGAAAACCACCTTTGCACCTTGATTTGAGGTGATCCCAAACTGTAAGAGATCCAGCAATCTGGCAGGAACAATAGCAAATTATTATCTGGATAAATATTCACATATTGTAGGCCTCAGTAATTATTTCTATAAATTATTATTTTATGTAAAACATGTAACACACAGCAAAGATAACCAGGCATACAAGGAAATTGTACTTGATAAGTGGATGCCACCGTAAAGAAACAAAATAATAGAAACAGACTTGCAAATATTCAGATATTGAAATAACCAGACACACAAAAAAATTGTTTTTAAAAGATTGAATACATCTGCAGAGAACTCAACTATAAAATAACATAATAAACTTAAACAAATATAATTTCCAGAATTAAAAAAAAAAAACTAAAATTTAAAACTAAATGGACAAGTTTAACAGGCGAATAGACACAGCAAAAGAAAGAATCGGTGAACTGAAAGGTAGGTCAGACAAAATGTCTTAGAAAACAGCACTGATGTTTGAGAAAACAGTGACACTCTTCTATACAGCCTCCTATACAACCTGTGGAACTGTGAGTAGAATAAAGTGAGAAATGATAACATAAGCTTAATCAGAATCCCAAAAGGAGAGGAGCAAACCAAAGGGCAGAGACAATATTTGTTAAGATAATGGCTGAGAATTTTTCACAACTAAAGAAAAATGCAGATCTACAGATAAATAAATCTCAAACACAATAAAAAAAATTTCCATATCTATTCTCTTGCTGCTGAAACTCCAAGATATTAAGGACAAGGGGAAAACAAAAATCTATAAATCAGTAAGAGAAAAAAGAAAGCCCTCTTTACCTTCAAAGGAGCAACAACTAGACAAAGAAGTGACTTAGCAAAAATAAGTCAGAAATCATTACAATAATATATGTTCTGAAAGAAAATAGCAACTGGGCACGGTGGCTCACACCTGTAATCCCAGCACTTTGGGAGGCCGAGGAGGGTGGATCACCTGAGGTCAGGAGTTAGAGACCAGCATGGCCAACATAGCGAAACCTCGTATCTACTAAAAGTACAAAAATTAGCCAGGCATGGTGGCAGGCACCTATAATCCCAACTACTCAGGAGGCTGAGGCAGGATAATTTCTTGAACCCAGGAGGCAGAAGTTGCAGTGAGCCAAAATCGTGCCATTGGACACCAGCCTGGGTGACAAGAGCGAGACTCCATTTCAAAAAAAAAAAAAAAAGCTACAAATTTAGATTTCTCTGCCCAGAAAAAAAAATCCATCAAAAATCAAAGTAAAATAAACATGTTTAGATTAACAAAAACAGTAAGTTTGACATTAACATATCTACACAAAGGAAAATTCTAAAGCATGCATTTCAAGTAAAATAAAATGATCTCAAAGGGGATGTCCAAATTGCCAGAAGAAGTAAGAAAAGAGAGACTTGTAAATATGCAGGGAACTTTAAAATAATATTGACTATATAAAAACAGTAATAGGCCAGGCGCGGTGGCTCACACCTGTAATCTCAGCACTTTGGGAGGCTGAGGTGGGCAGAAAACCTGAGGTCAGGAGTTCGAGACCAGCCTGGGTAACATGGTGCAACCTTGTTTCTACTAAAAATACAAAAAATTAGCCAGGCCTGGTGGCGGGTGCCTGTAATCCCAGATACTTGGGAGGCTGAGGCAGGAGAATCACTTGAACCCAGGAGGCGGAGGTTGCAGTGAGCTGAGATCACGCCATTGCACTCCAGCTTGGGCAACAAGAGCAAAACTGCATCTAAAAAAAAAATTTAAATAAATAAATAAATAAAATCAGTAATAATACTGATTGCTTGAATTTTAAAATAATTAAAATACAATATAATAACAGCATACTTTGGAAGGGTGGATAAATGAACTTAAAGTTCTCTATGGTTCTTTTTTTCCTGGTTGGATGTTAAAGTTACTGATTAATGTAAGTTAAAGATGCACATTGGAATTTCCAAAGTAAAAACTAAAAAAATGGAAAAGAAATCTACTTTCATGATGTATCACTGTGTAATAAACGACCCCAAAATTTAAGATTTAAAACAATACTGCCTGATATGGTCTGGTTCTGCGTCCCCACCTAAATCTCATGTTGAATTGTAATCCCCAATGATGGAGGTAGGACCTGATAGGAGGTGATTGGCTCATAGGGGTTGTTTCTAATGGTTTAGCAGCATCCCCCTACTGCTGTCTTGTGATAGAGTTCTCATGAAATCTGGTGGTTTGAAGGTGTGTAGCACCTCCCCTTCATTCTCTCTTTCTCTCTCCTGCCAGCAATGTGAAGATGTGCTTGCTTCCCCTTCACCTTCCACCATGACTGCAAGTTTCCTGAGGCCTCCCCAGCCATGCTTCCTGTACAGCCTGTGTAGCTGTGAGTCAATTAAACCTCTTTCCTTCATAAATTACCTAATCTCAGGTAGTTCTTTATAGCAGTGTGAAAATGGACTAATACACTACCCTATATCATAACTCATATTGAACTGTAGGTCCTAAACAGTTTAGTAAAGCAAGGGAAAAAATAAAATGTGTAAAGATTGGAAAGAAAGAAGCAAAAATATCATTACACACATATGATAAATATGTACCCAAAAATCCAAAAGTTTCTAGTTCATTAATGAGAGATTTAATCAAGCTTGCTAGATATATCAACAGTATATAAAAGCAATCATTTTCTATATGCTAGCAAAAAATAGATGACTTTAAGAAAAACTTACTTTAATATCAAAAGTATTAAGTAGCTTAGCTAGGAATTGTTCTAACCAATTTTGCAAACAGCCAAGAATAAACAAGGCATATTTGAAGAAGTAAGTATGGGTGAGAGACAGTCTTGCTTTGTAGATACGGAGATTTATAGAGTTATAGTAATTAAGATAGTGTGGTGTTGGTACAGCAATATAGAAATAGTTGGATGAAATGAAATAGAAAGCTAAGAAGTGGACCCACACATGTACAGATCTTAGTATATGACAAAGATGGCCCTGGAGAGGAGTTGGGGTGATGACAGTCTTTTAAAGAAGTGATGTTGGTAAAATCAGATATTCATATTAATGGTAAAAGTTGCCATTTGTTACACATACGTAACAGGGAGTTTTAAGCAGATTGCATATTTGAACATAAAAAATTTTTAGGCCTGGCACAGTGACTCACGCCTGTAATCCCAGCACTTTGGGAGGCCAAGGTGGGCGGATCACGAGGTCAGGAGTTCAAGACCAGCCTGGCCAACATGGTGAAACCGTGTCTCTACTAAAAATACAAAAATTAGCCAGGCATGGTGGTGCATGCCTGTAATCCCAGCTCCTCAGGAGGCTGAGGCAGGAGAATTTCTTGAACCCAGGAGGCAGAGGTTGCAGTGAGCCAAGATCGTGCCACTGCACCCCAGCCTGGGTGACAGAGCAGGACTCCATCTCAAAAAAAGACAAATTTCAGAAGATAATACAAGGAGATATCTTCATGATCCAGAGGCAGAAAATATCACAAACAAGACACAAAATCTTTAGATCATAAAGCAAAAATTGAATACATTTATGACATTACAATATGAAAAAGCAGTTTATCAAAGTATAGCATAAAGTAAAATGTCAAGCCACAGAATAAAAATACTTATAATACATATATTTGACAGAAGGGTAGTATTTGGAATATAAAAGAGGTATGATAAACCTATAAGTAAAAACTGAAAGAAATAAAGCAAACCCATAAATCATAGAGGAAGAACTTGAACAGAGTCTTCATAAGAAAGCATATCCAAGTTAGACTGGCAAAATTGTAAAAGAAAATCTGAGAATACCAAATAAGAGTGTGGAGTAACCAGTAAACTCCTTCATTGCTAGGGGTAACCTAAATAGTCAAACTCATTGGGAAATAGTTTGTCATTTCCTAGCAAAGTTGAAGATTTATATATTGTAAGACTTAATAGAAGATTTATATATTGCAAGCCTTATTGCTTCTAGATTTATATTCTATAGAAATGTGTACTAATAGGTACAGGATGCCACACAGAAAAAAAGGATACATCAATCCTTTACCCAAAAAAGAGAAATCGTTAAACATAATTTTTATTGAGCAACAGAAGTCACATCCTCCAATATATGCAGAATGTGATTCCATTTATATAAAGAATGAATGAAATTATATTATTTATGGTTAAATACATAGGCAGTTATACTGTTAAGACAAGCAGAATATGATTACTATAAAAGCCAGGATAATTGTTCCCTCACCCACCAACACACACACACACACACACACACACACACACGGCTTGTGAATAGGAAGAGGATGGTAGAGTGAGGAGAAGGGTTGAATTGCTTCTGGGAAGCTGACACCTGTACCTGAATGCTTGGTTAAACATCTTTCACTTTATATTGTTACACTACATTATATATTTATAGTTTATTCAGTTTTCTGTATTCATGTATTTTATAATTTAAAAAAGATTAAAAAGAAGTGATTTTAAAAGAGGGTGAATGTTGAGTGCTAGTGACTGTAAAGTAGCTGTAAAAGGGACTTCACAGGTGCTGGTGGAGATTTGTTTGTGAAAATTCATCAAGCTGTACATTTAAGATTTGTGCACTTTCCACACAGGTTCTTATATAAAATGTTTTTCTTAAAAAAATTAAATTACAGAGAGCAAAAGGAAGCTAAGAAGGAAATGATCAGTCTAGATTGTTCTTTATATAAGCTGAGATTTGAATTGAAGTAAAGCTTAAGGCAGTAGCTAGTGCATCACAAATTTTATGAATTTTTATTTTATAGAGGAGACTGGCATATTTATAAATGGTGCAGAAAACATCAGCAGAGGGAAGTGAGGGAAAACAACAGAGAGAAGATAACCAACGGGCATGTCTCAGTTTTACAGGGAATAGGGAAGGAGGCAGGTGTACAGATGGAAAGACAAGTCTTGAACAAGGAGAGGGGTCCCTTTCCTTTGAAAACTGCGGGGGAGAAATCAAAAAGTGGGGTCATGGCAGGAACAGAGGAAATTATGATTTAATAGGCATAGGAGCAATGAATTTAGATGTTTAAGCCCAGGACCTCAATAGAACATAGTAGCATTAACTGAGAGAAAAGATGTAGGAACTTAAAGAGGAGCATGAAGGATTTGAAACCTAACAATGAAGAAGTGGCAAAGGAGAATGGCTAGAGAATGATGCAAGGACTGTCGAGCTGTGCAGAGGGTCCACAGCACTAGGGAACTGTGCATTTAGAGGCATATTTCCAGAGTTAAGCAGTTATCTTCAACAATCTAGGGACAGGGAATGAGGCAGAAAATGATTAGAATGTATCAAGATTGAGAATCTTGAGGTAAAATTGAGCAGAAGTTGGTGCAAAAGCAGGTAGAAGTGACTGGTTCTGTTGAGAGGATGGCTAGTGTGTGGAGGACCTGGGATGCTAGAGAAGGAAGCAACCTTGAAATAAAATGATCCAACCAGGAAACTGGAAAAGCTGATGGACTTTAGATCTGGGAAAAGTAGAAGAAAATGCAAGCAGGGAAAAAGCAAGTGAGAGAATTGCGTCAATATTGTATCCCAAATCAACTAACTCTTGCAACAAGTTTGAGCAAGAATAAAAAACTTCAATTTTACAATGGAATCTTCTAATTCTTCTCTGTAATAGAAATTATGCAGCCAACAAACATATGAAAAAAACCTCATCATCACTGGGCATTAGAGAAGTGCAAATCAAAACCACAATGAGACATCATCTCATGCCAGTTAGAATGACGATCATTAAAAAGTCAGGAAGAAACAGATGCTGGAGGGGATGTGGAGAAGCAGGAACACTTTCACACTGTTGGTGGGAGTATAAATTAGTTCAACCATTGTGAAAGACAGTGTGGTGATTCCTCAAGAGTCTAGAACCAGAAATACCATTTGACCCAGCAATTCCATTACTGGGTATATACCCAAAGGATCATGAATCATTCTACTATAAAGACACATGCACATGTATATTTATTGCAGCACTATTCACAATAGCAAAGACTTGGAACCAACTCAAATGCCCATCAATGATAGACTGGATAAAGAAAATGTGGCACATACATACCATGGAATACTATGCAGCCATAAAAAGGATGAGTTTATGTCCTTTGCAGGGACATGGATGAAGCTGGAAACCATCATTCTCAGCAAACTAAAACAGGAACAGAAAACCCAACACCGCATGTTCTTGCTTATAAGTGGGAGTTGAACAATGAGAATATATGGACACAGAGAGGAGAACATCACACAGTGGGACTGTTGGGGGGTGGGGGGTTAGGGGAAGAATAGCATTAAGAGAAATACCTAATGTAGATGACAGGTTGATGGGTGCAGTAAACCACAATGGCACGTATATACTTATGTTACAAACCTGCACGTTCAGCATATGTATCCCAGAACTTAAAGTATAACAAAAATAACAACAAAAAAAGAATTTAAAAAACCCTCTAGAATTAAGTAGAAGACATATTTGTAGTCATTTCAAGTAATAATTTTACACAGCTCCTTCTCTTAAGCACAAGACTTGGGGACAGTATTCACTGAGACTCCACCTTATAAATAGGAATCCAAGATAAATGTCATGGAGGAGGAAGTAAATCTGCTAACAAAGAAAATGAAATCTTATGTCCCAAAGCTCCAATATGTATTTACTTTGGGATCATTCCCTGGGTCGGCCTGTGTCATGGCTTGCCTTTGCACTAGAATGGCTGTTTCCTGTGGGTTTTAGTATGGATGGAAGATTAGAATTCTGCCAGAAGTTCTCCTTAATTGCTCATGGTTAGAAAAATAAAAATAAAATTTTAAAATTTTCTGATTGAAGTTAAAGGTGTTTCTGTCTGCTTTGTCTGGGATTTTCTTCTTAGGAAATACAGCTGCCTGAGGGCTTGGTTAAAAGCCTTCTCT
The DNA here is from genome assembly GCF_028885655.2 of Pongo abelii. Lineage (NCBI taxonomy): Eukaryota > Metazoa > Chordata > Mammalia > Primates > Hominidae > Pongo > Pongo abelii. The sequence goes on along the minus strand of NC_071985.2, from coordinate 30,577,006 downwards.
TTCCCCTTTATGGCCATTCCCAACCCTGATTTCAGGACTCCAGTTGATCTAGCTGCTGCTGTCATTTCCCAAAAATCCACAGTGATGTTGCACTCCAACCATGGTGAATATAAACGGTGCCCCGCTAAGCAAAGTAGAAAGAATAATCAGTCCATCAACTAAGAAGTAATTATTGAGCAGCTCTTAAGTTTTAAGCATAATGAAGGATATGGAAAATGCATAAACAAAGGTTCTTGTCTTTAAGAAACTTTTGTATTAGAGGAATAAAGCAAAACATGAACATTTAGCAAATCCAGACATGTAGGACAAATGCCAGAGGAAGGGTAGATAGAGATTTCAAGGTACACTGGTTTGATTAGAAAAGGATACATGGAGGAGAAGGGATTTGAACTGAGAGACGAAGTTTTGTGCAGAATTCCCAAAGATGAATACACTGAAATAGCAAGAATCAGGCTTCCATTATCTCCTATTTCTCAAAAGAGCTTCAAAAAGGTAGTGTTGTCATTTGAAAACAAATCTGCATTTAATCAACTCACAAGTTACTTGTGCCAGGGGAAGGAATAACTCAAAAACAATTCACTTTGGAATTGGAAGATCATGTGTGATTTTACTTCAAGTCTATTTGTCCTCCTTGCTTTGGTTTGTTCAGGCCAGTGTTCAAATAAGCTTGCATTCTCTGAGCACACGTAAGAGAGCACAGAGATATATGGGCTTAGCACTAGAGAGTGGGGGAAAGCCAGGCTAGGATAAAAAAAAGAAAAATGTTTCTGAATCAATTTCATGTTGTCGTGGCTAAACACAAACAGCCTTAGAACATCTGTGATTTCCACATTTTAATTCCAAGTTGTCATATTTTCACACATTCTTGCTTTTTGTTGCTTGGACTAAGAGATTTTTTTCTAATGTGATTTGTGTCCTCTTGCAAAATTGTTAGGAATTCCCATCAAATGGGGACCTTCGATTTTCCCACATTGTCCACTTCTTATAATGGGAAAGTCAGAAGGAGGGAGACATGGCTAGAAAAAAGTAAATAGAATTTCTGAACTAAAAAGCGACAACATCAATAACAAAGTAAATCATTAAAGAAAATTTTCTAAAAGCTTTCCATAATTTTAAAGGGATATGGAATTTGAAATTGAGGTCAACATTAGGATGACAGATTCCCTAACACCGTTAAATCTACTTAAATTTCAAACTCCCTCAACCTTTTCACCCTTCTGTCTCTCTTCTCTGCATTAGTTTTATCCCTTAGCACTTATAATTATCTAACATACAATAAACTTTATTTACTTTGTCTTGTTTATACGCTGTCTCTTCTCCACAAAGGCCAGCTCCATAAGGATTTTGTCTACATTTCCAGATAATTTTGTCTAATCCTTGTTGCCCAAAAGAGTATGTTGAACATACAAGTACTTTATGAACACTTGTTTCTGAATGATTTCTAGATTTTTGTCCTAATGGGTTTAAAGTATTTTTTCATAACCTCAGAGTAATTTTTGTATTCAATTCACCTTAAGTGGATCTTGTATTTCTACTATGAATAGAAATTAGATTCAAGTTAAAATTATTATGATGTCTATTCATAAAGTCAGACTAAATATAGACAGGATAAATTAAAATACTTATTTTTTAAAAAACACACATTATTGTTAACTATGAATATATTAAATAGAGTTATCTTATGAAATTTGTCCAGTTATTGCAGGCATAAAATTAAGTTGGATCAATCAACATGTATAAGCAACCTACTATTCAACAGATGAACTAATGAGAAAGTGCAAAGCGTTATTTGAATTATGGCGCATATAATTAAGAGTAACTTTAGCAGAATAAAATCTCTAATAGTAATTTTTACTATTTCACAATGGTTATTATTAAGCAATATTTATGTACTAAGCCAAGATTCGTCATAAATAACTTATTTAGATATAGAAAAGACAGCTTTTAAAGGCAATTAAACAATGTGATAGGCTGCCAAGATAGGTGTGTCACATACAGATAAAAGGAGGTAATCATTTCATTCTGCATCCTGGACTGGTAAAAAATATCTAGAATATATATATATATATATATATATATTTTTTTTTTGAGACAGAGTTTTGCTCTTGTTGCCCAGGCCAGAGTGCAGTGGTGTGATCTCAGCTCACTGTAACCTCCGCCTCCCGGGTTCAAGTGATTCTCCTGCCTCAGCCTCCCGAGTAGCTGGGACTACAGGTGCACGCCACCACGCCTAGCTAATTTTTGTATTTTTAGTGGAGATGGGGTTTCACCATGTTGACCAGGCTGGTCTCGAACTCCTGACCTCGTGATCCACCCACCTCGGCCTCCCAAAGTGCTGGGATTACAGGCATGAGCCACCGAGCCTGACCTAGAATATTTTTTAAGAAACGTATTTTAAGTGGATCATTGGCAAACCAGAGCATATTACATGTAAATAATCAGGATGGTGAGATGTTCAGAAATTATTTTTAATAAGAAACAGTTAAATAAAATTTATTTAAGAATCTATGAATTATAGTAGCATTTGATTCTTTCAAGTTATTCTAGAGGGTCTAAAATGAATCAATCAAAAGTTAAAATTACATAGAATCAGACTTAAGTATACTATAAGATAGAATTTGTTAACAATGTGAACATTTAAAAAATATAATGAATTGCACTGTGAAGCAGTAAACCCCCTGCCACTGCAGGTATGCAAACTGCATATTGTGGATATCCAAGGACAATGGGCAGGTTTTATACCTTTTTATACTTTAAATATGTGAAATATATGTACATGTAGAAGAAGATCTATAAAGAGCTCAAGAGACTTTGGTTAAATGAATGGATAGACAGTGTTTGGAACCCCATGAATATGTCCATGTTTCTGAATGGTCCAGGCTTTGTGAGCAAAGAACACTGGTGAACTTGGTTCAAGGATGACTGAATAGAAAACATGTCTTGGAAGGAAGAGATGATTTGTACAAGTTTTAAAAACATCTACCCTGGAGTCACTTGCTTACATTCCAAGGTAGTAAGAAACTTCCTCCCTCCACCCCACCCAGGAATATTTGTTTACAGTCCAGAGTGAAGGACTTTCTTTTTCTGGAAGGGAGGTTAGGCCCATATGCCAGGCACTCTGTAAAAACTTTGAATCTCATAATTTCTGAGCTCCTCTCCTATGGTCCAACCCTGATAAATGCTCAAGTGAACATTTTCTCTCAATTTGTTGCCCATGGGAGATTGGAAAACCTATGCTAAAATGCTCTGTAACAGTCTGTCCTCTGATTAAGAGACCTATGTTTCCTGTCAGAATCAACCTATTATCTGTCTATCTATCTATCTATCTATCTGTCATCAACTTAACAGATGAATGGAAGAAACCAAAATTGAATATTCACCTTTTAGGAATCCTCTATATTCCTACATTGGGTAGAAAATTGTACTAGATAATGATAGAGGCCTATTTAACTTACTTAGATACATGTTGTTCTACATATATAAATTTCCAGATCACTCATAGTATTTTAGGTGGTGTTTTCAGTCCTATTTCAACAAACAAATCAAACAAAATTCAATTTCTGAGAAAAAAATTAGGAAGGCTAAAGAGGTTGCAAGATTTTTGTTTTCAGAGTATTTGCTGGAAGTTATGTGGCTTTCTTAGCACAAAGAGTAATTAATTATTTACTTCTGATAAGGCATTAGTGAAAATTTGTTCTAGGAAAGGCAAGACAGCTTGAGGTCAATTCGTTAAATAATAAACCCATTTTCTGAGATAAAACAAGTAATTTAATAAAAATGATCTCTTAAAATGATCAAAATAGAAAAAAGAAGTATTTGATCTAAGTTTTTCTCAGAACAGTCTCAAAATATACTGAATTATTATCTGAACAGAAGGAATAACAAAACCTGTTAAACCTAAGATTTTAAAAACGTTTGCTATTTTGCTGGCATTTTAGGTCTTGAGAAGAGATTGAGTTACATGAGCAACTCTTCAATGTAACAATAGGAATTTAAAGGTTTTTTAAAGTACCTTAGGGTTTAGGGTATAAAATGATTCATGGAAAACTTCAAAAGAATTGATTAAGGCATATTTAGTTTCTGTAGTGAGAACATTTGAAAGCTCTTTACTCCCCCCCAAGTTTTATGGTGATTCACCTAAAGAAATCTTTCTCACTGGCAGAAACACATGTTAGCTACATTTATACACTTAAAAAAACAAAACACGATAGAGACAAAATATTATGTTACTAAGTTAATGATATGCATATCTCATAGAATGTGCTGTAATCGATATCTGTGACCAAGTCGGCCACAGATCAAACGGTACCCTAGATCAAATCCCTGGCTGGGCCCCTCCTCTGAGTGCCTCACTGACTGACCATTACAGAATTCATTATATGGTTCACCCTCAGACGGTAACTCCCTGTCAGTGTATGGTTTTACTTCAGCTGTTGTATGTATATTTGAGGATTTCTATCTAAGTGCTCAGTGTCAATTATAATATGTACTCATACGTTAACAAAGCATTATGTTACATATATTGCATACTTTCACTATATAGATATCCTTTTAGTATTAAGTGTTCAGTGACCTAGGCAAGAATTGTGTACAGAACTTTGAGATCTGAAGAAAAAAAAGGTTGCAATGTATGCTAACCATCATATTCTCTATTTGTCTGTTATGCCATTGAACATTTTCAAAGCAGTTTGACTGGCATAATTTTACGTGATCTTTACAACTACAGGGTGACTCGACTTCTGATTTTCAGGGCTATCACGTGATTAGGGGATTAGGCTCATTCCAAATGACCCCATAGGGAAGAACTAAACCAACAAAGGAAATCTGTAGGGAGTCACATTTTAACCCAAAACAAAAGGAGTCTTTTCTGTCTATTAGATATCTATGGGTGCATTAGTTTGTTTTGTAGTTAATGTGTTTCTTATCAACACAAATATCTAACACAGTGGCAATAAGATGTGAAATATCCATTTAGTAGCTGGATGAGACGGCCTTTCAAATGTCTTCAAATATTGAAATCCTGGTACACACTCTAGGATTCCTTTAGTTAAGGATAAGGCAATAGTTTACTGTCCTTCAAATTCTAATAGGGAGTACATCTCTCCTCTCTTTCCTTTCTATATGCTTCAATGCTGCTGCACACATACCCACTTAAGACGAAGAACAGTTCAGCCATGGACTGCAGCTGCTGCGTGGCTAATGGAAAAGGAGCCCAGGAATGTACACTCTCCGTGTCTACTCAATGCCAACAGGCTTGCCTGATTTGAACAAAAATTCAGTCAAGCTGCCTGCTTGGCACTGTACAAGCAATAGATCCAGGTGCCTCACAAGATTTCCAACTGAAATAAGGGGCTGTTTTTGAATGGTGCCGGTCCAATATTAAATGCTTTCTTCCTCATTGGCTGTGTGATAAGTCAGTGGATGTTGGTATCATGAAATCCATGGTATTTTGGAGCAGCAGAGGATCTCAGAAAAGATCTTATCCAACATTTCTCAAAATGTGTTCCATGGAAACATGGAACTGTGAGAGGCTTAGTGGGAACAATGGTCTGAGATAAGAGAAAGAAATATTGCATATTTAAGTCTTTCTAGAAGATTTACAATGCACAATATTATATTAAATGCTTTGAGAAGTCTTATTACAAAGAAACTTTAGTAAACACATATCTAACAAAGTTTTTCCTTTTTTCCCTTTCATGATGATCATTAACATTCCATAGAAAACACCCTAGAAATTCATATTTCAGTATGAAACCCCCATTTTTACATATGAAGAGAATTAGGTCCAGAGAGATAAAGTGACTTGTCCCAGGCTGAATACACTTATAAATTTTGAGTAGAAGTCAGAGATTTGTGACTTGCTTCTAATTCAATGTTCTTTTCTCTGGAGAACTGATCACATTCTTGACTTTCGAACTTCACTTCATTATGCCCAGATCAGGTGTTTATCCATAGACTGACAGCTCTGGCCATAGAATAGAGTCAGGCAAAAGCCTTGGAATAAATACTTGCTTCTGGTTCAATCCACTTGGGTCAGGTGTTTGGGATCATGTTGTATAAAACCAAAAATATGTATCAGGCTGAAAGAGATGTTTTTAAAAAATCTGGAATTAGCCACAGCCAAAAAGTTTTCCACTATATATTCCATCCTATGGCTGTTCCTAACACATGTGTTTCCTCTTTTTTGTATAGAATTCCTAATGAGCCCTTGCTTAATGTGATTCATTTGCTCCATCTCATACCCCCCAAACTACTAACTTAAAAGGTAACAACTCAGTATTGCATCTTGTTAATGTTGCAGAACCAATACGATCATTCTAAGTTCAGCGACCCAGGATTCCTTTTCTACATGGCTCAGTCAGATCCAGATATGACTCTTGAGGAGTATAAAATATATGGATTAACAGTTATAATTTGAATATCCCCACAAAAACTCATGTTGAGATTTAATTGTCATTGTAACAATATTAAAAGGTGGGTACTTTAAGAGATGATTAGGTCATAAGGTCTTTGCCCTTACTAATGGATTAATGCTGCTATAATGATCATGGGCTTCTAATAAGAAGGCTGAGTTCAGCCGGATTCCCCTCTCCATCTTGTATGGTCACTTCCACTGTCCATCCCTCTCCCATGGCATGACCCTCACCATATGCCAGCACCATAATCTTGGACTGCCCAGTCTCCAGAACTGTGAGCTAAATAAACTTCTGCTGTTTATAAATTGCTCAATCTGTGATATTCTGTTATAATAACAGAAATAAAAAACTAATGCAGAAAATTGGTAGCCAGAAGCAGGGCTATTGCTATAACAAATATCTGAAAATGTGGAAGTGGCTTTGGAACTGGGTAATAGGTAGAGGCTGGAGAAGTTCGGAAGAAAAGATTAGAAAAAGCCTGAATTGTCATGTGCAAAGAATTAAGGATAATTCTGGTGACAGACCAATGAAAAGGAGAGCTGTGGTAAAAGTCTGAACCCTCTTGGAGAGTAGGTAAGTGGTCATGAGCAGAATTTTGGTAGAAATATGGACAGTAAAGCCCATCCTGATGAGGTCTCAGATGGACATGAGGAACAAAGTATTGGAACCTGGAGTAAAGGTAAATTTTTTTATATGGTAGCAAAGACCTTGGCTGAAATGTGTCTATGTCTGAGGGTTTTATAAAAGGTGGAACTTAAGAATGATGAACTAGGATATCTCGTGGAAGAACTGTTTAAACAGCAAAGTGTTCATGTGGCTATATGGCTACTTTTTGTTTGTTTTTGTTTTGTTTTGTTTTGTTTTTGAGGTGGAGTATTGCTCTGTCACTCAGGCTGGAGTGCAGTGGCATGATCTCAGCTCACTGCAACCTCTGCCTTCTGGGGTCATGCAATTCTCCTGCCTCACCTCCTGAGTAGCTGAGATTACACGCACCTGCCACCATGCGCAGCTAATTTTTGTATTTTTTTAGTAGAGAGGGGTTTCACCATGTTGGCCAGGCTGGTCTTGAACTCCTGACCTCAGGTGATCACCCTGCCTGGGCCTCCCAAAGTGCTGGAATTACAGGCGTTAGCCACCACATCTGGCCTACATGGCTACTTTTAACTGCATACAGTGAGATGCAAGAGCAAAGAGATGACTTAAAAATGAAATTTGTAATTAAAGAGGAAGCAGAGCTGAAAGATTTGGAAAATTCACAGGCTGGCCATGTAGTATGAAAAAGAGAATACTAATGATGTGGCCAAACAACTGATTGCTAAACAGATTACCATGGATAGAAGGAAACCAGGTACTATTCATCAAGAAAATGGGAGAAAGACCCAAAGGCATTTCAAAGATCTTCAAGGCTGCCCCTTGCATCACAGACCCAGAGCTCTAGGAGGGCAGAATGGTTTCAGGGAGCAGGCCCGGGGTGCCCTCCATCTGCTTGCTGTCCAGAGGCACCTTGGGTCTCTGCTCCCTACATGCTGGTGCTGTACTTTTTTTGGCACCCCAGCCACAGCTGAAGTGGACCCACATATGCTTGACCCAATTATCTGGAGGGTACAAGCAGTAAGCCTTTGTGACATCCACATGACGCAAGTTTTGCAGGTGTGCAGAATGCAAGAGCTGTGGGGGCATGACTGCCTTCACCTAGACTTCAAAGGATGCTGTGGACTTCCTGGAAACTCAGGAAGAAATCTGCCACATGGATGTAACCACTGCAGATAAACCCTACTAGGTCAATGCCCAGTGAAGCCATGAGAGTGGGGCAGACCCAAAGATCCCAGAACTGTAGGATCACTTGCATGCAACTTCAACCCAAGAGAATTGAAGCATGGACCGAGCCCAGCAGAGCCATAGGTGTGGTGCTACCCAGCACTTTGGGGCTGTAAACCCCCAGTGTGTACAAGAGGTGACACATGGAATAAACAATTATTCCGGGGTCTTAAAATTTAATGTGGTCTGTCCTGTTGAATTTTGGACATACTTGGGACAAGTTACTGCTTTCTTCTTGCTTATTTCTCCCTTTTGAAATGGGAATGTCTATCTTATGCTGTTATAATGGGCATGGGCTTCTCACAAGAAGGCTGAGTTGGGCCAGATTCCCCTCTCCGTCTTGTGTGCTCACTTCCACTGTCCAACCTTCTCCCATGGCATGACCATTGTATTTTAAAAATAAATAATTTGTTTTGATTTTACAGGCTCACAACTGGAGAATTTGCCTTGGGAAGGATTGTGCTTTGAGTCTCACCCATATCTGATTAAGATAAAACTCAGGATTTTGGACTTTGGACTTTGAGTTGATGCTAGAATGAGTTAAGACTTTTGGAATTATTTTAATGGAATGAATGTATTTTCTATGTAAGAAGGACATATGTTTCAGAGTTCCAGGGATGGAATGCTATGGTTTGAATGTCCCCACCAAAACCCATATTGAAATTTACTTGCCACTGTAACAGTATTAAGAGAAGGGTACTTTAAGAGGTTATTTAGACCATGAGGGCTTCACTCTTGTAAATAAATTAACGCTGTTATAGCAGAGTGGGTTAGTTATTATAGGAGTGTGTTTCTGATGAAAATGGTGAGTTCGGCTAGAGCTCCTCTCTCTGTCTCTTGGGCTTATTTCTGCCTTCCACCCTTCCGCCATGGAATGACCTTTGCCATATACCAGTGCCATACTCTTGACTTTCCGTCTCCAGAAATGTGAACCAAATGAGCTTGTATTGTTTATAAATTACCCTGTTATTCTGTGGTATTCTGTTATAGCAGCAGAAAATGGACTAAAATACTAACCAATACACTTGGCACTCTCTCTTCCCCTAATGAAGCCCAGTATTTAATGGTTGAGGAAAAACAAAAATAGCATCAGTAAAAATACTCATTTTGAAAATTAGAAATGTGAATACACCAGACTTTGGGCACTTCTAGATGGTAATAGCAAGATGGGCATTGGATGGGTGATTAACTTCTTGACAATTGATTAAGCCTCACAATTGGTGAATATGGACTCCTGAGATCTGTCTCCTGGGAAACTTTCTCCTGTCTTTTTTAGGACTAGCCATGAAAGTGGCATTGTAGAACCCTCTAAGGTTGTCCTAAGTTCGTTGTTCCATTCCCTTGGTGCTGATTTTGGTGACTGTGAATTGCCTGAGAGGCTGAGAAACATGGCCAACTTTTCTAGTTCTAAAAATCCTTTTCATACAACTACCATGAAAACGTAAGTAGCTGCTGCTCAATGTCATTGTTGTAGATGCTCTTTGCTAATTAGCAATATAGAAAATCCAGTGGTCAAATGAGGACTGAACTACAATCCCCAAAGATTGTTAATTCCCCTGATATCTGCTTGAAGTCATCAGCCCTGATGAATAGATAAAACACAGTAAGCTAGATTGAGGCAGCTAGAATTTTTTCCTCATATGTGATATTGTACTAAATCACAGCTGACCAATAAAATTTCCTGCAATGGTAGAAATTATCTGATTCTGTGCTATTCAGTATGATAGGGACTAGACACATACAGCACATGTAGCTACTGAGCTCTTGAAATGTGACTGGAACTGAATTTTAATCTTAATTAATTTTAATTTACATAGGCACATGTGGCTAATGACAACCATGTTAGACAACACAGAACTAGAATAATCTTATGCCAAGGTTAATTTCTAACCAGACCTATATATGATAGTTATTAGCAAGAAGTGCTTTGTGGGATAAGAGGAAAAGCACAACGTGTAGTTCTCTGATTCACCTCTTTGTGGTATCTCCATTTCAAATGACAATTTGTTGTTATCTTCCGTAACAGAAGTAGGGTCTATTAGAAAACATTGTATTAATTTTGCAGCTCAGCCAGGCATGGTGACTCACCCATGTAATCCCAGCACTTTGGGAGGCCGAGGTGGGTGGATCACTTGAGATCAGGAGTTCGAAACCAGCTTGGCGAACATGGTGAAACCTTGTCTCTACTAAAAATACAAAAAAATTTGCTATGCATGGTGGTGGGCACCTGTAATCCAAGTTACTTGGGAGGCTGAGGCAGGAGAATCATGAACCCAGGAGATGGAGGTTGCAGTGAGCCAAGATCCTGCCACTGCACTTCAGCCTGGGCGACAGAGCAAGACTCTTGTCTCAAAAAAAAAAAAAAAAAATTTGCAGCTCAAAGGGCCAGTGATTTTGGATCATTGGTTTTAGATTTTCCTTCAAAAAGTCATGTACTTATCCTGTTATTTTGATTCTACTTTTAAACAAATAAATCTCAGACAGAAACTTCTTGCTCTTTGAAATATGTCAATGGAGGTCACCAGAAATACTCAGTGATTTCTAATAATCTAACAACGTACTACCAAATTCTTAAACTTTCAGACCCAAATAGCACAATTTCTAATGCAAAGAGAGGAACTAAGTAATTGTTATCCACAAGTTACAACCTTTCATTCTGGAATGGTCAAATACTCTCTGCTTCCAGCACTCATGAGTCAGTTCTATATTTTTTTCTAAGGTGTTTTGGTTTGCCTTGTTTTGTTTTATAACAATTGCCAATTTGAATACTAGCACTTTTTTGTTGCAAATGACAGAAATCCATGTAAGAAAAAATGATGTACAACTGCATGGGTATAGAAAGGCCTCACAGAAGACAAAGACAGAAATAATCAACAGTATTTGTAAACAGAAGCTGTGTTCCAGGTATTCACTGACAGCTGATGAAATGCATGCTATCTTTTAAAGTGATATCACCAGCCTCAAACTGCATGTAAAAGTGTACATTGGCTTTTCATCTGGTTCAATCTTCAGGAATTCTCCCGGACTCTTTGTGTTGCTTCGTTTTTGCTAAAGACTATTTACATTTTAGTTTTTCTTAGTATCTTCTAATGAAGACTTTAAATTAGTGGTGCTCCATATTTGTAGTTTTCCAAGACCTCTTGAGAACTATCATCTGTGACAATTTGTTCTCACTTTAGAGTCCTTCTATTGCATAGTGCTTTGAATTCTCTGCCTGGCTTCCTCCATCCAATTACTTCTAGCTTCATTACCTAGGAAATATTTTTTTTTTTCGACCTTCATTTGTACTCCATCTACTTTCCTATTTTGCTTTTCATTTGTTTTTCATTGCAATTAGTATGCCCTTCACATGCACAAGACCCAAAAGGACTGAAATAGCAAATAACATGTCAACAGCAGCCCCAACACATTGAAAAGTTGGCACCACTTGGAAAATGAGGGGAAGGAGCATGCACATGAAGTGTGAACAGTGCTGTAGTTGTTCTGCTGCTGAGAACACTCTGACAGAAGACCCACAGCAGATGTACCAAAAACACTCAAGTGAAATTCCATAAAACCTAATGACACTGTGTATCAATTAGAACAACAACAACAAAAAAAGCTGAAAGTTCAACTCCTGGAACACTGTTTGCCTTTAAATGAAATTGGTCAGAATTGTGGATGGGTTTGAAGAATGATTAATTGAAAATAATATGAAACTTTAGCCTAGCATCAGAAAATGACAATCTAAGGGTAAAAAGAGGACCAAAAATTATTTCATCCAATTTTCTGCAAAATGTTGAAGTTTCCTACCAACTGCTTGTCTATCCTATGCTTAAAATAACTCCAATGAGGGTGAGTTTCCTTTCCCCAGCAACGCAGTTCTTTTAGTAAAAAATATTTTTAAATAAGTTTTTATTGATATATAACATGCATACAGAATTTTTCACAAATCATAAGTGTACAGCTTGACAAAAGATCAAAATTATGAACTCCCTCTTGTAACTACCAAGAAACCGATAGCTAACAGCATCTAGAAATTCCTCCCAGGACGCCTCTCAGTCAGTATATCCCTGAAAGTAACCACTCTTCTGAATTCTTTCACTATCAATTAGTTTTCCCTGGATTCAAACTTTATATAAAATGAAATCATACAATATAATGTACTCATTTATGCCTAGATTCTTTTATTGTCACATACTCTTTGTGGGAGTAATATTACTACAAAAGTTTTGGAAAATTATTTATTATCTACTAAAGATGAACATAAATTAACCCTAAGACCCAGACTTCTCACCCCTTCCTAGGTATATACCAAACCTAAATATGTACTGAAGTCCACTAAAAGGTAAGCTTAAGAATGTTCATAGTGCCACTATTCATAATGGCCCTACATTGAAAATATCCAAATGTCCATCAACAGTAGAATGGATAAATAAATCGTGGTATATTCACATAATTGAATGAGAATGAATGAAGTATTTTTTCGTACACAGTAAGGATGAATCTCACAGTTATTCATTATTCTGACAACCATGATTCTTAAAAGATTGTCCATATTTGAGTGAATGTCTGACTCTAGTTCTTTAACCAAGTTTAATTAAAGAACAAATTTAATTTTGCTTCCACACTATGAATTAAGTATCATGTACTACTTAGAATTTGTCAGATTCATCTGGAACATGTTTAATATCAGAGTAACATTTTAAAAGATAAAAGAACATTTGGAGTACATCCATTGACAAAGTCTAAAATAAGTTGAAACTCACTATTTCACATAAGAAATATTTAAGGAAAGTGGCAAGAAGTTAAACAGAAGAAGGCCATAACTCTGTGGCTCCTTTTCACCGACAATCCCCTTTCCTACTCCAACTCTAAATAACATCTAAAGAAGACAGAAAATGACTTACAATAGAAAGAGAAATAAATATTATTCTGTAATTAAAAGAGGCTAATTTGTACAGATAATCTCCCTGGTACATAACTGGCCTTAGATAGGTGATGTAAATATTCAGTTTCTCAATTCCTGGTGAATTATATCTCTCTGTCTACATCCACAATCTAGTTATACACTACTATTCATTCATATTGCCAGATGTGGCATAGTTCTTTCAGTACAGCATTTTAATGCTTGCCTGTCCATCAGTTTATACAGGAAGCCATTGCAAGAACCATCTGGAAATTCACTGACTCTGATCTTACAAGGTTTCATACACTTTATTTGGGTGAGATGAGTGGAGAATCCTTTCCTCAGTCTCTATCTAGAGTCTGGTATTGTTCATAGGATCTCTTTCAAATTCATCAAACTTGAGGGAAAACATTTCTCCTTCCTCAATAAAACAAACAAGAAACTGCTCAAGAAAACAATTACAAACTAACCAGGGAACAGATCAAGATAGCATCTTGATCTAACATTTACTTGTAAAATGCAAAGATCATGAGTAGTTGTCACTATATAAGTTGAATCTGATAACTCAATTATAATAATCAAGTCTCCCTGAAATGATAGGAAAGGTCTTTAAGAAGTTCATAGAAAAATGCATATTATGAAAAACTATGTGTGTGCTCTGTAAAGTTGAGCCCAAATAAAAAATAAATCAGTACAAGCAAAACAAAACAAAACAAAGAAAAAAACTATGCATAGACTTCAAAACTTTTTTTACACCCAAATAAACTCTTATTGATTTGTTATAACATATCTGAACGGAGTCTAGTTTGAGGCATGAGGAAGGATTAGACATCAATCCTTCCTCATGATTAGACATTGGAAAGATCCCTTGTAAGAGCAACATGAATTCACCAAATTTATGGTGAAGCTGGAATGAAAGAATGATGAAATTATTGATGTTTTACAACAAATTTATGGGGGAAATGCTCCAAATAATCATCAGTTTGCAAATAATCAGCTATTTAAGAAGGGATGAGATGATGCTGAAGATGAAGCCCTCAGCAGAAGACCATCCAATTTGCAAGGAAAAAAATTAATCTTGTTCTTGCCCTCATTGAACAGAAATGAGGATTAACAGCACAAACAATAGCTGACACCATAGATATCTCGATTGGTTCAGCTTACACAATTCCAACTGAAAAATGAAAGTTAAGCAAATTTTCCACCTGATGGGTGCCCAAACCGTTGCATCCACATCAGCTGCAGACAAGAGCATTTCAATGGAAATTTTAAGTAAGTGAGATCAAGATCCTGATGCATTTCTCCAAAGAATTGTAACAGGAGCTAAAACACGGCTTTACCAGTAAAATCTTGAAGAGAAAGCATCACCAAAGCAATGGCTACTAAGAGGTGGAAGCGGTCCAGTCAAAGCATGAGTGGATCGGTGAAGAGCAAAGTTCATGGCAACAGTTTTTTGGGGATGTTCAAAGCATTTTGTTTCTAGACTTTTGGGAGGGTCAAAGAACAATCACACATGCTTATTATGATAGTGTTTCGAAAAAGCTGGTCAAAGCTTAGCAGAAGAATGCCCAGGAAAGCTTCTCCCGAGAGTCCTTCTCCATCAAGACAGTGCTTCTGCTCATTCCTCTCACCAAACAAGGGCAATTGTGCAAGAGTTTCAATGGTAAATCATCACAGTCCCAATTTGATATTGATAGATATTTACTGAGCCTCTATTAGGTGTCAGATACTACTCTAGGAACTGAAGATAAAGCAGGAACTAAAAAAGACAAGAATAGTTTAATAGATATGATCAAAGAATAAAAGTTTTGATGTGCTTACTAAGGAAAGAATGGGGTAGAGTTCAAAAGGGCTTAAGATGACATCTGCAGGACACTGTACCACATAAATAAGTTAACACGCTTGTAAGTAAAATATCTTCTACCTTCTACTTCACAAAATATACCTTCATAAGGACCCAAAAGGGCAGATTTGAATTTAAAATGTTGAGACTTCTAGGACTCCTGGAAGCTCTGTGCCGGATCTTGGCAGCATAAGATACCCAGCTCCTGCCTTCCTAGTCCTGAACTCATGGCTCAATGCACAACCCCTCTTCTTCCCACAGTTGCTCCAACTGCATCAAGAAGGGCCTCACATATATCCATATGTATACCCAAGTCCACATTTCTAGGCCCTGTTCCCTTCCTGACCAACTTTTGATCTAGTAGTAGGTGTAAAGTTGACAAAAACCATCTCAAGGAGGATAGACCTGAGCAAGAGGCCCTTGCAGGTCCAAGTAGGCTCAGGACCAATTAGGCAGGAAATTTTAGAGTTTTTAATACATAGAGCATTGTCTGGAATGTGAGGGAGCCAAGCTCCAGGTGGCCTCACAGGCTCCTGGTTTTACAAGTATAAATAAGACATTCAAGAGTGAGACCCAGGGCAAAAGCCAATCCCTTTAACCAGGTGTAAGTATGCTACTGATTCCCAGTATTTTTCAAATATCTACTCAGTGGAGGGAGGTTACTTCGCCCATAGATTCCTTCTGATAGTATGGAGAGATCTGTATTTATATCTATATCTATCTACATCTACCTATATCTATATCTGCCTATCTCTATCATCTCTATTTCTATTTATGACTACATATACATACATGTGTTTATACAGGTGTGTATATAATATATATGTATATATAATACATATGTGTTATATATGTATTTTATATATGTATGTGTAATACATATGTGTGTATCTACATATATCTATGTAGCGTTCCTATCTGTTCATTCATTCATGTTATGGAAATAGGTAGGCCTGGTACAATTAGTTGGGCGGTCTTAACCCCTGAAATTATATCACTACTTCCCCTTTTTTTAGTTCTTGTTACTCAAGCACAGTTCTGATTGCAGTTTGATTTTCTATGTGGTTTGGCTGCAAAGACAAAATGTGCTATTATGTCATAGTGTAATATTACATATTAGGGTCCTTTGGCCATGTGAGAGTCACATTGTTCATTGTGTTTAATAATTGATAATGTTTTATATAGTATCCTCTCATAAGTTTTGCTAGCATGTGTCAGTGTCCCTAAGTCCACTAAACTGAAAATATCTTGAGATCACTCTTCTGAAATTGAAAATTTGAGGACCAGTTGCTTGACAAAGATTCACTAATAGTAATGCCACCTGAAGAAGCCACTCAGCAGTCAGCCACCTGATCTTCCCTGGCACACCATGAACGTGGCCTGCACCAATTCAAACTCCCACAGTGAGTAAGAGTCCAGCGGGTGCTTACTGTATCTGTGCTCAAGTAATGCATAACTCACAGTGACACAAGTTTTCATCTAACCCTGAATGCTGACAGAACTGTAAGTAGCTTCCTGGGGTGGGAATAAGAAGAGGGGACCCTACAGTGGTGGCAGCAAGGGAGTAGAGATGAAGAGCAGCACATCTTGCATTCCCTCTCCTTCTACTATTCTAACTTTTTTCACAGTGAGATTCTTTCCCATAAATCCTTCTAGTCAGCAGGACTGCCTTTATGCACATATGTGTCATGGCAACATGACGCAAGCACTGTTCTCACTGAATCCAGGATTTAAATATAAAACTACTCTGAACATGTAAGGTACTCAGTGTTATGTAGTGTTTAGTAGTCAAAAAGAATATATTCCTTTTTAAGAAAAAGTATTAAAATAAAATGGTCTATAGTAAAACAAAAATATTCAATTGCTCTGAACACCAAATTTTTTATGAAGCATGCAACACTGAACCAGACAGATAGATATTTGTTGGAATCCAGTCTCTAAAATGATGACTGAGTTCCTAGTAAGAGATTGTTCATTCCAGTCACCTTAATAACAGAATCAAGCAACCAACAACACAGGAAGAGATCTATGACTATTTGAGCCACAAACGGTGCCCAGTTTGGTGCATATGACACAGAATCCCTCCCTACCTTCCTCTCTCCTTTTTTTCCTTCTTTCCTCCCTCCCTCCCTCCCTCCCTCCCTTCCTTCCTTCCTTCTGTCCTTCCCTCCTTCCCTGCTACCTTCCCCCTTTCCTTTCTTCCTTTCTTCTTCATACTTTCTCCCCTCTTCTCTTTTTTCCATAAATATTTATTGGGAGCTTTCCATGTGATAGGCACGTAGGCAAGTATTAGGGATGTAACAGACGCTTCAACATGTTTCAGACACTCTTGAAGTTTAGAATCTAAGGCAATGAGTCTCACTAAGACACAGATAGAGTCTCATTCAGATGAAACTTGGAGACCAACCTGTGTAGCAAGATGTAGTCAGGTTTATTGGGATGGGAGGGACAGAGAGTTACTCTCTATTTAATCCTAATTTATCATTTTAAACCACAGCTATCCCCACACAGCCATTTATTAAAAATCTACTGAAAACATAAAATAACACACTGTAAATGTGTCTATTTATGTGCCATGAAAATATTTATAACTTTGTGACATCTTGAATGTTAGGATCCTTAGGTGAGTTACAAATATACTAAATAATGTATCCTATGTTAACAAATCTTACAAGAATACACTTGTTCATATATTGCTCAAGGGAAGGCATATTTTACCCCAAACTTTCCTCCTTGCCTCATTTAGCTCAATAACTTCCCAATACATGTTGAATATGCAAATCAAACGGTACCCAATGATGTCAGCTAAGTTGAAAAAGAGTTCAAAATGATACAGACCACTTCTCTTCTACCAGAATGTTCTAGATGTATGAGAAATTTAGAGCTTAGGTATTTTCCAATTTCTAGGCACCAGAATTCAAAAGAGTTCTTTCTGTAATATTAGGGATATTATCCATTTTTACCTAAATAAGAAACCCACTTTTTTTCAGGTAGATGAGTGTAGAATGTATGAATTATGTATGAATGATGAATGGAAGATATAAATCAGCAGTATATATCTTTCTCTCAGGTACATATTTAATAAAATAGTATACCAATTGTAATTTAAGAAGAGTAATTCTGAGGAGCAGTTCATAAGGCTTCCAGCTTTGTTCTTGTGACACATTTCCTGGTAGAAATATGTTATCCTAGACCTTGACCCTGCCTACATTACCTCCTTAGCACCCTCATGTCTGGGAAAGTCCAGCCAGTTCTACTTGTGTGGCATGGGAGAAACAAACATTCTTCAGTAGAATGAATTATGCAACCAAATGTATCAGTGATAACTGTGGTTTCAGCTACATTGAAGAGTAGCCAAAAATCGAACTGACCAAACTTCAGATCTCTCTTGGCCTTACTTGAACTCATTTAATACATCTGTGACTCTTTAACTTTCTGACTTATAGAATGAAAATTAAAATGTTCTATACTAATAAGCAGGTAAGACTCAGTAAAAAATAAAATGCTTTTCTAGAAAGAATTCAATAAGCTATTATTGATTAGCAAAGACCTTTCTTTCCTAATTAGATTTTGATGCAAATTTATCATTTAAGGTCTCTAAGGTGCTTTAAGTTTTCTAGAGGAAAAAAATTTTATAAACATTGTATGTTATTACGTGGGTAAATATTCACAAAATTATAGTGATTCACTAGAGCAACAGAGTATAAACACAAAATACATCTGGAAAAGAAGATAAAGAAGAAAACATGGGTGGTCAATTTCCCAACCTATACTCTTCCTAATAAATCAGAGGTTGCCTCTACACAGAAATAATATATCATCTCCTCTCACATCTTGAAAGCTGCTAGAACCATTTCAAGGAAAAGTGGCCTAATACCTAAACCATCTCCAATCAGACATAGAGCTTCCTGAATAACTGAATGAATGCTGCCTGTTTGCAAAGGGTTTATTTTCTCCCTTGCACAATGCAGGCTAATTTTCGCCTTTATACCCAGTTTATTGTAGCCTTCAGATAATCACAGTTCTCAATTGTGTTTGCAGAACATTCTGCCATCTCTCCCTTATTTATTTCTTTTGAATCTGGCATCTGCTTTTATCCTTTGTATCTTTGATTAAATCTTCTCAGAAAAATCCTCCTGGGAAGGTGCTTGTTCTTTTCATTCTCTTAGTTATACATTGGATGTCAATATAGATATGAGACTTGGAGCAAAAACAGAACAAACCATCTTATCTTTGAGCTGTGTAAATGCAAACAAAATCTCTTTTGTGATACATAATCATGTAATATTTTACTTTACTTTGTCAAAAGATGGGACACTTTTAAAACGTCTGCACTTTCTAGCTTCATTTACCAGTGGTGATGACAGCGGAGTGGGGTGGGGCGGCAAAGGGGGTCAGAAAGTTGACATTTTTGTCTCCCCTACAAAAGTAATTGTTTTGAAAGTAGCAACTAAATTCATAGTCAAAATGTGTAAATTTAGTGGGTGTTAAAAAATAATCTGAGTTTTCAACAGAGAAAGATAACTGATAATCACCAATAAGAAATAACTCTCTCTGGATTTTCTTTAAACACATCCAATCCCTCCTAGATATTTCCCACTTTGTGAATTGCATTTGCAGTATTGGGAAAATGCTGATGTAATAAATACTTCAGAGTTTTCTCCTGTATTCCACACAATGCTAGAGAATACACGTGATTACATGCACCTGTGTTGTTTGGTCATTTTGTCTCCTTTGGGAAGGATCAAATGGATGAATTGATCCAATTTGGATGCAGAATCCATGGGAAAAGCAGCTCTTACTATGAGAATACATTGCATTTATAAAACTGCACATATAAAAACAATATTGAACTTTTGGAATGCTCACTAAGTATGTGTTAGTGTTCATGTACACATGAAAGCCCCTGTACACATCTACATGAATTAACTGGTCATTTCAGACATCAATAACTGCTGGCTCTTTTATAAAGAGGATGTTTTGTCTTCCATTTTGGACATACATGAAAAATGTTCTTAAATCACTTTCTGTTTTTATCATTAAATGTGGGAATATACCTAAAAACCAGAGCAAAAACTATTCTTCATGTGAGGTCTGAAACACTTATCATTTTTTTTCCTATAAAAGTAGGGAAATTCTGTATTTAGCCTATTGTGGTAGAAGGTAATGAATAACTGAGATCAGATAACTACTAGAAGGTTAACTCTATTCTATTAATTTTATTAATAAACTAATAATGCTTACATTTAAGGTTTGAATGCTTAGGAACTTTTAATTGGCAATTTGATCTTTATAAATTAAAAAAGAATAGATAGTTAACATCTTATTCTATATTTCACTTTAAATGATAATGTATTAGGGAGTTTCAAGAAGAGTTATTTTTATTGGCAAGAAAATGGCACTCTTCTCTAAAAAAAAAGTTTTATTTCTAAAAAAAGAAAAGGTGAAACATGGGAATAATGGAAGAAACTTTAAAAAGAAACCGAGGCATTATAATAGACATCTCGTGGATATTCCATTCACACAAACTGTCACACTGAGATTTAGTAAAAATGTGGTTCCTCCTAATCTGGCTCCATTACTAATTCTCAGCCACCACCCCCTGTGTTCACCAACAAATGCCCAATGTTCCAGTCATACCCAATCAAAGAAGCCTTTTTATCCAACAAGAGAGGCTCCTCTTGTCCGTATGTCTGAAAGGATTACGATTGCGTTACACTCTTCAATTGAAATATCAGCACATTAAAGCTTTTTATCCTACTATACTTTCTTCGTTGCTCACCTATTGCCTACTGGTTAACTTTTTCTAAAGCAGACCCTTCATCTCCTTTGGAAATTACTGAGGCAGATGATTTCCTCTTTGATTTTCCCAAAGGTTTAGTAAAACTCCGCAAGTTCATTCTGTACCTTGCACAGCTGTGGCTTGTGGTCTCAAGAGGCATCTGAAACATGTAATAACTCTGAAGCGTCGGATGTTAAACAACTGACCAGTGTGCATGCTCCTTGTCCAGCCACCAGTCCCCACGAGCTGATTTCTTACAATTCTCAAACTCAAACCTTTTTTTCAATTAACATTTTATTTCTGACTTTGATGCTAGTCTCCTCATCAGACACATAAAACCTGACTTTCGGCCGGGCATGGTGGCTCATGCCTGTAATCCCAGCACTTTGGGAGGGTGAGGCGGGTGGATCACCTGAGGTAGGGAGCTCGAGACCAGTCTGGCCAACGTGGCGAAACCCCGTCTCTATTAAAAATACGAAAATTAGCCAGGTGTGGTGGTAGGCACCTGTAATCCCAGCTACTCTACTCGGGAGGCTGAGGCAGGAGAATTGCTTGAACCTGGGAGGCAGAAGTTGCAGTGAGCCAAGATCGTGCCTACAGCCTGGGCAACAGAGTGAGACTATGTCTCAAAACAAACAAACAAACAAACAAACAAAAACAACCTGACTTTCTGTCACAATTTTTGTCTTTCCTTTCACAGATGAATGGTTGATTCCATAGGCCCAACTCGATTTCCAGCTTATTCTTTGCTTCCAGGTAATTCATAAGTTATTGTTTATTGCTCAGAATTATTTCTTCTGTCAAATGATTCTTTCCATATTCCACATCTATTCTGAATTTTCTCATCACTTCCTGTTTCTTTAATCAATTTCTTTTGAATTGGCAAATTTAAAAAGTATATATTTATCAGGTGCAACACGATGTTTTGAAATATCTATAAATTGTGGAATGGCTAAATCAACCTCATTAACATATGCATTACTTCACATATTTACCAATTTTTTGCAGTGAGAATAATTAAAATCTACTTCCTCATTGATTTTCAAGAATACAATACATTCTTATTAACCATAGTCACCATGTTGTACAATCAATCTCTTGAAGCTAACTGAAATTTTGCCTCCTTTGACCATCATATTTCTAGTTCCCCACCTCTCTTCACCAGCATTCCTCCACTCTCACTTCAGCCTCTGGTAACCACATTCTACTCTCTGCTTCTACACAGTTGACTTATTCAGATTCTGCATATAACTGAGGTCATGTGGTGTGTGTTTTCTGTCTTTTGTGCCTGGTTTATTTCACTTAACATAATGCCTTCCAGGTTTAACTTTGTTTTCACAAATGACAAGATTTACTTTCTTTGTTAAGGCTAAATAGTATTCCATTGTGTGTATATATACCACATTTTCTTTATCCATTTATCCACTGATGAACACTTAGGTTCATTCCATATCTTGGCTATTGTGAATAATGCTGCAATGAATATGAGAAAGTAATTATCTTTTAGATGTCCTGATTTAATTTTCTTTAACTGTATACCCAGTAGAGGGATTGCTACATCATATGGTAGTTCTATTTTTAATTTTTTTAAGAACCTTCCTACTGTTTTCCGTAATAGCTGTATTAATTTGCATTTTCTCCAACAGTGTGAGAAGGTTTCCTTTTCTCCACATCCTCACCAACATTTATTTTTTTCCATTGCATAGTAGCCATTCTAACAAATGTGAAGTGATATCTTATTATGATTTACAGTTTTAATTTGCATTTCTCTGATGATCAGTAATATTGAGCATTTTTTCATGAACCTCTTTGGTATTTGTGTGTCTTCGTTGGAATAACGTCTATTTAGATCCTCTCCTTATTTGTAAATTAGGTGATGTATTTTCTTACTATTGAGTTGTAGGAGTTTCTTATATATTTTGGATATTAACCCCTCATCACATGTAGGGATTGCAAATATTTTCTCCCATTCTGTAGATTATCTCTTCACTCTGTTGATTGTTTATTGTACAGAAGCTTTTCAGTTTGAGGTGATCCCATTTGTCTATTTCCGCTTTTGTTTCCTGTGCATTTGGGGTCATATCCAAAACATTGCCCAGATTAATGTCATCGAACTTTTCTCCTATGTTTTCTTTTACTAGTTCTACAGGTTCGGGTCTTATATTTAAGTCTTTAATCAATTTTGAGTTAATTTTTGTATATGGTGTGAGATAAGGATCCAATTTCATTCTTTTACATGTGGATCTCCAGTTTCTCCAATACCGTTTATTAAGGAGACTGCCCTTTCCCCATTGTGTATTCTTGGCACCTTGTCAAAAATTAACTAACTACCAATTCATAAATTTACTTCTTGGCTCCCTGTTTTCTTTCATTTGTCTATGTGCCTATTTTTATGCCAGTTCAATGCTGTGTTGATTACAATAACCTTGCAGTATATTTTGAAGTGAGGTTGTGTGATGCCTCCATCTTTGTTCTTTCTGCTCAATATTACTTTGGCTATTCAGGTATTTTTTGTGGTTCCGTTAGAATTTTAGTTTTTTTTTCTATTTCTGTGAAAAAATCATTCAAATTTTGATAAGAATTGCATTAATTTTGTACATTGCTTTGGACAGTATGGGCATTTTAACAATATTAATTCTTCCAATTCATGAATGTGGGATATTTTCCTGTTTATTTATATTTTCTTCCATTTTTATTTTTCATTTATTTTGTTTTATAATTTTCAGTGTACAAATCCTTCATCTCCTTGGTGAAATTTTTTGCTAAGGTTTTATTATTTTTTGTAACTTTTGTTAATGGATTGTTTTCTTGAGTTTTTTGGATAGTTCATTTTTATGTATGGAAATACTATTAATTTTTGTATGTCAGTTTGGTAGTCTAAAACTTTATTAGTTTTAATGGCTTTCTGATGGCATATTTAGGATTTTCTATATATAAAATCATGTCATCTGTAAACATAGACAATTTAGCTTTTTTATTTTCAATTCAGATGTCTTCTATTTCTTTCTCTTGCCTAATTGCTCTGGCTAGGACTTCCAATAGTATGTGAAATAGAAGTGGTGGGAGTGGGCATCCCTATCTTGTTCCTGATGTTGAAAAAAACCTTTCAACTTTTCCCCATTGAGTATGAGGTTAGCTGTGGGTTTGTTATATATGGCCATTATTGCATTGAGGTACATTCCTTCCATACCTAATTTGTTGAGAACTTTTATCATGAAACGATGTTGAATTTTGTCAAATGCATTTTCTGTGTCTATTGAGATGGTCGTCAAGTGTTTGTCTTTCATTCTGTTATTGTGATCTATCACATTTACTAATTTGTGTATGTTGATCCGTCCTTGCTTCCGTGGGATGAATCCCACTTGATTATGATACGTGATCCTTTTAATGTGCTATTCAGTACAGTTTGCTAGTATTTTCTTGAAGATTTCTACGTGTATGTTCATGAGAGATACTGTCCTGTAATTTTCTTTTCTAGTAATGGACTTGTCTGGCTTTTCTATCAGAGTACTGCTTATAAAATGAGTTTGAAAGTATACCCTCCTCTACATTACTTCCTGAGATTTTCTTTAAAGTGAATCACATCTAACTTAATTTCTTTTGTAACCATTTACTTTTTATGAGCATTTGAAACATGTTTACTATGTATCCAAATCAAGAAGGATAAAACAAAGATTGGGTTTTCAAACAATGCTGTATATTTAGCCTCTTCATTTTTTCATCCTTTTCCATGTCTTTTATCAAAAGAGGATGCATGTCTTCTCACAATCTTACCTCCTTTAGAAACAATTAATGACCTTGTTTATATAAGGGCATTCACTGGCCATGATAATTGACATCTAAGAGCTGCTTTCGACCCAGCTTTTTACCTCAACCGTGCACTGCTCTTAACCACTGCACTAAATTACAGTGACTCTTGCATCTTATACCGAGGTATGGAAGCTTCATGTTAAGAATGACAGACTTACCACATAAAAAGAGCCTGCTTCCTTGACACTTCAAAACTGCCTTTATCAGCCATGGACTGCTTACCCTCTGACAGTTAAGGGAGAAAGAAATACACTTTTAATATAGAAGATGCAGTACATTTAACAAAGATATTTTGGCTACTGTTTCATTTTATTTGTTGTTACAGCATCTGGAACCTGTGTCCTAATCAATAAACAAATGGAATGAGGTCTTGAAATAGTACAGAAAAGGAAGTTTCATCCTTTTATGTGAAATAGGACTACATGTACACTTCTGAACATGTGACCTGAAGTTCATATCTGCTGCATAAAAGTATAATTTAAAATTCTGGTAATTGCTAATATGGAAAAGATCAAGATATTGCAATAAAGGATAAGAGAGGGTAGATAGTTTTCTTAAATATGGTAATCCAAGAGAACTTCTCTGAAGAAGGGATGTCTAATCAGTGATATGAAAGGTAGCCAGGAGCTGGCCATGTGAAGAGAAAGGAGAACAACCTTCAAGGTGGAGATCCTGGAGGAGATAAAACCTTAGATTGTGAGAGAAGCTGAAAGAATTCCAGGTGACTAGACTTTGCAGGCTTTTGGAAAAGGAGCCTGAGATAAGGTGGTGAGCTAGGCTGGGGCCAGAGTGTGCAGGATCTTGCAGGCCAAGGTTAGGAGTATGGATTTTGTTCTTGATGCAATGATAAACTATTGAAGGATTTAAAATAAGGGAATGGTGTGGTTTAAGTAGTGTTTTTTCAAAACGGTTTTGGTTGCTGTGTAGAGGGTAAATTGAAGAGAGAAGGGTAAGAATGGAAGCAGCAGGAGCAGTTTAAAGGCTGTCATAGAGCCCAGGAGTAAATTCATGCTGACGATGCAGAAAAAGGGAGAGAAATTGAATGATTTGATGGGTACTGAGATACATTTTGAAGGGAGTTTTGATAAGACTTGCTGAAGCATTGGATTTGAGGAATATAGAAGAAAGGAAACAAGAATTCTATTTTGAATATATTAAGGATAAGATGATTGTGAGATGTTTTATAAGTCAGTTTATGCTTCTGTAACAATCCCCAAATTTCAGTGATTTATTTTATTTCTTATTTCTTACTCACCCAACAGACCTCCATGGATTTTCCTGGTGACTTAATTCTCTTGGAAAGCTCTTCTCCAAGTGGTGGTGTATGGACTTGGGATCTTTCTATCTGTGGTTTTGCCTTTCTCTAAGTCCTTGGGTTTTGTTTCGGGTTTTGGTTTTCTTTCCATTCAGCTTGCTAGTGAGTAAAGAGCATGTGCAGGCAGGGAGGATTGTGCTGAATATTTTAATAGGCCAGTTCAGGCAGTGGCGTGCATGATGTCTACCATTCACATTGAGCAAACTCAATCACGTGGCCCACTTCAACCGCAAGAGAGGCTGGGAAATGTAGTCTACCTATGTGCCCAGGATCAGAGGGAAAGGGTATAGCAGCTTTCCATCATATTCAATGGCAATATAAAATGGTCTCCCAAATATATTTGAACAAAAAAGAAGAAACAAATGTTTATTGAATCCCACTTCCAATAATCTAACCTAAGCATCTCAGGGGTTATAAAGATGAACACTCCTTCTGTGTTACCCACAAAAGGCTGTCTAATTTAATTGTAAAAAGAAGATACTGTGTAGATATTTGAAAAGTTGTAAATGAAAACAATCGGATATGCCAAACAGAAATAAATAATTACCAAATAAATCATATAATCAGGCATCACACATTCAAGGGAGGGAAATTCACCACAGTCTATAGGGAGTTAAGAAAGTTTCCAAAATGAGTAAAAGTTTTATGTGGGTTATGAAAAATATGTCAGAGTAGTCCAGGAAACAAGGGCAAAAGAGACTTTTTTTTAGGCAGAGAGAAATCCATTATTAAAAGTGAATTTTTCCCTATTTAAAATAACTGCCTTTTTGTCATTATCAGCACTCTTAGAAACAGCAAATTTAAATAGGCTGAATAATTATTTAGTAATCAGCTATTAAGTAACTATAATCAAAATTATATTTATGTGGCTTAATGTAAATTTTCTCTTTCCAAATGTGCTTTTGCATATAGGCACAGTCTCAACTGCTAAACAAAGAGTGGGCTCATTCGAACTTTGAACTCAAATCTATGACTCACTTTCTGTGGTCTCAGTTTCCTGCTTTACACAATAGAGGAATAAGATGTCAGGGCTGTCTAGGGGATCCAGATAATTGTCAGTTGGCTAGGAGAGTTTCTACATGTTTTATATACACACAGATGATTATATGAAGATGAGGAGAAAGGTTGAGCAACTAGCAACAGAGTCAAGAAGTGGGAATGTGAGATGATTTGTCTTTTTTACACGCACAGAAATAACTTATTTAAATTGCTATGCCTGTCATTGGGTTCAGGCCTTTGGATCTAGCAATGAAGCCTGGAAGATGGAGCCAGGCTTTTAAAGAACCATTATGATTCACTTCTTGCAGACAGCCTTTGGCTATATACGAAATAGATTGATGATGATTATAATGTTAATAATAATAATAATTCGTGCTTACTTAGTAGCTTTCATGCTATATTTTCAAAGATGTTATAAACATTAACTAATGAAGCCCTACAGCAACTCATAAGGTAGCTATTACCTGTATTGTGCAAATAAATAATCACAGCCAGCAAAGGTTAAATGGGCAGCCTGAAGTCATATAGTAATTCAAAGCCAGGGAAACAGAGATTGATTTCTAGCCACAATGTTGGCTCCTTGATGTCTAGACCACTGTCCTTTCTTTGGCAAAGGAAGCTAACAGTTTGTAGAGCAGAAAATGGGTTATGAGGGAAAGAGCAGAAGTCTGAGGTTTAGGAGTATGCATAGGAGCTGGGTTAGAATTTCCCAGAATCAGTAATCCAATAGGGACACATACTTGAAACACTGTTCCGCCAGAGCTAGCTTCCTACACAGGCACTCGGCCACCCTCACGGAGTCTCACAGCAGTGATCCGGGGACATGTTTGGCTTCTTTACCAGAATACAGGCAACTTACAGGTAGAAATGAGGCTATTTCCTTGAATTCCTTAACATTTAACACAGTGCCTGGCATATCCGAGATATAATAAATAGATATGATGTAATAAATATGTTTTGAATAAATAAATGAATATGTAAAACACTTGTAAACTTAGTCTGAGTATAGAAAAAAATCACTGTAAAATGAAATAATTCCAAAAAGCAATGAAATTACTGACTGAATTGAAAGAAAAGGAACCTTCATGTAGAAACCTGAAACATTAACATTGGTGGAAAATACTGGGCTTGAAAGACAGGCCAGCATTTGCTCTGACAATTGGCTACTCTACTATCTTCAGTTTACTCATTTGTAAAAGGTAAGTATAATAACAATGCCAGCCTCAGAGAATTGTTACAAGAGTCAGATGAGACAGTATGTGCAGATCACCTACCACTAGATCACACCAAGTCCAAAATACATATTTGTGTTCTTTCCTCCTTTGAAAAGCAATCGTATCTCTAAACCTTAATAATTGTTAAGTGTTTAAAAGTAATATTCTTGCTTCTATGTAGAAAAAGCCATTTTCATATGGACAATGCTTTCTTAGCAAGGCAAAAGGAGGGAAATATTGAAACAGTCTTCTCCCTAATGCTATGTGAGAAAGAAAAGACTAAAGCACAACTAGCATTCCATTTAAGCCACACAGTCTTAAGAAATACCACATAAATGAGCAAGTTGGAGGTTAGCTAATTTATCTGATACAAACAGTCCCAAATTAATTTAAGGACCTCACGTATCTAATACAGTAAAGACAGTGGATTTTTTTTTTTTGCAGCCTCTAGAAAATTCCACTTTAGATAATAGTTTATACCTTTAATTTATGTTGAGCTCGTTTGGTATCTTTAGCTTTCTCTCCTTAGTTATCATGTCCCTAAACGTACTAGGGATTCCTGAGAGAGTAACGAAGGATGAACAGGGAGGGCATGGAGGCAGATGCTGAGAAAGCTCCCTGGAAAGCTTAGTTCAGGAATCTAGGAGACAAATTTATATGTTGCCTGATAGTGCTAGCTCTGCAAAATTAGGAAAAAAAAGTATAATTGGGGTTACACCTTAGATTGCTACAAAATAAATTAGTTATCATCTTTATGAGTTGATTAACACTGCAATGTATCTCTGGATTTAACACAAGTATAATGTGAGATCACTCTGAAGCTGAGCCACCCACAATGTATTAGTGTGTTTGGCTCTATTAAAAGCTTAGCAAAGAAGTAATAAAAACTTAGTTTTAAGTGGTGAACAGACATCATTTTATATCTGTCATTACCATTAAGATACACCAATGTGTAATTGAGGGAAATGAATGTTACAATAGAGCAATTATGTTTTTGATACATCCTCAATGCATCAAATGATTGTATCACACTAATTTCTCTTGCTTGAAGTAATAATATTCCATTTGTAAGTCTGTTAGTCTGTCAGATAAAATATAAACTTGTTAATAGTTGTTAAATATAAAGGAAATAGACAGTTTAAATCAGAACACCAAGCAAATAGAGTCTTTTGCTTGAAGCCAAATTGGTTCATACACCCATGCCCTTCATTAATTCTGCTGATCAGCATGATTCAAATTCAGTTTTTGAAATTTAGAATTGCAACTTAATTGATACTTGCAACTATTCTCATTTCTTATTACACATGTTCAGCCTTAGCATGGATTTGAAGTTAACATTAATAAATTTAAAATGCCTGCATTTACTGTTCTCATTTTTTCCCCTCTCTTATCTTCCTAGTGATTATATTTATCACGAAGGATCAGGCACAAGAATCAACCTCTTACAAATATACTTTGATCTCACAGAATCAAAATACATAAAATCACAAAATACATAAAATTTGTTTTTAAAAATTAATATGAAAACAAGTGAGTTTAAGAAAATACAGAAGAAATCAAATTAGCTCAATAATTAAATTATATACTTTTTTCTGAAAAATTTACCAAAATATTTCTAAAAAGCAACCTACCACATTCTTCTGTAGTGTTTTTAATACCTTCCCTGTTCACCAGCATACACATCTATATAACAATTCTCATTCAAATACAGTGCATCTATTTGCAAATAATATAATGGTTTGGAGATGTATTAAGAGTACTAAAGCAATTCAACACCAACTATACTTTAGACATGCCTTCAACGTATTTGAAAACAAGTTTGTTAGAATGAAGACATAAGTAATCAGAATAATATGTTAAATAATAACCATGATTGACAGAAGTATTAGTTTTTGAGAACTTTGCTTTAATGACTTTTCAGAAATGTTGACCTAAATGTCTCAAATATTATTAATGGTCCTAAATGATTTCTGTGTCCATCAAGTCATTTGCAACTGTGACTATTTCCACAGCTGAGCTGCTGTTCTTAGCATACCCTAAGCTGAATGGCACACATTATTTTCAACTTGACAATGGCTGCATTTTAATATTTTTGTTGATGATCTTGTCTTGCTGTTTCTCTTACATATAATTTGCAGGTATCATTTAGAAACTCGTTCAGAAACGTAAATGTGTCAAGTATATGCGCTATAGTGAGTATTTAAAAAGGTTTCTTCTCTGGCATTGGTGTCAAATACTGTTCATTGAAGTAGGTTACCTGGGAAAACGTTGACCATTTTGTACAGACTATTTAGGGCACTTTTGCCTAAAGACAAGAGGATGGGCTAAACCACTTGCTCAGCTTTCTTCTGGTACTATGAGCTTCCAAAACAACGACTTTTGTCGGCATCTTTTTTCCTTCCAATTTGCAGATTTTTGGTGGCATTTCTTTTCCTGGGTTATTTAATTATTGGTGATATTTGATATAGACTAGGAGTGAGTCTGCTTTGAAACACTTTGAAATGTTTTTAAACTTGCTCTGAATTCTATTAAATGTATTTACATGTGGTTTGCACGTGAAATGTGTACATCTGTTCGAGAAAAAACTCTTAGGTGGAAAATGAGCAGGGAATAATAAGAAAGCTTTTCTAAAATCCTTCCTAAGCTTCACATGCCAAATCCAATTAATTCATTTTTGATGGGTCATGTAGGAAATTTAAGTTACACAAACAATGAAATAGAGTTTGTTTTCACAAGAGCAAGTATGATTACATTAAACGTTTCTACTTGGAATAATATATAAGAATATTAGTAGTTTCATTGATTTGAAACCCAAGTTGATTATATTACTCCTTTTATGAGATATTTATTCTTAAATGGGAAATGAACACACAGATCAGAAAGTCATTGTCTGAAAAGAAAGTGTGACCCAGCATTTCCTTGGATAATATCCTTGACTTTCAGGGCCTCTGTTACCTCATATAAAAGGCTTTGCTATCACTATACAACCTCCAACCTCTCTTCTAGGTTGAAATACTGTGATTCCAAATGTACTACTGGGAAAATTAAAAAATAAAGTCATGCACTACTTACTACTAAGCATTCAGTTTTTTTTTATATGAATGACAGAATTCACCAAAATAGTTTTTCAAGGAAAAGGAACTAAATAATCAATAATGAGAAAAAGTCAGCATGATGTTAATACAAAATGTTTGCTTATTTATTTATTATTTATTTTTTCTAACTTTTTTTTTTTTTTTTTGAGACAGGGTCTCACTCTGTTGCCTAGGCTGGAGTGCAGTGGTGAGAGCATGACTCACTGCAGCCCCAACCTCCTGGATTCAAGCAATCCTCCTGTCTCAGCCTCCCAAGTAGCTTGGAACACAGGCACATGCCACCATGTGGAGAAAATTTATTAATTTTCTGTAGAGATGGGGTTTCCCCATGTTACCCGGGCTGGTCTTCAACTCCTGGGCTCAGGCAATTCTCCCACTTCAGCCTCCCAAAGTGCTGGGATTGCAGGCATGAGCCACCAATGTGCCCAACCCAAAATGTTTAATTGCCATAAAAAATCGTCTAAAGGCTGTGTTGGAAGCTTGTGATGTTTGTGACGATGTTCACTTATTTTTGGCATTTCTCAAATGATCAGTTTACAGTAATTTTCCCCTGCTACCCAGGGGTGGCAAAGTGATACAGCCTCCCTTTTTCTCTAAGGTATTTTTTGGATCAGGCAATCATAAAAAAGGGAAATGGATCCTACTGCCTCTCCAGAAAGACCATGATCTGTTGTCACTGGTTTGTTCATCCTGTCATCTCTATCCTGAGCCTATCCTGTCACCTCTATCCTCACTACTCAAGGGTCTGGGAGAGGGATGGCTGCAGTGAGGTGGGGAGATGGTCACATGCCTTTCCTCTCAAACTTCTTATCCTGCTTGTTTCCCTACCCCTGGACATGATAAAGTCTGTACATTGAAATAACAGCTAGGTCTCAAAACCAGCACACTGAGGATGAATGGAGGTTGTATTTTTATAAAGATTGCTATCTAGCACCATACAAGGAAAAAAAGCCTTACACACTTAAGCCTTCAAAAAGACAGACTCAAAAGGGAAGATCCTGAGTTGCTTCCTAGTTTCCAGGTATCTTCCTCTCTTGATCCTTTATTTACTCAAAGACCCTTGAAGGCCTCTAGTCTTGTGCACACCCTCATTTACCCCCAATTAGAAACCCCTGAGGGTTTTTCTCCTCTTGTCCTTTGAATTTTGACAGCCAACCTAGTACTTCAGCCTTTACTTAAATGTTAATGAAAGTACTCTTTAGACTGGACACTACTAATTCTCTTTTTTTTTTTCTTTTGGTTGATAATGTCCAAAGATGCTGCTTTATTTCCTGTTAGGTGATTGCATTTCAGGCTGGTAACATCAAATAACAATCTAATTACCAACTCATTTTGTGCCTCTGAACTACAAACCAATAATCCTATGTGGCAGGGAATAACAGCATCGACAGCTTGTGAGGGGCTGGGTTTTCCAAATAAATGATTTGGATTGGCAGAGTGCTGAGTGGAGCCGAGGGTAATGTCCAGGATGGTTTAAAGACCTTGACACCTGATTAAGTGAGGCTAAAGCCCCATGAGTCCCTAGGCCAAAGCCCTCCACCCCAAATCCTAAGAGCATAGTTGTTGCTTCTCCTTTGGTGAACTGTGGTCAAATAAGAGATTGATCTGCCTGGGCCTAGCAAAGGGAATCCAATGACTACTCGTGGCTGGCACACCCCCTGCCCTCACTCCCACCCTAGGGTACAGTTCCTTCTGCAGAAAATGTGAGGCTTCTGGTAATTCCTTGTCTTTTTAGTTCTGCTTTCAAAAGAAAAGGGAATGACCACAAGGTAACCAAAGTGGGTGCAGGCACCTTGGCAGAGGTCCAGCGGCCTCAGGCACAGAGCTGGGCGGAGTGAGAGGTCTGTGCTGGCTAGGAGGTGCTCCTCTAAAACCTCAGGGCTGAGTTTCTTGGGAATAGATATCCGAAGGGAAGAATTTGTTAACAAAATTTCAAGATCGTGGGAGCTGTTCATATAAGCAGGCAGAAACTTGGGGAAGGTCAACATCAAGGAAGAAAGAGAGATAAGAAAGGAATGAGAAGCTCTCATCATGAGGTGAGAGCTCAGTAACAGTAAGCCATTATTATATGAACTATTACCTTCGCTGAATGGTTTTTCTCACCTTGAAAATCCCCACAAGCTTCCTTTTACATTTGAGAAACTCTTGTCCAAGAACTTGTTGATGAGCTGCTGCTTTTCCCTCTGACTAAAAGAAACTATGTCACTTAGAAAAGGACTTTCTCACCAACAGCTCTAAGCTGAGGTCTATCAAGACTCTTTCTCTGCTTTGCCTCCATGTAGCTGTCACCAGGCAGTTCCTCTGGCTGTCAGGGTCTCTGTATGTGCGTGCTGATACCAGGGTCAGAGCAAGAGCCCTGATCCATTGGCCCTTCACGCTCACTCTGCGGAAGAACGCCCTGGCAGATCTTTCACCAAAAGCTAGTTTGCGAAAGTGATGCAGTCCTTGTTCTGTCTAGGCTATGCCATCTTGTGATCTCAAGCAGAGTCTCCAAACATTGTGGATTCTGCTGCTGCTGAGAGGACACACACCCCAGGGCGCTAGCTGGGTAGTGAATGCAGAAGCAAGGCACCACAGAGAGGTTGGACACTTGGGTTGTGTGATTCAGGACACACTGGATAAGTCCAAGTGTGGAGGGAAGAAAGGGGAGGAGAAGACTGAATTCTAAATAACATCTCAGAAGGCCGGAGCTCCATTAGATGGGCTCTGGATTGAGCTTTTCTGCCAGGAAGTTATTCACAAAGGCCTCCACAATGGCAGGGGTGATCTCTTCCCACATCCATCACACACTCCGTCAGTGCTGACATGTCCAGGATAGTGAGCAAAGGGGCAGCCTCGGGAGGGTTGGTGTAACCTTGCAGGAAGTCAATCATATCATCCTCCCCAGGTACAAAAAATGGAAGTGATGTTCCTCCTTTTGGCTTTGCACTTGGCAATGATTTTCTCAGCTATTGGCTGAATCAGCTGCTTGGCTTCCTGGGACTCTGTGTCATCCTCAGAGTCTACAAAAATGTGGAGGCAGGGGGCAGTTGAGCTGCAAAGTGTTGGAGTCAGAGAGCTTCAGCACGGGCTTGGGTGCCATGGGAACTCCCAGCAGTCCTCGTCATTAAGCACCTCCACTCACCCCGCCACATGATCACCTCGCCCTGTGGGTCCAGCACAATGAGCATGGGGAAGGCCTTGGATTCTATACAGCCAGTTGGGGTGTGACATCCAGGCCTTTCCAGTATAGAGGTTAGTGAGCCAGAACCTATCACTGAAGTACTGTTTGAAGGACTCTCTGATCTGTCTTCACTGACTAAGATAATCTCAAAGTTCTGGCCTGCCTCCTTGATCTTCTAATAAGATTTACCAGGACCTGGGTGAGGCTTTGGCAGGATGAACACCCATGTGCAAAGAAATAGAGTCTTATGTAAGACCTTTCCAGGATGCTGCTCTCCAGGAACTGTGAGTCTTTTCATAAACCTGAAAAGTTTAGGTCCCCAAGGGAATTCCATACCTTCTGGGTCATCTAAGATCACCAGCAGCCCATTCTTGCACACAACCTTTGCAGTGGTGGCACCTATGAATATTAACAATGGAATATTGGAAATTTGGTGTTTGTTCCAAAGTTTCTGTGCTTCTCCTTGTAGGGCAGCGCCAGCCAAGGCACGTCCCACATGAAGTCCCACCACTGCCACTGGTCATCCTTGCTGCTGCTCATCACCAGCTTCTAACCAAGCTGCTTCTCCAAGAAGCCCACCATCTTGGCCCACCACAACCTCAACGCACAAGCAGGTGGGTAGGCAGGCAGTGGCGACCCCGCTTCCTCTGTCCACCTGGCCTGGACGCTGCTAATTCTTAATCGCAACAAGGGTGCTGGTGGGCATTCTGATGCCAGGTTCAACTCCCTGTCATGGAGAGTTGTAGCTGATTTTGTATCTAATTACCTAAGAAGCAGCATGCACAAATGAGTGAGCATCACTTATTTGTCTTGGTAGTATATTAGTCCACTTTCACACTGCTGTAAAGATACTACCTGAGACTGGGTAATTTATAAACAAAAGAGATTGAGTTGACTCACAGTTCTGCATGGCTGGGGAGGTCTCAGCAAACTTACAATCATGGTGGAAGGCGAAGGGGAAGCAGGCACCTTCCTCACAAGGTGGCAGGAGACAGAGTGTGCAAGGGAAACTGTCATTTTTAAAACCATCATGTCTCATGAGAACCCTCTCACTATCATGAGAATGGCATGGGGGAAACCAACCCCATGATCTGGTAGGTCCCTCCCTTGACATGTGGGAATTAAAATTCCACATGAGATTTGGGCGGGGACACAGAACCAAACCATATCATTCAGCCCCTGGCCCCTCCCAAGACTCATGTCGTTTTCACATTTCAAAACACAATCATGCCTTCCCAACAGTCCTCCAAAGTCTTAACTCATTCCAGAATTAACCCAAAAGTTCAAGTCCAGAGTTTCATTTGAGACGAGGCAAGTCCCTTCTGCCAATGAGCCTATAAAATCAAAAACAAGTTAGTTACTTCCAAGATACAATGGGGGTACAGGTATTGGGTAAATACTCCCATTCTAAATAAGATAAATTGGCCATAGCAGAGGGATTACAAGCCCTATGCAAGCCTGAAACTTGGCAGAGCATTCATGAAATCTTAAAGCTCCAAAACAATCTCCTTGGACTTCATGCCTCACACCCAGGGCACGCTGATGCAAGGGGTGGGCTCGCAAAGCCTTGGGCAGCTCTGCTTTTTTAGCTCTGCAAGGTATGACTCCTGCAGCTGCTTTCAAGAGCTGGTGTTGAGTGCCTATGACTTTTCCATGTGCACAGTGCAAGCTGTTGGTGGACCTACCATTCTGGGGTCTGAAGGATGGCAGCCTTCTTCTCAGAGATCCACTAGGCAGCACCTCAGTGGCCACTCTGTGTGGGAGCTCCAACCCCACATTTTCCCTCTGCATTGCCCTAGTAGAGGTTCTCCATGAGGGTTCTGCCCCTTCAGTAGACAACTGCCTGGACATCCAGGTGTTTCCATACATCCTCTAAAATCTAGGCGGAGGCTTCCAAAGCTCAACTATTATCTTCTGTGCACCCACAGGCCCAACACCACCTGGAAGCTGCCAAGGTTTGGGGCTTGCACCCTCTGAAGCCACAGCCCAAGCTGCATCTTGGCTCATTTTAGCCATGGCTGGAGCTGGAGTGGCTGGGACACAGGGCTCCAAGTCCCAAAGCTGCACAGAGCAGCAGGGCCCTGGGCCTGACCCATGAAGCCATTTTTCTCTCCTAGACCTCCATACGTGGATGGGAGGGGCTGCCATGAAGGTGTTTGACATGCTCCACAGACATTTCCCCATTGTCTTGGCTTTTAATAGTCAGCTCCTCATTACTTATACAAATTTCTGTAGCCAGCTTGAATTCCTCCTCAGAAAATGGGGTTTTCTTTTCCACCACATAATCAGCCTGCAAATTTTCCAAACCCTTATGCTCTACTTCCCTTTTAAACATAAATTCCAATTTCAAACCATGTCTTTGTGAATGCACGTAACTGAATGCTTTCAGAATAAGCCAGGTTACCTCTTGAATGCTTTGCTGCTTAGAAAGATCTTCCACCAGATACTCTTAAATTATCTCTTTCAAATTCAAGGTTCCACAGAGCCCTAGGGCAGGGGCAAAATGCCAACAGTCTTTTCACTAAAGCATAGCATGAGTGGCCTTTACCCCAGCTCCCAATAAGTTCCTTACCTCCATCTGAGACCACCTCAGCCTGGAATTCATTGTCCATATCACTATCAGCATTTTGGTCAATACCATTCAACAAGTCTCTAGGAAGTTCCAAACTTTCCCACATCTTCCTGTCTTCTTCTGAGCCCTCCAAAGTGTTTCAACCACTGTCTGCTACCCAGTTCCAAACTCACATCCACATTTTTAGGTTATCTTTATAGCAGTACCCAACTTCTGGTACCAATTATCTGTATTAGTCCATTTCACACTGCTATAATGATACTACCTGAGACTAGGAAATTTATTTTAAAAAAATGTTTAATTGACTCACAGTTCCATATGGCTGGGGAGGTTTCATCAAACTTACAATCATGGTGGAAGGAGAAGGGGAAGCAGGCACCTTCTTAAGGTGGCAGGAGACAGAGAACATGCAAGGGAAACTACCACTTTTAAAACCATCAGATCTTGTGAGAATTCCCTCACTATCATGAGAACAGCATAAAGGAAACTGCCCCCATTATACAATCATCTCCTACCAGGTCCCTCTCTTGACATGTGGGGTTTAAAATGCCACATGAAATTTGGGTGGGGAAACAGAGCCAAACCATGCCAGTTAGTAAGCATTCTAGGTTAATTGAGGAAAGGATAGCTTAACATGGTTTTAACCCTGTACCTTGCAAAAGAAAAACCTTGAGATTTGTACTCTTGGGCCAGGGTTTCTCGACTGTGGCATTATTGTCATTTTGGGCCAGATAGTTTTTCTCTTGTGAAGGGTTGTCCTGTGTGTTATATGAAGTCTAGAAGTATCCAAAGTCTCGACTCAGAAGATGCCAGTTATAGCTATACATTGAGACAACCAAAAATGTCTCTGGACATTACCAAGTGTCCCATATAGGCAAAATTGCCCCTTTTGAGAAGCAGTCCCCTAGATGTATCTTATCTTATAAGAACTTTTACAATAGCTATAAATGGCTTCCTGTTATCCTCCCAGATATCACCATTAATTAGACTTTTCATCTGTTTCCAAATTGCTCCATACCTTCCCCGAAGTATCAGGTACTCTGTGTATCATTAAATATATTATTCTTATAATTAAATATCAAGAACTTATATTGAATTGGCTTAATAAAGACTACTAGAGTTCTCTGCTTGTTACAATCTCTTTTTCCTAAAGGTTTCCAAAGTTCTGATTTATCTTAGCCTGATAGTAAGTTAGCATTTAACTGCTCAGCTGTTGGGCATTCTCTTTTATAGCCAGGGCTCTCTAGAGAATTGAGTTGTTCACAGAAAATACCAAAGGGACATCTGTAGTATTCTCTTCTCTGCTTTGCCTCTGCCTTGACCCAAATTCTCTTCCTGCATCAGGTTCAAGCTACAGTAATTGGAGGCCCAAAGAAACCTAGTTTATCCTAATGATATAAAAATAGTTACTAACTCACACGTACAGTGTTCTATGAATGGATTTATGCATATTCTTTTAAAAACATGTACAGAGCTTTATATACAAAAACTGGGAAGAAGACAAACTGGAATTTCCTTTGTCCTTCCTTCCCAACTCTGCATTCTAATATTAGTTTAAATTTGATCCACTTTCATCTTTACTTGGAAAGTATGAATATAAAAATACAGCTTTCCAATTTTCCTTTCAAGATATGCCACGTAGTTAAATGCTCTTCAGGCTTCTAATAGCAGAAAATATCCATTATGTTTTGTTTGTGACAATCAGGGTGAAGAAAATAATGTTTTGGCTCATCTGAGGAAGAAATGGCTTCTGGAAAAATGCTAGCAAGTGTTTAAATAATTATAATCACACACATAAAATTAAGTATTCTTAGAAATGCATTATGGTGCTTTTTTTTTTTTTACTGGGTAGGGTAAATAAGGAACAGATTTTTATTTTTATTTTTTTAATTTTATTAGGGACATTTTATAAATTACAATGCAGTGAACTTCACCACATGAGTCGAGCTGGCCCACTGCCACTACTCAGCTCTGTAAAAGCACCAGCTCTCCTTTGAATTCCGAGAACAGCTCTTGGCCTGTGAGAACATCTGGGGCTCAAAGTTTTGGAAAGAAACAGTTCAGGTCCCTTTAGAAGGGCTCTCCCTATGGTGGGAACTGGAGTGTGCACACACTTAAAAAGGATTTTGCAGTACCATTGGCCAGAGACATTGGCTTAGAGCTCTAGCACCAGGGAAGATCAATGTGAGACCAAAACAAATCCCCAAGAAGCATCATGAAGTCATTCAGTGGGATTCAGCAGCCCAGAGTATGTTTTGTATATCTTCTCTATTCTTTTTCTATGTGTTTTCTTAGGGAAAATGAGTGTATTATGGCTGATGGGTCCTTGCATTCTCCTAAAATAGTGATGAAGAAAGGGAGACAATCTGAAAAAGGCTGGGGCTTGAGGGTATATTCAGAGGAGCCCAAGCAAAGCTGATTCCACATATAAAGTGCTGCCTCATGAATTCTGACAGTGATTTTCAAAGCACAGAATGTAGACGCTAACAGGTGAATAGTCTTGTCTAACAGTTATATGGGGGAAAGCCACTCATGAACGTAGAACTGGTAGTTGTCTAATCTACCAGAAAAAAGCTCCCTTAACTGCACCCCTGTCTATTCACTCGGGGGGCTCTGCCCCATCAGCTGCCAATAATGGCATGTCCTGTTCCTCGTGGAGGAGGGAGAAGCGGGAAAATGTGGGTAGAGAGAGATGTACACACACATAGTCATGTGTGTATTTATCTTCAGCAAGAATATTTTCTTCCTGACTCATTCAGAATGCTTTAAGATGAAGAGAGATAGTATTCATTAAACATAATTACCTGAATGATTTTAATTACAAATCATTAAGGAGAGATACAGCCTTGTATTTTCTTAGAAAATGGAGCACTTAAGAAATCATGTTACCCCTTTCTCTGATCTTTTGGCTTTACAGATGCATGTTATGGAGTGTAATTTGGATAAAGCTGTGGGAGCTCTGAGGTATATAAAATTAAATTACACTGCCAACAAAATAAGATTTCTTTGGCTCACCCTCGTCCTCTCTTTTGAGACTCAAAGGCCCTGCCAAGTGCCCCAAGATGATTATTTCTGAGAGCCCCCACGTGGCATAGGCTACTAACCTTTCCTTTTGAATCCAACATTGTTCACTATCTTTGCTGCCACCTTGCTTTATGGGTCCAAAGCCACCTTGTGACAGTGCCTTAGTGCAATGTTCTCAATGACATTGCTGCTGTGGGTCTGACTTGGTGAATATTGAGTACGACTGCAGTCTCTAGATCTCAGGAAATGTCAAAACTGAGCTGTTATAAGCCCTAAAATGTGGTGCATCTCCCTTTCCCTTTTCACACTGTACAAAAGGGTTGTGTGGCATTGCCAATAATTCATAAAGAGTTATTTTCATTCCACTTAACATTCATTTCTGCCTACGACTCTGGGGCTTTTTTGGGTGACAAATAAAATAACAGACATTGTACTCATTGCTTGCTGTAGACTTAGTCTCCCTTTGAGCTACTTTTGAGGCACCTTTTCTCTGGATAAGTCTTCCTCAGGGAACACTTAGGTTCCTCATTCAAATGAACTTATGATAGGCTACTTCCTAGGCATCCAGATAGATTAAGGTAACAGAGTTTGGGTTCAAGCCCAGATCCCAACTCCTATATATTAGTTGTAATTTGAGGATATTTTAATACTTTATATTTGAAAATAAAATCAAGGGAAAAAATGGGACAGCAATCTGTATATGCGAAATCTGTATATTCTACAATAAGAAAACAGGACAAGCCAAGATGAACAATCACCTAATATTCCAATTTTGTTTGGTTTGGTTTGGTTTGGTTTGGTTTTTTGGTTTGTTTTCAGTCAGTCTTAATTAAGGTATATATTCCTTCCTAATGAATATTTATTGGAAATGTAATGTTTTGTTTTCAGCAAGATAATAGACTAATTATTAAGTGGATATGTTTGAAATTTCTGGCAGACTAAATAAATGTATCTATATTTCTTTCTTTCAAATTAGCTTTATGTGAGTCATTAAAGACAAAGTGGGTCCAGGAGTTCGTTGGCATTCTGACATATTATTGTATTCATTATATAGCTGGATATATAAATTTCAAGATCTGTATAAATACTGGCTGGCTTATCTAACATTCCTTCATATAGAGAACAACCATTTATATTTGTCCATAGAGGACAAGATAAATTGAGTTTAAAATGAAGACACTTTATCCTTCAGTAACTTCTGATCCTTCAATAACTTCTGATTCAGTAACTTCAAATCTTTTAGTAACTTTTGAATCACCAATGAGTAAGTCAGGTTTAGCTGAATTTTAGTGTATTTTATTGCAGTCTGCTGAAATTGGCAATCCATGTCCATTATATACAGTAACTGTGCATTAAGTAACATAGTTGAATAACACAGTCACTACCCATAAAATATGATAGAAACTTTCCTGTAGCCTCCTTGTCCTATCTTAAGTGTTCTCACGGACTGTGGTATGGATATGTTATCCTTCTTGGTCACTGAGCCACATAGTGAATGACAGATCTATTCACCTGGCTCTTACTAACTGCTTATGAGTCCATTTATGAAATTCAGGCTGTCAGTAACAGCAACCAGAAGTCCCTGAACAAGTAGTTAATAAAATGCTTGCCTGCCAAGATGATTATAGTACAACTTAAGATTGACTTTGTTTGGAGCTGTCAATGACATTTCTACTGGGATCTTCCCAACCTGGAAAGAACAACAGAAGCAAGTTTATGTATGCTATCACCTCCCAATCACTTCCAACCCTCACAAAAATATCAAAAGACTTCCCAGTCTTGGGGAAATCTGACAAGAGACAGAATTATGAGAGTCATCTTTTCTGTGTTCATCACATTTGAGTTATTTTATAAGCCAAAACCTAAGAGCATTTTTCATGTCTGTAGTGCTATTCACAGGAGGCGGGGCGGGAACACCAAATCCCCACCCTGTGCTGATTGGTGTGAGCCCTGGATACAGGACAACGGGAGAGACCTGAGACCTTCCCATATCATACGAAGTCAAAATGCTGATACAACCCTCAGGAATTCGGCCGGGCACGGTGGCTCACGCCTATAATCCCAGAGCTTTGGGAGGCCGAGGCAGGTGGATCACGACGTCAGGAGATTGAGACCATCTTGGCTAACACAGAAACCCTGTCTCTACTAAAAACACAAAAAATTAGCTGGGCATGGTGGTGGGCGCCTGTAGTCCCAGCTACTTGGGAGGCTGAGGCAGTAAAATGGCATGAACCTGGGAGGCTGAGCTTGCAGTGAGCTGAGATCACGCCACTGCTCTCCAGCCTGGACGACAGAGCGAGACTCCATCTCAAGCAAACAAACAAATAACAACAACAAAAAACTCTCAGGAATTCAATGCTTTCAAGGGGAAAAAGCCAATGACACTCTCACAGTGTCATTCAAAAGGAAACTAATATGAATTAAAAAAAAAACTAACAAAGAATGGTAGCAGGGAAATCTGTGAGCTACATCGTAACCCCTGGCAACAAGCATGCACCAACTCCACTTCCTGGCCATCATTTCATGCCTGATGTTCTTGGAAATGTGTGTTTTGCCCCTCCATGCTTAACAAAACAACTCTCTACAGGATTATTCCATATGATCAGGTCTAAAGGTTTTTTTCCAATCTAACTAAAATATTAACCCCCACGCCCCCAAGGGCAGGGACTTCTGTTTCTTTTATTCATTGAACAAAAGTACTCATTAGAGCATCTGGCACACATCAGTGCTCAATAGATATTTATGAATGAATACACAAATGAACCCTGTGGTATATTTTATTTCTGTGCAGCATTTGACAGCTTTGAAGAAGACTTGAATTTGCTCCCTCAGCATCCAGGCCACTGCAGTTTGCTGTTTTTCTCCCTACCTCTCTGACTACATGTTTTTTG
The DNA here is from genome assembly GCF_028885655.2 of Pongo abelii. Classification (NCBI taxonomy): domain Eukaryota; kingdom Metazoa; phylum Chordata; class Mammalia; order Primates; family Hominidae; genus Pongo; species Pongo abelii. The sequence goes on along the minus strand of NC_071985.2, from coordinate 30,534,176 downwards.
TTTTTTGCTTTTTTTGTTTGTTTGTTTAATTTCCTAGCTCTTCTTCCTCCCATTTCCTTTAATTACTCTCATTCTTAAAAATCATATTTGTGTTCAATTTTTTTAAATTGTGCCACAATAAGAATAGATTTCACCTGGACCTCTGTTACAGGTGCTTTGCTTGTAAGTTAAGCTAGTATAAGCATAAATACAGGAGAGGATTAGGAAGCACTTACTGGCTACTTAAACTGAAAACTACAGAAGGAGAGTTAGTCCAAAGCACAGCTAGATTCAGAGATTGTGGAGTTGGCTATTTCCTGAAATTGCACAGTGGCCCCTGGGAACTTCTGAACTCCATCCCCATTATTCCCAGTTCAATCAGAGAGAAGCTACCTCCCTGCTCTTTCTGACACACACGGCAGTCGGAAGTGAGAATGCATTGATTGCTTTGGTGTGTACCTCAGGATCTACCCAGGAGCCCTGGGTATGGAGTCATTCTCAATTGAAGTTGGGAAGGGCTATACCCCCAAAGCAAAACTCTGGGTTGCCTGGATTCTTGGCTAGCATCTTAAAAGATGCATGTCATAAGTAGACTATGTAGTTAAGGCCACTATAATGGTTAACTTTGTTGTGGGAGGATACTTGGTAATGTCAGGAAAAGATACGAGTTTTTTTTGTTTTTGTTTTTTTTTTGTTGAGACGGAGCCTTGCTCTGTTGCCAGGCTGGAGTGCAGTGGCACGATCTCGGCTCACTGCAACCTCCGCCTCCCGGGTTCAAGCAATTCTCCTGCCTCAGCTTCCAGAGTAGCTGGGACTACAGGTGCATGCCACCATGGCCAGCTAATTTTTTTTGTATTTTAGTAGAGACAAGGTTTCACCATGGTGGCCAGGATGATCTCGAGATCCTGACCTCATGATCTGCCCGCCATGACCCCCAAAGTGCTGGGATTACAGGCGTGAGCCACCGCACCTGGCCTATATGAGGGTTTTTTAAGATGCTAGTACCATATTTGTTGATTTAGGTGCTGGTTACAGGATAAAAAATCTTCCAAATCACACTGTTGTTTGGAGCCTACTTCTGCATGGATTGTATACCTCAATAAAAAGTTTACTTTAAAATTTAAAAAAGGGGCAGACATGGTGGCTCACACTTGTAATCCCAGCACTTTGGTAGGCCAACGCCAGTGGATCACTTGAGCTCAGCAACTCAAGACCAGCCTGGGCAACATGGCAAAACCTCATCTCTACAAAAAATGCAAAAATGAGCTGGGTATGGTGGCACATGCCTGAAGTCCCAGCTACTTGGGAGGCTGAGGTAGGAGGATTGCTTGAGCCAGGGAGGCAGAGGTTGCAGTGAGCCATGATCATGCCACTGGACTCCCTCCTGGGTGAAAAAGCAAGACCCTGTCTAAAAAAAAAAAAAAAATTAAAAAAGAAAGAAAACGATCGATGTTAAAATGTGTTTGCAGGTAAATACTTCCTCATATCTGATAGTTAATTACCTATGGACACTTATCAATTGGTATGTTTCTGACCTTTCTTTACCTTTTTCTTAGCCTGTCTCTAGAATAGGAAATGACTTATCTGATGGGTGAGTTTGGAAGACAGGCTATTATACCAAAAGTTACTTGAGGGTAGAAAGTATGTTTTTTATATATATAGTCTCCACAGTCCTACAATAGTGCTTTACTCAACAAATACTAAGAAATTTATGAGTGACTATATATCATCTACATAAGTCCAAGGAAAGGAAACAAAGTTACAATAGGCTAGTTGGCCCCAAAGCCTCAAGACATTGTATTCCATCAACCGGGGGTTAGCTAACTATGGCCCATGAGCCAAATACAGCCCAACACCTGTTTTTGTAAGTAAAGTTTTATTGGAACACAGGAACACAGCCATGCTTATTCATTTTTATACTGTCTATGGCTGCTTTCACTACAATGGCAGAGTCGAGTAGTTCTAATAGAGACCATATGGCTTGCAAAACAGAAAATATTTATTATTTGGCCCCTTACACATAATGATTGTTGATCCCTGCTGTAAACCATTAACTTGGACCTAGCTACTTATTTATTGAGCCACTGTTAATTGATGCATTCACTAGATCTTTGTTGACCATACAGTATTATGCTAGGCACTGTGCTAGGTACTGAGGACTAGGCAATGAACAACAAAAATGAGGTTTCCACCATTGTGGTTTACAGAGTGGTGGGTTACACTAACTAGGGCAATATATGAAAATGTTTATGGCTTCATCTTTCCCTCAATTCCTTTTTCTAGGGCTTCAAATAATCACGGCTTCAAATACACAATCTAAACCCCACACCAAAGGTTTGCTTTATAATTTTTCAACAAATTTTGTTCTTGGAAAAAATACCTGTGATAAAGTACCAACACAATGTGCTCTTGTCATTTGCTTTTCAACACTGAAAGAGAGAGTGGGCTATTGATGTTTGCTGTTTTGTAATCAGAAAATGCTTAGGGAAAAAAAATCTGCAAACTCTTGGTCAGCACAGCATTTTGGAAATGAAGCAGTTAATCTCATTTTATTCCCTTCATTGTTAGTGGAACAAGTTAGGACTTAATCAACTTGCTTTTCAAATGTAACCCTTTTTAATGAAACATGAGGTTACAAAGTTCTCATTCTTCAAATCAACCCAAGCTGAAAAAAAGTTTTCAGGTCAGTTAACACATGCTTCCTATCCACACCATGACATTCTGTGGGGGGAGAGGAGGAGTTGTGCAAAGAAGGGATTTGGCCATTATTACTGCTCAAATGTCCTAAAATTTGCAATACAGCCAGCTGATGGACTATTTGGCTTTCACCTATGCCCCTGTTACAGGTACAAAAAGAAAGAATTTTGAAACATCTATACTTGTTCTCTCATACTACAAATATTAAATGATCCCAACACAAATGTATGGGGAAAAACACTGCAGATTCCAGGCTTTCCTCTTCTATAGACCTGTACCGTTTCTCATTGGTTCAGAGCACATGTGGTAAGGCCAGGTTGTCCTCAATACTTGCTCCCTACATTGAACCTTTCTTCAATTCTATATACAACTATTAGCAAGTGTTGATGTTGCCACCATGACTGTGGGATTATCCTGGAAAAATCTGGACTCTGATTCCCAAAGGCTCAATTCCCATTCACGTATGTGGAAGTGGATGGGCAATGTCAAAAAGAGGCATGATTTCAAATGCAAAAGGAATTCTTTCCTTTTCAGCAGAAAACATGAAAATATTTCTTTCTAACACTTGCACCTATGCTACATCAAATGAAATTAGACTTAAATTTTGTCTGCCTCCTAATCATGTAGTGAGAGATCCATTGTGATAAGTGAAGTCTTCCCAGACTATGATGATAGGAGAGCCAAGAAATGTTACCCTAGTATCCAAACACTCTTCCACTCGAATCAAAAGATTTCCAGAATATCTCGTAATGCACCATGAGGCCTGACAAATAATTTTAGAAGGAATTGGAGATTCTTACACATTGGTCAAAAGAGGGCTGGCTCTGTAAAGGTTCTTAATCCATTTGCCCTTTTTTTTTTTAATTAATGGAAGATGTTGGGTATATATTATTTATACATTACTCATAAGTTTAAGTTTACATTACACAAACAAATCAGGACCTGGAGCATCCTGGTACCTAGGGTTGCTTCACAGGAACTGGCAGTTCTAAGCCAGAAGTATTTTTCACTTTGAAGGTGATTCTGCTCAGGGCTGAAGCCACTGCGTAAACAAACTGACGGTTTGAAAAGAAACACCCCAGTTTTAATTCCATTCGGAACTAAGTTTAGATCATAATTTATCCTGTAACAGAATTACATTTTAAAAAAGATGTTTATAATTTTAACCATTAGTGTTTTTGTACATAACAGACAGCCAAAACCGTGTCAACTTCAAGTACTTTCTTCTGCAGCAAAGAAAGTAAGTGAGGGCTACTCTCTCTGTAACTATGGAGAGTTACTCCATACAGGCTACAAAGACCAGGACAATTGAAGAGTCCCAGGAGGGGCCACTCATGATGGTCCCTTTTCTTATTTTCTTTTCTATCAAAATTAAATACAGAGGCCATGGGGCTCTAGGGGGCTATCTCCAACTTCTGTCCATGCAAATAGCCCCCAATCAGAAGAAGACTTCCATGCATTCCTGCTAACACATCTCAGAGGGTCCAGAATGGAACACATATTTCACATACAGAGTGCTTCTCAAACATTAAAGCACATCTGGACCACCTGGGGATCTTGTTTTATAAAGATTCTGATTCAAGAGATCAGGACAGGGACTGAGATTCTACATTTTCAACATGCTCTTGGGCAATGCTTCTGGTCCTCCGACCATACTCTGAGATCTGAGCATAAAGAGCAACAACTTTGGGGTAGCCACCTGGAGTTTTATGTGGAAAAGAATATTCTGAAGCTAAATTCTCGCTTTTTGGGAAAGAATGATGCCATATATGAGTGAACTTTGCCTTGGTGATGGTGGCAGTAGCAATAATGTCAGGGTTTTTTTTAACCACTCCAGACAGTCATGACAGAATCTCATCACCCTACTTTAGGAGATAGAGAGTCCTGGAGTTTATGGTATTCTCTTATTTCCAGAAGAACTTAGAATTCCTGCATACTGATGAGATTATTATCTGGTATAATTATGATGGTACAATTATGAAGAATCTTTTGCAGATGAAGTTTCAACAAAAAAGTTAAGTACAGTAGGTAAGGTCACACAGAATATCAAGAATACACTTTAGTTTTCCTGTCTCCTAAAATATTGCCATGATTACATTAGCCTGCAACTCATTTTTTGGTATCAAATGTATGTGAAACACAAGCAGAAAATAGATATGAATTGACCTATTCTTAAAAACCCAATGCTTGAAAATTCATTGTTTTTTGTTGCAAAGGATAGATTAAGTGGAAATTATTTACATTTATGAATATCTCTTTATAGTAAACTCAGCAAATATATTTAAAAATAAAATTAGTTTTGTTAAATTGTCCACATATTTTAATGAAATATATTATACTTATAGATCCATTGGTGTATAACTACAATAATAATGTTGGTGAAAATTGGACGGATATATTATTGAATGGAAAGAGCACTGGAATGAAAGTTAGAAAAACTGGATTTGAATTTCTGCACTGCCATTATCTAATTGCATGAACTTGGACAAGATGCAGATGCTTCTAGACTTATAGTGGGGTTATGTCTTCATAAACTCATGGTAAGTTGAAGATGCCGTATGTTGAAAATACATTTAATACACTTAACCTACCCAGTATTATAGCTAAGCCTAGCCTATATGAAACAGGCTTAGAATACTTACAGTAGTCTGTAATTGGGCAAAATCATCCAACATAAGGCCTATTTTATAAAAAAGTGTGGAATGCTGTATGCAGATGAGCGTTTTGTAGACATAATGGGATGTGAAAACACAAAACAGGATATCCAAAAAACACTGGCAACACCGTACACTGTAAAATCTAGATTGTTTACCCTTGTGATCACGTGGCTGACCAGGAACTGTTCATTGCCACTGCCCAGCTTTGCAAGTGGGTGTTATACCACATATAGCTAGCCTGGGAAAATATCACAATTCAAAAATTAAAGTGTAGTGTTTATTAAATGTGTATCACTTTTACACCATCATAAAGTTGAACAATCCTACGTTAAGCCATTGTAAGTTGGTGACCATCTGTTCTCTGTGTGTGTGTGTGTGTGTGTATTCATGCATGTTCATGCACACGCTTGTGCATATGAAGAATAATTTGCCCTATGTATATCACTGAGCTATAATGAGGGTAAAATAAGGTGAGGTGAAAGGCTCTATAAGTGGAAAATAGCTAAATTATTATTTTTATAATAAAAACCTTAATGTTAAGCCATATGTGATAGCATAAAGCATATAACAATATTTGTGTCTTGTGTTAGTTGATACAGGGAGTGTATAATGTCATTAACATAGTTGTACTACCAGGCTCTGTTAATTAAAGATTGTTGGCAATTTTGTCATTAATTTTATAATTTCTGTGTGTGTGTGTGTGTGTGTGTGTGTATGTGTGTGTGAAAGAGAGAGAGAGAGAGGCCTGCATAGCTGAAAGACAATATCCTTTTGACAAAAGTGGGTAAGTACACTACCCGATGCTTACAAATCAGTAGAAATCTAAGAAATAACAAGAGAAAATAAAAGCCATTTAGAACCAGGTTTGGTATTCAAAGAAGCAAGGTAAATAAATGGGCAATTGACATTGATAAGACTTGTCCAAAATAGGGAATTCTATTAGAAAGCAAAACAATTAGGAGAAGCAAAGCATAGTGCTTTAATTATTAAATATCTCAAGTTAATAACCAAATTAAAAATCCCAAATGTTACACCTCAGAATTTAATTTCGAGAATTAGTCCAAATGCAGCTAAAATGAATACCACCAAACTGTATGTTCGAGAAGCATTTTTCAATATTTTTTTTTAATTTTTAAAAATTGTGATAAGAATACTTAACATGAGATCTTCCTTCTTAACAAATGTTTAAATGCACTATACAATATTGTTAACTCTAGGTCCAATGTTATAAATGACACACAAATACTTTTAGAAAGTGGGGGAAAAATATTTGATCTATAAATTTTTAAGCAATGGTTGCCAGCTATTTCCCGTTGCCATAACTATATTAAGGACAGAAAAGTAGTTTCCTACACAATGTTTATGAATCCCTAAGTCATCTTTCCTCAATCACAAGGCAGAAAAGTAGTTTTCTACACAGTGTTTATGAATCTCTAAGTCATCTTTCCTCAATCACTGACTTAGATTCAGAATGACACTTGGTTAACTGTTTCCAGATAATTTATTACTGCAACCCAAACCAACCTCTGCAAAGTTGCAAAGGTGGTTAAGCTTATTGTTGGTTGCCTCACCTTCTGTACTTTATACCCCTTCTTATCTTTACACCCATCCCAAGTGTAAAATCTACTTATTTTTCTCCTGTCTTTGAGAACATAAACGGAAGCTCTATCCAAGTCTCAAAAAGCAGACATGAACTTGAATAGTCACTTCTTTGAGGAGTATTTTTTTTTTGTATTTTAATAAGAATCAAAGCCTGGGAACCCTGCAAATACAGCTTCCATAGGACCCCATGTTTGTCTTTTTGGCACGGGGCAGGGAGTGGATAGTGCTGGTAGCCAAGGGCTGATCCAAACTCAGGAATGAAGCATAGGTGTTTAAAAATGACTCAGTCCCTTGCCTCTGGATTCATTCCGTATAAGGCTCCAAAATTATTTTTATCACTGTATCTGAAATTCTACCAAGTACAAATATATTTATCTTAATAAGCTTACTCATTTCAAAGGCAAATATTACAATGAGAGTTATATCTCATTTACTTAGTATGTGTTGTTGTAACCTGATGTTTCCCTCTTCTCACTGACTACTCCAAAATTATGGTTGATTTGAGACTAGGAGCTTAGGGATCTGGAGATCAAGGGAGGCTGAAACGCTGAATTTGAGGGGTACACAATCATGGCATGTCTCAGAAAGCAGTAGGTATGATGGATGGAGATGTCTGGACCTAGTAGGTTGGCCCTCCAGTGTGAAGGTTTAACCATGAATCTGAAGTCAGAGCAGTGTTAAGTGTCAGAAACAGATGAGACAGATGTAGGTAAGATACACAGGAATAACAAGTGGTGGGTGAGAAGTTTAAATAATGTGCATGTTAGGATTAATATATCATGAAGGACAAGGTCAATTTTGAAGGTCAAAGCAGTAACTGTCATTCTGGGAGTTTGGGCATTGCAATATCATAGAGATCAGGCAAAAGAGCATTGGAACTCGGGCAGAGAGTCTAGGCCTTAGAAGTAAAGCACAGAATCAAGATGACCCTTTATCCAAACCTATTTCCTCCTTAATCAGTAACTTGCTTTAGTTTTTGTATGCTTATTGTTAAGACAGGAACTATGTCCCAGGAATGGCTGGCTTAGAATCTGCAGGTGGAATGAGTGAATATGATGTAGGGAAAAGGAATTTTCCATCCTGTTGATCTAGATCTTCTTATTTACTTCTGTTTAGTGACAGATTGGCCCCCGAGTCCATGGTCGTGCTGCAAAGACAGAACAGGATGAGCACACAATGTACTAAACAGGCAGCCTCCCAAATCGATAGGAAGCATACTTGCCTAGGCGAGCAATTGAAAATTCATCGTCTATTGGTAAAGTAATTATTAGTAGCAGACATCTAGTTAGGAGACAGAAGGAAGGAGAGCAAGTGGATGCAATTGACCCTGCTTGGGAAATCCTGAAGGCACAGCACTCAGATGGGCAATAACTTGTGCCACATGTAAAACTGCCTGCATGTGAGTTGATATATGTACCAGGATGCTGTCCTAGGAGATTAAACCCATAAAACATGGACCTGAAACATCTTACAGGATTAGAAACACATCACATTTGAGCACCAGAAGAGAAAGGGATACATTCTACTGTGCCATTATCTAGACTTGTGATCTATTGGTATAATAAAAATGTTACGTGAATTTTTAATGACTGCATTGATACAAAATAAGGTTGAAGCTTAGATAGTGTTTGTTTTCCATCACCAAAGAGTTTTGCAGCTTTTCTACAAATAATCCGTAGGCTCACTAAAGCCTGTTTGAGACACCTTCCGCAAAACTGTTCAGCAGTTACCAGGAAAAAAACTGGCAAATGAGCTGTTATTAAAGAGAAAATGATGCATCAATGCTTACCTCTTGTCCATTTAAAATAACCCACAGGGAGCGGTGGCTCATGCCTGTAATCCCAGCACTTTGGAAGGCTGAGGCAGGCAGATCACTAGAGATCAGGAGTTTAAAACCAGGCTGGCCAACATGGCAAAACCCCGTCTCTACTAGCCTGGCCAACATGGCAAAACTCTACCTCTACTAAAAATACAAAAATTAGCTGGGCATGGTGGCACATGCCTGTAGTCCCAGCTACTCAGGAGGCTGAGGCAGGAGAATCACTTGAACCCGGGGGCACAGGCTGCAGTGAGCCGAAATCGCACCACTGCACTCCAGCCTGGGCAATAGAGCGAGACTCCATCTCAAAAAATAAATAAAATAAAATGAGATAAAATAATTAACCCGTACTTGGAAACAGTTTTAATGTCAAGTGATTTATTATTAGGTTGATGCAAAAGTAATCAGAGCTATCCTTTTGATATTACACATTGAAGTGTTCCAGAGAAGAAAAAACACACTTTGTTTATTAGAGCAACTTGGGACATCGTTTTCCGTAGATACATATCTTTTTATCTTATTTATTTATTTATTTATTTATTTATTTATTGAGACGGAGTCTTGCTTTCTCCCCCAGGCTGGAGTGCAGTGGTGCAATCTCCGCTCACTGCAAGCTCCGCCTCCCGGGTTCATGCCATTCTCCTGCCTCACCCTCCTTTGTAGCTGGGACTACAGGAGTTCGCCACCACGCCCAGCCATAGATGCATATTTTTAAAAAGTAACCTTTGCTTTTCAATATTATGTGCAGAAAAATACTGAGAAGAATAAATCCCCAGTGTGTAATTGCAGTTGGTAAGAAATAAGACACAGATAGTCACTTGCCCAAGTCATGTAGAGGACTCCTTATTTCCTTTAATAAATTAAAGGAGTGGTGGCAAATGTAACTCACGTCCACGCAGAAGCCCCCCAAGAGATGTCTCTGGGCTGGAACCCTTGCCTGAGACCTTTTCTAGTTAAACTTGGTCATGGTTCCAGTTCAGTGAGTCACAAGGCAGTGAGAATAGTGACATTCTGATATACACAGGTCAGTCCAGTATGGAAACATTTAAATTTCGGGCACAGATAATACCAATCAACACAACGGGGAACTGCTGTGTGCATTTTGAGTTGTTCTTAGAGGAAAAAGAACCAGCTTTGGTTATGAGGATGGCAATTCTGTTTTTGACAGCTTCTACTACTGGCAAATATCAATGCCAATAATTTGAAGTACTCCCCAAGTTATTGAGTGTATATGAATTAGGTTACAGTTTTGAACCTGCCTCTTAGCAAAACCCAAGGGAAAACAGAGTTTGAAACATCCCAGTTCTTCTTTGATATTCTACATGATCTTGGGTAAGTCATTGAATCTTTATAAATTCAGACTTTCCTTTTGAGAGAAATGATCACTAAGCCCTCTATTCATGTATATTATAGTGATTAGTTTAAGTTTCAGTTGTTTTAGCTTTTAAAATATGGTACTAATGAGTGAAAGGCCACATATTTAAGCTCTGGGTGGGCTGTTTAACTTTGTTCTGTTACGTGATCATACTTTATCATAACCAGGGATCTGGACCAAATAAAATATCAATTTGGTTCAAGTTTATTTCAGAAAATATTCTGATGCTCTAGTTTCATTCTGGTTCAGTGGTTTTCAAAAATACAGGTTTGGTGTCTGTTCAAAAGTTCTCACTAGGTTTTAAAACAAAAAAAATGGTTGTGTTACTTCTTGGTAAGTGATGCTCAGCTCAAGTTTCATTAGATCAGAAGTTCATTCCAACTTTGTATAAATTGAGTTTATAGTTGGAAATGGTTCAATTTTCAGCAACAAACTTTAAGTCAGATATCTCAAAAATAGACATCGCTAGTCACAAAAGAAACAACGAAGGAACGAATGGAAAGATTTGGTGGATTTCTTTAACCTATACTATCAAGATAAGCTCTACTGCAAGTGGAAAAATCACATCATGCTATACAAGCAGGACTCATGAGGATTCAATCATAAAAGCTGGTTTTCTTCTCTTTCTCACAATATTGTTAAACCTGCTTAGTGGGGATATTCCTTCCCTTCCCATAGGATAAAAACTTGAACAGCCTCATAATTTCCTGGTTATTCTTAGAAAATAAGAGAAAGATAAAACTGCAATCTCAATTCAGTAATTCACTGTGTCTAGTAATAGTCCCTTATAATAGTCAAAACTTCAAAGATTCTTAAAATCTAAATTTTCTCCACTCCCCCAGCTGGTCCTGCTGTAGGTGACACACTGCATAAAGAAAGTATGCTCCTTCCTTTCTCTCCCTGCTCTTCCTGCTCCCAATTGGCCCATGATTGGACCCTCCAGCAAAGGAGTAAAGAAATTGTGTGTGCTTGAGCAGGAGAGATCTCACAAGCCGGGACTATATGAGACAGCTGTGCACTCTCAGCACCTGGCGGATTTGTCAAATGACTTTTTCTTTTAAGAAAATGTTTGTGAACATCAGAGAGCAGAGACCTTCTCTTCTACTTTGGTGAATCTCTCCCAATGTTTCATATGTAATATTAAGTTGGGAAAGAAGAAGAGGAAAATAAAGAAAATAAAACAGAAGACAATATAAGCCTTGTTATGAAAGCACTTGCCATATACCAAGGGCATTGGCATTAAAAGCAGAAAAACCCCACATAATACTACAAATAATATAGGAATAAAAAGACATAATTGAATACATCCATGTACATAGGAGTGGAGAGGCTAATTGTATAAAAGGAAGGATATGGTAAATGTTTTGGAGATAATAAAACTTGAGCAGAATTCAGCTGGTAGAGGATGAGAGAAGGCATTCCAGGCAGTGAGAACAGCATGTAAAATGTCGGAGAGGGGGACAGTGTGGTGGCTCACCCCTGTAATCCCAGCATTTTGGGAGGCTGAGGTGGGAGGATCACTTGAGGCCAGGAGTTCGAGACCAGCCTGGTTAACATGGTGAAATCCTATCTCTACAAAAAATACAAAAATTAGCCAGGCATGGTGGCATGCACCTGTAATCCAAGTTACTGAGGAGGCTGAGGTGGGAGAATCAATTGAATCCAGGAGGCAGAGGTCACAGTGAGCTGAGATTTGGCCACTGTACTCCAGCGGGGCCGATAGAGCAATACTTTTTCTCAAAAAAAAAAAAAAAAAAAAAAAAGTCTGACAGGTAGAAAGAGACATGACAATTAAGGGAGGACATTTGAGTGACTTACTCAGTGGTGGTAAATCCACCTCTAGCAAGAAATCAGAACTACTTTGGAGGTAAAGGTAAGAGGGCACCATTCATTATCAATAATCAGAAAATTTTAACTTGATTCAACATGGAATTGGAAATCTTGGGGACTCAAGAAAGAAAATTTGATGATTAAAATATTGAGAACAATGACCTTGAGAATGTGTGTGTGTGGGACCAAAGTAGAGGGTTTTGCCTGTAAGATATCTGAAGAACCAGGTCTGGTAAAAATAGAATACTCTTGTGAAATTCAGATGGCCTCATATTTTCCAACTCAAAGAGATAAATGAAATTTCCCTGTGTTTTTAAAATCATTTAAAATTTCTTCTCATTCTACCATAATCCCGTCCACAGATCCTTTCCTGGTGATTGGTGAAGAAAATGGTCCTCTATGTAGCAATGGCACCACTATATGGTCATGCCATTCTTTCATATAGTGCTTTTGAGGCATGTGAGCAAAATGTAGCTTTATGGCTTTCGAATAGTATGCTTTTTTAAGTCCCAGGAAGAAGAGTTTATCAGTATTTTGTGGAAGTGAAGAGAGCTTTTGTCCTCACTTTGGACAATAGAACCTCTTCCTATCTGATGCAAGGATGTTATGAACAGAGCATTTGGATATTTGGTGAAGTGTTTTAAAGCACCAGAGCCTCTACTCTCCAAATCTTGATCTAGATTATTATCCCTTCAGTCCTGTGAGGGATGATTTCCATTGTCCACATGAAAAAAATGGAGCTCAGAAGGAATATGTGCATACTCAAGCCACACGACACAAACAGGAAATGCAAGGACTCAAATCCAGATCCTACGAATCCAAGTTCCTGGCTATTTTTCTCAGCACTAAGCATTGGCATGAACAGCTGTCCATGTGCTAGTCATTGAACTTATTCTGTCTGCTTCATTTTATGAAAGCATTACCCCACGTCCTAGGAACAATGTGAAACTATATCATTAGCAAATTTGTTAATATGGACATGTCATGTTAAGTCACAAAGAGACTACCTCAATTATTGTTCCTTTCATTGATTTTTGGTAGGGATACAGAGGAATTTTGGTTGTGGTTTAGCCTTACCACATATTGTAAACATCAACATGCACTATATTAACTGTCTAAAAGAAGCTTACTGTTTTAAATGGTTGTTAAAGAATGACAATTTTAAGTCATATTAATAATTTAATTCCAAGAACTACTTTTATGAAAACCACTAAACAATTCCTTCAAGACTTGAGTGATTATGAAAGAAAGAGACAACGAAACACAGAAGTGTCTAATAGGTAGGATGTAGGAGAGGCCACTGAAACTTTTGATTATAGACTTAGAAATTCAGAATAAACCCAGATAAAACAGCATTCTATTAATGAAAGCTACTTACCTGACTTTTCTCCTTCTAGGAGAAAATCAGAATCTTGAAAAGAATATTTAAGGAGAACCCAATCAATAGATAAAATACTATCTTAGCAATTATTTACCATGAGACCTTATAAATATTATTAGGTTAATTACCAGTAATGAAGAACATATTCATTTTATGAGGCACACTTGCATACAGTTGTAGAGAGGTGAAAATTTCACTCATATTACTCTTAGATGTGCAAAGAAAATTTAATTTCTGTATTTTTTTCTGACTCTAATCTCCCTCAGGAGTCTCTATCTCTTGTAAATAAGGGAAAAACTGTTATCCAATCTCACAAATATGCTCTACCCAGTAATTTAATTTCAGTGTTTCAGATAGCCTCTTCTTTCCACTGCTCCTCCAAGATGACACTTGGTGGATAAGTGGAGGAGCTTTATGGCACCCTTTTTCTGGGCTGTGGAAAAAGACAGAGGCCTTAAAAGCTGAGTCCTCACACTTTCTGAGTGAAATGACTATTCTGCTTGGTTCCTTGGACTTGTGATGGCTGAAGTAAAATCAATCCTGCCTGACATGCTGGCAACACCTCAGAAGTATGTAGTCCCAGCCATTTGCCCCAGCCATGGAGTCTCCCATCCATGGCAGCCTGTTCTTTCCATCCTCAGGGTCATGCTGCTTTATTTGGACCTCTCAGCACTCTGTTCCCCTTCACACAGGGGAGCACATGGAACTTCTAGATTTCTAATGTGCTGCACATTTCACATAGAGCCAGGGTGCTGCGTGAGGCTGATCTATCTAGCTACTGCCACCTACCAGTTGTTCTATTTTCCTTGTAGTCAGGGGACCTCTTCAAGACTTGAAACCTTCTCTTATTTCACTCTGAGAAACTCACCACACATTCCTTTTCCTTACTTCTGTTCTTGGTCACCTTCTTACTAATTTGAATATTTCTGCCACAGCTCCACTTTGGGTTTCCACCTTAAGAAAGGGAAGACAAGAATTTAAAAACCCTTCTGCATTCTACTCTCAATGCCTTTCTTTCCACAAAGTGCTTGGGTAGAAGAGTTGAGATTTTCATTTCTCTCTGTTTGGCATGGATTTCTCTTATGTAAAAATGTTATAACTAAATCATCCAGGCTTCTGATATGAAGGGGGATCTACAGATATTTAAGAATCCTCTTCTCCCTGCCAACAACTGGCATTCCAAAAGGTCAGCATTGAGACCCATAGACTACTGGTAACTTCAATTCATTGTTAGGAGTGGTACCTGCTCCTCTTTCCCTAAAATATAAGCCATAGCTCAGACTTAGAGGCAAGTGTTTTCAGATAACACGTCTTAGTGAGGAAATGGAATCCGTTAGTTTAAATCTCCCTAAATCTCATCAAACTTCAAATTATAAACACAGTAATGTGGGGTTTTGATAGAAACTTACAACTTCTTTTCACCAAGTTTTTTCGTGAAAATTATTAGCTGGTATAACACAGGTAATTGCTGTCTTCTGGTCTAGTCTGTACTTCTCTTTTCCTGATTCTGATGATATTTTTTATGTCATGTAATTTTTTTTGATCATTGCCAATCTGCGTAATCTAAATTCTCTCCCTTCTGAGTCTTATTTCCTCTTCTCATCCTTCTGTCCTTTATTTATTCACTAATTTTTATTAAAATGATGTTTTATTTTCATTCATAAAATAATACATGTTGAATATTAGCCCCCAATCTCTTCTGGCTTGTAGGGTTGCTACTGAGAGTTTCACTGTTATTCTGATGGGCCTCCCTTTGCAGGTGACCTGGCATTTCAATTAGATACCATCTCACACCAGTCAGAATGGTGGTTATTAAAGAGTCAAGAAACAACAGATGCTGGCAAGGCTGTGGAGAATATAATAAGAATGCTTTTACATTATTGGTGGGAATGTAAATTTGTCCAACCATTGTAGAAGACAGTGTGGTAATTCCTCAAAGACCTAGAAACAGAAATACCATTTGACCTAGCAATCTCATTACTGGGTATGTACCCAAAGGAATATAAATCATTCTATTATAAAGATACATGCACATGTATGTTCATTGCAACACTATTCACAATAGCAAAGACATAGTATCAACCCAAATGTCCTATACTTGACAAAGAATATATGATACATATTACACCATAGAATACTATGTGGCCATAAAAAGGAATGAGATCATGTCCTTTGCAGGGACATGGACGAAGATGGAAGCTATTATCTTCGGCAAACTAACACAGGAACAGAATACCAAACACTGCATGTTTTTGCTTATAAGTGAGAGCTGAACAATGAGAACACATGGACATTGGGGGTGGAAACAACACACACTGGGGCCTGTCCAGAGGGTGGGGAGAGGGAAAGCATCATGAAAGATAGCTAATGCATTCTCTGCTTAATACCCAGGTGATGGGTTGATAGGTGCAGCAAACCATCATGGCACACGTTTACCTATGTAGCAAACCTGCACATCCTGCACACATATCCCGGAGCTTAAAATATAAAACAGAATAATGATACATCCCACTTATGAAACATTCTTAAATACAGAAGGATATGAAAAACAAATACAAATCTCTCCAAATTCTAACTTCTGATGTAGCTCCAAGTCGTGTTCTCCTTATTCAACAAGAAAAATAGAAAATATTTTAAATCCTTTAGAAAGAGGCATAAACTGAGCAAACTGGCTTCATACATTAAGAAACAACACAGATTTTGACATTTCCTGAAATACAACATTAACTATTAGCTCACTTAGCAGCAACTCACTAAATGCTCCTGTTAAACTATTTCATGCTCTTTGGCACATGTGAAAATGTGAATGATGAATTATAATACTTAGAACTATAAACATTTTATTTAAATATTGTTATCAGACATGTACATACGTGTTTTAGCAAAAATTATTCTTCCAACTTTGCATTGATTTCTCTGTCTTCACAAATCTGTTGTACTTGTGGGTACTGTGTATAGTTTTATATGTGTAGATCTTAAAATCCCTAAGGAAACAACTCTTACACAGGTATTGAAACCCGAAAAGGCAAAAGTGAACACTGAAATATCATGGAGTCAATAACTACAGGAAATAGCTCCCCTGACTTCTCTTGGAAAAGGAGCCCAGTGGAACTGATATTCCAATCCCTGAGAAAGGAGTCCTGTCCAGCTGATACTGGTATCTCTAGAGAGGCATGAGAAGGCTGGTTCTGTGAAGGCTGAAAAAGCCACAAAACAGAACCAGTGACTGCAACTTGAATGAATTGCCGCTTCCAGGGTGAAAAAATGTTGCTAGGATGTCACCAACTAAGAACAGGAAGCAACATCAGAAACAGGAAAATATATCCCCCTGCCTCCTCCAGATTTGGATTCTTTGTCTAGTGCTTCCTATGAGAAGGAACTAACAGAATGTAGCTGGCAATGCCAAAATGTTGTTTACAGAGTCCCAGCTCTGGCATCGTAAAGCCAGTGTAGGTTGGTGGCTTGAAATTGAGAGACAATAGATAGCTTAATAATTGGCTCATTCACCTAGACTATAAATATCTATAGAGCAAGCACAACAACTCATACTTTAAAAAATATGTATTATATGTAGTAAATGGAATACTAATGGAGATAGTAGGTGTTTAATTCTTTAAAAATTAACGTCGAATACTCACTTTTTTACACTGTCTTTATACAACATTTCTTCTGAGAGGTGCTAAAGAATTATCAGTGTTGTTTTTTTATTTGCTAATATTAAAATGTATTACTTATTCATCTAATTCTAAAACCTTAGCAATATTAAATGCTAAACTGTGGACTGAGGTACTGCAAACTAAATGATAGTCTCTGGAAAGGACAGTTTAAAAAAAATTCTATTGCCACATAGAGCCATATAAAGCACCAAGAGTCTCATATAAACAGAATTAGGGTTTGTTTTGTCATATTCTGGTTTTTGCTGAAATGCCCAATCATATCATCTCTCCTACTTAACATTTGTTCCCCACAAAGAGGTAGTACTAATTTACATTTCCCCCAACAGTGTACAAGGGTTCCCTTTCCTCCACATCTTTGCCAGCATTTGCTATTGCCCGTCTTTTGGATAAAAGCCGTTTTAACTGGGGTGCAAAACTAGAATTTAAACCTACACTACCATTGCCAAAAAAAAGGGCTTAAATCTGACGTCATGGTAAAGATATCCCTGCCTTTTCCAACCCACATTTATTTCTTCATTGTATACGTCATGTTATCATCATTACTTTGTAATAAAATTAACATTTTATAGTATGTTATCCTTAACCTGCTTTGTTATATATAGTTTTCTATTCTGACAATCTCATGCTTGCTCAAATTGTCTATTCAACTCTAGTGACAGGGTGAGTAAAAAAAACCAATAACTGGCCGAGGGCGGTGGCTCATACCTGTAATCCCAGCACTTTGGGAGGCCAAGGTGGGAAGATCACGAGGTCAGGAGATTGAGACCATCCTGGCTAACATGGTGAAACCCTGTCTCTACTAAAAATACAAAAAATTAGCCGGGCGTGGTAGCAGGCGCCTGTAGTCCCAGCTACTCTGGAGGCTGGGGCAGGAGAATGGAGTGAACCTGGGAGGCGGAGCTTGCAGTGAGCCAAGATTGCGCCACTGCACTCCAGCAACTTAAGAGTTTTAATTATTACTCCTCTCCTAGCAACTAACATATTGCTAGGTATCAAATAGCTAGTTGATATGTGTATACATTAATTAACTTTGCTCTTTTAAAAGTCCTTTACTTTTATTCATAAATATATAACTTTGATATTTTTGGAAATATAATAAATTCACCTTTCCCTTGTATTAGAATATTATCTTAATGGTGGCGCTCCATGGTTTCTTCAGCTGTGGAAGAGTGAAGGACCAATTTCATCTAAAGCAGTAAGCATGGTTTATGTGATATGATACTTGTAGTGATATTGTATTTTAAAGGTAGGCATCAATATGAAATTCGATGTAAGAGCCACTGTCTGCATGCCAAAGAGGGCTGGGACCATGTCTATGATATCAGTGCCTAGTGTTGTGCCTCACGCAATAGTCACTCAATATTTTTGTTTGTCCTTTGTCAAATGAATGAATAAATAAATACTATCCCAGGAGACTGAGATAGTGGTGGTTGTAGCTTTTTAAAAATTTTTTTAAAAGATGTTTGCATGTATGTATAGAAAAATACACACATACATATCAGGGCCCTTGGTTGCAAAGAACAGAAGCCATTCTGGCTAGTTTAAACAGAAAATAAATGTATTAAATTATATGGACTAGCTCACAGAGTGATGGTCAGAGGATCTGGTGTGGAGGCTGGACCACCAGAAATGTATCCAGTGACACAACTGGGCAGCTCCAGTAATGAATGCTGCTGCCACTAGTAGGTAGGCGCAAGACTGCAGCTTTCCTAGCAGATGTGGGCAAGTGGGTACCTTTAGAACTTCTGCCACTACTCCCTACAAAACCAGTTCCAGTGAGTACCACCTTCACATCACTATCTTCCAAATTAAAATGTGGCATGAGTACATCTGAGTGAAAGAGCCTGTACCCCAGCTGCAAGAGGGACTGGAACGGCGAGTGTCTGGCTTCTACCTTAGTGAAGTGGGATTCAAAATGGGAACTTTTCTATATGCGAAAAAGCCTCCCAAATTTTCTGGGTTATATACATTATGATGGTTTTTTGTTAGTCTTTATAGAATTTTAGAAAATAAAGAAAAATTAAAGGAGAAAAAAATAATCACCCATATTTTTTGGGTGGTAATGATTTTCAAAAAATGTTTATTAATTCTCAAAACTAACAAGTGTCTTGATATTAGAACCTGAAACAAATACAGTTCCATCCAACAAATACTGTTGGATGAAGTGGAATTTACTTCATCCAAGGGGTTAAACTCTGATTCTTAGAGATTTACAAAATAAAGCCAAACCAAATCAAATACAAAAACAAACTTGACATTCCTTCAGAGTAAATACAGTGGTGATAATGATGATGATGATGATACTAATTGTTATTATTGTATATTTTTTGGTTAAGGATTTGGTAGAAATTATAACTTCTTACTCTCAACACATTTTGTTAACAGAGAATAGTGTCTTAATTGTTAGACAGGTTTGGCTGCAGTTAGAGATTTGCATCTAAATTTAGTGAGTTTTACATACCAGGAGCTGCCACCTAAAGATTATAAAGAAATGTGGCTAAGTACCAATGATAGGTATATATCAGCACACCAGGGCCTTGGAAGGAGTAACTCATGCATGGTTGGCTATGTTTTGACCTCTAAGTTAAGCTAAGAAATCTAAGGGGTAAAGGAAAATAAACAAATGCTTCATTCAATCAAATTGTACCAAAAGTCAAAATAGTTCAATAGTTCAACACACGCACAAACTTCTCTTTACAGAATAAGTTGTTAAGGATTCATTATTCCAGAGATTAGGCCCATCATTCTGGATATTTGAGAAAAGAAGTGAACTCACAGAAAATTAGTCATTACTTATATTTTATGAATGATAATGAAAAATGTTTAAATTATCTGATTCTTAGTATGTTAAATATAACCAGAATTTCTATCCTTATTAGAAAATCTTTGCTTAAAAATTTCATTTTTATTCTTTAAAAATATTGATCATAAACATCCAAAATATTTATCTGAACAACATCTAGGCGTTTCATAATTTAATCTGTCATATTGTCTTGGTTCCTAAATAATTTAGAAATTTGTAAAGCATTTTGGACATTTGGATGGCATGTCTTATATTAGTGCATTTTTTAAAAGAATGTGGATATTGGTGGGCGGTGGCTCATGCCTGTAATCCTAGCACTTTGGGAGGCCGAGGCAGACGGATCACCTGAGGTCTGTAGTTCAAGACGAGCCTGGCCAACATGGTGAAATCCCATCACTACTAAAAAGAATACAAAAATTAGCTGGGTGTGGTGGTGGGTGCCTGTAATCCCAGCTACTTGGGAGGCTGAGGCAGGAGAATCACTTGAACCCGGGAGGCGGAGGTTGCAGTGAGCCGAGATTGTGCCATTGCACTCCAGCCTGGGCAACAGGAGCAAAACACCATCTCAAAAAAAAAAAAATGTGGATGTTGTTATGGCTTAGCTGACCAGAAAAATTAGTTCAATTCCAAAAATGAAGAATCTAAGACTTTTCCTAAAAAGTTATAGCTCCTAAATTAGAACTCAGTCTTTCATCTTTTGAGCCTGCTGGCCAGTGCCTACTGACTATTACACTTTCTAGTATATGCTCCACCTTGCTGCCAGAATTATCTTTCTAACACCAAATTCTCATGCTTTGACATCAAAATATCAGTGGATTCCCCTTGCCCATAGGATAAAACTTTAACACCTTAAAAGGCTTTTAACACGTATCAATGTCAATTTTACAGCCCCAATTCTTGACACTGAAAGATATACATAAAACATGCCAGTCCAACTGTATTAATCTGTTCTCATGCTGCTAATAAAGACATACCAGAGACTGTGTAATGCATAAAGGAAAGAGGTTTAACGGACTCACAGTTCCACATGTCTGGGGAGGGCCTCACAATCACAGTGGAAGGCAAGAGAGGAGCAGAGTCACGTCTTGCATAGCAGCAGACAAGAGAGCTTGTGCAGCGGAACTCATTTATAAAACCATTAGATCTCATGAGACTTATTCAGTAGACATTCACTTATTCAATAGACTTATTCACTTCTTCATCATGAGAAAAAATCGCCCCCAATGATTCAATTATCTCCACCTGGCCCCACCTTTGACACGTGGGGATTATTACAGTTCCAGGTGAGATTTGGGTGGGGACAAAGCCAAACCATATCACCAACCAACAATTTTCTGGTCTCTGGAGGTACTGTGTTTTTTGGTAGTAATATTCCTTTGCATATGGTATTGCCTCTGTCATGCTAATAATGACAATGATATTACTAATAATGATAGTGACAACCATTAATCAAGGATTTGCTTTGTAGTACAAAGTACTAAGCACTTCACACAGATTATTGTCTTTTGATTTACTGTTTTCTATGAACATTCCTGCTTTGCAGATGTAAAAACAGATGCTTATGGGGAATAAGTTGAATAAATGGTTAAGGGTGTTTCCTGCATAAAAAACTAAAACAGTCAATTTGGAGAGTATACTTATAACCAGAATGTAAGGAATATTATTTTAATGCATTATTAACATATATATTCTTTACTCTTGAGAGAATTACTTGCCTTCTGTGAGCTTTATTGTCTGTCATTTTCCATCTTAGAAATAAAATGAAAGAATCTTGTAGATCCGTTGACTTGGACTCTCTGCTACCCACTTACTAAGTAAAACTGGCAGACTACTGAGGCAGAGAGTTGACAGCAGATTTCAAATATCAAGTATAATGTAGATACATGCAAAATAACACATCTGTTTATTTACCTTTACAAATCGAACCACTGCATTTTCATGTGAGTAAGGATAGAGAGAGGACTGGAGTATTGCATTAGGAGATGTTTCACCACATGGAAGGAGTGAGCAAAACTATTTCTCCTAACCTCTCTGTTCTTGTAATTCAGATAGTGTTCCTTATCCAACATTTGTTAGTGGGAATCTAGCCATAAGTAAAAGAGGCTGCAGAGAAGAGAAGAAATATGCTTTTATCAATCATATGGAATTGAGAGGAATTTTCTCCATGACCTCTTGAGAAATTCTATGAGAATGTATTATAAATTTCTTTTTTAGATGGTAACCCATATGGCAATCTGAAGCCTTGTTGTGACCATATTCAATGTGAGAAAATACCTTCTGTGAAAGTTACTGCTGTTAGTTCCATGAGTTACAGACACTGTGGTAGAATTATATAAGAAAAATGATAATAAAATTACTGTTGAATAAATGAATGGTAGCTAAATTTGACTGAGAATTTACTATGTGTCAGGCTCTGTTATAAGCACTTAGTAAGCATTGGTTTATTTAATCCTCATTATACCCTTACTGAAATAAATACTGTTATTAACCTCATCTTACTGTTAAGGACAAGGGCACAGATAAGTTAGGCAACTTGCTGAATATCACATACTAGTTAGTGGCAGAGCCAGAATTTTAACTAAGGCAGTGTGGCTCCGAGTTTTCATCTTCAGTATTGAAGAAGACTAAGTGGCCTAAATTGAGCAAAGTGACCCCTCTAACTACACAGAAAAACTATTTGTCATTTTTTTTCCCCTGAAAGACCAGAAATCAAGCAACTGTTAGCACAGAACAATCTTATTGTCTTCCTATAAATGTGTTTAAGCATACAACACTGGTTGTTTTGTTGAAATTTCCTGCTTACTTATTTTTCAGTGAATGGGATCCTCTTAGTAGGGCCTGGTTCTGCAATGTCAAATTGTGTGAGCTGAAATTCCTCAAAGAGAGCAGAAATCACATCATCATTATCAAATACAGTGATACCAGTTTTAGTCACTGGAAGTAGAATAGTAAGCTAAAAAAAATCTTTTTTTAAATTTCTTCTCAACAACAATGAAAAAATCCCTGTATTCCAAATAGAATTTGACAGGTAATAGACTATAGTGGAAAAGAGTGAAAGAACAATAAGAATGATTATAACCCTTAAACATAGAATCTAAAATCTGCTAGTTTCTCTACCTTAACCTAATAAAAGACATTGGGGCTTGTTTTTTATAATGAAGTAATTATTAAGTATTCATGAAGCAAACAAGTATAATTTTTATGTGGACTGCAATTCAACTTGTTTAAATGTTCCTACATGAAATGCTTATCTTCATCAAAATGATAATGTTACCCCAAATGGCAAAATGCTAATAGAGAATAAATGTAGAAAGCAAGTAATTTCTTTCAATATGAGCCATGAAAAATGCCACATGTTCCTTGGATAAAATGAAAAAGTGATAGCTCAGTATTTTCTTTAATGTAACAGCTTTTTCTTTAATATAACTAAATATAATGAGGTTCAGACACTGTTCACTAGTACTATTGTATAAAACTTTAATAATCTCCATCAAGAAATGTGTTCATGTTTGAATTATTTTCCGTCAGATTCATGCAGTTCTTTCTATACAGCTATATATATCTTTAACCAATGTTGGCTATAAGATAAGAGTCTATTTGTTTTATAAAGCTGCCCATCTATCACGTTATAATAATCAACATTTACTTATTAATTATCTAACATAGACCAGACATGGAATTCGGTATTTGGGATACAGGGATAAACATGAAATATGGCTTATGCCTTAATGTGGCATTTTATCTGTTCTTCTGTGATTCTGTAGACAGGAGTATAATAAAGAGGTATAATCTTCATTATTCTTCTGTCTGAATACCCAGATAAAAAACATAATCATAGTTTTCAAACTGACATTCACAAAGCCTATTTCTTCACAATAGCCAGAATCAATATGTGGATTTTTCACTTGATATTTTGTCTAAAGAAGAATTCTGGCTTGGGTGCGCTGGCTCACATCTGTAATTCCAGGACTTTGGGAGGCTGAGGCAGGCGGATCACGAGGCCAGGAGTTTGAGACCAGCCTGGACAACATGGTGAAACCTTGTCTCTACTAAAAATACAAAAAAAATTAGCCAGGTGCAGTGGGGAGTGCCTGTAACCCTAGCTGCTCAGGAGGCTGAGATAGGAGAACTGCTTGAACCCAGGAAGCAGAGATTGCAGTGAGCTGAGATCGCGCCACTGCACTCCAGCCTGGGTGACAGAAGAAGACTCCGTCTCGGGGGAAAAAAAAAAGGAATTCTGGAAAAAATAGATCAAACATAAAGAAATATAGATTATGCAATGATGTCATATTTTCAATCAAGGTTTAACATAATAAGTATAGCGTGCAGGATGGTAAAGATGTAGCAGTAACTGAGCACCTAGAGCCTTCTTCTATGGCTCTTCTGCTTTCATCTGTCCTTTGAAACTGTAGCAAGAAGAAAATGGGATTTCTGGTCAGAGAGAACTGGGTGTGAGTTCTAACTTCTTCACTTTCTAGATGTGAAACCATGGTTAAGTCACCTTACCTCTTTGAGACCTAGCTTTCTACTATGTAAAAATCAGCTTAATTATACACCCATAATAGGGTTATACAATGTGAATAAGATAATTTATTTTGAAACACTTCACAAAAGATGTGACGTTATATTAGACAATCCATATTTTTAGTTGAATCTTAAGGTAAAGCACATGATGGAAATAGATTTCACTTATTTTACTGGATACATGTGTTAGTTATCTATTGCTGTGTAACAAAAACTGCCTTAAAACTTTGGAATTCCGGAGTGGCTTAGCTGTTTGGATATGGCTCAGGGTCTCTCAAAAATATATAGTTAAGATATTGGCCATGAACACATATCGTTGACCAACACATGCCATCATATGGAAATTTCTGAGATCTCTCAGGAGCACTTGCTGATCATTTAGGGATCCCTTACAGGAAAGTTTCTGAGACTATTGAAACACTTTCTTTAAATTTTGCTGCTGTAGGATAACCATATTCCCACAAGATGCAAATCCTTCTTCCTCGGCTGGTTTCTCACACGTATGTTCTCATCGTATTCCCAAGTTTGGCCCCAGTGCTCAATAAATCTGCCTCAGTAGTTTCTTATAGGTCTCAAGAACCCTGACTTATGATACAGAGAAACTTTATTTTCTGGCACAGAGCAGGCTAAATGTCTTCTAAATGCAGAATATGTTCATAAGCAACAGCAACCGAAAGGCCACACAAGGCTTCTTTACTGACCTTAATGTTGTATAGAAATGCAGAAGATGTACTCCACTTTTCAAGCCTCAAAAAAAAAAGAGATTAATATAGGATTACTGAGTGTCTTCTCCAAGGAAGGCCATATGAATGACATACAATTAATCAGACGCAAGCCCTGGGCATTATGACATCCAGGCTAGTTGAGGAGACAGATTACTTCAATGTAATATGATATGTCTTTGATAGAGTGAGGAACAAATTACTGCAGAGGCACAAATTAGGAGCATGCAGCCCTCCTGAAAGACCCTCTGGAAGAGACAGTATTTGAGATAAGTATTGAGATCTAGATTATGTAGATGTTATCTAGATATGTAGATTGAAGGATGTAGTCAGGTAAAGGAAACAATATGAGGCCTAATGAAAGAGAATGGGATGTCCAGGGATTTATAAACAGTTCAGAGTCACCAGAAGTTTAAGGGATGATTCCCTGGGTAACAGAATGAAGCAGGGGTTCACCTCTGAGGCAGAGGTTTATTGAGTGGAGCTCTGGGAAAATCACCTGTGAGAGAGCGAGGATTCAGGATTGAATGAGGGAAAAGTGAGACACAGTTGCAGCAGAGGCCTTGGCCAAGCTTGTGGGACTCTCTGGAGCTGGAATGGTCCTGCAGAGTCAGCATCCAAAATTGATGCAAATGGTCCAGGCCTTTGTATTCTTGCCTTGACAAGTAAGTGAATTCAGGCTGTCCTCAGCCAGGGAGGGTAAACCCTGGTTGAGACCGCATGCTATAACTGAGGGATTCCCAGAAAGGAATTCATCTGAGATCTACCAGAAGCCAGCACTCCAAGCAGCTGGGAGAATGAATGCTCAGGCTTAAAGGGTGTGGGGCACAGGGTTTGCAGCTACCAAAGCATCTATTACACCAAGATATAGAGTAAAGGCAGAAAGTGGCAAAAGAGGAGGATGAAGAGAAAGGCGGGATCAAAGTCCTGGCTAATCTTGGATGACATTCTAGGTATTTTTGACTTAATTGTGTAAGCCAGTGGTTCACAAACATTTCCATCTCAAAATCTCTTTACAAACTTAAAAAGTATTAAGAACCCTAAAGAGCTTTTGTTTATATGAGTCACAGCTATTTATTTCATCATATTATAATTTAAACCTGAGAAATATGCATTTTAAAAAACATTTATTAACTTATTTTATAAAAATAATAAGCTCATTATATGCAAACTTAGATAAAATACTTTTAGGAAAAATAACTATATGTCTTACGAAACAAGGAAAGTTTAGGAAGGAGTGTCATTATTTTACACTGTTGCAAGTGTCTCTAAGATATCTGCTTACTAGAAGACACCTGGATTTTCATATCTGCTTTGACTATGATATCTCACTTCACGAAGTTTTGAATAAACTCCACTGAGAACCACTGCTATAGGCAATAGTGAGTCACTGAAGGATTTTAGTAAGCATGCACCAAAATCTGAAATGCTACTATGATTGTAGTATAGAGAACATGTCTGGAGGCACAAAGTCTATTTCAGAGGAGAGATTATGGAGGCTTGAACTCAGAGCACAGTATGGAGATGTGTGGATATCTTTGATGTATATTTTTGAGAGGAAATGAACAGAATTTGGTAACTGGATATGAGTTGTGAAAATCCAGAACGACTCATGTTTTCCCACTTGAATACTTGAATGAATAAAGATTTTCCATTATCTGAAAATGAGAACATCAAGACTAAAGGTTCATTTGAATTCAGCTGATACTTTGGGATTGGATTCAACTATTGTCTTGGATAGAGCTCCTGGAAGCAAAGCCTAAGACAGACATTCTGGTTATGTGATTTATTAGGAGAGTAGTCTCAAGAGAAGGAGGGTAAGGGAAAAAGAAATGGAAGGGGAGAAAAGCTAAACACCTAGTGTCAGGTGGTGACTTGCTTCAGTCTGACCCCCTAGGAGCTCTGGAGCACAAGTTGTACCACAGAGCTGGTCATACTTTGAGTTGGAGGGGCTAGACTTTTGCACTCCCATGTCAGCCAAAGATTGGCCAAAGTCTGGGGAATGTAGCCCCCTGGGCCAAGCACATTCCCTTTAGTTGAGGGCAGTAATGCAGAAAAGACGATGACTCTGAGTTGCTATCAGCTGGAAGGGAGAAAATAATATCTTCTTTACTTACCCACCATTAGGTTCATGGCTGAGACTCCTACAACAAAATACAGATTAACAAGATAAAAGTGTGACAAATTTATTTAATATAAGCTTAATATAAGTTTTCCTTGACATGACAGCTTTCAGAAATAAAGACCCAGGAAAAACTGTATATTTTTATGCTTAGGTTTGATGAAGAATAGATAGTCCTATAAAGGTATAATTAAACAAAAAGGAGGTATGACCTAGTGTCAGTAAACTGGGGAGAGCTTAGAAAAGACTGTTTCTCCAGATTCTTCTTGGTCTGTTTGTGTAGTTCCTTCCCTCTGTGTATAGAGCAGGACACTTGTCACATGAGGGTCTTTAAGAGAGAAGGTCAGAGGTAACTTTCTGCTTCCGCAGTTTTCTCAATTTCCTTCAGCATAAAATATTCAGTATGCTAATGTGCCCTATCTTCAACAGGATTCTCTACACCTCATCAGAGCCAGCTGGGTAGCTGTCAAATGCATACACTAGCTGATAAAGGATAATAGAATACAATAGCATCCCTGACAACTGTGGAATCTTAATCTGGAACCATTCCTTAAACCAGAAAAATGAAACAGCATCATCAGTGTCTCAAACTGTCAAATGACTGAGAGGAAAAACCTCGGCCCAGGAAAGATCATGGAAGGCTGGTCACAAACCAAGGCAGATGTTGACTTTCGTAAGACCAGCGAATAGAGACAGGAGTTTCTTTTATACTTAGAGAAACCAGAGTTTCACAGTAATGTAACAACACAAGTGGTAAGAGTTGTCTATCAGAAATACAAAGCCAGACCCATTGCTCTCTGAAGGAGCCACACATTTCTTAGAAGATACAGCCTTGGCTACTCTTCCACTTAGTATCCACAGCAACCAGATATGCTATCTCACACTTGTAACCCAGATGTCATAGGTCTCAGGCTGGGTACTCAGTCTTTGCCTTGCACCTTAAGACTGAACTTTGATGCATTGCTGAAATAAATTTAACTCCACAATGAGAAATAAAATGTTTAATCAAATTTAATGGGGAATTATTGAAGAGAGGTGCATGTACATCACAGAGGAGAAGCCTCTCCAGCACCTACTGGCCATCTCCGTGCTCCCCCCATTATCCATTAATGTTCTTCTCCTAGTCTCAGCTCCCCACTTCTCTCCTTTCTCCTGGAAATTCCCATCTATGCAGCCTCTGGCCATTCTGGATCCACTCTGCCTCCTGCCTCTCAGCCACACAGTATGCCCATTCTTCTGTGGTGTCATTTATCTCCCTCTGGTTTTCTCCAGTGTGAATCCTCACACATATCACTTAACTTAGTAAGCAATAAATCTTCCCTAGTCTCCATCCGCCTTGAAAAAAAGAAGAAAATGGTAAGTAGCTAACTGTTGTTTCCCTTCGTATCTGAAATATCATCCAGGCACCCAGCACTTTAATCTCTCAAAGTCATCCCTGAGGGTTGTAAACAGCTTCTTCCAAACTCTGTTAATGTTGATATTCTGACCTCCTATAAATACAAATGTTCTTAATGACATCTAGAGTGGTCAGTCCTTTCTACAAGATTTTCAATTTACTTGGCTTAGATCTATCAGAGGAATCACTACCTATGGTAGCTATAATCTTACAAAATGTGTGTTTTAAATGATGAAACTTGAAAATTAAAATTATTCCTTGATCTGCTGGCTTTAGAATGCACATTGTGTTAGCAGGCATGAAAACAACATTCATATCCTTGTATATCTTCATCAGAGATCTTGGGTGACTAGGCAAAATGTCAATGAGAAGTAATATACTGAAAGGAACCTTTTTTCTGAATAGTAGGTCTCAAGAATGGGCTTAAAATATTCCGTAAACCATGCTGTAGACTGATAAGCTGTTGTCAAGGCTTTGTTGTTACTTTTATAGAGCACAGGAAGAATAAATTTAGCATAATTCTTAACGACTCTTGGATTTTTAGAATGGTAATTGAGCATTAGCTTCAACTTAAAGTCACCAGCTGCATTAGCCCCTAACAAGAGAGTCAGCCTGTCCTCTGAAGGTTTGAAGCCAGGCATTAACTTCTCTTCTCTTGCTAGGAAAGTCCTATATGTCATCTTTTTTTCAATAGAAGCCTGTTTTGCTGACATCGGAAATCTGTTGTTTAGTGTATCCACCTTCATCTTAGTCAAATTGTCTGGATAACTTGCTGCAGCTTCTGTGTTAGCACTTGCTGGTTTTATGTTACAGAGATGGCATTTTCCTTAAGCCTCAAGAACCAACCTCTGCTTGCTTCCAATTTTTCTTCTGAAGCCTACTCACCTCTCTCAGCCCTCATAGAACTGAATAGAGTGAGGGACTTGCTCTAGATTAGGTTTCAACTTAAGGGAATGTCATGGCTGGTTGATATTCTATCTGGACCACCAAAACTGTCTCCAATATCAGCAATCAGGCTATTTTTGCTTTCTTATCATTTCTGTGTTCACTGGACCCTTCAAGGGCTTTTACTTTGTATTCACAACTTAGCTAACTGGTTTGGTGCAAGAGGCCTAGCTTTTAGATTATGTTGGTTTTCAACATGCCTTCCTTGCTAAGCATAAACAATTCTAGCTTTTGATTTAAAGTGAGAGAAGTTTAACTATTTCTTTCATATGAACACTTAGAAGTGTTTTAGGGTTATTAGTTGCCCTAATTTCAATGCTTTTGTGTCTTAAGGAACAAGGAGGCCCAAGGAGAGGAAGAGAGACAGGGAAACAGCTGGTCAGTGGAGCAGTCAGAACACTTACAGCGTTTATTGATTAAGTTTGCTTAATCTGTGCCCAATCTGATGTGGGCACAGTTCATGGTGCCCCCAAACAACTACAATAGTAATATCAAAAATAATTTATCATAGACCACCATAATAGATACAATAATAATAAAAATTTGAGATATTATAAGAATTACCATAATGCGACACAGAGACAAAAAGTGAGCCCATGCTATTGGAAAAATGGCACCGATAGATTTGCTCAATTCATGGTTGCTACAAACCTTCAATTTGTAAAAAAACAACATCTACAAAACAGAATACAGTTTTGTGGGGTGGGGGGAAGGGGGAGGGATAGCATTAGGAGATATACCTAATGCTAAATGACGAGTTAATGGGTGCAGCACACCAACATGGCACATGTATACATATGTAACAAACCTGCATGTTGTGCACATGTACCCTAAAACTTAAAGTATAATTTAAAAAAAAGTGAAGTACAGTAAAATGAGGTATACCTTTACACACAAAATTTTTCATAAAAATTTAAAATTGTATCCATTGACTTCCTTTCAGGGGGTTAATGCACCACAGTTTCAGAACCATTTAATTAGGAGCTTTACTTGAAGATTGAGCAGACAACATATCTACCCAATCTTTAAACTGTAAAGGAATCCAGCGGCCTACCAAAATAACACTGTCTACTACATAGACTCAACTATCCAGGGAAATATTCAAAATCAGGCTATAAGTTAACCAGCATTCCAAAAAGAAGAATGGCCAGTGAGGAATACTAGAGTTCATTCTACCAGAATTATTCTTACAACTTTAGTCTTTTTTCTTTTTTAACCAGGTGAGCACATAAGTGGGAGTAATTGTGTATCCTATTTTGATTTATGCCTCCTAGAATTGACACTCTATTTTTTCTTTCCAGAATAGTGATAACTAGCTGAGTGCATAGAAAGACCCAATCCTCTTAAACCAGATTGATTTTCATGGCCTTAATTCACTTCTCCTTCTCTGCTTTGATGTCCTACTGACTGTTGAGCCAGAATGCTAAATCACAGGTATGCACATACACACATGAGGGACTTCTAGACGGGAGGCTTTAATGACCGCCGTGTGCCCAGATAATTTGGACCCATGATTAAAATCAGACATTTTAGAAGTTATTTTCAACCTGAGGCCATGTGCTTACCTTTCACCCCTCCTCATCAATGCAGAGCCACAGTTTGCAAAGGATCCTATTTCTTTGATTTTATTTTGTGGTTTCAAAGGTAGGAAAGAATTCCACCTAGTTTGAAATTACAGCTAACTACAGGTAAAGAATGTTACTATGTGTGCCTTGGTCCACTAGAGCCAAGGATAATATAAGGAACTAGCCCAAGACATTAAAATGTCTGCACCAATTGTGGTCATTGTGTCGGGGTTCAGGACTCACTAGGAGCAATCTTTGTTGATGGATCTTTGTGTGTGGGCTTGTGTCCCAAGTGAGGGTCATCAAGCCAGTGAATGAGTTGGCACTGCCAGAAGGTTTGCAGGCAGGCTCCGAATCTGAGATCATATTCTGAAACTGAGTTTTAAACTTACTAAAGCAGCTGCCTCCATTTATTGTCAGTTCATGAAACTTCAGAGAGGAGAAAGGCTTGGGTGGTGAGGTGGGTAGGGAACAGAAGTAAAACATTACCCTATGTCTGTGAATCCATGAATCTGAAGATCCCGATGTGATGTCCCCAGTTCTGAGAAGTCTGTGGTTTGTAAAAAGCAGTTTGTGATCCATCAGTTGTTCAGGAAATCAACTGAAGTAGCCGCAACCAACTTTTGTAAAAAATCTGAAAATAAATAGATTAGGAAAAAAATCAAAGTATATCACAAGTAGTCAGAGTAGAAATGTTCTATAGAACACTTATTTCAACTATGTTTATATTCATCATTGTATGTGTTTGATTGTAACACAAAATTTATTTTTTATTATGGGCTGATGGTCAAAAAAGTTTGAAAGCCCAAGTTTAGGTGGCCCTGCAGCCCAGTAAGAAGAGTAATGCCTCTTCTCTGCATCTTCTGGTCCTTTCTGGTGTAAATAGCAGATTAAATTCACTCATTCTGCAGTGATGTTGGTTCTTTTAAAGGAAGTTATTCCTGAATTAAATAAATTCAAATGAACATCTATACCTCTTTTTCTCCTTATTTCCCTGAAACTACTGTTGCTTAAAACCCCGTCTTCACACCAGAAGCCCAATCTGCCTGCTCCAAGAATTCTCTTCCTCCCTCCCTCTTTCCTTCCCACCTTCCTTCCTTGCTCCCTTTCACTGTTGGAAGACTGGAATGAGTATTTTCAGAGTCAGGAAGGTTTCATAGCCAAGGCAAACTGTGGTTGGAAGCTGAAATTGTAGCAAATAAGCAATTAAGGTGGATACAATGTCCCCATACACCTTCTACAAATATTCCCATACTGGGGCAGGCCCTCATCACTTCACACCTTGGTTATTGCCATGGCTCCCAGCTTGCTCCCTGACTCCAGTCCTTCCTCATGCTACTCCATCCTGCCCACATATGCCAAATTAATACTTCCAATATATTGTTTTCATTATGTAATTTTTCTGCTCAAAATAACCTAAGGCCACTATCCCCTACGGGTCAAATCTGAACTCCACACCATGCCATTCTGGACTCTCAATAATCTTGCTTCGACCTGTCAGACCACACTTATCTCTGGGTGCTTCTCAACTTGAAGCCAACTCATGCCTCCTCAACCTCCTGATATGCTGCTCAGTACTCTTCATCTATTCTTCATATCTCAAATTACACAGATTCCTCCTGAAGCTGAACACATGTAAAATTACCTGCATCATTTATTTGAAGTTTTCCATAGATCCTCATCATTGTTATTTTACTGTTTCATATTAATGTATCTGGTCTCCTGAAGTTACTCAAAGGCAAGTTAATCAAGGGCAATGTCTCCTGTGTGCCTCTTGATATGGTTTGGATCTATGTCCCCACCCAAACCACACCTTGAATTGTAATAATCCCCACATGTCATGGGAAGTACCCAGTGAGAAGTAATTGAATCAAGGGGTGTGTGTGGGGGGTTTCCCATGCTGTTCTCCTGATAGTGAATAAGTCTAATTAGATCTGATGGTTTTATAAAGAGGAGTTCCCCTGAGCAAGCTCTCTGTACTGCCACCATGTAAGACATGCCTTTGCTCTTCCTTAGCCTTCCACCATGATTGTGACACCTCCCCAGCCATGTGGAACTGTGAGTCCACTAAACCTCTTTTCTTTATAAATTACCCAGTCTCGGGTGTGTCTTTATTAACAGCATGAGAATGGACTAATACACCCCTCCTGCCTCTCAGGGTGCTATCTAATATTTACCTGTGGAAACAATAGCTAATATTTGCTGAGCATTACCAAAAGCTGTGTTAAAAGTGCATTATTTAATTTCGTTTTTAAACATGTATTATTTTATACTTTCTGTACAGATGATGGAATGGAGGAAAGAGAAGTAAAGGAGAGCCATCAAATCAGACAAAAGCTATCTGTCTCTTTGGAGAGACAACCTCTGGGCTCATCCACTGCGTTACATTCTTAGAGCTTGTAGAAGAGTGGTTATTAAATATTTTCAAGGCTACAGACTCCTTCAAGAATTGATAAAAGCTATAGAACTTCTTTCCACAAAAATACATGTATTGCACACTGAATGTCAGCATACAGTCCTTGAGGGGAGGACCTCTGAGGCCTATCTCTTAGTCTGCAGTGTCCATGAGCCCATTTCAGGAATTCCTGCAACACACATGATGTGATTTTAAAATACTCACATGAAAGTTTTCTCCAGTGTCCTCCAGAAGCAAATTCCATTAAACAAGCCAATGTGTATAATATTACCCTAGAAATTCGAGAGTTGGTGTAATGCAAATGGGAGATACGAGTGTGTGTGTGTGTATGTGTGCGCTTGTGTATACCTTCACATCTTATCTATAAATACATGCTAAGAAGTCATCTTTAGTTTCAGCCTTATTCCTATAATAAAAACGTCAAGTCTTATGAGGTGGATAGATTCATAGGATTATTATAACCCCCATTCAATCAACAAAGAAGCTAAAGTCAGAAAAGGTATTTGATCTACCTATGATTACACAGCTGACTCAGTTTTCTGCCTCTTCACTAGACCTCATTGAAAATCAATGTTCTCTGTAGAGGAACCAGTACTACTAAAGGCAGGTTATTGAACGACGGCTAAGTTGAAAACAAAGAAATTGGAAATTCATGTTAAAAACCATTAACAATAAGTAGTAATAATAGTACCTTAACCATGATTCCAGATGCCTGGCCTTCATGCTTTCACCTGCAGGTGATGTTGGTCAATATATGCAACCCATACGGGATAACAAAAGTGCTTTTCGAGAAGGTGTAATGACTGTTATGATACCTATACATGCTAAGTAAGTCCATAAATGTCAATGTGTCTCTTAATGTAAACTAGGCTTTCAAGTCAAAAATCACCTGGTTTATTCCACGTTTGCATTCTGGTGTAATATGCATATTTAAAAATCAGAAAAAAGATGAATATTCGCAGCAGTTTATTTACAGCTCATTTCTGGACTTTCAAAGTCTCTGGTTCCAGAAAGCCTTACATTTTCTGCCCCATGAATTCTTAATGAGTTCCAGTTGAAAGTGCTACAATTCCCCATTCAAGCTATTAAAGGAAAAAAAAGAGAGAGAAATGCAAAAAAAAAAAAAAAAAAAAAAGAAAGAAAGAAAGAAAGAAAAAAAAGAAAAGAAAAAGAAACCTAAAAAGTGTGTTTTCCCCAACTACTAGGAATTCTGGCTGACATAACTTACCCCCTTTTCCCCCCTCCTGGCAAATGTTGGCAAATATGTTTGCAGTTGGACAGGCCTGCTATGTTTTTAAATCCTTTTAATCCTCTTTATAGTAACAGAAACATTTGAGGCTGATCTTTGAAGACTCTGTAGAGTGCAGAACACCTGCAGCCTAGTGCTTTGTGTTAACAAACACCCAGTGTGAGCTTAACACAAATGGGCAGGCGCAGAGCTGGCCCCAGAATCTTCCTGGAGTAATGAGGGTCTCTCTTCCCCTCTGACCTTGCCTTCCCCAACTTAAACTTGCTCTGGGAAATGGCACTCTTGCCCTCTGACCCTCCCCAAATGGCTCAATGAATCATATAAGGACTCATAAAAATGATTTGCCAGTATGTCAGGAAGTAGAAAAAAACTGAGTTGATTCCAGATTGAGAATCATTCAAATCACTAACAAACGCTCAGTCACTCAAATCACTAACTCACATCACTCAAATCACTAACAAACCATCTTTCCCTCTCTATTCAGTGGCTAGAAAAGTTGATTACCAAAGATTAAAGCCAATGTTGATGATAGTCTCCCAACCAAGTAGAAAAAACAGGACTTTATCCTCTCTCCTCTTTAATTTTTTCCTTAACTAATGAGATGAAACTAACATTGTTCACAACCTCTTTGATATCAATCGAGATCTGTTCATATATTAGTAGATGTTTATCTCTCTTAGAGTAGAAATCATATTTGTTCTTTACCATTTATATTACTGTTCCCTTATATTAGTTGCTCCACTAGTAATCTCTAAGTGGGTTAAAAATAATCCCACTGGATTGAAGATGAGTAACTTTTCAAACCAACTCTATACTGAAAAATTTTTATCTAAAGCATACATATATGAATTACTCTTGGTTATCAAAAGGATTCACTAGAATATTTTTAGATGGAAAAACACTCTATTGTGTTAAATATATTTGACGAATAAATACATGCAGAGTTTTTGGAAAAATACCCAGTGGAAATGTGAGAAACAACTTGGAGTGTTGTCAGGCTATTCCACTCATTAGCTGAAAACAAAAAGACATACATGTTATTGAGATCAATGGGGGAATTCAAGCATACACAGTGTCTCAGGTCACCTGGAAAAAGGAAAAAGAAAAAAAGGATATTCTTTTATTTTTGTCTCAGCCTAATTATGGTGCTTGGATTGCCATTAGTCCAGTCTGGTTTCTGGGGCTTAGCCCAAGCCTGGGCATGAACACTAAATGTTTTTCCTTTCAAATTCAACATAAATGGTACATCTTTCTAAAATTTATTCTTCATTCCCTCCACTGAAAAAGAAAAGTCTCTCTTTTCTTTGAATGACTTCCATGTCTTCTACAAACCTTTACAAGTCACCACCGATTGCATCTGCTACAGCTCACTGATGCTGGGTTTAGGTCCCAGAGCATTTTTCAAAGTGAATTGTTGAATATTTTTAAAATATGCATTTTGACAAGCTTGAGCAAGCATGTTTCCCCATGCATTCAGACCTGTTGTTTCTCTGATGGTTGGTTAATTTGCCAATTCAACAAAAAGGAACTAAGAGAAACAGAGAATATGACAAACACATTCATGCTCAACCTAGTGCTTCTGGAATCATAATATTGCTACTCCGGTGCTGCTTGTGTATATAAAATGCAAATGTTTTAATTCTAAGATATATTGCTATTTTCAATTTATTCCTTAACCTAACAAAGGTCAAATTTTGTATGAATACTGAAAATCATTGGCAATTCCTGAATTCAGTTAAAATATTTATTTTCTTACAGCTCCATGTTTCAGTATCTCTATAACCAGGAAGATAAAATAATTGATTTTCTTTTTCTTCATTTTTCCTTCTCATGACTACCTGCTTCCTCGGGTGATGAGTGGGATGAGCAATGTGATAAATTAACAATATTTGACAGGAAACCAGCATTTTAAGTGTAGACCACTTAATATACCTAACTCTGTGAACTTTAATAAGTTATGCAAATTTTTATTCTAAATTTCTGCATCTACAAAAGTATGGGTTTGAATGAGATTTTATCTGAAGTATTTTTAAGGCCTGGAATCCTATTATCTGATAAAATTAAATTTGATTGAAACAAGATGAAAATAACATATTACCACTATGAGTCTGAATACAATAGAGATCACAAATATGAAACTTATTTAGTTATCCATGTATATATGTATATGTATATTTATACCTACATTTACAAAATTGAAATTGTTTACTTTTATTGATATGATCCCACAAGATAATAAGTAATTTTTAAAAATGGAGGAGAGATCATCTAGAAATAGGAAGAGCAAAAGAAAGCATACTTAGATTCATTGAATAAAAAAATGTCTGAGGATCAAATGGGAGGCAAAAATAAAATCATAAATACTGGGCTCAGAGATAGCATCGGACAATAGAAAAGCCTTCCCTAAGTTAATTCAGGTAAATATGCTAGACAGATGAAGGAGTTCATACTGTTTCAATGCTTGGAAACCCTTGCACTCAAGTATATAAGCATTCGTGGGAGGCAGGAATATTTCATATGAAGATAGAGAGCATTTGCTATAGGAATATAGAGTTATTTCTATCAAAGATCTATAAGCTCTATTTCTACTTGCACATTCTTAATACAGAGCATGTGCAAGTAGAAATAGAGAACTATAATACAAATAGCCACACAACTTCCTACCACTTTATCCTAACAAACACCTGGAATTTCTTAGATACTTGCTCTGATGGACATTTCACCTATCACGTGATGGTAAAAGTAGTCAGAAATGATATATTCCAGAATGACTTCAGT
The DNA here is from genome assembly GCF_028885655.2 of Pongo abelii. Lineage (NCBI taxonomy): Eukaryota > Metazoa > Chordata > Mammalia > Primates > Hominidae > Pongo > Pongo abelii. The sequence goes on along the minus strand of NC_071985.2, from coordinate 30,496,639 downwards.
TTGTAACAATAGTCAAAATGCCCTTTAAAGTTATATTCAGAGCAAAAAACAATCACGAAGGAGGCAATAATAGGGGCATATACTATAATATTAAGCACTAAATAAGAAGTCACAATTTCTTTATTCCACTTTTGTTCAATTCTCTAATAAGGAGAATAATCTTCCAATTGAGAAGACATTTATATTACTGTTGCTACAAGAATGTGGATGAGAAAAGAACTTTTTCTACCAAACATTCTTCTCTCAGTATAAACTGATATTATAAACAGATCAAGCTATAAAAGAAATAGATTATACTAAGTGCAATATATACATATAGATAGATTATACTAACAGCAAAAATTTATAGAAGTATATATATTATGTGTTCGTGTGCATGTATATAAGTACATACATATATATATTTTGCACTTAGTATAACCTATTTCTTTTATAGCTTGATCTATTTATACATAGTATATATAATACTATAATATGTACTTTATGCAGAATATATATTATACTATAATATATACTATATAATAGTATAATATACTATATATGCTATAATATATACTATTATATATTACATGATAGTATATATTATATTTATAAATATATTAAATGTATAAATATATAACATATATTTAGAAATTGTATATTATATACAATATAATATATAATTATATATAAAAACATTTTAAATTTATATGTTATATAATTTATAATATATTAAATAACTTAATTTTATAATATATAATATGTATTTATATATAATTATACATTATTACATGTAATAATATATATGTTCACACACACACTCCTATATGTGTATATAGGAGCCGTTACACACAAATAGAATTAGGGGATGGATGTTGATTTTATATGTAATGCATAAACACACACACACGTGCACACACATTCACACTGGGAGGCCAAGCCCTCGGGTATGTTACCTGGAAAAGACTCATAGAGGCTACACTGACTGAATCCTGCAGGAGAGATCTGAGTATAGTAGAGGTTGCACCTCAGAATTATTAGTTAAAAGAGAGCTGGAGTGTTTCTACACTAGTGTCCCCAACCATCACTGGTTAAGGGCTGCCCTCAGGAAACCATTTATTCCCAGAAAGGCTCTCCGTGAGCATAGGCAATGTGGCTCTAGCCACTTGAGGCAGCTCTCCAGAAAAAATGGTTGCTGGATGAGGATGGGAAAGCACCCTTGTGGTCGGTGTGCAGGAAAATGGAAATGGATTTGAGGGAAAGTGAGCCAAGCACTGAAGCTGCTGCTACACTCCCTCAGAGGAGATTTGCACTCACATGTGCCTGAGCTGTCTTTCTTCAGATTCTCACCAGCTATTGGAAAACTATTTAGACAGCAGATCTCAACTCTGTGGATGACTCAAAGGAGGGAGGAATAGCTAAGTTAGATCAAAACTGGAAAGCGTTTTTGAATCACAGACTCAAATTAACAGAATAAAATTTGATGGGGATACAATAAAGCCCTCCCACTTAGCCTCCAAAAATCATCTGGATAGGTGTGACATGAGGAAGAGGGGGATTAACAACAATTTATATGGAAAAGACAAGGCCTTGTGGTTAACACAAGTTCAATATGAGTCAATTATGCCATAACTCGATAGTACGCTGGACCTCACACAGAGAGACAGTTAAGAACTAAAGTTGCCTAACACAGACCAGGAAAGAATTAGGAGAGAAAGACTGTGAAAGGGGATAATATTTATTTCATATTACTCTAAAGGGGAAAACTAAATAAAAAGAGTAAAAAGCACAGGAAGGCAGATTCTGGCTCAGGGTAAGGAAGAACTTTCTGATCATTAGTGCCAGACACATGCTTTTTAAAAGAAGTGCTTGGAGTTGTCTGACCTGAGGCTGGATGAAATTCTCCAGAGATGCTGTGGAGGGGATTTTTGTTTAGAATACAGAAGAGAGGGAGTTTGGAGTGAGGACTCTGCATCCCCATTCAACTTAATCATTCCGTGGTTCCGTAAATTTGTTTGGCAATTTTGAATGAAATGGCTATCATATAAGCAGGGAGCAACTAGAAGCACAAAGAGAAACACTCAGGAGCCTGGAGAGTCTACCAGTGGATCTGAATAAGTCACTGAATTATTGAAATTGGCAGTACATATTGAGCATCATTCAAAATTCCTGCTCAGCTGTCAGTGTTTGGAAGGTAATGGGAAAGATTTGCTAACCCTGGACATACCTTTGCTTATGTCCATGCAAAGAAAGCCAGGAGGAAAAAAAATCTTGGAAAATTTTCTTACAGGGAAAAAGGGGAAACTTGGACAAGTAAGAGGAAAGGAAACACAATGATGGGAAAAGAGAAACACGGTGCATCCACTCACCTTTGCTCACCCCTATTTCCTACTCATTGCTGTTTTGGATGCATTTACTTTCTTCTCCTCTGGGTCGGATCAACGACTGACCACATCTGTTTAATTGGAAGTATACGTCATCTTGGTTTTGGAATATAGGCAAATATGCACTTAGTTTTTCTCCAAGCCAGAAGGTTGCTCAATGTTTAAGGCTTGTGCCGGTGGAAAGCCAGGAAACAGGGAACAATGGTGTCAGGATAGACAGCAGTGCAATAGAGAAGATTAGATTGTTGTCATTCTACATGCCTGTGGGCCATTTCTGTGACCTTTTTAAAAGAGGATCATCCCACCCATAAAGCAGAACGTCACACAAATTATGGTGATATCTTTTTACTTTAACTAGGAAACCTCTTTCTTCTAAGATCTCAAAGTACTTTGACTAATTAACAAATTAATCTTTACAAATTCCCTAAGGAGATTGCAACAATTATTATCTTCATTTTACATATTTAAAAAACCTGAGATTAGTGAAGGAGTAGAAAGAATAAATGGAAAAATCTAAAGAGGAGGCTGGAAGTCTCTTTGAACCCAGCTCAAAAGCTATGCAGCAATCATCCAGATTTCCCCAAACACAATTTTTATTAGAACTGATGATCCCTAAACAAATACGTTAGAGGCGTTAGGAAATAACCTAAGGTCACCTTCAGAGATTTTTGGAATGACAGAATAATTACATTGTATCCATTTGATTTGGCAAGGAAACTTTTAAAACTTGCTGCAATATAAGCTTCAAACACTGCAGCCTCTTAAACGAAGGACATGTAGAACTGGACTGATCATTCTCACTTTTGGGGATAAATTTCCTACCCTAGTTAGGTAGTATTTAGGTCCAAGGTATTTACAAACATCACTGTTTGAGGTGCTACAGCTGTTTTTTATCATCCATATTTAAACACACACATACACAAACACATATATACACACACAGTAAAAGAAGAAATTATTTAATGCATAAGCTATACCTTAATAACGATAAAAGCTGTAATCCCAAAATTCTTCAGATTGCTTTTGGAAGAAAATCATAAAGATGCAATGGTCAGTTGGTGGGCACAGTGGCTCACACCTGTAATCGCAGGAAGGCCAACGTGGACAGATCACTTCAGCTCAGGAGTTTGAGACCAGCCTAGGCAACATGGCAAAATCCCATTTCTACAAAAAAAGTAGAAACACACACAGAGGAATTAGTTGTTGGAAGTAAAAGGCCAACAGATTATGTATTTTTTATTTTATTTTGAGACAGGGTCTGGCTCTGTCACTGAGGCTGCAATGCTGTGGCATGATCAAGGCTCACTCCAACCTCTGCCTCCTGGGCTCAAGTCATCCTTCCACCTCAGGCTCCCAAGTAGCTGGGATTACAGGTGCACACCACCATGCTTGGCTGATTTTTGTATTTTCTGTAGAGGTAGGATTTTGCCATGTTGCCTAGACTGGTCTTAAACTCCTGAGCTCAAGTGATCTTCCATCTCAGCCTCTCTGGGATTACAGGTGTGAGCCACCGCACCCAGCAACTGATCATTTGATCTTTATGGATTTCTTCCAAAAGTAATCTGGAGAATTTTGAGATTACATCTTTTATCATTATTAAGATGTAGCCTAAGCATTAAATAGTTTCTTCTTTTACTTCACCTTCAGTGCCAAATTAGACAAACAAATGATTTACACGAAATGCATTTAGAACATTCTTGCAGCAGAAAAGTGGACAGGTCTTGTGAAGATTATATCAAAGATCGAGGCAAATACACATGTCCAAAGGTTTGCTCCCTGGCTCTGCAGCTCTTGGTGGATATGTTGTTTTGGTGGCAAAGGAGAACAAATGACAGACTGAATAACTTTTTCCAGCTAGGTGAGCAGAATAAAAATGTACTGGGCCAATGAATTTACTGTCTGCAAGGATAAGAACATCAGAACAGATGAACGTTTAAGAAAATTAAAAACTATTGTATTCAGTAAGGATGAACAAATATGCTTGGAATCCAATGTTCATTTGCCCTTTTGCTCTCCTCCATATAGAAACAGACTGAGGAAAATCCCATATGAAAAAAATATAACCTGTCTATTACCTTTCTGATTATGAACTGGAACAAAATCTGGAGCCAAACTATGAAAATAAAGCAAAATCCACAATAAAAAGAGTGGATGATAGAAACTCCTGAGAGTTTACTATTTGTCTTTTTACAGGTGTTGAATAATAGCCACAGCACCTCAAACAGTGATGTTTGTAAATACCTTGGACCTAATAGAGTGTAGGGGTCATTTGCACTTAATAAGCTGCAAGCTCCTTTCACAACTATAATAAAGCTCTCTGATCTTTAATTACTGTGAATAAAATGTATGTAGAGACAGTAGAGACTGCAAACCAAAGTAAAGAACTTTTGAATCCAAGACTGAGAAATCCTAGATATACACTACTGGACACTAAGAGAAGCAATTAATTCTCATCCAAAACTTAGGTGAAAAATCTGTAAACATTTGTAATCAATTCCTAATTAGCAGACATTTATTGAACGTTGACTATGCTTTGAGTGCTGTGTGTAACTGTAGCTCTTAAACTTTACAGCTAATTGGAAACCACCCGGAAAATTTGTCAGAAATTCAAATTCCCAATTCCCATGTTTGGAAATTCTGATTAGTAGGTCTGGGAACCAATATATTTGCATGTTAATCAAACACTCTAGGTTGTGCAGATATTCTCTTGAACAAATTCTTTTTTTTTTGTCAACATTTATTTTAGATCCCATGGGTACATGTGCAGGTTTTTTGCTTGGGTATATTGTGTGATGCTGAGGTTTGGGGCATAAATAATCTCATCACCCAGTACTGCGCATATCACTCAATAGTTAGTTTTTCAACATTTTACCCCTACCTTCCCTCTAGTAGTTCCCAGTTGCTATTGTTCCACTGTTTATGTCCATGAATACTCAATGTTTAGCTCTCACTTACAAGTGAGAACATGTGGTATTTGGTTTTCTGTTCCTGCATTAATTCACTTAGGATAATGGCCTCCAGCTGCATCCATGGTGCTGCAAAGGACATTATTTCATTCATTTTTATGGCTGCATAGTATTTCATAGTGTATATGTACCACATTTTCTTTATCCAAGTGACCATTGATAGGCACCTAGGTTGATTCCATGTTTTTGCTATAGGGCTGTGACAAACATGCAAGTGCATGTGTCTTTTTGTCACATGTAGAAAGATTTTTAGTAGGAGAGATTTGTTTTCTTTTGAATATGTACCTAGTAATGGAATTGCTAGGTCAAATGATAGTTCTAAGTTCTTTGATAAATCTTCAAACTGCTTTCCATAATGGCTGAAATAACTCACATTCCCACCAACAGTGTATAAGCATTCCCTTTTCTCCTCAGCCTCACCAGCATCTGTCGTTTTTTGAGTTTTTAATAATTGCCATTCTGACTGGTGTGAGATGGTATCTTATTGTGGTTTTGATTTGCAATTTGCATTTCTCTGATAATTAGTGATACTGAATATTTTTACATGTGTTCATTGGCTGCTTGTATGTCTTCTTTTAAGATGTGTCTGTTTATGTCTTTGGCCCATTTTTTAATGAGGTTATATGTTTTTGGCTTGTTTAATTTTTAAGTTCCTTATAGATTCTTGATATTAGATCTTTGTTGAATGCATAGTTTGAGAATATTTTCTCCCATTCTATAGGTTGTCTGTTTACTCTGTTAATTGTTTTGCTGTGCAGAAGCTCTTTTGTTTAATTGGGTCCTACTTGTCTATTTCTGTCTTTATTGTAATTGCTTTTGAGGACTTAATCATAAATTATTTCCCAAGGCTGATATGCAGAATGGAGTTTTCTAGGTTTTCTTCTAGGAGTCTTACAGTTTGAGATATTCCATTTAAATCTTTAATCCATCTCAAGTTAAATTTTGTTTATGTGAAAGGTAGGGGTCCAGTTTCATTCTTCTGCATATGGTTAGCCAGTTTATCCCAGCACCATTTATTGAATAGAGTCCTTTCCCCCAGCTTGTTTTTGTCTACTTTGTCAAAGATCAGATGGCTGTAGGTGTGTAGCTTTATTTCTGAGGTCTCTATTTTGTTCCATTTGTGTATGTGTCTGTTTTTGTACCAGCACTATGTTGTTTTGGTTACTGTAGCTTTATCGTATAGTTTGAAGTTGGGTAATGTGATGCCTCTGGCTTTGTTCTTTTGGCTTCAAATTGCTTTGACTATATGGGCTCTTTTTTTGGTTTGTATGAATTTTAGAATAGTTTTTTCTAATTCTGTGAAAAATGACATCGGTAATTTGATAGAAATAGTGTTGAATCTGTAGATTGCTTTAGGCAGTATGGCCATTTTAACAATATTGCTTCTTCCAATTCGTGAGCATGGAATGTTTGTCTATTTCTGTTTTAAACAAATTCTATTAATAATCATTTCTGGGTAAATGAGAAGCACAGTTTTTGAGGACTTTTAGTTATGGAATAGGTTTGCCTCTTGTATTCATCTTAGACTTAAGCTTGGTTTCCTCATCTTTGAAGTAGATGACAAAATTACTCTTAGAATTGTTATTAGGTCATATATGTAAGGACGAGATATACAGTAGTTGTCTAACAAACGTTCTCTTTCTTATAAGCTCTATTAGAAAGTAAATGAGGCCGCATGTATATTTTCTGTCCATATGGTACTCCAGATATGTTTACAGGAGCAAATTATATATCCCAAAGATAAAAGAATGTTATTTCAGTAATTTCAGTGACACTGCATGAATCTAAAATGAATTCATATTCAGAATGAAATGTCTTCAAGATGCAGCCAATTAATTGCATCTCTAAAACCTCCAAGTTTAGTCACATTTGTCAAAGAAGCTACCTTTTATGTTCCTTTGGTGATAAAAAGTAGACAAAGAGCAGTAGAGACCTACATTTAAAAAAAAAATAACGACCCTATCATTTGGAAAAATCACAAGTACTTTTGCACCAAACAAATAATTCAGTCTGCATTGTTGAGGAGGTGATTCAATTTTTAAAAATTAATTTTATTGAAATAAAATTTTTCTAAAATAATTTCAGTGACTTTTGACAAATGTATGCATTAAAATAACCAACAACCTAATCAAGAACATTCCCAGCATTCAATAAATTTCTCCCATGATCCCCTTGTAATGAATCTACTCATCACAGGGATGTACTGTTCTGATTTCTATCACCATAGATTAATGTTACCTATTTAGACTTCATTTCTTCTTTTTTTTTGTGGAGGTTGGTGGGGAAGGCTGGATCTCAATTTTTTTATATATATTTATTTAAAAAAATTGATAAATAGAAGTTGAGTTTGTTTATTATATACATGATGCATTAAAATATGTATACATTGTGGAAAAGCTAAATTGAGCTGATTAATATATGCATTGCCTCGTATACTCGTCACTTTTTCTTGTGGTGAGAACACTTAAAATCTAGGTTTTTCTACTCACTATAATATTGGTGAAATTCATCCTCATTGTTGCAAGTATCTGCAGTTCATGCATTTTTATTGCTGTTAATATTCCATGGCATAACTATACTACGGTTTGTTTATTCATTTACCTGTTGATGGGCATATGGCTTACTTTTAATTTGTAACTTTTGTGAACAAAATTACTATGAACATAGTAGTGTTCGTAGTAATTATGTGCAAGTCTTTATGTCTGTATGCATTCACCTCTGTTGGAATGAATTACTGGATCGTATATTACATATGCATTCATTTCTCTTGGAAATAAAATTCCTGAGTCATATGATACTTACATGTTTAATATTATAAGAAACTCTGTTTTTCAAAGTTTTAACCAATTTATAACTCCCTTCAGCCATGTACAAGAGTTCCAGTTGCTCCACAGCATAACTAGTCTTTCAAATTTTAGCCATTCTAATGAATATGTAGTATCTCAATGTGTTTTTAATCTGTGTTTTCCTAACGACTGTTGACTCAACAATGTTGAGTCATTGTTGTTGAGCATCTTTTCATGTGCTTATTGGGTGCCTTATTGTGAAGCATTCACTCAAACATTTTGCCCATACTTTAAATAGAGATGGTTGCCTTCTCGTTCTTGAGTCTTTATTACATGCTGGGTAGAAGTCTATTAACAGATATACAGAGAGTAAATATTTTCTCACAAGCTGTGGTTTGCTTTTTTTATTTTCTTAACTGTTTTTGAAAAGCAAAATTTTAATTATGATAAAGTCAAATTTTTAAATTTTTGTTTATACAGTTTTTGCCCCTTTTTTGTTCCTATTTAAGAAAACTGTGCCTATCCCAAGGACATGAAAAAATGTGTGTGTGTGTGTGTGTGTCTGTGTGTGTGTGTATATATATGTTATATATATATATAATTGGCTTACATAGTTAAGGAGGCTAAGAAGTTTCAAGATGTGCAGTTGGCAAGCTGGACACCCAGAAGAGCCAATGGTGTAGCTCCCATCTGAGTCTGAGGGCCAGAGAACAAGAAGAGCCAATGGTGTAAGTCCTAGTCTGAGTCTGTCTAAAGGCAGGAGAATACCAGTTTCCTAGCTCTAAGACAGTCACAGAGAGTAAATTCTCCCTTACTTAGGCTGTTGTTCTATTTGGCCTTCACAGATTGGATGAGGCCCACCCATACTGGGGAGGGCAATCTACTCAGTCTGCTGATTCCAATGTTAATCTCATCTAGAAACACACTCACAGGCACACACAGAATAATGCTTAATCAGATGTCTGGGAACCAAATGGCTCAGCCAAGTTGACACAAAATTATTACATATTTTTTTCTTATATTGTTAAGTAGAAATGCAAACTCATTTTTTTCTAGGTACATGACCAGTAACATCTGTTGAATCATGACCCAAATAATTCAGATTATAAATTGATCTTGTATCTTTGGATCAATGTTTATGCTTTTAATCTTGTTTCATTGAACCTTGATCTGTTTTTCAATGCACCATTGTTTTAATTGCTAGTTTTATATTAAGAGTGGGAAACAAACTTTTTTCCTTTTTTCAAAATTGTTTTGGCCGTTGTAGAATTTTCTGCATTTCCACATAAATTTTTGAGTCAGCTTGTCAAGTTCTATGCAAAAAACATGTCGGTCTTGCACATATTTTATTAAATATATTCTAAAGTTTTTTGTTTTTGTGATACCTTTGTAAATAATATTTTAAATATTATTTCTACATTGTTACATATAGTGATGCTAATGAATAGTAATATAATTGATTTCAGAATATTGAACTTGTGTCCTACAGCCTTCCTAACTTCACTTAATTCTAGTAGTTTTTTTAATTTTTGTTTTTGTAGATTCCTTGTAATTTACTATGTATGTTATAATGCTGTCATTTTGTAAAGACAGTTTTATTTCTTCCTTTCCAATTCATGTGCCTCTTATTTATTTTCTTGCCTTATTGTACTAGTTAGAATCTCCAGCACAATTTTGAATGTAAATGATGAAAGTGAACATCTTTGCCTTGCTTACTATCTCAAGGGGACAGTATTCACTTTATTGTAATCTTAATTATAGGGTTTTTGTAAATACCATTTATTAAATTGAAGTTTATTTTATCTGATATAAGAATAGCTATTCCTGCTTGCTTTTGGTGTCCATTTGCATGGAATATCTTTTTCCACCCCTTTACCTTAAGTTTATGTGAGTCCTTATGTGTTAGGTGACTCTCTTGAAGACATTAGATACTTGGTTGGTGAATTCCTATCAATTCTGCCATTCTGTATCTTTTAAGTGGAGAATTTAGGCCATTTACATTCAATGTTAGTATTGAGATTTGAGGTACTATTCTATTCATCACGCTATTTGTTGCCTGAATTCCTTGTTTGTATGTTTGTTTTTTTTCATTGTGTTATTGTTTTATGGGTCCTGTGAGATTTATGCTTTAAGGAGGTTCTATTTTGGTGTATTTTGAGAATTTGTTTCAAGATTTGGAGCTCCTTTTAGTACATCTTGTAGTGCTGGCTTGGTATTGGCAAATTCTCTCAGCACTTGTTTTTCTGAAAAAGACTGTATCTTTCCTTCATTTATGAAGCTTAGTTTTGCTGGATACAGAATTCTTGGTTGATTATTGTTGTTTCTTGGTTGATTATTGCTGTTTTTAAGGAGGCCAAAGACAAGCCCCCAATCTCTTCTAGCTTGTAGGTTTTCTGCTGAGAAATCTGCTGTTAATCTGACAGATTTGCCTTTACTGGTTACCTGATGCTTTTGCCTCACAGATCTTAAGATTCTTTCCTTTGTATTGAATTTAGATAACCTGATGACTGTGAACCTAGGTGATTATCTTTCTGCAACAAATTTCCCAGGTGTTCTTTGAGCTTCTTGTAGTTGGCCATAACCCCAAACTTCTTGGATCCTTTGTTCATTTTTAAATTCTTTTTTCTTTGTCTTTGTTGGATTGGGTTAATTCAAAAGCCTTGTCTTTGAGCTGTGAAGTTCTTTCTTTTACTTGTTCTAATCTACTGTTGAAACTTTCCAGTGCATTTTGTATTCTATTAAATGTATTTCTTCATTTCTGAAGTTGTGATTGTTTTTTATTTGTGCTACATATTTCACTGGAGATTTTTCCATTCACATTGTGTATCATTAAAAAAGCTTTTTTTTTTTTAAGTTGGTCTTCACCTTTATCTGGTGCCTCTTTGATTAACTTAATAATCAACTTTCTTTTTGTGACAATTCAGAGATTTCCTCTCAGTTTGGATCCATTGCTAGTAAGCTAGTGTGATCTTTTGGGGTGTTAAAGAACTTTGTTTTGTAATATTACCAAAATTGTTTTTCAGGTTCCTTCTCATTTGGTTAGACTGTGTCAGAGGAAATATCTGGGACTCAAGTGTTGCTGTTCAGATTCTTTTGTCCAATAGGTTGCTCCCTTAAATTGGTGCTCTCCCCCATCCCCTAGGGATGGGGCTTCCTGAGAGCCAAACTGCAGTGATTGTTATTTCTCTTCTGGATCTAGCCACCCAGCAGAGCTACCAGGCTCTGGGCTGGTACTGGGAGGTGTCCACAAAGAGTCCTGTGATGTGATCCGTCTTCAGGTCTCTCATCCTTGGATACCAGCACATGCTTCAGTGGAGGTAGCAGAGGAGTGAAGTGGACTCTGTGAGGGTCCTTGGTTGTATTTTTCTTAAGTGCTCTGGTTTTGTGTTGGATGGCCTCCAGCCAGGAGGTGGTGCTTTCAAGAGTGTGTCAGCTGTAGTAGTATAGGGGAATATAAGGTTGCCCTAAGGTTAGGTGGTGGACAGGGCCAGAGAGCTCCTAAGAGATTACTTTGTTTGTCTTTGGCTACCAGGGCACATAGAGAAAGATTATCAAGTAGGGCAGGGTTAGGTATGTCTCTTTAGGCAGAGCTTGCTGCAGATGCTGTGGGTGATGGTGCTGTGGTTCCCAGGCCAATGGAGTTATGTTCCCAGGGAAATTATGCTACTTCTGCTGCCTCACACAGGTTGCCAGAAAAGTGGGGGAAAGCTGGCAGCCACATGCCTCACCCAGCTCCCACTCAGCCCGCAGCCTGAAAGTCCAGTCTCACTCCCACTGTGCTCCCTGCAATAGCACCAAGTTTACTTCCAGGCAGCCAGTGAGCAGGGCTGAAATCTTGCCCCAGGCTACAAGCCTCCCAGCCGAGAAAGCAAGCCGACTCAGAGTTCCGTGGTTGTCCCACAGAGCCTGCAGCAGCAATCCACCTCCTTCAAAGGGTCTGTGGATTCTCTCAGCTTTCCTGGTATGTTCCTGTGGTAGTTCTTGGAATAAACGTTCACAACATGAATCTCCACACACTACTTTGTCCATCCGAGTGGGAGCTGCAAGTTAGTCCTGCCTCCTATTTGCCACTTTTCCCTATATTCTTTCTTTTTTTCTGTATATCTGAGTATCCAACTAGTGTCATTTCCCTTCAACCTGAAAAACTCCCTTGAACATTTTTTTTTAGTTCAGTTTTATGGCAATGAATTCTCTTTAATTCTATTCTTATTTTGAAGATTATTCTGGCTAGCCAAGAGTTCTTGGTTGTCAGGGTTTTTTTAATCACTTTGAAGATATTATGCCCTATTATATGACATATAATTAAATATATGTTATATATCATATATAATGTATATTACTATATGGTGTTATATATCACATATTTTATTATAGTGTATTATAGTCCATCATTTATTGTTCCTCAGGAGAGGGAATGTGTCATTTCTATAGTTGTTCCAATGACTTTAATATGTCTTTCTTCTCTGTCTTCTTTGAGAAATTTCTCTTTCTTTGGTTTTAGCACTTTTCTATGATATACACAGCTTAGGAGTTGGCCAATAATACATGGTGAATCCCTGTATAAACTGCTTTTGCTATCCTTCTCTCCATTCTCACCCCTTTCACAGCTCTCTTTCCATAGTTTTCTGCTCTGGAAATGCCAGGACTTATGTCATCAAAAATTCTTATCTCTGCTTCTTCAGTTCAGCATGATGACAAATCTTTTCTTGGGTTTTGCTTGTATGCACTTAGGCAATTAGCAGGGGTGAGAGTAGGGTTTGCCTCATGTATTTACTTTCTCCAAAGATCACAGTCTCCAGACTGTGGTTTTTAATATCTAAAACAGGTTTCTTATATATTTTGCCCAGTTTTATAGTTGTTTATGGTGAGAGGGCATGTTTGATTCTTGTTAACATAGTCAGAGATGGGAGTTCAATTGCCAAATTCCGACCCAATCACCTTGATTATATTCAGATGTTGGAGAAATACATCTAGGTATCTGTGTGTGCATAATTGTGTGTATCTGCATAATTACATAATTTTACTAGTTCTTTGCTTGTAGGGTTTACAAGCAATCACACAATATTTGCAATGAGTATATTGAGCACTGAAAATTTTGGCTTCTAAATACTAATGAAAAACCTTCTAAAAAATAATAAGAAAGGCAGAATATAAATGAATTAGCCCAATCTGTCTGCCTTCTGTATAAAAACAATAATCAGTTACATAATATAATTGAATATAGTATACAATAATAGCATAAAAGTAAAATACTTTGTAATAAACATTATCAAAAATGTTGAAAACTATATAATAAAAACTTTGAAAGCTTATGAAAAGACACAAAAATATACTTGAGTTAATGAACAGCCACACCAGGATCTTAAAGAAGAAGATTCATCATGAAAAAGATGTAATTCTCATTGAGTTAATTTTTTAAATATTACATGATCTCAATTATAATACTAATTTTGTTTGTAGTTAGACAAGATATTTCTAAAATCAATACAGAGAAAATAATGAAAGAAGAATAGTCAAAGTCAATAATAGCATTCTTGTGTTTTTTCCCCAAGAACAGTATGAATCATTGTTTACACTGAAACATAGTTACCTTCTTCACCTAACTATAAATCGTTAGCATGAGCTTTACTTTGTAAAAATCCACAGCAAGACTCTAAGAAAAACAATAAAACATTTTTTAAAAGTTCGAAAAAAAGAAGAAGAAATCATGATATAGTTTGGCTGTGTCCCCACCCAAATCTCATCTTGAATTGTAACTCCCACAATTCCCATGTGTCATGGGAGGAACCTGGCAAGAGGTGATAGAATTATGGGGTTGGGTCTTTCCTGCACTATTCTCATGATAGTGAAAGAATCTCATGAGATCTGATGGTTTTCAAAGGGAGAGTTTCCCTACACATGCTTTCTTTTTGCCAGCTGCCATTCGTGTAAGATGTGATTTGTTCCTCTTTGCTTTGTGCCATGATTGTGAGGCTTCCCCAGCCACATGGAACTATAAGTCCACTATAAACCTTTTTCTTTTGTAAATTGCCCAGTTTCAGGTATGCCTTTATCAGCAGCATGAAAATGGACTAATACAGTAAGTTGGTACTAATAGAGTAGGATGTTGCTGAAAAGATACTTGACAATGTGGAAGTGACTTTGGAACTGGGTAACAGGCAGAGGCTGGAACAGTTCAGAGGGCTCAGAAGACAGGAAAATGTGGGAAAGTTTGGAACTCCCTAGAGACTTGTTGAATGGTTTTGATCAAAATGCTGATAATGATATGGACAATGAAATCCAGGTTGAGGTGGTCTCAGATGGAAATGAAGAACTTGTTGGGAACTGGAGCAAAGGTGATTGTTGGTATGCTTTAGCAAAGGGACTGGTGGCATTTTGCCCCTTCCCTAGAGATTTGTGGAAATTTAAACTTGAGAGCCATGATTTAGGGTATCTGGTGGAAGAAATTTCTAAGCAGCAAAGCATTCAAGAGGTGACTTGGGTGCTGTTATAGGCATTCAGTTTTAAAAGGGAAACAGAGCATAAAGGTTTGGAAAATTTTCAGCCTGACAACGTGATAGAAAAGAAGATTCCGTTTTCTGAGGAGAAATTCAAGTTGGCTGCAGAAATTTGCATAAATAATGTGGAGCTGAATGTTAATCCTCAAGACAAAGGGGAAAATGTCTCAGGGCATGTCAGAGGTCTTCACAGCAGCCCCTCCCACCACAGGCCCAGAGACCTAGGGGGAAAAATGATTTTGTGGGCCAGATCCAGGGTCTCTGTGCTGTGTGCAGCCTAGGGACTTCAATGTAGAGCTTGGGGCATGGTTTCTGAGGGTGCAAGCCTCAAGCTTTGGCATCTTCCATGTGATCTTGAGCCTGCCAGTGCACAGAAGTCAGTGGTTTAGGAACCTCTGCCTAGATTTCAGAGGATGTATGGAAATGCCTGGAAGTCCAGGCAGAAGTTTGCTAAAGGGCAAGGTTCTCCTGGAGAACCTCTGCTAGGGCAGTATGGGAGGTAAATATGGGGTCAGAGCCACCACACAGAATCCCTACTGGGACATTGCTTAGTGGAGCTGTGAGACGTAGGCCACCACCCTCCAGACCCCAGAATTGTAGATCCACTGACAGCTTACACTGTGCACCTGGAAAAGCTGCAGACACTCAACAAGAGCCTGTGAAAGCAGCCAGGAGGGAGGCTGTACCCTGCAAAGCCACCGGGGAGCAGCTGCCCAAGACTATGGGAACTCACCACTTGCATCAGCATAACCTGGATGTGAGACATGGAGTCAAAGGAGATCATTTTGGAGCTTTAAGGTTTGACTGCTCTGCTGGATTTTGGACTTGCATGGGGCCTGAAGCCTTTTTGTTTTGGCCAATGTCTCCCATTTAGAATGGCTGTATGTACCCAATGCCTGTACCTCATTGTATCTAGGAAGTAACTAACTTATTTTTGATTTTATAGGCTCATGGGCATTAGGTACTTGCCTTGTCTCAGATTACACGTTGGACTGTGGATTTTGAGTTAATGCTGAAATAAGTTAAGACTTTGGGGGACTGTTGGGAAGGCATGATTGGTTTTAAAATGTGATGACATGAGATTTGGGAGGGGATGGGGTGGAATGACATGGTTTGGCTCTGTGTCCCCACCCAAATCTCATCTTGAATTGTAACTCCCACAATTCCCACATCTTGTGGGAGGAGCCCTGTGGGAGGTGACTGAATTATGAGGACAGGTATTTTCTGCACTATTCTTGTGACAGTGAATGAGTCTCACGAGATCCGATGGTTTTAAAAGGGGGAGTTTCCCTACACAAACTCTCTCTTTGCCTGCTGCCATCCATGTAAGATGTGACTTATTCCTCCTTGCCTTCCGCCATGATTGTGAGGCTTACCCAGCCATGTGGAACTGTAAGTCTATTATAAACCTCTTTGTAACGCCCAGTCTCGGGTATGTCTTTATCAGCAGCATGAAAACAGACTAATACATCATATACGTTCTAATATTGATTTGATATTTCTCCATGAGCCATTGGTAATATGCTTTGAAGAGGGGGTATAAGTGAATTTAATTAAATAACTTAGCAGTAGAAGTGAGGCAGAAACTGAAGACAAAGGGAAAGGAGATCTATGAATTTCATTTGATTGCTTGTGTATTGCCTACAGAAGGCAGTTTGGGAACTGAATATTTCTATGTGACACTTTAAGCCACCAAAGGAAGCATGCCTCTAGGATGCTGTGTTGGAAGCAGAGGTTTCCATATGGTCCAAAAAAGGAAATGGGAAAGTAACAAAGATACAATTATTCTTCTGTGCCCTAAGTTTGTCCGTTTTCCGTATTTTACCACTCTCCTCTCCCAGCATCTTCTCATTTTAGAATCATGCTTCTTTCTGCAAGAGCTGGATGTGGGGTGGTGAAAACATAGAAATTTCCAGTGAGAGAATAATCAAGTCACATTATTAACAATCCATTTCACTTTAAACGGTAAAGAATGTGCTACAGTGTTCTTAGATGCTTGAAAATAAACTGAGGACTAACTTATTTAAGACCCAAACAGCTAAAAATTGGGTTGGAAGTTATTTATTATTTGGAAAACACTTTTTTTTCTGAATCCAAAATGTAATTTCCTTTTACTCATATATTTTTTTAAAATTTAGACAGATAGTGATCTTCATCAAAAAGCAGATACCCCAAAGATTTTATTTAAGCAGAAAACTCTGGAGAATTCCAGTGCATCAGAACTGCTGCTACACAAATGACTCCATTTGTACCTATTGTTGGCTTTATTTACGAATGATGAGCCAGGATACCAAAGAGCAGTCCATGATTTGTCGCCTCCCAATTTTGTTTGTCTCTCTGGGGAAAGAATTCTGGATTATTATTCAGCACTGGGCAGGATGCCGGAGTTCAGGGGTTGGCAGGAAGGAAGGGAACCCTCCTTAGAACAGGGGCTCCCAGTAACGACCAAATGAAAACAAAGGAAGATGAGAAAAGGGTGGAGGCTGGCTGTGGTTTGCTGACTTTCTGAGTTTCTATTTTAGATCCCTTGCACGGAATCATTAGGGTGGATGCCATTTCTAAACTATTATGAAGGTCACCAGAAATGGGATCTGGCATCTGGATCGCTTTCTAAGTGAGTTTTACACTGAAGCTTTACCAGAAAAAGCACCTTAGTGCTTACTGTGAAAACATTATCTGAAGGTGTAGCCTGACACTGTGCTTTGCCAGCAAACACAGAAGAAATGAGCATAATAAAACCTTCCATAGTTCAAGATCATTCAGGGCTCCAGTGCAGAAAATATTTATCAGATTGGAGCTGTTGCTGTAGAATGTGAAATCTTTTCTCTCTTGCCTTACTAAACTACACTATTCATTCTTATTGTTTGTCCTCTTCTTTGACATTTTCTCTAACTCTCTTTGCTGTTTTCAGATCCTAGGCACATGAATTCCCCAAAGGCCATCGTTTATTTTTCTTTCCATATCAGCCCTTCCCTCGACATCACACTTAATCTCAGCTCCTATGTCTACATAAATAGTTCCCCAACTCTCATTCTGACCCTGACCTCTCTTCTGAGATCCAGATCCATATTTTCAATTATCAATATTATAACTTATATACTCTATCTAGATGAATCTTGTTCAAAACACCTTAGGTGAAACATTTGTGTAAAGTTTCTTTAATAAAAAGCATGAGTATGTTGCTACAGATGTCTTAAATTGGCTTTTATATTCGTAACACAAGTGTCTGCCACCTGAATGCCTCCAAACATCCAGACACCTGGAATTCTTTAATAATTAAAGAGGAAGAAAAGCTGAAAACTACATCCTATGTAGTGTTCCTCTTGATATCTCCAAGGGTGTTAGAAGGAGAGTGAGCAGGTGGGATGGAGTGGGAGGCTGTATTTCTTCCGGTCACCTTGCCTCATCCTCTTGTGCTCCAATCTCCTGCTGTGGTTATGTTTGGAGTCTTAGAGGCTGCTTTCTTCTTTATGTTGCACATACACCAATGACTCCCAGATTTGATTTCCTCCTTGAGCTCTGGAATACATTTCCTAAATGCCTTTTCAACACTCAATTTAAATATCTAACAAGCATTTCACACTTAAAGTACCCCAAGTTGGACTTGTCCCCCACTCCACACCTGTTTCTGAAATATTCCCCATCTCAGAAAATGATTCTACCATTGATCTTGCTCCTGGGGCTAAAAACCAAGAGTCATCTTCGACTTTCCTTTTTTTTTCACATACCCTGTAACCTGCCTGCCCTATTTTCAAAATAAATACTGAATTCAACCATTTTTCACTCCCTCTGATACTACCATAGTGCCTCACCTAGACAACAGCAGTAGCCTCTTATTGTCTGTTGTCTTATTGTCTTACCGTCTATTGTTCCATGCTTGCATCTACATTCTAATCTCTTCACAAAAATCACTGCGATGTTCCAAAACATCTGTCAAATCATGTCACTCTCACATTCTAAACTGTCTCGTGGCACCTGCTCACACTTACAATAAAATTCAGACACTTTCGTGTATATGGTCCACCATGACCTTGCCCTCACCTACCTACCTTCTTGTCTTCACTTCCTGTCATGTTCTCCATGATATCTTCAAGCTCCAGCCACCATGGCTTTCTTTTTCTTCTTTTAATGCAACAAGCTCCTTCTGTCTCAGGACAGTAATGTTAGTACTTGATGTTAGTCTACATGGAATGCTCTTTCATCAGTTTTCTATGGTCTGTAATTTAGTTAACAATTTTTTAACATAATAAGATTAATTTGAATCCACACTATGGGAGTTGGTAGCAATTGGATTGTCCTAAACTAGAATGTACACATGTTCTATTTTCTTAGCTCTTAATTTTTTTCTTTATAGCATTTATGTTCACTTTAAATTATATTACCTATTTTATTATTTACTTTTCATGCTCTGTCCCCTCATTCCCATCCACCCTGCAGAATATACGCTTCATGAGGGTAGGATCTCTAGTGCCTGGCAATATATGTTTGTAGATTAAGTAAACATGTGGGACTTGTCATTCAACTTTTTAAAATTTTATTTTTCTCATTGGTAAAATATAAAGAATAATAAGATTGAAGTGAGTATATCTTTGAATATTTATATTACCGTTTCTATTTGTCTAGGGAACAATTCAGTTGCCTTTCATTTGGCCCATCTTGGCTACATCCTGGTGGAGCATTACCATTCATATCAAGTATGCTACTAGAGTGTTTCAATTAATCAAGGACAGTTTTATACTTTTTTAAAAAGTTTAGCTATCTATGTATTATATTTATATGGGAATGTCTCTGTATGTATGCATTCATATATGTATGTATTTATATAGTCTATGTAATATCCTATGTGGGCATATTTGTGTACCATTCCTGTAGACACACATCATTTATCCTTGCACAACTAAAGTTAAATGGATATTGTTCCTTCGTATATAACTTATTACAAAATGTATCCAGTATGATTGGAAGTGATGATACAGTATTTATCAAACTGTTCTGTTTTGCCTTACAAATAAAGGTAGGTATTGGCTAATAGAGTGCTCATTGTTTCATGTGATGACTCATCACTTTTCATGTGTTGCCAAAAACATTGAGCTATGTGATTCAGCATCAGCAAATCTATTAGTGCCTCCTTAGTATAAAAATGCTGTTTTTCTCCCCTCAGCCTCCCTCCTATTTATTTTTCCAGTGGAAATAGCAAGATGTAGCCTGAAGAAAGCTGAGTAGGCATAGCAGGACTTGACCACGTATTTCTGGCTGGAGATGTGATAACTCTCACACCACCTTGGTCCCCAGTCCCCACAGCTCAGACGTTGTAACCTAATGGTCATCGGCTGGGTCCCTTATGACCATGCCTGGAATCACTGAGCTGGCTGGAACAGAGAGGTCATAGAAGCTTGGAGTGTAGGCGTATATCATTGGTGACTTCTCTTCCATCTGTGGATTGAGTTTTGAAGGCTGATTCCATTTTGGAAGACTGGGTGCCAGAAAAGAAAGAATAAGACTCCTTAAGAACAGCAGAGCCATCAGAAAGGAAGGGGTTGTTCATGGCAACCCTTAGAAATAACTTATAATTCCGCCTGAAAGAGTACCATAAAGATGGCAGCATTGGTGTGCCCATAATAGATTGCTTAGGGCCATATCCAAAAAAAAAAAAGTTATCTTGCATTATTTTGGTATATTTTCTATACATCTCCAAATATCTACCACATTCAGATACCCCTTCTGAGGGGCTCCTTACACACAGGTCACCAAAAGAATGTACTATCAGTCCATTATTGATTGGGCCCAAAACAAAAGCAACTATAAAGGTTGGTCAGTAGCCTATTAAGTAGGATGACATGAGAGCTTGGGGAACTCACACATTTTCTCTTGGATTATTAATGGCTGCACTCACTGGATTTCTTCAGAGTATGAACTCATAGAGTATATCTTGGGAATATGTACACATACAAAGAGTTAGTTTGAAAGCAAAAATTAAGTGATTAAGTAACAACAATGGTAAATTTTAAAAATTTGAGAAAGCAACCACCAGAGTTCCTATTGATCATTAAGGTTACTATCAATTCAGAACTCCTGCTGTGTCCTGTTTTCTGTGAGGACCAGTCATTTCTCTTTCTTCTCAAATGACCTTGTAATGAACTCCCACTTCCTAGGGTAAGCAGAGGGTATTGCTCATTTTTGCACATTAAATTAGGCCATAAATGACAGTGTACTTAGTGACTAACACACACAGTTTTTACCTTTTGCTCTTTATCTTCCAGAGTTCTTGATAACCCGGGGCACTGAATAGTCAAGATACCTTCCATTTCCAAGCAAATTAAGCATTGTTACCTCCCACACTTACCTACGACCAAATTACTACAAGGATCCCAAAATACCACAAGCACATCCCAGGGTGGAGATATTGGAATAACAAAAAAAAGTGGAAAATGTACCACACATTTTAAGAAGGAATAGATTATCCTGGTCTACGGCATGCATTGCAATCTTGCTCATATGTCATGACTACCTGCTTCAATTTATTTTTTTATTTTTTATTTTTTATTTTTTTTTTGTATTGGTAGAAGCCAATGTTTTTGAGAGTGCTCTTCACCCAGGAGAGAGACAGATCAGAAATCAATCGGAAGATTGATATTTCCTTCCAGGAATGAAAGGCTACTTATATTTGATAAGTGGGCCTGAACCTTGGCTAAACCAACCATGTCCTCAGCCAGCGCTCTGAATCCTGGTGAACACTAGCTAGAGACAAAATAGAAGATGTTTCTCCTACTTGACAAATTCATTGTGTTATTCAGGGTTCTCCAGAGAAACAGAACAAGTAAGATGTATACATACATACATGCACATACATATCCATCCATATATATATTTAGAGAGAGAAAGGCAAAGTGAGACAGAGACAGAGAGACATGGAGAGAGAGAGCAGAGAGACACAGAGAAATGTTAAGGAATTATCTCACACAGTTGTGAGGGTTAGCAAGTTTGAAATGTACAGTTTGGGTCAAGAGGCTGGATACTCACGCAAGATTTCTGTTTCAGTCTTGAAGAGAATTCCTTCCTTGGAAAATACCAGTCTTTGCTCTTAAAGACAACTGATCAGATACAGCCCATCCAGATTTTGGATGGTAATCTGCTTTACTACGCATCTACTGATTTAAATGTTAATCACCTCTAAAAAAATACCTTTACATCAACATCTAGACTGGTGTTTGATCAAACAAATGGGCACCATAGCCTACTCAAGTGACACCAAAATTAATTATCACACATATTATTTTTGACTTAGATTGAAGCTTATCTTTTAACTCTTTATGGGTAACAGGGTAAAAGAACAGTCTAAACATAATTGCAGAACAAGTTTGTATAAAACACACAGTTAAATGGTTTTGGCCTGTTTGTTTCCAGTATACAGACAGTGCTCATAATAAATATTTTTGACTCACTAAAGCAGAAGCTCTACTTTTTGTGTCATCTGGTTGACTGACAATGACACATCTCCAGGGCTACCGCATGCGGTTGTATGGATTGTGTATTGCATCAAAGTGCCTGATAAAGGGGACATTGGGGACTGCAATTCATCCCACACTCCACTTTCCAGGCCATGTGTCCCGGTGTGAAGCTGTGCCCTTCCCAAGGCAAAGGCACCTTTCTGTCTTCTTTGAGCACAAGTGCCAAGGATTAGCCAAGCCAACCCCGTGCCCATGGGGCTGTGGCCCCCCAGAAGAAGTACCTTCTTCACATTTGCACAAAGATATCCTAGAAGCTGTTCATGGGCCCAAGCATCTTGTATCTTTAAACACATTCTTTAAGACACACATCCCAGCAATTCAAAAAGGTTTTTCCTCCTTTTAATTGAAAGATGAAAACAGAGATTACTGTAGGTTAAATGCATAATTAGCTTTTCATTCTTCCAGTTGCCAGAACCACCTCCTTTTCTTCCTGCTGATACAGGCCCCATGGCTCTCTCAGAAATGTTTCCTCCTAGTTAATCCTCCTCTCAAAACAGTGTTGAGTCTAGAGATTGTGCTCTTTCATGCCTCACTCTGCCGACAGATAATATAAATGACTCCCTTCCTCTCCTTACCCTTCTTTTCCCTGACCTGAATCATACGATTTCTTCTGTACTCGTTACCCCTCACTAGCAAAAAAAGAGAAATAAAATACTGTTAATTTTTTGTCTTTAGCTTTCAAAAAATACTCGGGCAGCTTTTCCTAAACCTTTTTTTTTTCTTTTTTTTGCATTTTCATCAACTATGCAGTAGCTGTACTTTGTATCTGACTTTTCCATTTCCATGTTCACTTTTTTTTTTCATGGACCAAGACTGGTTAAATGCCCTTGGAAATCTCCTGATCATTAATTTTTTTAGCCCCAAAATGGAGGTCTCCACCTTGAAGGCATCTGTGGAATGCTTTCCCCTACCTGCTGGAGATAGGTACCACACTTCCTGAAACTCCAAGTTAATCATTAGGCCAGGAACAGTCCTGTTCTTTGAGTAAATCACTTCCTTTCACTGGGCAGTGTTTCTTCGTAGCAATTAATGTTTCAGGAAATTATTTCTCATGACTATGGTTATTTATTATTTCCTATGAGCAAGTCACATATCCTGTGATAAGCTGCGAAATTAGTAATTAGAGAGTAACTTTCACCATAATAACAAAGGTCATAACCATCAGTTTCAGACAGAGCTATTGATTACAAAAGTCATCGGCGAAATTGTGGGCATCCACCCTGATGCCACCTTGGAAGAACTGCTATTTATTGGTCACCTACACATGATTACAGGGCTGGGGATGACAATAACAACACTTTAATAACTCTATAGAGATACTCATATATCTTATCTCAAACCCCCTCCTCTCTCCAAATTGGATGGTAAAGTGGGTAAGAGAGCATTTGTTGTGGCCAACATGACAGCAAATACCTGGTCATGGATGCCACAGAAGGAGGAACAATCCGCTTTCTGTCCCAGTGTATCTCACCTGGGACGTTTTGTATATACCTGACATTTTGTATATGCTCAATGCCTCTAAAAAGTTTCCGTGTAATTTTTCAATTATTAATACTGTACCATCTTCCAATCACCAAGCCTTGTGGTTATTAGGTCATTAATCCTTACCAACATCTTTGGGTAGATAAGACACCTCATTTTTCTGCTGAGAAAACAGAGGCTGAAATAAATAACTTACTTGCAGTTACCCAGGAAGTTAAGAGATTGAACTATTTTTCAAACCTATATGTGTCTAATTCTAAAGTCCAACCTCTTAAATTCAAAGTTATAGAGTTCACTTCTTATACTACAATGTGTTTCTCTGTGTGGTGTTATTGGTAAAAGTGCTAAAAGCTAAAAGCTTGGATCTGAAGTCACAAGACCTGGTTCCAATACTGTTCTCCTTCACTTGCCAGTTGTGGCAAGTGACCTACTTTCCTCATATATTAAGTGGATATTAATAATAATAACTTTACCTTTCTTATCAGAAATCAAATTCAATAACATGGGAAATGTTTGCAAAGCTGCAAAGTACAGTTAAATACTTGGCATTATGTGACTTTGTAAGCATTCTTAAGTCACTTTTTAATGCAAATAATATGTCTAAAAACGGATGGAAGCTCCTTAATGGTGGAAATGAGGCCTATCATTTATTGGAGTGCCTTACTCTCAGAACTCATCTTGAGCCTGATATGAAAGAACTTCCTGACCCTAATCCACCCATTCATGTCTCATACATATTTTACATGATTAGTGCACTCTCCCGTCCCTTAGAGAGAGAAGGCAGTGGAGAATTTTAGAGTTTATGACTGCTGGGTGTTGCTGACAGGAATTCTAGAATGTGTAGGGAGGTGTGTATTTGTTGTTGAGAGGCACAGATTGAAGAAGGTGGAAAGGCCAACTGCTGTAGCTTTGACCTATGTCTCTTAAAATAAATACATGACCAGGTTTTCCTTTATCTGTGTTATTTTCATCCATCTCTTTCTATTTGTCACTTTACCTGTCCAATGTTCCCGAGATACATAATCATTAGCACAGCAAATGATTGCTTTCTTCTCTGACTTATTTGTCTATTCCCCTTCTTATACATTCTACATTGACAATCATCTGTCCCTGTGACTTGCTTGTACTGATCAGTTCAATAAACATCTTTTGAATGAATTCATTTCTTTGATTACACAAACATTTCTATGATCCCTTTTCTGGTTTTGCAGTTAGAAACTAAGGGAAATACTACTAAAAAAAAAAAGTCTTGGAGTAATAAATATTTCTAGTGTCCTAGTGTGCCTTAAGACCCCCTTTTTCCCTATTGGAGGAAAATATACTCCTATTCTCTCTCTCCCACCCCCGACTCCACATACATAAATAATAGTTGTATTATGATTATCCTCATTGTGCAGCTTATCAAAGAATAATGGTAAAGAAGGGTCTTATCAAATAAAGCACAAGCTAGGTTTTCTCTCTCTCATAAATACTATTCTTAGGGTTTTATATTATTTCCCAAGGGCTGCTATAACAAATTACCGCAAACTTGGTGGCTTAAGACAATGGAAATTTATTCTCTCACCATTCAAGGGGATAGAAGTCCAAAATCTGAGTGAGCAGAGCCATGCTTTCCCTGAAGGCTCTAAGGGAGAACTTCCTCCATGTCTTTCTCTTAGTTTCCGGTGTTACCAACAATCTTTGGCCTTCCTTGGCTTGCAGCTGTGTAAACCAATCCTGTCTCCATCATCATATGGTGATTTCCATGTGTCTTCACCTTGTCTTCCCTCTGTATGTGTCTATCTCTGTGCCTTTTCTCCTCTTCTTATAGGGGTGATTATTATATTGAATTAAATACTCACTCTTCTCTAATATGCTCTCATCTTAAATTACACCTTCTACAACTCTATTTCAAAATAAGTTCACATTCTCAAATTTGGGGAAGGGCATAAATTTTGGGGCAGCATAATTCAATCTAGTACAGGTTTCAAATGAGGCAGCAGCCAGAAATGAACACCTGGAATTTCTTTGTTGCTTTGGTGGTCAGTTTGAAAACAACTAACATAACTCTGCAGAAGTGAAAATGGCTTTGGGAGTAGGTCCTGCTAGAAAGAACCGGGTGATCAGTAGTGATTTTCTGGCCCTACAGCAGAACTCTTTCTTTACTTACACCTACGACTACTTCAGCCAAGAATACAGTGTTGATACATAATAATTGGACTCTTTAATGATGAGTTTTATAATTACATTCACAATTCCTTATCCTCAGTTCCAGAATCTATACAGAACTGATTTATTTTATTTTATTTTTTTGTCTAAACATGACACCAATTCTTCTTTGGTGTCAAAATCTGTCTTGAACTCACATAGCTTTCTTTATAATGTAAATGTTTACATGTTTCACTACAAAAGTATTGTTTGATTAGGGGTGCTATCCTGATCCCACTAGGAGTTTTATATACTATATAAGCTACTATGCTATGTATGCTCTGTATTACTTTTTAAAATTCTACAAAGAGAATCTTAAATATGAATTCTCAAATACATATGACTTTAAGGATTTTGGATAAGCAAATACAGGCCTATTTTTTTCAATTTGGGTTACTTAAATCAAGCAGAAAAGCTGCCACTACTAGCTTTGAGTTTTTCTAGTCCAGTGGTTCTCAGACATGCCTGAACATTGCAATCACCTAGGAAGCTTTTGAAAATCCTAATACCTAGGCTTCATCTCAGACCAAATTAGAATCACTTGGGATGGGACCTAGGCATCGTAAACTCCCCAGCCAATTCCAACGTCTTCCCAAGTTTAAGAATAACTGTTCTGGTGCTAACCCAATGCAGTCCTTTCTAGAGGAGCCAACCAGAAGCCCACACCAGCCACTTCCCATTACCACATCCTGACAGCAACTCACCTACCATGAAGTGTGAGTAGATGCAAATGGTAACTGGCACTGGTCAAAACAAAAACAGCCCACGTATTATGAGTTGAATTTTCTCCCCAAAAGAGATATATTGATGTCTTAACTCCCAGAACCTCAGAATGTAACCTTAATAGAAATAGGGTTATTATCAATATAATTGGTTAAGATAGGGTCATACTGGAGTAGGGTTTACCCTTAATCCATTATGAAGAATTTTTTTCTTTTTTTTGAGAAAGAATTTAACTCTTGTTGCCCAGGCTGGAGGGCAATGGCGTGATCTTGGCTGACAGCCACCTCTGCCTCCTGGGTTCAAGTGATTCTCCTTCCTCAGCCTCCTGAGTAAAGCTGGGATTACAGGCATGCGCCACCAAGCCCAGCTAATATTTTGTATTTTTAGAAGAGACGGGGTTTCTCCATGTTGGTCAGGCTGGTCTCGAACTCCAGACCTCAGGTGATCTGCCTGTCTTGGCCACCCAATGTGCTGGGATTATAGGTGTGAGCCACTGGGCCTGGCCGAGTGTTCTTATAAGAAGAGGAGAGGGAGAGACACAAATAAGAGAATGCCATGTGATGACACAGAGACACATGGGGAGAAGATGGCCATATGGCAATAGGAACCAATATTGGAGTGATGCAGCTAAAACCCAAAGAACACCAAGGATTTCTGGCAAACTACAAAAGCTAAGAAGAGACAAAGATTCTCTCCAACAGGTTTCAGAGGGATTGTGGTCCCGCTGACATCTTAACTTTGCACTTGTGTCTTCAGAACTGTTAAATTAGATTTCTGTTGTTTTAAGCCACCTAGTTTGTGGTACCTTGTTATGACAAACCTAGGTCACACTATACATATGGGAATAAGTCTCAGCACTGTGCTAAGAATGACCCCACAGCCCTCTAGACCCACCATGAAAAGCTATTCATGGGTGTCCAAACACTGCAACTAAGGACGAATTGAAGGGGGAAGCTAGCGTGGAAAAGGGAAATAGTAGTAGCTAACATTTATTGAGCTTAATACCATCCAGGCACACTTTACCTACGCTAGTTAGTTTAATCCCAAACAACCCTTTGAGGCAAATATTATTTTAATCTCCAATTTAGAAAAGAGGAAGCTGAGGCTCCCATAGATCACATAACTTGCCCAATATTGCTCCAACAATGGGAAACTGAGCCAGAATTTGAATCCAGTTGTACTGGACCCTAAAGCCCCTGCTTCCAATGGCAGCTTGAAAGAAAAGCTCTTGGTAAGTCCAGAGATCTCGCCAAGGCATCTTTCTTTAGGAATCAGAGGCACAATTCAGCCCGCCGTGCAGCAAGAGTGGGAATCATAGCTCTGATGTGACAAGCACAGGGGTTTGGCATCCAGCTCTCACAGCTGCCAAAAAGAATTAAACGAAGTCAATGAAAGTGAAGGAAAGGCAATAACAAAAATGCCAGCAGCAGCAGCAGCAGGAGGGAGGGAGGGCCCAATTACTACTGGTTGAAGTGTGAAGAAAATTAAAGTTGGTGATTGTTCAAGGTTATGTTGAAATTCCAAGGCAGTGGGCTTGCATAACCATGAAACATGGAAATTAAAGCATTACTGATGTTCACACTGTTTATTTCAGGACTTCACTCTGTCTCATTTTGTCTCAACAAGTCTCAGTTCAATCATGTGCTAACCAGCACAGAGAAAGTAAAAAGGATGGAGATTTCTCTCTCTCTCTTTCTTTCTGCGTGTGTGTGTGTATATTAAAAGTGTAAATAAATTAGAAATAGGAAAAACTACAAAAAGTATAATATAATATTTTTGCTTCTGGTGATGCCCATTTATATTAAGTGAAGTGAAATAAATTGTGACTATAATTAAACCACCACAACTCTAAAACATTTTTCAGCCAAAAGCTTTCTGAATCCCCCTACCTCCTTAGCAATAACCATCACTAGATTTTTTTTAGCATTTCCTATGTCCCAGACACAGTTACAGTCAAGCCCCATCATAGTTTTATAAAATAAATATGACTATCTCCATTTTGGAGAGGTAGAAACTGAGCTTCCACAAGTGGAATAATTGTTCCCAGCTAACAAAGCTACCCAGAGAAAGGGACAAGATTTGAGCTGCTGTTTGTTGGACTTGGAAGTTCCCACATTACTTTTCCCCTCTGTACTTGACCCCTCTAGCTGATGATGTCCACCTTGCCCTGCTCAATGCCTTTCCTCCCACTTAGTGCTTGTTACTGTTCTGTAGATGTAGTTTCAATGTATTGAGGACTAGCTGCATAGATTTATCTTTCTCAGATTAAAGATTTTTAAAGAATCAAATCACAAAATGCAACCCGGGCTTAATCTCACATACATTTGATTTCAATGCCTTCTCCAGTGGGATTGTACTTACAGCAAACAATGGATTTTCCTGTAGCCTTTTCGGAGCAGAGTGATTGCACAAACTCTGCTAAGGCTCCTGTACAATCTGCAAAACACAGGACTCATTTGCTAACTATAGCAAATAGCAAATATAACTATAGCAAATATGGTTGGATTTACCATCTATAGTTGAAAGACAAAACTTCTTGTATCTGTATATTAAAATTTGATTTTATTCTATTTACTTAAAAGAACAGGGAAAAAATGATTGCTGCACATCCTTCCCTTCTTCATTGCCGAACTCGAGTAAGTCCCTGGAAGTATGCAAACACAGAGTAGATATTTTTTATGCCTCATTCTTTCAGATGTAGATACAAGACTAGAAGTTCCAACTCAGCCAAATTGCCCTTAAGTAATACATTTTTTTTTAATGATCAGACATTTTGTAGAGACTTACAAAAGTAAAAATAGTAAGAAGGCTAACTGGAAAACAATATACAAATTTCAGAGTCCAATCCAAATAAAATTTTTTATAAAAAAGTTGGTTTGACCTATTATGATACTTTCTGACCAATTGACAAAAAATGATAATAGAAAAGAGCTCTTTGTAAGCAGCAGTGCTAAATGTTCACCAAATCCTGTTTCATAGTCCTCACTCCTAGAAATATTTTTTAAAAAGCTACATTTTTCAATCTTTTGAAGGTAAGTGAAGTCAAATGATGAGTTTTAGCCAATAAACTGTGAATAGGAGTGATGAATCACTTCCAGAATGAGACTATGAAAAGGAAATTCAATTTTTTTCCCTACCTCAGTGATCCAGGGGGGTCTCTTATTGAGATGGTAGAGACATAAAATAGGCTGCATTGTTGAGTCATGGAAAAAGTCATCCTGGAGAGTCACCTAAACCTACAGCAGGTTTTGTGTGAGTGAGGAATATAATTCAATAGGAAAGCCATTTGGTCCTGCTGTTTTCTTTCAAAAGGACTTGGTCAGATATATCTGAACTTGGTCAGATATAGGAACATCTTGAAATTAGAGTATTACTGATGTTCACACTGTGTATTTCAGGACTTCATTCTCTGGCTCACTTTGTCTCAACAAGTCTTAATTCAGTCAGTCACTAACCAATAGGTTTATACAGGAACTTTGTTAATTTATCTCTGTTTTCAGTCCTTCATCTTTTTCATTGATTTTTACTCATATTTATCATTTTTTCCTTACTAATTATTTTGGATTTGTATTTTTTTTTCCAGGTTCCTGAATTGGAAAAGCTTTTAAGGACTATTCTGGTCACTGGTTTTAAGCCTTTTTTTGAATATAAGCATTTAATGTTCCATGTGCACTTCAAAAGAAAATGCACTTTGTAATTGTTGGCTGGAGTACTTTATGAGTATAAATTAGGTCAAAATGGTTGATGGCATTGTTCATTGAAATATTCTATATCTTTAATTTTTTTTCCTCAAGTTGTTCTATTGATTGCTTAGAGAGGGCTCCTAAAATCTCTCACTACAATTTTGGATTTTTCTATTTCTCCCTTTAATTCTACCAATTTTCATTTCATGTATTTTGAAGTTCTGTAA
Organism: Pongo abelii; assembly: GCF_028885655.2. Classification (NCBI taxonomy): domain Eukaryota; kingdom Metazoa; phylum Chordata; class Mammalia; order Primates; family Hominidae; genus Pongo; species Pongo abelii. The sequence goes on along the minus strand of NC_071985.2, from coordinate 30,466,217 downwards.
TTAGGTAGATATTAATATACATCTGTGAATTTTTTTTTTTTTTTTTTTTTTTTAAATGAAGTCTTGCTGTGTCGCCCAGGCTGGAGTGCAGTGGCCCAGTCTCGGCTCACTGCAACGTTTGCCTCCCAGATTCAAGCGATTCTCCTCTCTCAGCCTCCGAAGTAGCTGGGACTACAGGTGCCTGCCACCACCCCCGGCTAATTTTTTGTATTTTTAGTAGAGATGGGGTTTCACCATGTTAGCCAGGATGATCTTGATCTCCTAACCTCGTGATGCGTCCACCTCAGCCTCTCAAAGTGCTGGGATACAGGTGTGAGCCACTGCGCCCAGCCTATATCTATGATTTTTGTGTTGGTGCATTATGCAGAGGAAGTGATCCTTACATCATTATGAAATATCCCTCTCTCTGGTTATCTGTTTGTCTTGAAATATTCTTTGTCTGATCTTGATATAGCCATGCTTTCAACGTATCTGTGCATTTATATTTAAAGTACATGTCTTATTGATAGAATGTAGTTGAGTCTTCCTTTTAAAAACTTAATCAAACAGTCTCTGCCTTTTGCTTGGAGTGTTAGAGCATTTATAGTTAATATCATTTTTGAGATAGTTGGCTTTAGGTCTAACATTTTTTTTTTATAATTGTCCCTTCAATTTTTGTTCCTCAGTTTCTCCTGTCCTGACTTATTTTAGATTAACTGAGTGTTTTTAAAATTCTATTCTAACGTACCTATTGGCATTTTAGCTATACTCCTTTGCATTAATTTTTACTGGTTAAGAGATTATAATATATATCTTTCAGTTTTAGAGTCGATTTAGTATTAATATTGCATCACTTCCTATAAAATATAACAAACTTGCAACCATATATGTCTATTTACCTCTTTTCTTCTCCTATATGTGCTGGATTTGTTACATATATTGCATCTACATACATTATAAAATGCCACAATAAATTATTCTTGTTTTTGCTTTAAAAAATTGTATTAAAAAAATAAGAGTAAAATGTAGAGTTTTATATTTATGATTTCCAGGGCTCTTTATTCTTTTATAAAGGTCTGACTTTCTTATCTGGCATGATTTTTCTTTAGCCTGAAGTATCCCCTTTATTACTTTTTATAGTATAGGTTTGCTGGTGACAAATTCTCTCATTTTCTTATAAAAATTTTTAATATTTTTTTTAATAAAAATTTTCTTATAAAAAAATTTCTGGGTTGAGAGGTTGTTGGGTTTTTTTTTTCTATTTTGTCATTAAAGATGTTGTTCCAATATTTTCTGGCCTCCATTGTGACTGATGAGAAGTTACAAATAGCTTTAATCAAATATTTGCTCTCTTACATGTAATGTGACTTTTTTCCTCTGCCTGTTTTCAAGATTTTTTCTTTATAATTGGTTTTGAGCAGTTTGACTATAATGTGCCTAGTCAATTTTATTTACATATATATATCTGTCTTAAACATAGGACTTTCTGAATCTGAAATTAATTTCTTTTAATTTTTATTAACTTATGTAATTTCAGTAATTATTTCCTCAAAAATTTATTCTCTGCTATTATCTATCTTTTCTTATGGGGTTATAATTACTGCTTGAAATTTGTTCAAAAGGTCCCTAAGACTTTTTTTTTAATTATTTTAAAACATGTTGTTTTCACAGTTTTTAAGTTTGGATAATTTCTATTAATCTATTTTCATGTTTACTATCTTTTTGCTCTATCATTTCCAATCTGCTGTTAAGCCCAGCCAGTGAACTTTTTTTCCCTGATATTGTATTTTTCAGTTCCAGAAGTTCCATTTGTTTTTTCTTTTCTTTTTTTTTTTTTTGCACTTTCTATTTCTCTGTTAGAATTTTGAACATTTTAATTGATTCTGAACCTACTTTTCTTTATATTCTTAAGCATAATTATAATCGCTATTTTAAAATGCTTGCCTGCTAATTTTAAATTTGGATTGTTTTCTGGTTTTTATTTGAATGTAAAACAATTTTGTATCTTTTCTGGATATTGTGAATGTTTTGTTGTGGAGACACTCAATTGTTATTTCCTTCAAAGAGTATTAGTTTTTTTATGGAAGATAGTTAAGTGGGCTGAACTCAAAATACAAACTCTGCCTCTCCTGTACTTAACAATAGCAGACTCTCATTTCTGTTCTTTTAGCCTTTGCTATGCTGCTTGGAGCCTGGTTCTTGAAGCTACGTATATGAATGCTTTCTCCATCTTCTCAGCCCTGAGAGGTCAGGTTGGGGCCTGCCATCAGGCTACAGTGCTTTTAAAATTCAGAAACTTACCCAGTGCTGTTCCTTTCTCTTACTATTGACTTTTCTTGGGTACTCGCCTGGTTTGGTCACTTTCAAGGGCCTCCAGGTATTTATTCTCTATATTTTGTGTTTGCAAATATTACCTGCTGGAGGATAGTCCAATAGGAGCGATTACCAGAACCAAACCCCACCATAATTGAGGAATAAGCTTTATGTGGTTAGCCACTGGTATTTGGAAGTGATTTGTTACTACAGCATGATTTAGCCTATCTTGATTAACATTAGTTACCAAGTGAAGCATTTGTTTTGATTTTAAGATACTCAGTTTGTTTTAGAAGCAGAGCCTCTTGAGCTTTTATGATGGTGTATAAAAATACAGTGCTATTTTTTGTTGACTTGCATAAATTTTCTGTAGGGCATTGATCTTGAAAAAATAAATTTTGTCAGTTATGGTACTTTTTAGAAAAGTAACCCTTGCACAGTGTGAAAAATTATATAATTCATCACTGGTTTTCCTAATATTAGTACCATACCCTCCTGCCTATGAAGATTCCCTTGAGACATCCTAAAGAAAATTTTTCCTCACAATTTAAATTATTCTAGACATTTTATATTTCCCCATACTGTGCTTTTAAGACTTAAACATTGTATCCAAACTAGTTAATTCTTTGTATATGAGTTTTATTTTATTATAGAATATTGTGTGCCTTTTCTCCCCTGTGTTTTTATAATCCATGTGTATTTACTCCCTCCAGTTGCAGGAGTCTGGTTTGAGAAAGCTAATTTTATTTCATATCATACAATAGAATTAGAATAACAATGAAATTGATTTTGCTTTGAATTTTATTTAATTAACATTCACTGAGAAATTATTGAACCTCTACTATTTACAAACCCATCATTTTGCTTCTATCTTTGATAAGCAAGAGTAGAGCTACCTGAGGCTCAAATATTCCAAACTATTAATAGAGAAAACACACATAGAGTTTAGAAAATTACATAAAATTGTCCAACTATTCAGACTGGGATTATATACTTCCCAATAGGAGAACGTATACAAAATTCTTACAACAAAAGAAGAATTCTTATAACAAAAAAGTTTTGATGTAAGAATTTTGTGTAAGTTCTCCAATTGGGAAGTATATAATAAAATTCTTATAGCAAAATTATAACAAATATATAACAAAGTAGAACAAAATTCTCAAGACAATTTGGGGATTTGGGTAACTGATCAGATTCTTTTATGTATTCAGAGCCTCAGTCCTCCATCCTCAAAGGCCTTCTCATCATTTAAGGTACAGAGAAGCTTTGTTCCCATTTATCTCCTATCTCTTCCTCTATTCTTTCACCTACTCTAGGTCCTTTTTTGTTTCTCACCCCTGAGTTCCCATGTTCTTCTCTGTGTGCTTATCAGTTCTGCCCCCCATGGCTCCCTACTGCGATGGCCCAGGTTATGATAGGTTCTTTTCTGGTGAAGAAGAGTAGATGGGAAAAGTAAGCTATTCTACTCTTAGCATGTGGGATAAATGAGAAAATGTTCACACTATGTGGATTAGTTATTCTATAGACATTATGCAAAAGAGTCTGCATCCTTCTCATATCCTCCCTTTGGTATGTGTTTGAACCTGAGAGAAGAAAGGAGAGGGAAGAAAACCCAAAAAAACATTGTGACACATATTGCCATAGGTACAGTATTGCCATAGGTACAGTAAATCAATGGTGAATGAAAACTCAGCCTAGTGATAAATCAGGCTGCTACACAAATAATTCAACATAATGTGGAATGGCTCAAAGCAGCATGATTTATGATGTAATCAAGTACCAGGAAAGGAGCATTCATTCTGCTGCTTTGCCTGGAGGGTTTCAGGCGAGTTTTTTTTTTTTTAACTTATATTTTAAGTTCAGGGGTACAAGTGCAGGTTTGTGACATAGGTAAACTTTTGTCATGGGGGGTTGTTGTACAGATTCTCTTATTACCCAGGTATTAAGCATAGTGTCAATTAGTTTTTTTTCCATGAGCCTCTCCCTCCTCCCCCATCCACCTTCCAATAGGCTGCAGTGTGTGTCGTTCCCCTCTATGGGTCCATGTGTTCTCATCAGTTAGTTCCCACTTAGAAGTGAGAACGTATGGTATTTGCTTTTCTGTTTCTGCATTAGTTTGCTAGGATAATGGCCTCCAGCTCCATCTATGTCCTTAGGATGTGACATTTGAATGGAATTACACCTGTAACACTCAGCATTAGCAATTATTTCTTCCAGTGGCATCCTCTCCCTAACACTTTTGCATGACTGACATCTCTTCTTCAGGTATTAGTTTGAGTGTTATGCAGTTAGAGGGGTCTTCATTATCACACTTCTGTAATGGTAGACTCTCTGTGATGGTAAACGTGGCCATTTTCTATCACAGCTCCCTCTTCTTTCCTTTTTAGAGCAAATCACCCTCTTTATTATTGTAGATATTTTATTATTTAATGTATTCATTCATTTATTGTCTGTTTCCCCCGTTGAATGCAAGCTCCATGAGGGTAGTAAGCTGAGTCTTGTTCACTATTACATTCCTGGTGCCTAGCCTCATGTCTAGCAAAGTAGATGCTGAATAAATATTTATTGACTAAATGAATTGTAATATAGCTACTTAGAATAACCATAATTATTTATTACAAATAATATTGCAATACAACATTTGCCTGTATATCATCTTGATGATATTGTGAGCCTCTTATAAAAGATTCCTGTTTTATTCATTTTAGATTCTTTTTTACTATGGCAATTCTTTCTGCTCTCTCATAACTAGTATGTATTCAACCAGTTTTTTCTACATAAATAAATATAGAAATTATTATTTATTCTTCCTGTATCCATCGACTTTACTTAAAGGAAGGTAAGGCCATTACAAAGGAGACTTTTTTAAAAGCCTATCAAAAAGTTTAAGGAAAAAAAGTAAGTTGTGCTGCTCCAAGTTAAGCAAAAATAATTCTGCCATTTTTCAGAAAGAAAAAGAAAAACAAAGAAAACTTTTGAGATCATTTTCTAGATATAATGTGGATAAAAATTGTGACAAGAAGAAATATTCAAGAATGTGACCACTAAACAGAGCCTTGTTGGAAACTGTTTTGATTTTTATCCTTGGACATATCTCGAGAGGTCAGTAGTCTACAAGGTGACCAGAGATGGCATTTCCTCCCTGCCAATGCTTGGTACATTCACTTTGCCTCAAATGTGGCAAACATCTCAGATTTATTCCTTGATGTCTCAATTTTAGCATGAACTCCTGAGGCCTTTTGAGTTACAAGTTGACAAGCATGAAGATTAAGCAATATCTGTTTTAAAAAAGAAAAACATAGACTTCATCATACTAAAACTCCTTTTAATGTTATGCCCTAGCAGGACTTTTTGATGTAGTACCACCCCTTGTCAAAATAATATTGGAGTCCAATTTATCCCTTTCTTTATCATGATTAATGAAAATACCATATAGGTTGATGGAATGATAATTAAACATTTGACTGGAACTTGTGCCTGTGGGTCCATTCAAAATGAAGAAATATTGAGTGTCTACTATGCATACAGCCAGAACCAGATATCGCTGGTCCCTCATTGTTTGTACTCTAGCTGGAGACACAGACATTGAAGCAGGGAATTTCAGTGTCATGTGGTATTAGTCTAAGGTATACATGTGGTGCCACAATAGCTCTTAGAAGGAGTATCTCATCCAGATATGATCAGGGAGATCTTTGTACAGCTGCATATCAAATGCCATAAAAGCAATCTTAATCTTATTTTAGTTTTTCTGGAAGAGTCTGTATCTTCAGAATAGCTAATATTTAAGCATTGTCATCACACTTGCTGATTTTTGTTTGTTTAAAATATTCATTCTTGCTTGCATCAATATATCCTATGTTGAATTTATACTGTCACTCACATAACAAAGCCATCTCTGGGCTCCAGATTATGAGAGTTCCGTGCTGCTAAAAACATATCTGTTAAGACCAGTTTTATCCTTTAATAACTAAATTTTAGTGTATGAGGACCAAGATTGATCTACTTTAATCTCCAGAGTAATTATGATACCAAGCATCTGGTGCATCACAATTTTTGAACTGGTAAAGTCTGAATTTATGTGATGAATTAAATTTGACATAGATAAACAACCAATGTTCATAGTGCAGATTTTGTAAAGCCTAGGTAAACACATAAGAAAAGGGAGGTCACATCTAGTTGATGCCAACTTCTGATATGACAAGTCTAGAGAAAATATTGGCTATTGGATGCAAAAAAACACTGACTACCAAAATTACGTGGCCCACTAGTATTGAGCATTCCCTCTATTGTGGTTCAACAGGGCAATTACAGTAATTTACCATATATATTGGCTTAGATGTCTTTCTTCACTGCTAGACTGAGAGCTCCTTGCGAATTAGGATCAAGTCTTTATGTCTTAATGCCTAATAGAGTAACACAACTTTGGTACATAATTCAGGTTTAATCAACATCATATATTTAATTGGTTGGTTCAACAATTAAAACCACTAAACATTATGCAAATGTGAATAGCTGAGTGAAGACAGCTATCTTTGATTTGTACACTCTTTGTATCCAGAGCACCTAAAACATTTAATATGCTTCTATTGAATGAATGAGTATGGTCACTCATCTATATATGGAAAAGACATGGTCTTTACGATAAAACTCTATTGATAGAGTGAGCATCTTGTAGCTATCTTCAAGATGCTCAGGACTGCAGGCGGTACTTACGAAGACTGCTTGATTCATATGTTCATATCTTGGTTAGAGAAGAACAGAGGCCTGGCGTAGTGGGTGGCACTTGTAATCCCAACAATTTGGGAGGCCAAGGTAGGAGGATCACTTGAGGCCAGGAGTTCAAGAACAGCCTGAGCAACATAGTGAGAACTCCTCTTTCCAAAAAAGGAAAGAAACTCCCCCATTCCCTCAGTTTTAGATATTAGGTGAGCATGGTGGTGCAAATCTATAGTCCCAGCTACTCGGGGGTCTGAGGTGGGAGGATCACTTGAGCCTAGAAGGTCGAGGTTACAGAGAGCCGTGATCATGCCACTACTCTCTAGCCTGGGTGACACAGCGAGGCTCTGTCCCATAACAAAAAGAGAATGAAAGCTTCTTTTCTTTTCTGGGTATTCCCTTTGCTTGCTCACTCTGGTGGTGAGGAATGATCTTCAGTAATAAGCAGTGAAAAGCATATCTTGCATGAGCAGAAGAATAAGAAATAGATTTTTTTCCAGACTCCAAATCAATTTTGCTTATTTATTCCAACCATAGTTTACTTATTTATGATGGAATTTTATTTGTATGTCAAGATCTATCCTGCCAGGAATAGAGCTATGTAAGAAAGAAAGAAAAAAAAATCCCAACCACCACAACACTGGCAAAAAAAACACATTTTCACAGGTTAGCAATAAAGCAAAATATTTTTCATTCTTGCCCCAAATTTTTGGCACAACCAAGGGACAATTTTCTTGAGTAAAAGGGAAGAGCAAAGAAGAAAATGGCAATATGAGAGTGGACTGATCTTAAACATTGGAAAGGGATGAATATTGCTAGATGCTGCTCAGAGGCCTGATTGCTTGCTTTCTGTATCTGCTTTTTCTTTTTCACTGAAAGGCATATTTTTCTATCCATCAAGTTTTATAGTTTTCTGCCAACTATTTCGCTGGAATAAGCTTTCCCTTTAATTTAACAGTGCACATATTACTCTACTGTACCCACAAAAACTTATTCTGAGATAGTGCTTATAAAATGCATGTCTTCAAGACTCAAGATAAACAGAAATATAGTATATGCAATTTGGAACCAAGTAGCTCTCATTTATTTATTAGCAAGTACGTTGGTGGCATAGTCGTTTCACCAGAAGTTCATATTCAATGAATTAAACATCTCCAGGTTCTGACAACCACATAAACTAAGGGTTACTGAGAAACATAAAATGTCACTGATTTTTCTGGCTCATTGGATCTTCTGTATGGCTTTACCCATTAGCTGGGGCTCTAAAAAGTATTCATCTTCATTTTCCCATCATTGCCAGACCCATGGATTTTGTGGCATTTGCCATAGCACACACAAAAAAATGAAGGTTTTAAGGGGATTTAAAAGAGAGAAAAATTCTTAATCATGCTTTCATAACTTTTGGTGAACAGTTGGTTTAAATTTCCAAATAACTCCTTTCAAAAGGATAATATCAAAGCACATGAAAAAATAAAAGTCTAAATAAAGCACAATAAATTATTTCACAGCTAAGGTATTAAATTTCAAAGAGAGAAGAGAGTACACATAAGGATATTAGAGTGGACCATATTGGATCTTTGGGAATTGCTGTCAGATATTGATGAAAAAACAGAGAGACTGTAGGAGATCAGATAAAATAAAGAAATGATTACATTTGGAAGAACAATGTGAAATACGTGGCCAACAGAGATTTCAAATGTAAGCTAATAGCAATCCACGAAAGAACAAAGTTGGAGCAAGTCCCACATCTCTAACCACATTTACAATCATTCAGTATCTGTAAAAATTTTTATGTAGCATGTTTCCTCATTTCAAAATTTGCAAAATACATATTTAATAGGTTTAGCATGTCAGTCAGTAATTTTGTCCACAGGCAGTGAAAAGGATTTGTGTTTTTCAAAAACGAATTGGGTTTTGGTGATGCTACCCTTTCGGTCTGCCCCAGCCAGCTGCAATCACGGCAGCTTCACCGCCCAGAGATACTGTAAACAATGGTGTTCTGTGTATTTCACTATCCACACTGGTGAGAAAACACATCTTAGCCTTTCATCTCCTTTCTTCTAAGTTTCACACCCCCTTAACCTGGAGCAGAGAGAGTCCATGTTCAAACTGCTTGCTTTCTTCCTTTCATTACCAATCACCAAAGAGAACATGATGTGAGAAAGGTTCCCAAAACATGTTTTCCTGTCTGATAGGAACACTTTAAACAGTATATTCTAAATGACCAAAGATTACTCAAACTGAAACAAAATTTGGTAAGAAAAATTTAAAAGCCAGCTGAGAGAGTAAGTGAGAAGTTGAGCTGGGTCAGCCAGTTCACAGTCAAGGTTGTCGGGTACACCTGGTACTGAAAGACCCCTTTGCAATCTCCTTTTATTAAGGTAACTTGAAGTGGTCACAGCACGAGTAGCAGTCTGGTTTATTTCAATCATACAGATGTCACTTCATGACATGACGCAAGACTTTCAAATGGCCTCAGTTGTATTCTCTACTTTGTTCCTGTCTATAGTTGTCTGTACTTGCCTAGGGGAGCAATTAAAAAAACTGAGAGACAGAAAAAGATAGTAGATGTCAAAGGCATGCTAGCGGGGAATCCTGAATCGATTAATTAATACCATAGATCCTATCCTTTTTATATCTTAGGATCTATTACAGCAGAGATTTGCTTTCAGGTTGGGGCATGAGCACCTCAATTAGTAGCTGCTTTCACATTGGAAACCTTTCCTATCTTTGTGGGCAATGTCAATTTACAAGGAAATTTGTAGGGGAAAACTTCTCAGAGCGCCCCAAACTCCATTCTCATTCATGAGCTCTAAAGTGGTTTGATTTCACAACTTTATTTGGTGGTGTGTACACAGGGGATCAGAAAGGTTTTCTACCCAGCTCATTCATCTGACATCTGTAACAGCTCTGTATTTCTATGTATGTGATTCTCTATTCCAGAGATATATAACAGAACACTATGCCTTGCAGCTGAATTACAAAAAGAATTCAACATATTTGGTATTCCATGGAGAGTTCTCTTAGTGGAGATAGTTCAGGAAGGGGTTTATTTTCTTAATTTGCTTTCTCAGGTATAAAATCTTCCCAATTTCACTGGAAGCAGAAAACATATCTAACAGTAGTCCTGCATTATTAGAGAATTCACATCTGTTGGTACTTTCGAACAATATCCCTGGGACAGATTTTTGAACTTGTTTCAATCTTGATTACAGTCTACACAATGAATAAAACATATTTCTATACAATGGCAAATCCTAAGTGGAAATAATATTGTTTTAGTTTGGGAAAAATGATTTTTTCAAGTAAAGCTATCCACTTGGTATTGTGAGGGGAAAAATGATACTAGAGAGAATTAATTTCTTCCTCATAACAAGTTACATTTTCATCTGAAATGACTTAGGTGGCATAATGGTAAAGATATGAGCAAAATAATTTTTAGTTACAATTTCTTGCAGTTCTATAATGGCTTGATGTCACAGCTCATTGGGCGTTTTTCTTCCCCATGTCTTTCATCGTATTTTAGTTTCTAAGGAATGTAATAAATTTAGTATTGTAGTTAAATGAAGATGCTCTGAAGTTAGACAGCCTGGGTTTCAGTCCTTGAGTAATCCTTTAGCAACTTGTATGAACTTAGCAAGTCACTCAACTTTCTTGAGCCTCAGTTTACTCATCTATAAAATTGTGACAATATTTCTGGCATAAAATCAATCTAAAATGGAGATAATACATCCAAAGTGTTTTACTCACTGCCAATGATAAGGTAATTGCATTATATTTATGGTTATATTGGCAACTTTTTAAATGTTTTTATAATAAGAGAGTGATTTTTCTGCTGCCTTTAGTAATCACGCTAAGAAAACCTATAAAACTTTGTAAAATGTGGATACCCCTTTCTTCTTCCCCTCAGGACAAGACCCTTAGCTTTCCAGCACATGGTTGCTGCTCATAAACTCTTCAAATCTAAGTTTATTATCACGAAACTATTATTGTAATAAGTCAAATTCCAAAGAAAAACAATGTCAGTAGATTTCACTAAATATATTATCAAACAATATAAAACATAGGCCTAACCAAACAAGTGTCCTCAGTCTCTGAAGAAATGCCTGTAGGTTGACCCGTAAAGTTAATTTCATATCAGTGACTCCTCTAAGAAAAATAAAAATAGAGAAACAGCATCCCTGCTGCTTACTTTTGATGAACCTCATGGGATGGAGATGTTTTCAGCTGTAAGAGGTTTTTCAAGTGCGTGTTTCTAGTTGGTTTCTTATGATTAAATTGTATGGTTTTATTCACTTTGAGGATGTGATAGATGAAAATATTCAGCTTTCATAAGCTCATAGGTATCAGTTATCTATTGCTATGAAAAAAAAACTACCCCAAAACTTAATGACTTAAAGTAGTAACCATTTTATTTGCTCATATTTGGGCTGAGCTCAGCTGGGAAGTTCTTCTGCTTATATCGTGTAGGGTCACTTCTAAAGCTGCAGTTAGCAGTTATCCAGTGGCTAAATTGGGGCTTTATGGGCTAACTTGGCTTCAAAGATGTCTCTAGAGTTGTGGTCACTATCAGCTGGGCCACATGTCTCCAAGAGAATAGTCTGGATGGGTAGCCAGTTTCCAAGAGTGCAGAAGCAAAAGCTGCAAGGCCTCTTGAGACTTAGGATCACATCCCATCACTTCTGCTGCATTCTATTGGTCAATGAAAGTCAGCTGGATAAGCCCAGAGGCATGCATACTTAGAGGAGAATTATAGTAGCTATGTTGCAAATAATCTACTATACCACATAAAAACTTTATAAAAATAAATCATGTCATGTATAATTTCTACTTACCATCCTGATTCTTTTTGATGACTTTTTCTTTTAAACTATATACTGTATGACAGGTGCTAGAGATACAAAAGAAAAAAGATACAGCTCTTACTCTAGGGAATTTTATGTCTGATAGAAAAGATAACAAAGAAATAGACTTCCTAGATGGTTAGTGGCTCAATGACCATCTGATGTGGTTAGTTGTGTTCAGCTGAACTGCTGAATCTGGTGAGGCATTCCAGAAATGTGTGTCATTCATCACAAAATGGACTGAGCAAGAAAGTTTATGTGTGTTGTTTGCAAACCCAACCCCATTGCAACAAAATAAGAGAATCAAGCAAGTCAAGATACATTTCTTGCTGAAACTGTATCAGTGACAATTTCATCACACTTGAATGACAGCACAGTTTTTAGGTCCCTTTTTAGAAGCAGATTAGGGTAGTAGTTAAGAGCTTGGCTGTCTAAAAAATAGCCTAGTGTCTCAGTATCCTCACTGTAAAATAAAGGCTTTATAATCTAACTCACTTACTTATACTTTAGAACAGAGAACAAAATGCAAAGTATGTAAAAATCATCTTCTTCAGATATAAAAGCATTATTTTATAACTAATGAAAAATATAAACCCTCTTCAGAAATGTTTGAGTGAAGATTCAGAATTTGAATGTACTCATGTACCCAGAGTTTCTCACTTTTACCTCCTAATATTCAAGAATCTTGAAAAAACAAATGAGACAGTTGTAGAGATAGTATGCTGATTCAAATTAGGAATCCATTTTCTCTACCTGAAACTTGATTCACTGAACACAATACAAAGCAAAAAGTGTGTATTTGTTATGTATGTATTTACTACTGATGATAGCAAATGACTCTTGATTCTCTTTCTTTCTGATAGAAACTGTTTTCTTATAGTGGACATTTTTTAAATTCCTAACTCTCCAAGAGGTATTGAGCATGGAAGAAAGATATCCATTTGATGTGCCCTACAGTGCAGCTCTGTCAGTCCAGAGATAGGCACCAAAATTTGTGACATCAGAATAAAGGTAATATTTCAGTGTTTTCAGCAAAGATATGCCAAGAGCCTTGTATTTAGGGATATATTTCCAATTTAAGAAATTAGTTTTTATCTATTCAAAAGTTATGATGTAGCACCAATTAACTAATGAAACACCTCTCTTCATTTATGGACACTACCAGCCGATGGCAGAAAATTCTTGTAGCTCACAATGCCTGACTCTAGGTTGTGATTTTTGGACTTTAGTTGGTTATGTCATCACTTGAGCATTATTTAAATATGTTTCTCCTTTTAATTCAATTTCCTGTTTTGTTTTCTCAAAACCATAAATCATCTCTTAAGAAATTTTACAAAATGCATATTGTTCTCCCATGAGACCTGTGCTGCTCCTCAGCTGGGCATCGCCTGCCAAAGGACATGTTTTTTGAAAAGTTTTCCTTTTACTGGTTTTGCATAATGGTTGCAGCAATTCTCAAGTAATGAAAAAAGAATGAAGAATGCATGTCCTTTCCAGTACATAGCCACAATGTTAATGTTAAGGCGAAGCAAAACAAAACAAAACAAAAACCCACCCTAAAAGTGGTCTTGGACACCCAGCCCTCCTCTCAGCTCCCTTATTTGGATTCAAGATATTTCCTATCTTTTCTCCTCTTTTTCAAAATAAACTATTTATGCTCAAAGAATATCTGTCATCTAGGACATCTGTGATAATGTTCTTGTGGTCTGGGTTGGACCCTTGCTCCACTACCAACTAGTACAAAATTAATGGGGGACATGACTTAACCTTTCTGGGCTTATATTTGTCTCATTCATAAACTAGGAATAATGGAGTTTACTTCACTATATTGTTTTGAAGATTAAGTAAGAGAAGGCATATAACAGTGCCTCACACACTGTGAACTGAAGCTACATATATTAATATATCTATTGTCTAATATAAGAATAAAAACACCATTCTCTGCACCCATTGCATAGTTAATAGGCAATGTATATGAATAACACTGAGTCTTAACTCATTTTGGTATCTACTGTGGCACATAAGAGACACTAATTATTGTCTGCAGAATTTTTTACTGTCAACACATATAACACTGTACATAGCAGCAGCCTATTGTATAAGTCAGTAAACTACAGCCTGTGGGCCAAATTTGGACTACTGTCTATTTTTATAAGTAAAGTTTTATTATGACAGAGCCATGCCCTTTTATTTAAGCATTGTTTATGCTGTTTTGTGCTACAATGAAGAGTTCAGTATTTTCAACAGAGACCCTTTTATTGCCCACAAGGCCAAAAATAGTTACTATCTGGTCTTGGCCCTTCACAGAAAAATTTGCCATACTTTGACCTACAAAATTGAGTTACCTATTTACTCTTGCCTCGGGACAGGGTTTCCTGAAGAACTCCTTAGTTCAGGTGTTATGGACTTCTTTCAGGAGTATGTTTTAATGTGATTACTCCATTTTCCCCCAGAAGATATTGGTGTACTGCTTTTTTTAAAAAAAAGAAGAAAAAGAAACTGATTTCATTAAAAATGAAAAAGAATGGGTGCTTATGAGGTACAGAGACACGTTGCTAGCCACAGTGGGAACTTTGAACAGATCAGCAAAGGATACTATAATGGAGGCAATGAACCAGGGGCTCTTGTCTCAGCCCCTCCACGCTGACTTTCAGTATACTGACAGCAGTGTTGTCACCACAAGCTGATGAATGAATACTACAGCTTTTGTTTTCATCTCCAGCCTTTCCCTGGGTCTGTGTGTCTACTTTAGCCTCATGAATAATCCTACCACTTACAGATACTGGACAACAATGTGACAAAAACAGACTGATTCATGGAAACATGGATTAGAGACTAGTTCCATTACTCATTCGACACCATGGCTAACATCCTTGCTTTTGCAGAATAGTATATACATGTGCCCCTAATTCTCCACGGTCACACTTTAGGTGCTGTAGCACATTGCGCAGCTGCGATTTGCTGACCCTAAGGGGAGCTAAAGTAATTAATAATTGACTTGAGGTTCTCTCTTCTCTACCTGGCAGCTACTTACACTGTACTTACTGCACAAAAGAGGCCAAATTGGCATGGCTTTCGACTATCTCTGCAAAATCCATTTGGATCTATTTCTACAACTGTGATCTACTATCAACCTGGGGGGCAAAGGAGAAATCAGCCCCAGGAGCGTGGAAACCACTATACTTAAAACTATATCCTTTGCTTATTTATTTCAAGTAAAAGGCCACACAGACACAGAAAATTAGGAGGCTCATGAAATAAGATTTAAGTTCCATTCTGGTTCAGTGTCCTCCCTGATGTTCAATCCTAGAGGCTATACCTCCCACTCTTGAAGAATTTCCAAACCTTCCAGGCCCAGGAGAGTTTTCCATGTTGAAAGATTGCAGGATGGGACCCCATAACAATCCCCCAAAAGTTCAGGCTGAAATTACATGCAGGCCAAGTCTGCATGGTGCAGCCCTCTGTAATTGTTGGGTCTCTTCCAGAAGGCTCTCAACACATGGGACTCCGATGAAGTTCAGCATGTGGAAAGGGCTGAAGCTTGAAGCCTGTGTATTTGTAATGGAAACACAGCAGTGACCCCATGATCCAGGTCTGTATCTGTGCTGCCATAAAATGTGTTTCTCCAAACAGAGCAGCAGGAGTGCCAGTGAGGGGTGGGAGCAGGGAGGTTCTGGAAAGACTCCCTCAGGTAGGGAGGTAGCAGGGCCTCCTAATAAAAAACCATGCACTTAGGGAGTGCTATGTAGTTTGCAAAGTACTCTCACATTTAAGATTCTCAGGATAAGCCTCTGAAGTGAGTAATACAGGCATTCTTTTCCTTTTTCAACACGTGAAGCAACTGAAACAGAAAAGCAAGATGACTTTCTCAAGGTTTATTAGAGACTTTGCCAGAATCAGATCTAACATCCTTTGACACACAGCTCAATATTGATCTATGTTCCTGTGTGACTACCTAAACTGGGATAAATATTCTAACACACTATGAAAAATGAGCAACTATCATTAGAACAGAGAATTTATCATGAATCAGGTTCACCTCTAATACTGTTAGGCTTTGTGTCTTCACCCAAATCTCATCTTGAATGGCAATTCCCATAATCCCCAGGTGTTGAAGGAAAAACCTAGTGGGAGGTGATTGGATAATGGGGGCGATATCCCCCATGCTGTTCTTGTGATAGTGAGTGAGTTCTCATGAGATCTGATGGTTGTATAAGTGTTTGACACTTTTCCTTTGCTCATTCCTCTCTCCTGCTGCCATGTGAAGATGGTGCCTGCTTTCCCTTCCTCCATGATTTTAAGTTTCCTGAGACCTCCCTAGCCATGAGAAACCATGAGTCAATTAAACCTCTTTCCTTTATAAATTACCTGGTCTTGTGTAGTATCTTTATAGCAATGTGAAATTGTACTTATACAGAAAATTGGTACTGAAGTAGTGGGGCACTGCTATAAAGATACTTGAAAATGTGGAAGCAACTTTGGAACTGGGTAATGGGCAGATGTTGCAACAGTTTGGAGGGCTCAGAAGAAGACAGGAAGATGTGGGAAAGTTTGGAACTTCCTAGAGACTTGTTTGAATGGTTTTGACCACAATGCCAATAGTGACGTGGACAATGAAGTACAGGCTAAGGTGGTATCACACAGAAATAAAGAACTTATTGGCAACTGGAGCAAAGGTCCCTCTTGATATACTTTAGCAAGGAGTCTAGTGGCATTTTGCCCCTGCCCTAGAGATCTGTGGAAGTTTAAACTTGAGAAGATGATCTGAAAATGGAACTTCTGTTTACAAGAGAAGCAGAGCATAAACGTTTGGAAAACTTGTATGCTGACAATGTGATAGAAAAGAAAAACCAATTTTCTGGGGAGAAATTCAAGCCAGCTGCAGAAATTTGCATGAGTAATGAGGAGCCAAATGTTAATCATCAAGACAATGGGGAAAATGTCTCCAGGGAATGTCAGAGAGCTTGGTGGTAGCCCCTCCCATCACAGGCCCAGAGGCCTCGGAGGACTAATGGTTTTGTGGGCCAGGCCCAGGGACCCTGCTGCTATGTACAGCCTCTGGACTTGGTGCCCTGTGTCCCAGCCATGGCTAAAGGAGTCAAGCTACAGATTGGACCATTGCTTCAGAGGGTGCAAGCCCCAAGCTTTGATGACGTCCACATGGTATTGGGCCTGTGGGTACATAGAAGTCAAGAATTGAGGTTTGAGAACCTCTGCCTAGATTTCAGATGTATGGAAATGCCTGGATGTCCAGACAGAGGTGTGCTACAGGGGCAGAGCCCTCATGGAGAACCTCTGCTAGGGCAGTACAGAAGGGAAATGTGGGGTTGGAACCTCCACACAGAGTCCCCACTGGGGCACTGCCTAATGGACCTGTGAGAAGAGGGCCACTATCCTCCAGACCCCAGAATGGTAGATCTACCGACAGGTTGCACCATGCACCTGGAAAACCACAGGCACTCAATGCTAGCCTGTGAAGAAGCTGTCCAAGGCTGTGGGAGCCCAGCCATTGCATCAGTGTGCCCCAGATGTGAGACATAGACTCAAAGGAGATCATTTTGGAGTTTGAAGATTTAATGACTACCATGCTGGGTTTTGGACTTATATGAAGCCTATAGCCCCTTTGTTTTGGCCAATGTCTCCATTTGGAATAAGAGCATTACCCAGTGCTGATACCCCCATTTTATCTTGCAAGTAACTAGCTTGCTTTTGATTTTACAAGCTCAAAGGAAGAAGGGACTTGCTTTGTCTCAGAAAAGACTGTGGACTTGGACTTTGGATTAATGCTGGGATGAATTAAGACTTAGGGGGACTGCAGGGAAGGCATGATTGATTTTGAAATGTAAAAGGGACATGAGATTTTGGAGGGGCCTGGGGCAGAATGATATAGTTAGGCTTTGTGTTCCCACCCAAATCACATCTTGAATTGTAATCCCCGTAATCCCTGGGTGTTGAAGAAAGAACCTGATTGGAGGTGATTGGATCACGGGGTCAGTTTCTCCCATGCTGTCCTTATGATAGTGAGTGAGTTCTCAGGAGATCTGATGGTTTTATAAGTGTTTGGCAAGTTCCTCCTTCACTCATTCTTCTTTCTCCTAGTGCCTTGTGAAGAAGGTGGCTGCTTCCCTTTCTGCCATGATTGAAAGTTTCCTGAGGCCTCCCCAGCCTTGCAGAACTGTGAGTCAATTAAACGTCTTCCCTCTATAAATTACTCAGTCTCGGATAGTATCTTTATACCAGTGTGATATTGGACTGATACACCCTTCCCACCCAAACCCAAACCTCAAACAGAGAAAATAAGTTTGGAGATGCAGATGCATTGCATTGTTTTTAAAACTGAGGATCAGCACCCACTAAGAGACCATGATATACTCTGATGACAGAGTGAGAGGAGTACAGATAATACTTGTCATTCTCAAGGATTATATTAATAAATACCTTGAGAACATAAAGCTTCTTTCAGGAAATACAATCTAGTATAATTAAATGTTTTAAATGGTCCCTTCAAACCTTGTGTGGGAATGATTTCATCTTTACTGATGAGTCTGGAGCAGAGCTAATTAGGCACTGCTAACCAGAAGTTCTGCCATAGCCATCAGTCAGGGTTCAAAAAGCTGTGAGTTGCCTAAGAGGACTCACACACTTCCATTAAGACATCAGTGAACAGGATAAAGTTTACACTAAAAGTGAAGCCCAAGAGAAAGGTTATTTGGTTAGAGACACAGATGTGGCTCTTCCTGGCACAACACACCTGCAGAGTCTTTCCATCAGTCATGCAAGAAAGTTCCTTGTAACTGAGTTCATCAAATGTGCAGCACGTCTTACTGCCAGCTCCTCCCACTGCTCCCAGGCAGCCTGTACCTCACAGTTGTGCTTGGTGCCTCACCCACCTGTCTCCAATTTCTCTCTACCCCATCAACCTCCCCCAAAATATTAAAGACAAAATTGTAGTAATGCAGAATATCTTCTTTCCATGAAGATTTACCTAGTGTTTTTGGACTATATGGCCCTAAAAAACAAAGTCTATCCAAATCTCAAGCAGAAGGCATGTGACAGGAGTCAAGCATCAAAGAAATGCATCCCAAATTAATGGACTTCAGTAACCAGACCCTGGTTCCAGCTTAGCTAGATGTTTCTACTAGTCTTAGGAGCACTGCCTCCACAGATACTTGCATTAATTATGGTGCTCCATGCATCTCCCTTAGAAACCAAAAATATAAACATTTTTAATTGTCTTTCTTTGTGTACATTTTAATATGAGTAGAGCACCAATTCATGTAATACTCACTAAAAATAAATGTCAACTCTTCCAGTCTCTCAATATAAAAGCACATCACAGGCAAAATAAAACCAAATTTGTACTACATTCAGGAGAAACTCCTGTTTTGTTTTGTTTTGCTTTTAATTACATGTTGAGGAAAACAGGGGCCTAAATGGTACCACTAGTTTTTTAATGATAATTTAATTTCTTCAAAGTATCTGTCTTCTATGGAAGAGTATCCCAAATTGTTCATCAGAGCCATGGTTCATCCAGCTCAAGATCCTGGCATAGGAACTTCATGGAGGAATATGGAGGCTGTTCTCCATGTTGCCACTTTTCAATTGTATGCCATATATATTAATAAAAGGCATCAAAGACCCTGCCACTCTGTACAATTGTATAGGTTGTGCCCTGCATAAGAGGGATAGGCTGAAGACTATCTTGAGGCTGAAATATGTCCTACACTCAGGAATTCACCTGGCACTCACCTGGAAGAAGAGCACCTTTTTGTTTTGTTAGATCAAAGGAGCTGTATGAGCTTGCTGAGGCCTGGCCCACCTCTGAGTAAACTCACCTTTGAGCACAATGAAATCAGGGAAGCTTATAAAACAATTAATAAATTTATTGTGAAGCACCTCCTTTGGGGAAAGGGTCATAATGACATTATAAGAGAATCAGAGTTAAAGAGACTTTAGCTAATGATTTAACAAGCAAAGCTTATGAGCTTTACCATTTTTATCACAGATGGCATTAAGTGGCCGTTACCTTCTGTGTAAGAATAGTAGCTTTTACTTTGTGGTGGCACTGAAAATTATTACTGGATCAATATCTGCAGATTTCCTTCCTACAAATTTCTCCAAAAAGAAGAGTTGTAGGTTTCTATGTCATAATTTATGCTTTTTTTGTCACACTGAGTTCTGGCTAACAAAAAGATTCTCCAGGTAGTCAGTGAGTGGCAGAATGGAAAGTTGACTCTCTGGCACCTAGTCTCAAAGGAACAGGGATAGAGCAAATATAGGGGGCTATTTGAAAAAGAACAACTGTGATAGCTACTTTGAGCTATCACTATGAGTATGGAATTTCTGGGAAAGAGAAAACTATTTGGAGTATTTATAGGAAGTTTTTCTCATATTGCACGGAGTACAACCCCTGGCTTACACCCTTTTAAACTATAGGAAAAAAATCAACATTATTTTTTAAGGCTTTTTTGAAGTAACTCCATGCAAGGAGGAAGTCATGCAGGATCCCAGTAACAATAAGCAGAGTTATTCTTCTTTAGCATTTGGGACCAATAAGATCTTCCAGTACTGAATGCTCATCATAATGACATTTGCAGATTAGCAAGCTTGAAATTTTTAAAAATAAAGCCACAAAAAATTTGACAAGCATTAGAGAAAGGCTTTCTAAGTATAAAGCAAAAACCATTCAGGAAAACATTCATATATTTGAGAAAAAAATTAAAATTCTCAATATATTAAAAACACTATAAATAAGAAACCAGGATGCAATATTTGCAACATACATGGTAGACAAAGAGTTACTATCTGATACATAAAAAAAGTTCTTTTACATAAACAGGAAAAAGAGGAATTCTTTAATTGAAAAATAGGCAAAGAATACAAAGAGGCAAATTACAAAAGGAAAATAAACATAGGAGTTTAAATTCAACTGTACCAGTATCACACAATAAGTTCCATTCTTGGCTATCAAATTGGCGAAGGTTAACAACTGAAATGAATTCCCTGTGATGGAAGATTATGGGAAAGCAGACACTCTTCTACTCTGCTGGTTCATCAGTATTTCTGTGTAGAGGATACAACAGTAAATGAGAAAGACAGACCCAGCCCCCATGGAACTCAAGGTCTGTGGGGAAAGCATCACAAACACAGATAGAAATAAAATAGTCAGGGTGGATTTTGGGTGTAGCTGTCAGGTAGAACCCACATTCATTACCCAACTCTTCATCTGAACTCTGTGGTGTAGACATGGGTTAGAAAGGCCAGAATCCAGTCTTTTGGAATGCCTGTGGCATACAAGGTATGTTTCCATCGTAGGCTTCTCATTAAAACCATCCCACAGGTGGGGCCAGAATCAGGATTAGGGAATGGAAGAGCACATTTTCTCTTTCTCAGCATTGAAAATAAAGAAACAAACAAGCATAAAACTACTCCCACTTTTTGTTAAGAAGAGGAAACTGTAAATATTTATAATATAATATGAAGATTAACCTGACGTGTTGGATGTTTTTAATTCCATGATCTCAAGCCAATTTTTCTCTTTAAAAATGGCCTTCCTGCCATTTAAAGTAGTTTTAAACTGTCTACATCTTAACCCATTTACTCTAATTCTGGACTATATTCTAAAAAGTAATAATTAAAGAGAAGCTCAAAGTTTTATGTTTCTCTCAGTATTGTTTGTAATAGAAAAATAAAAATTAGAATACTCTACAACAACCTGAAAACTATTTAATAAAAGATTACTAGAAATAGTTAATATTTTTGTTTGCTAAGATTTTTTCATGAAGAAAAGTGCTCTGAGCATATTTTACATAAATAAATAGTTTTACATAAACAAAATAGCTCTGAGCATATTTTACATAAATAAATAAAAAAATAGTATGTTTACTACATCCAAATAGTTTTAAAATATATATAATGATGAGAAAGACCAAATGCATGCATTAAAATGTTAATAGTCATTTCCCTGGGTGGGGAAAATGCAAATATTTTGGCTTATATTTTGAAATGTTCTATACTTTCTAAATGTTCTACAGAAATAATTGGGGAGGAAATGTATAATCCTCTCAAATTTTACTTTTTTGGAGTTATGCATGTCATTTAATTTCTCAAAATGATGAGGTACATAAATGATTATAATTTTTCTTTTTATAACCATGAATCATCAGGAATTCATGGTTAAAGTTTTACTCTTTAATTTTAGTCTCTTGGTAGAAAAGTACAACCTGACTCCAGTGGTATCTGTTATTTTCATTTAGGAAAGATAAAAGAGTACTATTACATCCCAGAACTGTGAGAAACTATCCACATTTCAGTGTTTAAGTGAGTTATTCCCAGGGGTGGTTTTGTGATGCCCCATCCTGTTATTTCCAATGACTATTTCTGATGTTATTTCATATTTCTCAAAGGATTATCACAATCTGTGAACCATCTTTGCCTCACCCACTCTTCAATCTTTCATATGTAATCTGTTGAAAGTTCTCCTTGATGCTTCTTTCCAAACCGATATGGTTATTTTGAATATTTTTTGGAACGTTTAAACTACATTTTAAAATTTAATTCTTTCTAATGGCAAAATCAATTTCTAATCAACGTGGAAAAGTTAGAAAACACAGGCGAATCAAAAAAGAAAATATGTCCCATAATCCCACAGCCCAGAAGGATGACTCTAAATCACATGGTGTATCTATGCCTTTCCTCATGCATAAATTTTCACTACACATCACACACACAAACATGCATATTTTCACCAAATAGGATTATATTACCTATACATTTTGTCTTTTCACTTAGCAATATATAGTGAACATTTTTCCAAGTCAACAAAAATGTATCTATAATATCATTTTGAAGTGTAAAATGTATTCAACTGTGTAATGTTTATCATTTATTTAATTCTCTAATAATAAACATTTTAATTTTCTATTTTTTAAATGTTTTTAATCATTATTGTCATAAAATGCACTGCAATGAACAATCTTGTAGTTAAATTTGCATGTCATCTAGCTTGAGCTACATTTTTTTGTATATATTTTGGATGCTAACAAAGTCATCAAAGTATATTCACAATTCTCTCCTCTACATGTGATGTACAATATAAATCAGTATTTCTTTCTTTTTTAGGCAGAGTTTCACTCATGTTGCCCAGGCAATGGCGTGATCTTGACTCACCACAACCTCTGCCTCCCGGGTTCAAGTGATTCTCCTGCCTTAGCCTCTCGAGTAGCTGAGATTACAGGCATGCGCCACCACGTCTGGCTAATTTTGTATTTTTAGTGGAGACGGGGTTTCTCCATGTTGGTCAGGCTGGTCTCTAACTCCTGACCTCAGGTGATCCACCCACCTTGGCCTCCCAAAGTGCTGGGATTACAGGCGTGAGACACTGCACCCGGCCCAGTATTTCTTAAATTTAAAAAATATGTGAATCTCTTTTAAAGAAAACATTTCTGCAGACTTCAATTTATGTTTAATTTTTTTATCAAGTGCCTTCTTAATATTTAGTAACATAAAGTAGGTATAAATGATTAACGCTACAGCTCTGTACAACTATAAAACCAAAATGAATTTACAAAATAGGTAAAACTTCAGGACCAATGCAATTCAAACAAACAGTTATTTAATATGCCACCTGGTGTTGTTTTGCTAAAAGTGAATTGCTGCTTGTTAGAGTGATGGCCAAGTTTGCCTTCTACTAGGCAGACATGGAAGACTGTCTGTATCCTGCAATGGCTTTGTTTTCCTCAAGCTTTTTTCAGCTTGAAGTACTGAAAAACATTCTTTCCTACAAGCCACCTAAACATTGCTTAGCCTTCATTTTGCTGGTGTTCATCACTTGAGTACTGGCTGCCACTCACTCCCCAACCTCCATTAACCCAACAAAAAGGTAGCACAACTTAGCTTGGGTGCCAGCATCATCCTAAATATAAATGCAAATGTAGGCACTGAATTTACCAGGTTGTTCTTGGGTTTAAGGAGGTCATATAACCCAGGATATAGTTAATTATTTTTTAAAAAATAGCACAAAAACAAAATGTAAACTTTTAAAGTTTTGTAACAAACTCCCTGATGTTGTTTGGATCTGTGTCCCCACACATCTGTGTCTCATGTTGAATTGTAATCTTCAATGTTGGCAGTGGGGCCTGGTGGGAGGTAATTGGATCGTAGGGGGTGGATCCTTTATGAATGGTTTAGCACCATTCATTTGGTGCTGTCTTGTGATAGAGTTCTCATGAGATCTGGCTGTTTAAAAGTGTGTGGTGCCTCCCCGCTCTCTCTCTTCCTCCTGCTCCTGCCATGTAAGACGCCTGCTCCCGCTTTGCCTTACACCATTAGTAAAAGCTTGCTGAGGCCTCCCCAGAAGCAGATGCCACCATGCTTCCTGTACAGCCTGCAGAACCATGAGCCAATTAAACCTCTTGTCTTTGTAAATTACCCAGTCTCGGGCATTTCTGTATAGTAATGTGAGAACAGACTAATACACCCCCTAAACCCCCGTATGCCCTAGTGAAAAAGGCAAAGAAATTGTGTATCATTGATTCACAGCAGATTCCTTCAACCTTCCTGTGTGGAGGAGAAACTTTTTGTTTTGTTTTGTTTTTGAGACGGAGTCTCACTCTGTCGCCCAAGCTGGGGAGCAGTGGCGTGATCTCGGCTCACTGCAAGTTCCGCCTCCCAGGTTCACGCCATTCTCCTGCCTCAGCCTCCCGAGTAGCTGGGACTACAGGCGCCCACCACCACGCCTGGCTAATTTTTTGTATTTTTCAGTAGAAACTTTTGACTTTCCTCAAGAAAGAATATGTTTAGAGTACCAGAAAGATTTAGAAGGGGATTGCTCACAATCTTGAATATGTGAGGTGCTGTATAACATATATTTACATACATTGAAAGGCTTAGCCAAATTCTGGAGGCAATATTTCTTAGCAGTTGTTTGAACAACAGGCTTTGGAGCCAATCAGGTTTGGTATATAATCCAGATTCTGTTTCTCATTTATTTTCTTCTTTGGGGTATGTTACTTAAATTCTCCTACCTTCTCCTTTGTATTTCAAACTGTAACCTGAAACGTTCAGGTGTGTTGTAACAATCAAATGAGGTTTTATGGGTAAAGAAACTCTAACACTGCTTAGTACTTGTATAAAGTCTGAACTCCTTGATATGGCCCATAAGTCACTGTCTCTCTGATATCATCTCCTCCCATTCTTTTCGTAACTTATGGTCAAACTCATTCTACTATCAACATTTGGATCTTCTTCCTGCCTGGAGAACTTTACACCAGCTGCTACATCTGCCTGAGACATTCTTCTCCCAAAATTCACAAGATATACTCAATTATCACCCTTCAGTCTCTGCTCAGATATCACTTCTGCCTAAAATAAAATTGTCTCTGTCACTCACCCAGAATTCTTCCGTGCCCTAACTCTGCTTTATTTTTCTTTCCTGTAGATGTTATTGCTCCCTGAAATTATGCTATCTGTTTATTTGCTTGTCTGTCCTTTCTCTGTCTCCCCATTGAACGTTAAGTTTTTTGACATTAGCAACATTGTTTTGTTCCCTATCATATCTCCAGTGCCACAACTGTACTTTTCCAAAGTGAACACTCAACATTTGTTAGTTGAAAGTTTATCATCCCTGAAACAAAGCTTTGATATCAAGTTGCAAAAAATGTAAGTCTTTCATACAGACAATTATAAGATAAATTAACATCAATTACTAAACTCCTACCACATATTTAGCACTGTGGTAAGAGCTCTAAAGAATAGGAAAAACGTATGACAAGAAGTCCAAGCATGGAGCAATTGAGATGATATAAAATAAATGTAGTTTATTACCATATGCAAGACTCTAGACTTTTTCACTTAAATTACTGATAAAAGGAACTATGGAATATAGAGAACAAATGGAAAGAAGAAAAGCATTTAAAAAAACCCACAACCATGACACCTTGGTATCTTATTTTTATTGTTTTTTTTTTTCAGGTGTTTGTATTTATAAGAATAAACAGAAACTTTAACAAGTGATTCCATAATTTCAGTGGCTTAACTCTCAATAATTCACAGTCGAATGAGGGACTCTGTTCTACACAGTCATTCAGTGACAAAGTTTCCTTATATCTTGAAGCTCTGTCCTCTTCTATATGCTCAGATTCCTCTCCATTCAGCCAGTAGGTGAGTAAAGAAAGTGAGGACTGCACGTTCTATATAGGTCAGACATGGAACTGCTGTATGTCAGTACAGGCTCCAGAATATTCTACTTATTCTGGAACCCAGTCCTCAATACCTAAAGCAAGGAACCTGGAAACTACAATCTTGCTGTGTGACTAAGAAAAGGTTATCATGGATTTACTGAGCAAAACAGTCTCTACCACAGCGCTAAAAAAATAGATAGTTGTAATATTATTTAATAATATTATTTAGTAGAAATCATAGATCTGGAGATACATTCTGACTAACAGAGATGTTTCTGTTAGATTGGGAATAATTGCACCAAATCACCAGTTTATTTCAATAATAACTTAAAGAAATTACAATTGTTTTAGTTTAATTTTTATCCAGGTACCACTGTGAAAGCCATTACCACGCTATATACTTTCTTAAAATTCACTTTGGTGATCATTTAAAACATTTGTGGCTCTGAGGTACAAATTGTTATTACAACTTTTGTGATAATAGTGCATCATAGTTGGCGATAATCTTGTAGGTTAATCTATCACCTTTTATAATATTACTGTCATGGGATCCTTGGGGTGTTGCTTCGCCAACTGGAAACCTCTGTGGCTGGCAGTGCCTTCTGCCTGAGTATTGTTCACACCTGCTGGGCTCCTTCCACCCACTCAGCCCGGCAGGCTGCACGTGGCTTGTGCTACTGGCCCGGATCTCACACCTGCCAAGGGCTAGCAGGCACAAAGTGGTGAGGGGTGTGTGGGTAAGGCAGTGGAGGGTCCTGCCACTACACACAACCATGCACACCAGTGGCTGTGATGAGGTTGTCAGCTCCAGGTGCCAGCTCCATTCAAGGTTGTGGCTGGACCAGAAGTACTGCATGCAGCTTCTGCTGTGGGCACCCGCATCTGGATGAGGGGAATGCAGTGGCGCCTGGAAACTTGGAGATGCCAGGAACCACAAAGCCCCAAAGAGGGTGTCACAACTCTGGCTTGGAGAGCCCCTAAGGTCTAGGCTCCCCAAAGGGCTACAGCTCTTTTCTTCTCTCCTTATCATCCTTAGCCTGTCCCACATCTGGGAAGAATAAGTTCTGCAGATAACTGGAGGGCGAGCAAGGCAGAGAGGAGCTTCATTGAGGAACAGAACAGCTCTCAGGAGACCTGAAGTGGGTAGCTCTTTTCCACAGGCAGGTTGTCCCAAAGAGTGTCCAGCTCTCAGTGGAGAGGAGACCTCTAGTCAGTAGCTTCTAGCACCTTTCCACAGGCAGTTGGTCCTGATGAGTCAAGGAAACCTAAAGTAGGTAGCTCCTTCTTGCAGCTGGTAGTCTCGATCTCTGTCCAAGTCTGGCTAAGTCTAGGATTTTTACGGGCTCAGAACGGGGGAAGTGCATGCTGGTTAGTTCCTGGGCAGCTATGGGCAGCCCGGAAAAAGCACCGTAAGTTCTCACTCTAGTCGATGAAACTGGCAGTCCAGCCACCTGGCTTCAGGCCGTCCCTGGCTTGAAGGTGGGGCTTGACTAGGGACTTGCCCCTTTCCGCCTAGGAGCCTGCCTGCCTCCTGTTGCCATCAACCTGCCATCCATGATGCACATGGCACCCAGGCTGTTTGTGCTGAGGGGCACCTGCAGGCCTACGCCGAGCTGCCCTCAGCACCCCCTCAGCCTCCCTCCCATGCTTATCAGTGCCCAAAGTCCAGAGGGGTCCCAGGTGGAAGGGGGCTGGCATGTCAGCACTGCCCTAAGCACAGATACACCTGGTCAGATCATGACAGCACCTGGACTGGCCTCAATTTTGCTCCAAAATTGGAGTGGGTGCCAGGAGCAGAGAGAAGCCAGACAGCAGAAGCAGGCACTATTGAGCCTACAGGGAATGGGGGGCTTTCTGGGTCCCTGGGAGTACACAGATGCCTGGTCTGCAGCTGCAGCTGGGAGAGCAGGGTTCCTGCCCCACCAACTCAGTAATGTTGTCTCTGGCCTGCCAGCTCCACTGAGTATGCAGCCCTGGCCCACACCTCCCCTGCTGCAGCTGGTGTCCCCGTAGCGGCTTCTTCTGATGGACCACCTGCTGTCATTACTCATCCTATTTTGAGCATTTATTTTCATTCACAGCACAGTTAAGGTGAACTACATATTAGGACTTTTTTTTCAAAATGTTTATAACATATTTTCTGAACCCTTGCCTTTCTGATGATAGCTTTCTATTGCTTTCACATAGGAAAAACTAATTTGTGAATAAAATGCTTATATCTCAACATTTCTCCTTGAAAAAGTATAACTATGGCAGAAAAATGAAAATCTAGCCTGTTTTTTGTTTCTTCTTGCTGTCTTATATTTTTACCCAAATAACATGCAAATTCTTTTTTATTAGTATTGCCAAGAATTTGCTGAGGTTTTCCAATTTCATAAGTAAACATTTTTCAGCTCCACGAAATTTTCTGTAATTGTGTTATTTCTTCTCTTCCTGATATTTTGATTTCTTCTCCAGAATAAAAAACCCAGAATCCTTATATTAGATGAGTGTTTTCTGTCCTCCACATCTTTCATATTTTCTTTCATCACGTTCATCTATTTGTTTTATTTTATATTCTTGGAAAACCTCTCAAGTTGATTTAATTCCTGTTTTCATGAAACTATGGGAAATAAAGCCATGAAAGGAGAAATGAAAATACAATGGAATGGAAATTAATAGAACTACATATAATATTTTGTGAAACCAGAATTGCAAGAATATTTAATTCTTCCTGAAGTATACATCTGGGAAGACATCAGGCAGGAGGTACACATGGCATAGCTCTGGAAAGACAAGTATGTTTCGATCAGTTGAACAAGTCAGCAAATGTTATTTTAGGCAGAAGAAAGAACATATTTAAGGGCATCATGTGTCATTACAAAATGTGCTGTTTTCAGGGGCCAGAGAGATATTCCGGGGGGCTGAATCTTAAACTCTCATGAGAGGAGTAGTGGTAGGAAGCCAATGTGGTTTGAGGCCAGATGGTGACCCTTGTGATATACAGGAGGGTTAGAATAAGGCAGTGGATAAAAGGAACAGAGGAGAGAAGGAAGCCTCTACCATTCTAGCTTGGAAGAATGGCTAGATTATTTTTACATTTATTAAGAGAAATAAAGATAGAGGAGCATATTTGCTAGAAGATACTAGCACAATTTAAAAATATGAGGTTTGAATGTCTATAAGGTTTTTGGATCACACTGTCAGAATGTGTTTAGAACTATGAGCCTTGAACTAAGAAGAGATATTAGGATTCCGTGGAGATTTGAAAGGATATAAAGGAGTTACATCTCAGTGTTTGAGATTTCCCAGAGTAAGTATCTACAATGGAAAACAACTGGTATTGGATCACTTGGGAATACCTCTCTTTAATTTTCAAAAAAGAAAATATAATGAACGAGAAAGTGGTCAGCAGTGCCTAATTATTCAGAGTGATCCAATAAGATGAAGAATTTAAAATGCCACTTTCCTGACTTGAAAATTAGAGGTGATTGAGACCAGGATGAGATCAGCTGCAGCTTAGTGATGTTTGGGGAAGCCAGAAGCCAGAGTGCATTTGGCAGAGCAGTGAAGGCAAGGTGACAAAGGTGAGGCAATGGAGGTCTTGCTTAGCAATAACGAAGCCCATTGCATCTTTCCTGATTTACAACTACAAACATTTAGCATTTTTACTGTCACCAAAGTGTTTGCATAAGGGCAACTTTGCTGCCCACAAGGGAGTTAGGCTGCCAGTTTCCTCCTGCCTGAATATCATGTTACAAATCAAGGTATAATTAGAGGAGAGAAGCATAAAGGTATGCATTACTCTGGAGTGCCTGAAATTTTGGAAAAGCATCAATGAAAACACTTTTGCAAATCACTGTGTGTACGAACGGACTAATACTGTAGTAGGTCACAATGTCTCCCTAGGGTCATGGCCCCCACAGACCATTCTGTCACCCTCACTCTGCTTCCATATTTCCATTTTCACTCCCATCACTTTGCTCAATCTCAGTTCCCTGCCCAGACTCTGCTATGTTTGTTACAGCACTCAGCAGAGTTCAGAGTTCCTTAAGTGCTGTGGATCTAGCAGGGATGTAGAGATGCCAAACTGTATCAAGCTATAAAACCTTTTTTTTTTAATCTCTTCTCTTCCCTCAGTTCTCTATTCTCCAATAAAACCTAGAGATTTATCACATTTTGTCAGCATGAGAAACTTTCTCTATTAATCCCCACTTTTAGTTGCCAGGATATCTGAATCTCAAGAATACCAATGTTCTCTTTGTATCATACCTGCACCTCCCAGGAATTATAATCCACAGCTCGGATAAACTGTTTTATAAGGAGATCATTTGCTTCAACTTATATCTATGTAACTTTTAACTACTTTTAAGGCTTACAACAATGTAATGCATGCTTATTAAGAAAATTAGAAAAATACAAAAAGAGCATGATGAAAAAAAATCCTACAGTAATTCTACAAAACAGAAAACTGTAATATTTTTATTTTGGTGTGAGGCTTTCAAATTAACTTTTAATTTTCAAACATTACACAGAAAGAAAAATATACATACACTTTTAGCCAGCTTTTTAAAACTGAAAAGAATATGCCTGGATCAAGGACCAATAATACAAAAAGTTATATATTGAAAGTAAATCTATCTCCCTTGCCTCACAACCTTAATCCTGTTTCCCAGGAGCAACCCATGTTAGCATTTAATTCTGTACCCTTCCAAATGTTCACTGGCATGTAAAAGTATGCAAATTGTAGAAATAAATTCACTTTAAATAAGCTTAATATACTGCACACACTGATTTATCCTGCCTTTTTAACTTAATTTTTAATTTTCTCTTAAATATTTTCAGATAAAATTACTTTTATTAATTATATGTTATTTATTTATTCAAGTGAGAAGTTGCAATATTTGGTTTTCTTTTCCTGCATTACTTTGCTTAGGAAAATGGCCTCCAGCTCCATCCTTGTTGCTGCAAATGATTTCATCTCATTTTTTCATGGCTGCATAGTATTCCATGAGGTATATGCACCACATTTTCTTTATCCAGTCTACCACTGACAGGCACCTAGGCTGATTCCATGTCTTTGCTATTCTGGAAAGTGCTGTGATGAACATATGCTTGCATGTGTCTCTATGGTAGAACAATTTATATTCCTTTGGGTATATACCCAGCAATGGGATTGCTGGGTCAAATGGTAGTTCTGTTTTAAGTTCTTTGAGAAATTGCCAAACTGCTTTCCACAATGGCTAAACTAATTTACGTTCCCAGCAGCAGTATATGAGTCCCCTTTTCTCCACAGCCTTGCCAGCATTTGTTAATTTTGACTTTTTAGTAATAGCCATTTGGCTGGTGTGAGATGGAATCTGATTGTGATTTTGATATGTATTTCTCTCAAGTTTAGTGATGTTGAGCATTTGTTCATATGCTTGTTGGTCACATGCTTTTGCAAAATCTGTTCACGTCTTTTGCCTACTTTTAAGTGTTTTTTTTTCTTACAAATTTGTTTAAGCTCCTTATACATTCTGGGATTTTTTTTTTTTTGCTTATACATTTGTTTAAGCTCCTTATGAATTCTGGATATTAAACTTTCTTCTGCTGGCTTTGGGGTTGGCTTGCTTTTGTTTCTTTAGTTCCCCTAGTTCAAATGTTAGGTTCTTAATTTTTGATCTTTTTAACTTTTTGGTTAGTGGACATTTACTGCTATAAAGTTCCCTCTTAACACTACTTTAGCTGTGTCCCAAAGATTCTGATATGTTTTTCTTCATTCTCACTAGTTTCCAAGAAGTTCTTGATTTCTGCCTTAATTTCATTATTTACCCAGAAGTCATTCAGGAACAGGTTGTTTAATTTCCCTATAATTTTATGGTTTTGAGTGATTTTCTTAACATTGATTTCTATTTTTATTGCTCTGTGGTCCAAAAATGTGGTTGGTATGGTTTCAGTTTTTTTTTTTTTTTTTAATTTGCTGAGGATGGTTTTATGACCAATTGGGTGGTCAATTTTAAAGTACATGCCATGTGCAGATGAGAAGAACGTATAGTATGTTGTTTGCGGTTGAGAGTTTTGTAAATGTGTAATAAGTCCATTTGGCCAAGTGATGAGTTCAGACACCAAATATCTTTGTTAGTTTTCTGCCTTGATGATCTAATGCTGTCAGTCGGGTGTTGAAGTCTCCCACCATTATTATGTGGTTATCTAAGTCTCTTCTTAGGTCTTTAAGAACTTGCTTTATGAATCTGGGTGCTCCTATATGGGATATATATATATATATCATTTTAAGGAATATATATATATATCATTTTAAGGAATATATATATATTATCACTTTAAGAAAGAACCATATGATACATTATATAGATCATATATAATATAGTATATATATCATATATATCCATATATATTATATATATTCTATTATATATTTATATTTTATATTATATATCATATATTATATGATATATAATAGATCTATTATATATGATCTATATCTCTATCTTGTAATATCTTATATATTATATATAAGATACATATCAGATATTATATATCAGATATATATTATGTATAATATATTATATATCAGATATATAATATATATTATAAGATACATATATTATGTAAGATACATATATTATGTATTATATACATAATACATATGGTATATATTATATATCTTATAGATTATATATTATATATAAGATATATAATATATCATATATCATATATCATATAGATAAGATCTTATATAATATATATAAGATCATATATATATCATAGTTAGATCTTGTTGTTGAATTGAGCCCTTATTATTATATAATGGCCTTCTTTGTCTTTTTATGTTTATTGTTTTAAAGTTTGTTTTGTCTGAAATTAGAATAGCAGCTCCAGCTTTTTCTGTTTTCCATTTCCTTGGTATATTTTTCTCCATCTCTTTCTTTGAGCTTATGCGTGTCACTGCATGTGAGATGGGTCTCTTGAAGGCAACATACCATTGGATTTTGCTTCTTTATCCAACTTGCCACACTGTGCCTTTTAACCGGGGCTAGCCCATTTACATTCAAGGTTTGTATTGATATATGAAGACTAGATTCTGTCATTGTGTTATTATTAATAGCTGGTTATCATGCAGACCCGTTTGTGTGGTTGCTATATAGTTTCACTGGTTCATGTATTTAAGTGTGTTATTGTAGTGGTTGGTAATGGTCTTTCCTTTCTATATTTAGTACTTCCTTCAGGACGTCTTTTAAGGCAGATCTAGTGGTAATAACTTTCCTTAGCATTTGCTTGTCTGAAAGGGATCTTATTGTTGCTTCACTTATGAAGCTTAGTTTCGATGAATATGAAATTATTTGTTGGAAATTATTTTATTTAAGATATTATTTAAGAAAAGAAAAAGAATGCTAAATATAGGCCCCCAATCTATTCTGGCTTGTAGGGTTTCTGCTGACAGATCTGCTGTTAGCCTGATGGGGTTACCTTTGTAGGTGACCTGCCCCTTCTCTTTAGCTGCCTTTAACATTTTTTATTTCATTTTGACCTTGGAGGATCTGATGACTATGTGTCTTGGAGACAATCTTCTTGTGAAGAGTTTTTCAGGGGTTCTCTGCATTTCCTGAATTTGAATGTTGGCCTTTCTAGTGAGATTAGGGAAATTTTCATGGACGATATCTTAAAATATGTTTTCCAAGTTGCTTGCTTTCTCTCCCTCTCTTTCAGGGACACTAATGAGTCATAGATTTGGTCTCTTTACATAATCTCATGTTTCTCAGAGATTTTTTTCCTTTTTCTTTACTGTTTTTTCTTTATTTTTGCCTGAGTGAGTTATTTTTGAGATCCAGTGTTTGTTCTCTCAGATTCTTTCCTCAGCTTGGTCAATTCTGCTATTAATTCTTTGATTGTATTCTGAAATCCTTGGAGTAAGTTTTTCAGCTCTATCAGATCAGGTTGGTTCTTTCTTAAAATGATAATTTTGTCTTTCATGTCCTGTATCATTTTATTTTTATTCCCTAGAATCCTTGGATTGGGTTTCAACTTTCTCCTGAATCTCAATGATCTTCATTCCTATTCATATTTCGAATTCTATTTCAGTCCTTTCAGCCCCTTTAGCCTGGTAAAGAACCATTGCTGAGAAACTAGTGTAGTTGTTAAAGGTAAGAAGACACTCTGGCATTTTGAGTTGCCAGAGTCCTTGTGCTGGTTCTTTCTCATCTTTGTGGGCTGATGTTCTTTTATTTTTTGAAGTTGTTGTCCTTTGGATAGGTTTTTTTTTTCTTTTAACCTCTTTTATGTCCTTGGGGGTTTGACTGTGGTATAAGGTAAATTGGTTGACCGGATTTGTTTCTGGAATGGTTTAGGGGGCCAAGTCCCAGCTCAGGATTCCTGGGCTGCATCCTCTAACTCTGGGGAGCTGGTATTGGGCCCCTGGCTTTGTTCTCTGTCCCCTTGAGGTTAGGGATCTACTGTACTGTAGAGGCTGAGGTGTTCCCAGACCACTGGTCACAACATTCTGATGGGTGGTGCCAGCCAAAGTGCTTCATTGAGTGATGGTAGTGGGATCTGTGATCATTTGCAAGTACCACCAACAGCAGCAGCATGGCAGGGTGCACCTTTGTTGACTGAGGTGTGGCACTGGCAGGCACATGGTTGCTGGCCTCCATCAGGGTGTTTGCAGTGGTGGTGGTGACAGAGTGACATGGGAGAGGGGTGTGGGGCTTCTGGCATCCATGGGTGTGTTTGCACCAGTAGTGGTGGTGGCACAGGGGCAGAGCACTGGCAGGCGTGGGGCTGGCACCCTCCATGCATGTGTTCAGGCCAGTCAGCCACTGTTTTTGACACTTGGGATACTGTCCTGAACAAGACAGAAGAAAGTTTCTTCCTCTGTAACAGGAATCCCTAGTTGATCATTTTGGGCTGTTTCCAACTTTACGCATTGTAACTATGAACATTTCCTGTGCCTGTAATTATTTCTTAGTTATATATTCCTAGAAATGCTTGTATATTATCAAACAGTACAAACGTTTTTCAGGCTTTTGGACAAATATGCCAAATTACCTTCCAAAAGGTTTACATTTATATCACACACCACAAATGAACAGCATGACTATTTCAACAGTCCCTGACAAACTGTATCCTCCTTTCTCCTTCCATTAAGACAATAAAATCAATCCTTGGCTAAGCTACCAAAATAAGAGTACACAGGTTTAATTCAGATACGTAACCAAAAATAAGCTCTTGTTTTCAGCCTCAGTACATTGATATTTAATGTAAGAAATTTAAATATACTCTTAATCATTATTTCTAAACATTTTATCTAAAAACTTTAGATAGTCCTTTATAAAAAGATTTCATTTAAAAACAGTGCAACTACAGTAATAATAATAATAAAACAAAATTTCTTGGGCAAAATTAGGTCATTCTCATATTTTGGGGAAACTAGAAACCTGGCTGCCTTATACAAGCAGTGATTCATTAATACTAATTGGTGCTTTCTTTTCCATGCAAGAGAGAAAACTGTTCTAGATCCTAATCATTCCTTATTACAGTAACAGCAGGCTGTATTTAATCTGCTACTCAATTCTTCAGTTACAGAATCAGCTGACCTATAATTAAAAGACATTTAAGTCTTAGAGGGAAAGAAAAACAAATCCTAATGACAAACAGATAGCAGAAATTCCCAACCATGCTTCCCTCACCTTGGGTCCTCCCACTTCTGCAATCCTGCTGTCAACTTCACTCAATTCTTTTCAGGGAAATGGAAAAACTGCTCCTTCTCCACTCTAAAATTAAAGAATAAGAATGAGCATGTGACATACACAATTACACAAATGTCTAAATATGTTAGGATGGAATTATAATTTTCTCTTTATATTTAATATTAATTGTGTCTTTGAATATAAAATTAATACATATTTATGTGAGAATTTTGAAAAATATAAAATATGTAAGAAGAAGTAAAAAGCCTTGCTGCAGAGAAGTATACACTGTTAATAGTATGCTGTGTTTTCTTTCACTCTTTTTGCTATATTTACTTTTTTTTTTTTTTTGAGATGGAGTTTTGCTCTTGTTTGCCCAGGCTGGAGTGCAATGGCGCGATCTCAGCTCACCACAACCTCCGCCTCCCAATTCAAGCGATTCTCCTGCCTCAGCCCCCCAAGTAGCTGGGATTACAGGCATGCGCCACCTCTCGCAGCTAATTTTGCATTTTTAGTAGAGACGGGATTTCTCCACGTTGGTCAGGCTGGTCTCAAACTCCCGACCTCAGGTGATCTGCTCGCCTCTGCCTCCCAAAGTGCTGGGATTACAAATGTGAGCCACCATGCCCCGCCCATACTTTTGTATTAAACATACACATACAATTTTGTTAATGGTTAGAAAATTGAGGCAAGATTGTGAGTTGAAAAGCACGCAGGTTCTACAGTTGGACTGCATGGGGAAAAATTCTGATTCTGTCTCTTTTTACATGTATGTCTTTGGGCCAGTCACTTAACCTCTCTGAGCTTCAGTTTCCTCACCTGTAAGCTGGTAATAAAAATAGCACATATCACATGATGATATTTTACAGAATGAATAAGATAAATATCTGTCATGTAATAAACAGTCAGCAAATGTCAGCTACAGTAAAGCTTTTTCACTTGATTTTTTCCCATTTGAACACATATCACCGTCATTGTCTCTGTAACTAAAAAATGCTATGAACATCACTTTAAATAGGTCTATAATATCCTATTACATGGGTGTTCTGTGATGAAAATTTCCCTTAATGGACATTTTAGATAGTTTTCATTTTTTCACTTCTATAAATAGTATTGTTGTGAACCTCCAATGATTATCATCTCTCATTATAAGGAGACTTATTATATTTTGAAATACTGAATTAAAAGGATTAAACTTTTAAAGCTCCTTGACACATATTTCTCAAGTGACTTTCAAAAGTAAGTTCTCCTTCCCTCCAGTAAGCTGTACAGTCTCTGGTTTACCATTTTTTTTTTTTTTTTTTTTTTGAGACAGACTCTCGCTGTGTCACCTAGGCTGGAGTGCAGTGGCGCGATCTCGGCTCACTGCAAGCTCCACCTCCCGGGTTCACGCCTTTCTCCTGCCTCAACCTCCTGACTAGCTGGGACTACAGGCGCCTGTCACCACGCCCAGCTAATTTTTTGTACTTTAGTAGAGACGGGGTTTCACCGTGTTAGCCAGGGTGGTCTCGATCTCCTGACCTCGTGATCCACCCACCTCCGCCTCCCAAAGTGCTGGGATTACAGGCGTGAGCCACCGCGCCCAGCCTGGTTTACCATATTTAACAACGCTGGTGACAATCATATGTCAACATTTTTGATTGATTGGATATGTGAAAAATGTATTTTACTGATCATTCAATTAGAAATTATTTTATTATTAAAGAAACTAGACATGTTAAATCACTTCAGAGTGTATTTCTATCACGTATTTTTGTGAATTGTGCAGTCATTCATGTTCCTTGCTCATTTTTCTGTAGTAGTGTTGTTTTATCTTATTGATTGTTCAGTGAGATTTATTAAGCAAGCGTATTTCTATTTTTTAATTAAATACTACAAAATATTTTTAGTGCTTTTTGTTTTTAAACTTTGATTTTGGTCTTTTTGAGGTAGTGGGTTTTAGATTTTCAGGTAGTTAAAACTATTCTTTTTTTCTTTCCTTTGTGGTTTCTTCCTGTTTTCCATGCTTCAGTGGCCTTTTTCATCAAAATTGTTTTAACCACCTCTCAGAAACAACCAACACAATTCATCAATGTCACGAAGAGTTGTTTCTCATGCAACAAATATAACAACAAGAAATTCTCATTTTTATACAAATAAGAAAGCATACATTTCCATTAGTAAGTTCATATTTGTCAAGACAGATCTAGGATCTCTTTCATCTTGCTAGTATCTTCATGATATTTACTAGTTATGGTGGCCAATTAGAGTAAACTATGTCAACTTCCAAACATAAACTTCTTTGTAGAATTTCTCCTTTGAGAATTTTTATAATAAAGAAAGACCCCAATTTGTTTTTCTAATAATGTTAGGGATGAAGTTGATAATGGTACGTCTAAGAATAGTTTTTGAATAAAAGAATGGCCTAGATTAAAAACAAAAGTGCACTTGTTAGCGCCAATAGATTTATAATAACTTAATGGAATGAGACATTGTAAATAACGTTGAGGCTCAGCAAGAGTTCAATGGCGAAAACAGCTGTGACTGACTTGTCAAGGTTGTCCTGGGAATGTGAAGTAAGGGAGTGGCATGTGTGCCTGGTGGAAATCCTCTTATTGGTTCTTTTTAGAATCTATTCTATTTCTATGGTTTTATAAAGAAAAGGTTTTTTTGTTTTGTTTTATAATGAACTAATGCTTTTAAAAATCCTAGACAAAAACAAACAATCAAAAAGCTCCCATGAGCTATACTGTTCTCCAGCCAGCATTGGGGTACTCAATATGTGGCTTTTTGAGACTCATACACTTCCCTAAGCCTCTTTCTGGATATTTTCAGGTCTTATTAAAACAAGAACTCCCTTACCTGAAGTGTTAACTTCTCTGTCAAAACGGCAAATGCAGTTTCTCAAATGAATTTTAGTAGCTGTTTAGTGGGTTGTTAGATTACAGATCTTATGTCAGAATGATGCTATGTGAGTCTAGGGCACACTTAAAAAAAGTAGACACATCCCTGGGTGAAGGAGTCAGAAAGGAATAGACTAGTGTTGGAAAATGCCTTGAAATCAAGTGTGATGCCCAGATGATGCTAAAACCATGTTTACAATATCTCCTTCAGGCAGTGGTCTCCCCCGGGCTTGAACACCACCAGATACTATGAGCTCTCATGCTATGAGAACTTGCATTTCTAAAACACTTGCCTTTACACAGCAACCCTGAAAAGGGGATTTTTTTTCCTATTTAAAGATGGGAAAATCAGCTCAGAGTAGTCAAATGGCTGAACCAGTATTTAAAATCAAGTATGTACAACATTAAAAAATGATGCTGTAACTCCCAGTGTTACCACAAACTTGAACCCCCAAATTTATGAAAGAATAAATTTCGTCTCTATTTGCTTAAGAACCTTGTTCAATAAATCAAAATTTATTTTACTGATTTGAATAAACTGAAGGATAAATCAATTATGCTTCATAAAAGGCAGTATTTTTTTTATTTTCAATTAGCGCAGGAAGTGTTTCTACTTTACCCTCCAATATACTCATTTGACCTGTTAATATTGTTGCAAAATCAGTCTTAGCTTACTTTAATGATTAGCCAAGACTAATCTGAGTTGCTGTATTGATTGCCTATGTAAAATCTGCTAAAAGATTTGAGAAGCATTTTGAGCTTTTAAATAAGTGAAGAATCTCTAAGTTGCCTCAATCTTACTCGCTTATTGAATTAGCATGGAAAACTCTATGAAGACGTGGAATAATTTAGTTCCTTAATGTTTCCTCACAAACTAGAATTTAAATACTATTCATTCCATGTTAGCTGATAGGTGCTTTCTACAATATGCCCACATGGTTTGTATGTCATTCTGTACTTCTGAAAAACTATAGTTTGGCCCACTGCTAGATACTAGCAAAAGGAAATTGAGCAGTGAGCCTTGTAATGACCAGTTTGCTCATGAAACTGCCTTTTTGTAGCTATCAAATGAAGATTTCCTAACAAGTGATTTAGAGAAACATTTGCCAAGTTTAGAACCTACACAAACCTTGTTGATTTCAAGTTCTGGCCCAAACTGTAGTCATCGGTTTTGTTGGCAAAATAGGATTTTCTGTTTCTTAGAAAATCAGCAATAAAAATCTTCTTGGACATTTAAATTGCTTTACAAAACATTTTGATGAGTTAAGTATAAATGAAATAGAAACATAAGGCTTACATTTCCCTTAAACACACAAGAGATTGTAAATAAAGGGAAAATGTTCATGGAAACATGTTTGGGAATATGCTAAAACTTTGAAAAATACTTAGGGACATTTGATGAGCCCAAGTGCAGCTGGATCTTGCTCAGCCATGACTCTTTTTTTTTTTTAAAGATATTGGATTATAAAGAGAAACATATATTAATAATTCACATAAGGGACGATAGCAATGGAAGAAAAAAATCCCTCTGCATTGCTTATCCAGATGGAAAAATTCTGACAGGCTTGAAAAAATAAAATATGAGAAAACTGAAAAGTTTTATCTCTCACATAACACAGTTGCTTTTCCTGCAAAACACGACAGAATTACAAGATCCAGATGATTAAAAATGTGGAGGAATAACTGAGTATCAGGTATGGCTGTCAAATTGAATTGGTTTTTATTCTCAAACTGATCTGAAAACTAGAACTTTTCACATTGGTATACATGGGAGATTATATACATATACATACACGTAGAGAGGGAGAGAAAGAGAGAGAATCTAGAATTTAAAATATTTAAAGAAAATACAATTAAAAACACTTAAAATGTCCACTGGGTGCAGTGACACGTCTGTTATACAGAAGGCTGAGTCAGGAGGATTGCTGGAGCCTAGGAGTTGGAGTCCAACCTGGGCAACATATTGATAACCCTATCTCTAAAATAATAAAAATAATAAAATAAAATAGAATTAAAAAAACCCTCTTAATCTGTACCTGTGTAAGAAGAAAGCAGTAAGAAAATCTGATGTTTGGACCTATTCTGAATGTCTTCTTACTTGAATCAATGCAAGGTTCATGCTTTCAAATAACTGTAGACTTGATAAGTTACAATGAAAACTTTGATGAAAAGCCTCATATTGGTAATTCTTAAATCAGGATTGCAAGTCCTTGGATTGCAGTGACCTGTTCTTTGGGAAACTCTTAAAGGATATTCAATGAATTAACATTCCCAAATATCATGTACACAGAGCAAGTTCAAATTTCCTCCCTGAAATAAACCACAGCTTAGTTGAAACTAATATAGCTCATTCACTCTTGTATTCACTCATTTAATATATAATTATTTGTACCCACTACTGGTGCTAGTCACTATATTAGCTAGCCACTAAAAAAATACACAGTATGATCTCTGTGGTATAATAAAGAAATATATATATATGGTCTTTGTTTCTAGTTCCTGGCACAGAGCTTCTAAACCACTTGGAATTTTCTGAGTGATAAAAGTGTCTTCTATTATTCATAGTGACCCTGTTTGTAACATACCTGAGCTTAGGCTAACAAGCTGACTCATGGTGGGGTCTCAGACACTTTCCAGGGAGAAACTGGCCACTGCAGAAATAATGCCAAGCACTTGAATATAGAGTTGAAACTTTCAGCACCACTTTCTGGCCTCCAGGAAAGAGAAGGGGGCTGGTGATTGATCTCAAATCACATGGCCAATGATTTAGACAATCATGCCTATGTAACAAACATCCAGATAAAACTCTGAAATAACTAAGTTCAGGAAGCTTCTGGGTTGGTAAAATCATTGATGTTCCAGGAAGGTGGTATGCCTACAGAAGACATGGAAGCTGTGTATTCCCTTTGTTTCCTCAATAAATATCTTGCTGCATCTGTATCTTCCATTTGGTTATATGATACAATGCTTTCAGTGACTTCTGTAAGTTCTGTGTGTGATTCTAGAAAATCATCAAAACCGAAGGTAGGTCATGGGATCCCTTGAATATGGTCAGAATGAAAAATAGCCTAAAGACGCTGGACTTTCAGCTAGTATTTGAAGTGAGGACAGTCTTATGGTGGACTGAGCCCCTTAACCTGTGGGGTCTGTGCTGACTCCAGGTAGTTGGTGTTAGAATTGAATTGAATTGTTGGACACTCAGCGTGTATAAGAAAATTACTGTTGAACATACCCTCAAGAGCTTCCAGTTTAGTAAAGGTGACAGACACATTCCTTGAGGAAGAGAAAACTACAAGCCAGTCTCACATGTGAATATCAATTTGAAAATCTTAAGTGAAATATTAGCAAACAACTAGCAGCACATCAAGAATCCCACATTCTGCTTAAGAAGGGTTCACTCCAGGAAAGCAAAGGTGATTTGAACTAAGGAAATTCATTAATGTAATCAATTTTATTAGCAGAGACAAGGATAAAGATCATGTGATATACTTGTAAATGTGAACAGGCATTTAACAAAAATTCAATACACATTCATGTTAAAAATTCAATCATATATTAATGCAATATATATTTTACATATCAATGTAAAATGAGTTTAACGTGAATATTCATCAATGTTAAAAGGGCATTCAGTTCAATTATATATCATTGTTTTTTAACATGCTGAGTTAATTTGTGTGTATACATATTTTATGTATGTGTGCACATATGTATATATATGTACAACTAATATATATCAATACCAAAGAAAATTACCAATCATGGAAAAAGGTACGAAACTACAACATTTAATGAGGATAAACATCAATAAGTCAAACAGATCCAGAAAAAAATTTTGTTAAATTTGTAAATTAATTTAGGAAGAATTTTTGTCTTTATGATGTTGAGTATTACCATGCAAGAACATATTTAACCTTTCTATTTCTTCAAGCCTACTTTGTGCCATTCAGTGTGTCATACGTATATGTACGTATTTATGTATTTTTCAACCACAAGGCCAACATCTTATTTAATATACAGACACTGGATTTTTTTCCAATAACATCAAAGAAAATAAGGATGTTCATTATATTTACTTTTATTTAATACTGTGTAGATGTAATAGCCAATGCAAATAGCCAAAAGAAAGTAAAGGCATAAAAGTTAGAAAAAGGTAAAATTATCTCTACTTGCAGATGATATGATGGCATATATAGAAAAACCTGAAAGTATCAATTCAGTACTAACATAAGCCAAATAATATAGTAAAATAAGGAGTTATAAAATTATAAAAATTAATAGTCTTCAATATATTAAAACCATGAAAGAAGATATAATGGAAGAAATGCTCTGTTCTCTCGTCGCCCAGGCTGGACTGCAATGGCATGATCTCGGCTCACCGCAATCTCTACCTCCCAGGTTCAAGCAATTCTCCTGCCTCAGCCCTCCGAGTAGCCGGGATGACAGGCATGCACCACCATGCCTGGCTAATTTTGTATTTTTAGTAGAGATGGCATTTCTCCATGTTGGTCAGGCTGGTCTTCCTCACCACCATGCCTGGCTAATTTTGTATTTTTAGTAGAGATGGCATTTCTCCATGTTGGTCAGGCTGGTCTTCCTAATCTACAAATTTAATGAGATATTTTTTGTCTATCAGTTTGATTTATTGGTGTTTATCTTCATTAAATGTTGTAATTTTGTGCCTTTTCCCATGACTGGTAGTTTTTGGGTATTGATATATATTAGGTGTGAATATTTTGGGGGTACACATGATATTTTTATACATATATACAATGTGTAATTATCAAATTAGGGTAATTGGGATAGTGTTGCCTCAAATAATTTAGTTTTGGGAACACTACAAATCTCTTCTTGCTATTTTGAAATATACAGCAAATTGTTGTTAACACAACCTTAAACATGCCATTGGGCTTATTTTTCCCCTTTGGGACTAGACAAATAAACTATAAAGTTCATTAGAGAGAATAAAAAAGCAAGAATAGCTAGGAAATCCCAGAAAAATAAAAGCAAGAAATGAAGAATAACTTAAACAGATATTAAAGCACATCACAAAGCCTTTATAGTTAAAATAATGCAGTATCAGTACATAAATACACAGACCATTGTAACAGAAAAAACAATACATTGATCACTTATGCAATCAAGAAAGGCATTATTGCAAACCACTGATGACAAGGTGTATTTTATATATATATATATAAAACTGGATAGCGAATGAGAAAGAAAATTAGATTCTTTTTTTTAAAGAAGGGAAGCACATTTTATTTGTAGTGAACAATAATTCTAATTGAGTTGAATTATATTACTGTTGATCTTAGAAACTATAGAGGCTTTACATATTTCTCAGATGCATAATATAATCTATAAGGTGATTACCATGTGGTGAAAAACAAGGATAAAAGAAACCAAAACTGGAAATGGTGCATGATAAAGGAAACCAGAAGTGAGTATATTCCCACTAATTTTGAAATTAGAACCAAAAAAATTAACTTCAGTTTGTTTAGCATAAGAGCATTTTCATTGCAGGCTTTTTTGATATGTAAGATAATGCCTGCAAAGTTCTAGTATTGTGCTCAGTAAAAGTAATATTATTGTTGTATTTCATATCCCCTGAAATTCCCAAAACGATATGTATATATAACTCCTGACAGATTAACATAATATACATGTATTCAAATTTTTATTTTTAAAAATCAATTTACTCCAGATACCAAGATCCTCTTGTAATTTATTTTCACTTTTATATAAACTTTTTATTTTATAATAGATTGGAACTTACAGAAGCATTGTGAAGACAGGACAGAGGGTTCAATGTACTCCACACATTGTTCCCCTAATTACTAACATCTTATGTTAGAATGGTAGATTTATTACAATTAATAAACCAATATTAATACATTTTTATTAACTAAAGTCCATACTTTATTCAGCTTTCTTTAATTTTTACCTAGTATTCTTCCTTCTTTTCCAACATTCCATATAGGATGCCACATTACACTTAGTTATCATGTCTCCTTAGGCTTCTAGAGTGTTTTAGACTTTCCTTGTTTTTGATGACCTTGACAGTTTTGAGAAGGCATTTGAAGAATGTCCTTCAATCAAGATTTAAATTGTTTTTCTCATGCTTTGACTGACGCTATGTGATTTGTCAGGAATGATTAAAAAGCTAAAGTTTCTTTTCATTATATCATATAAAGTGTATATACTATTGATGTG
The DNA here is from genome assembly GCF_028885655.2 of Pongo abelii. NCBI lineage: Eukaryota > Metazoa > Chordata > Mammalia > Primates > Hominidae > Pongo > Pongo abelii. The sequence continues at coordinate 30,421,422 of NC_071985.2, read as the reverse complement.
AATTATCACTGTTGATGTTAATCTTGACCACCTGGCTGATGTAAAGTTTGCCTTTTTCACTGTAAAGTTAATATTTTTTCCCCTTTCCATACTAGACTATTTAGAAGAAAGTATCTATGTACAGCCCACACTGTAGGAGTGGGGAGTTAAGCTCCACTTCCTTGAAGTCAGATTAACTACTTTATATAAATTATTTGGTCTTATTCTGCATGGCAGGTTTGTTTAATCTCCCCAATTCCTTATTTTTTTCAGTTATGTATTTATATTAGTATAGACTCATAGATATTTATCTTATACTTTTGTTGATAATTCAATACTCTTTCATTTATTTCATCACTTCAATTGTTCCAGCTCTGGCCATTGGAGCTCTTTCAGTGGGCTTTTGTGCTCCACTGACATATCTCCATCATTGTGGGATTTTCTTTTGTTTAGCACTTTTTTGTTTCTGGCACTACAAAATGCTCCAGCCTTATCTTGCATATTTTTTTGCCCCAGTCCTGTGAATAACCAATGTAAATGAATCACCAATGTAAACAGTCATTTCATCAAGGAACTCTGGTTCCCTTTTTGCTGGAAATTGCTATTAAAAAACAAGATCTGGGTACTAGATGGTACGCTTATTTCTACTGGGGTGTCATTGCTTCTAAGTCCTCTTAGCTGAAAAAGTAAGAGAAACGTGTGTATAGCAACCCATATATATTTCTCCTTTTTTTTGAGATGGAGTCCCACTCTGTCACCAGGCTGGAGTGCAGTGGTGCAATCTCAGCTCACTGCAACCGCTGCCTCCTGGGTTCAAGCAATTCTCCTGCCTCAGCCTCCCAAGTAGCTGGGACTACAGGCATGGGCCACAATGTCCAGCTAATTTTTGTATTTTTAGTAGAGATGGGGTTTCACCATGTTGGCCAGGATGGTCTCGCTCTCTTGACCTCGTGATCCACCTGTCTCAGCCTCCCAAAGTGCTGGGATTACAGGCATGAGCCACCGTGCCTAGCCCCAACCCATATACATTTCTATGTGTAATCATCTGTATCTGTAGTTAGCTAATCATGATTTCATACTGCTGTCTCCAACTGTAATCCATTACCACAGGGATGATTATATCTTCATCCTCTTGCTTATTTTTAAGGTTGCACTCCAACAGCAAGAAGCCTGGCTCCTACTCTCTTCTACCCATTTACTTAATTGTTCAATTACAATGTATATGTATAAAAGTGTCAGAATTCATCATTTGTATTTCCCTAGGAAACCACTTCATCAACTAGAGTACAGTGCTTTATGCAGAGTTTCTTTAGCTCTTATTCTCACACACTACTCAGTTCCAAAATTACTCAGGTCAGCACCTTTTTGCTTACCCACTTCAGTAAGTTTGTCTTATACATTTACAATAGAGTTGGATTGCTTTGTCACATTCTGCATTTCATTCTGGTATCCTCCAACCTATCAAACGATTCCTTGAAAGTTTGCACAGATTAAGTTGATACGGGTTTTGACAAATGCATATGGCTATTTATTCACCATTATAGTATTACACAGAAGAGTTTCACTACCCTTAAAAATCTCCTATACTTCACCCATGTTTTTTGTTTATCATTAGTTTTGAAAAGTTGTCACCATTTTTACTTCAGATATGTACTCTGCTCCATCTCTCTTGTTTTGGTATTTCAACTATACATAGGCTATACTTTCAAATTGCCTCATAATTTTTGGATATGCTGTTCTGATTTTCTTTCTTTTTTCCTTCTCAATTTAGGAAGTGTTTATTAACATTACTATATCTTCAAACTCATTGAGTCTTTCTTTGCCCATGTGCAGTCTATTAAGGAGCCTATCAAAGACATTCTTTTAAAAAATTTTTTAAATTTTTTACTTTTTTAAATTTATTTTTTATTTGTAAAGATGGTGTCTTGCTGTGTTGTCCAGGCTGGTCTCAAATTTCTGGACTCAAGTAATCCTCCATCCTCAGCCTCGCTTATTTCTGTTACAGTGTTTTTTATTTCTAGCATTTTAAAAAATTCTTTCTTTGAGTTTACATATTTCGGCTTACATTACCCACCTGTTCTTACATGTTGTATACTTTTTTCACTAGATCCTTTATTATATTAACTTTAGTTATTTTGTTCCCTCCCTGAAAATTGCAACATCTGTTTCATAATAAAGCATGGTTCTGATATTTGATTTCTCTTCAGACCATTTTATTTATTCCCGTTTGTCATGCTTATAATTTTTTTAAACTAGATCTGTTGTTTCAGGTAACAGAGATTGAGGTTAATAAGGTTTTAGTGTGAGGATTTTATTTCCTTATTTCTACTTACTCTGAGTTTAAGTTGCTCCTTTTTTCCAAGCTTCATAATCTGGAAGCTTATATTATTGATTTTAAACATTTGTTTTTTCAAACATACACATTTCAACCTATACATTTTTTCTAAGTAATGTTTTAGTGTCATCTTACAAATTTTGATATATTTGTATTATTCAGTTAATCATATTTTTTAACTTTCTTAACTGTTTCTTTTTTATCTGTAAATTGTTTAGAAGAATGTTGACTAATCCGCAAATACTTGAAGATTTTCTATATATCTTACTGTTATTAAATTCTAAGTTAATTCTATTAACTTAGGGAACTCATTCTCTATGATTTGAGTCTTTTGAATTTTACTGAAACAGCTAAATATAGTCTTTCTTGCCAAATGTTGTATATCTACATAAAAAGAAAGTTGCAATAGTGTTCTGGAATTCTCAATTAGTTGATGACATTGCTCAAATCTTGCATATTCCTACTACTTTTTTCTTCTTCTAGTTCTACTAATTACTTAGAGAAGGGTGCTAAAGTCTTTAATAGATACAGGTGATTTGTTTAACTGTAGATATGTAAACTTTTGTTTCATATATGCTTAAGTTCTATTATTTTGTTATACAGTTGACCCTTGAACAATATGAAGGTTGGGACACTGACTCCTAGTACAAGTGAATATCCATGTATAAATTTTGACTCCTCCAAAACTTTACTGATGACTTACTATTGACTGGAAGCCTTACCAATAACATGAACAGTCTATTAACATGTAGTTTTGTCTGTTATATGTATTATAAACTATATTCTTACAATAAAGTAATCTAGAAAAAGAAAATTATATTAAGAAAATCATAAGGAAGAGAAAGTATATTTACTATTCATTAAGTGGAAGTGGATTCTCATAAAGGTTTTCATCCTCATTATCTTCATATGGAGTCAGCTGAGGAAAAGAAGGAGTTCGTCTTGCTGTCTCAAAGATGGCAGAGGAAGGAAAAAAGTCTGCATAGAAGTGGACCCACACAGTTTAAACCCACGTCTTTCAAGTTAAAATTGCAATAATTTTGTTGAGTTGATCTTTTCAATATTGTGAAATGACCCTCTTTATCTTTGATAATACTTTTGTCTTAATATCTCCTTCTTTCTTGATATTTCTATGGTAATTATTTTACTATCTTTTTACTTTCAACCTATATATGTCTTTATATAAAAAGGACATCTGTTTTAGACAACATACAGCTGAATATTTCTCCCATATTCAGACTGACATCTCTTTTAATTGTAACAATTTATTTACATTAGTTATTAATTTACCTTGGTTATTAGTTAGTTATTGATATGACTGGGATTAAATCTACATCTTGCCTTTGGTTTTCAATTTGTCCCTCTCTTTTTAAATCTTTTTCTCTTTTCTTTTCTTAGGATAATCAAGCATCTTTTAGAATCCCACTTTTTTATCTATTGACTTCTTAGACATATCAGTGTGTATTATATTTTCAGTTGTTTCTCTTGGAGAGCAATATGCATACTTAAATTATCACAGTCTACCCAGTATTAATATTGTAATACCTCATAAATACATAAAAACATTAAAACAATATAAATCAATTTATAGTCTGTTTTATAATTCTCACTGTTATGTTATATATTTTGCTACTATATACAGATATCAATATACAGATATATAAATATGTGTTACATATATACATATTTTTCTGTTTATATCTTATTAGAAATGCACTGTTATTATTTTTGCTTTAATAAGCCAATCAACTTTTAAGAAATTTAACAAAAAATACTAGTTTAAAAATGTTTTATTTCTTTCCAGTGTTCCCTTTTTTGGCACATTTATCTGACATAATTTCCTTTTAACCTAAAATTTCCTTTTAGCACTTCTTATAGTACAAGTGTGCAACAATTTAGATTTTTTTTCTTTTAATGCAAACATGGTACTTCATCCTCTCTTCATTTTTGAAGGATATTTTTGCTGGATATAAAATTATAGGTTGACAGGGTTTTTTATTGTTTTGGGTTTTTTTTATTTTATTATTATTATACTTTAAGTTTTAGGGTACATGTGCACAACGTGCAGGTTTGTTACATATGTATACATGTGCCATGCTGGTGTGCTGCACCCATTAACTCTCCATTTAGCATTAGGTATATCTCCTAATGCTATCCCTCCCCCATCCCCCCACCCCACAACAGTCCCTGGTGTGTGATGTTCCCCTTCCTGTGTCCATGTGTTCTCATTGTTCAATTCCCACCTATGAGTGAGAACATGCGGTGTTTGGTTTTTTGTCCTTGCGATAGTTTGCTGAGAATGATGGTTTCCAGCTTCATCCATGTCCCTACAAAGGACATGAACTCATCATTTTTTATGGCTGCATAGTATTCCATGGTGTATATGTGCCACATTTTCTTAATCCAGTCTATCGTTGTTGGACATTTAGGTTGGTTCCAAGTCTTTGCTATTGTGAATAGTGCCACTATAAATATATGTGTGCATGTGTCTTTATAGCAGCATGATTTATAATCCTTTGGGTATATACCCAGTAATGGGATGGCTGGGTCAAATGGTTTTTGTTTGTTTGTTTTTTGGAGGATGGTAGCTTAAAAATATAGCTCTGTTTTATTCTGAATAGAATGTTTCTCATGAGAGATCAGCCAACTTTTTACCATTGTTCCCTTGCAGGTAGGATGAAATAAGTACCTCCCACTATCTCTGGCTACTTTCTTTTCTTTTCTACTCTTTTTAAATTGACATATAATAACTCTACATATTTATGGGGTACATAGTGAGGTTTTGATACATATTTTGTATAGTGATCAGATACAAGTAGTTAGCATATCCATTACCTCAAACATTTATCATTTCTTTGTGTTGGTAACATTCAATATCTTCTTTCTCATTATTTGAAACTAGATGGATAGGTACATTGATAGATAGATAGATAGCACAGTCATTCTCCAGTGCTATATATCATTACAACTTATTCCTTGTATCTGGCTATAATTTTGTATCCTTTAACAAATTTCTCCCTATCTCCCCTTCTCCTGGCAATTCCCAGCCTCTAGTATCCCCTACTATACTTTTTACTTCTATGAGATCCACATACTTGCGCTTCTGCATATGAATACAAATATACAGTGTTTAGCTTTCTGTTAACATGCTTGTTTCACTTAACACAATGTCCTCCAGTTCCATTCAGGCTGCTACAAATGACATAATTCCAGCTTTTTTATGGCTGAATAGTATTCCATGATGTATATATCACGTTTTTAAAAATCTATTCATCTGTCATTGGACACATAGGTAGATTCCATATCTTGACTATTGTGAATAGCACTGCAATGAACATGGGGTGTGCAGGTGTCTCTTTGAAATATTGACTTCCTTTCCTTTACATTAGTGGATTTTTTTTGTCTTTTTGATAATAGCCATCCAAACTGGGGTGATATGATACCTTATTGTGGTTGTGATTTGCATTTCCCTGATTATTTGTGATGTTAAGCTTTTTTTCATATATTTGTTTACTATTTGTATGTATTCTTTCAAAAATGTCTGTTCAAATTATTTGCCCATTTTTAAATCAGATTGTTGGGTTTTTTTACTGATGAGATGTTTGAGTTTATTCTATATTCTGGATATTAATTTCCCATTGGATGAATAGTTTGCAAATATTTTCTCCCATTCTATAGTTGCCTTTTCACTCTGTTGTTGATTGTTTTCTTTGCCCTGCAGAAGCTCTTTAGTTTGATACAATCTCATTTGTTTATTTTTACTTTTGTTGCCTGTACTTTTGAGGTCTTATTTAAAATTTTTCCCCAAACCAATGCCCTAAAGTGTTTCTCCTATATTTTTTTCTAGTAGTTTTATAGTTTGGGGTCTTACATTTAGGTCTTTGATCCATTTTGAGTTGATTTTTGTATAGGATGACAGGTGCAGGTCTAGTTTCATTCTTCTGCATGAAATATCCAGTTTTCTCAGTACCATTTATTGAAGAGATAATCCTTTCCCCGATGACTGTTTTTGTCACCTTTGTCAAAAATCAGTTAGCTGTAGACACATAGATTAATTTATCCACCCAATGCTCATAAATCAGAAAAATTAATGTTGTTAAAATGACCATACTACCCAATCTACAGATTCAATGCACCCCTATCAAAATACCAATTGCCTTCTTCACAGAAATAGATAAAAATCTTAAAATTTGTATGGAACTAGAAAAGACCTCAAAGGTCAAAGCAATCCTGAGCAAAAAGAATAAAACTGGATCCATCATACTACCAGACTTCAAAATATACTACAAAGTTCTATTAACTAAAACAGCACAGTACTCCATAAAATCTGACACATACCTTCTTCTGCCTCTAGGACTTCAATTGAGTGTTTTTAGATCACTTGATACTGTCACACAGGTCATAAAGTGCTGTTTATTTGTAAATTTTCTTTCTTTTTTCTTCAGTTTGAATGCTTTCTGTTTAACTGTTTTAAAGTTCACTGGTCCTTTCTTCTTCATTTATTAATCTAATGCAAATTTTATCTATATCTATATATATTGTATTAGTCCATTTTCATGCTGCTGATAAAGACATACCTGAGACTGGGTAATTTATAAGGAAAAAGACTTTTAATGGACTCACAGTTCCACATGGCTGAGGAAGCCTCACAATCATGGCAGAAGGTGAAATTCACATCTTACAAAGCAGCAGACTGGAGAGGAGAATGAGGGCCAAGTGAAAGGGGATTCCCTTTATAAAGTCATCAGGTCTCGTGAGGCTTATTTACTACCACAAGAATAGTATGGGAGAAACTGCCCCCAGGATTCAATTATCTCCCACTGGGTCCCTCCTATGACGTGGGAATTATGGGGGCTACAGTTCAAGATGAGATTTGGGTGGGGACACAGACAAACCATATCATATATATATTTGGGTCCTATTATTTCCATTTCACTCATTTTGAGTTTTTTTATCTCTACTGATATTACCCATCACTTCACCCATGTTATTCAATTTTTCCCTGCAGAACCTCTAGCCATCATAGTTATTTAAGATTCTTTGTCAACTAATTATTTTAATATCTAATGATTAATAGTCATCTTGATTATTGGTTACATTTTTCTGCTTCTTCATATATCTACTAATTTTTTATTGTATATTATTAAGTAAATGTACCTTAACTTACCTTTTGTTTTACTCTCATATAATGTATCTATTTTAATATTTTCCTTACTTACAGGACAAAACTTTAAAAGTGAACATGACGTAATTCTTGCTCCTAATACATATCAGTTTACAAAAGTGTGATGTGTTTTCCAAGTCCCTCTAACTTGGTTGGAATTAATTCCAAACTCTTTATAGTATGTGACTGTGACTACTGAATTGTCTGCTCCTCTCTATTAACCTTCCAGCTTTTTTTTTTTTTTTTTTTTTGCTTTGTTTTGTTTTTGTTTTTAGTGTAGGCTCCTTGGTCTTGTAATGTGCATTCACTGTTTAATGGTCAAAATAAAACTTGGAAAAATTTGCTTGCATATTTTTCAGCTTCACAACATTATGAATCCCTCTTTGCAGGGATTTTTTGTTTGTTTGTTTGTTTCCAGACATTCTGGAAGCACCATATTCCAATCGCTGGCTTGTCAGCCAATAAGAATGACACTTTTTCCTTTAGCTCTATCCTCCACACATGGAATAGACCAGGAGAGTCCTTATTGACAAGCTGGTTAAATGTGGATCTCACCTAGTGTAACTCTCCTTCTTCAAGTTTCTGCCTTGTTTTGTTTTGTTTTTGTTTTGAGACAGAGTTTCACTCTTGTTGTCCAGGCTGGAGTGCAATGGCACCATCTCGACTCACAGCAACCTCCGCCTCCTGGATTCAAGAGATTCTCCTGCCTCAGCTTCCCAAGTAGCTAGGATTACAGGCGTGCACCATCACACCTGGCTAATTTTTGTAGTTTTGGTAGAGACAGGGTTTCTCCATGTTGGTCAGGCTGGTCTCGAACTCCTGACCTCAGGTTATCTGCCTGCCTCGGCCTCCCAAAGTCCTGAGATTAAACGTGTGAGCCACCATGCCTGGCCAAGTTTCTGCCTTTTTATTCACTCTTCCATTCCTTCAAAGAGTTTTGTTTTGTTTCACTTTGTCTAGAGTCTGTAATTGTTATCAGCAAGGTTACTAGAAGCTGAAGATCTTTTTAAAAAAACTTTTATAGCGCCTACCATGGTTCTTGGTACATATTAGATGTTAGTAAATGAATAAGTGAATGGAGAATGGAATACCTACAACTCTTAGAGAAATATCTACATGGAATATGACACAAGCTTTCTGCTGTTAGCTATTTGTTTTTCTAAAATAAGTAAAAAATTCATACTTTTGGCTCACATATAAAATTTGTCAACTCTCCTTTGCTATAGATATTAACCTCTCAAGCTAAAGAGTTGACACGAATCCAATTTTTTGCTTGTTTTGTTATCACTTCAGAGATGCAAATAGTGATTCATTATTACCTTCATTTGAGAATCAAAGAAAATGGCTATACACATTATCGTATATTTGAAGAATATGACAATTTCAAGTATAATTAATTTTGCCTTGAGATTTTAGTGTTTTATAACTAATACACAACTTTATGTAAAATGAGGAAAGTCAGTCTGCATCATTAGAATATGATACATACAGAATATATCAATGTAAATTTTCAAAGTTAAGTTTTTGGCTGAATCTTCCATCACCTAAAAGAAGTACTGATTTTTTATAATTTTTAAATAATTCCAGTGATAATTAGCTGTTTGAACAAATTGGAAAATATACAAACATACCTGATAAAACAAAAACTTTTCCTGTAATTAGAATTGTGGTGCATGTAAAATATAGCAGTCTGCTTTTCTGTAGTAATTTAAATATAAATTTCTTGTACATGTAAGCTAGAACTTACTATTGCTTTCTTTGTATAGTAAATATGACAGATTTATTGCCACGAGAGTGTTGTTGTAATTGTATACACATAAAATTACTATATTTTATTCGAAACACAATGTATTTAACTGTAGAAAGTATTGCGCTTACTACCACTGTGAAATGTATAAATGAAGTATTAGCATAGTTTACAAGTTACTATAATATATTCATTAGGTAGTTACTTTTGTATTTGACTAGAGTTGCAGAATTAAGAAAATAATTCTGAAAATGTATAAATGCCTATTGACCATACTTTATTGAGAAGTTGGGGAGAGAAATTGAAAACCTGTTTATAACCTGCTACAGGTTGTGTTTTTAAAAGTTTCTCAAAATGTATTGTAATGTAAAACAACAGAGCATCTTAACACGTGAGGCAAACTGATAGAATTACAAGGAGAAATAGTTGAATTCAATATTATAGTTGGAGACATCAACACCCCTATGTCAGAAATGACAGATCCAGCAGGCATTAAATCAGTAGAGACATAGTTGACCTAACGAACATAATCAATCAGTGGGATATAATGGATATCTCTAGACTGCTTTATCCAACAACAGCAGAATACACATTTTTCTCAAGTTCATTTGGAACATTCACTGAGATAACCCACAATCTAGGCCATAAAACATATCTTACCAAATTTGAAAGAATATAAGTCATACAATGTTTGCCCTCAGACCACAATGAAATTAAGCTAGAAATCAATAACAGAAAGATAACTGGAAATTCCCCAAACAGTTAGATTAAGCAACATGTCTAAATAATCCATGGGTCAAAAAACTGTCAAGATAAATTTAAAAACATTTTGAACTCAATTAAAATTAAAATGTAACATCAAAATTTGGGGGATGCAGCAAAAGCAATGTTTAGTGGGAAATTTATAGTATTGAATGCATTATTGCAAAAGAAAAAGAATGTAAAATCAAGAATCTAAGCTCTCATCTTAAAAACCAGATAAAAAGATCAATGTAAATCAAAAGTAAGCAGAAGGAAAGAAATAAGAATTAGAGCATAAGTTAATAAAATTGAAAACAGGAGATCGAGAGAGAAAACTAACAAAACCAAAAGCCAGCTCCTAAAAGGTTTTTAGGAGTAAGATTTTTAGAAGTAAGGTTTTTTTGTCCCCTGGAATCTTTTAATATACTTTTCTTTATCTTTGATTTTCTGTAGTTTGAAAATGATACGCCTAGAATTTTCTTTTCTTTTTTGTCTTTCTTTTTGCTGTTTTTCCTACAAAAATAACAGGCGTACTCTGAGCTTCCTGCATCTGTGATTTGGTTTCTGACTTTATTTGGGGAACATTCTCAGTCATTGTTGTTTTAAATATTTCTTCTGTTTCTTTCTCTCTTCTTCTTATTCCGGTATTCCCATTATCCATAAGTTACACCTTTTCTAGTTCTCTCACAATTTTTGTCTTTTTTTCTCTTTGCTTTTGTTTGTAAGTTCCAACTGATATATCCTCAGAGAGCTTTTCCTTAGCCATATCCAGAAACCTGAGCTCATCAAAGGCATGCTTCATTTGTGTAATGTTGTTTTTTCATCTCTAGCATTTCTTTTTGGTTCTTCATTAGAATTTTTCTCTCTCTCCTTATATTGCCCATCTGTTCATGCGTGTTGTCTATTTATCTTTCAGAGTCCTTAACATATTAACCATAGTTGCTTTAGATTCCTGATCTGATAATTTCAACATTCCTTCCATATTTGTTTCTGATTATTTCTCTGTCTCTTCACACTGGGCTTTTTCTCCTTTCTTTATGCCTTTTAATATTTTAAAAGCTGGGCATGATGTACTGGGTAAAAATAACTGTGCTAAATAGGTCTTTAGTAATGTGTGGTAAGTTTTGGGGAGAATTTGATTATTCTATAGTCCTATGACTAAGTGTCAGTCTATTGGTGAGCCTGTACCCCTGGACTGTCAAGTTCACCAGTGCTTCAATTTATTTGCCTCACCTTAGGTGGAACAGGATGACCACAGTGGGCTGGAGTTGGGTACTTCCCTTCCCTCAGGTCAGTTAGGCTCAGAAAAAACCCTAGTAGGTTAGGTTTTGGTAAAAATAGTTTCTTTTGAAGACATGCCTTGTGAAAAACAGAGTGATCTGAAGTGTTTCAAATTGAGCACTTTCTCCTTCCCTCTGCCTGTGCTATAAGGGGATTTTTCTCCCAAATATTCTGCAAGAATCTAATCAAGCTTGCAGAGGTAAAACTCACAAAAGTGTGAAGGCACCCCTATGACTGGGTCCCTTGAAGTTTTTAACTCAAACTTGTCCACACTCAGCCTACAGAAATTCATCATTTACCATTTAGGAGCTCTTAACTCTGGCCCTGGTCCATGGAGATTTCTGCTTATGGGTTTCTGCTGCAGTACCTTGTGACTCTCTACGTTCACCTGATGCTCCCATGCCGGGGGCAGTGGTTTGCCCTGTGACCTCACTTCTCTGAGGGATCTACGACTGCTGGCCAGTTGACTTTGTGTCCATAAACTTTCTCTTTTAGTTCTAAACAGTATCTTCAGGCAAAAGCAAATGTTTTTGCCAGTGGAAACATGGATAAGACTCCAAAAGTTGCAGGGTTAGTGGCAAATGGCCTCTGGCCTCCTTCTTGACACTATTACTGTCTACTGATGCCAGATCAGGGTACTATGATCTCATAGTCATAGACTGAGCAATTTGGTAACCAATTGCACCTCAAGAATAAATGGGATGTCAGGGAACATTTTCTTTCTCATAAATCTAAGTAATTCAAATATTAAAATTCTGATCACTAAATGAGCAAAATACATGTTGATTCAATTGTATTCGCTCATCAATGAGAAATAAATTAAACCCAGATGAAATTATCTTGTTTAAAAAAAAGTCCTCTAGGGTTGATTGTATTTTCCTATCACTTAACTAAGTGCTAATTTTTAGGATCTGGTTGTGTTTTGAATTTAATTATTACAGAAAATACTATGAGAAAAGAGTGAAACACAAGATTATTAGACCATAGCACACAGCTTAAAAATTCACATATTATAAAATTGTATTGGACTGAGAACAGCTGCCAATATCAGTAAAAATGATATCTGATGTCTCAGAATAAGGTTTTTCTCACACCTGTGATTTTATAACACATTTGCCAAATTGCATAAAACTGGCTGTTTTGGTTTATTTTCATGTTAAAAGCATTATAATTATTTTCATGCTTTGATTGAAAAAGTTTTTTAAAGTATGAGGAAATTCAACTATTCTCAATATTCTCAAACAAAATAAAGTACTAATAATTCACACACATTCACAAAAAGCATTTCTTTGTTAATTTTTTCTGACTTTTTCAGACAACAGAGTTAACATTAGGAGTATTACCTATCATAATGAAAATCTAAGTTTCAGGCATCTATTTCCACTATATTTACTCATTATTTACTCAATAATGAAGCTAAATGTTCAGGCAAGAAGACAACAGATATTTTCAATTTAAAACTTCAAGGCTAGAGGAGTCTTTTTCAAGACAACATCATTTCCTGCAAAATTATGACTGAGATTTTTATTGTGATTAAGTTTTCAGTACTTTACACATTTGCAATCACCACATCTAAACCTAAGACAAGATCAATATTCAATCATATAACTATATTATTTGTCTTTCTTTTTTTCTCTTGATTTTCTCCTTTAGAATCTTGTCATAACATATATATATGATTACATCCCATAGTTTTCTCTTGAATGAGATTTTTCAATATTTCTAATTTCTCGATTTGCTTATTAAAGACTTTTAAACTTTTCCTGTGGCATATTATGTTTTAACTGGTCTTAGCTGTTTTTTCATATATACAAAGAATATTCTTTCATAATCTGTTTTTTAGTTTTTATTTGTGTTTGGTGTGTATGTGTGTGTGTGTGTGTCTGTGTGTGTGCAAAACAATCCTAGTACAAAAAAGGAAAAGAGATGTAATATTAAAGTACAGATTATGAAGGCTCAGTTTAGGAAGATGTAAAGAGAAGCTAATCATTAATCAGGAGAGTTGATAATTATTAATCAGAAGAGATGCTATACCCTCTTTTTTTGTAAGGAATCCTGTAAGCAGGCCCTTGCATTTTTAAAACTACAACATAAGTCCAAGGTTATCCAGATAAAAAGTGGCAGGGACAAGATTAAATTCTCATTTATCAAAATAGTACATAACCTGAGTTCTCAACTACTTTGCTATGCTACCTCCCAGGCTTGGGGCAACAAGGTTAAATGACTATTACTGATGCCCAGTGGTCTATTTGTCTTTCTCTGGTCCCATATGTGATGGGTTTTCAGAGTGAAAGCCAATTCTATTCTTGGTTATGAGGTAAATATTTTCTTGACTTCCATTCAGCCTTTCTTGTTAGAAATGAGCATCCACAGATATGAGAGTGAGTGTGAAGATAAAATAAATCAGGATAATAATGTAAAAAAAATGATAACACTGAAGTTCAGAACATCAGAGACCTGCACAGAGGCAAATATCCTATATCAACAATGAAGCTGTTTAGAGTCTACCTTTTTTTCCTGGATAAGTAAAATTATTACGATAATACCTATCTCAATGAGAAGCAACATAAATGTTAAGTACTGAGTGGAAAACCTGAAGAAATATAATCAGCATGTTTTCTTATTATATGTATAGTTATATATAATTATATAATTATATGATATCACATATATTATATATGTACTACCTATACACACACACATGCAAACACACACACACACACACACACACACCAGCATATATAAAATGTAGGGAGACCTCCAGGGAAATGACTACTGTGGTATTAATGAAATTCAAGAGCTTACAATATAGGGGTATAATAACAGTGACAATGAACATTTTCTGCTGGACTGACATATCTTCAACTTCAGTAGGGAATATAAACAACATTTTGAAACATTAAAGAAAACAATACAAACATATAAAGAATCTATCATCTTTTTACATTTTTGGATATTTAAAAAGTATCCATAATTTATTTGACAACACTACTAGGTGCTTTACAAAAATAACTAAATAAAGCTTCTATTCTCAGTTCCTAAAATAGCAGTGACACAGATAACCTACAAGGGGGCATGAAAACATAAAATTATCTTCAAAATATATGAGCAAAAATAACATGGAATACTAAAATGTCCTGTTCTTCTGTAAAATCTCTCTTGGTGCAAAATCTACTCACTGGCTCCTCTTAATAGTAGAAAGGAGTTGAAACCACCTTGCCTTCAAAGAAATCCATTTCCTGGTGTGCAAATACTTCATTTGCCAATCCACAAATAGTTTGTTTACTGTTCGTACTCAAATTAGAACAACCCTGATTTTTTTTTCTGTGATGTTATCATGCTAAAGGATATGCAGCATATCTTCACGGTGAAATGATACTAGGCTGAAGCAAAACCAGAATTTACTGACAGACTGGAAATTTAATTTTATTTCTTGCCCTTTACCAAAAGTGATAGCTATAAAATTTAGAAAATTAGATAGCTTCTAAATTTTATAGCTATCTTACTGAATAAGATTTCCTTTTAGTTATTGTTTTGCACATAATCCAGAAAAGATTGTTGGCTGCAATTCTTGCGGTGTTACTAAAATATTTCTTTAACATCCCAAGCTAATATTATGTGTATGAATAGAAGACTAAGACAGAAGCTGAATTTTCCTATTGTGCTTCATCTCAGGTTATACAGGGATTCAAAATTTGGCAGGTTTTAGTAAATACTGCATACGCTGAAAGAGTTTAGAGTTTTGGTTGCCCCACACACAATTTCCCCACAGCCTCACATTTAATTAAATTTCCTTATTCAAGTTTGTGCTTGTTTCAAACCATAGAATTCCACTAATAATTTACATATTTTGGTAAGAAAATAGAACAAGCATATTTTCCATCAATTATTTTTGTCAACAGGAAAAGATGCAATTGAATAATATTTAAGTATTGACTGATCTGAAAATCAAACTCTTTCCTATGAAGCTCTCAGAAACTGAAGTCTTAAGTACTTATTCCTTTTTCTTTTTTTGTCTAAGTCTACACCTTTAAGAGGCTTCAAAATATTTCTGAAGTAAAAGAATAACAGAAAATTCATGTGGGAATTAGTCACTGCAGGCTTTTACTCAGGTTAAGGTGATATGTTTCACTAATGAAGATAAGGCTTGAGCACATGTTTAGAGTTTTGCTTCTGAGCTTAAAATAACTATGACAATAATTTTCTATTGCCCACCCTCAAAGTTGACTGTCCTTGAGTTGACACAATAGAGTTCTCTTGAAAACCTAAAGCAACGCAGAGAACTTCAGCGTAAACAACTTAAGGAATTACCTTTGGAAGCAAAGACTTGTTTCTTACGATAATTTTAAATAAAAGTTCAATAACTGTGCCTGATTTGTAATCTATAAATGTACATCTCTTTACCTTACACTATTTATAGACTTTACTAATTTAGAATTTAATAGGCCCTTTATATTTATGAAGAGTTAAAAAAAAAGGGTGTTTTAATGATTTAGGGTCTTACAATGTTTGTGTATTTAAAGTAGATCCCCATTTAGCAGTGCTCTACCTAATACATTAAAAAGCCATACTCTATGTGTTCATTCAACAAATGCCAAACAGTGACTGAACCACAGAACTTTCATGGAAATGCCCTCTATACAGTTTACCTCCTGATAGGGGGATGAGTTCATACCAGCCAATAACCAGCAAATAAATTAATTACGCATTTTAAGGAATGTTCTCAGGGAACCTAACAAGATTCTAAGGTAAAAAAAAAAATAATGGGGAAGAGGAGGAGGATCCACTTGTATTTAGTAATCAGGGACTGCCACTCTGACAAGGTGACTTGAGCTATGACCTGGGAGATGAGATGCCAGCCATGGAACGAAGTTGAATATGAGTGTTTTCGGTCGAGAAAACTGTATATTTAGACCTTGAGATGAAGAAGAGTTTGATATATTCAAGGATTTCTTTTTTTAAAAAAAATAAAAACATATGGAAGAGCATGATGAACCAGGGGTTAAGGAGTAAAAGAATATGTTAGATAACTAGTCAAAAGGTGTCTTAGAAATACGATGTCTTGAATTCATGTTTGACTCACTTCCTTCAACCCAAATGCAAAGCAGTAGCTAATGAAGTAGGAAAATATGGGAGAAAAAAGACATAGAGAGGCTCAAAGTATTAACATCTTTATGGAGTTGGTAAATTTAGATAAAACTATATAGATGATAGAATTAACGTACAGAAGTTGGGAGTAATGAGGCTTACTACTTGGACCAAAGAACTGAGTGAGTTATGTGCCCTATCTCAAGAAAAGTAGACTAAAACAAAAAGTGTTAACAACTGCCTGAGACTACAGCTTTTAATAAGCTGCATATCTAAATGTGTAGAAGAAATGCACAGTCTCCTCCTCAGGAACTGAACAGTGCCCCACTGGCAGGGTAATTGAATTTTTAATATATTTAATATCATAAAGTAATAGCCCTGAGTGTTTTTATATTACCTAGTTTGGACTTGCAGCACTGCAAACTAGGAAGGTAACCAAAAAGTTGTTAGAAAGTACACACAGAGAAATTAAGAAAACCAAAAGATATCTTCCACAAAAAATAAACCTGCAAACAAAAATTCCAAAACACATGAAGAATTGAACAAAATTTAAAGTTAAAAAGTATCAAAATCAATAATTAAAAGATATTTCACTTCAAATGAAATTGATTTTATAGATGTCTGGCAAATAATTTGAGACAAATTAATTAGTACCCTCATAGACAATAATTAAAGAATAATTTCTATTCAAAAAAGGCAAACATTTATTACACAGCATAGGCATAACTGAGCAAAGCCTTGGAAAAAAAACAATAAGAGATTATGAAAATTATCATTTTAATCATTGAAATAAAAGGACAGAGAGTGGTTTCCAGATTGGCATGTAAGGAGCTTGGAAGCTGTCATTCCATTCTAACAAGTAAAAATCTGAACAAACTGCAAAATCAATCACTCTTCTTCTAAGAGGTATCTACACCTCAAAGAAATGAGGTCACAGGGTCAACTATTGCCCCCAAAACTGGTGAGACAGTCAGGAAGTTACAGAGAATCACAACTGACAAGAGCCGGAACCTCACAGGAACGAGGACTGAAGTAGGAAAATATGAACTGTAATTGAGAAATAGAGATTTCATGAGGACAATTCTAAGAGTTAAAATCTCCAGGAAGACCTGATAATGGGGGGGCCAATAAATTTTTGAGAGCTTTACCTCCAGAAACTCTACTAGGTTTTCATTGTAAATACCAGAGAAAAATTCCATCATGCTTCCAAAAAGGGGAGGGGAAAAGTAACTATTTTGAGATACGGCAGAGTATTCTGTTCTTTTTAACAAGGCCTGACCACAAGACAAATTATTTTATCTGAGCCTACCTACTGAGTTTTTATCAGCGCATAACTGACTTGGAGGAAGGAAAATATTCAACTTTAGCCTAGTATCACCTTCTTTCCGTCTGGGGGATGTAAAATACCCAAGTTCAGCTTACACCAGCCTTTCACATAAAGGAATAAAACTACCCAACTTCTGCCCCTACTAGCCATCCTATCTCACATAAGGGGTGGGTGGGTGGGGTGGCAAAATGAGACGAACTGGTGAATTCTCAGTTTACCAGCTCACCAAAAGAATAAGACTTAATCGTAAGACTATAAAATGCTTCCCCTACTCCCAAAGCTTACCATCACATTACTAAAGGCCTAATTTACCACAGACCACTTTACCCAGTACATTATGCTCAGTTTTTACCAAAAGATTAAGACCATACCCAAGAGGGAAAATACAATTTGAAGAGACAAAATATCAGAAACAGACACAGGAGAAATGTTGGAATTATGAGATTGGGAATTAAAACACCTATGACTAATATGATAAAGGCTCTAACTGATAAAGCAGATGGCATGCGAAACCAAATGGGTAATGTAAGCAGAGGGATGAAAAATTAGAAAGAAACCAAAATTGCTATAGATTAAAAACACTGTTTCAGAAATGAAGAATGCCTTTTGTAGACTCCTGAGATGACTGGGCATGGCTGAGGAAAGAATGTCTGAGAATATGTCAATAGAAACATACAAACTGAAATGCAAAGGAAAAAAGGTTGAGGGAAAAAAAATAACAGAACATCTAAGGACTTTTGTAGTGGGACAACTACAGAATGTGTAACTTACACATAATGAGAATACTGGAAGAGAAGAAACAGAGAAAGAAACAGAAGAAATGTTTGAAACAATAATGACTGAAAATGACCTCCAAAGTAATGTCAGATACCAAACCACAAGTCCAGGATGCTCACAGGACAACAAGGAGGATAAATGCCAAACACACCCACACCCACACCTAGGCATATCATTTTTAAACTATATAAAACCAAACAATTGAGAAAAATTTTTGAAGGAGATCAGAGGGGAAAAAAAAATCACCTTAGCTATAGAGAAACAAAGATAAGAATTGCACGACTTTCCTCAGAAACCATGTAAGCAAGAAGAGAGTAGAGGGAACTATTTACAGTGTTGAGAGCAAAACTGCCAACCTATAGTTCTATATCATGTAAAATTATTCTTCAAAAGTGAAAGAGAAATAAAGTCTTTCTTAGACAAACCCAAATGAAAAAAATTTTTGACAGTAGACATGCTTTGCAAGAAATGTTAAAAACAAAATTCTTTAGAGAGAAGGAAAATCTTATAGGTCAGAAACTTGGTCTACATGAAGAAAGCATTAAAGAAGAAATAAGTTAAAGTAAAATAAAACCTTTTTTTATTCTTAATTGATCTAACAGATAACAACTTATTCAAAAGAGTCATAGCAACAATGTATTCAATTAGGTATGCTTATGTATATGTCATATACATATATATGCATGTTTACATACAAATGAAATGAATAATAAGAATCATACAAAGAATGGGGAGCATTAAATGTATCTGGTTAACATAAAGCACTCACACTAACTGTGAATGGTATACTGTTATTTAAATGTGGACTTGGATTAGGTTTTTTTATTTTTACAAATTATAAAGCAAGCACAAAACAAATAAACAATGAATACAACTGATATGCTAAAACAGGAGAGAAAACAAAATTATATAAAAAGCTCAATTAAAACCACAAAAAGCAAAGAAAAAAGAGTGGAAGACAAAAGTAGAAAAGTAGTAGCAAAGAATAAGAGTAACAAAAGGAAAAGAGTAACAATATGGTAAATATTAGTCCAAATATATCTGTAGTCACTTTGAACATCAATAGCCTAAATACACTAAATAAAAGGCAGAGATGGTCAGAACAGAACAAAAAATAAGATGCTACTATGTGCTGTCTACAAGAACCCCACCTTAAATACAAAGACATATAGAATAAAAGTAAATAGATGTGGAAATATGTCATGCTAACACTAATCAAAAGAAAACAAGAGTATATTAATTTGAGACAGAGCAGACTTCACAGCAATGTAAGTTATCAAGAATAAAGAAGACTATTACGTAATGATGTAGGGTTCAATTATTCAATAAGACATAATAATTCTAAATGTATATATGCCTAACAACAGAACACCAAACTAAATGAAACAAAAGCTAATAGAACTGCAAAGAGAAATAGATTAATTCATTGTGATAGTTGGAGACCTCAAAAATTCTATCAAAAATGAACAGATCCAGTATGGAGAAAATCAGTAAGAACATAGTTGAACTGAAAAACACCATCAATCAACTAAATGTAAGGGACACCTATAGAGTATTTTATCCCAAGAGCAGCAGAATACACATTCTTCTTAAGCTCACATGAAACCTTTACCAATATAGATCACATTCTGGGCTATAAAACACACACTAACCAATTTAAAGAAAAAGGAATCATAAAGCATCTGCTCACAGAACTCAGTGGAATTAAGCTAGAAGTCTGTAACAGAAATATAACAGAAAATTTCCAAAATAGTTGGAGATTAAGCAACACACTTGTCAATAATACATGGGTCAAAGAAGAAATAGTCAATAAAACAAGATATTTTTAACTAAATGGAAATAAAAACACAAATTAATACAATTTTAGGATGCAATGAAAACAGTGTTTAGAAGGAAGTGCATAGCTTTGAATGTACATATTAGAAAAGAAAAAAATCACACTTTGGAAGAAAAGAAGACAACGATTTAATAAAAATATGCCAAAATGATTTGTGGTACTCTAACTAACCTTCCTCTCATTTCTGCTCTCAAGCTTATCTGTCATCCTGAAAATTACACTCCAGATTCCTAAAAACTAAGGGAGTAAAACAAAGTTAGAACCCTTTAAAAGACTCTTTTTTCAAAGAATGATTATCCGGTCTCTCTGGTGGGTCTTACGATGACCCCAATCAAGTCATGTCTTTATTTGACCCCATTCAAACTTATGAGGTACTGAAGCCTCTCTTTGGGAAGTGTTTGTTGAATGTTTTGACATCCATTTTTGCTTGGGACAATAGACAATGGTTGGGAAAAACTATAGAGTAGCCAAAAACCTTAAAGGAAAAGCTTATGTGTGAGATGTATATAAGAGCTTTGAAAAGCTCTGACTTATACTTGGGAATGTAGAAGACTGTGTGAATATGTAGCACTGTGCCAAGCTCATTAGACATCTGAGAAGGCCCTAAGCCCTCACATTCTAAGTGGCCTTGAGTCTCTGAGCAAAGGAAGTGGTGACTAAGGCAGAGTTGTAAACTGTCTGTCTGAGTGTTGAAAGCATACTTCATCATATATATAAGACCCCTTAGCAAAGGCTGTGAGATTTATTGGTTCCAGGGCATTAAGGAAACCTCTTCTAATGATTAGCTAACCATCAAACTTACCAAGTAGAGATTACAGTGGCCACAAATGAGAAAGATACAGACTTTATAGAATTAGTTCAGAAGTCACTAAACCAACCAACAGCAACAATTAAACAAGTAGCTATAAAAAACTCTGGGGAAGAGGGTGAATCTGATTTCCAGAGTTGCCACATTATATTATTTAAAATACTCAGTTTTTAACAACAACAACAACAACAAAATGAGACTTGCCAAAAACACAAGAAAATATGAACCATAGACAGGAAAAAAAGGCAATTCTTAGAAACTGTGCTTGAGGAGGCCCAGATTCTTGACCTACTGGACAAATACCTTAAGTCAGCATTTATAATTATATTCAAAGACCCAGAGAAAACTAGTTCTAAAGAATTTTTTTAAGACTGATATCACACTAAAGAGAAAATATCAATACAGAAATGGAAATTTTTAAAAAAAATAAACACTTGGAGTTGCAAAGTACAATATACCACTATGAAAAACTCAGGTGCAGATGGAGCAAAATGACCAATTATAACCTCCAGTGATCATCCCTGTACAGGAACAATAAATTAAACAATTTTCCACATAAGAAAGCACCTTCATAAGAACCAAAAATCAGGTGAATGATCACAGTACCTGGTTTCAATGTCATATCAATGGAAGAGTCACAAAGGAGAGTAGAAAACAAAGCCTTGAATTGCTGACACCACTTCTCCTCCATCCCTTAGCTGTGGCTGCATGGCGTGGAGAGACAATCTGTCCATCTAGAGGAGGAAAAGTTCAGTAATTTTGGGACTTTGCATTGGAACTTAGTGCTGCCTATCACAGCAGAAAGCAACACAGGGCAAACTTCAGCTAGCACCCAGAAAAGAGCATTTTGACTGGATCAAGCCAGAGGAGAATTGTCCATCCCAGTGGTCAGAACCTGAGTTCCTGTTAATCCCACCACCACCAGCTACAGTGTTCTGGGGACATAAATAAACTTCAAAGGCAGTCTAGGCAACAAGGGCTGTAATTCCTAGGCAAGTCTTGAAGTTGTGCTGGGCTGGGATCCAATAATCTTGGGGTATACATGACCTAGTGAGATGCAAGCTAAAGTGGCCAACAAAGCTTGCATCATGCCTCTCCCAACCACAGGCAATGCAGCTTTGGGAGCGATACCTTCTTTGGACTTGAGAGAGAAGAGAGAAGAGTAAAGAGGAATTTATCTTTGCAACCTGGATACCAGCTCAGCCACAGTAGAATAGGGCACAAGGTGGATTCCTGAGGCCCCCATTCCGGGCACTACCTCCTGAATGACATTTCTACACATACTGTGGGCCAAGAGGGAACACACTGCCTTGAAGGGAAGAACACAGTTCTGGTGGGATCCATCATCTGCTAACTAAAGAGCCCTTGGGCCTTAAATAAACACCAGTAGTAGCCAAGCAGTATTCACCATGAGCCTTGGGTAAGACTTAGTGCTGTGCTGGCTTCAGGTGTGACCAGCACTTTCCCAGCTGTGGTGGCCATGAGGAAAGCCTCCTTCTGCTTGAGAAAAGGAGAGGGAAGAATAAAGGGGACTTTGTTTTGCAGCTTAGGCACCAGGTCAGCCATAGTGAGATAGAGCACCAAGTGGGCTCCTGGGAGCCCCAATTACAAGCATTGGCTCCTGGATAACATTTCTGGGCTTGACCTGGGCCAGAAGAGAGCCCACTTCTCTGAAGGGAGAGACAGAGACCTGGCAGCGTTTACCACAAGCTGACCGAAGAGCTGTTGGGCCATGAGTAAACATCAGTGGTAGCCATGGGCCTGGGGTGGCAGTGCACATGGGAAGAGAGTTCTTCTGCTTGAGAGAAGGAGAGGGAAGAGTGGGAAGGACTTTATCCTGTGGCTTGGATGCCAGCTCAGCTGCAACAGAATAGAACACCAAGGAGATTTCTAAGGTTCCACACTCCAGGCCTTGGCTCCTGGATGGCATTTCTAGATCTGTGCTGAACCAGGGAAAAGCTTGCCACCTGGATGGGGAAGGACACAAGCCTGGCTAGGTTTGCCATATACTGATTGAAGAGCCGTTGGGCCTTGAGTGAATATTGGTGGTAGCCAGGGAGTGATTCCTATGGGCCATGGTTGAAACTCAGTGCTGTAGTGGCTTCAGGTTAAACGAAGCACTGTTCCAGTAGTAGTGACCACAGGGGTACTTGTGTCACCCCTCTTTCAGATCCAGGCAGCTCGTCACAAAGAGAGAGACTTCATTTGTTTGGAGGAAAATAAGGGAAGAGAACAAGAATCCCTGTCTGGTAATCCAAGGAATTCTCTTAGATTATATCCAAGACCCCCGAAGTGGTACCTAATTGAGTCTGCAAGAAGCATAACATTACTAAGTTTAGGGTGCTCCCTAATGCATATATAGCTGTAGTGACCAAAAACTTAGATTACAACACTCAATTCCCTTTGAATACTTGGAAACTCTTCCCAAGAAGGACAGGTACACACAAGCCCAGACTGCAAAAACTACAATAAATACCTAACTCTTCAATGCCCAGACATTGATGAACATCAGCAAGCATCAGGACAATCCAGGAAAACAGACCTCACCAAACAAACTAAATTAAACACCCGTGACCAATCCTGGAGTTACAGATAAATGTGACCTTTTTAGAGAGAGAATTCAAATGAATTGTTTTGAAGAGGCTCAGTGAAGTTCAAGATAACACAGAGAATGAATTCAGCATCCTATCATATAAATTTAACAAAGAGATAGAAATAATGTTTAAAAATCAAGCAGAAATGTCAGGAGTTGAAAAATTCCACTGACACGCTGAAGAATGCATCTGAGACTCTCAACAGCAGAATGGACCAAACAGAAAAATTAAAGATCTTGAAGACAGGCTATTTGAAAATACACGGTCAAAGGAGGCAAATGAAAAGCAAAAAATGTAATGAAGCATGCCAACAAGATATAGAAAATAGCTTCAAAAGGACAAATATGAGACTATTGGCCTTAAAGAGGAGGTAGAGATCAAGGTAGAAATTTTATTCAAAGAAATACTAACAGAGAAATTCCCAAAGCTAGAGAAAGATATCAAGATTCAAGTACAAAAAGATTACAGAACACCAGGCTGACTGGGCCCAAACAAGACTATCTCAAGACATTGAATAATCAAACTCCCAAAGGTTAAAGATAAAGAAAGGATCCTAAAAGCAGCAAGAGAAAAGAAATAAATTACATACAAAGGAACTCAAATGCATGTGGCAGCAGACTTCTCAGTGGAAACCTAACACGCCAGGAGAGAGAGGCATTACATTTTTAAAGTGCTGAAGAAATAAAACTTTTTATACTAGAATAGTACATCCAATAAAATTATCATTCAAACATGAAGGAGAAATAAAGACTTTCTCAGAAAAAAAAAAAAAATGCTGAAGGATTTTGTTAACACCAGACCTGTCTTACAGAAAATGCTAAAACAAGTTCTTCAATCTGAACAGACATTAATGAGCAATAAGAAATCACCTGACAGTATAAAACTCACTAGTAATAGTAAGTATAGTAAACACAGACAAACACAGAATATTATAACATTGTAATTGTGGTATATAAATTACTTATGTCTTGAGAAGAAAGACTGAAATATGAACCTACCAAAAATAACAACTACAACAACTTCAAGGCATAGTATAATAAGATATAAATAGAAGCAACAAAAAGTTTAAAAGTGGGAGCATGAAGTTAAAAGGTGGATTTTTTATTAGTTTTCACTTTGCCTGTTGTTAGTTTGTTTGTGCAATGTGGTAAGTTGTCAAGAATTTAAAACAATGGGTTTTAAGATGTTATTTGCAAGTCTTGTGGTTACCTTAAATAATAAAACCTACATACAACTGATACATAAAAAAATTAAAAGCCAGAAATTAAAACTTACCACCAGAGAAAATCACCTTCACTAAAAGGAAGACAAGCAGAAAGAATGGAAGGAAGAGAAAAACACAAAACCATCAGAAAACAACAAAAATGGAAAGAGTAAGTCCTTACTTATCAATAATAACATTGAATATAAGTGCACTAAACTCTCCAACCAAAAGACATAGAGTGGCTGAATGGATTAAAAATGCAATAGCCAATGATCTATTTCATATAAGATTGGTAACCAGAATACATATGCAGCTCAAACAACTCAATAGGAAAATATCTCATAATCTGATCAAAAATATGCAAAAGATCAGAATAGATATTTCTCAAAAAAAGACACACAAATGGCAAATAGGTATATAAAAAGGTGCTCAACATCACTGATCATCAGAAAAATATAAAGAAAAGCTACAATAAGATATTGTCTCACCCTAGTTAAAATGACTTTTATCCAAAAGAAAGGCAATAACAAATTCTGGGGAGGATGTGGAGAAAAGGGAAACCTGTAACACTGTTGGTGAGAGTGTAAATTAGTACAACCACTGTGGAGAATAGTATGGAGGATCCTCAAAAATTAAAAATAAAACTACCATATGCTCGAGTAATCCATTGATAGTTATATACCCAAATGAAAGGAGATCAGTATATTGAAGAGATATCTACACTTTCATATTTATTGCAGCACTGTTCACCAATACTGCAGGAAAGCAAGATTTGGAAGCAACCTAAGTGTCCATCAACAGACAAATGGATAAAGAAAATGTGGTATATGTACACAAGAAGTACTATTCAGCCCTAAAAAAGATCCTGTCATTTGCACCATTATAGATGGAACTGTAAATCAACTATGTTAAGTGAAATAAACCAGGCACAGAAAGACAAACTTCACACACTCTCACACATTTGTGAAATCTAAAAATTAAATCACTTGAACTGATGGAGATAGAGAGCAGAATGATGGTTACCAGAAGCTGGCAAGAGTAGTGGGAGGCAGAGAAGAAATGGGGATGATTAATGATGACAAAATATAGTTAGATAGAATAATAAGATCTAGTATTTGATAGTATAACAGAATGATCACAGTTACGAATAATTTATTGTACTTTTAAAAATAACTAAAAAAGGTAGAGCGCAGTGGCTTATGCCTGTAATCCCAACACTTTGGGAGACCTCAGGTGGATGGATCACCTGAGGTTAGGAGTTTGAGACCAGCCTGACCAACATGGTGAAACCCCATCTCTACTAAAAATACAAAAATTAGCTGGGCGAGGTTGCGGGTGCCTGTAATCCCAGCTACTTGGGAAGCTGAGGCAGGAGAATCGCTTGAACCTGGGAGGCAGAGGTTGTAGTTAGCCGAGATCAAGCCATTAGACTCCAGCCTGGGAAACAGAGTGAGACTCTGTCTCTAAATAAATAAATAAATAACGAAAAGAGTATAATTTGATTGTTTGTAACACAAGGAAATGATAGATGTTTGAAGTGATATATATCCTACTTACCCTGATGTAATTGTTACACATTGTATGCCTTTATCAAAATGTCTCACTTACCCCATAAATTATACACCTACTATTTACCCATAAACATTAAAAATAAAAGTTAAATAAAAAAAGAAAAATTCAATAAAGGGCTTGAGCAGCGTATTTGATCAGGCAAAAGAGTCAGCGAATTTAAATATAGATCAATTAAAATTATCTAGCATAAGAAACAACAGCAACAACAAAAAGAATGGAAGGAAAAAAGGAAGAACAAAAAGGAGGGAGCAATAAAGAAAGAGCAGAGCTTCAGAGAACTATGGGACATTATCAAAAGTATGTAAATATACATAATACACATCCCAGAAGAACAGAAAAAGAAAAATGTTTGAGGTAGTAGAGGTCAGGCAGTAGAGACTTCGTAGAATTAGTCTGTAGTTTGAGGAAAAAATGGCTAAAAATTTCCCAGTTTTGATAGAAATAAACAAACATTGGTCTACACGTTCAAAAACCTCAGCAAACTCTAAGTAAGACAAACTAAAGCAAATCCACACCTAGATACATCACAATCAAACTGTGGAAAGCGAAAAAAAAAAAAAAAGATAAAAATCTTTTCTTTTTTTTTTTTTTTTTTGAGACAGAGTCTCACTTTATTGTCCAGGCTGGAGTCCAGTGGCATGATCTCAGCTTACTGCCACCTCTGCCTCCCAGGTTAAAGCCATTCTTCTGCCTCAGCCTCGCAAGTAGCTGAGACTACAGGCATGTGTTACCACACCTGGCTAATTTTTGTATTTTTAGTAGAGATGGGGTTTCGCCAGGTTGATCAGGGTGGTCTCGAACTCCTGACCTCAAGTGATCTGCCTGCTTCGGCCTCCCCAAATGCCTGGATTACAGGCATGAGCCACTGCATCCGTCCAAAGATAAAATCTTGAAGGCCACAAATGATTTATTATGGACAGGGATCTTTCATAAGATTGAAAAGTTTTTTCTCTTCTGGAACCGTGGAGGTCAGAAAGCAGTGAGATGACATATACTAAGTGATGAAAGAGAAAGCTGACAATCATGAATTCTGTATCTAGCAAAACTATCCTTCCAAAATGAAGAAGAAATGAATACATTCCCAGATACATATAAACTGATATATGTCCCTAGCAGTCCTG
Organism: Pongo abelii; assembly: GCF_028885655.2. Lineage (NCBI taxonomy): Eukaryota > Metazoa > Chordata > Mammalia > Primates > Hominidae > Pongo > Pongo abelii. Next base: position 30,393,847 of record NC_071985.2, on the reverse strand, counting down.
TCTTATAAAAAGTACTAAAGAGTGTATTTCACACTGAAATGAGAGCACATTGTATTAGTCAGCATTCTGCACAGAAACAGAACCAGTAGAAGACCTACGTGTGTGTGTGTGTGTGTGTAATTTATTATGGAATATGATGTTTGTAATTAGGAGGCAGAGAAGTCTCACCATCTGCTCTCTATAAGCTGAAAGCCAGTGGCGTAATTCAGTCTGAGTTTGAAGCCCTGAGAACCAGGCAGCCAATGGTGCAACTCCCAGTCCAAATTCAAAGGCCTGAGAATCAAGGGGCAGGGTGGCGCACTCATGTAAATCCTGGAGCTTAAAGGCCTAAGAATAGGAGCTCTGACATCTGAGGGCAGGAGAAGATGGTCCCAGCTCTAGAAGACAGAAAATTTGCTCTTTCTCTACTTTTTTGTTCTATTAGGGCCCTCAATATACATTAGATGATGACCACTCACTTTTGGTGAGGGCAGAACATTTTTACTCAGTTTACTGATACAAACGCTAATATTTTGTAGAAGTGCCCTCACAGACACACAACAGAACTGACGTTTTACAGCTTATCTGGTCATCATTTAGCCCAGTCAAGTTGACACAAAATTAATCATCATACATATTAAATGGTAACTCAAAACCACGTGAAAAACTAAAAAGCATAGTAAATGTAATGACATAGATAAATATCAAAGAATATAGAAATACATCTTCTATTTGTATAATGTATAAATATATCCTTTGTAACTTTTGCTTCCTATCTTAATAATGTATGTTAAGTTGATGGATATACAATGTATATAGATATAATTTGAAACAATAAAGCATTAAGGGGGGGCAAAACAATATAGAAGCAAAATATTTGTATGCCATATTAGTTTGCTAAGGCTACCATAATAAAGCACCACAGACTGGGTGGTTTAAACAAATAAAATTTATTTTCTTACAGGTCTAGAAGCTAGAGAAGTCCAAGATCAAGGTGTTAGCAGGGCTGGTATCTTCTGAGGCCTCTCTCTTTGGCTTGTGAATTGCCATCTTCTCCCTGTGTGTTCACATGTTTCTCCCTCTATACATATCTGTGTCTACATTTCTTCTTCTAATAGTAAAACATGACATCTTAATTTAGAGTCCATCCTAATGACCCCATTTTAACCTAATTACCCCTTTAAAGACCCGATCTCCAAATATATCATATTCTGAAAGACTGAGTGTTAGAACTTCAACATACTAATTTTGGGGAACATAAGCCCATAATATGTACTATTAAAGTTAAATTGGTATTAATTCAAACTAGATTATTATAAGTTAAGATCCTTAATGAAATTCCAAGGACAACTGCTAAGAAAACAACTGAGAAATATTTAGTAAAAGATGATGACGGAATTAAATGTCAAAAAAAATCAATTTAACAAAAAAATGGCAGTAATGAAGAAAATAACAAACAAAAAAGACATGGAAGGTTAAAAGTATATAGCAAAATGGTAGACGTCAATTCTACCATGTCAGTTATTACATTAAATGTAAATTGATCAAATACTACAATTAAAGTTAGAGATTGAAAGAATGGCTAAAACAATGATCCATCTATGTGCTGTTGATACTTTAGATTTAAAGATACAAACAGATTGAAAATAAAAGGCCAGAAAAAATGTATACCAAGTAAACGGTAACACAAAGAGAGTTTGGAGTGGTTATACTAATATCAAAAATAAAAAATAGACTTTAAGACAAAAAAAAATTGTTACCAGAGAAACAAAGGGTGTTTTATAATGATAAAAATGTCAGTCCATCAAAAGGATATAACAATTATTAACAGAACAATGGAGCCCCAAAAATCCATGAAGTAAACAATGATAGAACTGAACAAAGAAAGAGACAACTCAATAATCAGTGTTGGTGACTTCAATACTAGATAAACAACTAGACAGGAGATCCCAGGATGTGGAAAATTTGAACAACGCTGTAAATGAACTAGACCTGAAAGACATCTGTAGAACACTCCATCAACAACAGCATGATACACATTCTTCTCAAGTGCACGTGGAACATTCTCCAAGACAGGCCATATGTTTGGCCACAAAACCCATCCTAACAAATTCAAAAGAATTGAAAACAAACAAATTATGTTCTCTGACCCCAAAGAAAGGAAACTTAAAGTAAATAACAAGAAAATTTCAGAAATTCACAAATGCAGGGAAATTAAATAACATTTCTAAACCACCAATGGGTCAAAAAAAGAAATCAGAAAGTAAATTAGAAAATGTTCTGTGATGAATAAAACAAAAACACCACATACCAAAACTTAAGGAATGAAGTGAAAGTAGGACACAGAAGGAAATTTCTCATTGTAAACACCTACATTAAAAAGAAGTTTGCAAATCAGTCACTTACACTTCTACCTTATGAAACAAAAAAAAAAAGAAAGAAAAATCTAAACCCAATTAAAGCAGATGGAAGAAAACATCAAAGATTGGATTCGGAATACACAAAATTGACAATAAGAAAACTAGACAAATAATCAATGAAACCAAATGCCGATTATTTTGAAAAGATCAACAAACTGACAAAATGTTAGCAATACAAACCAAGAAGAAAAGAGAGAAGAGAAATTACTATCACCAGGAATGAAAGAAGAGACATCACTAAAAACATCACAGAAATAAGAGAATATTATGAACAATTATATGCCAACAAATTAGATCATCAAGATGAAGCAAACATTTATCAGCACATATAAAGAATTATAAACTATGAGTGAGATTTATCTCAGAATGTATGCATAGTTCAATGTATGAATATTGATCAATATAATGTAACATAATAATATAATAAAGGGGAAAAACACATGATCATCTCAACAGACAGAAAATCTTTTGACAAAATTCAATACTCCTCATGATGAAACACTTAAAAAACAAAAAAAGAGGGAAACTATTTTAATCTAATAAATCATATCTATGAAAAACCCACAGTTAACTTTATCCTTAATCATGAAAAAACTGAACATTTGTCACTTAAGATCATGAGAAAAGGGAAAGATATTAACTCTTGCCGCTTTCATTCAATATTGTGCCGGAGGTTAGACAAAAAAAAAAAAAGAAAAAGAAAACTCAAAAGCATCCAGATTGGAGAGAAAAAACAAAACTATCTCTATTTGCTAGAGACATGTTATATAAAAATCCTAAATAATGCACATACATGCACTCACACACAAAACTGTTAGAGTAATAAATATTTACAGCAAGGTTGTAATATACAAGCTCAATATACAGAGTCAATTGTATATATATTAGCAATGAATGATCATAATAAAAAAAATAATAAAAAAAGAAATTAGCTTATAAAGTTAAAAAGTTATAGTAAGCTAAGATTAATTCACTATTGAGGAAAGAAAAAATTTTAAATAAATTTAGTGGAGCCTAAGTGTATGGTGTTTCTGAAGTCTACAGTGATGTTTAGTAATGTCATAGACCTTCACATTCACTCACCACTCACTCACTCACCCAGAGCAACTTCCAGTCCTGCAAACTCTGTTTATGGTAAGTGCCTTATGCAGTATCATTTTTTATCTTTTATACTGTAGTTTCACTATACCTTTTTTATGTTTAGATACAGAAATACTTAGCAATGTGTTACATTTGCCTACAGTATTCACTTCAGTAACATGCTGTATGAATTTGTAGCTTAGTAGCAATGGGCTATACCATATAACCTAGGTGTATAGTAAGCTATACCATCTAAGTTTGTGTAACTACACTCTACAATGTTGCAGGACAACAAAATCACATAATGATGCATTTTTCAATGCATCCCATTAGTAAATGTTGCTTGACTGTTTATCCATGCAATGGAATATTACTTGATCACAAAAAAGGAAATACAGTACTAATATATGCTACAACTTGGATGAACCTCAAAAATATTAGTTTAGGTGAAAAATGGCCATTTTTATATGATTCTATTGATAAGAAATGTATAGAATAGGAACATTTATAGAGATAGGAGATTATTTGCCAGCAACTCGGGCAGTAGGAATGGGGTGTGACTGATAACATAAGGTTTCTTTTTGGGTTCATGAAAATCTTCTGGAGTTAGTAATGTTTGCACAATCTTGTGAATATACTAGAGACCATTGAATTGTACACTTCTAAATGGTGAATTTTATGGTATGTGAATTATTAATACATATTAATTTTATAAATAAAGGCTCTGAAGCATAAATAAATTTTCAGAGAGATAAGGGAAATATATAGTATTCAGAGAAATAATAAAAAATAACTGAATATAAAAAGGAATTGTCAAAGAACAAAATATTAAAAACTTTTAGAAAGTAAAATTTGATAGTAAATTAGGAAAAATGTCTCAAAGCAGAGGAAAGATATAAGTGAAGATATTCACAAAAAGTAGAGCAAAAAGACAGAGATGGAAAATTAGAGAAAACTTAAAGACCAGACAAGAGTACACCAGCCAGAGACAATGAATAGAGAAAACTGCTTGGTAACCTCATTATCAATGAAATAATTCTAGAAATTTTTCCAAAGTCAATGAATAAAATTTCAAATTGAAAGGCCTATGCTCAGGCACATTATAATTTTTCAGGACATTGGGAGCAAAGAGAAGATTCTCTGAGATTATGTATTGAAAATGCATAATATTCTCAAAATACTAGGAATCTAATTTTTTTTAATTTTTATCAACATTACTAAAACTGGAGATGATTGAGTGAGGTTTTCAAAACTCTGAAGGAAAATCATTTCTAATCTAGAAATCTAGACTCAGTTTAGCTAAAAATTACATGTGATGGTAAAATAAAGTTTTAAAAATTTTTTTATTATACTTTAAGTTTTGGCATACATGTGCAGAACGTGCAGGTTTGTTACATAGGTATACACGTGCCATGGTGGTTTGTTGCACCCATCAACCTGTCATCTACATTAGGTATTTCTCCTAATGCTATCCCTCCCCTAGCCCCCCATCCCCCGACAGGCCCCAGTGTGTGATGTTCCCCTCCCTGTGTCCATGTGTTCTCATTGTTCAACTCCCACTTATGAGTGAGAACATGTGTTTTGTTTTGTGTTGTTGTGTTAGTTTGCTGACAATGATGGTTTCCAGCTTCATCCAAGTCCCTGTGAGGAACATGAACTCATCCTTTTTTTATGGCTGCATAGTATTCCATTGTGTATATGTGCCACATTTTCTTTTCAAATTCCTGATAAAAGGTACAATAGAGATGCACTTTTGAGACCCAACTTGTTTAAAAATATCTTTATTTTCTTTTTCTAAATAAAGATATTTTTAAACAAGTTGGGTCTCAAAAGTGCATCTCTATTGCACCTTTTCTCAGGAATTTACCAGAGAATGTTATCTACTAAAACGATATTGTAAACCAAGAAGGAGGAATGCATGGATACAGGAAATGGAAGATCCACTTCAGAAGAAAGAGTCAAAGAAACTCCTAGGGGAGTGTTGAAGATCATAGGTGACAGCTGGGGTACCAGAACAGATTGAGGACAACTGCAGATCAGAAAACTCTAAGATTACTTTGGTAGAATAACTGATTTACCTGAATGTACTGCAAAAAGATATGGACAATCTGTGGGGTGTATGAGAATGATTTAGCAATTTAAAAATACACAAAAAGTAAGCAAATTTAAAAACAAATTAATAATTAATTACAAAAGAAAACAATCTGTACACAAAAGAGAGTACTCAAAGTATACTAAGTGGTATAGCTATGAAACATTCACTACATTTACATAGTCATAAAAATGTAAATAATACTGGTCTCACTAAAATTATTTTAGTATAATGATAACAAGAGGATAGGGAAATTGAGAGAGTGTTTGGTGAGGCCAGTGTGTATGTATTTTGGCAGGGAGGGTTTTCTGCAGTAGATTATACTAGTATTCAGCAAATACTTACTTTTCTTGTTGCCTCGCCCCTTTGGTGTAGACTTCGGAATATCATGTGCTTTGGCCAATGCAACATATATAGAAGCAATGTGAGCAGAGGCTTTCTAGGTGCCTGTGTGGTTTGACTTGACTGTCACATGTATTTCCTCATAAGCAGAGCATGCCCTGGGTAGTTTACTAGCTCCAGAATGACCCATGCAGCAGATCTGAAAATAACTCCACATCTTGAAGCAGAGCTCCTCACACCAATCTGTAGACTTATAATCAAGAAGCAAACATTTGTTTATATAACCAATAATATTTAGGGGGTCCTTTGTCATGCAGTATTATTTGAGCAATCTGAAAAAATAGTCATCCACACCCAGCTCCTTGATTTTTAATTTTTTTAATCATGGGAATACCCATTTTAATCATGGGTGATTAAATAATTTAAAAATCAAGAGTGTATATATTGATTAAAGATACAGTGCTGGCCGGGAGTAGTGGCTCACACCTATAATTTCAGCACTTTGGGAGACTGAGGCAGGAGAATCACTTGAGCCCACGAGTTCAAAAGCAGCCTGGGCAACAAAACAAGACTCCATCTCTGCAAACAGTTTAAAATTAGCTGGGCACAGTGGCATGCACCTATAGTCATGCTAAATGACACAGGATACAGGCTAAATGACAAAAGAATTATCTAAAAAAATGAAGGTGTTTATTTTTGGAAGAGAGAAAGAGAGCAAGGAGAGTGAGTTTGGGTAGCTGCTTCTTTTTTTCTTAACAAAGCTAGTAAAATTATGTGATCCTTCATATTATGTGATTGTATAACTGACAAATTAATGACTTAAAACAATAAAATATATACATATAATAGTAGTAATTGCTACAGCTAAAAGATAAAGCAAGACATTGTATCAGAATTTTGCAAAATTGAGTTGAAAATTGACCTGAGTGCTCCCTATGGAAATTTGAATGTCAAGCAGGTAGCTTTCTGGGGGTTTGTTTAGAGTTATTTCAACTAGTTTTTAAATTATTATCTCTCCTTCAAATGATCCCTATTTGTCTTCTTAAATTTTGTAGACAACCTAATTTTCTACCACTTTTCATCATTTAAGCATATTTTAGATGCATATGACTAACTACATTATAGAAATAATAACTACATAGATTAGTTATTTAAAGGAAGAATTGGGAGGGTATAGTTTATATTAAAATATTTCTCATAAATATTATCAATAACAACTAAGCTTCATTGCTGATTATGACAGTGCTATCTAATTGGGAAGATGTATCAGAGTATTTGTAGTAATTTAGAAGAAATATGAAGCTGAGACTTTTGGCTAACCATTAGGTTCTATTCTTCATTTATATTGGTGACCTTCTCTTACTCTTTAATCCTCAGAGATGTATGCTCAGGAAAATCAAAGAACAAGGTCATGATTTAATACAGCTGTATAACTACTCAAAGTGCAGTTTTAACAGCAAGCTTCTTGTCATCGCTCAAAGACATTTTAAAGCCTCAACACAAATGCTCACAAATTAATTATTTGTAATGTCCTCAATCCCCTTCTTGAATCTCTAGAGCTCCCACACTTTTTTAACCTTCACTTCCTAATAAGTGCTTAAAAAAGAATAATAGAAAATGTCATTAATTAGATGAATTCACAGCCTTATTTTCTTTGCTTAACTGATTTCCACAGCTTCCTGTTTGCAATCCTATTCTTTCCCACATTTTCTCTTAACATTTGCTATTAAACCCTCTTTCCCTAAGATCTTTTGAGATGAAAAGTTCACTAGAACAGTGAGGAAGTGGAGGATTAGCCATTCCCTGACCACTCATGGACAAACTAAAATGTACTAAAGGCTCTTCCGTTAGAACGGAATCATGCCATTGCCTGTAATCCTAATTTTTAATTTGTCTGTGACAAAATTATTTGAAATGAGCTTTTTAGGAACCAAGATAAAAAGCTTCCTAAAGGCCAGGCACAGCGGCTCATGCCTGTAATCCCAGCACTTTGGGAGGCCGAGGCTGGCGGATCACCTGAGGTCAGGAGTTGGAGACCAGCCTGGCCAACATGGCGAAACCCCGTCTCTACTAAAAATAAAAAAAAAATTAGCTGGGAATTGTAGCAGGCACCTGTAATCCCAGCTATTTGGGAGGCTGAGGCAAGAGAATCGCTTGAACCTGGGAGTTGGAGGTTGCAGTGAGCTGAGATTGTACCACTGTACTCCAGCCTGGGCAACAGAGTTGGATTCCATCTCAAAAAAGCTGCCTAGAGACTAGTGAAAAAAAATAGTGTAGCACTGTTTTGAAAGACAGCTTTTTTAGGTTGGCGTTTCTGCCAGAGGTCCCTTCTTTAGGTAACATATTTCAATTCAAGATAGAAGAGTGTTACTTAGAGCATAATGCCCTAGTAATCAATTTAGGTTTGAACATTTCATACATTTAGAGCTTAAGGTTTCAGTTTGGGGTATTCCTTGTGAGAGTCACTTTTTAAGAAAGTTTGGATCTGTTGGCATTCTGAAGATTGCATAGATTTCATGAGGCATGACGATGAGTTAGCTATAAAAGCATAAGGATTTATGGATTCTATGTCCTATTAACTGCACATAAGTTTAAAAGAAAGAGTATTGGGCTGTACAATATGCATTTCAGATTTTGCTGAATATAGAAATTTTGAAATGGCTTAAAGTGTTAGCAAAACCAAAACTCAGTTAAATTTACCCAATTCTGGTTTATACCACGGATTTAAGTCCTCTTCCCATTGGGTTGCTTCCCAGGGTGTGCATTATCTGTTGATTGCTTTGAAATATAGATCAATTTTAGCAAAAAATGATATAAACAGAAAGGAATATTTTGTTCTCCTGCGTCAAAACCGAAATGCAATCTAACATATAATTTATACTCTATATCATTGGGCTTGTTTTTTGTGTAGTAAAAAAAAAATGTTTTTTTTAGTACCTAAAAAGCTATTGTTTTGTATTATAATAAAAACTCTATTGATGTGCATCTGTAAAAGGTTTAAAGTTATTCTCAGTGTCACTTGTCTTAATGCCTTTGATCTTACTTTCAAATGTCACTTACATTACAGCTTATGAAATGTTACTTTAAGACTAAAAAGTATACAAACAGGTTGGCTTGTTAAATATCAGGCAAACAGATTAATGTGATTTGTTTAATTTCACCTCTAATAACTATAACAATGGAAAAAATCCTTTGTATTTTCTCCATTTCAACTATAGTATGTAGAACATATATGAAAGGTTTGTAGCTACACCTTCGATGTGACTACCATTATGGTCAGTGCTCTCAAATACATTTTTATCTTCAGGAGATAAACTGTAGTATATTGTATTCCATTTGGTTTTAGTAACTCCCATCAAAATTCAGATAAGTATCTGAACTTTGTTATCTGAACTTCACTCGAACTATCCAAACTTCCTTTAATTTGTGATTCAAGCCTGAAAATCTCATGAGAACAGATGCTCTTGTAGGTTTTCTTTACTTCCTGCTTCCATTGTGGGAAACAGGTTTCCACAGAAATTCTTACACGCATTAAGTCTGAATGCATGATGCCTAGGGACTTTTATCCATTCAAATTCAAATTCGATATTGTCTTTACCCAGTCAAAATTTCAGTTCTTTTCTGAACTTATCTTCTCATCTGAAGAAAGCTTAGTATCTCTATTATGTTCTAGTAGTTTTGGTCGCTGTTCTCTCCTTGAAACTCTTTCTTTGTTAATCCTCCATGGCATTGGTTTTTCTCAATACTCCATCTAGAAATACTTCATCTCTTGATGCTCCAGTTGCAGTTACATCTTCTCAATTTTTGCTTTGACCTTTGTTTACTCTGAATGATCCTGCATTATTTGGTATTTTCTGGACTTTTCATCCACATAGTACATGCACATTGAGCACATTTTGTGTGCCTGGCACTGTTACATGCACCAAATTCAAAGCAAGAAACAAAGGAAGAAAACCCCAAATCCTGCTCTCATGGAACACAACTCATATTGGGAGTAAGCAGATAAGCAATACAAATAATTAAAATATTTAATATATTAGATAGCTCTAAGTGCTATGGGGAGAACTAAAGCAGAGGGATGAAAGAAAGTCCTGGGAAGGGGCCTATTAGTAAGATTGGCAGGTAATTAAAACTTAAGGAAGTGAGGGTACAAAAAAGAGCTATCTGGAGGGAGGCCACTCAGGCAAAGAGAAAGCATCTGAAAAGACTTGGAGACTGGTGTATGCTTTGTATACCATTTGGCTCACTTTTCTTCTCTCTCTACATCTTGTCTATTGCTATGGAGTAAGTTGTCAACAAATATGCTCATAACTCTTGTTAAATAAAATGCATAGGAAGCCATTGGTTTGGACTGAGTTCCTGCACTTAGTCCCAACAGACCAAACCAAAATGGAGGCACTCATGCTAAAGTTCCACACCCCAAGCCAAAACTGACTTCACATCTGACATTCTGAGAAGCCAGAAACATGAGAGATAATAGCCAAAACCCCAAACCGACCAGTTTTAACTGGCATGGTAAGAAAGCCCTCCCTGCTTTTGATCTACAAGAAAAGTAACTTTGAAACAACCAATCCACTTTTTGTTCTCTGTTTCTGCTTTCATCAACCCATTTCTCTTTAGTAACCCATTTGTCCTTAGTAAAGGACAAAACCAATGTCCTTTACTAAGCCCATTGTAACACTCATTCTATTTTATAGAATAAGGTGTTTCTAACTCTAGAATTACAAAAGCCAGTTAAGATCTTGAAACTAAATTTGTTGTAATTTTATCTTTTATAGTTCTGGCAACCATGAAGGGACCCCAATGACATGTCCCTTGAGGAACACAAGAGAGACACTGCTGACCCCTTTTGAGGTTCTCTGTCTTCACAGAGCCTGGGGATTGTGAGTTTCTCTTTTAGGTCAAACTCTGCTCTTTTTTCATTGAGCTGTTTGATCTTATGGCTTTCAAATCCAGCGTTAGCTTGTATTGTGAGAGAGTACTTGACCTTTGGGTTTGCAGGAGCTGATGAATTACTGGCAAGAACTGAAGTTTTAAAGGTAAGTGACAGCAACTGCAGTAAGTGGTTTTTACTTCAGGAGGCACAAACACCAGCTCTTGGAATTTGCAAGCATTTGGGTACTGAAATGGTTTGGCTCTGTGTCCCCACTCAAATCTTATCCCAAATTGTGATCTCCACGTGTCAAGAGAGGAACCTGGTGGGAGGTGATTGGATCATGGGGGTGGTTTCCCCCATGCTGTTCTGATGATAGTGAGGGAATTCTCATTAGATACGACGGTTTTAAAAGTGGCACTCCTCACCCCCACTGCAGCATGTGCTCTGTCTCCTGCTGCCGTGTAAGAAGGTGCTTGCCTCTCCTTCGCCTTACACTATGATTGTAAGTTTCCTGAGGCTTCCCCAGCCATGTGGAACTGTGAGTCAAATAACCTCTTTTGTAATTAAATTACCCAGTCTCAGGTAGTATCTGTATAGCAGTGTGAAAACGGACTAATACAGGTGTTATCTGTTTGTTTCTTTTTATTGCACACTTAAGTAAGGGAGTCTTCAGGTGTCTGACTGGGTCAGATGGAAACTGAAAAATTACTGGCTAAGTGGATCAAGGGGATCTCAGAGCCAAAACCACAACTTGACTGGTAGACATGAGTTGGGCACTTCATAGCTATAGAGTGCTTACCACCAAAAAATAAATCTCCCATTTTAGGATAAACTGGACACAGAATGGGGTACTGCCTGTGAGGCTCAAGAAAATGCCCTTGAAACAAACTACATTGTGAAAGCATTACACAACCCAACCCAGTGGGGTTTTCCTCTCAGGCTTTTATCTTGGCTTTGAGAGATCCAAGATTCAGTGAAAAATCAGAATCCTTAATTTCTAAAGAACTGAGTACTACACTTTCCAGCTATTTCTGCCTTTACATATAAAAGTATTAGGCACCAGAAGATGCAAATACTTACAAAAATGATGAAATTTTACTAAAGATAATTTAAAATTACAATGGCCATTAGATGGAATATTCTAGATGAAGAACATTGCACTTAAAGAAGTGACTCTAAAAATGAGGGTTCCCAACTTAGGTCCATCTGGGGTCACGCCTATTGATGTGCAGAAGCTTCTGAAAAGATTTCCAAATATTTTATTGCCTCTTTTAAAGAATGCTTTTCAAAAGCAAATGAAAAGCTTAAGTGACTGATTGATAACAAAAATGGAATTGCCTAATCTTTTGCTTAGTCACTATCCTATCGAAGAAGAAGGCCAAAAGAATGCTAAAGTGTTTATAAAGGTTAGGCTCTCAGGTCAAGTGGGTTTGCTTCTTTATCAGAGCTATCCATGCTGAGTCCAGGCATAAAGAATGCTTTCTTTGTCCTATTTGTTAATGGGCTCCTCCCTGGAGTCATTAATCTAGTTAAGAAATAAACTAAATTGAAAAGACCACTCATGAAACGAAGTCAGTCTCCAAAATACACCTTTATGGCATTTGGCTGGCTGTTTTGAAGGTTTTTGTAAAAATTTACATCTATAAAGGAAAATTCCTGGAAATTTTTACATTGAAGAGAGAACCTGGATCTAAACAAGCCTCAATTTTGACCATTTTGCCTTAACCAGGCTTTCTACCTACACCTTTCTTTGCTTAGGATAAATGGGATCTTCAAAGAATAGATGATAATTTTTAACAAGTTCTGTGTGAATGTGATGAAGTCTCCTGTCCTGTGATAAAATTCCTCTTCTCTGGTTGCTGTAACTCCCTGGGGAAAGGGTTGATGACAATGGAGGCCCTTTGGGAAAATCTGTCTTTAGGCAGATAAGGGAAATTCAGAAAGACTCATCTCGCATTGTACTATTTTCCAAGTGCGTTTAGCTCGAAATAATATATCAAAGCAATATATTTTGGGATGGCATGTCCTGTGCCCTGAGCTGCTTCAATGGCTAGTTTTGTTTAAGAAGCAATTCGAGTATAATTGTTAAGAATGAGGAAATTAGGTGGACATTATGGGATACATTAGTCCTCCTTTAGCCAAGGTTTTGCTTTCTGTGGTTTTAGTTACCCAGGGTCAACTGCAGTCTGAAAATATTAAATAAAAGATTCCCAAAATAAACAAATTATAAATTTTAAATAGCCTGCCATTTTGAGTAGCACGATGAAACCTCACGCTGTTCTGTTCCAGCCCACCCAGGATGTAAATCACCCCTTTGTTCAGTATAAACAGGCTGTATGCATTACCTACTGGTGAGTCACTTTGTAGCCATTTCAACAATCAAATCAACTAACTGTTCTCATATCACAGTGCTAGTGTTCAAGTAACCCTTATTTTACTTAATACTGGCCCCAAAGTGCAAGAGTAGTGATGTCGACAATTCAGGTATGCCAACGAGAAGCATAACTGTTTGAAAGATCAGAGGTAAAAGTTTTTGACTTAATAAAGGAAAAAAAATGTGTGTGAGGTTGCTAAGATCTGTGATAATAATAAATCTCCTATTTATGAAATTGTGAAGAAGAAAAAAGAAATTTATGTATAGTGTACACAGGGTTCAGTACTATCTGTGGTTTCAAGCATCTCCTGGGGGTCTTAAAACATATCTCTTGTGGATAAGGGGGGGCTACTGAAATAACCCTTACAAAGATTATAACAGTGAGAGAGAGAGGTCTAGCACAGCTGACTCTATCTTGCTTTCAGCCTCACAGGCTGGCTGTCCTTTCTCATTCCTGGACACAGGCCAAGCTAACCATGGGAGGAATTTAGCTTATAGTTTATCTTTGAAACAAGAATGGTCATAATCCCTCCCTAAAACTGATCTCCTTATTGTCTGGGGACTGAAACTGCCTTTGTAAGACTAATGAAAGGCCACAAGATTAGGATTATGCAAGGAGCCTGAATTCTGATAAAATGTTGGTGTGTGTAGTCAAATGATAACCAGCCATTGTTCCATAGCCTGCTTTCCTGTAATCCTTTACTGCTCAAGAGTCATGAAGCCTGAGGTCACAGATTTGTAACTTCCCCACTTGCTCCTATAGATAACATTGCTATTGTAAAACATAAGATTGGTCTTCTGAGATGTTTGCCAGACTTTTGCATTCCAAGACCTACAACTGACTCCACCTGGACAGTTGACTCATAACTTAACAGGTCCTGTGACCTCCCACCCAGAGGCTGACTCAGCACATGAAGACCATTTTCCACATTCTTATAATTTCATCCCCAACCAATTAGCAGCACCCATTCCCTAGCCCCCTACCCACTAAATTATACATAAAAACCCAAGCCTCTGAGTTCTCAGAGAAGCTGATTTGAATAATAATACATTCTTGTTCTTCCACTTAGCCAGCACTGCAATTATTAAACTCATTCTTGGCTGCAAAAATCTGCTGTTCTCAGTGTATTGGCTTTTCTGGGCAGTGGGCAAGATGAACCCATCAGGCAATTACACTACTGTAAAAGTTTCTAGATGAACTTGTCATAATTTCAAAAATATTTTTCAGTCACTTGAAATCTTAATGTCATGTCATGCAAAATAAAAAACATACATGAAATTTCTGGGTCATTTCTAAGTAAAATACTGAAACACTAATTCCTGAACATAAATTTTGGCGTCTTGTTTTTATATGATACAGAAAAGCTAAGTATTTTTTATTCTGTTAATAAACATTTAAAAATAGTATTATAAGAAAACATATTTGTAAAAATTATGAAATGGTGCCCATCTAAAAAAATCCTGATATGAAATAGTTGAAATTTGCCTTCTTGCTAGTTTTCACTGAAATTAAGGTCACTAAGTGTTAAAAATTTTAGTTAGTATATGGTAAGTAAACCTAGGGATAATAAGGAAACAACTCTATGTGTGAGGGATGTAAGGCATGTTTATACAGCATATTATAAAGTATAAGAATGTGTTCTTGTTAAGGGAGAAAGAGAGTAGTTTTTTTCCTAAAGTAGAGTAACTAGCTGTTTCAAAATTTAAAAAGGGGAAAGGTAAAGAACAAAAATTGAATGAATCAGAATGCTGTAGGTTTATAGAAGATTAATCCTGTAAAATGAATTTTATTTGGGATCAAGCTGGCAAAAATCACAAAGACATTTATATAAGTTTTTCTAAAAATTGACCATTAATATCAAATGTTAATGCAAAACTAGAATTTCATTCTCTGAGTTAAAACAATAAAGTTTTCTTGGAGTATTGATGTGTTCTTAATAGGAAACAGCAGAAGGTCTTTCTTTACCTTTTAGATAATTGGCCTAGGAAACAAAGATTCTGGGTTTTATCAAGATGATTCCTCATCCTTCATGTTGAATTTATTGAGCCTTTGATTATTTAAGAAAACTGAGTCTTCTTTACTAAAGAGCTGAGGTTTTCGACAACTATTTAACTTTTTAAATTTGCCTTTAGGAGCTTTTAAAATTGTCACTATGTTTAAATGAATGATTGTTATTTCACAGTAACCTGTAATCCTGTTTTGATCAAGTGTTTTAAAGCTTTTGATATTTTTGACAAATCTCCCAAAATCAAATTCTAACTTAGGTCTTTTCAACCTTGAATAACTTTTGAATTTTCCAATTGTACCCCTGAAAAACCTTAAAGGATGTTTCTCTCACCTTGTAAAAGAGAGATTTTGGACTAATTAGGTATATTTGATATAGAAAGCATTGTAAAATAATACATGATGCTAAACCTTAGGTTGTATTTATGGATACATTATTGATTGACTGTCTCAAAAGTTGCATGAAATTCCTAAATATGTGATATGTAAATCTATACTTTTATAGATTTTATAGATTTATAGTACTATAGATTTTATAGATTTATAGTACTATATTTTCAAGTAGATTCATGAAAAGGTTAGAATGGAATTATAAGTGCAGGGTTCTGATAACTTTAAGATCATACCATTGGACTGGATAAGAATTTCTAGAACTCTAGTGAAGAAACTGATAAGTTTGGGAAACTGCTAAGATCAAGCAGAACAAAAATTAATTATATGAGATTAAATGAGAAAATGAAGAATTATGGGGTTTTATGTTGTTAATTTGAAACATTGCTCATCCTTGCTGGAAAATGAAAAAATTTCCGGATCTAAATTAATATTTTTTTCTCTTAAGCTATCTGTCTATACCTTAGAATAATTTGGTAAATTATACTTCTGTAAACAGAATAAAACATTTACTTTTTCCTCTCCCTTTGACCCTTCCTTCCAAGATTTGGAAACAATCATTGAGTATTTTACTTTTATGGCAATATAGTTATTTGCATAAGTTCAATAAGAATATGTTCTTTTTTAACAGAATAAAATTGGAAATATTGATTATATTAAAGCCTAGGCTGGAATGACACATTTGTGAATGTGGCTAGGATGAATTTACAGTTACTACAGGTGAAGTCTGAACTCGGCCTTGGTTTGGCTTCCTAACCTCTAGAGGTTTTTCAAAGTCCAATCTGAGATTCTTTGTCAAACATTCCAATGAAGCAAACTTAAAAATAGTCTATGTGGTCAATTGCTATTTTGGGCATACTTATGTAAATAATCAGGCCAAGTTTAGTCAACTAGATATATTTTGTAAACAAATTTGTCTTATTCTGATTATCTTTGGTAGAAATAGGGGTGACTATGGAGAAAAAAATATTTTTCTAAATAAAAATTATAGTTCACCTTTAAAAAATTCTAGCTGTTAATTGTTTGCAAGTTTTTAACATCTACCTATAGGATGAACTAGATTCTGAATTATTTTCATTTTCTCCAATGTCTGGCTATAACTCTTCAACTAAGAACAAGAACTGCTCTGTTCCTGAAGCCCTGTAAGCTGAAGCTGGACAACTCAATGTAAATTTCAAGGAACTAGTCTCATGCCTGATGTATGGGATACACAGATAGTTCGTCAAAATGCCTGATGCCCTAACCAGAGACATTTAAACTGCAACCCAGAATGAGAAGTTGATGACTTCATGCAGTGGACAGCTTTTCTCAAGATGTTGAACTAAGACTTCCTATCAGTAATGAAACCCTTACCTCTCTTAATTTTTCCTTGCTTATGCCTACCTTTCTCACTTGGCAGGATAATGCTGTGGTTAAAATTTCAAAATCAGTAGTTTATGCAGGCAATCTGACAAAATGTCAGATTTCTCATGCCAAACCCAGATCTTTACATGACCTAAGTGACTTTTTAGCCCACTCAGTGGGTAAACTGTAGCAATATCTCTAATGCAATTATCCTTTGACTTGTACCAGTGGCCCCTTTCTATAGAGTCAGACCTCTAGACCCACTTGCTCTGACTCCCTGCTTTAACGTAACCAAGTCATGGGATACTAGGTAATGGAATCGCTACCTACTGGCTGAACAGGAAGGAATCTGCACAGTAGCTGACACTTCTTGTTGCACATGAATAAGTAGAAGAGAGGCTGCTTGGCCAAAATGGGTAGATTCCTCATCTGGTTCATTCTTTCACCTATTTGATTTTTATTGGTTTAGTTTCTGGGGATCCTAGCTAAGTGACAAACTCGAAACTCCTAATATTATTATCTAGACAGCCATAATAGTATTCTCCCTGGTGTGCTGTATTCTCTCAAATATTTTAAATGTTTGCATGCAGTCATATGTCTAATGTCAAACGATCTCTCTTTAGCCGGAACAACAAAAATTCAAAGAAATGCATCATCATAAGGATACTGTCATCTATAGGCATGTTGAGTATGGAAACTCAGAATTTTGACAACTGAGAGCAGCAATAATGCCCTAAGCTTTGGTCACACTCTCACCTAGGCCCAACAGACCAAACCAAAATGGAGGCACTCATGCTAAAGTTCCACACCTCCATGTCAAAACTAAGTTGTTTATCTGACCTGAGAAATCAAAAGAATGAGAGAAAATAGCCAAATCCCCAAACAGGCCATTTTAGCTGGTGTGATAAGGAAGCTCCCTCTGCCTTAACCTTTATAAGGAAAGTAACTTTGAAACAACCAATCCACTTTTTGTTCTCTATTTCTGCTTTCCTCAGTCCTTTTCTGTCTATAAACCAATCTCTGTTCAGCTCATTGGAACACTCATTCTATTTTATATAAGGAGGTGTTTTATGATTCTAGAATTGCATATAAAAGTCAATTAAGATCTTTAAGCCAAATTTGTAGTAACTGTTGTAATTATTGTTACAACAATTATTGTAATTGTTTCTTTTCACACTCCCAAATTTATATCTCCAATTTGAGTGCCATATCTCAAACTTTCTGCCTAACATCTAGATGTGAACGTCTTATGAGCATTTCAAACTAAATATAACCTCAAATCTCATGTGTTTCTTCCCCCTGAAATACATAATTCCTTCTATACGTCTCTCTTTTTTTTTTTTTTTTTTTTTTTTGAAACAGGGTCTCACTCTGTCACTTAGGCTGGAGTGCAATGGCATGATCACAGTTCATTGTAGCCTCAGCATCCTGGGCTCAAGCAATCTCGCTGCCTCAACCTCCCGAGTAGCTGGAACCAAACACAGGTGCCATCACGCTCAACTAATTTAAAAAAAATTGTTGAGATGGTGTACTAGTTCATTCTCACACTGCTAAAAAGACCTATCCAAGATTGGGTAATTTATAAAGAAAAGAGATTTAATTGGTTCATGGTTCCACAGACTGTACAGGAAGCATGTCTGGGGAGGCCTCAGGAAACTTCCAATCATGGCAGAAGGTGAAGGAGAAGCAGGCACAATCTTCACATGGCAGAGCAGGAGAGAGGGAGAGTGAAGGAGGAAGTGTTACATGCTTTTAAACAACTAGATCTTGTAAGAACTCACTCACTATCATGAGACCAGCAAGGGGGAAATCTACCCCCATGATCCAGTCACCTTCCATCAGGCCCTTCCCTCCAACATCGAGGATTACAATTCGATAAGAGATTTGGGTGATGACACAGAGCCAAATTGTATAAGATGGGGTTTCACCATGTTGTCCAGGCTGGTCTTGAACTCCTGGGCTCAAGTGATCTTCCTGCCTCAGCCTCCCAAAGTGTTATGACAGAAGCATCAACTTAGTGATTCAAGCCAGAAAACTAGGAATCTTTTTAAGTTTCTTATTTTCCTATCTCTCTACATCTACTTTGCTTTTCCATTTAACACTAATTATTGAGAAGATACTTTGTGCCAGGCTCTGTGTTTCATGCTGTGGATGAAAGATTAATCACATGCTGAATATTGGTTCCTACACCCTAAGCATCTTGTTGAGATTATAATAACACTCTTCTAACTGTGAAGCGGATTCAACCAAACTTTACTTATTCATGTGTGTTCTCCAACCACTTATATGGGCAGAAGATAATCATAACAATAGCCATGACTTACTAAATTCTAAACACCATTCTAAGCACTTTACCTGTGTTATCTCATTTAATCCTTATTTATTACCTTCTGGTAGGCATTAGGATTATTACTTCTACCGTACAGGTGGGGAAATTGTGCCAGGAGATGCTAAATGACTTGTCCAATGTCACGTGGTGGAGTAAGTGGGCAAAGCTGCTGCAGGATGTGGTCATGTCAAAAAAAAGAGCAGGTTCAAGCAATTCTCCTGCCTCAGTCTCCCGAGTAGCTGGGACTACAGGTGTGCGCCATCATGCCCAGCTAATTTTTGTATTTTTAGTACAGATGGGGTTTCACTCTGTTGGCCAGGATGGTCTCAATCTCTTGATCTTGTGATCCGCCTGCCTCGGCCTCCCAAAGTGTTGGGATTACAGTTGTGAGCCACTGTGCCCAGCCCTATGGTTATTTTCTAAGTATAGTATTGTATTTTTTATTCCTATAGTATTATAGTTTTATTCTACTGGAGAATGTTCCAGAATGTCCCAAAATACAAAGTCACAAATATGATTAAAGAACTAACAGGGGAAAAAAGAACAGATTGAAAACAATAAGGCTCTGGGCAAGTTATAAAATGCCCATATTAGCTGAGAAATCACATCAGATGATTCTACTTGAGAGCTTAAAGACCAGAGAAATACATAAATAAATAGCAGCCTTCAGAAGAAAGCACCCCCACCCCAATATTCCAGCAAAATTACCAAACATTTGCTGAAAAGAAAGAGAATTGCTGAAAGGTTAGAAAACCCCTAGGAAAATTTAAACCACATTTCTCCTTCTAGTATTATTAAGGAATTTATTGATGTTCTGTAGTAGTCATGGGAATATTTAGAAATCATTTGTCTAATTATCTGCCACAAATAAAAGAATTACAGATTCTCAAATTTACCTCTCTATATAACTTTGCTCCTAAACTCCATCTGTACTCCGATGTCTATTATGCATCCTAAAGTTAAGGTATCAACACAGTTTTTGATTCTGCTTACCCTTTCCCCCAACTTGCTCCTCTTCTTGTTTCCTTCATTTCTCTGAATGACACCTCTGAGTACTGAATTTCTCAGGCAAAAATGGTGGCGTCATTCTAGATCACTCTCCTTCCCTTGCTTCCCATGTGCAGTGCCAGAGAAAATCCACTAGTTCTACCTTCATGATATATATACATATATTAAATACAGATTATTTTCAGTCTCCATTGCCATCCCATAACTCAATTCCCTTTCATCTTTTCCCTGGACTACCTCGACAGCTCACTGTGTCAGAAGGACACAGACTTTGGTATTTCTTTTGCTGATAAAGAGAATGATTTGCACCAAGCCACCTTTTGTTTTCATTTCAGGACTGAGAGCCATCCCTTTGAAAGATGTTGAGCTGGAAGAGGAGCGATGTCTGTGGCTGTGGGAGAAAGAAAAGTTTTTCACTCTGCATAGGAGGTAGCCAGTATGAGACCCAACTTTTGGCTGCATTGGTAATGTCCTGTTTTAGCCAGCTAAACAAGCTTCTGGAAGGAAGTTTGCACCCATGGAGACCACGATAGGTAGGCTGCAGTTCAGGAGGATTTCAGATCTTTTATTTTCCTGTTGTTTGAGTTGTGGCAGGAAGTTTGCAGGAAGATGTGGCATTGGAGAAAGAAGAATGAGGAGGCTGGCCCAATGGAAGAGGAGCTACATTTCCATCCTCCAAATGTAGAGAAGTAGAGAAAGAAAATTATATGCTAGCTGAAAAAGAAAAATAGAACAAAAATGAAAAAGTAGAAAGCCTAACTTCCATTTTATCAAATTTCCACACTGTTGACATCCATTAACCTCTTCATCTCTCATCATGTGATCCAAATTCCCTTCCAGAGCTAGAAGTAACTGACTATTTTGAGGGTGCTGAGCAGACAACATAAAGTTTGCCTGGAAGCGTGGTGCTCTTTGCTGATCCATTGCCTGGAAGTAATTGTTTCATAAGGACAGCTTGCTTCTGGCATTCTATGCTAAAATTGAGATGCTTGACTTTTCAGCCTCCAAAGCCTAAATGTTTGGCATGAATATAGAAATCTGGCATTTTTCAATGCTCATATGTCCCAAAGCTGGAGAGCTGAAAAACACTGGGAGTACCAAATTGGTGTCCACTTTGGAATATTTGGCCCAAGAAAATGTATATTCTCATGCCGCAGGAAGTTGGTTTTGAAAAATGAAGGCTGAATTGGGGCCAAAAACAAAGCACCATTTGCCAGAGTGCAGATGAAATGTGATAGTTTGCTGCACAAAATTTCTTTTTAAAAGTTATTTGCAGCTGCCATGACACATCTTTAACATTGTAATATGCAGAACTGTTATTTAGAAATTCCAACAGAGAGAAACAAATCTCAATTGTTTACATTTAAACATGATGTAGTAAGATACTAAAGAATAAATGTAAACATTATAGTTTGGACAAAGAAATGCATGTGAAACATGGCTCAAATCACAGCATAGACTGAAATGGTCCTGGGTTAAAAAAATTGTTATTTTCATGGAAAAGCTATATTTACAATTATCTTAGTTAACAGACCTGCTGTGCTGTGAGAAAATATATTATTTTAGAAAGTATTTAAGTCTTTTTAATTAATATGATGAAGGAACTCCATTGCTTTTAAAAGAAGGGTTTAATTCTTCACAGATAATAGTAACCTTAATTACACTTGTTATTCCTTCTGAAGACATGAACACAATTATAAAAAATCATTATGTGAGATTTACGGGTTTAACAAAATTCATCAAAGATTTGATTTAAAAGTCAGAAACTACATGCAACCAACACTAGACTATTAAAATAGACTAAAATTTGGCAAGCACATAGGAAACAGAGTGTCAGCAAAAATGAAGAGTTCAGAGAAAGGAAGAAAGGAAAGGAAGGAGGGAGGGAGGGAGGAAAGAAGGGAGAGACAGAGGAAGGAAGGAAGGAAAGAAGGGAGGGAGAGAGGGAAGGAGAGAGGGAGGGAAGAAGGAAGGGAGGGAAGAAAGAAGGAAGGAAGAAGAGGGAGCGGGAGGGGGAGATGGAGGGAGGAAGGAAAGAAAAGAAAGACAGGAGGAAGGAAGAAAGAAGGGGGGAGGAAAGGAGAGGAGAGAGAAGGGAAGGGGAGAAAGGGGAGGGGAAAAAGGGAGGGGAGGGGAGAGGAGGGGAGTGAAAAGAAGGGGAGTGAAAGGAAGGAAGAAAAAGATCAATGAATAAAGAGTGAAATACAGAGGACCAAGGGGAGAGGTTTTTAACTTTATTTTCATTTTGTTCTATTCAATAGTAACTTTGAGAGTGTCAAGATGCAGTTTCTGATGGTAAATTTTTATTCTCTAATGACATTAGAAATAACTGAAGGTGCAAGGCATACAGGTAAAACGTGTACAAAAAGTTGTTTCTGAGTTCCCAGTTGACTGCATGTTCTTATTTAGAGAGATGATAGTTAATGGTGGAGACAGCTGTAATGTGTTCTTCATTCCCTATTTACCATCTACACTAACTTGTCCACTGATGTACTGCTGTTTTTATAAGATGTTGTTAATTGCAGAAATGGCAAGTTTTTCATGAGAATAAAGCCACTGACCTGGGCTGATTTGCTTTTTGGTGGCTCTCTATTACTCTTCACCTTAAAACACAAAAAGCAAAACACCTAGCTCGGGAGCCAGACTTCCTGAATTCAAAATTGGCTCTCCCACTTCCTCCACCACGTGACACTGGACAAGTCATTTAACATCTCCTGGCACAATTTCCCCACCTATACAGATAATAATCCTAATGCCTACTAGAAGGTAATAAATAAGGATTGAATGAGATAACACAAGTAAAGTCCTTAGAACGGTGTTGGGAATTTAGTAAGTCATGGCTATTGCTATGATTACCTTCTGCCATATAAGTGGTTGAAGAACACAGATGAATAAATAAAGTTTGGTTGAATCTGCTTCCCCTGTACCCATATTAATAAAGCACAACATTGTCTTACCATCTAATTGTAGTCTGTATGCCAGAGATATTTCATGCAATAGATCAAATGTATTCCCTATATTTCCCAGCCTCCATTCCAGTTAGATTGAGACCACGTAGCTGTGATCTGGTCACTGCACAGGAGAAAGTGATGAATGACACTTGTAGGCCCACCTATAAAGCCTTCAGCTCTCTCTTCCTCAGCCACCACAGCCCTGAAGGAGATGTGCAGCGAGTGGTGAAGTGACCATATGAAGGAGAGCCCTCCACCCGGCATCAGAATTTTCATAAATGCAAAATAAAGTCTGTCTTGTGTTAAGCCACTGAGAATGTGTAGTTTGTTATTGTAATATTGCCTAGCATAATCCTTATTACTGCAGTGACCAAAATGATGCATAGCTCCTTGGTAATGAGCATAAAATCATGTTATTCCAATTCCTTAACATGGCAGTGAGGTCTGCTCTCTCAATTAAAAAATATTTCATTCCTCTTTTGTCTTAATTTTCCAGCCTGGCACCATGGTTGTTTCTTAGCTATAGTACTAGTATTTTATGTCCAATTTGGCATTATTTATTTTTATCTGAAGGGTATATTCGCTATATGGTCTTAACACTCTGGACTTTTTGCTGGAGCTAAACATTTAAATATAAATGCAATGAGTAATTTCTGCTGATTCTTCTCTTTAGAGGATGCAGAATACAAAACGACCCTTTGAAATAACAACTATGATGCAGGTAGGAATGGTGACGCCACCATGTGGCACTTGCACACTTCAGGGGCCTTCTCTTACATTTCAGCAATGCCTCAATGTTTAATATTTGTCTCAGTATTGTTTTTGCTTTTATAATTATTATACAATATATTATCCTATTATTTCATGTTTACTTGAGTCACTAGTGGTTTTGAGTGGAAAGATAAATGCACAGTGATTAGGCTATATTGTTAACTTTATTTGAAAAATTCTTTAAGGATGTTTTATACTTTAGACATCTAAAAGGTAGTGACAAAATCCAAATACAAAATTATCAAAAGAACCAAAGATCTTCATTGTCCTACACAAATGCCCAAGCACATATTTAAAATCAAAACAAAACACTGGACTAGAAAATGAGAAGTCAAGGACTAAAGTCATAATAATGACATACAAGTTGATTTGTATGTCTTGAGGTTTTTAGGAGCAGACATTGAAATATCAAAGATTTGCTTTAGGGACTATAATGGTCCTATAATCTAAAGTGCAGAAACGCCTTTAGGGGAAAGAGAAATATAAAAGGAATGGTATTGAAAGTCTCAATGGATAAGGTGACTTTAGTGTTCGAGACTAAATTTTTTGAAAATAAGTATGCCAGGTGTATTTTTATGACACTATTCAATTAAAAGTTTTAAGAGCCATATTTGCAAAGTTATTTATGTACTATAATAGGACTCCAGGAAGCTAAGAGTCCTGGCCCTGATATTTTAGTGAAAAGCCCAAGGTACCATTATTTATGTAAAATTTGGGTTTTATAGACAGAAATAAAAAACAAAGGACAAAACATGTTAATACTTTAAAAGACTAACGCATTTTGAATAATAAAAACACTGCTCTGTGCTAAGTCTTTATACTGTTCAATAGAAGTAGCAAAACATGCCACTAGAGAATTTTTACAGTCCTTTTCTACCTGAATAACAATGACCTACTTAAAAAAAAAGTGTGTAAAAGGAATTGCTACTTTGTTTAAAGTTAAATATGCTTTGGTATAATAACAACAAGAGATATATTAGCAAATGATGTGAAGGAGTTGTGTGATTCTGTACATAATTTTGTGTTTATAATAACTATTTTCACCTAAAATATTAAAGTAATTCAGTCTCAAATATTTTAAAAATACCTTTGCAAAACGAATTGCAGAGCTAAGTTCAGCTGTTACCTGGACAGAAGAGATCTGTGTGATGAGCTATCACAAAACTTAGGATAAAGGAATTTTGGGTGTGCTGGTATAAATTATCTAGTTTGCCTGCTGACAGCTTCTTTTCATTTTATCTCTGACAACATCATTTGCTAATATATCTCTTATACAAAAACACCCTCACAGAAACATCCAGCTATAATTATAGCTCTTTGGAGATTTTCTCACTACTGTGATTTACTCATGAGGTATAATTCTCTTATAAGTTCTCTTCATTTAGGAATTTCTTATTCTTGAAATCTCCCAGAAGAATATTCTATACTAGAGCATTCTTTGTAAAATAAGTAATTCATTTCACATTTGATTTGTCTTCTGAATGTGTATCTGGCAAAGAAAATTATCCTGAAGTTTTCCTGGGCATAGTGATGGTTAACTTTATGTGTTAAGTTGGCTGGGCCACAGGATGCCTAGTTATTTGGTTAAAGATTATTCTGGGTGTTTCTGTGAGGGTGGTTTTGTATAAGATTAATATTTAAATTGGGGGACTTTCAGTAAAGCAGATTGCCCCCCCATAACATGAGTGGGCCTCCTTCAATCAGTTGAAGGTCTTAAGAGAACAAAGGGACTGGCCTCTCTCAAGCAAGAGAGAATTCTACAGCTGACAGCATTTAGACTTGAACTGCAGCATTGGCTTTCCTGGGTCTCCAACCTGCCAGTCCACCCTGCACATTTTGGACTTGCCAGTCTCCATAATCATGTGAGCAATTTTTTTTGTTCAGGTCTCACAGTTTTTTCTCAAGCAATTTCTTATAATAAATATTTTTATGATAAGTATGTGTGTATATATACATATATACACATTACATATAAATGTGTGTATATATATGTGTATATATAGATTGATGCAAAAGTAATTGTGGTTTTTGCCATTATTTTCAATGGCAAAAGCCACAATTAATTTTGTACCAACCTACTATATATACACATGTGTACATATGTGTGTATATACATATAATACGTGTGTATATATGTATACACACACACTCATACATCATTGTAAAAATACATAGATATCATGGAATCATGACAGGCCCATGTTATCTTGAAAGGCTTCACAATGCCAACCCAGAGAATATTATAAATATCCTACTGGTCCTGTTTCCCTGAGAACCCTGACTAATATAGGCACTAAGTACAAACCTACAGACACGTTGTTCTGACTTATCCCTTGAAAATAATATATTAACAAGACAATTCAGATGAGCATGAATTATGCTCAGCAGCCTCCCTATGACATTATTATATTTTTATCAGGAAAGCGATGTAGTCTAAATTGTCTGTGATTCTTTCTTTTTTTTTTTTTGAGACAGAGTCTTGCTCTGTCACCCAGGCTAGAGAGCAGTGGTGCGATCTCAGCTCACTGCAACCTCCACCTCCTGGGTTCAAGCGATTCTCCTGCCTCAGCCTCTAGAGTAGCTGGGACTACAGGCACATGCCACCACGCCCAGTTAATTTTTTTGTATTTTTAGTAGAGGCGGGGTTGTCTGTGATTCTTAAAAAATGCCATGAGGTCTTCTTACAAGGTATCTTAGGTTATGTTCTCTTCTAGCCATAGAGAGCATTTTCTTGATTTGCTTATAATTACAGAACTGAGGAAAATGGTAAGAAAATAAGTGTTCATTCTAAATTTCTGATTAATCATCAGAGAATATATTGCTAGAGGATGAGTCTAACTCTATTTAGCTCTTGGAAATGAGCCCCATCTACAACTGACATGAAAGCAGGTTCTTAATAGATCCTCCTGAGGACACAAAGTTGAGAGTAAAAAAGCAATCAACTAAATGTTCATCTTCACAGCATGCATTTTTCCTTCTGTGGAGTTGTTTAAGAAAAGTAAGGAGGAGAGAGGAGACAGTTAGAAGGCTAGGTTCTATAGTATTCGTTGAAGAAACATTGTAAAAATACATAGAGATCATGGAATCGTGACAGGCCCATGTTATCTTGACAAGCTTCACAATGCCAACCCAAGGAATATTTCAAAGGTGGGACTCAAACCAACAAAAATCTTTAGGACATGAGATAAAATGAATGGGGTAGCTGAATATGCTAGAAATGGAAGAAAAATTCTAGAGTTAAAAGTTATATTTATTCTCTCAATAGATGTTTACTAGACATGGACTATATGTCAACTACTATGTTAAATGATAAACTATACCAGTTTTGAGCTTAGACTGGCAAGCCTGATGGTAGGCAAAATATATATCAACAAGAGATATATTAGCAAATGATGTAAAGGAATTAAGTGATTGTATGATTTTGTGTTTATAATAACTGTTTTCACCTAAAATATTAAAGTAAAATATCAACAAGAGATATATTTATAGTTTATCTTCATTTGCTACCAGCATATTCTCTAGTCACTACCATTTAAACATTTAAAAGCACATACTTTACTCAGATTTGTACAAATAAGTGAGTGACATGTGTTTTAAAAGTATTTTTTTTGCATCTGATTTTTTGTTTTTAAGTGAACAGCAATGTATGCCACAGAGAAGAATCAGAAAAGAATCCAAACATTAGAGGAAGGAAAAAGGAGGTGGAGAAGTGAGAAAAAGATAAGGAAAAAGAGGGAAGAAAGATTATGGAAGAATATTTAGATCTTCCAATTCTCCCTAAACATATGCAGTGCATACTCAACAATTCTACCCAGAAAGGCCAGAAGTCACTGGGATAAGCATCCTGTATTTACTATGAAACATTTACCTAAGCAATTGTTTTTGTTTTTTGTTTGTTTTATGTGTGTATGTGTGTCTAAGTTTTGACTTTGTTTAAAGCGATCTAGCCAAACTAAATTTTATTAAGACATTTCTTTTTAAAAATGACCAGTTACCCTGTTTTAACTGTTTACAGGTAAATAAAGATGCGATAATTACTCAATTGACTGAGCATCATTCAATTTGCTGAGGACTCAAATAGAACAAAAGGTCGGGGAATGAGAACTTAATCTTGATATTGAGCTGGGACATCTATCTTCAGACATCAGTGTTCTGGAACTTAACACCATTGCCCCTATCCCCCTACCCTAGATATCAGGCCTTCAGACTTGAACTAAATTACAGTGCAGGCTCCCCTCTTTCTCCAGCTTGCAACTTCTCAGCCACCATAATTCCATGAACCAATTCCATATATATAATATGAACATATATGAAGCATATACACACACACTATATATATATATATATAATATATGCATAAATATATATAAAATATATACATATATACTACTGGTTCAGTTATTCTGGAGAATCATGACTAACACATATTTTGGTACTAAGAGTGGTTTTAGGGGAACACAATTTTAAAGATGACTTTTCTGAATTGATTCTAGGGTTTCTGGAATTGGCACTCTAATTTGATTCAATTTAAATATGCTAATGACTCTGAGAAATAGAGGTATAAATTACGTGACAAATAATTCAAAATAACTGCCATAAAGATGTTCAATGATCTCAGGAAAGCAATGAATCAAAAAAATGAGAAATTAACATGAGAAAACATTGAAACAAAATTTGGGGTAGACAAATACAATAACTGTATTGAAATATTTACTAGAGAGGCTCAACAGAGACTCAGTTATGCAGAAGAAAGAATCAGCAACCTTGAAGACAGGTCACTTGAAATTAACCAGTCAGAGGAGCAAAGAAGAAAAAAAAACAGTAAGTAAAGCCTAAGGGACTTACAGACTACAGTAAAGTGAACCATTAGAGGATTCTACTTAACATTTAAAGAAGAATTAACATCAGTGTTTTTCAAATTCTTCAAAAAATTGAAGAAGAGGGAAGTCCAAACTTATGAGGCCAATTTAGAATTCTGATTCCAAAGCCAACAAATATTACAAGAAAATGAAACTATGGACCAATATCCTTGATAAATATACATGCAAAAATAATCAACAAAACAGTAGCAAACCAAATCTAATATCAAATTTAATGGCATATTAAAAGGATATACACCATGGCCAAGTGGAATTTGTCCTTGGAATGCAAGGAGAGTTTGCCATATGAAAACCAAACAATATGAAACTTCACATTATCAGAACAAGTGATAAAAATCAGATGATCATATCAGTAGATGTAGAAAAAGCACTTGAAAAAAATTTAATACCTCTTTAAGACAAAAACACTGAGCAAACTAGGAATAGAAAGAAATTACCTCAACATAAAAAAGTCATATGTGAAAAACTCACAGATAATATCAAAATGAATGCTTTAAAAAATACCTGGAAGCTTTTCTACTAAGATCAGGAACAAGTCAAGGATACTCACTCACACCACTGCTATTCAGTACTATTTCTAGTACTGAAAGTCATAGCCAGAGCAATTAGGCAAGAAAGACAAATAAAATGCATGCAAATTGTAAAAGAAGAAATAAAATTGTCCTTATTAACAGATGACATGATCTTATATATATAAACCATGAAGAAGCCCACTAAAACAAACCTGTTAGAGCTAATGAACACATTCAGCAAAGTTGCAGAATACAAACTTAGTATACAAAAATCAGTTGCATTTCTATTAATTAATAATAAACATCCAAAAAGGACATAAGGAAAACAATCTCATTTACAATACTATTAAGAAGAATACAATACTTAGATAAAACTTAATCACGGAAATGAAAGACGTGTACACTGAAAAACACAATTTATTCATGAAAAAATTAAAGAAGATTCAGATAAGTGAAAAGATATCCCATGTTCATGGAATAAAAAATTTAATGTTTTTAAATTGTCCATTGTAGCCAAAGTCATCTACAGACTCAATGCAACCACCATAAAAATCCCAATAGTATTTTTTGCAGAAATAGGAAAAAAATTATAAAATTTATATGAAACCACAAAAAAATAAAACCCAGATAGCTAAAAACACCTCACACTTTCTGACTTCAAAACATATTACAAAGGTAGAATAATCATAATAGGATGGTACTGGCATAAAGACAAATCTATAGGCAACAGAGGAAAATAGAGAGTACAGAAATAAACCCTTACATAGTGGGTCAAATGATCTTTGATAAGGGTACCAAGACCACAGATGGGAAAATGATAGTCTGTTTTACAAATGAGTTTAGGAAACCTGGATGCCCACATGCAAACAAATGAAATTGGACTCATCTTTCACATTACACAAAAATCAACTCAAAATGTATTAAATCCTTAAGTGTAATACCTAAAACTATAAAACTCAGAGAAAACAACATAGGAGGAAAGCTTCATAACATTGATCTTAGCAATGATTTCCTGGATATAACACTAAAAGCAGAGGCAACAAAAGCAAAAACACACAAGCTGGATTAAATCAAACAAAAAAGCTTGTGTAAAGCAAAGGAAACAATCACAGAGTGAAAAGGGAACATACAGAATGGGAGAAAATATCTGTAGACCACGTATCTGATAAGGGGTTAATATCCAGTCATGTGAGGAACTCCTACAACTAAATAATAAGAAAAAAAATGAAATATTTGATTTTTTAAAAAAACGAAGAACTTAAATAGACCTTTCTCCAAAGAAGACATACAAGTAGTCAACACGTACATGAAAAGACTCTCAATATCACTAATATTCAGGAAAATGCAAATTAAAACCATAATGAGATATCACCTCATAATTCTCAAGATGACCATTATCAAAGAAACGACAAAAATGAAACAGAGAGCAACAAGAAATAACAAGTTTAGGCAAGGGTGTGGAGAAAAGGGAACCCTTGTGCACTATTGGTACAAATGTAACTTGTATAATCTTTATGAAAAACAATATGGAGGTTTCTCATCATTGAAAGTAGAAGTATCATATGATCCATCAATCCCACTTCCAGGTATTTATTTAAATAATTCAAAACAGGGTCTTGAAATAATATGTGCACTTTCACTTTCATGTTCATTTTGGCATTATTCACAGTAGCCTAGATGTAAAAACAACTAAAATCCTTTGATGGATGAATGGATAAAGAAAATGTGGCATAATCATGCGATGGGATACTTTTAAGCCTTTAAAAAGAAAAAAAAATTATCCTATGCCATAACATGGGTGAACTTTGAGGACATTATGTTAAGTGAAATTAGCTAGTTATAGAAGGACAAATACCACATGATTCTACTTATATGAGGTATCAGAGGTAGTAAAAATTCACAGAAATAGAAAGTTTAATGTTAGCTGCCAGTGACTCAGGGTAGGGGGAAATGGAGATTTGCTATGCAATGAATCTAGAGTTTCAGTCATGCAAGATGAAAAAGCTCTAGAGATGTGTTGTACAACAATGAGTAGGTGTCATGTTATGTGTTTTTTTTTTTACCACAATAAAGAAAAAAAATAAATAATATAAAGTATGACCTTTGGCCACAACAAAATTAAACTAAAATTAAATAATGTGAATTCATCCTGAAAATACTAAAATATATGGAAATAAGGCAACATCTTTTTTTTTTGAGATGAGTTTCGCTCTTGTTGCCCAGGCTAGAGTGCAATGGTGCAATCCTGGCTCACTGCAACCTCTGCCTCCCGGGTTCAAGCAATTCTCCTGTCTCAGTCTCCTGAGTAGCTGGGATTACAGGCATGTGCCACCACACCCAGCTAATTTTGTATTTTTTAGTACGGATGGAGTTTCTCCCTGTTAGTCAGGCTGGTCTCAAACTCCTGACCTCAGGTGATCCACCCACCTCAGCCTCCCAAATTGCTGGGACTGCAGGTGTGAGCCACCACGCCCAGCCCAACATACTTCTTAATGACCTCTGGGTCAAAAAAGGACTCCTAAGGGAAATTAGAAAATATTTTGAACCAAAGGTAAATAAAAACACAAGTTAGTCAGGTTCCAATCAGTATATAGAAACCACAGCAATATGTTTAACATGAACATTTAAGGGTGAAGAACTATTAACTAGTAAAGGGTTAATAATATAGGTAACTAGTGGAATATAGGAGTAATAAATGCAGAAACCATCTATTATTTCTGGTGAGTAAGAATACAGATGAAATGAGTTTAGAAGTTGGAAGATATTCCACTCCCCTCCCTTGTCTAAGTTACAGACTTTATTAGAGAGAGTATAACTACTACAAGCAACTACAATCTACCTATGGCAAACAAACTTGCCAGAGGTTGCAGCCAGAGCTCATTCATAAGAGGAATCCACTGGGTATCTGGAAAATTCAGTAGAGGGTCGGGTCGGCTGGAGCTGTTCTATGGAAACTCCCTGCAGGGTGTCCATGAAGTGACAGTCCGGTCAAAGGTGGTCCAAAGAAACAATCCATTGCTGAAATAATGGAGGGCTACGGCCACTATGCAGAAACAGGCCCTCATGGCGGGTGCCTGTAATCCCAGCCACTCGGAGGCTGTAATCCCAGCTACTCGGAGGCTGAGATAGGATAATCGCTTGAACCCACAAGGTGGAGGTTGCAGTGAGCCAAGATCAAACCATTGCACTCTAGCCTGGGCAACAGAGCCAGACTCTGTCTCAAAAGAAAAAAAAAAAAAAAAGAGTTCCTCATGTAGCACTGTCTTCCTGGAGCTCTTCCACCAGAAGCAGCCCTCTGAACTGCTGGAGAAACTCACTGATGACTGAGTATTGTTGAGCCGCCTGCACATCACTGGTTACTATGGGAGAAAAAGAAAAATCACACCAGAAAGAAGCCTCTTCCTTTGCTTTGTCTTGCAGTGATCCCCCAGCACCCACAAAGGCTAACACTGAGCAGCTGTCTAAAGGGAAATTTTTACAGGGTTCATTTTCAGTTTCCCAAATCAGGACAAAAATAGACGGATGGGAGATGAGAATCAATTAATAACCAGCATAATAACATATCAAAATTTATAGACTAAGGCAAAAAAGTAGGATTTAGAGTGAAATTTATAGCATAAAATGCTTGTATCAGGAAGATAAACAAGGTCTCAAATCTGTAATATATCATCCTTAAGTTCTCAAAAAAAAAATCTGTGATATATTCTTCCACCTTAGGAAAAAAAGAGGAAATTTAACCAAAATGTGCAATAAAACACAATATAAAAAAAAAAGTATGGGAATAATTGAAAATGGAAACAGAAAAACAAGGGAAAATCAGATAAAACCAAAAGACGCTTCTTTGAGAGGGTCAATAAAACTGATAAACAACTAGTTAGTTTAAACATACCAAAAAGGGTATCAGGAATGAAAGAGGGAACATTAATACTGATTCTACAGGAATTAAAAGGATAATAAGCAAATGTTAGTAATATAGTCCTATACTAGTAATGAAATTAAATTTATGGATAAAAATCTTCCCACAGGGAAAACTTCAGGTCCAGATGATTTCATTGGGGAATTTAAAGAAATATATTTAAGTAGAAAATTGATACTAGGAGTTCTCCTCAAACTTCCAGAAAATAGATGAGAAGGAAACCTTCCCAACTCCTTTTATGAGGCAAGCAGTACCCTGATGTCAAAAATGTCAAAGATATTACAAAAAAATAATAAATTGTTGACCAGTATCCCTTGTTAACACAGACACAACAGTTGTTACTTTCAGAAAATTAAATTAAGGAAAATATTTAAAAAGATAACACATGATTACCAACCGGCTTTATCTCAAGAATGCAAGGTTGATTTTACATTTGAAAATCAATCCATGTATCTCATTGTTTATTACAATAAAGGAGAAAAGCCTGTTTAATCAAGTTTGGCCTAAAGCTGCCTCCTTACATATTTTAAGTTCGGCCTAAAGACTTCTCTGTACATCTTGAATTATAACAAGCGGAGGTGTAAACAGACCCTAGCCTACCCTTGTGCCAGTGACCAAGTTTTGGCCAATCAAATGTAGCCAACTGTTTGAACCATTTTCAAATAAGGCAAACTCTGAGTTATAACCAATCCAGCTGTTTCTGTACCTCACTTTCCTTTTTCTTTCCATAAAATCTTCTTCTGCCACATGGTTGCACTAGAGTCTCTGAGCCTACTCTGACTCAGGAAGCTGCCGATTTGTGAATCATTCATTGCTCAATTAAACTCTTTTAAATTTAATTTGGCTGAAGTTTTTCTTTTATCAGCCATAATAGATGCAGCGAAAGTACCTGACAAATTTTATTACCCATTTATGTTAAAAACTCTCAGCAAACTAAAAGAAGAAGGAAATTTCCTCAGTTTAAACAAATTTTATATACATTTTTTGGTTTTTGGTTTTTGGGGGGGGGGGGTGTGTGTGTGTTTATACAAGTAACACAATAGTTAATGGTGAAACACTGAAAGCTTCCCCTCAGAAATCAACACCTATTCATAATATAAAAATTCTCAGCAAACCAAAAATTGAAGGCAACTTAGATATTCTGAAAAAAAAAAATCAACAAAAAAACAACTACTGACATCATATTTAGGGGTGGAACACTGAGTGATCATGAACAAGACAAGAATAACTGTTCTCACCAGCTCTTTTTGACATTATCCTGATAGTTGTAGCCAGAGCAAAAGGCAAGGAAAAGAAAGGAAAGACATACAAATTGGAAAGGGAAAAATAAATCTCTTTATGAATAGATGCCATAGCTGTTTATGGTGAAAATTTTAAGTCTAACAAAAACCTATTAGAACTAATAAGTGAGCTAACACTTGTATCTTAAAAATTAAATTAGGATATTAACAATAGCATAAAGTATGAATTATGGATAAACTTGACCAAATACATGCAATTCTTCTACACTTAAAACTATAAATAAATACTAAGACAATTTAAAGAAGACTTAATAAAGGGTGGTATATGCCATATTTGTTGATTGGAAAACATGATATTGTTGAGATGTCTCTCCAAATTCTCTCCTCAAATTCATCTCCTCAAATTGATCAATGAACTTATTCATTAAAATTGGCAATCACAAAATTCTAACAAGCTTATTTGTTGAAAGTGACAAGCTGATGTTAATTTTATGTGGAAATGCAAAAGACAGAATAATTGAAACAATTTTGAAAAAGGAGAACAAATCTGGAGGAGTTACGCTATCTTATTTCAGACTTTAAAGCTATAGCTATCAAGATACTGGTTATCGGTATGAACAAAGATATACAGATCAATGGGCCAGAATACAGAAAAGAGATATAAACACATACAAATATAGCAATTAATTTCAACTAAGGTGTCAAGGCAATTCAAAAGGGAAAAGATAGTCTTTTCAATGAATGTTTCAGGACAATTGAGGATATTCCTATGCAAGAAAATAAATAAACCTCCCTTACCTAATACTATATATATAATTAATTTCAAATGCATGCTAGATCTAAATAGAACAGCTAAAATTTTAAAACTTTTAGAATAAAACAGAAAATTCCTCTGAGCTGGGAGTAGAAAAGAGATAGGAATGAAAAGCACAAATCGTACAATGATAAATTGAACTTCATCAAAATGTTTATAAATTGTTATTTAGGGAATACTGTTTTAAAAATGAAAGTGTAAGTTACATACTAAGAGGTAATATGTTCATGACATGATAAATGAGGTATATATTAAATATATAAAGAGCTCTCACAACTCTGTAATAAAAAATTTGCAATTTAAAAAGGGAGAAATATATGGACATATTACCAAAGAAGACATACAAATAGCAAATAAACACACAAAAATACTTAATATCAGCAATGTTTAGAAAAATTAAAGTTAAAAGAACAATGACATATCTCTACATGACCACTAAAATGGCTACAGTTTTAAAAGCTGATAATCCCCAGGGCTGAAAAGGATATGAAGTGACTGGAGATTGCATATATTACATATATTGCATATATTGCTAGTATATTGCAGAATATTGCATCCACTTTAGAAAGCGATATGGCAGTTTTTTAGAAAGGTGTTATATGTTCTAGCAATCCTACTTCTAGGTATTACTTTTTTTTAAAGGAAAACATATAGCCACAAAAAATGTGTGCCTGGAATTTTCATAGAACTTTATTCTTAATATAGGTCCAAACTAGAAACAAACAAAATGTCCATCATATGGTGAATGGATAAACTCATTTTGTTATAATCATATAATAGGCTCAAGAATTTAAAAAAGGAAGTTTAAAAGAAGTTAAACTTTCGATACATGAATCTCAAAAGCACTATGCTAAATGAAAGGAACCCAGTACCAAAGACTGCCTAGTGACATATTACATGACCTATACACCTCCATTTATATGAAATTCTGACAGAACTAGAGTCAAAGGAGGAGATGAGTGTTTGCTGAAAAAGGATTGAGGGTGTAAAGATTTACTGTAAGGGTCGTGAAGGAGAATTTGGATTGATGGAAACGTTTTATGTCATGATTGTGGTGGTGGTTACACAACTTAATTTGTCAAAATTAACCAAATGTTAGTCCTTTAAGGTTGGTACATTCTTTGTATACATATTATACTTAAATAACAGCTAGTTACATGAACAAATTAGGGTAAGATCACTACTCTGTCATGTCCTATTTTCTTTAAAATCCCCCAAAATAACCAAGTAAGCGGAGTACTTTTAATACTCTTCTTGTAAAGGAAGTCTTATGTGTGTGTTCTGGAGTTGAGTTAAAATCTTGAGGTGTTTCTGTTAACTTTCGACTGCACAATCTTCCTTCAACCCTCAGAATGTAGCCTTCAAAAAACAAGAGGAGCTGCTAGGGTACAAATAGATTCCTAATATGGTTATGTATAGGGTAATTTCACAAAATGATTCCCAATATTACAATTTTGTGGACAGAAAATATATCATCACACATGATGTTTAAAAATATAATATCAGTTGTTTTTGTTGATATATTTAATTCCTGGTCTCTGGTTTCCCTGAAAAAGCATTTGGTTTTCCAGTTCTTTTCAATCTTTTTCACTGGGGATACTTGAACGTTATTCAGTTGGTTAACACTAAGAAGTCTAATCTCCGTATCTATCTACTATAGCTTAGAATTTTTCATATTATAAAATTTTACATATCATAGATATTTTGCCTGCCATGTTTATTAGGCATTATATTTTAATCTGTTTTATGGTTAGTATAAAATTTCAAATCATATACCACACTGGTTTTCGATTTTGTGACTTAAAAATCTGTAATTAAATTACATTTTTTGAGTTTTTAAAAATGATCTGCAAGACACTTAAGCTGTATAGGTTTTAGTTTCTAAATTTGTGTTAAAATTTAAACAGAATTCATCAAAAAACATTTAGAGTAATTTAATTTAAATTCAATTACATCACAGTTTCTGTTTCTTTAATTTTATTTTTCTAATACAAGAAGGGAAGTGTTCTAAGCCTCTAGATGAAAACACATACTGAATGAAAACCCCTATGAAATTAGGCAAGTATACTTAATTAAAATTGCTACTTGGCTAATATGTTTTCCATACTCCCACACACTGTAATATTGTAAATATTCTTTATGCCCAAAGTGTGTATCTTTGTGAAGAAAATTAATGGGTTCTGAGGAGAAATAAAACAGATGTTATTATTCTTTGGTGTTTTAACCATCTACCCATATCTTCCTCTTAAATGGCTGACAGCACTTTAGTACAGGAAGTCTGATATAAAGGGAATATCTGTGGCTAAAGCTATATACAGATGCTCAAATTATGAAATTAAAACATAAGGACAGTTTTGTTCCCATAATTAAGGTCTGTCCCTCACTTTCCTGCTTAGAAACTGAATTGCTCAAGTTCTATCTTTTAGTCAGAGTTGTCTACATTCATCACATTTACAGATTCCTGACTGAGAAAAGTTTTAGCATTATATTCAGCATTGTGGCAAAAATGTCAGCATTGTCTTGTACTTGGGATGGCTGGTTGTGTGTGATGGCCAAGGTCTACTCAGGGAAGGGTACTCTTTGTTTGACTGAATCACTTGAGACCATAGAGAAAAGGTGCCCTGGGAGTGATCAGAACTGGCTGATCAGAGGAGGAACAGAAATGTGGAGCTGTCCAAAAGAGAGAGGTGGAGAACTAGTTTGAAGTCAAAACCAAGCCAAAAGAACTGATGAGGTTAAGAAACCAGCAGGAAGGTATACTTGAAGTGTAAGCAAGTGATGCTTAAGACTGAAGGTGTGGAATTGGGCTAAAGCTGCCCAAAACAACAGTGATATTTTCTTTGCTTCTCTTGGTGAAAGAGCAGTGTCAAGACTTAAACATTGTATAAGAACCGTTTTGCCATTTTAAACAAATCAACACTTTCAAACCATGTCCCTCCCTGCCCTATGATTGCCCCGTGTAAGCTTTTGGTTACAAAAAGCCCTCAGAACAAAAAATGCAGGCCAGTTGTAAAGCCTTCATTCACGAAGGCCCAGCCTCAGGGCTAAATGGGAGAGTTCTGCCAGCCATCAAACTTAACAGCCTTTAAACATGTGCAACATTTCTCTAAGCAAATTGGTTCCTTAATATGGTAAAATGTGCAGCACCCTAGGGGAAATACTGGTGATCTCATTGCCCAAAACTGATGGAGTCACAGCACCGTATTCCTGAAAAGCACTCATATTTTCCACTTTGATAAAACCAGAAGCAAATATGAGAGTCAGTAGGTTTTGACATCCATTGTTCATTCTCACTTAACTTTTCCTCCTATATAGCAGAGCACAGTGGTTTAATTCATAGCTTATGGGATTTTTTTAATATAAACCATTCAAATTTTTTCTATATTAATCAGTGGTTTCTAAAGATCCACAGGGATAAATAAACCCTGCAAGCTGGCAGAGGTTTCTTGTGGCACAACCACTGGTAGTTATAAACAGTAAACAAAACATAGTAACCATTTTAAGCACAAGAGATTGCTGTATCACACAGGGCATAAATCATTAGCTTAATAATTTCAGCAGCAGTGCCTCCAAAGCAAAATTAAGCCAACAGTTCCCCCTGTGGCAATAATGAAGTACTGTAATGGTAAAAGAAAAAAAACAAAACAAGAGAAGGCATGATTATACCTCAGCAATGATTGAAAATCCAAGTTCAATAAATAACTATAGGAATCTCATCTCTGCTGCTCTTTGGAGAGGTGGGAAAGGGCTTGCCTCCAACCCCCATGTCCATTCTTGTAGGCAATTTGACATGCACAAGTGCACTTTCCCTTAAGCCCCCACAATTCACATGTGCTGTAGGTAGGGCATGAAAGTGATGACTTATAACAACTGAGAAGATGATAAATTTCTCTCAGCTGTATAGGCGGACATTATTCAGAGATTTAGAGAGCAGAAAGAGTGCTAGGCCTAAGACAGTCCAATGTTGAGCTGGGCCATAAGACCTGGATACATGTCTTCCTCATGAATTTGCCAAGTGTCAAAGTTCATTTTTTAAAAACTGGCTAAAACTTTGGTCATTTGGCGTAAGTGCTATGGAACATTATCAGATAAAAGGAGTTCAGGGAGGCCATCTTGATTCCTCTGCTGTGTTGAGTCAATACTATAGAATCTTCATTTTTTACTCTTTAGTTATCCATTTTATAAAATCAATATAGTCTTATTATTATCTCTCTTTTTAAAAAAAGCTCTGAGTGGACACAGTATCTCTTTGAATTTTCTCAATAATACTGTGTATTTAAAGTAGCATTTTACCTTTAAAAACATACCCTGTTTTTATGACTACCTATTATGAACTACCTATTATGAACATATCTATCTCCTCAGAATGTATTTCGTCTAAAAATTCTATGATTTAGTCAAGCAGAAGGTATATTATTTGCACAAAGCTAACTACCAGCTTGACTATCTTATTAGTGGATTGAGGAATGATTTGATTTGATAATACAGGGATACAGATTAAACTAGAGTGTGTAGCGTCAGTGCCACTTTTACAGGATGGGCAGACCCCAGGCACCTAAGAAATAATCAACAAATGTCAATTTCCCCATTTCCTTCCTCTCTCTGTCTCTCTTTCTCTCTTTCTCTCTTTCATTCTTTCTTTTTGACACAGGATCTCACTCTGTTACCCAGGCCAGAGTGCAATGGCGTGATTTCGGCTCATTGCAACTTCTGCTGCCTGGGTTTAAGCGATTCTTCTGCCTCAGCCTCCTGAGTAGCTGGGATTATAGATGCCTGCCACCGCGCCTGGCTAATTTTTGTAGTTTTAGTAGAGACGGGGTTTTACCCTCTTGGCCAGGCTGGTCTTGAACTCTTGACCTCGTGATCCACCCGCCTTGGCCTCCCAAAGTGCTGGGATTACAAGTGTGAGCCACCGCGCCTGGCCAATTTCCCCATTTTCACTGTGCTTTGTTTTTAACTATGACACTCAGGCAAAATGGTCTTAAAGACTCCAATGTCTATGCGTATAGGTTAAATTGTAGATGTATATTTGGATATACATACTCTCCTTTACTAATCTGAAATAAGAAAATTCGATGGGAAATGGCCTTCTCTGCACCTATAAGAAAATACATACTCTCCTTTATTAATCTGAAATAAGAAAATTAGATGGGAAATGGCCTTCTCTGCACCTATAAGAAAAGACTTTTCTCCATGAACAAAATAAATTATTACATCTTTCAGCTCTCTGTAAAAAAAGACACATCTAGCATTATATATAATCACAATGCCATATGCATTGTAAGTGTGGCATAGAAGTAATTTTGCAAACAAAGTCGTGAATAGTGGATCTAATTTATGGTCAAAGAAAGGTTAAAGCTGCATCCTAAGTAAACATATAAGGGAAATGTGGTTTGTCTTTATCGCTGGTCTTTCCTCCCTTCTCCTTGCCGTTTTCTTTCCTTAACTCCTTTTTGCTCCACCTTACCTGTCCAAAATGCCATTTATTAATGTCATCATTCACATATAAATTTGGTGTCCTCCAAAGTTTCCTCATACTTGTGGTCAGGACAAAGCCAATGATAATAGGATACATGCAGTCATGTGTTGTTTAATGATGGAGAAAATTCTGTGAAACGCATTGTTAGGCGATTTCATCCCGCTGCAAACGTCATAAAGTGTACTTACAGAAACCTAGATTGTATAGCCTGCTACATACTTAGGCTATATGGTATAGCCTATTGCTCTGCGTTTACAAACCTGTATAGCATGTTATTACACTGAATACTTTAGGCAATTGTGACACGATGGTATTTGCGTATCTAAACATAGAAAGGGTACAGTAAAAATACAGTATTATGATCTTATGGGACCATTGTCTTATATGTGGTTAGTCAATGACTGAAATGTCCTTATTTGGTGCATGACAGTATTTGGAAGTTGGGCTTATCAGACATATAATTTGAAATATGTTCTGGCATTCTATAGGTGCAACTAGTAAATTTTGACAAGGATTCAGCTTGGGAGATCCTTTTGATCTGTTAGAGTACAGCATTGGCAATCTATCCTGACTAATTGACTTTAGGTAGATTCATTCTTAGCCTATTCTTCCACTTGGTGCCAATTATGTCTTGTATATATTTGTATCTCTGGGTACCTGGAGTGGGGATTTTTATAATCATGATTTGTAAAAATATATATGATATATATATACACACATATAAAATATACATGTATACATATAGCTTATATATATTTTATATGTATAGTATATATATAAAGAAATCTTACATTGCATTAATAAAAAGACAAATAGCCAATTCAAATATGGACAAGGAATTTGAATAGACATTTTTACAAAGTTATACAGATAGCCAACATGTACATGAAAATATGTTCCACATCATTAGTCATTAAGCAAATTAAAAACCACAATCAGATGCCATTTCATACCTGCTAGGAAGGCTATAATCAAGGGACAAAAAATACCAAGGGTTGAGGAGGATGTGGAGAAATTTCAACTTCAATACATTGCAATCAGGATTATAAATGTTGCACCTGCTTTTCGAAAAGTTTGGCAAATCTTCAAAAAGTTAAACACAGAGTTACCATATGACCCAACAATTCCATTCCTAGCAATATACCTAAGAGAATTGAAAACATATATACAACAAAAACTTGTACATGGATTTTCATTCCAGCATTCTTCATAATAACCAAAAAGTAGAAACAAACTTCCATCAACTGCTGAATGGATAAGTAAAATATGATACATCCATATAATGGAATAAAATTCATAAAAAGAAATTTAGC
The DNA here is from genome assembly GCF_028885655.2 of Pongo abelii. Taxonomy (NCBI): domain Eukaryota; kingdom Metazoa; phylum Chordata; class Mammalia; order Primates; family Hominidae; genus Pongo; species Pongo abelii. Next base: position 30,351,731 of record NC_071985.2, on the reverse strand, counting down.
ACTAATACATGCTGTAATATGAATGGACTTTGAAAACATTATTAATATGGTTTGGCTGTGTCCCCACCCAAATCTCACCTTGAATTCCCACATGTTGTGGGAGGAACCCTTTGGGAGGTAATTGGATCATGGGAGCAGGTCTTCCCATGCTGTTCTCATGACAGCAGATAAATCTCACAAGATCTGATGGTATTATAAGGTGGAGTTTCCCTGAACAAGCCCTCTCTTTTGCCTATTGCCATCCATGTAAGATGTGACTGCTCCTCCTTGCCTTCTGCCATGATTGTGAGGCCTTCCCAGCCACTTGGAATTGTAACTCCATAAAACCTCTTCTTTTTTAAATTGTCCAGTCTCAGGTATGTCTTTATCAGCAGCATGAAAACTGACTAATGCTGTAAATTGGTACCAGTAGAGTGGGGCACTGCTGAAAAGATACCCAAAAATGTGGAAGCGACTTTGGAACTGGGTAACAAGCAGAGGTTGGAACAGTTTGGAGGGCTCAGAAGAAGACAGAAAAATGTGGGAAAGTTTGGAACACCCTGGAGACTTGTTGAATGGCTTTGCCCAAAATGTTGCTAATGATATGGACAACGAAATCCAAGCTGAGATGATCTCAGATGGAGATGAGGAACTTGTTGGGAACTGGAGCAAAGGTGACTCTTCTTATGTTTTAGCAAAGAGAGTGGTGGCATTTTGCCCTTGACCTAGACATCTGTGGAACTTTGAACTTGAGAGAGATGATTTAGGGTATCTGGCGGAAAAAAATTCTAAGCAGTAAAACATTCAAGAGGTGACTGGGGTGCTGTCAAAGTCATTCAGTTTATAAGGGAAGAAGAGCATAAAAATTTGGAAAATTTGTATCCTGACAATGCGATAGAAAAGAAAATCCCATTTTCTGATGAGAAATTCAAGCTGGCTACAGAAATTTACATAAGTAATAAGGAGCCAAATATTAATCCCCAAGACAATGGGGAAAATGTCTCCAGGCATGACAGAGGTTTTCATGGCAGCCTCTCCCCTTACAGGCCCGGTGGCCTAGGTGGAAAGAATGGTTTCATGGGCTGGGCCTGGGGTCCCCATGCTGTGTGCAGCCTAGGGACTTGGTGCTCTGTGTCTCAGCTGCTCCAGCCATTGCTGAAAAGAGCCAACATAGAGCTTGGGCTGTGGCTTCAGAGGGTGCAAGCCTTAAGCCTTGGCAGTTTCCATGTGGTGTTGAGCTTTCCAGTGCACACAAGTCAAGAATTGGGGTTTGGGAACCTCAGCCTAGATTTCAGAGGATGTATGGAATGCCTGGATGCTCAGGCAGAAGTTTGCTACAGGGGCAAGGCCCTCATGGAGAACCTCTGCTAGGGCAGTGCAGAAGGGAAATGTGGGGTTGCAGCCCCCACACAGAGTCCAGACTAGGGTACCACCTAGTGAAGCTATGAGAAGAGAGCCACCGTCCTCCAGACCCCTGAATGGTAGATTCACTGACAGCTTCCACCATGCACCTGGAAAAGCCACAGACACTCGATGCCAGCCTGTGAAAGTAGCCAGGAAGCAGGCTGTATCCTGCAAAGCCACAAAGGTGGAGCTGCCCAAGACCATGGAAACCCACCTTTTGCATCAGCATGACCTGGATGTGAGACATGGAGTCAAAGGAGATCATTTTGGCACTTTAAGATTTGACTGCCCTGTTGGGTTTCGGACTTGCATGGGGCCTGTAGCCCCTTAGTTTTGGCCAATTTCTCCCATTTGGAATGGCTGTATTTACCCAATGCCTGTATCCCCATTGTATATAGGAAGTAACTACCTTGCTTTTGATTTTACAGACTCATAGCCAGAAGGGACTTGCCTTGTCTCAGATGAGACTTTGGACTGTGGACTTCTAAGTTAATGCTAAAATGAGTTAAGACTTTGGGGGACTGTTGGAAAGGCATGTTTGATTTTGAAACGTGAGGACATGAGATTTGGGAGGGGCCAAGGGTGGAAAGACATGGTTTGCCTGTGTCCCCACCAAAATCTCATCTTGAATTCCCAAATGTTGTGGGAGGGATCCAGTGGGAGGTAACTGAATCATGGAGGCAGATCTTTCCTGTGCTGTTCTCGTAATAGCAAATAAGTCTCACGAGATCTGATGGTATTATAAGGGGGAGTTTCCCTGAACAAGCTCTCTCTTTTTGCCTGCTGCCATCCATGTAAGGCATGACTTGCTCTTCCTTGCTTTCCACCATGATGGTGAGGCCTCCCCAGCCACTTGGAACTGCAAGTTCATTAAACCTCTTTCTTCTTTAAATTGCCCAGTCTCGGGTATGTCTTTATCAGCAACATGAAAACTCACTAATACAATTATACTAAATGAAAAAAGCCATACATAGAAGGCCAAATAATGTATAATTCCTTTGATATGAGAAAAATCCATACAGAAAGAAAGTAGATTAGTAGTTGCTAGGAGATGAGGGGAGTGGATGTTGGAGTGTGACTGCTAATGAGTATAGAATTTTTGCAGGGGTAACGAAAATGTACTGGAATTAGTAATGATGGTTGCACAACTTTGTAAATATGCTTAAAACCAAGCAATGTACACATTTTATGATATGTGAATTAAGAATTTTATTTTATTTCAGTAGCTTTTAATGTGTAAGTGGCTTTCGGTTACAGGGATGAATTATGTAGTGGTGAATTCTGAGATCTTAGTGCATCTGTCACCTGAGTAGTGTACATTGTACCCAATATGTAGTTTTTTACCCCTTGCTCACATCCCACCTTCCACCTTCTAAGTCTCCAAAGTCCATTATATCACTCTGTATGCCTTTGCATACACATAGCTTAGCTCTCATTTATAAGTAAGAATATACAATATTTGGTTTTCCATTCCTGAGTTACTTGAGTTACTTCACTTTGAATAGTGGCCTCCAGCTCCATCCAAGTTGTTGCAAAAGGCATATTCATTTCTTTTTATGGCTGAGTAGTATTCCTTGATCTATATATATATATCCATCTCACATTTTCTTTATCCACTCATTGGTCAATGGCATTTAGGTTGGTTCCATATCTATGCAATTGCAAATTGGGCTGCAATAAACATGTGTGTGCGTGTCTTTTTCATATAGTGGCTTCTTATCCTTTGGGTAGATATCCAGTAGTGGGATTGCTGGATCGAATGGTAGATCTATTTTTAGTTCTTTTAGAAATCTCCTTGCTGCTTTCCATAAAAGTTGTAGTAATTTACATTCTCACTAGAAGTGTATAAGATCACAATTTTTAAAGCATTTTTAAAAATACTAGTTGCCATTTCCATGTCTCAACCCATCTAGACCAAAACTAGCAATTCCCTCTTCAACCAGGTCTGATTCAATGCAAAATAAGGATTCAATTGAGTGATATCTTTATCTGTTGTTGTATCTAGAAATGCCTCGTGTACCTGGTAGGTCAAAATGGTTCCTAGAAGAAGTTTCTGGATACAATCTGAATAGTACATACCAATGTACACAATCGCCATTTTCCAATTTAACAGTCACCTTTCCAGATACACAACCCTTTACTCTTCCTTGACTTACTCCTCTTGATTTGTCTTCCATAAAAATGAGACATATCATGTACCTTTTCATTTTTATTTGATTATCTATTGCCTATCTCCCTGTTTAGAACTTAAGTCCCACAGGACAGGAAAGCTGGTTTTGTTCCTTGCTGTTTTCCTAGCACCTGGAACAATACTTGGTGCAGGGCAAGGGAGGCACTGAAGAAAAACCTGTTAAGTAAGAAAAATTTGAGCATGTGCTTTTCCTCAGTGGGAGATGGGAAGGAATAAAAATAATAGAGTTATCCAATAATTAAAGCCAAGAGTGTCAAGTTCTCCCCTAAGCCCTCTCATTTCTGATAGGGACTTGCACATATTCCTGTGGCCTCTGAAACTGAGCTCTTATACATGCCTGGCCCTCTGAGCTCTAAATGTCAGTGTTCCCACCTTCATCTTCTGCTTTCTGTATCCGCTTCACTCAAAGATCTTGTCAAGTGTTTCCGAAAGCCTAGAAATGTAACCCTTATTCCCAATTGAAATGTATGCTGGATAGTTTGGCTTGGGAATCTAGGCTCTAACCTGGAAATAAATTCTGATTACGAGTGCTGCAGTGGCCAAATCAAAGGCTAAAGGTCTTTCTCTTATCTGCTACTGTTCATTCCAAATGCATATTTTGGCCAAACCAAATATTCTAGGGATATGCAAGTCACAGCCTGTGGCCTCAGGAAAACTAGTCACAGAGATCTCTGAAAAAAAGAAATCTGTCACCTCATTTCTGAGGGTGTACTTATTTTCCCTGTGTTTGACCTTAAGATTTACTTTTAATTATCACATTGTATAGGCCTATGCTGAACTATTCCAAATAATTCCATTCGTTTATAGCTGCTTTCCTATATTTCTGCTGACATTATGTACTGGATAAACCCATTTAATTGACTTTCAGACAATAGGCTTAAAGTACTAGATAATATTCATATTTAAAAATGAATTATTCAACCATTCCTAATATACCATATCTGATTCTATCACTAGAATCTAACAATTTGAAACCCTGATATGGTTCTTAGGGCCCCTAAGGCACTAAGAGGAATTACTACTCCCACCTTTACGTGAGCTCTTTGTAGATTGAATATGCAGAGCTCTTTGATGCCTTAGTTTTATTTAAGCCTCCATTTCCAGGATGATTTCAACTGAATAAAAATATCTGGGCTGGAGGAGTGTGGGAAGACTATTTGCCTTATCCCCACATACCCCTAGTGATGGTCCTGATGACAACACACATCGGGATGTTTTGAATCATCCTGATGATTGATTTGATTTTTCCACTCCTCACCTAGACTTTTGGCATTGCCTAGACAGAGCTGTAGCACTTTGGGCTGTAGTCAGCCACTTGCTTCCAGCTGCATGTTTTGCTCCACATTCTGCTTCACCTTTCTTCTTGGCTACACTCACCCTTGACTCCATATGTTTTTCTCCACGTGTCATCCCAGCCTAACTGAGCACAAAGTCTCTAGCTGTTCCCTGTCCAAGACACACATCTTCCTTGAATCTTGCTCAGTAACAAGTCAGTGTGTTTAATCAATCCTTTATAGCTTTACAAGATATAGCAATGGCTAAAATTGGTGTGGTTAGAAAAACCCACCCTCCTAGTTCAGAAATCAATAAGCATTTACTCTGTGTTTCCTTTATGTTTAGTGTGCAACCAGATCTGGAGAACCTAAGTTATGAATTTCCACTCCTTAATCTTACCTCTGACCAGCGCAAACTATCTGTGGAACAAATCAATTCCATTTAGCAAATGCTGTATTTCTTGAGAGGCAGAGTGCTAAGATGCCTCAGGGATTACAAAGATAAATAGCATACATTCCCTATCCTCAGACCATTTTCACGATACATAGAAGTAGGATTGTAAATTATGAAACTGTGAGATTAAAGAAATGTTCATGCCAAATTTGAACTGATGAGAAATCCAAGTTATATAATTCTTGCAAAATAGCATAATTTGAAAACATAGTTAATTGCAAATTGTGTTTATGTTATTGTCATCACCCACGCCACTAGGAAAATGAAACACAAACTCTCCTTTGTCAGTATTAGGAGAACCATTATCGATTACTTTTTGTATCAGAATTTCTGAAAGTGAGTCTTGGTTTTAGAATCTAAGCAAGCACTGTTATTATCATTTCTTATCTTGTTTTTCATATCCTTGCACAATGTTACTCAAGTTCATTAAATGGTGCTGCTAAAGTTAGTGCTGAGAAAAAAAGAGTAAAGTTAATAACTCTGGAATAGACATATGATGTGATAAAGCACTATGAAGGAAAGCAAACAACCACCAATATTAATGTATGAAAGAGTCCTCAGCAAAATAATAAACAAAATGTAAAAAGCAATTTCAAAGCAAATATATACTAAATATATACTAAAGAATTAGAAATTCGTAAGTTCCAAAAATGCATTCCCCCTTTGGGAAAATTTGTTTTGAATTATTTGAGTTTTAAGTTATGCAAGTATCCAGGAATAACACTTCTCTCATATGAAAAGCAAGTGCCCTGCACTTAAATTTTATTTCCCACAGCTCTACCTTACAATCCCTGCAGTTTAGTTAGAAAAGTCTCTTTATTATTCCACACATCCTCTGCCAAGGAAACCAGTATTATTCCTTTCACTGTTTCTTTTATTATGCTCTTCTTCCTGTTTTAAATATCTTAACTCTTCCTACCCACTAATCCAAATATATGGCCTAGTTTCAAAGGCCCACTCAAGCGCCACTTCATCTGCAAAGCTGTACCTGACTTAGTAGAGTCACAGGATTTTATACTTGGAATAACTCTTAGAGATTATCTAGTTCAAATATTTTCCATTGTGCAACATAGAGACACTTAGAAGGCTTTTGAAAGAGAGTTAGAAATGGGAAGGGAAGCAAAGTGGGCAACAGAGTTCGGGAGCTCTCACCTACTTTAATCCAGCACTGCTTTCATCATTTTAATTATTTACCTTTCCCAGAAAGACATTGTTTGAACAAAAGTTTCCAGAGCTTTAGATCATAAAAATCCACAGTTCAACATGATGAATGAAGAAACTAAGGCTGAGTTGAATAGTTTATCCTGATTCACAAACAATCTAGAAAACTAAGCTAAAACCCTAGGATCTCTGGACTGCCAGCCCAGCTACATTGATATCCCTATTTTGTTTATCACCAAAACACTTACAATTTCCTATTGATGATTCTATAGTGTCTTTTGTTATTTACACATATGTGTCTTGTCTAATACACTGAGTATGGCTGTTCCATGGCTGAGTGTAATTTATGCTCTTCCACTCTTCTCTGAGCAGAGAACTGGGTTCACAGTATGATTGCTGACTTTTCTTCCCAGGATAGACATTCTTGATTCATATATAAAATTAGACAAGCCAGTACTTAGACAATCAACTCCATGTATTGACTGAAATAACATAAACTGCATCCTACACAGAAACTATTCTTAATGTTGACATTAATAGTAGTCAGTACAGCTACATTTTTCATAAAAATTAATATTTCTGCCTCATTTTTAGTTTTTCCCTCATGTATACAAACCTAGGCTTAATCAGTTAAACTCCTTGTTCTAAATGACACCTGGTTTTTAACCCTTTAATCTTTTTGGGTAGCTTTCACTATGGCAACAAGACATTTTAACAAGAAAAACTAACCCTTTATTATTTTTTTTAAAAAATCCCTAATTCTTGATCTTTGTAAGTTCTTCCTGTAGCTGCTTCTTTCTTCTGATACATTTCTTGTAAGGCTACACTGCACTTGGTACCTTTGTTTCCTCCCCTCCCAGGTCCATCTTTGGGTACTATATGATCTACTTCTTAAAAGTGGTAATGTCAACCATTGTGGAAGACAGTATGGCAATTCCTCAAAGGTCTAGAACCAAAAATACCATTTGACCCAGCAATCCCATTACTGAGTATATACCCAAAGGAATATAAATCATTCCATTACAAAGATACATGCACATGTGTGTTCGTTGCAGCACTGTTCACAATAGCAAACACATGAAATCAACCCAAATGTCCATCAATGATACACTAGATAAAGAAAATGTGGTACAGCTACATCTTGGAATACTATGCAGTCATAAAAAGGAATGAGATCATTTCCTTTGCAGGGACATGGATGGAGCTGGAAGCCATTATCCTCAGCAAACAAATACAGGAACAGAAAAACCAAATACCACCATGTTCTCACTCATAAGTGGGAGATGAACAATGAGATCACATGGACACAGGGAGGGGAACAACACACACTGGGGCCTGTTGGGGGAAAGCGGGAGGAAGAGCATTAGGAAAAATAGCTAATGCATGCTGGGCTTAATACCTAGGTGATAGGTTAATAGGTGCAACAAACCACCATGGCACACGTACACCTATGTAACAAACCTGCACATCCTATACCTGCACATGTACTTCAGAACTTAAAATTAAAATTAAAACAAGTGGTAATGACCTTTTATTTGTAATTTAAATTACCTTTTAATACTTTATCTTTCCTATTCCTCTATGCTTTCTTTATTTCATTCACTCCCATAAATATTTGACTGTCAAATCTACTTTTCTAGGAGTCTCTTCTCATCAACCCTTTTAGACCAGGGCAAGAGAAGTCCCCTTCTAGACTCGAAGCTTTAGACATTTGCTCTATCTCCTATCCTCCCCCTCCAGGGCCAGTTGTCTCCCAGCCTACATTCTCCCTTCTGATTCAGACGCTGGGTACCTGGGACCATCATAATTCCTATTCATATTCTCTATCTCATTGAATCTACTTCCAGGGCCTAGTGGCTTCTTGACTTCAGGACTATACTTCTAAACATCCAGTGTATCCCAAGATCCAAGTGGTGACTAAGGAGTGGTTGTTTGTGAGAAGCGGGGATGAAGTGGAGGTATCATCGAGTTCACATTCCTTCCCTGCCCCATCCCTGCCCCATTTTCTATAGAATAGAAAACAAATTTCTTCTCATAGTTTCAAGATCTTCATAATGGCTTCACATAGCTCCAAGCCCGGGATTTCCCATGAGTGACCCTGAGGCCTGTGCATGGATAGGGCTAGTGGGAAGGAGGGTAAAGCGGGAGGAGAAGAGGTCCTTTTTGAGTTACTGCCACCATATTTTATCATGGAACTGTAATTCGAACTTGGCCTTTGAGGTTGATATGAAAGCATATTTGTCATGGTAGGAGGTTAGATACTTTATTTAACAGTTTGTGGCTTGATTTATAACTTTTAAATATTTAACATATGGTACACAGTCCTCCATTTGCAGTCTTGTCTTAGGACCTACAAATCTTAGAGAAAGAGCTGAGTCTTTTCTCTCTAAGGCCAGATTAATTTCTGAGTTCCTATTGGTCTTCTCTTTAAGGGTGCCTCATTTGCATATCTAACTTAAAATATCAAAAGCTGAGTTGATATTCTCCTCCTTATCTTAAAGCTACTTGCCTATGTTTGTGTCTTCTCTTAGTTAATGCCATCACTATCCACTCAGTCCCTAGCTATAGGTTTTGGAGTCATTCTCAACTTTTCTTTTCCCTAACCCTCAGCATTTAATCAGAGATAAAATATATTATATGACTGAAATATCTTGACTCCATCTTCTCCTTTCAAGCCCCATCTGTCAGCTGATTCATTTTAATAGCCATTTTACTACCCTCTTCCTTTCCCTCCTTAATTCACTGTCCACATTTCCACCAGCATTACTATGTTCACATTCCCCTCCTATCCCTGATCCCTGCCCCATTTTCTATAGAAAACAAATTCCTATTCATAGTTTCAAAGTCTCCACAATATAACCAGAGCCTACCCCCACAATCAGGCTTACTTCCCCCAATCATTCTTATCTCTTCTTTTTCACACTCATCTACACAGCCATACATGCATGCACTATAATCTAGACGATACAGACTTGTTAGATACTTGTTAATCCCAGACTATTTGAACATTTATAAACTTGTCAGAAACTTTCACATGCATGTACTTTTACCTAAGCCACTGCTTCTGTCTGGACCATTCTCTCCTTATTTACATTTCTGTAAAAATGCGATTAACTATACTATTGCCATTTACTCTGTGAAGTCTTCCACAATTACTCACCAAAATCACTGTCTTCCATGATTACCTAACATTTGTTTATGCCAATATTATTCTACTTAAAAATGTTGGCCTATAGCCATGTTATAAATGAATGCCTCTCTACTTTCTCTAGCCCTTAAATATAAATTTATTGTTTGCAGGGACTAATCTCTACTCATTTTTGTATATTACTTGTGCCTCGTGTATTGTCCCAGAGTAGGTGCTTTGTAAATGTTTGTTTAATTTCTGAGTGAAATTTTAAAAGAGATCAGCTTTAATTAAAAAAAAAAAAAAAGAAACCATACAACATATTTCCTTAAAGGGGGCTATCAGGATTTCTTTGTTCTATTCTAGCCCACTCTGCAACCTTCATTTATTTTATCATAGAATTCTAAGATTTCTCTCTCCAAAATGGGTTTAACATCCCTTCTAAAAGCTGCAGTGGTATATCTGCAAAACCTGTCAAGAAGCCCTGATGAAAGGCAGTGCCGAATTGCAAGCATTATTACAAAGACAGGTGTGGTGTTCAATTCAAAACCAGCCACCTGTGCATCCTCCGTTTTCAGAGATGACTCGCACATGTTCATCACAGGTTCCCCAAGTCACTTATTGCCCGTGCACTCCTTAGAGGGAGACCATCTGGAATTGCAGAGTTTTCTATCCTTAAGCTCTTTTAATTTTTCAGTCACCTGCCCTGACATAAGACAGGTTCATTTTCTGTTTATAGTATGTCTCATGGGCAGTTTATGGATCTGTTTCTGGCATTTTCCCTCCAATCATCTTGGGAATCACAGCATGAAGGTGGTGGGCGGGGGTAGGAGGAATCCAGGTTAGACTGTTTAATTTTCTGTTACGGGATTTCTGTATCCTTTTGGGTTTTGGAACTGGTAATGCCAAAATGCTGCTTCTTTACAGTATACAGGCAAAGGCAAATCATTTAAGTCTACCAAACATCTGGATAATAGTGACAGTATTAACAAATTACTTGACAATTCAGAAGTGATTTTCATGTATATTATCTAATTTAATTCTCATTACAATCCTGTGAAGTACATTTCCTGTTTCACAGATAAAAAAAACAATGGTTCACTTTTGTTTTCTTTTGCAAGATCACAGAAATAATAAGAGCTAGGAAGTAAGTTTTTTGAATCTAAATCCCATGATCTTTAGTAGAGTATAACATATAGGGAATAGCCAAATAATTAGGAAACAAATATCAGCTATATTTCAGATAAGCGATATATTATTTACAGAATTAAGATTTATATATAACATAGTAAAGTCTCATTCATATGTAATAAAATGTGCTTATAAAAACATAAAGTTCAATTAGAAAAAGGGTCAAAATTGCAATATTTTAAGACAGTTTTAGTACTAGTAAACATGGTGTATATGATAAACTAAAAAGTAAAGGGGCAAGAGGTAAAATACCAATGAGATTATGCTGGGTCAGATCCAAAGCCAGCACAGCACTGGGTCTCTTGCCTAAGGTCCATGGTGACCACTCCTTGTCTATTGCCAATGTTCACTCAAGGCCCAAGCACTCTTTATTCAGCTGGTGGCAAATCCAGCCAGGCTTGTGTTTTTCCCTTCAGGATGACGAGCTACCCCTAAGCCCAGGGCAAGTCCTAAAATGTCATCTGGGAGCCAGGACTTGGAATCAGGATCCTTAGGAATTTACTTGGTGCTGTATTCTACTATGGCTGAGCTGGCAATCAAGGTGCAAGATTAAGCCCTTTACCTTCTTTGTTCTCCTTCCTCAAGCAGATGGATGATCTCCCTGTGGTCACCGACACCCCAGGCCTGAGGCAAGTACTAAGACAAGTACTGCCTGGCTACCACCAATGTTCACTCAAGGCCCAATGGCTGCTCAGTCAGCTTATGGTAAATGCTGCCAGTCCTGTGTTTCTGTCTTCATAGAAGTGGGCTCCCCTCTGGCCCAGGGTGGGTTCAAAAATGCCATCCAGGAGGCAAGGCCTGGAACAAAAGAAGCCTGTTGTTTTTTTTGTTTGTTTGTTTTTTACTGACCTGATACCCAAGATGCAAGACAAACTGGTCTTTACTCTTCCCTCTCCTTTCCTCAAGCAGGAGTCTGTCTGCGTGTCCACCACAGCTGGGAATATACTAGGTCACACCTGAAGCCAACATGGGTGTCACCCAAGGCCTGTGGTGAGTACTTCCTGGTTACCACTCATGTTTTTTCAAGGCTCAAATGCTGTTTAGTCAGCAGGTGATGTATCCTGCAAGTACAGGGTCTTTCCCTTCAATGCAGTGGGTTCCTTTCTGGCCCAGGGTGTGTCTAGAAATGTCATTTGGAAGTTAGGGCCTAAAATAGGGGCCTCAGGAATTTGTCTGGTGCCCTATTATACTGTAGTTGAGCTGGTATCCAAGTTGCAAGACAATGTCCTCTTTACTCTCTTCCCTCTTCTCTCTTCAAGTGGAAAGAAGGAGCTGTGAGCTGCGCTTCCTGGGGCTGTGGGAGGGTGACACAAGCACTCCCTTAGCCACCCTAGCTGGTGTCTCACTAGGTTGTGTGCACCCCAAGTTCACTGGCTCTGAGCCCAGCACAGCACCAAAACTTGCACAGGAATTGCAGTCCTTGTGGCCTAGACTGCTTTTCAAGTTTATTTAGGACCCCAGAGAGTGTTAGCCTGCAGTGGTGGTAATAGCAGGAACCCAGGTTCCAAATGCTGGCATGGATTATTTTCCTTTGGCTAGGGCTGGTCTAAATGTTCCCTCTGTGGTTGCTGGTTGAGTTCTGCACATGTTGCTTTCCACTGTGGCAGGCAGCACTGAATTCCAATGCAAAGTCCCACAATCACTGAGCTCTTTCTCCTGCAAGCACACATATTCTCTCTCCATTCCATATAGCTGCTGCTGATGGATGGAGTTGGGGTGGTGTTGGCCGTTCAAGATTGTCTTTCCTACCCTCTTCAGTGCCCCTTTCCTTGATATGATGTCAAAACTATGTACAATGATCACTCATCTGATTTTTGGTTCTTATGAAGACTTTTTCTTGTGCAGATAGTTGTTTAATTTGGTGTTCCTGTGGGGAAGACAATTGCTGGAGGGTCCTATTCGGCCATCTTGCTCTGCCTCCTCCCCAGGGTTTTGTTTTAGCAATGACTATATTACTTTTATTTCTAATAGTTTCATTTTGTTCTTTAGTGTTTATGATCTGTCATTACATTAGGTTATTATTTCTTCTTCAAATGTTTTGATAATTTTATATTTTGTTAAAGAACTATGAACATACTTATTAATCTCTTCCAAATTGTTCTATTATCTCTGTTTTTAGTATGTTATTTTCATGCTTTTCTCTGCCTACTCTCTCTCTCAAAATTGTGTCTCTGTAAATAAAAATTGTGTGTGTGTGTGTGCGTGCATCTGTGTCTGTATATGTATACATGCGACATATTATCTTTAGTTGGTGACTGCTTTCCTCTGTTAACTCTCTCTATAGATTGTGTCTTTGTGAAAAATAAATAAGTTGTATATGCACAGAGAGAGATCACTTTCAGTGGGTGATTTATTTTTTCCTTTGTGTGTCCCATACATCCAGGGATGCAGAATTTTCTTTATAGAGTTATTGAGGTTTTATTGTTTATGCCTCAGTACAGAAGATTCCTCTGGTATCAGACCAGTTTTTAAAAATGAATTTCAAAGCTTATTATTCCTGCTTTATGTATTACTGCAAATTTTGACCACATACTTTTGGTGCAGCTTGGGTTCTTGACTTTTCTCTCAGGAGATGATTTATAGCTACTTCCAGAGCCTGGGAAGTCAGTAAGATTGTTTTTGCATTTCGCTAGGGCTGTCTTCAAAATCTTCGAAGATATTTTTTCTAATCCCCTATCCTGGAGGGACTCAAGGCTGCATCTGACAGTCTTATGAACTGCTAGGGTATCACTTCAAGGTTCCTTTTGGAACTGAGTTCTTTATTTGTTTCTGGCACTTAGTGATTTCCTTTCTTTCTTTTGAGATTCACTATATTTTTTCTTAATTAATTTACATGGTATTATATGAGGCATTTTTCTGTGTTTATATTTGAAGAGTGATCATACAAAAGGCTTCACGCAAAAATAAATTCTGCTTGTAATTAGTAGTGATTTAGGTTAGAACATTAAATAAGAGGACTGGCTTGAGTAATTATTTCATTCTCTGATTTTATATTTAAGATACATTTTCTAGAGTGCCTAACTCCCTATTATACCAAAATATGGAGAGATACATACACCACTTTTTTCCCCATAGCAGACAGCCATAGTGATTCTCTTAAAATTTAAATCAGATCATGTCACTCTCAATGGCTTTCCATCTCATTAAGTACAGAACCCAGTCCTTCACATGCACCAAAAAGGGCCTGCAAATCTGACCCCCTGATAACTCTTTGTCCTCATCTCTTACTATTAATACTTTCCTCTTAGCCCACTTCAGTCCAGTCATATTAGGCTACTTATTGTTCCTTGGAATACTAAGCAAGATACCACCACAGACACTTCACTCTTGCTATTTCCTCCATTTTGTGTGTATTACATGAACCATTCACTCTCTAATTTGCTTTAGTACTCTGTTACCTTCCATGGCAACCCAACAAAAAAGAAAAAATAAAAAAACACACGTACACATTCCCTATTCCTCTAACCCTGCTGGGTTCTCCTGCTTTCACAGCACTCATTAACATCTGACATAATATCCATATACTTGTTTATTTATTTTTCAGCCTCCCCCATTTGTCACAGACTATACCTTCCAGGAGAACAGATATTTAACATGTTCTTGGTTTTTTATCTGCTGATGTATCCCAGTACCAAGAAAATTACCTGGTACATAAAAAAGCATTCATCTGAGAGATTAAAATAAAACTATAATATAATTTATACTTCAAAAAACCTAGATAAATGTAAACAAAATTTTTATTAAAATTATTTAAGGAATATATACATACACACATACTTTATTTTTAATTTTAATTTTTAAAATGTTGAATTTAAAGTATGTAAACTTTTAAGAAAGTTTTGAAATATGGATTTTAAAATCCAACTGATCAAAATTTCTGTTAAGTTAAATAGTAATGGAGAAAACTGTGTTCTTTCTTCCTCACAATTTCTTCAAAGAACATTCCATCTTCACCCAATCCACAGAGGATACAAAAATAGCCCCAATAAAGTTTCTTTATCTGAACCATGCCTGATACCCTATTAAAATACAGAAGACTATGACTCAGGGCAGTGATCTCAATATAATTAATCCCAGGAAAGATAATCCTAGAGGAAGAAAATGTTACTGCAGTGATTACCCTGTAAACTCAGTTCATGCTGTCTGTGACTCAGAATAAGAATTAAAATGATGATAAGGCACTAAATATTCCAAAGATTTAATGTGAAGTGTTGATGACTGAGAAAAATGTTTTCTCTTTATATGCATGTACGCAAGCTTTTAATACATATTTCTGTTATGAGTTAGGATTAAGCATTAGAGGAAAGTGCTGTTGAAATACCAGCTGTACTCTCAAAGCACTAAAACTTAAATAATAATAAATAGCAGAAAATCCGGGGAGAAAATGAAGAAATAAATTTATTTATAAATCTCTGGTTAGCTAAAAGTGCATTACATTTATTTAGCATTAATTAGTAAACAGTAATTTAAAATAAATAGTATTTGAATAAGAAAGAAGATGGAAACAAATAGGCACTTTTTGATAATTAATTTCCCCAATTCAGGTGGAATATCAGTCACATAGGATGGAAAGAAAAAGGACTTGGAGATGTAGGCAAACCATTTGCTAATTTAGGGGCTTTAGTTACTAATATTATCACACAATATATCAGATAAATATATTCAGCCTGAACCATGAAACAAATCAGATGCACAATTGGGCCTTTTTAAAGTTATTTTCATATAAATACATCAGCAACTTCCCACAGTTTGATTAATTCGGCTGCTGACATTAGCCAAAGAATGGCCAGTCTACCATTTCATTTATCTGTCACAAATAGAGTGTAAGACAGAGTGAAATAATGCATAAACATTCAGGTTCCCTTCAGAGGCCAATTTTAAGAAAAATAATTGAGGGAAGGTTATTTCAGCTTCCTCTTCTGCACATCAACTCCTCATCCTTCCCTACTTCACTTTCTACATTTTAGGATAGATAAAGGACACCATAGACAATCTAACAATTTGCTCTAGTCTCTGAGTGAGTAATAACAGAAGCAGCCCAAATGAGGAATTCCTGTTGTTCATCCCCAAATGGATTTCCCTAGGCCACTCTTGTAACACATCTCCCTTGATTTCTACAGATTTTTATGTTGTATGCTAATTTCCATGACTCTTTTACTCACCTGGAAAACAACAGTATCACTACCAGAATTGTTCAACTGGTATGTGCCAGCTAAAATTAACACTTCTTCCTTAACTCTGTTCTATTCTACTCCTCTCAAAAAGCAAACTCCTGTTCACAGAGATAGTTTAATTTCATTTGTGTACCTGGATACTATCTGTGAGACCCCAATTACTTCCCTTTTTTGGCAGACTTTGAACTGCTATGGCACAGGAAATCATCACAATCAGCAAGAAGAGAGATGAATGCAACAGTCAGTGCTTATCTAGGTCACTTCTCCCCAAAATGTCCTCACAGCTCTATTTCACTTAAGTTTGGTTGTACCATGTAAGACATCAAAGTATTCTGCAAGTGGGGAAAAAAAAAACAAGAAATACCTTAAAATGCCAGCTATGTGTGATTTAAAACAAAAAATATTTAATATGAGGTTAAAAGTTATAAACATTTATGTACATTATTAGTTCTACATCAACAAAAGAGCACAGTTTCTCCACTGCAAATTAATAGATTATAAAATCAATAGGTTTTTCATGAAAGTAATTAAGAAAAATGGGGGTAGAAACAAATTCAATCTTTTAAGAATGTTTTGCCTTTAAAACAACTTTCTCTAAAATCACCTAAAATGAAATATAAGTTAACTCTGATTCTATGAGTTCAGTGGAGTTAAATTTAACTTGAAAACATCTTTCATTTCTATAGCTACTTTATTATATTTATACAGGACTGCAAAAAGTTAATTGGGTGATTTAAGTGAGTCAACTGTCACATATATTATGAGCTCTGCATGTGTGTATTATGAAGCAATACTGACTGTGAGTTCAGCCTTTTACCAACTTATTTAGCCAAGGTTGCTAGAAGTTACTTAATGAGCATGAACACACAAACTTTCAATAAACCTACAAGAAGAAAAGTGACCCATGACCTAAAAGAACCCCTCTGTTATGCCAGAGGGATGACAAAGTATGTTAAGTCACCAGCCCCTCTGTGTTATGGTGGTTCATGTTGCCAAGGCACGTGTGGCAAATTTGCAGAGTTGGGGCAGTGAATAAGAGAAGGTCATTTTCTAAAAATTCATCTCACAGAGTATATGAAGTAAAAAGCCTAGGAGAAGTACTTTTCCCAATTAAAACTTAAGAATATATGAATATCTGTGGCTTCTAGAGTTTGACCTCTCAGTACCTAAGCTATTCCTGATTTACACTTGGCAATCTGTATTTATTCTTCAGTTCATAGAATATTAGAGTCAGGAAGAAAGGTTTAAAATCACCCATTGAATATCTGGAAGGCTTAAAGAGTAGCAGTTCAAGAATCAGGCAGAGCTGGCTTGAATTCTGGTTTCACAGTTTACAGGCTGTGTGGTATTGAATAAAGTGCTTCAAATATTGAATCCCCAGTTTTCCTATCTGTTAAATGAGGATAATAAATAACACTTCCTGAGGAGAGAAACAAAAGATTAAATAAAATAAAGCAAAAAGTAATATGCTGTAATTCCCTCAGAAGCATTGTGTTTCACAGTTGTCAGAATTCTGAGTTCTAAGCAATAGAAACTGACTTTGGTTACATTAATCAGAAAAGGAATGTATTGGCAAGATATCAATAACTTAGAGAATTAATCAGGAGTTGAAAATGAGACTCTGGCAGAAAAATAAAGAAAGCAGGTTATGAGCGTGAAGTCTGCTTAGGACACAGAAATTGATACTGCTGATACTGGATTCTTGCTGCCACACCAGTAGTCTCTCGAACCTTCCACATTGGCTGGGAAAAATCTCTAACCCTCATTATTCAAAGCTACAGGCAAGAGACTCTTACTAGGTAAACTTGAGACATGTATCTGTATGCTATTGTCTAGAGGATAAATAAGAACCCTTGTGCTATATATTGAAAGAAAGGGTCTGTCTCTCACCTTATGATTCCTCCACATAGGAATAGAATGGGATATTAGGCATATCACTAGGCTTTAAAGCAAATCTCAATAAATTTCAAAGACTTAGTGTCAAACATAATACATTCTCTGACCACAATTTCAATTCTGTTAAATTAGAGCTCAGTAAATAAAGGATAAATTTTAACCTCCCTAATATTTCTATAAAGTGTAAAAAATAAATTTGAATGTAACTCAGTCAAAAAGAAACTATAGGGGAAGACACAGAGCAGGTTGGCCTAATAGAACTCTCCAACAATAGTCCCCCTACAGGAACACTAAATTGAACAACTATCCACACAAGAAAGCACTTTTATGAGAACCAAAAATCAAGTCAGTGATCACAGTACCAGGTTCTAACATCATATCAAAGAAAGAGGCATTGAAGAGGTTAGGAAAGATAGTCTTGAATTGCTGATGCTGCAGAGAGGATCTGTGTTCTTGTGGGGGAGAGAGTGCAGTGATGTGGGACTTTGCATTGGAACTCAGGGCAGCCCAGCCACAGTAGAAAACAACATATGGCAGAACTCAGCCAGTGCCCATGGAGGGAACACTTATATCAGTCCCAGCAAGAGAGGAATTGCCCTTCCCAGTGGTTGGAACCAGAGTTCTGGCTAGCCCCACTACCATGGGCCAAAGCACTCTGGGATACTACAAAAACCTCAAAGGCAGTCTAGGCGACAAGGACTGCAATTCCTGGGCAAGTCTTGGTGCTGTGCTGGGCTAGAAGGCAGTAGACTTGGGTTGACCTAATGAGACACCAGCCAGGTGGACAAGGGAGTGCTTGCATCACCCCTCCCCCAACCCAGGCAGTGCAGCTCAGTAACCTGGGGGAGACTCCTTCCTTCCACTGGCAGTAACTAGGCAGTGGTCACCATGGGTCTTGAGCAAGACCCAGTGCTGTGCTATCTTTGGGTGTGATTCAGCACGGTCTCAGTGTGGTAGTCACAGTGGAGCTTGCATCACCCCTCTACAAGAGGAGTACAAGCAAGTGCAGACTGCAAATATTACAATAAATATCTAACTATTCAATGCCCAGACACTCACAAACATCCAGAAGCATCAGGACCATTCAGGAAATCATGACCTCACCAAACAAACTGAAAAAGTCACCACTGATCAATCCAAGAGTGACAGAAAATTCAAAATATAAATTTTGAGGAAGCTCAATGAAATTTAAGATAACACAGAGAAGGAATTCAGAATCCTATCAGATAAATTTAACAAAGATACTGAAGTAATTTTTGAAACACGTAGAAATTCTGAGCTGAAAAATTCAATTGACATACAGAAGAATGCATCAGAGTCTCCCAACAGCAGAACTGATCAAGCACAAGAAAGAATCAGGCTATTTGAAAATACACAGTCAGAAGAAACAAAAGAATAGAAAAGAATGAAGCTTGCCTATAAGTTCTAGAAAATATCTCAAAAGGGCAAATTAAGATTTACTGGCCTTAAAGAGAAGGTATAGAGATCAAGGTATAAATTTTATTCGAAGAGATAATAACAGATAACTTTTCAAACCTAGAGAAATATATCAAAATTCAAGTATAGATGGGTTGCAGAACATCAAGTAGATTTCATCCAAATAAAACTACCTCAAGACATTTAATAATCAAACTTCCAAAGGTCAAGGATAAAGAAAGGATTCTAAAAGCAGCAAGAGAAAAGACACAAATAACATACCTTACAATCTAGGAGAGAGTGGCATTACATATTTAAAGTGCTGAAGGAAAAAAGACTTTTATCCTAGAAGAGTATATCCAGTGAAAATACCCATTAAACATGAAGAAGAAATAGGCTTTCCCAGACAAACAAAAGCTGAGGGATTTCATCAACACCAGAACTGCCCTATAAGAAATGCTAAAGGGAGCTGTTCAATCTAAAAAGAAAGGACACTAATTAGCAATAGGAAGTCATCTGAACGTACAAAACTCACTGGTAATAGTAAGTACACAAACAAACACACAATATTATAACACTGTAATTGTGGTACGTGAACTATTGATATCTTGAATAGAAAGACTAAAGATAAACCTATCAAAAATAATAACTACAACTTTTAAGACATAGTATAATAAAACGCAGATGGAAGCAACAAAAAGTTAGAAAGCAGAGGGATTAAGTTAAAGTGTAGAGCTTTTATTAGTTTTCTCTTTCCTTGTTGTTAGTTTGGATTGTTTTGTATCCAGTGCTAAGTTGTGATCAGTTTAAAATAATGAGTTCTAAGATGTTATTTCCAAACCTCATGGTCACCTCAAATCATAAAACCTACGACAGATACGCAAAAAACTGAAAATCAGTAAATTAAAACAACCCACCAAAGAAAATTAACTTCCCAAAAAGGAATACGGGGAAGAAGGAAGGAAGAAAGAGAAGAGCACATATAAAACACCCAGAAAACAAATAACAAAATGGCAGTAGTAAGTCCTTACATACTAATAATAACATTGAATGTAAATGGACTAAACTCTCCAATCACAAGACATAGAGAGCCTGAACAATAATAATAATAAAAAAACAAGATCGAACAATCTGGTACCCATAAGAAACACACTTCACTTACAAAGACTAACTTAGACTTAAAATACAGGAACTGAAAAATATTGCATGAAAATGGAAACAAAAAAAGCAGAAGTAGCTATATTTACATCAGACAAAATAGATTTCAAAACAAAAACTATAAACAGAGACAAAGAAGGTCATTATAGATAAAGAGGTCAACTTAGCAAGAGGGTATAACACTTGTAAATATATATACACCCAACACTGGAACACTCAAACATATTAAGTAAATATTATTAGAGCTAAAGAGAGAGATAGACCCTAATACAATATTAGCTGGAGACTTCAACACCCCACTTTCAGCATTAGACAGAACCACTACACAGAAAACCACCACCAACAACAAAATTGGACTTAATCTACATTATAGACCAAATGGACCTAATATATATTTACACAACCTTTCATTTAAGAGCTGCAGAATACACGTTCTTCTCCTCAAGGCATGGCTCATTCTTAAGGATAGATCATATGTTAGAACAAAAAACAAGTCTTAAAAAATTCAAAAATTGAAAAAATATCAAGTGTCTCATCTTTCCAGTTTTATTCTCAATGGAATAAAACTAGAAATAAATAATTAGAACAATATTGGAAACTATACAAACACATGGAAAATAAACAATATGCTCTAGAGTGACCAGTGGGTCAATGAAGAAATTAAGAATAAAATTTAAAAATTCCTTGAAACAAACAAAAATGGAAACACAATATATCAAAACCTATGGAATGCAGCAAAAGCGATACTAAGAAGAAAGCTTATAGCAATAAGAACTCCACATCAAAAAAGCAGAAAATCCTCAAATTAACAACCTAATAATGCATCTTAAAGAACCAGAAAACAAAGAGCAAACCAAAGCCAATATTAGTAGGAGAAGAGAAATAATAAAGATCAAAGCAGAAATAAATGAAATGGAAACAAAACAAACAATACAAAATATCAGTGAAACAAAAAGGTGGCTTATTTAAAAAAATAAAATTGATAAACATTTAGCCAAAGACATAAAGATAGAAGACCCAAATAAATAAAGTCAGAGATAAAAAGGAGGTATTACAACTGATACTGCAGTTCAGAGAATCATTAGAGACTACTATGAGCAACTACATGCCAGTAAATTGGAAAACCTAGAAGAAATAGATTAAATCCTAGACACATACAACCTACCAAGACCAAATCATGAAGATTTCCAAAATCTAAATAGACCAAAAACAAGTAATGAGTTCAACACCATAATAAAAAGTATCCCAGCAAAGAAAAATCAGAGACCCAAAGCCTTCAACTGCTAAATTTCACCCAAAATTTAAAGAACTAATATTAATCTAATCCTATTCAAACAAGTCCAAAAAAATAAAGAAGCAAACACTTCCTTACTCATTCTGTGAGGCCAGTATTACCCTGATACCAAAATCAGACAAAGAGACATCAAAATAAGAAAACTACAGGCCAATATTCCACATGAATACTGATGCAAAAATCCCCAACAAAATACTCACAAACCAAATTCAACAACACATTTAAAAGACAATTCATCATGACCAAGAGGGATTTATGCCAGGGATGCAAGAATGATTCAGCAAATGCAAATAAATAAATGTGATATATCATTTCAAAAGAATGAAGGACAAAAACATGCAATCATTTCAATTGATGGTAAAAAGCATTAGATAAAATTCAACCTCCTTTCATAATAAAAGCCCTAAAAATGTGGTATAGAAGTATATATCTCAACACAATAAAAACCATATATGACAGACACACAGCTAGCATCATACTGAATACAGAAAAACTGAAAACTTTTTCTCTAAGATCTGGAACAAACCGAAACATCCACTTTCACCACTATTATTCAACATAGTACTGGAAGTTCTAGTTAGAGCAATCAGACAAGAAAAAGATATAAAAAACATCCAAATTGAAAAGAAGTAAGTCATCTTTGTTTGCAGATGATATGGTCTTATATCTGAAAAATACCTAAAGACCTAACCAAAAATCTATTAGAACCAATACACAAATTCAGCAAAGTTGAGGGATACAAAATCAACATATAAAAATCAATAGTATTTACATATTATAACAGTGAACAATCTGAAAAAGAAATCAAGAAAGTAATCCCAGTTACAATAG
The DNA here is from genome assembly GCF_028885655.2 of Pongo abelii. Lineage (NCBI taxonomy): Eukaryota > Metazoa > Chordata > Mammalia > Primates > Hominidae > Pongo > Pongo abelii. Next base: position 30,329,181 of record NC_071985.2, on the reverse strand, counting down.
CTACAAATAAAATAACATACCTAGAAATGAATTTAACTAAAGAATTTAAAGATATCTACAATGCACTCTATAAAACATTGATGCAAGACATTGAGGAGAACACAAAAAAATGAAAAGATACTCTATGCTCATGGATTGGAAGAATCAATATTGTTAAAATGTCTGCACTATTCAAAGTAATCTACAGATTCAATGCAATCATTATTAAAATACCAATACATTCTTCACATGAATAGAAAAAAATCATTCCAAAATTCATGTGAAATCACAAAAGACCCAGAATAGCCAAAGTCATTCTGAGCAAAAAGAACAAAATGAGAGGAAGCACATTCTCTGATTTTGAATTATTCTATAGAGCTATAGTAACCAAAACAGCATGGTACTGGCATAAAAACAGACATGTAGACCAAAGAAACAGAATAGATAAATCAGAAAAAAATCCATACAGCTATGTTGAATTTATTTTTGACAAAGGTGCCAAGAACATACATTGGAGAAAGACAATCTCTTAAATAAATTGTGCTAGGAAAACTAGATGTCTATAGGCAGAAGAATGAAGCTAGAACCCTATTTTTCATCATCTACAAAAGTCAAATCAAAATGTATTAAAGAGTTAAATCTAAGACCTAAGACTATTAAACTATCAAAAGAAAACTCCACAGGACATTGGTCTGGGCAAAGGTTTCTTGAATAACACCTCAAAAACAGAGATAACCATAGCAAAAATGGGCAAATGGGATCACATCAAGTTAAAAAGTGTCTGCACAGATAAAAAAATTAACAAAGTGAAGAGACAACCCACAGAATGGGAGAAAAATTTTCAAACTATCCATCTGTCAAGGAATTTATAACCAGAATATACAAGGAGCTCAAACAATTGGAAAAAAATCTAACAATCCAATTTAAAAATGGGCAAAATGTCCAAATAGTCATTTCTCAAAAGAAGACATATAAATGGCAAATAGGTATGTGAAAAGATGCTCAACATCACTGATCATCAAATAAATGCAAATCAAATATTATCTTATCCCTCTTAAAATGGCTTTTATCCAAAATAAAGGCAATAATGAATGCTGGCAAGGATGTGGAGAAAAGGGAATCCTCAAACACCATTGGTGAGAATGTATGTGAGTTTAGCCACTATAGAGAACAGTATGGAGGTTCTTCAAAAAACTAAATATAGAACTACTAAATGATCCAGCAATTCTCCTTCTGAATATTTATCCAAAGAAAATGAAATCAGTGTGTTGAAGATATTTCTGTACTACCATATGTATTGCTGCACTATTCACAATATTCAAATTTAGAAGCAAACTAAGTTTCCATCAACAGGCAAATGGACATAGAAAATGTGGTACACATACACAATGAAGTATAATTCAGCCTTAAAAAATAAGATCCTGTCATTTGCCATGATATGGATGGAACATTATGTTAACTAAAATAAGCCAGTCACCAAAAGACAAACTTCACATGTTCTTCCTTATTTTTGTTAGTTGAAACTTAAAACAATTTAATTCATGGTAATAGAGAGTAGAATAATCGTTACCAGAGGTTGGGAAGGAAATGAGTACAAAAATATAGAATGAATAAGATCTAGTATTTGATAGCACAACATGATGACTATAGTCAATAATTTGTACATTTTTAAATATTATAAGAGTATAACTGGAATGTTTGTAACACAACAAAGTAATAAATGCTTAAGGTGATGGTACTTCATTTACCTTGATGTGATTATTACCCATTGTATGCCTTTATCAAAATGTCTTATATGCCCCATAAGCATATATACCTATTATGCATTCCTAAAAAATAAAAATAGAAAATAGAAAACCATTGATAAGTTAAGATACCTCATAAAAAATAAACCATAATAGGAATTATAAAATGCTTAGATAAGAATGAAAATATCAAAGCAAGAGATAAAGCCGAATTGATATTTTGAGGAAAAATCTATAGCTTTAAAGTGCTTATTTTTTGGAAAAGATAAATGCTGAAAATTAATGATGCAATTGTCATGTTAAAAAAATAATAGAATGAATGTATCAATGCCAATCAATGAACAGAAAACAGATATAATAGGAAATATAAATAAACCAGAAGTTGGTTACATTGAAATAAAAAATACAAACCTCTGATAACTTAATCAAAAATATAAAGAAATCTCAATGGAAAAATTTAAAAATGAAAATGTGGGTATATCACAAACATAACAGGGATTTTTTAAATATGAAAGCAAAATAAAATAAATAAAAACAATAAATTTCAATTTAGATAAAGAAAATTTCTAAAAATAAAAACCATACCAAACTTACTCAAGACACAAATTGAGAGCCTGTATTAATTAATCTTGTGTATACTGAAGAGAATGAATTGGGGGTTGAAAATCTTCCTAAAAAGAAAATATCACACTAAGATTGTTTAGTTGATTTACAAGGAGCAGCCACTCTATTGCATTGCAATTCTAGAATATGGAAAAAGAGGGGCTATTTCTCAACTCATTCTATAAGGGCAGTATTCCCCTAGTATCAGAACCACACAAACACAATAGAGAAGATAATTGTGGGTGAGTCTCACTCACAAAAAGATTTAAGTTTTTGTTAAAGATACTACAAAACTAAATTTAACAAGCTAAAAAAATACAAGCACAAATAATCAAGTTGGGTTTTATCACAAACTTGCAAGGCAGTTTAAATCAGAAAATCAATAAATGCCATTAAGCAAATAAACAGAATAAATTTTGAAATGTTTTATTCTATATGAAGAATAATAATTTATAAAATTTAACCTACCCTCACGATGATACCTCTTACCAAACAGTAGCAAGAAAGGACTTCCTTAGTCTTATAATGTATGTCTACCAAAAATGAGACATCTTTCAGTATGGAGAAGCATTAGAAGAGTTCCCTTTAGAATTAATACAAGTATATTTCATATTACAATTTTTACTCAACATTCTCCTTTAAGTTTAGTTAGCATGTAATTCAAGAAAATGCAAATAAATGCATAAGAATTAGAAAGGAAAAAATTCAAAATTATCATAATTTTCAAGTGGTATCGGTTGCTTTCAAAATCTCAGATTATCCAATGATATGGTTTGGCAATGTCCCCACCCAAATTTCTTCTTGAATTGTAGCTTCCATAATCCCCACATGTCATGGGAGAGACCTGGTGGGAGGTAATTGAATAAACGGGGCTGGTTTCCCCATGCTGTTGTTGTGATAGTGAAACAGTCTCATGAGATCTCATGGTTTTATAAAGGGCTGTTCCCCTGCACACACTCTCTTGCCTGCCATCATGTAAGATGTGATTGCTTCTCCTTTGCCTTCTGCCATGATTGTGAGGCCTCCCAAGCCATGTGGAACTGTAAGTCCATTAAATTTCTTTTTCTTTATAAATTACCCAGTCTCAGATATTTCTTCATAGCAGTATAAAAATGGACTAATACAGCAAATTGGTACTCGTAGAATGGGGTACTGCTATTAAGATACCAGAAAATGTGGAAGCAACTTTGCAACAGGCAGAGGTTGGAACAGTTTGGAGGGCTCAGAAGAAGACAGGGAGATGTGGGAAAGTTTGAAGCTTCCTAGAGACTTGTTGAATGGTTTTGACCAAAATGCTGATAGTGATATGGCCGATGAAGTCCAGGCTGAGGTGGTCTCAGATGGACATAAGGAACCTACTGGGAACTGGGACGAATGTGATTCTTCTCATGCTTTAGCAAAGAAACTGGTGGCATTTTGTCCCCGTCTTAGAAATCTGTAGAATTTTGAACTTGAGAGGGATGATTTAGGGTACCTGGTGGAAGAAATTTCTAAGCAGCAAAGCATGCAAGAGGTGACTTTGGTGCTCTTAAAAGCAACTATTAATTGCCAAGGCACTGGGGAAAATGCCTCTAAGGCATGTTAGAGGTCTTCACAGCATCCCCTCCCATCACAGGTCTGTAGGCCTAGGAGGAAAAAATGGTTTCATCGGTCAGGCCCAGGGCCTTGCTGGTTTGTATAGTCTCAAGACTTGGTGCCCTGTGACCCACCCATGCCTTAAGGGGACCAATGTACAGCTCAGGCTATTGCTTCAGAGGGTGCAGACCCCAAGCCTTGGTGGCTTACACATGATGTTGGCCCTGTGGGTACACAGAAATCAAGAACTTAGGTTTGAGAACCTCCTCCAAGATTGCAGAGGATGTATAGAAATGGCTGGATGTCCAGGAAGAGGTGTGTTGCACAGGAGGAACCCTCAGGGAGAACCTCTGCTAAGACAGTGCGGAAGGGAAATGTGGGGTGGGAGCCCCCACACCGAGTCCCCACTGGTGCACTGCCTAGTGAAAGCTGTGAGAAGAGGGTCACCATTCTCCAGACCTCACAATGGTAGATTCACCAACAGCTTGCACCATGCACCTGGAAAAGCTGCAAACACTCAATGCCAGCTCATGAAACCAGCCAGGAGTGGGGTTATAACCTGCAAAGCCACAAGGGTGGAGCTTCCCAAGGCCGTGGGACCCCACCTCTTACATCAGTGTGATCTGGATGTGAGACATGTAGTCAAAGGAGATCATTTTGGAGCTTTAAGATTTGATGCCCAGCTGGATTTTGGACTTGCATTGAGCCTGTTGCCCCTTTGGTTTGGCCAATTTCTTCCATTTGTAACAGGTCTATTTACTCAATACCTGTACACTCATTGTATCCAGGAAGTAACTAACTTTTTTGATTTTATAGGCTTTGGACTTGGACTTTGGAGTTAATGCTCAAATGAGTTAAGACTTTGGGGGACTGTTGGAAGGGCATAATTGTATTTTGAATTGTGAGGACATGAGATTTGGGAGGGGCAAGGGGTGTAATGATATGGTTTGGCTGTGTCTCCAACCAAATCTCATCTTGAATTGTAGCTTTCATAATCCCCAGGTGTCATGGGAGAGACCCAGTGGGAGGTAATTGAATCATGGGATTGGGTTATCCTCTGCCATTCTATGATAGTAAATAAGTCTCATGAGATCTATTGGTTTTATAAAAAGAAGTTCCTCTGCATATGTTCTCTTGCCTGCTGCTTTGTAAGACATGCCTTTCTCCTCCTTTGCCTTTCTCCATGATTATGAGGCCTCCTTAGCCATGTGGAACTCTGAGTCCATTAAACCTCTTTTTCTTTATAAATTACCCAGTCTCAGGTGTTTCTTCATAGCAGTATGAAAATGGACGAATACATCCAAAGACAAATAATTAGAAATCATAAGGGTGTTTAGCAAGAGAGCCAGCTGTAAGATCAATAGGCAAAAATCAATATATGTCCTCAGTAGGAAATATAATTTTAAAAGGTGACATTTTCATAGCAGCAATGAAAATTATATAAAACCTGAGAATAAATCTAATGAAATGTAGACAGTACCTATATGCAGAAAATTATAAAAATCTGCTAAAGAAATGTAAAAAAAAAAAAAAAGAACTTGGAAAGAGACATGAGTTTTGGGATAAGAAGACTTAAAACTGTAAGGACTTTAATGCTTGCCAAACCTAGAGTGGAGTCAAGTGGAACTTGACAAGCTAATAATAAAGTTTATGTGAAAGAGCAAAGGATCAAGAATAACCAAGACATTCTGAAACAAAAGAAGAAAGTAAGTAAATTACCCTGCAGATATTTAGATATATTATTTTAAAACTACAAAGTAGGACACTGAGTGAGTCAGAGAAAGAAAACTTTACCAATGAAATGAAATTAAATACAAGACAGACCCAATATTTAGGAAACATTCATATATGACACATATATATTGCAGGTCAGTAGAGAAAGGGACTCATCAGTAAATGGTAGTATCATTGTCATTATCCAGAAAGGAAAATATTTTTTAAAAATCTAGGTAGGTAAGAAATTCAATGTGAAAAACAGCATTAAGTTGAACATATAGGAGAATATCTTTCTGACCTTTGGTTAAGGAAGGCTTTTTAAATAAAATACAAAAATCACTAATCAAAATAATATGATAAACTTAACTACATTAAAATTAAGAACATATGTTCAGCAAAAGATATGTCAATGAAAGAAAGATTGTAAAAAACCAGCCACAAACCAAGGGAAAATATTTGTAACATATATTATTAACAAAGAGTTCAAATTAAGTATTTGTAAAGAATTCCCACAAATTAATAATAAAAACAAATAAGTTAATAGATAAACTGACACAAATATATATATTTCATGGATAAGGAATTGCTAGCTATACAAGATGCTTCCTCTCATTTGCAATCAGAGAAATGAATATTAAGACCAGAATGAGAAACTTTATATCTGAGAGATAGGCAAAAATTAAGAAGTCTGACTACATCTAGTGTTGGAGTGAGTAATTTATATACATTGCTTTTGAAAGCATAAATTTGTACAACTGCATTGGTAAACTGTGTATCATTATGTTCCAAAGTTGAGCATTGTATATACCATAACTCAGAAATTCCACTCCTAGGTATATATCCTAGAAAAACTATTCAAGTGACTGCAAGATATGTAAACTGTGGAAATCATCATTCTCAGTAAACTATCACAAGGACAAAAAAGCAAACACCGCATGTTCTCACTCATAGATGGGAATTGAACAGTGAGAACACATGGACACAGGAAGGGGAACATCACACTCTGGGGACTGTTGTGGGGTGGGGGGAGGGAGGAGAGATAGCACTAGGAGATACACCTAATGCTAAATGACGAGTTAATGGGTGCAGCACACCAGCATGGCATATGTATACATATGTGACTAACCTGCACATTGTGCACATGTACCCTAAAACTTAAAGTATAATAATAATAATAATAATAATAAAAAGAAAAATAAATAAAAATAAAAACTATGTTGTTTACCTTCTTAAAAAAAAAGATATGTAAAATGTGTATAGCAGTACTCTTTATATTATCAGAAAACTGAAAGTCTCCCAGAGTCTAACAGGAAATAGATGAAAAATTGTGGTGCCATCACATATTTGAATATTGCATGACAGTGAAAATGAAAAAAAAATCTACTGTATGCAGTAACATATATAAACCACAAAAGCCTCTGTTGAATAAAAATCATCAAGACCCAGAAGACTGCATACAATATAATGCTGAAATCAACCCAGCAGTCCCATAGATAGTTGTTTGGGTAAACATAGAAATTGACTCTTATGGTCTTAAAGCTTGAAACTTACATCTGTTTGATCTGAGTTCCTTCCTCAGGAAATGACCTTCAAGCCTCTCAAAGTACCAAAGAACTGAAACTTATCAGAGTACCACATCCAGACAATGAGATGCCAGATCCTTCATTCATTATGATTGCTTGCTTGCCCCTCCCTAGTTCTTGTTTCTTGCATATTGTTGCATTTGTTCCCTGCTATATAAACTCATAGTTTTAGTCAGTCAGGCAGACGGATTTGAGACTGAGCTCCCATCTCCTCAGCTGCAGCATCCAATTAAAGCCTTCTTCCTTGTCAATAATTGGCATCTCAGTGAATGGCTTTCTGTGTGGCAAGCGACAGGACCTAAACTGAACCTCTGCTTTTTCAGTAACAATACTATGTGTGTAGAAATGTAAAACAAGCTCAACTAAATATATAGCTACTTTAGGTATACATGCATTTGTGATAACAATACTATTTAATGAGGATGAAGAGGCTGGGCATGGTGGCCCATGTGTATAATCCCAGCACTTTGGGAGGCCAAGGCAGGAGGATTGCTTGAGGTCAGGAGTGGAGACCAGCCTGGGCAACAGTGTGAGATCCTGTTTCTACATTTTGTTTTTTAATTAGCTGGTTGTGGTAGTGTGTGCCTGTAGTCTCAGCTACTCCAGAGGCTGAGGCCGGAGGATCACTTGAGTCCAGGAGTTGGGGGTTAAAGTGAGCTATGGTCATGTTTCTGCAGTTTGGTTTAGGTGACAGAGCAAGACCCTGTCTGTAAAAAAAAAATAAGTCAAAAGGAAGAAGAAACAAAAAATTCACAGGGAATGTGGGGAAAGTGCAGAGACTGTGAAAGAGATCCAGATATGTGTGAGATACAATTTTAAAGCCCTCCTTGGTATTTTTGTAAATTAACCAGTATTATCCAGTAAAAAATGTTTTTTAATCAAGCAATATTCTTTTATAATATATTCTTCTCATTCACTCCAATGCCCTCTTCTCACTCCTCTTCTGGCTACAGTTGCATCAGGAAACTGAGTCAGAGACAAGGTGAACATAGCCATAAATGGTAAAAAAAAAGAATAAAAAAAGAAACAAATACTTTAAAGAGAGTTAGCAAATAAACTATCCCACATTTGGTTGACTTTTGGTGAATTATCCTAGAACTAGGGAAGATCAAAAGCAGAGATTACAGTCTGGAGGCTATTGCAGTGTTCCAGGTAAGAGATGATGGTGGCCTGGAGTAGAATAAAATGGTAAATGTGGAGGAAAATGAAAAGATTCAAGAGGTATTTTGTAATTGTCATCATGTCTGTCCTTAGAGTCACAGCAGTTGCAGTAATAATAATAGAAACATTTTAAGCATAGTGATCATCCAATCCAACTGACAGTGTCTCCGGTTGCCAACAGAGAGGTGAACAGGCACTGGCATCACTCCATCCCAGGGTAATTACATCATTTGGTCATCAGCTACTGTACTCATCTCCTCAAAGGTGTTGTGATCTCAAAGCTTATTCTACATGTTTTCTTAATATTTCATTTAACTGACTTTGCTGACCCTTGATCCAGTTCTGATTCCTCCACTCAATTCCGAAACTCTTGAATCTTCTCCTTTGCAGTCAGCCAACTCTCTTAATCCTCTACTATTGTTCAGAATGTTCCCTTTATTTTAACAGCTTTATTAAGGTGTAATTGTTATGCACAAAAAGCTGTACATAATTAACGTACAAAATTTGATAGGTTTTAACATGGGGTGTTTTTCCATTTATTTGGTTTTCTTTAATTTCTTTCAGCATTTTTTTGTAGTTTTCAATGTACAGGTCTTTCACTTCTTCATTTAAGTTTATGCCTAAGTATTTTATTATTCTTGATGCTATCATAAATGGAATTATAAACCAAAAGTAAAAATGTAAGCCCCCCAACTGACTGAATGGACCCTTTCTCTTGGCCAAGAAGATTCCAAAAAAAAATCTGAAAAACTAGTTCAGGCCATGATGGGAAGGGGGTTCAGTTATGTCTCATTATACTCTCCTTCCTTTGGAATTCAGGCACAACTGACCAGCATTAACATTAAAATAGAGATCTTTACACTGACAAACTGATTATTCGTAGCAATATGATACCAAATTCAATCCAATCCTAGCAGAGCATCACATGACAAATAGCAGGCCCTAAAGGAAATTGAAGTATTTAATCTCAAAATATACTTATTTGACATAAGTTGAAGTGGCCTGGCAAAGCTCTCTCTTGTGGGGGAAATTTACATTTTGTAGAGAATTGCTTTCCCCTTCCAGGTCTCTTTCTGAGCCTGAGGAGATTAGTTGAGAATCTACCACCTTTAAAAGGACTGAATTAGAAAATATTTGCCATCTATTGCCTCTAAGGGTGGCGCCTTTGAGACTTCATCTGCATAATAAGAACCTTCATCTCCACAACCACTCATCTTAACCCAGACACTCCTTTCTATTGATTCCAGGTCTTTAAATAATGACTCTTTCAACCAATTGCCAATCAGAAAATCTTTGAATCCACCTATGACCTGGAAGTCCCTGTTTTGAGTTGTTCCACCTTTCTGAACCAAACCAATATATACCCTACATGTATTGATTGATGTCTTATGTCTCCATGAAACATATACAATTAAGCTGTAACCCAACCACCTTGGTCACATGTTTTCAGGACCTCTTGAGACTGTCTGTGTCTTGGGCCTTGTTCACTCATATTTGGCTCAGAATAAATATCTTTAGATATTTTACAGAGTTTGGCTTTTTCATCAATATAATCATTTTCTTCATTTCCTTTTCAGAGAGTTTCATGTTGGTATATAGAAATACAAATAATTTTTGTATGTTGTTTTTCTTTCCTGTAACTCTTATAAATTTGTTTAACTTGAACACCATCCAAATTATTGGTGTATAATTGTTAATTGGAGTCTCTTGTGATCCTTTTTATTTCTATGACATTAGTTGTAATGTCTCTTCTTTCAGTTCTGATTTTTTTATTTGAGTATTCTCTGTTTTATAATGAATATAACTAAAGGTTTGACAATTTTATCTTTTAAAAAATCAACTTAATTCCATTGATGTTTTCTATTGTTTTTCTTTCATCTATTTCACTTATTTCTGTTCTAATCTATACTGCTTCCTTCCTTAGCTAACTTTGGGCTTAGTTCATTTTTCTTTTTCTAATTTCTTGAGGTATAAAGTTACATTATTTGAGATCCTTCTTATTTCCTAATGTAGGTATTTCTTACTATAAAGTTCCCTCTTAGTACTTTCTTTTTTGTGTCCCACAATTTTGGTATGTTGTGTTTTTGTTTTCATTTGTCTCAGGATATTTCATTTCTGTTTTGATTTCTTGTTTGATTTATTGGTTTTTCAGAAGTGTATTATTTAATTTCCACATATTTGTGAATTTTCCAATACTTCTGCTACTATTGATTTCTAGTTTTATTTCACTGTGGTTGAAAAATGTACTTGGAGTGATTTCAATACTCTTAAATTTGTTAACACTTCTTTAGTGACCTAACATCTAATCCATCCTACAGAATCTTTTATGTGTGCTTGAAGAGAATGTGTATTCTGCTGTTGTTGGATGGAATATTACCTATATTTCTGAAAGGTTCACTTGAGTTATGGTTTTCTTCAAGTCCACTGTTTCCTTACTGCTTTTTTTTCAGGATGTTCTATTAATTACTGGAAGAGGAATGTTAAAGTCTCTTATCATTATCTATTGCTTTCTATTTCTTCCGTCTGTCAATGTTTGCTTTACATAGTTAGGTGCACTAATGTTGGGTGCTACATATTTATAATTGTTATACCTTCCTGATCATTTGATTCTTTTATCACTATGTAATGTTATTATTCATCTCTTGTGACTTTTTTTAACTTAAAGTATATTTTGTTTTATATAAGTATAAGACATAGGTCCTGAAAACATGTGCCCAACGTGATTGGGTTACAGCTTCATTTTATGTGTTTCATGGAGACATAAGACATCAATCAATACATGTAGGGTATATATTGGTTTGGTTCAGAAAGGTGGAACAACTCAAAACAGGGACTTCCAGGTCATAGGTGGATTCAAAGATTTTCTGATTGGCAATTGATTGATGGAGTCATCATTGAAAGACCTGGAATCAATAGAAAGGAGCGTCTGAGTTAAGATGAATGGTTGTGGAGATGAAGGTTCTTATTATGTAGGTGAAGTCTCAAAGGCAGCCACCCTTAGAGGCAATAGATAATCTCTTTTGTTAATCATTTATATGGAATATCTTTTTACAACCTTCCCCTTTTAAGCCTATGTGTGTCCTTAAATCTAAAGTGTGTCTATTATAGACTGCATATAGTTGGGTCTTTTTTTTTTTTAAATCCATTCGGCTTCAGCTACTATATCTTTCAACTACACAGCTGAATCTGTTTACATTTAAAGTAATTATTAATACAGAAGGATTCACTATTGCCATTTTGTTAAATTTTTAAGTGTCCTGTAGTTCTTTCATTTTTCTTTTCTTCTCTTGCTGTCTTCTTTTGTGTTTCATTGGTGATTTTTTAGTGATAGCCTTTGATTCCTTTCCCTATCTTCCTCCCTGCCTCCCTCCCTCCCTTCCTTCCTTCCTTCTTTCCTTCCTTTCCTTCCTTTCTTTCCTTTCTTCTTTTTTTTTTTTTAGATAGAGTCACACTCTGTTGCCCAGGCTGGAGTGCAGTGACACCATCTCAATCTCAGCTCACTGCAACCTCCGCCTCCCAGGTTCAAGTGATTCTCCTGCCCCAGCCTCCTGAGTAGCTGGGATTACAGACTTATGTCACCATACCTGGTTAATTATTTTGTTTATTTTCTATAGATATTTTCTTTGTGGTTACCATGAAGCTTACATAAAACATCTTATAGGTATAACAGTCTAAGCTCATTAGAAACATAACTATTAGGTTTGTGCAAATGTAATTGCAGTTTTTGCATTGTTGAAATTTGCCATTTGATATTGGAATACATTTTTAAGTAAATGTGGTTATGTTATACGTCATTTTAATGTGCATTTCTTGCTTTTCTTTTTTGTTAATGAGTTATTACTTGCTGTTTATTTTATATTTAATTTAGACCATGGAAATGATGTTAGACAAAAAGCAAATTTGAGCAATTTTCTTATTCAAGTTCAAAATGGTTCGTAAAGCAGCAGAGACAACATGCAACATCAACAACGCATTTGGCCCAGGAACTGCTAAGAAACGTACAATGAAGTGGTGGTTCAAGAGGTTTTGCAAAGGACATGACAGCCTTGAAGATGAGAAGCATAGTGGTTGGCCATTGGAAGTTGCCAATGACCAACAGAGAGCAATCATCGAAGCTAATCCTCTTACAACTACACGAGAAGTTGCTGAAGAACTCAATATTGACCATTCTATGGTTGTTCAGCATTTGAAGCAAATTGGAAAGGTGAAAAAGCTCAACAAGTGGGTGCCTCATGAGCTGAACTAAAATTAAAAAAATTGTCATATTGAAGTGTCATCTTCTCTTATTCCATTCAACAGGCACCATTTCTTGGTTGGATTGTGATATGCGATGAAAAGCGGATTTTATACAACCAGCAGTGACCAGCTCAGTGGTTGAATCGAGAAGAAGCTCCAAAGCACTCCTTAAAGCCAAACTTGCACCAAAAAAAGGTTATGGTCTGCTGCTAGTCTGATACACTATAGGTTTCTGAACCCTGGCAAAACCATTACATCTGAGAAATATGCTCAGCAAATCAATGAGATGCACCAAAAACTGCAATGCTTGCAGCCAGCATTGGTCAACAGAAAGGGCCCAATTCTCCTCCATGACAATGCCTGACCACACATTGCATAGCCAACATTTCAAAAGTTGAAAGAATTGGGCTATGAAATTTTGCCCCATCCACCATGTTCACCTGACCTCTTGTCAACCAACTACCACTTCTTCAAGCATCTCTACAACATTTTGCAGGGAAAACATTTCCACAATGAGCAGGATGCAGAAAATGGTTTCCAAGAGTTCGTCAAATCCCAAAGCACAGAATTTTATGCTACGGGAATAAACAAACTTATTTCTCATTGGCAAAAATGTGTTGATTGTAATGGTTCCTATTTTGATTAATAAAGATGTGTTTGAGCCTAGTTATAATGATTTAAAATCCATGGTCCAAAACCACAATTACTTTTGCACCAACGTAATATAATAGAATACAAAAGATCTACACTTTAGCAACCCCCTACACTTTATGTTATAAATGAAACAATTTACATCTTTTTTATGTATATCTGTTAACAAATTTTGTATTTATAGTTATTCTTAATACTTCTGTCTTTTGCTTTTAAACTAAAATTAAAAGCAATTTACATACCAACATTATATTATGATATTCTGTATTTGTCTATATATTTACCTTTACTGTAAGTTTTACATTTTCTTATGTTTCTGTGTTGCTATTTAGCATCCTTTCATTTTAACTTGAAAAATTCCCTTTTGTATTTCTTATAAGACAGTGATAGTAGTGAGGAACTCTCAGGTTTTGTTTGCCTCAAAAAGTCTTTATCTTTTTCTCATTTTGGAAGGATAGTTTTGCTTAATATGGTATTCTGGTTGATAGATTTTTGTTTGTTTTTTCTTTTAGCAACTTGAATACATCATCTTACTCTCTTCTGGCCTGCAAGACTTCTGTTGGTAAATCCACTACTAGTCTTGAGGGTGTTTCCATTGTACATGGCAAGTCACTTTTCTTTTGTTCCCTTCGTAATTCTCCTTGTCTTTGAATTTTGATAATTTGATTCCTACGTGTCTTTGTGTACACTTCTTTGGGTTCACTATTTTTTGCATTCTTTGGGCTTCATGAATCTCGTTGTCCATTTACATTTCCAGATTTTGGAAGTTTTCAGGCATTATTTCTTTTTTTGGTTGTCTGTTTTTGTTTTTATTTCCCAGATCTCTTACTAAAACATGTCATTCTTTTTTAAATAAATTTTGCTCTTCTTTCTGTCTCTCTTCTCCTTCTGGGTCCCCCATAATGCATATTGGTTCTTTTTATAGTCTCTTATAAGTCCCTTAGGCTTTCTTTACTCTTTTGTATTTCATTTTCTATTTTTGATTCTCTGACAGATGATTTTACATGATTTCTCTTTGGGTTTGCTATTCTTTTATTTCCTGAAGGCTGCTTTTGAAGCTATTTAATTTTTCAATTCAGTTTTTGCATTCTTTAGCTCTTGAATTTCTGTTTGGTTTTCTATTTATGGTTTTTATCTCCTTGTTAATATTCTCATTTTATTCATGTGTTAGTTTCCCGATTTTGTTTAGTTGTCTGTCTGTGTTCTTTTATAACTTAATGAGCTTATTTCAAATGATTATTTTTAATTCTTTGTTAGGCTATTCATAGATCTCCATTTCTTAAGAGATGCTTACTGAAGATTTATTTTTTTCCTTTAGTCATGGTACATTTCCCTGATTCATCATGATCCGTGTAGCTTTGCCTTGGTATCTGCACATTAGAGTTATCAGCCACCCTTCCCAGTGTTCATAGACTAACTTAGATGAGATAGATTTTCATCAACCAGATTTTATTGCTAGAGATTCTGGGAGCCTCTTAAACTGTTTCCATAGATGTTCATGTACTCTGCCTCTTCCTTCCTACTGTGGAAAACTCCTCAGTTCTGCACTTTCTCTCAATCTCACAGTGCTGTACCAGTCATAGCAAGAAGCTCCCCGTTTTTCTTTGTTCTTAACTTCCCAAAGGCATCTGATCCTATGGCAGATCCATAAACACTACATATGAGGTGAGACAAAAACCAGATTCTTTGACAGCACACTGAAAGAAGAGTGACATGAAGCTTCACTATTTCCCCTCAAGAGAGAAGTCATGGTCCAGATGAGCTCTCTTGACACTTAACTGTGCTGTCTTGTGGGAGGGACTGGCATGGGTAAAGTGAAACAGTTCTTCTTACCCATTTTCATAGGTTCTCAGCTTTGTGCTCACCTGGAATACTGCAAACTTTTAACTATATTCTAAACCTCTTATAAAGGGATTTTATTTAGCATTTTGTTGTTAAATGTGGGAGAATGAGTTCTGGGACTTCTTATTCCATGATCTTGATGATGTAACTCCAGAATGTTCCTTTATCTTTTTGCTTCAACTCAATAATACTCTATCCTGGTTACATATATGAATTGTCTGGAGAAATTTAAAATACTAATGCCTGCATTTGATTCATAGATATTATAGTTAAATGTATTGGGGGTGGGGTCCATCCAGGCATTAGGATTTGGCTAAAGCACACTAGAAATTTCCAATGAGCAACTATAGGTAGTAGCTATTCTCTTCACTTAAAACTAGATTTCTATTAAAACCTCTAAATTGAGTATTACTGAGCCTTTCATGCCTTTATATCTTAGGGTTGTGTTCTTGACCTTCTTGCTTCCCATTGCCTCTTCGAAACCAACACTTGCTTATCAAAAACATCCTTGCTGCCATGAGACTCACCACATTCGAATATTTCTTAACCATGACATCAAAAGCATAATCCATGAAAAAAGCAAAAATGATAATTTGGACTTCATCAAAACTTAAAATATCTGCTTCTCAAAGGCACTGTGAAGTACATAAAAAGACAAGACACAAATGAGGACAGAATATTTGCAAATCAAATATCTGATAAAAGTCTTATATTCACAGTCTATAAAGATCTCTCAAAATTGAATAACAAAAAGAAAAATTACCCAGTTTTTTGAATGGGCAAAGGATTATAACAAGCATCTCACCAAAGAAGACATATATTTGTCAAGTAAAATTATAAAAATATGCTCAACATAATTATTCATTAGGAAAATGCAAATCAGAACCTTCATGAGATACCACTACATACCTATTAAAATGGCTGAAATTAAAAAGACTGACCATACCAAGTATTGGTAAGGATGTGGAAGAACTTGTAGAAATGTAAAATGGTACAATATGATCTAGTCATTTTACTCCTACACATTTACCCAAAAGAAAAGAAGAAATATATTCATGCAAAGACTGGTATAAGATGTTGATTGTAGCTTTACCCACAATAACTCAAAACTGGAAACAATTATATGTTCATAAACAGGTGAATGAGTGAACAAATTATGAATGATCCATACAATTAAATATTAATCAGTAATAAGAAGGAATGACATGTGCAACAACATGGATATGTGCAACAACATGGACAAATTACTGATACATGCAACAACATGGATAAATCTCTAACTAAGGTGAGTGAAAATATCAGAAAGAAAAAAGAATAGATACTGAATGACTCATTTATATAAAACTATAAGAAATGGAAACTAATCTATAGTGACAGAAAGCAGAGCAATGATTGCCTGGGGAGTGTGGGACAGGAAAGAAAGGATAAAGAAATTACATAAGGGCACAAGGCAACATTTGGGGATAATGAATACATTATGTTCACTATCCTGCTTGCGGTAATGGTTTCACAGGTGTATACATATGACAAAACTTATAAAATTGCACTTTAAATCTCTTTAGTTTATTGTATTTTTACTATACTTCAATGATGCTGTTAAAAATAATTGAGAAGGAGGGCAAGATAGCTGACTAGACACAACCAAGTAGAACAGCTCCCACTGAGGGACTGAGACAACCAGCATGCTCCTAATAGATCTTCAGAGGGAAGGATCTGCGAGTGGATAGAGGGAAGACACAGAAGCTGAGTTGAAGGAGGAGAAAGCTGGGAATCTGCATGGGCCTACCACACATGAGGACTTATTCCCAGTCCCCAATGGCTCCAGGGGAATGGGTGAGTTGAACTGGCAAGGAAAAACCCCCTCTCACCATGGGCTTCTTATATCCCAGCAGGAGAAGTTCCCTTAACCACGACAGACACTCAAGTTGGCAGAGAGCTGCTTAGTGAAGTGATGGGGCAGGAAGCCAGCAGATGTAGGGCCCAGAGAGTTTGGTGTGGGAGCATCTGTAGCAGAGGACAGCCAGGGGTGGCCATCCCTCTAAGCTTGACTTGTTCCTATAGGAGGCTTTAGACCTAGGGGAACTATCAGACCTGAACTCTGCAGGGTGGTCTTGCCCATCAGACAGGGCCAGTCTGACCTGAGCATTCTTTGGTATGCTGGCCTCTCTCAGGCCCCACCCTGGCCATGCCTGCTTGCAGGACAGTCCTAGGTGCCTGAGGAGCCCAGGCCATAGCTTTTGCATTTGCAGACTGTGCCTGACCAGCAGAGAGCTCTAGCAAGGCAGCCCCTACGCACCAGCCCACCTGCTCCTTCACCACACTGCAGCTTCCTCCCAGCTCATGGCAACTTCCCACATCATTTTGCTGGTGCATATCTGTGCAGGTGGGTTTTGTTTTCCTTGCCCCACCAGTGGGCAGGAATGCAGTCCATTCCCACATCACCCACAGACTTCCAATGGAGACTGAGCCTTGGTAGGCACAGAGCCAGCCAGCCCCACTTCTGCCAGTGCTCTGCCCTTGCACTAACACTACACAGAGAACAATGGATCCTCCCCTATGCTGAGTGAACATCCCTGACTGCAGGGCATAGAGAAGGAAACCAGACCTGTGCCCACCAGTGCCCTGCCCCTGAGTGAGAGGAGGGCATCCAGGCGCCTGCTAGCACTCTGCCTCAGCTGCCACTACTTCTGCTATTGGCACAGGCTAATGCGGACAGAGCCTGCTGTCACTGCACTATGAAACACTTTGCCTGACACCACCCACTGGAGTGTAGCAACCAACCCAACACTGGGAACACCTTAGCTCCCCAAGTGCAGTGGATTCCTAATTTCAAGGAGCAAGAGAACAAAGTTGAGGACCAATACAAGTATCCCAGAGTAAGAACACTTAGTCCAGGAGTTAGGAGCCAAGGGTTGGCCCCTAAAATTTTCCAGAAATGAAGCCTGTCAGCTGAATCCACCTTATATGACAATCAAATCCTGAAGATAATCAGATAGGATAAAAGATTTTTTAAAAAATCCAAAAGTCAGCAGCCTCAAAGATTGGAGGTAAATAAGCCCACAAGTTGAGAAAGAATCAGTGCAAGGACCTTGAAAACTCAGCCAGAATGCCTTATTTCCTTCAAACAACTACAACAACTCTCCAACAAGGATTCTGAACTGAGCTGAGATGGTGGAAATGACAGAAATAGCATTCAGAATATGGATAGGAATAAAGATCACTGAGCTACAGGAGTACATTGAAATCAAATTCAAGGAAGTTAAAAATCATGATAAAACAATTCAGGAGCTGACAGACAAAATAGCCAGTATAGAAAAAAAATGTAACCGACATGATGAGCTGAAAAGCACACTACAGGAATTTCATAATGCAATCACAAGTATTAATAGAATAGACCAAGCCAAAGAAAGAATTTCAGAGTTTGAAGACTGGCATTCAAAAATAAGACAATTATATAAGAACAGAGAAAAAATAAAAAAGAATGAAGAAAACCTCTAAGAAATATGAGATTACATAAAGAGACCAAATTTATGACTCACTGGTGTCTTTGGAAGAGATGAGGACAGCATAAGCAACTTGAAAAACATATTTCAATGAAGAAAACCTCTGAGAAATATGGAATTATGTAAAGAGACAAAATCTGTGGCTCATTGGTGTCTTTGAAAAAGATGAGGACAGCATAAGCAACTTGGAAAACATATTTCAGGATATCATCTATGAAAACTTCCCCAAACTAGCTAGAGAGGCCAACATTCAAATTCAGGAAATGCAGAGAACTCAAGTACGATACTTCACAAGAAGATTATCCTCAAGACATATAATCATCAGAATCTCCGAGGTTCAAATGAAAGAAAAAATGCTAAAGGCAGAAAGATAGAAAGACCAGGTCACCTACCTACAAAGGGAAGCCCATCAGACTAACAGTGGACCTATCAGCAGAAAACCTATAAGCCAGAAGATACTGGGGGCCAGTATTCAAATTCTTAAAGAAAATATATTCCAACTCAGAATTTCATATCCATCCAAACTAAGCTTCATTAAGTGAAGAAGAAATAAGATCCTTTTCAGACAAGCAAATTCTCAGGGAATTTGTTACCACCAGATGTGGCACACAAGAGCTCCTGAAGGAAGCACTAACTATGAAAAGGAAAGACTGTTACCAGCCACTATAAAAGCACACTGAAGTACACATATCAGTGACACTATAAAGCAACCACATAAACAAGTCTGCAAAATAACCAGCTGAAATCATGATGACAGGATCAAATCCACACATATCAATACTAACCTTGAATGTAAATGGGCTAACTGCTCCAATTAAAAGACACAGAATGGTAAGCAAGCTGGATAAAGAACAAAAACCCATTGGTATGCTGTCTTTAAGAGACTCATCTCACATGCAATGACATGTGTAGGCTCAAAACAAAAGGATGGAGAAAAAAGTACCAAGCAGATGGAAAACAGAAGGAAAACAGGGGCTGCAACCCTAGTTTCAGACAAAACAGACTTTAAAACAACAAAGATCAGAGAAGACAAAGAAGGGCATTACATATGGGAAAGGGTTCAATTCAACAAGAAGATTTTACTATCCTAAATATACATGCACCCAACACAGGAGCACCCAGATTCATAAAGCAAGTTCTTAGATGCCTTCAAAAAGACTTTGACTCCCAAACAACAATAGTGGGAGACTTTAACATCCCACTGACAATTGTAGACAGATCATCAAGACAAAATTAACAAAGATATTCAGGACATGAACTCAGCACTGGATCAAATAAATTTGATAGGCATCTACAGAACTCTCCACCCCAAAACAACAGAATATACATTCTTCTTGTAGCCCCATGACACATAATCTAAAATAGATCACATACTCTAAAACTGATCACATGATCAGAAGTAAAATATTCTTCAGCAAGCACAAAATAATTGAAATCATAATAAATAATCTTATGGATCATAGCACAATCGAATTAGAAATCAAGACTAAGAAATTCACTCAAAATCCTCAAGACCATACAATTACATGGAAATTGAACAATCTGCCACTGAATGACTTCTGGGTAAATAATAAAATTATGGCAGAAATTAAGAAGTTCTTTGAACCTAATAAGAACAAAGATATAACATACCAGAATCTCTGGGACACAGCTAAGGCAGTGCTAAGAATGAAATTTATAGCACTAAATGCCCACATCAGTAAGTTAGAAAAATCTCAAGTTAAACCTAACATCACAACTAAAAGAAATCGAGAACCAAGAGCAAACAAATCTCGAAGCTACCAGAAGACAAGAAATAACCAAAATCAGAGCTGAACTGAAGGAGATTGAGATATGAAAAACTATTCAAAAGATCAACAAATCCAGAAGCTGTTTTTTTTAAAAAAATACTAAAATAGACTACCAGCTAGACTAATAAAGAAGAAAAGAGAGATGATCCAAACAAATGCAATCCAAAATGACAAAGGGGATACTACCACTGACCCCAGAGAAATAAAAACAAACATCAGATAATATTCTGAACACCTCTATGCACATGAACTAGAAAAACTAGGAGAAATGGATAAAATTCTGTACACACATAACCTCCCAAGACTGAGCCAGGAAGAAATTTAATCCCTAAACAGACCAATAACCAGCTCTGAAATTGACTCAGAAATGAATAGCCTACCAAGCAAAAAATGCCCAAGACCAGACAAATTCACAGCTGAATTCTACCAGAGGTACAAAGAAGAGCTAGTACCATTCCTGCTGAAACTATTCCAAACAATTGAAAAGGAGAGACTCCTCCCTAACTCATTCTATGAGACCAGTATCATTCTAATACCAAAACCTGGCAGAGACATAACAAAAAAGGAAACTTTAAGCCAATATCCTTGACGAACATCAATGCAAAAATCCTCAATAAAATACTAGCAAACCAAATCCAGCAGCACATCAAAAAGCTTATCAACCACAATCAAGTAAGCTTTATCTCTGAGATGCAAAGTTGGTTTAACATAGGCAAATCAATAAATGTGATTAATCACATAAACAGAACTAAAGACAAAAACCACATGATTATCTCAATAAATGTAGAGAAGGCTTTCTATAAAATTCAAGACCCCTTCATGTTAAAAACTCTCTATGACAAACACACAGCCAACATCATACTGAGTGGGCGAAAGCTGGAAGCATTCCCTTTGAAAACTGGCACAAGATGATGATGCCCTTTCTCACCACTCCTATTCAACCTAGTATTGTAAGTCCTACCCAGGGCAATCAGGCAAAAGAAAAAAATAAAGGTCATCCAAATAGGAAAAGAGGAAGTCAAACTACCCATGTTTGCAGATGACATGATTTTATATCTAGAAAACCCCATAGTCTTGGCCCAAAAGCTCCTTAAGCTGATAAACAACTTCAGCAAAGTCTCAGGATACAAAATCAATGTGCAAAAATTACTAACATTCCTATACACCAACAACAGTCAAGCCAAGAGCCAAATCAGGAATACAATCCCATTCACAATTGCCACACACACACACACACACACTCATGCACACATGCACAAAATACGAATATAGCTAATCAGGGAGGTGAAAAAATCTCTGAAGAAGAACCTCAAAACATTGCTCAAAGAAATCAGAGATGACACAAACAAATTGAAAAACATTCCATGCTCATGGATAGGAAGAATCAACGTCGTGAAAATGGCCATACTGCCCAAAGCAATTTATAGATTCTATGCTATTCCTATTAAACTACCACTGACATTCTTCACAGAACTAGAAAAGCTATTTTAAAATTCATATGGACCCAAAAAGAGCCTGAATAGCCAAGGCAATCCTAAGCAAAAGAATGGAGCTGGAGACCGTTATCCTTAGCAAACTAACTCAGGAATGGAAAACCAAATACCACATGTTCTCACTTATAAGTGGGAGCTAAGTGATGAGAACACATGGACACAAAGAAGGGACCAACACACACTGGGGCCTGTCAGAGGGTGAAGGGAAAGAGAGAAGAAGGTCAGGAAAAGTAATTAATGGGTGCCAGGCTTAATACCTCGGTAACTAAATAATCTGTACAACAAACCCCTATGACACAAGTTTACCTATTTAACAAACCTGAACATGTACCCTTGCACTTAAAATAGAAGTTAAATTTTAAAAAATAAAATAAAATAAAATAAAAAATAAATACATGGTAGCATCTTCTAGGCCCTCAGAGCAGGAAAAATTAATTACTTTATATCATAAAGAAAAGAGAAATGGAGTGATATCACAACTCCATTTTAGATATTGTCCAAAGAAGAAAACCTCGAACTCCAAGCTATCCAATTAATATAATGGATATATTAATATCCATTAATATTCATTAAAATTCAACTAAGAATATGACTGCCTTTCAAATGTATTATTCATTCATTCAGTCAAGAACTACTTATTAAGCACTCAATATATGCAAAGCACTGGAGGTATAACAGTGAACAAAACAATTTACCTGCTTTCATGGAACATATCCTAGTGGAGTGAGGTCAATAAGCAAATTAATAAATATGTATTATGTCATAAGTGCTAAAGAGAAAAATAAAGCAGAATGTTTTCTCCTGACACCCCCCACCCCCGCCAAATTTTCATCTGGATTCAGTATCCTTTTACCCCAGTTGAATTTTTTAATTTACTGCACTTTTACAGCAATGTGACTAATATGTACTGAACAATCCATAGTCAACAATTTCACAGAAGTCATACATATAAAAAAGCAGGCAAGTTTACATCTAATTCATTTTATTTTCTAAAAAGTTTATTTAACAAATACTTCTATTGCACTTAGTTTGTGCCACACACTGTGCACTAAAAGTATCCCTATTATCAGATGGGCAAAGTGAAATACAGACAGATTGGATACTTGTCCAGATCTCCCATAGCTAGTGCATGGCAGGTGAACAGCTGGCACTAGAGCTCATTATTGAAACCTCTACTTTATGGTGCTTTCCTGGAGAAATAATATTTTGATGGGGATGACAGCATTTTAGATAGATTTCAGTAGTGTTATATAGAATAGGCATATGCCAAGACAGATGACAAAGAGGAATAAATGAGTTTTTGAAAGTAAAATGTTACATGGAGAAATAATACTTTGAGCAAAGACTACAGAGAAGGATTAACAAAAATATTTAATTTTTAACCAATATTTACTAAAAACCTAGAAATAGCAATAAAACTGGTAGACTAGTTGAAAATCTAGCCTGGTAGACTAGTTGAAAATCTAGCCTGCAGACATTTTTTTTTCAGCAAGAAAAGTGTTTTTAGTGCGCATGATTTTAAGTAATACATGCCTTTCTGGTTGTTGCAAGCTCATCACTCTTGACAGGTTTACAAGGGGCAGGGTTTTTTCACACATTTATGTCATCTGCCTAGCCTTTGAAAGTATTAGGATTCTCAGTCCCTCTACCAAGAAGACAATTAAATACTGGGAATGGAGAGAAATAAGATCCAGTCCTTGTGTTTGAATAGCTCACCTACATTCATTCATTCTTCGATTCACCAGACATGTTTTAAGTGTCTAATATCTGCAGGATCCAAGCAGGTATAGGACTATACAATGAACAGAACCAATAGTCTTTGCTTACATGTAGCTTTCTAGCAGGAGAAGCAAATATAGCTTATTAATTTTATGATTAACTATGAAGTTACACTGTTACTAATTGTCATAAAGGATAAATTTAATTGTTGAGAAGATATAAACATATAATTAAAATTTAGAGAGATAACCAATAATAGTAATAATTTTATGGCACTGAGAGAGCATAGAAGAGGGACATCAAACTGAAGCTTTGTAAGTTCAGGGATAGGGGAAGGGTAGGTAGAGTCAGGGAGGAAATTTCAGAGAAGCAATCCATCTTAAACAAAGTATTAATATAAGAAAGAAGGAGGAGATCATAGTTTCTATTGTTATTTCTCCATAAAGGCTTTGGAGATATTTATGGAAAATAATGATTCCCTACGTTAAATTATTTTATTTTCCTGACATATAGGTGTGTCCCAATTTTAATATTCCACTCATTTCTATATGAATCTGAAAGGGTGTGCAACTAAATGTGCACTGATGGCACCACCCTTGCACCATCTGTTTCTGATTAGGTAATCCAGGCTCTGCCTGGATGAATGACTTAGCATGACTCTGCAGCCTAAATTTTTTTAAAGAAGACTGATAATTTTATGACACAAACAAGTTATAGAAAACAAAGCTAATTCATATTCTATAGAGCAAAAAATACATATCTTTACCAGTGAAAAGAAAGGCTAAATGACATGCAAACTGCATCTGACAGCTGGATTTTAGATTCCGTACTTATTTTAAAACTAAGAGCATGCTCTTTGATAAGTAAAACCTGAGTTTGCATTTTCTGATTTTCTGAGGGCTCTTCCTGTAGAACATTTTCTTTCAGCAGCCTCCTTTGTTCGTTTTTATGAGTTAAATCCAAGTCGCAAATAAATGGATCTGTCATCATTTCTCAGAATGTGTTGTTTTCAACATGACCTGCTGATTTTCCCAAGTGCTATCTGTTATTGCGGAGTCATGGTAGCATGGCCCATCAACCCCTTTTGCTTGCTTTTTGGCCACTGAATCCCTTGCCTTTCCTTTAACCTCCACCCAAGTATATAGCCTTGCATCACTCTTTTCTCCAGATGTCTCTACTTTTTTTGATTCAAGTCCAAGGTATTTTAACTTGAATTTCTTGACTTCTCCCAAGAATAAGAACAGCTGCTGGAAAAAAGCCCAGGCTTACACAGTGAAATCTGGGTAGCAGAACTCCCTCACGTGCACAGCAACTTCACTGTCATATTCTTGAAAAAAGCCCCTCTAATTTTTTTTTCACTCCCATGGTGCTGTTGAAAAAAATCAAATGAGATCAAATAGGTAAAATTGCTTGTATACTAAAATAAAGTAGAAGGATAAAAAATAAAGATAGTTATTTTTATAGATGGGAGATAACTTTATTATGGCTTTTTCGTTATTTGAAATAGTTTTATTAATCTGGTAAACAATAAATTGAACAAATGACTTGTTAGATTATGATGCAGACCTACCAATTGATTCATGACAGCTACTTCATCTACGTCAAGGCTTGCCTTATGTATCATCTCCTCTAGGAACCAACTGTGAACCTTAATCCTCAATTGGCTGCTGCACATTAGAATCAGCAGGGGAGCTTTTTAAGATCTTGACGTCCAGCCCACACATCTCAGAACAATACATTAGAAATTCTGGAAGTGGGAGCCAGGCATTAGTATTTTTAAGGCATCTCAAGGGATTCCAGTGTGTGGCCAAGGATGAGAATCGTTGATCTATGTTCCTAAACACCATGTGTGCACCCCAAAACTGTCCACATGTCCATCTCTCCTCCTGGACTGGATTCCTCAGACACAAGAATCACGGCCTTTTGATTTATTTTATTTTATTTCACTTTATGTCAAGTTTAAAGCCTAGCACAATGACTACTACACAATGTGTTCAATAAATGTTGAATTAAGTGGAAGAGAATTGTACACTGCTCCACATTCCCCTGGATCATTTTTCTTATTATACTGATCAGAAAAAAAGGCTAAAAAGTAGTTGAGAAATGATGATTGGGTAAAAGTTGAACTTTTGTTTGTTTTGAATATTTAAACTGTTGGCTGTGAATTTTAGAAGATAGTTGGAAAAAAAACTACTTAAATTTCATCTCTAAGAACAACTTTTTCTTATGCAGTGTTTAACTTTTAGAGTGAAAGTCACTGAACTGAAAACTGGGTGGTAAATTTATTAACAAATTTCAACAATTTTGAAATAAATTTATTAGAATTCTTTAAAGATAATTTTCTTTTGGTATTCTAAAACACTGCTCCTTGTACTTTATTATGCTTAAGAATGATTTTGCAAGTTTATTAAAAACTGTAAAGTACTAGGGATTACTACTAGAATTTCAGAATCAGGAGGTCTGGAGTGAAACAAAGGCATTTGTGTAGGTAGGTATCTTTTTTCTATGCCTAAAGAATGTTTTATTTTCTACACAGTATTCCAAGTTCCAACTAATGTGCTGTGAAAATATAATTAAATATTATCATTTAAAAAAATGGCACTATGAAAATACTACATTAATATCAGACTACTTTTTATGGTAAAATATTTTCAAGATCAATATTCTAAACTACATTAGGGGCTTTATTTTATATTAAATAAATATAAGACATGGTCGTTCAGATGCTCAAATCATGTTGTGGACCACACAAGATTAAATTAACACAGTCAAAATTAGTTAGATCTCTCCCACTTTTAAAATCATTTTCCTTCATGCCAAGGCTCTTGCTATTATATAATTTGATTTGTTCCCAGCTCAAACTGGCTGCTAGTATCATCCATCCTGCAGAGCAATTATCAAATATGCTAGTATTCTTAGTTGCGATAACAGAATTCACTCTACCTTCTTTAGGAATAAAGGATTTTGTTACAAGATTTGGGTGGCTCACAGAGTCATCGTGAGGCTGAGGAAACAGACATTAGGCTAAGTTCCAGGAATGACTCCCAGAATCACACTCCCAACAGGCCCACCAAGGAAGCTGATGCCTCTGCCAAAATAAGGAATCTTGAGATTCATAAAGCTGTGATTACAGCTCTGCCACAGTCCACTCTGAGAAAGGAAGGCATCGTATCTTTCAGTTTTGTCTGCCTGATTCAGTTTCTAAGCAAAGTCTTCTCCAGGTGTATTTTATTTATAGAAACCAAATTAAATGTTTGTTTCAGGAGAAAGGGATTCTTCCTTGGAAAGTGGGATTTACACTGTAGGGAACTATACAAATGTAGAAGATGGTGGTCCAAAGGTATTGGATAGCTGATGACCACTGTACCTAGTTATTACAACATTTTGCATCTTGATACATGCTTAAATAAGCTTTCTGTTTCTTGAGTGTCCTGAAATAAAGCATAAAAGTTTCTAGGTATTTCCTGAAGCATATTGGCTACTTCAAAATCAATAATTGCAAAATTTTAAATTTAACTTGGGCTGTTTATTTGCCCTTGGAGATGTGCATATTCCGGTTTTGAATGGGTAACAAAATAGATTTTGACAGAAATGTTTAAGCCAGAGGCTCCATATAGATGCAGCTTAGACAGGTACTTCATCTTTAAAGTAAATAGATTTTTTTCTCATTTTGTAAATTGAGAGTACATTAAAATGTTTAATTTGGGGCAAGAAGTATGGGACAAAAAAATTATCCATGGGTCAGGATGGAGAGAGAATAGCCAATGAAGTCTTTTTTCTTTAGTTTTATAATGTATATCTATAGCAAAGAGGACAAAATGTGACATGCTTGCCAATATTACCCTATAGTTACCTAGCACACAACTGTGATCCATAATAATAAAAACAAGAAAGAAAGAAACACACCGAAAAAAGGCCATTTGCTTTGGTTTATACAAAGCCACCTGACATTTGGGATGAAGGTCAATTACAGTAACAGACAAAATGCAGCCAAATTTGACAATTTTGTAAAACAGCATGGGTTTCCTTTAAATAAGAAGGGAGGAGGCCTGAAATTAATACTGAGCTTAGCTCATTGCCTCTCTCTAGTGTGAATTATCTAGTACAAATACAATGCATGTGAAGAGCTTCTCAGAGTCCATTATCACTTGCTATTGGAATCTCTGCATGTGCGCTCGATGAAAACTTTCCAAATCATCTCGTGAAACCCAATCTGCTTGAACTCCGTTTTTGGTGAAAGGTTTCTATTTCTTTATTGCATCACCTGGTCAAGGCTGTGAAGCAGCCAAAAATCTTTATTCTCAGTGAACTCGGTCTTCCTATCTGGGAACATAAGTAGCTCCTTTGCTCTCACCTAGCAGATTGAGACTTTTTATGTCTACTGACCCCCTCATTCCAAATATATTCTTTGATTTTATTCAGATGCAGTAAAAAAAATGAGTGATAGCTTAAGGTTCAATACCTTATTAGGAACTAACAGAGCCAAGCCTTGCACTTACAAAAAGACACTAATGTCAGTCTAGGGTATCTATCACCCAATAAATAGGAGGATTGTCATGTGGATCTGGGAGAAAGGTGGACACACATATAAAGGCTACCTCTCTCCATTTACGTGTGAGGTTGGCAGTGTTTACAAAACAACACAGGTAAATTAATTGCCTTTTCAAAGAGTCATAAGTCACATCTTGTTAGAAACAACAATTCATAAAGGAGTAAATTGGTATTCCTTTATATCTACTTCTATGTCCATTGTCATTGACTCAATTCAAACCATTACTATGTAACCTATCTTAAGGAAAAAAAGTTTCCTGATGAGATTACAAGTTTCCTGATGAGATTACAAGTTTCCAGATCGGTCCTCCATATTACCACCAGAGTCATCTTCCAAAAGAAAAATTATGTTTGGTTACTTCACTTCCAAAAATTCTTCAAAGATCCTCAGTTACCTAAGGGATAAAGCCCAGACTTCTTAACAAGACATAGAAAACTCGCTGATTAGATATAACTACAACCTATTCAGCTATGGACTCCAAAGATTTTCACTCAGAACACAACCATACCAAGGTTTTTTTGTTTGATTTGTTTTTGTTTTTTTGTTTTTGAGACAGTCTTGGTCTGTTGCACAGCCTGGAGTGCAGTGGCAAGATCTCGGCTCACTGCAACCTCGTTTCCCGGGTTCAAATGATTCTCATGCCTCAACCTCCAGAGTAGCTGGGACTACCAATGTGCACCACCATTCCTGGCTAACTTTTGTATTTTTAGTAGGATGGGGTTTCACCATATTGGCCAGGCTGGTCTCAAATTCCTGGCCTCAAGTGATCTATCCGCCTCAGCCTCCCAAAGTGCCAGGATTACAAGCGTGCGCCACTGTGCCCAGCCCATACCAAGGTTTGGAATAGATTCTGCCGAGTCAGTTAAACTCTTTGGGAAGATCAGGCCGTAGGGTCCAGTTTTCCTGCCCTTAGACTGGTTATTGTTATGCTGTGTGTTAACCCTTAGCATGTATAAGCCCACCAAGATTCAGCCTTCTCACTGACTTTTCAATGTTTGTCTAATTCTTATATGTTTAGGCTTTAATTTCCTTGTTCACCCTCCACTTCTAACACCAGGATTCTAGCTTTGTACTGAAGGTTAGCCTGCCTGAACAGGTTTGTAGCATGCTACATAACTAGAGTAACAGTCATATCACTGGACCTTCACTGCCGGCTGGAGATCTGACCCAACTTAAATGGTCACTTACATGAGATGAGACTTTGTTATCACCATCATCTTGAGACTCCTACAGCTGTGTTGTACGCAATAGGTCAGAACTTTAGCCCATCGATGCCAATCCAAATAGTGCCCAATGAGCTATCTGAAGCCAGTGTATGCTGAGGTTAATTTTCCTAATCCTAGCCCTACTCTTCTAGGATTACTGCATCTTTACCAGTTTGTACCTAACAGGACCCAACATACCTTTGGCATATTCCACATAAGTTACTGTTCTACAGTCTAGACACTGATTCTTAAATGCAACATGATGCTCTTTTTACATCCACCCTGACCCATGCTATTTGCTCCTCTTAGGCTTTCCTTACCTTCGTTCAATCATCCAACTTATATCTTTCAAATGCCACTCCTATAAAGTCCTCATTAAAATCCTAAAGCTTTCTCCTACTTGGAGCATGCCTTAAGTATACAACTTCTCAGACTGCATTGTTATTGTTTCATCCACAAAAGACTGAGACCTCCTCAAGATCTAGCTTAGCCCTTAACAGCTCCTTCCTCACAGCTGAGACCATATGTGCCCTATAAAAATGTCCCTGGGGCTACTCCAACATTTCATGGAGTTTATCCAGAATCCACTCCCACTCTTTTGTCCAAATCCCTTGTTTTAGTCTAATACTCACTTGCCTTAGTTCCAAATGCCTTATTCCTGAATAAACTGATAGTTTCTGCCCCTTCTGCCTTGCTTCTTAAGGTTGAGCCCTTCAACTGTGCTGGCTTTTAATTTCAATTGCATCCTTGGATCTACTTGAGCTCCTTGCTCTTACATGCTCTGGCCAGAAACACACAGTTTGTGTCCGACCCAGTCACTAGGGACTCTGAGTTAGGTCCTATTTGTCAAGGCAGTGAGTTTTGACAAAATAAATTAATATATTTGAGGTTTATAAAGTTTTTCCTAGTGAAAGAGAACAATGGCCTCTTCTTCATTAGGAGCAGTTACTGGTTTATGTTTTGAAAAGTAGAGTGTAAGATATCTGCTCTGCAACACGTGATTCCTAGCCAGGGAAAGGGTTCCACAGATGAAACCCAAAATGACATAATGTAAAAACGAAGACCACTTCAGATATTAATTTACTCAGTGAAAAAGATGACCACAATAGGAACAGTCATGGAAATACTTTAATCATCACTTCATTCCTCATCCCTCCCCCTTCTTTATAGTGACCTTTCCAAGTTCCACACACATGTCATGGTCTTCTCACACTGTTGTACCTACTATAAACTCTGCCAAGAATACTCTCCCCTCTGTTTTTCCCCTCATCATATTTTTGTCTTTCAGATTTGGGTAAATATCATTAACTGCAGGAAGTCTTTTTTGACTTCCTAATTGCACACAGTGCTCCTCTCATTAAAGATAATTTTTGTTAATTTGTTTGCAACTCCCACAAGACTTTAAATTCAATTAGGACAGGGATTGTGAGTTTAGATAGTTGAGCAGATGGTACAGCATGCAGTAGTTAGTTCATGTTGAATATATATTTGTTAAGCAAATGAATGGACAAGAGTAATTGCTATCACTTATATATGATGTAGCTGTACACAGGAGACACGACAATATGTATGTAGATGGAGCTGATTCAGACTAGATGTGTTCTCTATGGTGGGATAATAATGGGAAGGTGGGGGAGGATAGGAAAAGGCATTGAACCAGTGAAGACACTAAGTTCAGACAGTGATGAGTGGCAGATGTCATGACCAGAAGAAATTTTTGGTATCAAAAACTGTAACTGAGATAACAGAAGATATCTCTGTTGGCAGATGGGAGCCTGGTAAAAAGAAGATTTGGATCAGAAAATGTTCATTAATACAGGCAAGCAAGTAAGTTTAGAGGGATCTTAGAAGAAGTCATTACCATGACTAAGAAGGATTGATATAAGAAGTGTAAGAATTGTTTACTATTGAAAAATCTAAATAATATGATTACATTAATAGACTTAAAGAGAAAAATCACATAATTATCTCCACAGATGCTGAAAAAGCCTTTAATAACATCCAATAACAATAGAAAATGAATAATAAAACAAACAATAAAATAATTCAGTCAAATAGCAGAATATAAGATAAACATTAAAGCCTGTACATAAATAACGAGCAGGTAGAAGATATAATAGAAGAGAAAATTCCATTAACGCTTTCATAAAAATGAGTAAAATCCTGAGGGATAAACTTACAAGAAATGTGTGAAGCTGACATGAAGGAAGTTACAGTAGTCCTCACTTATCCATGGAAACTACATTCCAACAACCCCAGTGGATGTCTGAAACCGCAGATAGTACTAAACCCTACATGTTCTATGCACAGATTTCTTTTTTCTTCTACGTAAGATTTCTTTTTCCTCTTCACAATTTCATGGATAGAAGATTTAGATGTGGTATTCAATATTTTTCTTTCCTTAAGTCAAAGATTTCAGCTTTTCACTTAAAAACAACACTTTTTGGATTCTCCTTTTGGCATCTCTGAATTGCCAATATCATCACTTTTGTGCTTTGAGGCCGTTATTAAATCAAATAAAGGTTACTTGAACACACAGGTATCGCGATATCATAACAATTGATTTGATAACCAAGATGGCTACTATGTGACTCCTTGACAGGTAGTATAGACAATGTGGATATGCTGGAAACGGGCTGATTCACATCCTAGGCAAGATGGTGTGAAACTGCATCACACTATTCAGAACAACTCACAATTTAAATTAAATTTATGAATTGTTTATTTCTGGAATTTTTTATTTAATATTTTTAGATTACAATTGACCTTGGGTAACTGAAGCCATGGAAAGCAAAATGGTGGATAAGGGGCAACTACTGTATAAAACACTTCTGAAAAACCAAAAGTAGACATGAACAAATGGAAGTACACCTAAACATCATCAATTGTATCAGCTGTCCCAAAGTTATTTATAAATTAAATATATTCCTAATAAAATACCGAGGAGCTTTTTCCCTGAGCTAGGCAAGGTGATAACAAAATTCATATAAAAAAATAAATAAACAGCCAGGCACAGTGGCTCATACCTGTAATCCCCACACTTTGGGAGGCCAAGGTGTGGCCAAGGTGGAAGGATTTCTTGAAGCCAGGAGTTTGAGACCAACCTGGGCGACATATTGAGACCCTGTTTCTGTAAAAAAAAATTAAAAAGTAGCCAAGTGCAGTGGCTCATGCCTGTAATTCCAGCACTTTAGGACACTGAAGTAGAATAATCACTTGAGCCCAGGAAGTCAAGACTGCAATGAATGAGCAATGATCATGTCATTGCACTCCAGCCTTGGCAACAAAGCGAAACCCTATCTCAAAAAATAAAAATTAAATAGACCAAAAGGGAAAGCCAGAAAAAAATATTTTTTAAAGAGATATAAGAAAGTACTAACCATACCAGATATTAGAACATACTAAAAAACCTCTTTAACAGCATTATCCAGTGGACCTTTTGTGATGATGGAACTTATTATATCTGCACTGTCCAATGAAATAGCCACATGTGGCTAAGTAAACACTTAAAAGATACCTAGTGCAACTAAACAACTGAAGTTTTAATTTTATTTCATTATAATAAATTTAAATTTCAGTAACCACATGTGGCTAAGACCTACTGTATTAAATAAGCATAACTTTGCAATTAAGTATGGAATTGATGCAAGAATAAGCAGACGAGTTAAGTAGACTATCAGGTCTAAAACTAGATTCTCTCTCTCACACACACACCTATAAAAAATTCATTCACACTATAAACAAAATCTTCCCATGTGCCAGATATGCTGGAAGTAATTAGGACAGAAAAGTGGATAAGAATTAATAAATTCACAATCCATGATGAACAATGATGGAAAACAACGGAGGGTGTTGTAAGTGCTCACGAGAAGTCACTGATTCCTCCCTGCTGCTCTTTATATACTTTACCCAGACTCACCAATTTCAACATATACACACACACATACGTATATATATGTACATATACATGTGTACACATGCATATACATATGTACATATACATATACATGTGTACACATATATGTACATGTATATATGTGTGTGTGTGTATATATATACATGCTATGTAAAAGATGTTATCAATGGGACAAAGAAGACCTCCTTAATAAATGGTGCTGGAACAACTAGGTAATCATTTAGTAAAAGATAAAACTAGATTTATTCCTTGCACCATTACCAAGAATAAACTACAAATGTTACGAGCAATCTAAATGTAATAAATGAAATCATGTAAGTACTAAAAGGAAACACGAGTGAATTCTTCCTTATTAATCTTGATATAGAGCCAAACTTTATAACTATGGCCCCCAAATCTAGATGCAATAAAAGGAAAGATTGATAAATTACCATAAAAAATTATTAAAAAGCTTTTGAATGGCAAAACAAATTGAACAAACAAACAATTACCATAAGTAAACTCAAAGATAAATGGAAAACAGAAAAAAATTACTGCAACAAATATGAAAGAAAAATGCTAATATTCCTAATATGTAAAAAGCTTTGAAAATTGAGAAAAAAGACTTTTAAAATCTTGTTGAAAATGAGCAAAAGCATAAAGTTATAATTAACCAAGTAGTCCCTTAATGTAAAGCTTACTTTACTCATAGAAGGAGAAAGGTACACTAAAACTCACTGAGATAACTTTTCTTATCCATCATATTGGCAAAACCTCAAAAGCATATAAATACACTACTGGCAAGATTCTTTTATATGTTGCTGAAAGGAAGGCAAAATGGCATAACTCTTGTGGAAGGGCAGATTTTGCAATATTTAACAAACCTGTGTATGTATTTATCTTTTCGTGCAGCCATTCCACTTCCTGGGATTTATCCTGAACAATATGAAAGTACATGCAAGGGGTTATTCATTACCTCATTATTTGTAATTGCAAAATATTGGAAACTACCTAAATATCCAGGCATAGGAGATTGGTTAAATATACTATGTTACATGCACACAATACAATAGTATAGTATTATGTAGCTATAAAAGAAAATGAAGAAGAATTCACTGAACCAGTAGGGAGTTACTTCCATAATATATCAAGGGAAAATAGCAAAGCATAAAAGTATATATTGTATCAATTGTACATTTTCTGAATTTGACCATTTGAGTGTGGTTATGTGAGAAATGTTCTTTGGAAATAATACACAGATTATTAAAGAGTAAAGGGAAATAATATATGCAATCTATTCACAAGTAGTTCAGGAAATGTAGGGAGAAAAAGCAAGCAAGAAAGAAAACAAATGTAACAAAATGTTGAAATTGGTGAATTTGGGTAAAATATATAAAGAGCAGCAGACAGGAATCAGTGACTCCTCTTGAGTACTTATACAACACTCTGTTATTTTCCATCATTGTTCACCATGAATTACGAGTTTATTAATTTTTTTTTTTTTTGAGATAAGGTCTTGCTCTATCGCCCAGGCTGGAGTGCAGTGGAGCATTCTCAGCTCACTGCAACCTCTGCCTCTGAGTTCAAGTGATTCTCATGCCTCAGCCTCCCGAGTAGCTGTGATTACAGGTGCACACCACCACACCTGGCTAATTTTTGTATTCTTAGCAGAGACGGAGTTTCACATGTGGGCCAAGCTGGTCTCTAACTCCTGGCCTCAAGTGATCTACCTGCCTTGGCCTCTCAAAGTGTTGGGAAAACAGGTGTGGGCCACTGTGCCTAGCTGAGTTTATTAATTCTTATTCACTTTTGTCCTCATTACTTCCAGCAGGATCTGGCACATGAGTAGATTACAAATATAGTGTGAATTAATTAATTAATGAATTTTTTAAAGAATGAGAAAAGAGATTGTATGAATTGGTTTCTCCAGGAAATGTATCTTAGAGGAGGTAAAACTTAAATGTGTTTTTAAAATTTCTAAAACTGTGGCGGGGTGGAACAGAGGGTGAATATGAGCAAAGGGAACAACTTAAACATGGCACAGAAACAGCTGTGAGTGCAATAGGGCTGGAGACAGTCAGGATCATTATGACAGAAACAGAGGCTTTAGAATGAAATTACTGGGAAATAAGTTTGGATAGCTGATGAAGAGAATCAGACTGTAGAGACACTTCAAATAGAGGCAGGAAGTTTGGGGAGAGAGTAGAAAATCTCACTGGGCTCTTAGGAAACAAACATCCAGATAGCCACCATACATGGTTCCTCCTGACGACCTATTCACACAGAAAAAAACAGGCCAATGATAAGGATTTTCACCATTTCCCTTTCTTGTGTTGGTCACTGATTTTTATCAGTGAAGCAGGCTTCCCAATGCTCAGTTATTCCTTTTGAATTTTGAGACAGGAATCTAGACAGATGGCACCTTAGTTTGACCTTGCCATTATATACCCACGAGAAAAAGTTACAGTGTTTTTTTTTTATCTGTTACCCTAACTGCATTGTTTTCATACTCTGGAAGTTTTACTTTGGTGAAAAAATATGAAAAACAAAAGATTACCTTAAATAAGTTTTAACTTTAAGGTCAGAAAATGAACAATGTCAGCTTCCATGATTAACTATCCTAGGCATGGCTTATGCTCTATGAGGTGCCAAAACTTGATGTGAAGAACATTAAATGCTTCAAGATGTGCAAGCACATATATCCTCAAATGGGCAGAAGTGATTATTGTGAACATAGGCAAAACTTTAGTTGAAGGATATGCATAATTGCTTTATTACACAGCGTGTACCAGGTCTACATGTATTTATTCATTAATTTTGTATTTTTTCTGAAATGATCAGCATTAATTCCTAGTAATTGCATTTCTATAAGACATTCATAACATAAGAATATAACTATAATATACAGACAATAATCAGATTGAATTTAACACTAAATGACATAGAGCAGAATGAACAATTTTTTAGAACTTAGCAAAATGCTACCCTTTCTTCTGGCTGGCCCAGGCAGGGAAGAAAGAAGGTGACTGGAATTCAGAAAAGAAAATGACAATTTCTTTTTTCATTAGATGCCTGTTTGTTAGCAAAAGAAGTACTTATTTTAAGCATTATTCAAAAAACACATCCTCAAAATATTAATAAACATCTCTTTAAAAATTCCTATGTGTGCAGTTGTTTTCATGCCAATGCATTTGCAAATTAGTTTAATTATATAGGCACTCATTAACACATATTTATTATATATCAAGAAGCTGCCAAATACTGCTCTGTGCCCTGGGGATATAAGCAGGGAGAAAAAAAGCAAAGACAAAAATCTCTGTCCTCAGGACTTACATTCTAGTAGGGAGAGATAGACATTGAACATCATAATTAAGTATAAAATACAGTGTGCTGATGGTGACAAAGAGTGTCAAAAAAAATTAAGCAGGTGAGGATAGGAAGTGTTGGGTGGGTAGTGTAACCACCAAATGTGTTAGTCTTGCCTGCTGCCCAGATATAGCCAATTTATCAAGATAGGAATTGCAGTAGAGAAAGAGTTTAATACACATAGAGCCAGCTAAACAGGAGACTGGAGTTTTATTATGACCCAAATCAGCTGACCCAACAATCGAGAGGTTAGGGTTTTTCAAGAACAATTTGGTGGGTAGGAGGATAGGGAATGGGTGCTGCTGGTTGGTTGGAGATGCAATCATAGGGGTTTGGAAAACAGTCATTGTGCACTGAGTCCCCTTGTGGGTGGGGGCCACAGAGGATTCACTAGTCTAGGTGGGACCATCTGGTTGTCAAAAAGGCAGAAGCCTGAAAAAACATCTTAAAAGGCCAATTTTAGGTTCTACAATAGTGATGTTATTTATAGGAGTAATTGAAGAAGTTGTGAATCTTGTGACCTCTGGAATAACAGCTGGTAATTATTTAACTACACCTACATCTTAGCAGAATTCAGGCCCCTCTCATCCTCCTAATCTGGTGGCCTTTCATTAGTTTTACAAAGGCAGTTTAGTTTGAGGAGGGGCTATTATTATTTAAACTATAAATTTTTCCCAAAGTTCCTTTGGCCCATGCCTAGGAATGACAAAGGGCAGTTTGAAGATTAAAAGTAAGATGGGGTTGGTTAGGTTAGATCACTTTCACTGTCATAATTTCCTCACTGTTGTAATTTTTGCAAAACTGGTTTCAGTAGCAATTTTAATTAAAGTTTTTGGGAAACTCTAATTAAAAAGATATTTGAGGAAAGAGCTGAAAGATGTGAAAGAGTGAGCCATGTGAACAGCTTGGGAAGAGTGGACAGGAATACAGCAAGCTCCAAGTAGCTCCTGGTGTGTCAAAGGAGCACCTAGGAGGGTAGTGTGGCTGGAACACTTACTAGGGACTTAGAAACAGAAGGCATGTCTCAGAAGGCCACAACACGACATGGTGGATCCTCATGTCATTATCCCCTAGACCCAGCACTTACATACCATTGAAAATTTGTCTAAGGGCAGCATTTATGGTAAGTATACATTTATGATAATATCAAAGTTGTTTTGACCTAAGGACAGGATTTGCAATAAGCATGTGAAAGTAGAAATCTAAGAGGCATTCTCAGAATTGCAGTTCATCAGAAGTCAACATGGCAGATTAGCATCCAAGATGAAGTTACTTTAACCTCCACAAACTCCATCTAAGATGAACTCAAAGTGACCCACACCAGGACATATAATGAAGCTTTAGAAAGACAAATGCAAAGAGAGAATTTTGAAAGCACCAAAAGAAAAGCAATTCATCACATACAAGGGAACCTCAATAACATTATTGGGTTTCTCATAAGAAAATTTGGAGGCCAGGAGCAATCAGGCTGATATATTCAAAGTAGTAAAAGAAAAAAAAACTGTCAACCAAGAATCCTATATTTTTGCAATAGTATCCTTCAAAAATAAAGGACAAGTTTTAAAATATCTGGATAAACACTAGACCTGCCCTGCAAATGTTTAAGGGAAATGTTCAAGGGAGTCCTACAGGGTGAAATAAAAAGACACTAGACAGGATCAGGTGCAGTGGCTCACGCCTGTAATCCCAACACTTTGGGAAGCCAAGGCAGGCAGATTACAAGGTCAAGAGATCGAGACCATCCTGGCCAACATGGTGAAACCCCATCTCTACTAAAAATATCAAAATTAGCTGGGCATGGTGCCACGCAACTGTAGTGCCAGCTACTCAGGAGAATCACTTGAACCCAGGAGGCAGAGGTTGCAGTGAGCCAAGATCGCACCACTGCACTCCAGCCTGGTGACAAAGCAAGACTGTCTCAAAAAAAAAAAAAAAAGACACTAGACAGTAATGCAAAGCCATATGAAGAAATAAAGATCTCAATAAAAGTAAATATATGGGCAATAATAAAAGCTGGTATAATATTATTGTAATGATGGTTTGTAACTCTACTTTTATTTAAGAGACATTTTAAAAAGTATTGTCCTATAACCCAATATTATTGCAACTTTGATGTGTAACCTCACATTTTGTTTTCTACATAATTTATTCTAATGTATTTAGAAAAATTCATATTTTATATTTTATATTTTTGAGCATACAATTTCTAATGATGTAATTTCGTGACATCAACAATTGAATGGGGTAAGAACTGAGCTATTAAAGAAGTACAGTTTTTGTATGTTATTGAAGTTAACTGGTATAAATTCAAATCAGAGTGTTACATCATTAGGATGTTAAATATAATCTCCCTGGCAATTACAAAGAAAATAGCTATAGAATATATACAAAAGGAAATGAGAAAGAAGTTTAAACAAAAAATCAACTAAATACAGAAGAAGACAGCAATGCATGAAATGGGTGACACAAAAGCTACAAAAGTTACATAGAAAACAAATAGCAAAATTCAGAAGTAAATTCTTTCTTATCAGTAATTACTTTAAATATAAATTGATTAGATTTTTCAATCAAAGGGAGATTGGCAAAATGGATTAAAAAAAGAACATGCACAATCTAACTATATGCTGTCTATAAGAGACTCACTTTAGATCCAAAGACACACAAAAATTGAAATTGAAAGGATGGAAAAAGACATTTCATGAAAATAGTACATAGAGCAAGTAGGGCTACACTAATACCAGACAAAATAGACTTTAAGTCAAAAAGATCACAAGAGACAAAAAGGTTATAATACAATGATAAAGGAGTCAAGTTATCAAGAAGATATAACAGTTTATATGATAACATAAACATTTATGTACTTAATGACAGGCCATCAAAATATATTAAGGAAAATGTGAAATAATTGAAGGGAAAAACAGACAGTTCTTCAATAATAATTGAACACTTCAATACATCACTTTCAATAATGAATAGAACAACCAGACAAAAGTAGGAAAACAGAGAACTTAACACAATACACCAACAAGATCTAACAGACATATACATATTTTTCTCAAGTGCACTTGGGATATTTTCCAGGACATACCATATATTAGTCCACAAATTAAGTCTCAATAAATTTTAAAAGATAGATATCATACAAAGTATCTTCTGTGAGAGCACTGGGATAAAGTTAGAAATGAGTAACAGAAGCAAAACTGGAAAATTCACAACTTTGTGGAAATAAAACAACATGCTCTTAAACAACCATTGGATCAAAAAATGAAGAAAATATTTGGAGATGAATGAAAATGAAAATATACCAAAAATTATGGGATGCAGCAAAAATAGTGCTAAGGAGGACACATATAGCTATAACTGGTTACATTAAAAAACAAGAAAGGTCTCAGATCATCAATCTAACTTTACAATTGAAGGAACTAGAAAAAGAACAAACTAAACACAAAACTACCAGATGGAAGGAAAAAAATAAAAATTCGAGCAGAGATAAACAAGATAGAGAATAGAAACACAATAGAGAAAATTATAAGCCCTCCAATATTAGTTCTTTGGAAAGATTAACGACAATGACAAAACTTCAGTTGGCTGAGCTAAGAAAATGAGAAGCTACTCAAATGAAAATGAAAACATGACTACCAATTCTACACAAACAAGAAGGTTATAAGAGAGTATACCATGGACAATTGTATGCCAATAAATTGGATCAGTAGATGAAATTGACAAATTCCTAAAAACATAAAATCTACCAAGACTAAATTATCAAAAAATTTAAAATCCGATTGGACCTATAACTAGTAAGGAAATTAAATTAGTAATCAAATATCTCCCAACAAAGAGAAGCTCTGAACCTAATGGATTCACTGGTGAACTCTAACAAACATTTACAGAAGAATTAATACCAATTGTTCTTACCCTTTTCCAAAAAAAAAAAAAGGAGGAGAGAAAACATCTTAACTTACTTTCTGAGACCAGCTTTACCAGCTTTACTCTGATACTAAAGCCAGATAAAGATACTACAAGGAAAGAAAATTACAAGCCAATATTTCTTGTGAACATTGATACTAGCACACTTAATTCAGTGACATATTAGAAGAATTATATACCATAACCAAGTGAGGTTTAATCTGGGAATGCAAGAATGATTCAAATACAAAATCAATCAATGTAATATACCACATTAACAGAATGAACAAAAAGCACATCATTATCCCAATTGATGCAGAATACCTTTTTACAATAAAAATATTCAACAAACTAGGAATCAAAAGAAACGACCTGACCATAATAAAAGTCATACATAAAAAGCAAACAGCAAACATTGTATTCAATGATGAAAGACTTATAGCTGTTCTTCTAAGATCAGAAAAAAAGACAAGGATGCCCACTCTCACTACTTCTATTCAACGTAGTACTAAAAGATTTAACCAGAGCAATTAGTGAAGACAAGGGAACAAAAGACATCCAACTTGGAAAGAAAGAAGTAAAATTATTATGTCTGTTTGCGTATTATATGATCTTATATGTAGAAAATCCTAAAGATTCCATAAGAAATCTATTAGAGCTAGTAAATGAATTCAGCAAAGTAGCAGGATACAATATCAACACACAAAAATTGGTGGCATTTCTATACACCAATAATGAACAATCTGAAAGAAAATAACACTTAAAATTCCATTATAATAGCACTGAAAAGTCAATTTCTAATCACTTTAGAAACTAAAGATGAAAGACTTGTAAAATAAAAACTACACAACATTGCTGAAAGAAATTAAAGATGTAAGTAAATAAAAACACATTCCATATTCATGGATCAAAAGACTTAGTATTATTAAAATGCCAATACTACCCAAAGTGATTTATTGATTCAATGTAATCCCTGTCAACATTCCAATAATATTTTTTGCATAAATAGAAAAGTCCATTTTGAAATTTATATGAAATCTCAAGAGATCCTAAATAGACAAAACAATATTGAAAAAGAAAAACAAAGTTAAAAGATTCACACATTTTGATTTCAACACTTATTACAAAGCTACAGTAAACAAAACAGTGTGGTACTGGCATAAGGACAGACATGTAGTTGAATGGAATAAAGAGTACAGAAATAAACCTTCACATATATGGCCAAATAATTTTTGACAAGGGTGGCAAGAACTTTTAATGGGAAAAGGACAGTCTCTTCAACAAATAGTTACGATAAAACTGGGTATACACATGCCAAAGAAGAAAGTTGGGCCCTTATCTAATACCGTATATAAAAAATTAACTCAAAATGGATCAAAATTCTAAGTGTAAGACTTAAAACTATAAAACTTTTAGAGGAAAACCTAGGGCAAAATCTTTAAAACAATGAATTAGGCAATGACTTCTTGCATATGACACCAAAGTTACAGTCAACAAAAGAAAAAATGGACAAATTGGATTTCATGAAAATTTTTAAAATTTGTGCCTCAAAAGACAGTATCAACAAAGTAAAAAGGCAACCCACAGAATGGGAGAAAACATTTACGATCAAATGTCTTATAAAAAATTAATGTTTGGAATGTATAGAGAATCCCTAAAACTCAACAGCAAAAAAAAAAAAAACTTGATTGAAAAATGAGTAAAGGACTTGAATAGACATTTCTTCAAAAAAGATGTACAAATGGCCAATAAGCATATGAAAAAATCCTCAACATCAGTAATCATTAAGGAAATGCAAATCAAAACCACAACAAGATAACACTTTACACCCATTAGGTTGGTATGATGGTTAACTGTATGTGTCAACCTGACTGGACTATGATATGCCCAAGTAGCTGGTAAAACATTACTTCTGGATATGTCATTAAGGATGTTTTCAGAAGTTATTATTAATAGTAGTTGACTGAGTAAAGAAGATCCATCATTATCATTGTGAGTAGGCATCATCCAATCCATTGAGGGCCCAAATACAACAAAAAGGTAGTCAAAGAGTAAATTTTCTCTCTCTCCTTGAGTTGGCACATCCTTCTTTTCCTGCTCTCACACATAGAAACTCCTGATTCTGGAAACTTCAGACTCTGAAGCTTATACCTTTGGATTCAGACTAAATTACACCACTTGCTTTCCTGGTTGTCCAGCTTGCAGATGGCATATTGTGGCACTTCTCAGCCTCCATAATCACATGAGACAATTTCTATGACAAATCTCCAAATTTCTGTCTCTCTCTCTCTCATTGGTTGTTCCTCTGGAAAATCCTTACTAATACGGATAGCTACTATTTACAAAAACAGAGAATAACAAGTGTGAAAAACAGTATGGTATTTCTTAAAACAATTTAAAATAGAATTATTGTATGATCCAGCAATTCCACTTTTAGGTATATACCCAAAAAACTGAAAGCAGGGTCTTGAAGTGGTATTTATATATCCATGTTCATATGAGCATTATCGATAATAGCTAAAACGTGGAAGCAACCCAAGTGTTTATCACGAATGAATGGATAAGCAAAATGTGGTAATACAAATACAATGAAATACTATTCGGCCTATAAAAAGAAAGGAAATTCTGACATATGCTAAAACATAGATGAACCCTGAGGACATTAGGCTAGGTGAAAAAGCCAGTTACAAAAGACCAGTACTGTGTGAACCCACTTATATGAGATACTGAGAGTAGTCAAAATCATAGAGACAAAAAATATAATAGTCATTGCCACAGGCTAAAGAAAGGCAAAAATGGAAAGCTTTGGCTTAATAGGTATAGAGTTTCAGTTTTACAAGATGAAAAGAGTTATGGAGATGGATGGTGGTAATGGTTGCAAATTATTAGGAATGTATTTAATACCACTACACTGTACACTTAAAATGGTTATGATGGTAACTATTATATGTGTATTTTACTACAATTAAAAAAATGGAAAAC
Source organism: Pongo abelii (assembly GCF_028885655.2). NCBI lineage: Eukaryota > Metazoa > Chordata > Mammalia > Primates > Hominidae > Pongo > Pongo abelii. The sequence continues at coordinate 30,285,679 of NC_071985.2, read as the reverse complement.
AAAGGCCACTTTGAAGTTTTTTCCTAGGAGACGTGTGAGAGCAGTGCTTGTTAGTCTTCTGAATATTTGCACTGCTTTTGAATGTTAGCACCCTGTCTTGACCCCAGGCACTGAATGCCCCTAGCAGTTGGACATAAATAGGTCCACAAGAACTCTTACAAAATTAGAAAATGAATAAAAAGGAAAATTAAAATGAGAAACAAAAAAAAACAGAGAAAAGAATATATGGAGGAGACAGCAAAGAAGGAAGGGATTGTGGGAGAAAAAGATAATCATGGAAAATATTTTAAGTGTCACAGCAATTGCCACAGCTGCTGTTCTGTGATGCTCTTAGTCTCAGCAGCAAACGCTTGATCAAGGGCATGCAAGAATACGGCTGATCAAGGAAAACAGATTTCTGACTACACTGATTTGATTAACTTTGTAGATCTAGGGGACAGACCATATGGGTATATTTCGGATATAATCACTGCCATTTTTTTGGTAATAACTGAATAAAGACAAAGTGCTTTATAGTATTACTAAATTATCTCAGATTGCTTTAACTCCCTTTGATTGTACTGCTATTTTCAGCTAGAGATATAGACAATGATTGAATAAAAAATCAAACCTGGATGAAATTCAACCCAAAACTTCATTAAAATTTGATTAATCTGATCAATTTAGACAGCTAAACTAGATAATTCAAGCCTCCAAGTGGATTTTTTTGGATCAAGTAATCATACCAAAATGACTAACCCAGTTTGGCTGTCTGAATCGATCAAGCAAACCAGGTAATTGTAAAATTTCTCCCTTGTTTGCACTGGGTACATAGAGTTCAGTTTAATTGTATGAAGGTGGCTTTATAAAATTCTAACAGAATTAAAGTAGCCATGGAATTTTCCATGTTTGAATTACCAGCATCTTAACAACTTATTTGGCCAGAAATGTGGTTGGGGTCGAGGGTTGAGGAGAAAGAGTGCTGGGCTGTTTATTAAAATTTTGTGAGCTCTTTCAGCTTTTTTATCGTAGTTCATGTCCCTGTCATGATCCTAATGTCAGGTTGCTAGGTCATTACTTTTTTTCCTCCTTTTCCTGACACACATCTGGAAACCTACCAGCTATTTTCCTATCCAACAGCTGAGTAGGCCTATTTAGAAAGCCAGAACCAAGCAGAAATTCTGAGTAACTGCCCTTCTCCCTATTCTTGACATTTATCTTCCTCCCCTCTTCCAGTATAAACCATGGACTCCCCAACCTGGACCTGCTTGGAATTAATACAAAGGCAAGCCAACAAAGCAATATAGACAGCATCAGGAACAATAATGTCTCCACACATCTGGCTACATTCCATTCTCTCCTACTACTGCCTCTTTTCTATGTACATACTTCTAATTCCTATCTCACACCCCTCGTATACCCCAATCACATTGGTTTCCTTCTCTCCGTTTTACAAATAGTTGCCTTACTACTACTAACAGCTAATGGAATCAGAGCTTAATAAGCGTCAGGCGCTGCTTTAGCCAATTTGTATACATTGGCTCATTTGATCCTTATTTAAGCACTGTGCACTGGATGCTAATACTGGTCACACTATTAGCATCTGGTAGCCTGGCTGCAGAGCCTGTGATCATAACTGCTGTGTCCCGCTACTTCTCAGCAGACCCCACTATAGCGATGTGCATACCTCTGGTCTCGGCAAATTATAGGGGGTTTTCTCTGCTGGTTTTCATTTAGTCCTAGAATAGTGATTCTCTACTGCATGAAGGGAGCTTGAAGATTTCCTCTCTTCCCAGGGCCTGGGGTCACAAATGAATTCTATGGAGCTGTGACAACAGAATTAGGACCAGCATGGATAACGCCATGGAGTCCCCGCCTCCCCTGCAATTACCCATTCCTTCAGTACTCAAAGGCTGTGGAAGCATCTGAAGAACAAAAAGCACAGGTGTAAATTGCTGAATCCCATTCAGGTGGCTAAAAAAAGCCATCACTGGTTGATGGGTAGATGTAAATTCAGGTGTCTACCTAAAAGCAGACTTATCCAAAGCTCATGCATGTATTCAATCTCAATTGCTACCACTAATATGTGTCAGATACTAGATCAGATGTTGATGTTCTCAGTGTCCCTGTCTGATTCCATAGCAATCATCAATTCTTTTTTCTTTGATTCACCTTGTTTTATACACTCATTATTAATTAATTCAACTTTTACTAAGTACCTATTGGGTAGCATCAGCTAATGTGCTTAGTGGGAGGATACAATGATAGTTACAATAGAATCTCTGGTCTGCAGTTCCTCCTATCTTACTTAGGAATCATTGGCATGGTGCCCCTCACAATATTTTATATTCTTTCTTTATGGTAACTCATGTGTTTTTGTTCACATAGGCCTACAAAAAGAAACTTCCTGGAGTCCCAAATCTCTGGCCATCAGGAAAGCGCTTTAATACTAAACTACAGCCAATACTTCTGTGGCTTACCAGTTTGGAGTTTCCATGTCTCTGACTTTTTTATGGAATTCTACACTTAAAAAAAAAATGCATTGGGGCAGGAAAGGGGATAGAGGGTATATGTAATATATATGTGTTAGTATTTGTCCCAATTAAGTTTCTAGCTGAATCAGTTTGAGAAGTTAATCTTTGAAGCCTCAGTTTCCTCATCTGGCAAATGAGGTACTAATGTCTAATTTGTAAATTGTTGTGAAGATTAAATGAAATAATATGTAAAGTGTGCTTATATGAAATAGACATTAAAATTGCAGTAGAGGAGAGAGAGAAGGAGAGCAGAAGAATTTGACATGGGAATTTTTTTTAGCAGTAAAAGTACTATAATAATATAGTAACTTCCATGACTAATGCAGAACCAGAAGTATGAGAATCTATTCTGGATTTTTAAGTTCTTTAATTATATTCCTGTGTGGCTTTCCGCGCTTTCTTAGCCTACATCAGAGGCCCCATATTACTGGGAAATTGCTCTGTGCTCATTGCCCTCCCAACCGCCTCATAGGAAGACAGTATTTTCTTTCTGCATCTGATTGCATTTTCTTTTATTTAAAAATATCTCTGAAGTAAGAGATAAGCCCATATCTTTTTGTTTAATTAAAAAAGATTGAGAAAGCCATTGGTGACAGCTAGATTGAGAAGATGCAAGATTTTTGGGTTTCAGAAGCCCAATCGTACATTATGTAAAGGGTTTTTGAGGCCAACAAACCACAATGAAGAGGGCAGGAAACATAAATATATTTTATCCAACTTTTAGGAAAATATACATAAGATGACCAGATACGAGTTCAGTATGAATCCAGCTCAGAATATGATAGGAATAATTGAGGACTGACTTTGAAAGAAAGAAAAAAGCATCTTGATTTGGTTTTCTGAGGGCTTCTGGGAAACCTACCATAGGAAGATGAAACAGATTTAAGAAAGAGCTCAAGATTCAGCAATTGAAAATATTTCAAGTTAAAACCAACTAGAACAAGGAAATTATAGGCCACCACACTAAAGTGGGAAAGGGACATAAAACTTTTACATGCAGAAATCCTTCAAAAAATATAAAGAAATCTAGTAATGTGAACTTGGAGGTGCCATATGTAAAAATAATTAGAAGCAAGATAAGGGATTTTAGCTTTAGCGATGGGTGAAAGAAATGAGTGCCAAACCACAGGAAAAGTATTTTAGCTGAAAATAATAGGCTCTTGAAATATATTCTCAAAATAAAGGAGCAAAGGAAAAAGCTGTTCTTCTATCAAAATCAGAATTTGAAGATGGGAAGAAGAATTGACATGAGTAATAGACCCAGTGATTGTTACTTCCTGAAGAAGCAATGCCAAGAGAAAGGCAGCTGGCTAGCACTGGGAACCCACTTCCTGGAATAACTGGGAAAAGGTTTGAGAGTGGGATGATAGAAATTAAAACATCAATGGAAAGGCAGGCAAGTGATAAGGGAAAATATACACCAGGTCTTAATAACATATCATTATTATTACATAATCTATAGCATACTATTTGACTATATCAAAACCTCTTGCTGTAAAGGGATCATATAAAAAGATCAATAAAACAACACTTTTAAACAGTAAAGCAAACATATTCCACATGTTTTAGAAGAAATGAAGAAAAAATTAGTTAAGACGTAAGCTTATTTAGGTCTCTTCTGCCTGGTTGGATTAGTAAAAATTCAAAACAGAGGTAAACATTATTTTTCTAAAGTAAGGTTGAGAATTTAAATTCAGAGGAGGGCAGGCAGTATGTATTGAAGATCTGGCAGTCTTCTGTTTAATTTTTTTAATGTGGATAGCTTCAAAGGATTTTTTTAACTTTTACTAGTAGAATTAACGTTCTACAACATTAACTGTGTCTTGTCAAGTGCCCTCTTTGTGCTATATAAATACAGCATGGAGAAATACGAGTATACAACTTAAGATTTTTCAGCAATATTTATACCAATACATTTTTTGATAAACATAGACTATAGAATTATATATATGTAAATCTATAGATATAATAGATGAGAAAATACAAATCTTTCATATGTTAACTCATTTACATATATTAATATAAGTGGGTTCTTTACATATATTAACTCATTTATTCCTTAAAAAAAGCCTGTAAGGTAAATTAAATTATCATCTTCATTATGTAAGGTGAGAACACAAAGACCTCAAGATTTGAGGAACTTGCCCAAGATCTCAGAGCCAGTTCCTTTTATTTGAGTCTAAGTTTTCTAGTGCCCATGCATGGGCTTTTTACCGCTGTGTTATGCAACCATCACAAAAACAGGGAGATAGATGTATACTTTTGAAATTATTGTTAAAAGTATAAAAAACACATATTGAGAACAGGGCAGGATGTACTTAATTCTGAGCAGTTGGAGGGAAGGTTAGGAACTTCTTATATGAAAGTTAAGAATTTGCTGAGATGGTAAGGTGGAAAAGGACATCCTTGCAGAGAGGTGTGAGAGAGCGTGCATTTGAGGAAGAGAGTGATGACAAATAAATGCTGTTGACAACACGAAGCAGAAGTATGTACAGTCACTAACTCTCATTAATTTATTTTCACTTCACTGCAGAGGAAGTAAATATTCATTTGCTAAATTCATCCTCCTTAATCTGAAGCCGAAAATATATTCCCCTCAAGTGAAGTAGACTTCCATATTAACTTTAAGAGATAATAACTAAGCAATTGATTGGTGTGCTGAAGGTAGATTAAATTTCATTAGGATAGCTAAAGTGACTGCCTCATCATTTCAAATTCCAAGTATTGTGATTCTACCAAAAAGCAAAATAGATGAAATGTTCCAAGTAATTGATTGGTCAATCTAAACTATATAGATACTATTCCAAAAAACTATTTTTTCTCTTTTACATTCTATCTGTAGAATAAGTCTTCAAGATACTCTATCTTCCTAATAACAGAGCTCTCTTTATTACCATTAACATGTCTGTTTTTGCAATCTCTGTTTTTAAATTATTTGAGCGATTTTTAAAATACCACAATCTGGTCTATTTTTTTTCCTGGAATCTTTATTGTATAAGAATCTGGCCAGGTGCAGTGGCTCAATCTGTAATCCCAGCACTTTGGGAGGCTGAGGCAGACAGACCACTTGAACCCAGGAGTTCAAGACCAGCCTGAGCAGCATGGCAAAACCCCATCTCTACAAAAACAAAACAAAACAAACAAACCAAAAAATTAGCCGAGCACATCACCTGTAGTCCCAGCTACTCGGGCGGCTGAGGTGGAAGGATACCTGACCCCGGAGGCTGACTCTGCAGTGAGCTGAGATCATGCCACTGTACTCCCTCCTGGGCTACAGAGTGAGACTCTGTCTCAAAAAAAAAAAAAAAAAGAAACAAACAAACAAAATATAGACAAATATAGAAAATAATATGATGAAATGGACATATATTAAGACAGATTAGGCTATGACAAATTTTTAGTTCTATCAGTTTCTCTCATACTTAAAATCATTGAAGTCTTTTTAAAAATTTTTGAAATGCTGAATCATATTCTCAATGAAGTAGGTTTCTTGAGCTGCTTTGGAATTGCCTCTAAGAAAAAGTTAATCTTTAATGTCTTGGTGCATAATTTGTGTCCCAAGTTAACTAAATTAGACAATTGATTTTGAGGTTTACCAAATTTCATTCCTACTTCTCACTACTACCCCAATATTCTACCCTACTTCACTCTTATTTGAATTCCTTGCATTTTTCCTGGAATAAAACTGTACCTTAATTTTGAAGCCATTCTTGGGACTCTGGTGTCTTCATTTGGTTCCTGTTATTGTTTCCACTACTTCCCAGCCCCCTATGCCCATTAAGAACCAAAGCTCTTTGAAGATTCAGCTGCTGTACTTACACTCACTGATGAGATCTCAGGTACTGATGCCAGACAAGCCGGAATCTGAGTTAGTCATGGTCTTTAGAGAGCCCTCAGTTCCTGATACACAGATAATTCCCCACAAATGCCTCTAAACACCTCCACAGGGGCACCAAATGATCTACTTTATAGTTGCCCACATACTGATAATAATAATAATAAACGCACTGTCTGATTTCTCCACAGACTGGGAGCTCCAAGGCTCTGCTCCTCCACTCATCAGAGCTGCCCATAGTACTGCAGTTGCTTTCTACCCTCCTAGCACCCTTACACTTCAAGCTAACAGCTCCAACAATGAGGTTTCCATGACATAATCATCTCTCCAATAGGATTGGACTCAATCAGAACATATATTTCAAGGACCATAACTGCCTGGATGCCAACTAATGACAGTGTCTTAGTTAGCTTGGATTGGTATAACAAAATACTATAAACTGAGTGTCTCATAAACAACAGAAATTTATTTTTCATTGTTCTAAAGGCTCAGAAAGTCTAAGATCAAGGCACTGGAAGATTTGGTGTCTGGTGAAGGCCTGCTTCCTGGTTCATAGACAGCTTGTTCTTGCTATGTTCTTACATGGCAGGAAGAGAGAGGAAAAGGTCTCGGGGGTCCCTTTTATAAAGACATTAATATTAATAAGTGTTCCACCCTAATGACCTGAGTACCTCTCAAAGAGCCTACCTCTTAATACCATTACATTGGGGGTTAGGATTTCAACATATTAACTTTGTGATGGGGGCACATTCAATCCACTGTATTCCACCTTTGCCCTCCAAAATTCATATCCTTCTTACATGCAAAATACATTTATTCCATTCCAAGAGCCCCCTGGGAAATTGCTCTGTGCTCATTGCCCTCCCAACTGCCTCATAGGAAGATAGTATTTTCTTTCTGCATCTGATTGCATTTTCTTTTATTTAAAAATATCTCTGAAGTAAGAGATAAGCCCATATCTTTTTGTTTAATTAAAAAAGATTGAGAAAGCCATTGGTGACAGCTAGATTGAGAAGATGCAAGATTTTTGGGTTTCAGAAGCCCAATCGTACATTATATAAAGATCTTTACTCATTTCAGCATCAACTCTAGTCTAAAGTCCAAATTAGCATCTAAATATCATCTAAATTAGATAGGGGTGAAACTCAAGGTACAATTTATCCTAAGGCAAAATTTCTCTCCAGCTGTGCTGGTTATTTGCTTTCCAAATACAATTGTGTGACAGGCATTGGATAGACATTCGGATTTCCAAAGAGAAAAATAAGAAAGAATAAAAAAGAGTGACAGATCTCAAGCAAGTCCAAAACCTAGCAAGGCAAGCTCCATGAAACCTTGAACCTCAAGAACAATCCTCTTTGGCTCAATGTTCTGCCTTCCAGACACACTGGGGTGGCAATGTCACCCCCACAGTTTGGCTGGGTCCTGCTTGCCTGACTCTTTGCAGCAGCCTCACCCATGCCTTAGTTCTCTGTCAGGGAAGGGGTCCATTTTAAGCAGGGACCCTAAATTACCACAGCCCCAAAAAAGGCTCAGATCCAGGGAGCTGCCTCTATCGAATGCCATTGGCTGAAAGATATTGTCAGCCTAACATGTTGCATTTTCCAAGAAAGATGAGGTAAGAAGGAAAATAATCTCTCCAGGACACCTGGAAAGTCTGAAAATGATAAACACCATGACAATTATATTTTTATATGGAGGTAAGTGCCTCAGTGCATACACCTTACATAAAACTTCATGTTTCCTTCAGAAATATAGTTTGGTGAGATGCTTTTTGAGAGTTATCTTTAGGTATCTTCTGACACCTAAAGCTCACGTTTCCTCTTCTTTTTTTTTATCATTCACATGAACTATAGTTCTGAGTGATATATTGATAGTAGAAAACAAGTAAGAAATTTTCTTCCCCACTATGCTTTATATATTCACTTGTGCATAATATTCTTTAGTGAAATTAGAAGGAGTCACTGAAGGACCCTAAAATATCATAGGGTCTGACAATAACAAAATCTAATTAACCCAATCTTCTTTCGCTTGAAGCACTGTGAATTTTAAAAAGTCGGACTATGTTTAAGCATTTTATGTATGAGATAATTTCCATTTGTTTTTACAGTGAGAAAAATTTGTCTTCTGTAATATGCTAAGTTACACGAATATTAACTCTATGAATGCTTTCCTTGGGGAATAATAGACTTTTCCCCACTTTAGAAGAGCCACTTTAAAAAGAAATTCTATAATATTATTTATAATTAAACTATGTAGTAAGTAATCATATCTCTGAGTTTATGATAATTTAACATAGTTTGAGTTAAAGTCTTCTATATTCCTTGAAGGCATGAGCCACATTTTATTTATTTATTCTTAAAAAATCTTCCTTGCTCCAAAACACCTATGGACAATGCTTTAAACAATACTAAATTTTGATGAATAAATAAAAATAATGTATACACTTGAAATTACTTAAATTCAATATATTACATAACTTTGAGTTCACCATTTCACAATTTAGCTTATTTGTGATTGGTCCAAATTCCTTAATGTTTTTATATATTTGAATTTTTTCTAACTAGAGCATCTTTTGCTGTGATAAATCTGATTACTTCAGATTCATATAAAGAACGAGATTGGCAACTTCATTATTATATGTTACAATTATTTATGGATGTATCACATCACATAAAAATGCAAGTTTAAGGCAATTGAGAAAACACACTATTAAAAAAGAATAAACTGGAATAGATGCACCAGAAAACGTTAAACTATTTTGGTAGATTTCAGTTTTGCTAAATTCTTAAATATGTTTGGCCTAACACATTTCCCTTTAATTCCCTTAATATACCCTGTGGATTTTCACAGAAACTTGAACCATATGTTTCTGATTAATTTATACTTAACTCATCAACATGTTTGGTAAGAATGATTTGAAGCACAAAGCCTCCTGAACAGTTTTGTGGGCTCTTTTATTTTAGTTAGTAAACAATTGGAATCTGAACCCAGAAATCTTGGGGCTTCATTTAATACTCAAATTCCATAAAGAATGAGGGAGTTCTTAACTGGATCAGGCACATTTTGCCTTTGACAGTACTTAGCTCCAAATCTTGCAGCTGGGAGGAATTATTCTGATAGTTCACTCTCTTTCTTGTCACTTTTATTTTAGAGGATATAAACCTTTGATGGTGCAAAACCTGTATGAGTCAGAACTAGCTGCCACCCATCAGTCCCAGTTGTAAATTAAGAAAATTAAGCAGTGCAATTCAGTAATCTCCCATGACCTATCTACTATAATTTGTTTATGTGTGTATGTAGAGAGAGAAAGAAAAAGATGGAAATTTTTACCTGGCTGTCTCCGGGGTCTGAGTGAACAAGTATAAGGTTATCTGTTTAATGATTATTTCCACAAGCTAATTATTCCTTCACTTTCCAGTCTAACTCCAGTATCTTTGGTGAAGCATGGGATCAATCCATGCCATTTCTCTACCAACTCAGGGAAACATACACTAAAGACCTGTGTCTGAGTGTTTCATGAAAGATATTTGGTCCCAGCATTATGAATGCTGCTAGTTGTGCTCTGTCATCTATCATCTCATCCCGTGGGGCTTTATTTTTCCCATTAAAATGGCTGACATCTCTTTTTTTTTTTTTTTTTTTTGGAAATTAGCAACCATACCTTCTGTTCCTCCTCCTTCCTCACAGGCATTCCTCCAACAGCTGTCAGATCCCAGGTTCCTTGCGGTTTGTGTTTATAAAGACCCTTTACACTCTGTAAAACATTAGAGAGAATCTGCTCATATTGATATCTATTTTTCCCTCCACCCACTCCCACTACCTCCTTCATTACCAAACTCCAAGCCTTCCCTGTTACTTCTAAGGACTCCTTTGGAAACAAGATCTTAGGTCTAAAGGCATTCCTTTCCTTCTGCTACCCTTTGAAAATTCGAAATAAAAATCCTCTGGCTTTGAGATATGTGTAATTTCTGTAGAAGAAACTTAAAAACAGAAGATTAGTGTACTGAAATAAGAATAATCCGAAGGAAATTCCTAAGGAGAAAAACAGCTCTCTTTCATCAGCTCTCCCAGGAATTAAAGAGAGATGAAACAGATATGTGTGGTATTTAGAGAAAAAAAATGCACTTTTCAATACACAGCATAAAATCTACCTTCTGAGTTTCACAAATAAAGGTCTTAATCTTTTCTTTTATCAAACTAGAGTGGTATAACTTAACAACAACAAAAAAACTAGTGAAAAAAAGTGCAGAAATGAGTCCTGAGCCAGTCATTTAATAAACATTCCTGGACCAAGGTGTTATGGAAATAAGGCACTAGGGATGGAAGTATGTTACCCCTTGCTTATAATCATTAAGGACTTTTTATTTCCCTGACATAAATGACATAAATCATTTTGCCCTATTAAGATAAATGTCTGAGTGGCCTTGCTCCAAAGCAGGGCGATGAAAAAATGTCTACATCTGTATACTATTTATTTTAAATTTCATCCTTTAAAAATTTATTTTCAAAATATATTGTATAATACAATTAATATACTAGTTAGTAGCACATGTAAACATTTTACACATAAGTACAAAGATGTTGGAAGGACTGGCTCAAAATGTTTATTTGTTTTACTAGTAGGGATGCATGATCATAAATATGTAATAGGTCCACTGACCTATTACAAAGAATAATGTATCAGTAATCCTGGATTTGAGACACTGTGACCTGTTACCACTCAGCTACTTGTCCTTACACAGGTCACTTAGTTCTCTGAATTTCCATTTCAAGTTTTATAGTTAAATTAGATACTGCCTGAGGTCCCAATCAGAAAAATGCCAATCATCATTTTTACACATGATTGTTAAAATCAGTAATTTCACTTTCTTTTTGTTGTTGTTGTTGTTGTTGTTGAGACAGAGTCTTACCCTGTTGCCCCGGCTGGAGTGCAGTGGTGTGATCTCAGCTCACTGCAACCTCCACTTCCCATGCTCAAGTGATTCTCCTACCTCAGCCCCCCGAGTAGCTGGGACTACAGGTGCGCACCACCACACCAGGCTCATTTTTGTATTTTTAGTAGAGATGGGGTTTCACCATGTTGGCCAGGCTGGTCTCAAACTCCTGACCTCAGGTGATCTACCTGCATCAGCCTCCCAAAGTGCTGGGATTACAGGCATGAGCTACTAAGCCCAGCCAGTAATTTCACTTTCACAGTGACTTGCAAATGAACAGGCTGCAAAGGTAAATAAGACTTTCGTCAAAGAGCAGAGGATCTAATAATGGTGGAAGAAGAAATTAAAAGGTTTATTCTATTTTAATTGTTACAGTGAGGCTGCCAGAAACAGCACCATCCTACTGTACATGACTGTTGGATGCGACACTTTCTCCTTCTCAGGATTTCCCTGGTGGTGGGTTTAGGAACGGAATCATTTATGCACACAGGGAAGGAAAATTCTTCATGGTCATACTTTGGGAGCAAATACTAACTCAATTGTTAAAGATGAAGTAAGAAAATAGTTGAGCTAATTGAGGGTCCGCTTTGATGGGTATTTCTAAGCCTTCCCTATTTACATTCTCACATTTCTAGTATAGAAAACTTTTTAGATCTTATGGTTTATTCTAGGTCCATTTTATTAAAATATTACGATTCATTTTCTTAAATCAAGATTCTTGAATGTGTCCCTTGTGAATTTAGGGAGTCCATTCTTATGTTAACCCAACTGATCAAGTTTTGCCCTCTAATTACACTGCTTAGCTATAGAATATATGTAGTGCATTTCATTCATTTCCTTACAAAATTAAAAAATATGTGTGACATATCTTCCTCACTATATTTTTGGTTTCTTGAAAACAAAGACAGTGTTTAATTCATTTTGGAGCCTCCGAAGCTCCAGGCATGATATTTCTTGCCCATCGCAGGTATTCAGAACAAATATCAAATGAATGAATGAATGAGCAAGAGGAGAGCGGTACCTCACCAAAATCTAGAAAAGCTTTCTCAAAATGCGATCTGTAGACTATTTGCACCATTCTCTCATTTGAGACCCTGTTTCAAATGCACTTTATTGGGCCCCACTTCAAACATATCAAATCCTTCACATATTAATGAGCTCACCGAGAGATTCTATGCATGTAAAATTTGGAATCACCAATTAAGAGAATTATCAGTACTTTACCCCTTTTATTTCCAGTGACTGTCAGGGACATGAATGATGGCTTCTATTCTGAGATTTCTTGAGACCTAAACTTTTCCTTTGCTTACGAACTTTGTTCAGCATCCCATCTGTACCCCTAAGGCTGCATGTTTGTGGGAATTTAACAGCAGAGATTTTATTGTAGTGGTGGAGGATTAAGGGCTGTTTGGAAGTTGTGACTAATAATGGCTATAATGTATTGAGTATTTATGCTAGATTTTGTTTTATAGGTATATAAATATGTACTTTATATAATCTCACATTAATTCCTATTTATTAGGTAATGTTATTAGGTCCATAATAAGAATTATGATAAGAAAATTGGAGCAGGAAAAAAAGGAAAGTAACTTGCCTGTGATCACACAGTAAGTGGTAGAGCCATTCAAACCCCGGCAATGTGGTTCTAAAATCCACATGTTTAACCACTATGCAAAACTGCCTAACAAGAAAAGACAGTAAAGAAAAAACCTTTAGGGAGTTCAAGGGCGAAAGAAATCATGTGCTGCCACAAAAAGACTTCCAACTGAGAAACTAATGATGTGCTTCTGTAGCTGTGAGTTACTGTAAGCAACTGTGAAGATATGATTTCATAGTATTTTCCCAAATAATGGTTGCTTAGTTGCTCTCACACCCTCTACACGCCAGTCACAATTGTACTTATTGGAGCAGGTGGCTCTGGTAAATCTTAGTATGAGCTGTCACTCAGGGAATCAGGGTTCACAGTGTGGGGGAAGGAAAGTGTGAGAGTAATGGGGATGTTCTCAAAATAGAAACTTTGTTCTCAGTAGTCAGGGGCACAGGTAAATTAAGAAGGGAGCTAAGACCCAGAACTACCTGTGTTACTGAGATGGGACGCACAATTCAAATGATCAAGCATGTATTAAATGCCTGCTATATGCCAGGTATAACACTAGTCTCCAGTGGGAGAATTTCCTCTGAATATGGAAGAGTATGTAGCAGGGCAAGAAGTAAGGAATAAGGCAAATTCCAGTCACTAGATCTGGTGAACAAACACAGGAAAGGTCACAAAATAGGTCATTCTTCTGAGAGATCACCTTCAAACACTAATTAAAGTCTTATGGTACACCTAAAACCAAGTATTCTCTTTCCCTCAACAGGGTAGGATTTTTTTTCCAAGTAAATACTAAAAATAAAAATGAAAAAAGGGAAAGTTCTTTGAAAAAATATGCAACAAAAAGTACTTTTCAGCATGAATATTTCAGTACAACTCAGCATGCATTTAAAATGAAAGGTGAATTATTCCCTATCAAGAAACTTCAAAGCCCTCAATTGAATTTGCTTGGCAGCAAAATAATATGATGGGTGGTCTGTTCAGGCACTTGTCCAAGTCCAATCACATTACATTTTCATAGTATCAACATTTAAAAGCCCCATCCTTGTTGCATCAACAGCAATGCATGGGAACCTCTCCCAAACACATGGCAACCAGCACATTATACAAATATGTTTGCTCCACAAGCCAGACTGCCGTTTTCCAGAAAATACAAACTCAGCAAATGAATGAAGGATTTGCATGTTAACAACTCAGAGCTCTACCATTTGAAATATATCACATGGACCTGAGGAGTGAGGATTCATCTCATTAATAGTTAACTTTGCAAAAGCATGGACATCATTTTCCAGCTCAAATGTCAGAGAAGAAGCTAAAATGCAAGTTTTCTGACTTTGAAATCAGTTCATTTTCCATTTCATGGGATGCTTCTCGGTTCAATTTTCCATATCGCTGAGCCTAGGATAGAGTTACTGTATATTCACCAACTATTTTCCCTCTCACCTAATATATAAGGAGTAGCTTATGGGGCTGACAACGTAGATTTCAGTCCACAACTGTTACTAACTCAATGTACCTAAGCAAGTCACTTGACTTCTCTGAAATACAGTATTTTAGCCTATAACTGTACTGATTAAATTGAATGGGTTTTAAAAGGATTGTATAAAAATGATTGCAAATTGTAAGCACTATGCAAATATGTTAGTATTGATAATAATAATCACCTTCTTGAGGTAAAGGAAGATATACACACTCTTGCTCAACTAAAGTTCCTCGTATAGAGCAGTAATAATAATTGAATATTGTTGAACACTTGGTATGTGTCAGGCACCGTTCTAAATGTTGGACTTCTATAAACTGATTTAATCTTTACCGCAAGCCTATGAAGTAGTTACTATTATCATTCCCAATCTACATATGAAACATCCGAGGTTCAGAGAGGCGAACTGAACAACTGAGATTCCAACCCCAGAGCCCCATTTCATGGCCACTACTGCGTAAGGCATATGATATAATGAATGGCCACTGGACCAGTAATCAGCCAACCTTTAATCTGTTTCTGGTTCAGAGACCTCCTAGCCATAGCCTAGAACCAAGCAGATGCTAAGGAAACACTGGACTCATTGATGAGCCACATGTTCTTTCACCAATCTCTGAGTCCCAGTTCACCTTTCCACCTTGCTTATACATGTGACACTCCATGAGAAAACACATACTTCACAAGTGTTAGGTGCTATTAGCATATTTGTTAAGAAAAACAGTGACACTTGAATGAGTGGCTAAATTGGTGTGCTTCCAAGCTCTACATTCATTTTACCCCGTTTTTGGTCTAGTCTAGTATGTGGTGAATTCCATTTAGGTATCAGGGTAGAACTTGCTGACTGTATTTCCACATATAGAAATGTCAGGGGGTCTTGGAAGACTTATGCAAGGCCAAGGATCTTGCTGCAGGTCCATCTGGTGAATCCTCTATGGAACATGCAAGGCCTGAGGGACGGCTCTATTGCCAGACCACTTCCTGTGTTATATCCTGAAGCCTCCACATTTTTGGCCACTTACCCTTGCAGGCCCTCCCCTCTACAGCTGTTCTGGCTGATAACTTTCAAAACATAAAATAATACAAGCCTAACACATGATTACTACTACTTTTAATGGGTTGAGCATTGTCCTCCCAAAATTCATGTTTACCCAGAACTTCAGAAAGTCACTTTATTTGGAAATAGGGTGTTTTCATGTGTGATTAGTTAAGGATTTCAGGTGTAAATCACCCTGGATTTAGGGTGGGCACTAAATCCAATGCCTGGTGTTCTTATGAAGAAAGGAGAGAGAGATTTGGGCACAGAGACACAGATGCAGAAGAACTGGAGATACAGAGAACACCATGCAAAGCTAGAGGCAGAGACTGGAGTGATATTACTACAGACCAAAGAACACAAGGGATTGCCAGGAGCCACCAGAAGCTGGAAGAAGCAAGGAAGAATTCTTCCCTGGAGCCTTATGAGGGAGGATGGCCCTGCTGACATTTTGCTTTCAGACTTCCAGCCTCCAGAACTGTGAGAGAATAATTTTTTCTCTTTTTAAGCCACCCGAGTTTTGGTAATTTGATACAGCCCTAGAAAACAAATCGACTATTACTACTCCACTACTATTACTCTTTATTCTAGAAATAATTAGAAAAGGTATTTCAATGACTCTCCGAATCCCTGAAGAATCAGAGATTCAAAACATAAAACTAAAGTAAAAATTCTGAAAATCACACTCTACGTGGGGAAAATTTTGAATCTTACTCCACACGAGGAAAACACAAGCCAATACTGGCAACATTTATTCTCACTTTTGATGGTCCAATAATTAGGGCAAAATTTACTTACAGCAAGAGCCTTTTTTCCCTTGCGTAGCATACTTCCACATAATTATAAAACCGCATGCTCTTAAAAGACACGTTCTAGTTCTATAAAAATAAAGTTAAAGGAAATATTTTAGAAAAAAATTAATTCCAAAAATATAATAAAATGCCGTCATTTTTCTGCTATGAAACAACCAATTCAAGAAATATTTTCATTACTCTTAGTTACTACAGATCTATCTAGCCCAATTTTAAATCTATTACACAGTAAAGTTCATTTACAATATTCATTAATCTACTTTTTTTCCACAACCTAAGTAACTAGGAACCATCAAAGACGATTCTTAAAAAAATATTTGAACTAGGCCCACTTACACACTTTCAAATATTTTGTCCCAGATTATTACCCAAATGCAACATAGAGGAGACCCCAAATTTTCACTTAGTAGGGGAAAAAAAGCCTGTAAAAATTTTATGCTTTGCAATCAAAGGTTTGATTGCATGGTGCCTGCTACCCATATGCAGCTGTGACTGAAAAAAAATCAAGGTGTGATTAAATGGTCTTTTTCATATTATCCTCCATTAAAAAAGTTTTTTAATTGGAACACGGACATCATTAACAGTCTGTTTACCAGAAGTATTTTTTCCAAATTACCAAATGAGGCACCCAACTTCTGATTTCTTCACACCAGGTTGATATCTGCTACTGACAATCTCTCAGCAGTGTACTGCTCTGTCACACATCAGTTTTAATAAAATAAAACAACATGATAATAACTCTGTTTATGAGCTTTTGACATCCTGTGGATTCATAAGAAATTAATTTTTTCATAGCACAAACAAGAAGCATCAGAGCAGATCTTCTGATTCCCCAGCTCCCTCTCTCCACCCCCACCCTTTCCTTTCTAATTTCCCCATATCTCCTAATAGAAAGATAGTTTTCTGGTGTCTCAGCCCGGAAACGTTAGAACCACTTTAACTCTTCCTTCTCTATCTCCCCTGTATACAATTTGTCATCAAATCCTGTCTTCTCTTAGCTGGGGCTGTCTAGATTCATGTCACTGTTCCCAAGCTCAGACCCCCATCTCCTGTATTCTGAGCCTCTTGATGACACCATGAAGGTATAGACTCCTCTTCTCTGAAATCACCTCCACAGTCTCCATCCAGGTAAATGTGTCAAAAACATCACTTTCTTCATGGCATCCCGCTGCTTAACATTTTGGTTTCCAATTGTCCACTGGAAACATTATGGTTTCCAATTGTCCACTAGACGAAAGCTCTCATCCCTCAATAGGTTTTCAAACCCTTCTGTAATTAGCTCAGTCTATCTATCAGTTTAAAAAAGAAATATAGATATCTTTCTCTTTCAAATTTCAGCACGCAGCTACTGTTCCAGACAGATCACTGCTTCCTTTCTAGCTGGACCTCCCCTTTCTCTGGGCCTTATGAGCGCTCTTTCAGCCTGTCCCCATTTCTTTGACTTTGGACACAGAATATCCTTGCTATTCCCCACCCTTAAAACCCTAACAGTCTGGGGCCTTCTCACACTACCATACTCTGCATCATAATATCTTACGTCTGAAATAATTAACTTTCAATGTTTTAATATGTCATTTCTTGTCCTTTCATCGCTCTTATTCCTTCATTCCCACTACATTGGCTCAGAGACCCCATTGAAGATTTACACGCTTTATTACCTCATCATTTTTCCTGTCTGTTTGCCCTTTCTGGCTTTAATTCTCTTCCTATTTAAACCATACCGTACTACATCCTTGCCAGTCTCATTAATAGCTCCACCCCACCTTGACTTCCTGCCTTGCTATTTCCAAAAATAGATCAATACATTGTTTATTTCTTCTTTTTTTTCCCCAGAAGCTATTGGTACAAATTTGATGACAATGTTGATTAGCTCCTTTAAATGTTCTGTTTGTATTTACAGTGAATTAGCAATTATTCCCTATTCTTACTCTGTTCTCTTTTCCTTTAAACCTCTGTTTTTAAGCTTCTAATCTGTTTTCTATTTCTTTTATTCTTAGCAAATGGCCATTGCAGGGTGTAACGTATTCTCACATTCAGATTTACCTCTATTTCTTCACCCATTCTTCCCTTTCTAGTGTTAGAGGCAGCACAGCCCTGCTCTTCCAGGCCCTGGCTCCCTTCCCCTTTCATCTTTGACTTCCTGCACATGATTGTTCTGTTTATTCTTCTCCTTTGGCTTCTTTTGTCAGTTTATAATAAGTTAGCATCATCCACATATTTTAAAATACCTTTTTTTCCAGCCCTGTCTGTTCCTTGGCTTTACAAGTAAACTATTTAAAGGAATAGACTACACTCGCTGTGAACGCTTTCTCATTCCAGATTCCCAACTTGAGTCACTGCAATCTGACCCTGAGTCCCACATTTCTACTGAACTTGCTCTCAGAAACTTTTCTGGTCACCTCTTCCTTACCTGCTAGATCCAATGGATTCATTTCGTCCTTCTATAGCACCCCACAGTTGTTTACCTACATCTCAAAACAACTGTCTCCATTGCTTTCATGACATTCCACTATATTTCCTTCTACTTTCATGGTTCCTCCTGAGAAGTTTTCACTAATTTGTCTTCTTTGATCTAGCTTTTAAATGTGGGTTTAAAGAAATGATTTCTAAGTTATCTTTTCTTCTCCTACAAATTTTCTCCCCAAATGATTTTTCAATTCCTGTAGTTTTCTCTGATTCCTATATGCTAATGACTCCCAAAATTTATTTCTATCCCCAATCTGAGCTTTAGACCAAAATTCCCAGCTGTCACCAAATTCCCATTAACACCTCAAACAACCCACCGAAAGTTAAACTAATTATCTTCATTCTACACTTGCTTCTTCATCTGTATTCTTTATACTTGTTAATATCTTCACCAGAACACTTTAAAATAGCCATTTTAGATTATTTCCTATACCTCATCTCCAAGTCAAATGGATAACCAAGTCCTAAACCATTCAACCTTTCCAATCTGCCCTCTCTCCCATCCTTCTCAGTCTATTGAAGGGCTGAGTGTGGTGGCTCACGCCTGTCATCCCAGCACTTTGGGAGGCTGAGGCAGGAGGATCACCTGAGGTCGGGAGTTCGAGATTAGCCTGGCCAACATGGTGAGACACCCCCCTCTTCGCTAATCAAAATACAAAAATTATCTGGGTGTGGTGGCACACGCCTGTAGTCCCAGCTACTCCGGAGGTTAAGGCAAGAGAATCGCTTGAACCTGGGGGGTGGAGGTTGCAGTGAGACATTGCACTCCAGCCTACGCAAAAAAGCAAGACTATGTCTCAAAAGAAAAAAAAAAAAAGAATGAAAAAGAAAAAGATTACTGAGTGTCTTCTTATAGCCTCTCATTCACTCTTATTGTTATTTCTATGTGCCAGAGCTAGCCTGTTACGTACATGAACATGTCACTCCTATGTTAAAAAAAATAGAAAAAAGGCCTCTGATCTGAGATGAATTTCTAAATCTTAGCCTGTCTTTTGTGTCTTCCCAAGTAAAAATGTGGGCTACATATTAACGCTGGTCAAGAAGTCCAATGTGTAACTTTTGCCCATGTGGATTTTATTTGAGTGATGGTACCTATTTTCTTCTACCGTTCAAACTACTGGGTGCTGTCTGTGAAACCACTTTATCCTCTTTCCAGGTGCAGTTCTTTGTACTCAAAATGAGTCTTTCTCTGTAAATGGCTATATAACAGCCTCATTTTCCAGCTGCTGCTCTTTCCTTCTATCTCACAACCATGGCGAAAAGATAGAATTTGGGCATCAGTGAGCTCTCTTTAAGATGTCTCACTTATTTCTAAAGAATAATCCTTACATTTGGCATAAAAATTAGTGTTGCTACTTTTTAAAATGCCTGCTGAAATGTCCAATGTCCTGGTCTTCTATCTGGAATAAGATTATGATTATAGAGATTAAAAGAGCTCATTGAACTGAAGATAGCCCTGGAATTTCAAGATTATTTTAGAAGATATGCAATTGCTACTTTGCATTTTACATGTGCAAACAAAGCCATCAAGCCAATTAAGGCTGCTTTCAGTTCATTCTGACAGTACAGGAAGGTATTTATGTACTGTCAGTGCCAGCCTGGGCAGCGTGCAAGTCTTGACTCGTGGATCTCCCCTCCCGCCCTGGCTGGAAAGATATCTGTGCATCTGTTTCAAGTTTGTTTAGGATGTGTAAAAGCTCTTTCTTCGTCCACTCTACTTCCAATATAAATTATTACTTAGAAGAAAGCTAAAAACCTGATTTTGTGTTGATAGTTAAGCCTTTCACACAACATAAATATAAGGAGTTTGATCGAGTTTACTTGTACTGTCTCACTCAAGATGTAGTTTTTAAAATGTTTTAAAAAATCTCCTCCTTGTTTGTCACATGTTAGAGTGTGTGTGAGAGCAGGAAAAAAGAAGCCAAGGATTAAGTTCGTCTTAAAACTTTTAGCTTGTAGTCAATCATTTCACTTTAATGTGCTACATCATGCTACAATAATTGTTTTAACCCATTTTCTGGTGACCATACCAAACTTCAGTGAAATCAATTTAATTTTGTCTTTTTGAAATTGCTTTCCAGAAAACAAGAGATATAAAGTTTTAAAGCAATTATACAAATAAGTATGTCAAAATCCAACTGTTTAAGTGGAGTTTGAGCTTGTATTTTTCTTTATTGGCTCACACATTTGAACATATTTTTCATGCAAGACACTCAGCTGTACATTTTGCAGGATATAAAAGTGCTTAGATTAAATGGGTGAATCAATTAATTAATAATTAATAACCTCCTACTTCACTCTTCTTCTAAATACAGAGCTGTTAATATTGCTTTAGGGGAGCCAAACACAATATACTGATAATTATTCCCATAGCTATTATTTCATATTATAGAGGTTTTGTAATACAACATCACAAAATTACAATGTCCTTTTTAAAAATCCCTTCCCCCACCCAAAAGAAAGCTATAAATTTAAGCCAATATAAACTTTTCAGAGTTCTCTCTCTCAATTTCACACCAGGGCGTGGTGCTACACAGCTGGGGAGCTGAGCTAATAAGTGTTGAAAAATGAAAAATGCTGCTTTATGGCATCACATAAACTGGCAAAAAGAATACTTTTACCTCCACCCCATTTTTGACAAACAAATGCCAGAATGTAGATGCTGTAACAATGAGACTTTATGGTAGTTGGCCCATGGGGCAAACAGAATTGTCTTGTGGGATTTTCTTTTTGTTGAATACTACATGTAATAAGAAGTGGCACAACATTTGTAAAATCTAATCACTTTTGGTTCCTTTTTGAACCTCAAAGGGGTTATTTCTAGAAAAGCTGTTGGAAACACTACATAATGATCTATTTATGCAGTAGTGAAACAGGATTATCCCTTTTACAAGGAGATAGCTTTCCCTAACAATGTAAATACTGTAATATGAGTGTACAAACAACTTGAGGATTTTGAGGAACATCATGTCCAACAAATATTTATTGAATAACTACAATAGAGTTCAAAGAATGATGCTAAGAGTGCTTGTGAAATTTACATGACATAATATAGTCAGGGCCCAGCTGTTTTTCTTGGGCTGGTTTGTTTCCCAGCTGATGGTCATTCACCCACTCATTCACCCTCTCACTCAATCACTCACTAGTCACTCATTCAACATTCAATCAGTACATGTCTATTGCGAGTTTACTATATCCAAGTCACACAGGCCTAATAAATCACAGAGAGCGTGCTATTTTAGCAAAAGATCCCAAATCAATCGTGGAAGAAAAAAAAAAAAAAAACTCTTTACACAGGGGCTTGAAATAAATGAGCTGCAGCCAGAACAAGGTAAGCAAGAAAAGAGAGGCACAAGGGTGCATTGGTAGGGTACATTCCTTTCCCATAGGGAAATACTAAACTTCGGTGAAATGAGAGGACACAGAGTAGCTCTAAGTCCTACCTGAAGGCTCCTAGGTGCTGTTGACTCAAGTGGCTGGGAATTTCTGATTAGAATATTTAGAGAACTGCGATTGTCTGTTCTATAGATGCCTTCCTTGAATTTACACAGCTAGAAATATAGTCTCTCCTCTGAACTTGTAAAAAAAAATTGCTATGGCCTTATTATAGCAGTTATTGTCAGTTACGTTATATTATAGGTGTACATCTCTTATCTCCTTACTAAATGTAAACTCCTTAAAGGTAGAACTAAAGTCTGATTTATCTCTCATTTTGCACAGAACATTACAATTATGAACATTCTATACTATTTCGTTGGATAAAGTTTTCAATGAATTCAACCAATATATAGTCAAAGTACTCATAGCATCTGAATAACACATTGTAGTAATAAATAATGACAAAAAAAAAATATTAGTTTAGAAGCCCAAAAAGCATAACTAACATTTAAGAGAAGTACAATTTTGGTAGTCTAAATCATGTGTAGATTAGTAAATAATGGAACCAAATAAGGAAATTCTGGTTGCACCTTTTAAAATGTGGAATTACATGAAGAAGCCACTGAAAAGTGACCTTTTTCAAATTCCCAAAAAGTATGTGAGTGTACTGAGTGTATTTTAAAGGCCACAATAAAAGACTGCAGTTACATAAGCTGTGTGATATTACCATTTTTATGTTCCATAATTCAGTAAAATGTATCACTGGAGTATTTTCCCTCACAAACAAATGCAAATTCTGCAAATAGCAGATGATTTCCAGGAACAAATCCATTCCCGTTATTGTTACTATTCTAATGTGTGTGTGTCTGTGTGTGTGATGGAGTTTCGCTCTTGTTGCCCAGGCTGGAGTGCAATGACACAACCTCGGCTCACTGCAACTTCCGCCTCCTGGGTTCAAGCGGTTCTCCTGCCTCAGCCTCCCAAGTAGCTGGGATTAGAGGC
This sequence comes from Pongo abelii, assembly GCF_028885655.2. Taxonomy (NCBI): domain Eukaryota; kingdom Metazoa; phylum Chordata; class Mammalia; order Primates; family Hominidae; genus Pongo; species Pongo abelii. The sequence continues at coordinate 30,262,632 of NC_071985.2, read as the reverse complement.
GCCCGCCACCATGTTCAGCTAATTTTTTTTTTTTTTTTGTATTTTTGATAGAGATGGGGTTTCACCATGTTGGCCAGGCTGGTCTCGAACCCCTGACCTCAGGTGATCCACCTGCCTCGGCCTCCCAAAGTGCTGTGATTACAGGCATGAGCCACCGTGCCCACCCTGTTACCACACTTAGTGTTACCAATGTTAAATATCATGGAAATGGAAAAACAACAACCATTTTGGTTAGTTGTAGTAGTTTCTAACAAGTTTTTCAAGAGTACAGGCTTATCAATTACCTTCTGTAACAGTGCTCAAGGTAGCAGGCAATCTACCAGTGCTATTAACATTTTAATAAACTTGATCAAGTTTGATGAAAAGTTTCTACTAGTGATCCTCAGGAAATTGTCCATCCTGAGGTAATAGATACTAAATTTTTGGTATCTAGTTGAACTTTGAGGATGACTAACACTGTGAAGATAAGTTTGCTTCATTTCCACATAATCTCCGGGAAATTAACTGATTCCTGATTTTACTCTGGAAGGGAAGATTATTAAAAACTTTTTAAGACTCTCCTGCTCACACTGGCAAGTGGTGAATACTGGACAATTTTGCACTAGAAAGAGACATCTGGGTATGTGAGTTATTGCTGATTTTGTATCCCTTACAACGAGATTTTAATCCACTTGAATTCAAATTATGTTGATCACAATACAACTTCACTGGTCTAGGCACAAAATACCCTAAAGGCTTTAATGAGTTTAAGTGGATGAACTGCAAACAGCAAGATCCTGACAGACAAACTCTTACAGATGCAGTAAGTACTTCTTCAAACAATGTGGGAGGCTGGCAAGAAACATCAGTAGAACAGCTAGGAACATAGTAATGTGGAACGTGGTGACGTCTTTTGAGAAAAGGATTTAGCCAATCACTGGTCAATAAAGACAATAATTAAAAACACATACAGCTTCTGAGAACAAGAACCATAGCAAATTAAAGTTCTGCCTTAAAAGAGCTTCATTTTAAGTTACAGATCCCAAAATAATTGCCATAATTAGCATAAGCTTTGTATGTAAAGAAAAACCTTTCCTTTTTTTCTAACTTGTGACATAGGCCACTATTTAAATGAAAAACAAAAATTGATTCTTTACAAGATTTGTGTCTTTTTTTTTGAGCTCATATGTACCTTTCAAATGCCATAGAATCTACAGGAATAGTCATAGGGACAAAATGAAAATGTTGTAATTATCAAACTAGATTTAAACAAATTGCTAGAGAAGCTTCTTAGATTGATACTATTGAAAATGCCTTGGAGATCTGTGGAACACAGTGAAATGATTGCTATTCAGTATAAAGAGTATGGCTAAACTTTTTGTATTACACTCTGTATTTTTTTTCCATACTCAGAAATGAACAAGTCTGGTTAATAATGTTATGAGAGAAACTTGGTGCTTTACACAAAGCACAAATTGTAGAAAAAAATGCATGCACCTTGTGTTTATGGCCAGGGCCATGGGTCAAAATGAAAATCATGTCCTGTTTGAACTGAAATAATCAAGAGATTTCATTTGCAGTGCATTTTTACGTTTTCTGGAAGTTTGTTTTAAGACAAAGAACGTATTTATTGAGAGTTCAATCTTTTTACTGGCGTAATGGATGACGTAAAGACAATGATGGGATTTGAGTCCTTGTGTGTCAAAAGAGACATAAAATTCACCTTCTTTACTTCCATTATGGTATGTTTCCTCTGAATAAGCAACAAATCCGTGGTAGTTATTACCTTGAGTGACTTCCAGATGTTAACCATGCCATGTGACCGAACTCAACTATTCTCTAACAAGCGTGGCAAGAGAGGGAAATTGTTAGTATATATGATGATTTCAATAACCATGAAAAACACCTTTTTTGTCTATCACCTCCATCTGCATGATGTAAAAATCCTACATAAATAGGATACTTTTTTGAGGAGAAGAGGAAGACTTAAATCTGTATAGCATAGGTGAACTTTCTCTTTTTTAAAAAAAAAGAATAGCTAAATTAATGAAAGCTGAACGTAATTCATTATCTAATCCTTTAATTGTTTTTAGATTTTAAATTATATGCCTACACTCTATAGAAAGGGAGATAAATTATTATGGTTTATATTAATTTATGACAAGCCCTTTCGATGTTTTCCATTTTCCAGGTAAAAATATGCTGTTAAATTGTTTTCAGCCAAACATTGATGCACTTTACATTTTTTATTAAGAAAAATAAATAATTCACACTTTTGCAAGGGAAGGCATGCACTTTTTCTGGCTTTCTTGAAATTATATTATTACTAGCAGCAAGTGCCAGCAGACTTCATGGGTGGTATTTCTTACTGAAAAGCAAGACATGAATCAATATTTTTATTACAGTCAACTCACTTGTCTTCATAAATAAAATATTATTAACATTTTTCCATTTCGATTTTAATGCTAGCAAGAAGAATATACAAACTGCTAGAAAAGAGAAATAAAATACCTGGATAAATAGTTTTTCAAAGACTGTCATTGGTACACATTAAAGCAACAGTAGAGATTGTCAGTTAAGGTTCCAAACTGATGTGTAGTGTGTTTTTTTTAATCTAAATTATTGAGTAAATTGCTTGTCTTTTATATTTTTCCTATTGAAACAGATGTGGTTAATATAATTTGTGAATGTCCTTTGTGTATTATGCATTCTATAATGACCATGTGAGCATAAATTAATAATATGAGACAAAAATAAGCAAAAATTCTTTCTAGAAACACACATACACACACACATACCTGCATCCTATTTTTAAGTGAGAGAATGATTAAGGACTTAGCACAGAGCCAACACTAAAGGGAAGCTCTTTATTTGTGTTGATATTATTGTTTCTCAGGCCCACAATGTTGGTATAAAGAGGGAAAGGTAGAAAAGTAAACAGTCAAATGTGAAAATGGCTATGTTAGTGGTAGCTGAGCTTGCTAAAAGCCAGTAGAAGAGGACTGATCAAAGGAAGAAACAGCAGACCTGAGTTTTGAAGAATGAGTAGGCAGTTGAAGAAGTACATAGAGGAGGGCTACAAGCCTGGCTGAGATTAGAATGGGCAAAGGTGAAGGGACAGGAGGTAGCACAGCACATTTTTAACACTCTTGGTGTTCAACATGGTAAAAAGAGTAGAATATAAGACCGGATGTCTCCAGATATAAAACTGGGAACATAAGTAGAGGTGTGTTCCTAAAGAGCTTTAGGAAAACTGGTATCAATCCTTCTATTAGATGCACTGTAAAAGCATCTTTTTAAAAAGACAACTCTGTGAAGAATGCTTTTATAGACATTGAGAAATCAAAATGAAAAAAGAAATCCAATTTTGCCTGCAAGAAGGTCACAGAAACAGACACTCATTGAAATATAAGTTATACGTACTCTATCTTGTAAATTTAGACTTTGGGATATAAATTATACTTTCTTAAAATGAGGCATTACTATCAAAATGACATTACTTGCTTTTATTTCCATGCTTAGATTTGCATAATTAATCTAAAGAGTAGCATTTTTCTAAATAGGATTACTACACCTTAAGGGTGAACAAGACAGTTCTTTGGGCATGTGGAAAGAAAATGTTAGAATTTGTTTATATTTTACTTTTCTTCCCAGTTTTACATTTCTACTTTTTTCTATGTTCAGTATGCACATAATGCATTACAATAGTGCATTCATATAATTTATAAATAAAAAATACACATCTATAAGAGATGTTCTAAAAACTTTTTACTGATAGGTATATATAATAGACGAATTTCTGAGACAACCACCATAAAAGTTAATTATTTTTACTATACTAACTAAACTGGACAGTTGTAGCTAGCACCAGGTAAATAGTACTGCTTTGATTTAGTTGAGGACATAAAGCACAGGACCTCTCATAAGCTTTACCTTGTTGGGAATTGGAACGGACCTGTGGCCATTAATTTTATGTGTTTCTGCCCTCAAAAGTATAAAAGTATGAGGCAGGTGAGTCACACTCTGAGATCCACCGATTTCAAGCGGTCCACTCATTAGCTTTGGTGGGTTCACAAACCCTATAACGGGCATTCAGAGTAGTGTGTGTGTGTGTGTGTGTGTATGCGTGTGTGTGTGGTGTATATTGGTTTCCCTTTCACTTGAGAGGGTCTGTAACTTTAAGCTAAATCTTAAATGAGACTATAAATACCCCCTACCATTGTCACCATCAATTTAATTGCCTTGCCATAGTACAGTCTCTTCTTCATTGGCTGACTGACCTCAGTACTCCAATCACACATGCCACACTTTAAGCTACCAGCCTTCCTGTATTATGGCTCTTTTGTTTCCTTGTCTTTTATGACCTAGTTATTTCTTGCTCAGGGTCATGTTCTAGCTTTGCTTGGTTCTCACTACAAGATTTGACATTGGGCTTTGTAATTTTCAAAAATTTTGCTTCCTACACTAAGCTAAAAACCAGTCCTAATATTGTGATCCTGACCCTGGCCTTGGCTAGTTTTCTCTAACAGGTGGCCTGTCACCTGTGTACCTCTGGTTACTGCTTACATGCCGGAATAACAAGTAGATGCCAGAGGAGTGTAGCGCTTCCCTCTTTGTTCATCCTTCCTGTTCAAAATATAACTCAATTAAAAGCATAATGTAACCCCAACAAGTAATATCTGAGACCCTGTTCTAGGTATTTCAGGAGGATACAAAGAAATAAAACAGTTCTTGCTATTAAGGCAACTACAATTTAGTAGTTCACAGGGCTAGCCATGCAGGAAAAGTACTCAAACCTAGGTTTTCCTACCTCAAATCCATCGCACCTTCTACCACAGTGCAATGACGATTTTGTTTATAATTATTTTGAAATTGTGTATGTGTTTTCAGGTTTGCAAGAGTGTCTAATAAAGATATTTGTTTTCACTTATATTATTTTGTTAACCCCCGTGAAGGAAAACTAAATAAATGCATATGAATGAAAATATATAATGAATGACAAACATTTTGAATAATCACTACTTTAAACTTCTCTTGTCACTTGCATCCTTTTTCTATTGTGATAAAAAGCACATAAGGTAAAATGATCTTAGCCATTTTTAAGTGTACAGTTCAGTAGTGTTAAGTATATTCACATTGTTATGAAACAAATCTCCTGAACTTTGTCATCTTGCAAATCTGAAAATTTATATCCATTAAACTACTAATCCCCTTTTCCTCCTCTCTCCGGCTCCTGGTAACCACCATTATACTTTTTTCTCTATGAATTCGACTACTTCAGATATTTCATATAAGGGAAAGCATACAGTATTCGTCTTTTTGTGACTGCTTTATTCAACTTAACATAATGTCCCCAAGATTCATCCATGTTGTAGCATGTGACAGGATGTTTTTCCTTTTTAAGGCTGAATAATATTCCATTACATGTATATATAATATTTTATTTATCCATTTATCTGTTGATGGACATTTGGGTTGCTTCCACCTCTTGGTTATTGTGAATAGCACAGCTATGAGCATGAGTGTACAAATACATCTTTGAGCCCCTGCTTTCAATACTTTTGGGTATATACACTTGCATCCATTTTTAACCTACACAAAGAATATCTGCTCTTGAAGACTGACATTTTGCCATCAATCTATAAGAAAGTAAATTCTTTGGAAATTATCATAGACAAAATAATTGTATTAATTTGTCTTTCAAATATAAACTAAGGTAGATTTTTCAAAGCTTCTTGATTTTCTTCATATATAGTTATAACAAAAGAAAATCCATTGTCATACCTTGATGCCAATTATACATATATAGAAAATATTCATAAATATATATACACAGAGAAATATGCACATACACAGACACATCCTGAAAATAGTCTACTTCAGAATAAAGTGCACTTCCATTTTTCAAATTGCAAAAATTGACTTTATATTTTCTAATTATCTTTTTTTAAAGATCTTTTTAAACTTTTTTTCCTGGCTTTTAAAAGTAGTCACAGAAAGAGCAGGAAGAGATTAAGGCTGCTAAACTCAGCCATACAAGGAGGAAGGAGAATCACATGTGCTGATCTTTCTCATACTACTAACTAAAAGTTTATGTAGTGCAATTAAGACTTTTGAACCATTATTTTATAAGTAGAATTAAACATCAGAGGTATATTCATAAATGAGTGGCACATGTCACATATTTAAATTCTTTCAGGATCTCAGAATCACAGAACCTGGGGCTTCTCCATCAAGTCCTGCTCCCTTATTTCACAATTGGAGAAACGTGTCCAGTGAGACTAAATGGCCTGTCTAATGTTACATAGCTTGTCATCCCCGAAGCTGGAACAGGAACTCCTATCATTTCATTACTTCAACATTTTTTATATCTACCTATCTAATCTTCTCTTAAATGAATGTAGCAAAATACAGTAGATATTCTGACTGCATTCATAAGGAAATTACTCTTTTGGCTTTTATTTCTTTTCTTTGTAATAGACGTATGCAATGCAATGACTTCCCCTCATCTCATGGTAGGATTTGAACTTCCCTGCCCTCAAGGGCCCAAAACCTGATTAGGAGTTGCTGTCGATTCTTGTCCTGGATTTTAAAAGCCTCAAAATTTGTTATAGAAGAAAAAAGTAATAGGTTCTAGAGCACAGAGACAAATATGAAGATTGCAGGAGGGATTCCTGAGACTCATGTAAGCACTGAGTGGAAGTTGAATAAGAAGTGTTACCAGAGGGTAACTTAGGAATTTGAGAACTGGCCATGAGAGGTGTTCAAATGGAAGAAGACCCATTTCCCAGAAAAGAGGAGACAAATGGCAATGCAAAGAACATTGTTCTGGTGTCCAAGCATAAACACTGACCCTGTAGCCTGCACCCAAGGGAGGAAAGTTCACTGTCTTCCTCTAGGGCCTACACACTGCTTTGGTGTGTATCACACTGACTGTTAATAATCTAGCAGAGTAATCATATCCATTCTCCAAGGCTGCGTTTGGTCTGTGTTTGAGGAGCTCATGTATTCCCCTACCCCTACTGCCAATGCCATCTCAGTCCATCTCACAATGCCCCAGGTGACCTATCTGCTCTAAAAGGAGAATGAGACCATGCACATCTAGTAGTAAGGTGAAGTAGAGGAATGACCCATATCTGTATCTGGAAAGACTGGACTGGAAAAGATTAAGGTCCCCAGAACTGAGGCAATGATTATGTTAAAGTTTATAATCTCATTTTTAAAAAGTATAGTTTTCCTGTTTTGTAAGAATTCAAGACCTTTAAGTTTGTTTCTAGTTTTTCTTTCATGAATGGACAGGGGTAATGTATAAAAGAAATCGTTTTGTTTATCTATGACAAAATGTTAAATTACCTAAAGCTAAAGCATTTTGTGCAATGTGTATATATTGTTTATATGTGTGTGCGTGTGTGTGTGTGTGTGTGTTTCTCTCTCTCTCTGAATGATGCAACAGATGAAAACTAACCAATAGAGAGGATATGGTTTGATGCTTAAGAATGAGCCAAACAACAAATGGGTAACTGTGTACTGTCTGCATGACTCATGCAACTTCATTTAACTGTTATCATTTGAAAATACCAAGTATACTAATCTTGTTCATTGTTTTTGTTTCTTTTTTGAGACAGAGTCTTGCTCTGTCACCCAGGCTGGAGTTCAGTGGTGAGATCTTGGCTCACTGCAACCTCTGCCTCGGGGTTCAATCAATTATTGTGTCTCAGTCACCAGAGTAGCTGGGATTACAGACATGCGCCACAATGTTCGGCTAAATTTTTTTGTATTTTTAGTATAGATGGGGTTTCGCCATGTTGGCCAGGCTGGTCTCAAACTCCTGGCCTGAAGTGAACTGCCTTGCCTTGGCCTCCCAAAGTGCTGGGATTACAGTGAGCCACTGCACCCAGGCAAAATATACCAATCTTAATGGCTGAACTTTCAATTGCTTTTCTGTTTTGAAAACCAAGTGTGGACTAAAGCATTTCTCAACACACTGAAGAACAGTAAACTAAACTCCAAATTTGCCATGTATATTATTAGATCCTAATTGACATTGAAACCCTGCAAAACAGGAGAACTTTTTCTTTTTCTTTTATTTTGTTTACTTGCTTTTTTAAGTTTAGAACTGAAGTTACCAAAAGGAGGTACATATAGATTGGCAGAAAGCAAATGAGTAACAACAAAAAATAATTAGCAGCTATATAAAGAGTAAAAGAATATATGAATAGGAATCTCTTCCAGTGATAATATTCCCCCACCTTCAATAGGGAAAAGATCCACCACAAAAGAAGCAAATAGTCATCCTGAAACTTAATTACATTTGAAAGTAGTACAGTAACATGAAAGGAACAAAACATTTTTGTTCAACAGTTTGCCTACCAGATGGGATCTCTAAATATAGGTAATCTAAAACCTTTGCTTGTCCTATAAACAAACAAAGATGAAAGGAATAGCAACAATAGCTAAGCATTTAAATCACTGGAAATAAAATAGCGCTTTGGTTAAGTTTGGAAGAATCTGGCTCATTCTAATAATGAATCTGGGAAGGCTGGAGTTCTCGGTGAAATTCAGAATACAGAAGGTTGCTTCTGGTATTTACCACCTGCGTATCTACCTGTTTAAACTGGTAGAATAGCTGGAAGAACAAATCAGGAACTAATAGCAGGAGACTTGGGAAAAACTAAAGCACAGGAACACCTAATAAATAGAGACTCTAAAGGGCCACAACACAAATTTCAGACTTTTGTTTTTGAAATAAGAGTTGGGACATGCCCTTGCTTTATTTCTGAGCACTCATGTGTAAATATGGGTGATAGTTAAGAACCTATGCTCTGGAGTCAAGCCCAGCATGTGAATCCAGGTTCTACAATTGACTGGCACTATGACTTTGAGCCAGGTTCCTTACCTCTTTGAGCCTCATCGACAAAAGCAGATAGTAATAGTACTGAATTTTATTGGAATTAATTTATGACAGTTTTTGGCACCTAGTGAATCCCATGAATATTAGTTGCTTATTATTATTAATAATCATTACTCTTAAATAATTATATTCTGATTTTTTGCTGTCTCAAAAGCATGGGGTGGTGCACGGTAAGATTTTCAGGTAGTAAATGGAGTTCTAAGAGTAGAACTTAAAGCCTTCCCTGTATATCTCCAAGTGGTCTTTCCCAGTAGCACTGCCCTCTTCTCACCTGGCTAGTAGGGAAGGTTATCTAGAACTCATATGGGGAAGGCAGGTCAAAAGACAGAGGTATTTTTTTTAAGAATTGGCTATCAGAGCTCAGCCTACCCTAGTTTGTCCTCCTCAGGGACTTCACTTATACAACTCTCTGCTGCAGATCTATGGGCTTTGGAGAAAGGACTCAGAATTTCTTTTTGATTTGGTTAACTAATGGCATGTAGGACCATTCTGGTTGACGGTATTGGTATTAATACAACACCGTGATAGCTTAGAGCTGATTTTGGCAACTAACGTTTGATAGTAAACAGTTTAGTTACCTGGAAGTAGGGTTATTACCTGGAATAAATAAAAGGTAAGTTGTAATTGCTAAAATGTAATGCAGACTACAATGAATGGAAGGCCAATGTTTAATGGTACTTAAGCTTTTACTGGGTTATTTTGTTGAATTTTACATGAGGCAAGAGCAACCTGCTGGGGCCACTGCCTTCAGTATTAAAAGATACCTATGTTTTGGCCTTTATAGAGGAAAGAATTCCATTTTTTAGTATTTTTAAAATTATGGTAAAATACACATAAAATTTACTAAGTGTACAGTTCACTGGCAGTTATTAACAATGTTGTACAGCCATCATCACTATCCATTTTTAAAAATGCTTCACTATCTAAGCAGAAACTCTTGTACTCATTAAACAACAACCTCCCAACTCCCTCTTCCCTTAGGCCCTGGTAACCTCTATTTTACTTTCTATCCCTATGCATTTGCCAATTCTAGATATCTCATGTAAGTGGAATCATACAATTATTTGTCCTTTTGTGTCTGGCTTATTTCACTTGGCATAATGTTTTCAAGGTTCATCCATGTTGTGGCATGTATCCGAATCACATTCTTTTTACAGGCTGAATAATATTCCATTCCAATATGTACATAGCACATTTTGTTTATCTCTCCATCTGTAGATGAACATTTGAGTTGTTTCCACCTTTTGGTACTTGTGAATAATGCTGCTACAGAACACTGAAGTACAAGTATTTGTTTGAGTCCCTGCTTTCATCTCTTTTGGGTATACACCTAGGAGTGGAACTGCTGGATCCTATGCTAAGTCAATGTTTAACTTGTTGAGGAACCACCAAATTATTTCTATTGCCGCAACATCATTTTACATTCCCATCAGCTATGCACAAGGTTTCTAATTTCTACACATCTTCACCAATACTTATTTTCTGTTTTTTTGATAAGAGCCATTCTAATGGGTATATAAAGCAGAATCTCATTAAATTAGATTTGCTTTGTAAACTATGTATTAAAAATAAGAGACATGAAGAGAACTTATTATTATATGCTTTGCTTACCCTGTATATCAAGAGCTGCAAACATCCTGTGCGAGTCCCAAAGTGAAAGATAAAATATGGTTCTATCTATTAAATTTTAAACATAGTAACACTAATATTTCTCCAAATAAGGTAATCTTGAGTTTTGGGATTGCATTTAAAATTTCTACAGCAAATGCTCAGGATATAAACATATCCATTAGTCATTACAGAAGTCCATACGAGGCTGACACACGTAGAATACCATTTTTAGCAAAACTAAACTCAATACAGTTACAACTGCCTCAAACTTGACCCCAAAGTATTGAAAACTCCTCAGAGAGCGGGCCAGCCATGCTGCGCATGCGCGCTCCCGGGCGTGCTCCCGCGCGCGCCTGCGTATTTGCGTGCGCGGCCCCGCGCAGCAACGCAGGGGCGGAGCCGCATGACTGGCAGTGGTCTCAGCGATGGCGGCTGCGTCGGCGTCGGTTCTGCAACGCTGTATCGTGTCGCCGGCTGGGAGGCATAGTGCCTCTCTGATCTTCCTGCATGGCTCAGGTGGATTTCAATTTTACGTCCTGGTTTTCTACAGCTCGGGAAACATCCTCCCCTCGGTTACCCCAGTGTTGCCCAAGTGGAGGTGTCGCCGGACCCAAATAGGACCCAGTGGGTGGCTTCCCCGTCGCCAGCCCCGGCTGTGGATGCACGGGCAGCACCACCTGCCCCTAGCCTCCCCAGTTAGTCTTCCTCTTTCTATCGGGCGGTCACTGGCCCACCACCCTCGCTTTGGGGCCTTGTGTCCCGCCGCTCAGCCAGCCCTCCATCCCCACAACATTCTCTCCAGTGCAGTCTTTACCACCTCCCCATTCCTCGCCCCAAGTTTAAACAGAGCAAGTTAGTAAGGTAAGTCTTCTGCTAGAGGGAAATTATTTAGTGTTTTTCATTATCAGCTACTAGTGATTTTTCAGTCCTAATTGCCCATTGCTTTCTCCAGGCTCCCATACTAATGTAGACAATTGAGATTCACAGTTAACTTAGATACTGTTTACAGATTATCTGTTTTCTGTAAGCCACTGTGCCATGGCTGGAGTGCTTTCTCTCCCTTTCCTTTTTCCTGCTTCTCTTTCCTTCCTTTCCCTTTACCCGCCTGTGTCATTAAACTTCCAAGATAGACTACAGGGGCAGGAGTATATCTTCCACTGCCTGCCCTTAGTAATGTGTACTTAATGCTGTATCGTTTCTTAACACTCATCTGTAATCACTTTTGTCTGTCTTCCCCACTGGATTGTGAGCTTCCCACTGGATTGTGAGAGTAAGGGCCCTTGTGTCAACCTTTGCACCCCCAGTGCTTGGCCCAGGGTAAGCTCTCAGGAAATGTTTTTTAAAGAAATGAGATGCAGCCGGTGTCCTCAGGGGGCCTACCTAAAGTTAAAAACAAAAACAATCCAATTAGTTTGAGTCAGCAGTGCATGGAAGATCACAAGACGGTGCATGGTTTCCTGCCAAGTGAATTGTAAGAGAAAAAAATGTGGTTAGGCATTATTAAGGCATTTGGAAGATGAAAAGCTTGTCAGACTTTTCGAAGAAAGTGGTCTTTGAGCCGAGACGGGTAGGCTTAAAAGGGACGGTGATTGGAAGGGAATTGGAAAGGTACTGGGCAGAGACCTGGAAAAGGGCAATTGTGGGAGGTATTCTCTTTATTTTGAAAATGAGGCCAGACAGGTTCAGCAGCTTGGCCAAGGTCTCTTAGCTGTTACTGTGAGTAGTGGCAGATTTGGAATTAGAACCCAAAGCTCTCCGACCTCAAACTCAGGGCTTTAGTGGGGTAAGGTGAAAAAGCTTGAACTAGGATGTATTGTTTTGAAGATAGGGAAGAAGAGGGCCAATAGTGTTTAAAGGGAAAGACTTGGCATATATTTAGAAGGTGACGTGTGCAAGATGACAGCGGTTCTTAATAACTAGGAGACTGGTAGTACTATTTAGGGCTCCAAGAGTGTTCATTTCTAAGTACCCAGAAATTCCCCAACACTGTACCCTTTCTCATAATCAATTCTCATTATCTTTAGGAAGAACTGCCAGACTATGTTCTTTTTTCCCCTGGAACTCTGTGCTTAAAATAACTATCCTTTTTTGAATTTCAGATTACATTTTTATAACCTGTAAGGGTATGTCTCTAAAATTCAGAGTCATGTATGTATGTATTTTTTCCTTTGTACTTTGAACCAAGAATTTATTCAAAGAATTCTGCCAAGTATGCGAGTATAATGTGATTCCTATATATTTAAATCTCCACTGAAGTAAATAAAACCTTATTGGGAGTAGGTCTTTGTCATCTTTATCATTGGGAGTAGGTCTTTATCATCCAGTAGGTTTTTAGCAGCTAGTGATTTTACATTCAACTTTAATGTATGTGGTTATGTTATAGGAGATGTTTGGTTTCTGCTTAATTAGAATATGGGCAAACCAATTCTGTTTTATCACACTCAGTTTTACCATATTGTTAACCAGTTTTAACAGTTTTACTATGGAATAAGGTACTAGCTTTTTAAAAAGTGGACATTGTGAATGGATAGATGTTGTTTTCCAGCTGCGTGCTTACTCTTCGAGGCTGAAAAAATGTTATTAAAGACAGATTTTGTTTTTTCAAATAAAAATCCTTAAAACCTTGAGATTTTCTTCTAGGAGATAGCAGCCATAGAAGAACATATGGGAGTGTAAATTGTATGTAGCCAACTTAATCTGAGCCTTTTCTATTAATAAAGTACTAAAGACAGACCGTCTTTTAAGATGATAAAAATAAATGATAGGTTAATGAGTTTTGTTCAGTCTCTCAGATCAGGTTAATTCACTCTTATTTGCTCCCATAGGACACTGGTTCTTCTTTCTGTGGTGTTCGTCATACTTGTAATTATGTAATGTAATGTCTGTATTCCACACTAAGCTAGTAGGTCCACAAAGCCCAAACCATGTGTCTTGTTTATGGCTTTCTTCTTGTGTAGTAAGGCTTGGCAAGTTGACTGAGTAGCTTCTTGGTAAAGTCACCAGTAAGCTCAAGCTGTATGTCACTCAATATAATGGACATTTTCAGTCGTCCTCTTACGTGAACTGTCATCTGCATTCAGCTTTCTTCTCAAAAAACTCTGCCTGGTTCTTCTTCTGTCTTGATTTGCTCCTTCTGGTTTCTTTTGCAGACTCATCCTCCTCTACCTGGCCATTAATGATGGGGTTTCTCTAAATTTGGTCCAAGGTCTTTTCACTCTACATTTTTCTCCCTAGGCTAATCACAGAAGTCTCCTAGAGATACCCATTTGTGTCACTGGTGTATAGGTAAAAATAGAATCTTTGAATTTCTGTGGAGATTCATAGATTCTATTTTTGAGCTCTAGACAAGTTCATCTAACTGTCTGATAGACATTCATTCATGAATCCGTTCATTCAAGAAATATATCACAGCCTCCATGTGTAAGGCACTGTTCTGTGCTCTGATCATACAGCAATGAAAAAACAAATCACTGCTCTCATGGAGCTTATGTTCTAATGAAATAAATAAGTACTATATTAGAAGGTAGTAAGTTTTATGGAAACAAGGAAAGCAGGATAAGGGGATGCTTCCATGGATGAGAAGTTGGAACAGTGTTACAATTTTAAATAAAGTAGTCAGGTTATGCCTCACTGCAAAGATGACAGAAGATGAAACTTTACAGCTAGACTTAGACTTGGCTTTAAAGCCAAGTCGGAGGCTCCAGGGTAGGTTCCTTGACATGTTCAAGGAACAGCAGTAAGGCTAGTGTGCCTGGAGTGAGAAGAATAGGAAGGGATATCCAAGAGGGTACTGGCATCCAGGTAGTGTTGGGCAGGGGTTGGCAAACTTTCTGCAAAAGGTCAGGTAAGCATTTTAGCTTTTGTGGGCCATGTAAGGTCTCTTCCCCATGTTTTTCCCTTCTCTCTCTTTTTAAGAAAGGAGTCTTTAATAATGTAAAACTCATTCTTAGCTTATCCTCCTTAAGGACCCTAGGCTGGATTTTGTCCTCCCCCTAGCTGTCCATAGTTGCTCAATCAACCCATGGTATAAGACCTTGTATGCATTACAAAGAGGCACCTCACACTCAACCTGTGTATGCCTGTTGCTTATGTTTCCTGTCTAGGCAGGTGTCTAGTATTATTGTTCACCCAGTTACTCCGGCCAAAAGCCAGTTAGTCATCCATGAAACCTTTTACTGTTGACCCTTTATAACAAATCCGTTGCCAATCTCTATTAATTTTACCACCTAAATTTCTCTAGTATGTTTCTATCTACATCATCACTGTAGTCTAAGCATGAACAGTAGTTTCCTAACTGATCTCTGTACATCTACTTTTGCTCTCTTTCAATTCTGTCTTGACACAGCTTCCAGATTGATCCTTTAGAATCATGCCAACCTTTCTGTCAGAAATATTCATGGCTTCTCCATGAACAGATTTGTCAGGTTCCTACAGTTTCTCTGGTCTCATTTTATAGACACTGCTCTTTTCATTCTCTGCTTTTCAGTTCTTACATGTCATACTGCTCCCTCTTGTCCAGAATCTTGGCACCTGCCCTTTCCTAGGCCTGGGGTACTTTTTTCTTCTGCCCTGCACTTCTCACCATCCTGTAGACTTTAGTTCAAACCATTCAGCAACATCTTTGGATATCCAGTTTTTGTCAGTCCTGTTCTAGGCACTATGTGAACAAATAACTGAGATAAAATACATAATAAACTTCCTCTTACAGAGTTTATAGGCTAGTGCATTTATTCTTGAACTCCATAACCCAGTCAGTTGTGAATAAAGTAAATACTTGCAACACCAAGTGTCTCATCTTTGAAGCAAGTACATTTGCCTTTCACATTTATTTGTGTGATTTTTTGACAAATTTCTGTTTTTCACAATATGCTACAGACTCCATAAGAATAGGGACTCTATTCCTCCCTCACCCCGCCATCATTGCCTCTCTAGCAGTGAACACAGTGCTTGACACATTAATAGGGATTCAATAGGCAGTTTTTGAACTGGTATCTTAATGAGTTAATTGATTAAAAAATTAAAGTTGTGACCTCTTAATTTCCTCCTCAGGACTCCATAAGATGGACTTACATTTCTTTCCATTTTTTCTGTAAATACATATACATTAATATTTGTATGGCTTTTTATTACTTACCAGCTTTGTAGTAGATAATTCTTTTAGGTCATGTAAACATGTTGTCAAAATTAAATTATGATTTCTTCAAGTTAAAAATAAAATTACACTGAATACACATTTTGGCCTTTTTTTAACCAAGAAAATTATATTAGGTTCTTCTAACTACAGAAGTTTAACAATCACTTTAGGAATTTATTACTATTAAGAATAAGATAAGAAATGACTATTAAAAGTCACATATAAATACAGAAATAATTTTTTTTTAGAAAAATCTATTTATTTATTTATTCCTGTACTACCCACTAAACAAATTAGGTAACTTAAAACTTAAGCTTAAACAAGATCTTCAGAGTAATCAATGGTGAAGCCAGGAGTAAAATAATCAAAATTATTGCTAGTTATTGAGACCTAGTTAGTTAATTCATATTAGTAAGTCAGTTTCTATATGGTTATTATGATGTATGGAGCTTTTTTAAATCCCTTATTCCATCCTCTGTGTGACATAAAAGTTTTAGACTGCTTTGAAATGCATTGTATTACTAAAATATTTATTTTAATCTAGATTTTGTGATTCATCAGGTGATTCTGGACAAGGATTACGAATGTGGATCAAGCAGGTTTTAAATCAAGATTTAACATTCCAGCACATAAAAATTATTTATCCAACAGCTCCTCCCAGGTATGCAGTAATTTATCTCACTTGTCAATATAACTCTGTGGCATAAAATATATATAAAGAGATGTGCCAGCTAGGTGTTCTTTAAGCTTAACTTTGTATTTAAGATGCTTTAATTTAGAGTACTTTGTCCCCAGAATGTATTTTTTATTGCAGTTACACTGTTGGACCAAGTTTTGCCAGGTGAGTAATTTATTCCCTTTCTGTAAAGCATTCCCTAAAGCTCTGAATTTAAACTGTGTCCCAAGCATGGCTTATGTAACTCTGCTTCCTCTTGCCCTGCAGATTGCTCAACTTTCATACTTCTCCCCTACATTCACCCCGAAAGGAAACTTAATAACTCCAACAAGTATAATCTTTCTAATAATTTAGTTAAGCCAGAGTTCATAATCTCTGGGAAAGGGTTTTATGGCATTCTTTCCACATTTAAAAGGATTATTAAGAAACAACGTTATGCTTTTTTAATCAGTAAACCAGAATAGGAAGATGGAATTGACTACTTAATAAATATTTAGGTTATATAACCTGTAGGTGTGTGCAAAAAATTCACAGTAATAAAACTGCTATAGTTTTGAGGTCAAACTGCTCTTTGTAAATATTAAATTAACATCTGCATAGTCTTTTATTCGGAACTCATGCCGTAAATCAGGGATTGGGATTTTTTTTTTTGGTTAAGTGAAATGTGTGGAGCTACGCCCCAATCTGATTTTTCTCGTAATCTGTTCTTGATTTTTTTTATTTCTTTTTCTTTTCTGTTTTTTTTTTTTTAGACAGAGTCTCACTCTGTTGCCTAGGCTGGAGTGCAGTGGTGCAGTCTTGGCCCACTGCAGCCTTTGCCTCCCGAGTTCAAAGGATTCTCCTGCCTCAGCCTCCTGAATAGCTGAGAATACAGGCGTGTGACACCACGCCCAGCTAATTTTAAAGACAAGGTTTTGCCATGTTGGCTAGACTGGTCTGGAACTGTTGACCTGAGGTGATCCACTCACCTCGGCCTCTCAAAAAGTGCTGGAATTACAGGCATGAGGCACTGCGCCTGGCCTGTTCTTGACTTTTTTCTTATCAGGCATACTATGCAAATGCCTTGCTTTATATTTCCATTAACTTAGTATTAAGGAGAAATAAAACCAGAACTTCAAGGTCGTTTTTATATGTACTAATAAGAATTTACTTACTTTAATTGACAGAATTGAAAACAGGAGAACAAAATGATAATGTAAGACTGAAGACTCAAAGGAGTTATTATTTAAATGTAATTTTAGTAGAGTTTAAAAGTTTGGTGATGTAGTTAAAAGACCCAATCTCCAGAGGTTATTTTTGTGCTATAAATTGCATGTCTTTGAAAATGTCAAAAAAGCTTGTTGTTACTGATTTTTAGGATAGTTGAAGTTGGAAGGAAGAAACATAGTGGTATTTCTGCAGGGATGAAAGATAAGTTCATTTCTGCCTAAGAAATAAATGCAGTTGTCTGATTAATCATAAGACCACTGAAAACCTTATTCTAGGAATTAATATTTTTTATCTTAAGAATTTCATGTCATTACCAATTGTGATAGGAATTCTAGACAGTATTTCTCAAACTTTAGGCCAGAGATATTTCAGAAAATCCAAAAATCTCCATGTGCACTAAGCATTATTTGTGGGTGCTGTTGTGATTTAGTAAAATATGAAATCATTGGACCAGCTTCATAGTAACTTTTTGTTAAACAGTTTTATAATCAATAGCTATTTGAACAGATCATCAGACGTTTTAGACCATACTCACCAATGGAAATGTAATATGAGCTACATACAAATTTAAATTTTCTTGATACCACATTATAAAAAGGAAGAAATATGTAAAATTAATTTTAATAATATATTTTATTTAACCCAGTATATTCAAAATATTCAAAATGTAATCGGTATAAAATTATTAAAGTGATATTTTATATTTTCACACTAAATTTTTGAAAATTGGCATATTTTACATGTATGACACATCTTACTTCTGATGCTAACTAATTACACTTAAATTAAATAGTAGTAAAAATTAGGTTCCTCAAGTTGCCCTGGCTACATTTACGTGCTTCATAACCTTATGTGGTTAGGGGCTGCCATTTTCTACAGCTTAGTTTCAGAACTTAAAGAGGAGTTCCCATATACAATATATTGGGAGCCACTGTTCTAGATCAAGTCATCATTTTTACTTATGCGTACAATACTCATTGGTTTGCTCAAATTTTCACTTATTAGTAGCAAAACATAGAAGATTTCCAACACATTACTTTGAATATTAAATTATTTAATTGCAATAGAAAATGAAACTGGCATAAACAAATTTCAGAACAAACATAGTTGACTCTTGGTATATATTATAATTAGCTGATTTTTTTCCTACCTTGTGCTAGACTTAATTTTCTAGAGCAGTTTATATGATACTTACTTCCGTATCCCTACAGACACTGAGGGATACAGTATCTCTAAGCACTTAGCATAGAACCTGACAAATAGAAGATGTTTAGTGAATATCGAATAAATATCTTGCGGTATTTGCTTGTTGTTATAATTTAAAATAGTGTAATAGGAATGAGTAATTGTGGGTATTTATATATAATACTAACATTTTAATTGTGTAATAGTTTATGCATGTGTGAGGTTTTAAAAAGTGTATTTTGTTGTGGTAAATAACCTAAGAATTGTTGTTCATAAGGGGTTGCAATTACTTGTCCTAGGACTTGACCCTGTAATAGATTAATTGAGTGAGCACAAGATTATGGGCCACTTTTAACTAATGAGTCTCAAATTGAGGAGCACTGCGGTATCATTAAGCCTGTAGCTTTTAACTGGTTTCCAAACTTCAGAATGCTGTTTGATAGTATTTTATTAGAATGCTCTGGCATTCATGGTGTACTTTGCTGTTTTAAGACTTCTGACTGATGTTCCTAACACATTACCTTGTTTAGGCAAGCAGTTTGGGCATAGATTTATTGTCGTTGCTTTTGTAGCATAATATGACTTCATTTGGGGTTTTAAGGATAGTTGCTACCTTCCATCTATTATGGCAGTGTTTTTTGTGCTGCTAATAAGAGAGATTCTGGTGTCATCTACCTTGCTTGCTACCTTTCCGGTGACATCAAAAGGAGGCCTGTGATAGATACGTGCCTTCCTTAACTCTCACTCTTTTTAATGTGATTGGTACAGGATAAAAATGAATTTTAATAACCTTTTTAAAAATTTATCAAGGTTTCATGCTTTAACATGTTGCTACATACTTTCCGATATTGTCCACATTTCTGGTATTTATTCTCTCTCCTGTTTTCTTTTCTTTCACCACTTGTAAACCCATAAGTTTTTCTGTACTATGGATATTTCATTGACTATGTTATTCCTATAGGGTATAGTGAAGATGTCACTTGGCTTGTAAAATCATTCCATTGATGGCATGTAAATGATATTCAGGGTTTACCTGCCTGTTAGTTGGCCAGTTTTGTCCTAGAATGTATCTAATCTCTCATTACATGGAAGTGATGCTTACTATTATGTGGCTTTACCCAAGCCAGTATTTATAGAAATGAGTGAAAATGAAATGTATAAAAGCAGGTTAAGCTTTATTAACTTTGGTACACAATGCCAAGCATATTTCCAGAGAGGCTGTAACAATTGACAGCCTCACCAGCAGTATTCAAGATTCCCATTTGTCTCACATCCTC
Source organism: Pongo abelii (assembly GCF_028885655.2). Taxonomy (NCBI): domain Eukaryota; kingdom Metazoa; phylum Chordata; class Mammalia; order Primates; family Hominidae; genus Pongo; species Pongo abelii. Next base: position 30,242,650 of record NC_071985.2, on the reverse strand, counting down.
CTGAACACTTTCCATTGTCTTTTTAATTTTAGCCAAACCAGTAGATGTGTAATGGTATCTTTTTGTGCTTTTAATTAATATTTCTTTAATACTAATGATGTTGCACACTGTTTTATATGCTTATTGAGCATTTAAATATCCTCAAAAGAAATGCCCACTCAGATTATTTGCCCATTCTTTTATTTGGTCATCTTTTTCTATTGATTTGTTGGAGTTCTGTAGTTTTTTGGATACAGTTTATTATTGTTGTTGGATATATGAATACAAATACCTTCTCTTTGTGGTTTGCATCTTCACATTCTTAATGACATCTTGTGGACTATGTTCTAACATGTTTCTTTAAAATTTACAGTGAAATACAAAAATTGTATGTGCATAGTTAATTTTGATAAATTATAGTACAGAGAATTTTGGCAAAATTATGCACCTATTTACCTCAATTAAGTTGGAGAATATTCTCATCACCCCAGAAAGTTTCCTCGTGCTTCTTTCAAGTCAATTCCCATCTCATGTATTATTGTTTGGATATCTATTACTATAGCATAGTTTGGCTTGTTCTTGTATTTCAGTTAAATTGAGTCATTTAATGAATGATTTAATGGAATCTTGTGTCTGGCTTCTTTTATTCAACTTGGTATTTTTGGGATTCATCTGTATGTGTGTATCAATAGTTCAATTTTTAAAATTGTGAGTAGGTATTATATAAATGTAACACAATTTGTTTATTTATCTACTGTTGTTGCATGTTTGGATCATTTCCAGTTTTGAGATCTAGTGAATAATGCTACCATAAATATTCTTGTTACAAGTCTTTTTGTGAGCATAATTTGAATTCTTATCTAGACTCTATTCCATTGGTCTGTTGGTCTAATCTTACAGTAGTACAAAATTGTTGTAATTATCACAGCTGTATAAAAAATTTTGAAACCAAGAGGTGTATGTGTTGCTCATTCTATGTCACTTGCATTTACGTGTAAATTTTAGAACCTGCTCTTCAATTTTACAAAACACCTGTTTGGATTTTGATTGAAATTGCATGGAATCTAGTTTGATTTAGAGAAAATAGATGCCTTCTAATACATACACATGGTATGTCTCACCATTTACTTAGGTCTTTATTAATTTCTCTCAGAGGCAATTTGGAGTTTTTAGTGTAGAAGTCTTTTGCTAAATTTATTTACAAGTATTCTGTTTCTTCATGTTATTGTAAATGGAATTTTAAAAAATTTAATTTTCAAATTGTTGCTAGTACAGAGAAATAAATTTTAATTTTTTATTTTGTCCTTGTATCCTGCTATCTTTCTAAATTCACTTATTTCTAGTACTTATTTAGTATATTCCTTATGAATTTTGTGTATGCATTTTATTTCATTGTCTTGCTTTTTTGAACTTGTTTGAACTTCTAGTACAATGTTAAATAGAAGTGAGTACTTCCTTCCTGTGTAATCTTAGAGGGGAAGTGTTCAGTATTTCACTGTTAAGTGTGATGTTAGTTCTAGGGTTTTTTTGTATATATGCCTTTTTTTAATATCGAGGACATTTCTTTGCCTAATTAGCTGAGAGGTTTCTTTGTGAATTTATCAAATGCTTTTCTGTGTCCTTTGAAATAGTCATGGTTTTTATTTTTCATTTTGTTAACACAGTGAATTACATTAATGGATTTCCAAGTCTTAAACCAGCATTACATTCCTGGGATAAACCCTTTTGTAATGTATTATCCTTTTTATATGTATCTAAATTTGTTTTGCTAATACTTTGGTAAAGAATTTTATGTCTGTGTTCATGAGGAATATTGTTCTGTGATTTTCTTTAATAACCTTTGAAAAACTTTATCATCAGGGTTATGCTAGTCTCTTAAAAGCATTGGGAAGGATTCCCTTCTCTGTGTCTGAGTTTATGTTATTTCTTCCTTAAATATTTGATAAAATTCACTATTGAAATTACCTGGACCTGAGATTTCCTTGTATGAAGGTTTTGATAATGAATTCAATTTCTTTCATAGAACCAGGATATTCAGATTTTATATTTATTTTTAGGCCAGTTTTGATAATTTGTGTTTCTCATGAAATTTGTATCTTTTTTCTGATTTGTCAAATTTATTGACACAAAGATGTTCATGATATTTCCTTTTAATGCTTTTATGATGTGTTGATAACTTTTATTTCATTACTGGTAATAATTTGTATATTTTCTCTTTTTTTTCATGGTTCATCTTACCAAGAGGTTGCCAATTTTATTAATCTTTTATAGAACCAGCTTTGGCTTTCTTATTTTCTCTCTTATTTGCTTTGTATTTCATTTATATCTATTCTTATATTTCTTATTTTCTTCTATTTACATTAAATCTATACATTTCTCACTAATCATTACTTTAGCTAAGTTCCACTAATTTTTTTCTCTCTTTTTATTTATGTTGAAATGTTTTCAAATCTTCATGGTCCCATTGCTGTACTTGTATAACAGACCACCCCAAATAATAATAGTTTTGTTATGTTCACAAATTTTGTGGGCTAAGAATTCAGAAGGGGGACAGTGGTTATGACTTGATCTGGGGCCTCTCCTGTGGGAAAACTCGAAGACTGGTGATGACTCGTCATGTGATTGCTAGGAACTGGAATCATCTGAAGGCTCACTCACATATATGGCATAATGCTGGATATTAACTGGGACCTTCCTTTGGTCTTATTAATGTAACACCTATGTGAGACCTCACCATGTAGTGTCTTGGGCTTCCTGGCAGCATGGAGGCTGGATTCCAAGAGCAAGTGTCTAAAGAGAACCAGACCTAAAGACCTAGTGTTAACAGTAACATAGTACTCTTCCCTCGTTAGTTAAAAGACTGCTTAGAATCAAGCAGAGAAAACATAGACTTCTGTTTCTTAATGAAATGTGAGACAGAGTTACACTGTAAGAAGGGCATGTGGGATAGAAGGTATTATTCTGGCCAGTTACGGAAAATATAGTTCTGGGACCTATATAACCCCATGGGACCTAAATAACCCTTAAGTTCTGGGTCCTAAATAACCCATGAGTTATTTAGAAACATGTTGTTTCCAAATATTTGGAGCTATTCTAGATATTCTTATTACTGTTGATGTTTAGTTTCATTTCATTATTGTTAGAGAAAATATCCTGTATGATTTTCTTCTTTTGATACTCATTGGGACCTTTTTATGGCTTTGCATATGGTCTATCTTGGTGACTGTTAACTGTGCATTTCTGTGTGTTGTGTTCTATAAATGTTAATGGTTCAAGGTATTTGAAAGCATTACACCAACTGTATATGCTTAGTGATTATTTTGCTAAGTTGTTCTATTAGTTACCAAGGGATGGGTATTAAAATCTCTAGCTATGATTGTAGATTGGTCTGTTTCTCCCTTTAGTTCTGTCAGTTTTCTCTTTATGTATTTTTAGGCTGTATTATTAGGTGCATATTCATGTAGTAGTATTGTCTTTTTTATGGCTACTTTTATCTATAAAATGTTCCTTTTTAATTTGTGGTAATACTCTGAAGTGTACTGTGTTTAATAAAAATATAGTATACCTCAGCTTCCCTATGCTTACTGTTTACATGGCACTTCATTTTTCATCCTTTTACTTTCTTTTGATTAGAGCTGTACAATATGTCTTTTTCCATTCTTTTGCTTTTAACCTACCTATATCATTGTATTTAAAGTGGATTTCTTATAGACAACACGTAGTTGGGGTTGGTTTTCATCTTTAACCAAACTGACAATTTGTCTTCTAAGTGATTTGTTTAAGCAATTTACATTTAATGTAACAATTAATATGCTTGAATTTAGGTCTACTCCTTTTCATTCCTCTGTCCCTTTTACACTTTCTATTGAATTATTTGTTTTTTAATACACCATTTTACTTTATTTTTTTTTCTGATTGCCATAGGGATTATGATATACATAGCAAAGCTTTTTTACCTACTTAGAGTTCTTTGTTGTTGTTTTTTTTCCTTGTAACTATATAGGTCCCTTTATCCTCATCTTGTGTATGTTATAGCTTTCATATGTATTTCATCTGCATACATTGAAAACTGTACCAAACAAGGTTGTAATTTTTGTTTTCAACAGTCAACCATATTTTAAAGAGCTTAAGAGGAGAACAATAGTTTATTGTATATTCTCAGTTGTGGTCTATTACAGCATATAAGTGTGTTTTGATTAAATTGTGAATTACCATTTTGATTATAAGGTATCCCTTTTCCTCAACTATGTTTAATAGATGTTTTAAATCGCTAAGGTAGGGGCATATTCAGTAAAAGTCAGCAATTAGTTTGCTGTGTTGATTTAGATGGAAAATACTGCTTTTTTTTTTCACTGTGGTAATTTGGACTCTTTAATTGAAGTGCCCAATAAAGATTTTTATTTCTATGACATGCTTTAGCTATATTTACAATTAGAGATTTTCTTAGTTTGTGTTTATTATTAGAATTTCCATTTAAAAATAATTTTTAACAAGCCATTTATGATTTATATGATAATATAGTTTCTTTTGGTGTTTTAAAAAATTCTAAAAGTAATAAGATTTGCATAGTGCCTATACTTTTGGATTCACTGTTTTTCCACACAAAGTCCGTGTTTGTATTTTTCAGTAAATATGTATTCTAAAATAAACTAGGCACTTTTTATTTAGGCATAGTAAACAATGAATTCCTCTTTACTCCATCACTTAGGATTCCTATCTGAAGCATGATAGTAGGAGAGCCCTCTCCTGATAACAGTAGATCTGTACTACAAGTATGCTAGTAAGGAACCCTACTAAAAACAGCTATTTTGAAGAAATAATGTACTTCTTTGGTAAGTATTAGATATGTTTAAATACGTACTAGTATGGAAAAGTTTTCTTAGATATGTTTTTTAAAAAAAGAAACAAAAATGGACTGTTTTCTACAAATCACAGTGTAGATTTTATAAGAGTTAAAGTCAAAATATGTTCAAAGCAAAAATAAAATAATTTTAGACATTGTTATTTCTAGCTGGCACAAATTATTCCCAAGTGACACAAATGATTACTGAAATTGATTCAGCAAATATTTAGCATCTATTCTGTCAGGCTTTGTTCTTAGCACTGGGGCTGTATCTGTGGAAAGGATAAAGTCCCTGCTCTCAGTGAGCTCATGTAGAGACAGAAAATAAAAGGGAAATTAAATGTAATAATTTCAAATAGTGATAAATGGTATTAAGACTGGGGATAGAGAGTATATGTGTGTGTTGCAGGGTAAAAGGGAGGTATACTTTCAGTTGGAGAGTCAAAGAAGCTCCCCTGAGAAGGTGACACTTGAGCTGAGACCTAAATGAACAGTCAGAGCCCACCATGCAGAAATGTTGCAAAGAGCCCTCTAAGTAGTGGGGATATCAGATGCAAAGCCACTCAACTAATAATAACTTGTCCTATTTGAAGAAAAGGAAGTGACAAATGTGACTGGAACCTAGTGAATGGTGGGAGAGAGAAGTGGTATGAAATGAGGATAAAGAGGAAGACTGGTGCCAATTTGTTAACTTAAAGGTTATGAATGAACTTTCGATTTTATGACTTTAAGGCAACACAGATCAAAAACAACTTGGTATCAAGCTGAATGTCAACAATTTTTTTTTTAACCTTGGACATTTTATTCTAGCTTAATATTTTACCAATGTGTAATGGGTTGATTGATTGATTAACTTAGGAACCACATAGATGTTCTTTGCCAAACATATTTATTTATTGTGGTAATGTCTGAGGAGTTTTATACCAGCTAATAAAGTGATTTATTTGAGGAAGAAGGTGAATGAGTATAACATATGTGATAGTTTTTAGCTGTTTAAAAAACAAACTTTTATATTTTATTTAAATGTTATTCTAATATTTTAGGAGATTTATACATTCTTGGTTATGCTTTCTTAGCAAGAAAGTTCTAAATTATTTTTGTCTCGTTAAATTTTCTCAATCACTCCGTTTGAACAGAATTTGAATTTTCTTAGCTACCATATTAGTAAAATACGTACATTGGGATTCTACCTCTACTGAGCATCTATCTCTAAGGCATTGTCAAAGAAAAAAGTTAAGTGAATGCCACTTTTTTCCATTAATGGCTGAGTTCCCAGAATGATTCACATTTTAGCCTATGATATCATCCTTATTTAAGTATTTAGACAGACAAATAAACACAGAAATAGCAGAGTAAAATGAAAAGAGAAGTAGAACAATTCAGAAGGGTAATAGGCTCATTTGAATTTTAAAGTGAGTGTTGTATTTTTGATATTTTGATTTAGAACTTCACTGTGATTTTAGTGACAGTTTGACTGCAATTTGAGGTTCATTTTGTCTGACAATGACTATTTGGAAAGCACCTACTCTCATTTTCAGAGTAATGAAAATGAGTAACTCAAAACTAGTTAAGAAGCTAGTTTTGAGAAGGGATTCTGGGAGGAGGAAGGTTTAAATGCTTTCTGCCTTCTCTCCCCTTCTGATTCCAATTTATCTACCTTTCTAGAGCCACACAGCTTCTGGGGTCAGAAGGCATATGGGGTTGTGGGATAATTTATGCTGTGTTGGAGTCCTAGTATAGAGTTGGTGCAAGATTTTATCTTTTCTGCACCAGTTGAGAGCCTAGATAAAGAGCAATGGAGGAAAAGCTCAGTCTGCAAAAATCTGCCCGCCTCATAGGTTTATGTCATAAAATGTAATTCTCAGACAATAATGCAATATTAATTAGAATTCCAAAAGGATTTTTTAAGGATAATTATTTGAAAGTAGTTTAAAGTTTACTAAATTTTTTGATAAATTTATTGGATAATCAAGAACAATAGATGCCTGAGAATAGCTAGGACAAGTATGAAAACACAGACTAGAGTAATGATGGTAAGGAGAGGGGAACTTACCTTACACAACTTCAAAATATTCTCTAAAACCACTATAATATGATTAATGTTATATACTAACTCAATAACTAACTTAATAGATACTAACTTAATAGAAACTAACTTAATAGATAAATAGATTAGTGGAACAAAATAGAGCCTTTCTCAACTAAAGCTCTTCAGCTGAATCACAAGACATAGAAAATTATTTGAGTGACTGTTCCCCCGTCCACTGCATGTACGATACAGAACTAGAACCATTCTATATGTATTAGAGGGAAGTCAGTTCGTTATATATAGCATATGTCTTAGGGCTTACTTCTCTCACAGAAATCAGGGTTAGAGAGAAGACCAGATAATGCAGAACTATAAAATATATGGCAAAGATAAAATTTCACTGTTTGCTGAGAAGGGTGTCTTCCTCCTTCCCTCCCTTTCTCTCTCCTTTTAATAGCGCAAGCACAACTGACTATCCTATGGGATAAAATGAATTTGAATCCTTAGGTTACTCCATGTATGAAATTCCCCCAAAATTCAAGGCTTAGGTGTAAAAATGAAAACAAAAATCTTAAAAGGAAATCTGGGCTTCTAAAAAAAAAAAGTATGGATTGGCAGGAGCTTCTTAAGCAAATCTGGAGACCCAGAAATTTAAATTTTTTTAAAAAAGACATTATATCAAATGTAGAGTCTTTTATCCAGTAAAAAAAAAAAAAAAAAAAAAAAAAAACCTTCAGTACATAATAACATAATATCAATATTCAAAATAGACTTGGAAGAAAATACCTGAAATAAATGTAGCAAATGTTTGTCAATAATAGACAAAGTACTCTTTTAAACAAGAAAAAAAATTGAAATGACAATAGGAAAAAATAATAGCAAATGACATCAGTCAGCAGTTCCACTTATGTGGAGTTTTAGAACAGGCAAAAGAAATCAATATTGATAGACTCACTCAGTAGTTGCCTGGGAAGGTTACAGGAGTTGCTTGTGAAGGGGCATGATGGAATTTTCCAAGGAAAATGAATGTTCTGTATCATTGTGGAGATGGTGGTTGCATTGTAAAAAGTAATTGAACTATACACCTAAAATGTGTGTAGTTCAATATAGTTTATATATGTAAATTATACCTCAATAAAGTTGGTTTTAAAACTTCAATTGATACTCTTAAATGGTAACATTTTAATGTATGTCAGCACCTACTGCTATTACTGCTGTGGGCAAAAGGATATTTTCCTACCTTTCCTGTAGAAAGGTAAATTTTTACAACTTTTATGGAAGCAACTTTGAGACATCTGTTAAGACAAAAATTGTACCTTTTAATCCAACCTGTTTCTTGACTCTTTTCTGTAGGAATAAAAGTTCCAGTAGATAAAAACATATATACGTATGTTTAATGAAGCATTGTTCTTAGTGGCTAAAAGCTGGGTGCCAAATTAATTCCCATTATTAGGGGAATGGCTGATTAAATTGCAGAATATCCTTATCATAGGATATAATACAGCCATTAAAAGGATAAGTTAGAACTGTAACTGATGAAAGGATTTCCATGAGATATTGTTGAAGGAAAAAAGCATGATGCACATAATAGAATCAGACAGATTATTTTTGAAAAGAAATAGTGCGCCAAGAAATAGCCTGTAAATATGCATATTTTAATGTGTAAGAATAACATTGAAGGATATATTTCAGATCATTTACACAGTTTACCGAATGTAAAGGACAAGATGTATGAGGGAGTTGGAGAGAAGAGGAGGAATGTAGAGATGGGTAAAAAATGAATAAGATTTACATGAAAAACATCTAAACAATGTGTATATATATATAATCTCTTATTTAAAAAATTTTATGTATCTGCATAAACTTAGGGAAAACATATAAGTTTTTATGTACTGACTTTCAGAGGTATTCATCATATCCATTTAAATTTTAGAAAATGTGTTACAAAGTAATGTTTATATGATTCTATTTGAGTAAATAAAAGATCCGCTGTATATGAATTTCTGTTAAAATTTTAGTCAGTCCAACTTTCTTGTTTCCAGGTTTTTTTTTTAGTTTCTCTGGGAAACTTTCCAAATATAACCTTGACGTTCAAGCTCCTTAAGTGGATGTCCATTTATTTTGGGGTGGTATGATCAATATTGAAAAATGGTGTAATTCTGTTCCCTTCCAGCACCACCCACTGGTCCTAAAGATTGTATGTATCCCAAGGCCAATGACAATTGAATATTTCTAGCTCCTTGAATATGCTGAGGTTCTACTTGGGTTTTTCACTAGAGAAGAAGTACAAAAGCACGTTCAGGTCTCACCTGTTGTCTTTTAGCTGTCTATTTTTGTTTTTCAATTTAGCTGCACATTTCATGCTTTTACTTTACTAACTTTGGTGGGTGACAGTATACAGCTAAATTTGAGATGGCAAAGTAGAGGAGGTATTGGTGTGGAAAGAATCCTGTGTCTGGGTTCATCAAAGGGAAATATTACTTGTCATTGGTTTAGAGTTCTTTCAAATTACTATAGGCACTTTTGTCACTGGCTATGTTTTCTTTGGCACTCTGTTTCTCATCATTACGTGAGGAGAAAGCAGGGCATGCCAAGGGATAAGCATTATCTTCTGTGCAACTCTTCTGTTTTTCATATTTGGAAAACATTTGTTCTCTGTGTTTATCTAATACATCCCCCATCCCTCTCTGTGTTTGCCCACAGAAATCTCTAAGGTTTTTTTTTGGTTCCCCTTTCATTTACATCTACCAGCATAATAGTTGAATACAGGACCCCCTTTACTCCATTACAGTTTGGAATATCTTGATGGTGTGTGTGCCTGTGCACGTATGTGTGTGTATTTTTTGTTAACCAACATAGTATCCCAGAGCATGAATATACAATGAATGGATTAAGATTCACTGGTACTGTAACTGTTCTACCTCTTAAAAGATAGAGGGAGTAGGTAAAGATGATATGAACTGGCATTAGTAAATTTTAATGGATTAAATATAAGTATAGGATAGTTAATACAATATATATGAGAGTAGTTTTAATATGCATTTAACTTATAAAACTTAGAGGAAATTGAAATCATTTATTCAAAACACTAATATTTTGGTAATTAAAGCATCCATTTTCATATTCCCTTTTCCTTTCTTTTTTTTTGGGGGGGCGGTTGTTAAACAGATCATATACTCCTATGAAAGGTGGAATCTCCAATGTATGGTTTGACAGATTTAAAATAACCAATGACTGCCCAGAACACCTTGAATCAATTGATGTCATGTGTCAAGTGCTTACTGATTTGATTGATGAAGAAGTAAAAAGTGGCATCAAGAAGAACAGGATATTAATAGGTAAGACCTTTAAATGTTGGTAATTTATAGCTGTTCACTTTTGTCTAATTCTATACATCAAATCTTACTTGGAACATTATTTAGAAGCACTTGTATATCATTCGATGCATTCATAGTTTCAGATAAACTGTACATATTGAGGATTTCAAAGATATTAGAATTATAAACAGCAGCACATGAAACTTTAATTGATTTTCTTTTTGAATAATAATGGATTTTGAGAGTCTTGTGGCAGTTAAAATTTTTCTTCTAGTTTAATTTTCAGTTAAGAGATTATTCATTTCAATTTTTAAAACATTCTACTTCAGTTACTTATTTAAACTTATGAATATAAGTTTAAACATCTATTGCCATTATTAAGATATACAGTCAAAATATACCATTAAATTTATGAAAATTAAAATCTTCAGAGTTAATCTCACAAGAATAAAGTATTTATAAATTTTCGTTAAACTGTCTTTAGCAAGCCCTGTTCCTAAGGGAATATAAGTAGCTTTATATAAGCTCTTTATTCTGCTTAATACCTTTTTCTGTTTCTGTACTTAGCATATACATAAATTATTAAAATCTCTTTTTCTAATACATACAAAAGTGAGATGGGGCATGTAGACTATGAATGGTACACGACATATTTTGGTGAAAGGGTTTTATTTCCAAATGTAACTATTTAACTTACAATGAGTTGTATTTAATGATGGAATTAAAAAGCAAATTAAGTATCTCCATTATATTCTAAATAACATTAAAATGCACATTGAAATTCTTTATAGATGGGATTTGGGTAAACTAATGAACTTTCTTTGTGTTTATTGAAGTACTGAACTGTCTGTTGAGTCATGAGAGACAACATGATATAATGGATAAAATCCATTCTATTCTGTCTTGGCATTAGTTTCCACTTTGTTGAAAGCAGCGTGGCCTCTAGCATGATAACATCACCTTTCTGGTCCTTAGTTTCCTCATTATGTTTAACTCTATATTTCTGTGTTTCCATGTTTAACGTTGATGTTTAACTCTAATAGAGATAAACATGGAGCATTATGGGAGGACTAGGAAGAGCATAGGGAAGGGATGCCCATCTTAGTCTAGGGGATTATGAAGTAGTTAGAATTCCAAACATGTGAATCATGTATCGTTCAGTCGTCATTCAATCTTTAGTAAGTATTTTTTAAGTCCCCACTATGTGCCACGCAGTATTATAGATGTTCACAGGGACATGCAGATAAATAAAACAAGATCTATCTGCCTTACATATTTCTTACAACCTGAAAGGGCCAATGAGATTCTTAAAGTGGTAACTATAATGCCAGCCAGGCTGTGATGAGTGCTGTAATGTGGTATAATAGCTTTTCAAAGCCAGTGATAGTGTATATTTCTTTTTATTTCCCAGAACCTATCACAATGCCTGGCACAGAGCAAATACTCAGGAAATCTATAATGAATAACATTACTCAATCAGTAAATTGTCAGTTAGTACTATAGCAATTCAGAGGACGAAGTAGTCACATGCATTTGGGGCTATAAGAGAAAGATTTAATAGAAAGATGGCAGTGGCATTTAAGATGCAGTGGCATTTAAGATGCACAAGTTATTAAAATTTTAACTATTACAGTGTAGAAGTCTAGGTATAGGGAATGATTTGTACAGTAAAATAGAAGTGGACAAAGTAATGATTTTTGTTTTTGTCTGTCTGGACAGTAGTTGGCTGTAACAAAGTTTGTGTCTAACTAGAAAGTACCTGTTGACTCAGATAGCCACAGTAAGAGACTAGAACATGATGGCATAATGGTGACAAAAATGAGTTCAAATCTACAGTCCATCACTTCCTAGTTGGCTCACCACTTATTACCTACACTTAATTTTTGCTACCTAATCTGTAAAGTGGAAATAGTAATATAATATCTGTTTACTGAGAGATGAACAAAATATTTGGTTTCTTCTAGACTCTCAGTAAATACTCTGTTCAGTTTTTAATCCTTTATTTTGTAGGTATAATAACATGTAATAATTGGTAAAGGATCATTAAATAATGTCTTAAAGTCATAAGAATTGTACTTTGAAAAACTGATTTGGCAGAAGGGGTAAGTAAAAGGATGAGAAGTCTGACATGGAGAAACCAGTATAATATAATGAAAGTCCGAAGTGGTGTGGTGGCAATAGGAAAGGAAAAGATCAGGATGAGAAATTGCTTTAAAAAATAAAAGTACAGTCTTCATAAGCAAAAAAAAAATAGATAAAAGGAGAAAATACTCTGAGTAGTACTCTTAATGAGTGTGTATTGAAGAGTTTATCACACTGAATGGTAACTGCTGTCCATTTGTCTCTTGTCCCATCCTCTCTCTTCCTTTCCCAGCTCCATTACTTTATCTAGTTCATCTTTGAGTACTAGAAATATTATGGATTTTCTGCAGTATATTACATTTTAAAAAATCCTAGTACAACAAAATCAAATCTTTTAAAAATTTTAATTTTATTTTAAGTTCCAGGATACATGTGCAGGAAATGCAGGTTTGTTACATAGGTAAACATGTGTCATGGTGTTTTGCTATACCTATCAACCTGTCACCTAGGTATTAAGACCTGTATTCATTAGCTGTTTATCCTGATGCTCTCCCTCTCACCGCCTCCCTGACAGGCCCCAGTGTGTGTTGTTTGCCTCTCTGTGTGCATGTGTTCTCATGGTTCAGCTTCCAACATGCAGTGTTTGGTTTTCTGTTCCTGTGTTAGTTTGCTGAGGATAATGGCTTCCAGCTCTATCCTTGTCCCTGCAAAAGACATGATCTTGTTCCTTTTTATGGCTGCATAGTATTCTATGGTGTACATGTACCACATTTTCTTTACCCAGTCTATCACTGATGGGCATTTGGATTGATTCCATGTCTGCTATTGTGAATAGTGCTGCAATGGACATATGTGTGCATGTATCTTTATAATAGAATGATTTATATTCCTTTGGGTGTATACCCAGTAATGAAATTGCTGGGTCAGATGGTATTTCCGGTTCTAGGTCTTTGAGGAATTGCCACACTGTCTTCCACAATGCTTGAACTAATTAACATTTTCACCAACAGTGTAAAAGTGTTCCTGTTTCTCCATAGCCTCGCCAGCATATTAAAAATTCAAGAATTCAAAAATTCTTGAATTTTTAATAATTGCCACTCTGACTGGTATGAGATGGCATCTCATTGTGATTTTGATTTGCATCTCTCTAATGATAAGTGATGTTGAGCTTTTTTTCATTTTTTTATATGTTTTTTCATATGCTGCATAAGTGTATTCTTTTGAGAAATGTCTGAAGAGTCATTTATGACAAACCCACAGCCAATATCATACTGAATAGACAAAAGCTGGAAGCAGTCCCCTTGAAATCCAGCTCAAGACAAGGATGCTCTCTCTCACCACTTCTATTCAACATAGTATTGGGAGTTCTGGCTGGGGCAATCAGGCAAGAAAAAGAAATAAAAAGTGTATTCAAATAGGAAGAGAAGAAGTCAAACTGTATCTATTTGCAAATGACATGATCCAATATCTAGAAAACTCCATTGTTTCAGCCCCAAAGCTTCTTAAGTGGATAAGCAACTAAAGCAAAGTTTCAGGATACAAAATCAATATGCAGAAATCACAGGCATTCCTATACACCAACAATAGGCAAGCAGAGAGCTAAATCATGAATGAACTCCCATACACAATTGCTACAAAGAGAATAAAATACTTAGGAATACAAAGGACCTCCTCAAGGAGAACTACAAACCACTACTCAAGGAAATAAGAGAGGACATAAACAAATGGAGAAACATTCTCTGCTCATGGATAGGAAGAATCAGTATCATGAAAATGGCCGTAATGCCTGAAGTAATTTATAGATTCAATGCTATGCCCATTAAACTACCATTGACATTCTTCACAGAATTAGAAAAAACTACTTTAAAATTGGAACCAAAAAAGAGCCCATATGGCCAAGATAGTCCTAAGCAAAAAGGACAAAGGTGAAGGCATCATGCTACCCAACTTCAAACTATACTACAAGGCTACGGTAACCAAAACAGCATGGTACTGGTACAAAAACAGACACATAGACCAATGGAACAGAATAGAGATCTCAGAAATAAGACCTCACATCTACAACCATCTGATCTTCAACAAATCTGACAAAAACAAGCAGTAGGGGAAGGATTCCCTATTTAATAAATGGTGCTGGGTAAACTGGCTAGCCATATGCAGAAAATTGAAACTGGACCCCTTACTTACACCTTATACAAAAACTAACTCAAGATGGATTAAAGACTGAAATGTAAAACCCAAAATTACAAAAACCCTAGAAGTAAATCTAGGCAATACCATTCACAACATAGACACGGGCAAAGATTTTATGATGAAAATTTCAAAAGCAATCGCAACAAAAGCAGAAGTTGACAGATGGTATCTAATTAAACTAAAGCACTTCTGCACAGCAAAAGAAGCTATCATCAGAGTGAACAGACAGCCTACAGAATGGGAGAAAATTTTTGCGATCTATCCTTCTGACAAAGGTCTAATATCCAGAATCTACGAGGAACTTAAACAAATTTACAAGAAAAAAAAAAAAACATTAAAAAGTGGGCAAAGTACATGAACAGACACTTCTCAAAGCAGAAACAAATCTTAAATGAAGTTAAACACACACATAAAAACAGTAGCAGGAGAGGTTACCTGTTTGAGCACCTATATTTTCTTAGAGGGAATCATGTCTTACCAGCCAGATTGCCCATAAACCTCAAAAAAGGTCACCTGGGAGAAAAATACAACACAAGACTTGATTTTGCAATGTCTGTAAGCCCCCCCAGACCCCAAACTTGGGGCTCACTGAATGAAGATAATTTGTTTTTCCATTTTCTTCTTGAGAAAAAGATGATTTTTAAAAATCAGTGCCTTTGATATCTTTTCAAAGTCCGACAATGTGATTGATTGAATCAAGTCTCTTGTTGAATTTTTCTAATGCTCCAGGGTAGTTTTCTGATTGACAGCATATACAGAAATATTTCAAAGTTCATTGTAGAAAAGCTGGCAGAAATGACCAGTCAATTATAGGCACCAAAAAAGAAAAAAGAGCTATTATTAAAAACTCAAAGTAGAATAGCTTATACTTATAATATATGCATATATGTACATATTATATATGCTATATATAAAATCCAGTTTTCATGGGTGATATAAAAAAATCAGAAATAATTGTTTTTAAAGTATAGTTTAGCATTACAATTTTAACAAAAAATTTACAGTAATTAAGATTCTGTCATGATTACACATTTGATATATTTTTTCTCATAATGGAAATGAAATTACATAAAAGTTATTAAACATTTATGAAAATAAATTTAACATTCACTTAAATATCTATTGCTGTTTCTTTTGGGTTCTTCCAGAATAATTTTTTCTTATTCTTTACCTTAATTTTTAAGGGTATTCAAGAAGATATCCATGTTTATAAAATCTAAGTTGACCATTTCTCCCCTTTTCATTCTAATGTATGAGTTTACAGCCCAGAAATAGGTTACTAAAGCTATGTTTTAATATTATGTGAATGCACAAAAGATGGTAAGTAAAATTAGAAGTGAACTAATTTCAGACATTTCTTATGATATAGTTGGTTAAGTTGAAAAAAAGCTACATACATTTTTCCTGGTTCCCATATCCCACCAACACAAACTTGAGCTTTTCATCAAATACAGAGGTTGTTCTGTTTGTGTTTTTAAATGCATTTGTCTACTTACACATGACATATAACTATTCAAAGTATATATATCATAATATATGTGGCAACCAGAAGGTCTATACGTGAACATATGAATGATGATTTAATTAAGCAGTTCTCTTCCCCATTTATTTCTCGATACCAAGTAGTATGTGTACTCCAAAGTATGGTCATTCAGTGAAAAAAAGTATTTAGTATTTCTTTCTGTTAATGAGTTGGAGGTACTAATATATGTATGTGAGTCCCTCAATTACCCTGTGCAAGGCAAATTCTTTTATGTATGATTAGAATATCCGAAGATAAGTTAGAAACTCCTCTTTTGTGTCTTTTTTAAGAGGTGAAATGAGATACTGTACAGACAAGAAGTATTATTCTGTTCATGAGTAATCAACCTTTCACTCAATTTTAATATTATTTAAGTCTATGGAAAAAAATTTTATAACACTTCTTTTTAAAATGGGGAAAAATTGTACAAGTAAGCATGATCAAACCTCTCTTAAAGCTGGTTGATACTGATCTTTTTTTTTTTTTTTTTTTTGGAGACAGAGTCTTGCTCTGTGGCCCACCCAAGCTGGAGTGCAGTGGCAAGATCTCGGCTCACTGCAACCTCCGCCTCCTGGGTTCAAGCAATTCTCCTGTCTCAGCCTCCTGAGTAGCTGGGACTACAGGCACACGCCACCAGGCCTGGCTAATTTTTTTTTTTTTTTGAGATGGAGTCTCACTCTGTCGCCCAGGCTAGAGTGCAGTGGCGTGATCTTGGCTCACTGCAAGCTCCACCTCCTGGATTCACACCATTCTACTGCCTCAGCCTCCCGAGTAGCTGGGACTACAGGCGCCCGCCACCACGCTCAGCTAATTTTTTGTATTTTTGTGGAGACGGGGTTTCACTGTGTTGCCCAGGCTGGTCTCGAATATTGTTGCCTTCAAGTGTCCAAGAAATTAACTTTAAGGTCCATCTGAAGGAAAATAGCAAATTTCACTGGCCTCACAGACAGAGAAGGAGCCATCATCTTTCATCAAGAGATTGGTGCCACACACATCCATCCCCAGGATATTAGACACCTGGACAGCTAGCTGCTTCCTTTGTTCACTCAGTGAGCCCATCATCCCCACACCACCTAGTGAGCAGTTGCTTTGCATCCTTCCATCTATTGAACAACGTAACATGGTGCCAACCATACAGCCTCCAATGACAATGGAACATATATCCTGTCCCTGAAACTCTTCTACATGCTTCTGGAATTGGTATAGAGCTTCATGATGAATAAAATAGCTTAGATCAGCCAAATAAATAGTGCTTATCTCGAGCCAAGAAAACAGCTTTACCTCTATGACCCCATGTATTCTTCACTGCCATTGGTAGCTCCAGTATTTCTGCTTCATCCATCATTTTAGCAAAATTTTTATAGCCATCATAAGAAAGAGTATCTGACAGAGGAACACCATGGCCAACCAACTCTTGAAATGCCCACCACTTATTAGCACATTTCAGGATGGTTTGAGGTCAGTTCATCAGCTGGCATTCCATCTTCTCTAGATGGTTTGAGGTCAGTTCATCAACTGGCATTCCATCTTCTCTAGATGGTGCAAAACATTGATATCACCCAAGGGTTGGTACTGTCACTGCCACCACGTAGGATAAGCAGTTGATCTGTAGACCTGCTTTCCTTGTTGGATTGTTGATACCACCTCATCCATCACCACAGCCCTTGGCCTTCATAGCATTTGGCCTTCAGCACTCACAAGATCTCTTTAGGGGGTAGTGTTCCTGATGCCATGATCTGTCAAAAACCACAACTCGGCAGCCAAAAGAACTACACATCTTGATCTGCTTGCTCTTCCTTGCTTGGATTATTTCCTCTTGAGTATAAAGTTTATCACTTGATTATAGAAGATACTATAAAGAAGAGAGGAACAGCCAAGTGAAGAGATATATGTGGCAAGGTCTGGAAGGGTCCTGAGGACAGGAGCTTCTGTCTCCCCGGAGTTGCCTCCTGGTACAAGGAAGCAGTCCACTAACCTGGAATCTCTGGATTTTCTTAAGGTTTGGGAGCCAATATGAATTTTGAATCTAACTTGATTTCATTTTAAAGCCAACGATTCTTACATTTAGCTGAACTTTTTTAAGATTCTTAATACGTATTATCAAATTCCTTTCACAAAAAAAGCATACCAGTTGATACTTCCAACCATCTTTAGAAGAATTAGAACCTTATTACATTGATTAATATGGTCTTGAAAAACTTTTTCTCAAAATAAGTACACAGGAAGTGGTAACTAATTTTAATTTGCGCTTAATTTGTTATTTTCAATTCCATTATAGTTTGACATAAAAAACTTTTAAAATCTTTTATAATTTTTTTGAAATAATTTCTGAGTTTAAGTAAGTTTTCTCATTAGAACGTGGGTGAATATAAAATAAATTTTCTACTGGTTTTTCTAGTGTTGCTTTTTTTTTACACTGAATTATTTGACTCATCTGTAGTTTATTTTTGTTTCTTTCTACCATATAATGGAAAACTAAATATTTTCTGAAGTACCAAGAGAACCTTGTTAAAATTGACAGTCTTATTTATAATTCTAAAGCAACAGTTACATGGTCAGTATTTTGTTAATCCTCTTTTGGGTTTATGAGAATAAAATTTCTTTTTGGAAGATATGTTGACTATTATGAAATTATAAAATCTAAGATTTATTAATTTCATATTATAATATATAATATACCAAATTAAAGTGGGGGTAAAAACATTTTTTGTGAGATGAGCTAATTAATGTCTATAAAGCCTCTTTTTTCTACATTGAGATACAGAAAGAGACCACAAAAGTACAAATGCTGTCATGTTTGTTTTTGTTAACTGTATAGTTCTTTAACCAGCCAGTGAAAATAATTCTTCACTAAGTTTTATGGAATTATACACATGCCACAAAACACACGTTTCTTGACCTCTTATACTGTGACAAAACATTAGTCCTATTACCCCACTTTTCATATACTGGATTCTTCACATACATTAGTTATTGATTCATAGAGCAAATAGTATTCAAGTCTTTTGTTGCAGTTTTTTGTTGTGGTTGTTGTTTATCTTAGTGATCTAACTGAACCTCTCGTATATATTTGTTGTTTACCCCAGTGATCTAGCTGAACTTCTCATGTATGTATTCCCTGAGTTAGAAACATCATAATTACAAATGCCCTTAAGCTGACATCATATAACATAATTAAGAACTTGGGCTCTAGACTCAGAGTGCTGAGTTCTAATCCTATATTCCCCAGTTTGTAGGTGTCCAGTCTCCTTATTCTCTGTATCTTGGATGATAATAATAATACCTACCTTTTAGAGTTGTGATAGTTGAACTAGTCAGTTCGTGTGAAATACTTACAAATGTGTCTGACATGTAATGTTGAAAAAGTTTTCTTGCCATTATTACATACTTCATACCACTCATCCTATGGTCACCTGGATAGCAAAAGGCCATACTGGAACAGTGGTACCACTTGGAGACTTACAGGTAGCTTAGTTGTTTCTTCCCTACCAGCTGCTTGCTTTTTCCTCAGTGGTATATGAGCTCTGCTTCCCTCTTTCTTTTTCATTGCTCCTAGATTATTTAAACAAGAGTTACTGTTTAGTATTTTTCTACTAGCTTTTATACTTTTGTACAGTGTCTATTGGGTACATTTAAGTTGTTAGGTCAGATTTAAGTGCTATTCATAATGTTTTAATGAAGGAGGGATTCAGTGGGAAATAGAAGAAAAATGCATTTGAGATTCCAAACAATTTTTGTTAAGCACACACAATCCATAGTGAGAAATAAAGTTAGGTAATTGTTTTTTGAAACAGGGTCTTGCTGTGTTGCCCAGGCTGAAGTGCAGTGGCGTGATCATAGCTCACTGCAACCTAGACTCCTGGATTCAGTGATCCTCCTGCATCAGCCTCTTGAGTTGTTAGGATGATAGGCACTTGCCACCATGCCTGGCTGTTTTTTTTGTTTGCTTCTGTTATGTAGAGATGGAGTCTGTCTATGTTGCCCAGGCTGGTCTCAAACTCCTGACCTCAAGTGATCTTCTGCTTCAGTCTCCCAGAGTGTTGGTATTACACCTGTGAGCCACCATGCCTGGCCCAGGCTAGGTTTCTTTTAAAAATGAATTATAATGGGAAAAACTAGCAAAATGTAAGATTGGAAAAGAAATATGAAGGTAATAGGTTCAAAAGTTGTTAACCTTATTTATTTTGTTTAATAATCTGTTCAGATTTCTGATTTAATGTAAGACAGTATGTCCTAATGGGACCCAATGTCTGAGAGTGTAGTTGTGTTTGTGTAACTTTATAAACGAAACTACTCTCTGTATTTGATGTAGATAGGAGCCCATTCTTTGTGGATTTGATTAGTGGTGTTTTGTTAGGTTGAACTCAGTTTTAGAAACTTTTTTTTTTTTTTTTTTTTACAGTATATGATCTTCTGCCTTTTCTAGGTAGTGTGTCTAGCTTGGACAGGTCAAAAATGATACTTCTCACTAAATTATATTTTCAAATTGTCAATAAAATGTTATGTGCTGGAGTATAAAAGAAACAGAAATTTACAGTCTAGTAAGGCAGATAGGGAAGTCAAGTATTCTAATACTGTACAGGTATTATTGAAGAACAATGTAGAAGGTATAGTGTAAGCAGCAAGGGGAGAAGTAAATCTTTCTGGGAGTTGAGAACTACTTTGTTGAAGTGGCAACTGAGTCTTGAAGAATAATTGAGAATGTGACTGGTAAACAAGGAGAGAAACATGTTCATGAAAGAAAGCAAGGGACACATTAAATCCTTCCAGGAAATAGTTTGGTGTACATCCCAAATCCTAGTATCATTGAATTATATACAAGGAGTGAATGATATGATCAAATGGGCATTTTAGAAAGATTATGCTGACAACTCTAGAGGGCTGACTAGTCAGTGTGAAGGTCAGAAAAACAGCAAGAAAGCAAATGCAATAGATCTAGTAGAATGATGAAATGCTAAACTGACACACTATTTTAAGACTTGAGGAATACCAGGATGAGTAAAATTACATTTAAAATTTTAATTATCTGTGGGGTTTAGCTATGAAAATTTTTTGCTTTCTAAGCTTTCTGCAATGGATATGCATTTCTTTCTTAATAGAAAAAAGTAATAAACTTTGTTAAGATAGGAAGAACTCAGCAAAAGGCTTATTACAGGGGATGTTCAATTAAAGGGGGTTCCTTGGAGACATTCATGGATCCTCACTCTGTACATTAGGAATATAAGAAAAATGTTGATTTTTTAAAATTTATTTTTGTATATTTATGTTTCGTATGATTCTACCAGACATTAAGATAAAACTTAGGGAAAACAGGCAATAAAATAGTGACTTTTAAATTACTTTTCGAAAGTTGGCAATATAGTCATTGACAGAACCAGGATTCAAATTCTGTATTCTGAGAAAATTATTAATAATAGATTATCCTGCCTCCTTCTGGCTTTATTAACATATTAAAAGTGTCCAGTGTGCAGAATATAAGCATTTTATTGGCAGTACATTCTCCATCATTATTAAAGCCTGTCTTGAACTCTTCATTTCCTTCTAGTTTGTTTCTGTATAAGACAGGAAACTGGAGAAAGGTATATCATTTTTCCCTTGTGTACTGTTGTGCTTAGAAAGTACATATGGTAGAGATAGCTTTAAATTAATTGGCATCTATATTGCACTGGATAGTTTTTAAATTGCCATTGCATGTCAGTGTTTTATATTTAGGTAATGTTTTAAGTTCTGAAGTTGTTTTAATATACATTAGATCTCCTGGGCCTTGCAGTAGGTAAAAGTAAAATAGGATATAATTATTTTCATTTCAGAGGTGAAGAAACTAAAATTCAAGGTGATTCCTGGCTAATACAGAGTTGGGACTAGAACCCGGGTCCCCATAATACCTTCCTTTATTGGCCACTAGGTGGTGATAATTTGTTGTTAAGAGAGACTACTGATATAATTTAGGCTTAACTTAGATCTAGGATGTATAGAACCTGACAAATGATATGAACAGATTTATCAGAATTTTGATAATATAAGCATATTATCAGAATTTTGATAATATAAGCATATTATCAGAATTTTGAAGCAGAGAGAATCAAGTCTTTCTGGAACTACACTGGAGTAATTTACGTGGATGATCTAAATATCCATCATGATGGGAATGGTTAAGGGAATGATGGCCCATTAATAGAATTGAGTATTATGTAACCATTAAGTACTATATGCACACACACATAAAAAGCACTCAGTAAGTATGTGTTCAATTAAAAATAATTATAAAATTTTGTAATTCTGTAGAAAGACTTTCAAATTAGTATTACATGAAAAAAATAAATTGAACATGTAGAGTAGTTTAACTGTTAAAATGAAATTTAAGAGAACGTGTCAAAATTATTCTGTACAGTACAAACTATTGTAAAATTTTGTACAAGAAACTTTTGTACAAGAAACATTTTGTACAATGGGTGTATATTAATTTTGCAATAAGATTAAAAATAAAAATAAATGAAAGGATAGTTAGAATTCCCAAGATGAAGTCCAGCATCAAAATTTCCAGCCTGCCTTCTTCTGAACTTGTACACGTTTTCTCTGTAGCCCAGCTGGGAGCTAAAACTTCAGAATGATAGCATTCTTCTACTTTCTTTGAACATATATGTATTTTAATTAAACATTTTATGTTTCTTCAACAACTAGTAGGACTTTAAAGGCTCTGGACTGTTCTAACAGTTTTCCATAGAGGAAAATAAATACTTTGTTTATCCCACAAGTTTTGTATGAGAGGAGATATACAAATAAATATAATAGTCATAATTTCTGTATTCCCAAATCTGAATAATAATTATAATAGTACCCCAGTTAAATGGAAGAGCTGTTGAAATTTAGAATGGTAATGGACTTTATTGCATGTTTAAAGTTCTTTTCAGTTGATAGCACACTTTAATTGTAAGTGGATTTTTTTAAGGATTTTACTTTCAGATTGATTATGTTAATGTTCCCAATATAGTCTTTTTATAGATTGTTTCTGTTTTATTTTATACAAAGAGTTCATAAAGCCAGGTTTATTATTTTTTAACATGTTTTATTCAGCTTGTTAATCTTAAGTGTATGTTGAAATGTTAACTCTTGACATTTTAAATACTTTGCCAGCAACCGTAAATACCCGTTATAACCATTACCTACAGTGGATTTACTATTTTCGTATTTACTTATTGAACAGTAGATTTTATATCATTTTTTAGACTCTTAGGTGGAAAATTGAATTCAAATAACTAGTTCTTTGTGTTAAATTTTCTTCTGTTAGGAAAAAATACACAAAGTCCCTTTTCACAGTAGTGTCCTATGCTAAAGGTCATTGTATTGTCAAAGACGGCTAGTGAGGAGTTACAGATTACCTCACAAAATCATAAATGGGAAAGTGACTTAGATTAAATCTTAAAATAATAATATTTCAATGAGTGTATTTTTCTTCATTGTAACTTATGAGAATTAAACATGAAGTTAAATGTCTGCAGGATGCATTTATGTGTATTCATAATGACATTTTATGTGCGGGTAAATGTTTTCTTTCTCTCTTTTTTTTTTTTTTTAAGTTGTTACCATCAAAAGGCTCTGAAACTACATAAAGTGATTACATTCCCTGGTCAACAAAAATGAAGTGTTTGTCACTTCATATGTAAAATTTTCTTGATAGTTATGCTTTTAAAATCTCTTTTTAATGTAAGTTTTTGCCTACTAATCTTTTATTTACATTTTATCTTTTAATAATCTTTATCTTAGCCTCAGAATTATCTATGAAATACTAATTTTATTTTTGCTTCATTTATAAATTTTGAAGCTTTTTTCAATCATTCGTACAGCTTAGATGATCTAGCCACTAGCTACATGTGGCTCTTCAGTTAAATAAAATATAGAATTGGTTCCTTGGTCACACTCGCATATTTCAAATATTAATTAGTTACATTTGGCAGACACATAATTCAGGCTCTTAAATTTCTCAGAAAAAAATAATGAATTTGCCCCTGCAGCCTTGTTATCTATCGCTTGTGGATTTTTCTTTAAATGGTGACCATATTTTAACTTTCTGTTTTTATCCATTTTACTTAATTTTGAATTGTTTGCCACACAGCTGTGATTCTCAGACATCTGATTTATGGCATAAGAGCTTTTAAAAATTAGACATATGCAGTGAGATTTTGTTAGTGAGTCTGGGATTGGGTCTAAAATCTTTATTTTTAAGAGGTCAGATTAGGAATGATGGGCTTGGAGCACACTAATCATTCATTCCTAGATTTCCTAGGTTTTTTTAAGCTTTACTTTTATATCAAATTAAATCACCAAAAACCTATATTTTCTGATGATAAATTTGTCTCTTTGCAGAGATATTGTTACTGAGTTACAGTTACATTGTTCATTTGTTTAATAAGTATAAGCACTTTCTGTGTGCCAGGCACTGTTGTAAGCGTAGAGGGATACATTGGTGAATAAAACACAAAAATCCCAGCTCCCATCATCTTTAAATTCTAGTGAAAGTTAAGTCTTTATGTCCCAGAATTTTATGAAAAGAATCAGCAGCAGAAGTGGCAGTATGTAGAATGTCTGATTTTGAACTTTATGTTTAATAAAGATCCATTTAATAAATTCCATTAAGGAATTCAATGCTAAGAAAAATTTCTAGTATAACTTGTTATGATTCCTTCTGTTAAAGAATATTGCCTTGCTACAGAGAAACTGTTAAATGCCCAGTTGCACATGTAATTACTGCCCCCACCCTAACATCATGGTCTTTTTTTATTTTCCGTGTCTCACTCTTTGCTCAAATCCCATCTCTTCCTCTCTCACATTCTCTCCTATTTTAGAGATGTAGTTTTATTATTAACAGTGTGTTTGATTTTAAGCAACCAGCAATTCCTTTGTAAGTAAATGGGCTGTAAATAACAGAGGGGAGATTGGAAGAGATGAAGGAAGTGAGTGTTTGCTAAGATCTATTCTGTGAACTTCTAGGAAAGCTGGAATTGTGTTCTGAGAGATAGGGGATTCGTAAACTTGAAAGTAGATTTCTGTATTTACAGTAACTGTACATTTTAAAAGCTCTCGCAATTTTAGTTTTTATAACTGATTAAGTATTTGTATTTAAAAGGTTGATGGAAAATCTAGAGATTAGTCCATCTATCTTGTTTTACTATAAATGAAATCCAGCATTTTAAATAATTTACACAAAGACATTCAGCTTGGGAGTATCACAGGCAGGACTAGAACTAGTTTCCTTAGTGTTGTCTCTTTGATAAGCTTAAGAGATATTTGTAAATTTTTTACTACTTTCATTAGAAACCCATAACATACGGTTTCTAAAAATTCAGTTAAATTTTTATTGAGTTAACTGCTATGTGCAAAGCACTATACTTACCACTGAGCATGTAAAGTTGAAACTGACTCATTAGTATGCGTGCACCACAGAGACACTTTGTTCAGCTAATCATAAGCACTCAATGAAAATTTGATTATTGAAGAAAAACTGTTTCTTACCCTTAAGAGTTTCAAAATCTAAATAATTTATATTCAATAAATTAAATCGATAAGAATTTTATTTCAAAATGTCTTCGCTTTACAACCCTCATGATGTTATTAAATAGTAAACTTCATAAGCAGAGGGAAATCTATAACTAGAATTGTAGCAAAAAACAATAAAGTTGAGAATTATTTCTGTGTACTTACAATAAATGTTTACCAGAAATACTAATTTTGTGTATTTATGTAAGCTGTTCATATCTAAATGGGACGTGTCAAAGATTTATTAATGCACAAATTCATGGATAATGTAGCCCAGTGGCTTTTAACCTTTTGGGGAATCTAATGTACATTTGCAAATTTTACATACAGTGTTAAGATGCTTATGCTTTTTTCTCCCCCACCAAGCTCATTTATGAACTTCTAATTAGATGTATCTGCATCTGGAGTTATTGGGGGTATTTTGAAAGAGCCTTTCAGGTGGCTCTTGTCCATGGTGGGCTACTGCTGCGATAAGACCTTATTATTTCTTGCTGGTATGTTGAAAATCACAGATAACTTTTATTCATTATTTACACAGTGTGCCTTTTTAAAAAAATCTAAACTTTGCCAGACTGGTAATCCTCTCTCGGGTATTTGTGTTCTGAGTCCAAAATAATATTACCTGCCTATTCTAGATAAAGTAGTCCTATTTTAATAAATATCAAGGGATGGTAGAAAGTATATTAAACTCTGTTGCAAAAGATCCGAATTCCAAAATTACTGTTAATGGTTTTATATCTAAAATAATGTGTACCTAATCTTGGGCCTCATTTCCCTCCATGTATAAAAGATTATTGTAGTAAATTCAAATTTATGGTCTCTTAAGAGCTCAGCTTTACACTTATATTAAGTGAAATAAAGCAGCAGACTTGAAATTAGGAGATTTGAATTCTACATCAAAGTATATTTTTGTATTTCTATGAGTGTGTGGCTACATGATTAACATTCTGTATTTTCTCATGGAATATAGTGAGATGTCATTTAGCTTTCTCTCAAGCTTAGGAATGTCACACTGAGTCACTGACTTGTTGTCAGGCCTGGAATCACCATCCTCTGCTGCCGTCACCTCATACACCTATGTCCATATTCTGTGTTGGATGTGTTTCCTTGTCAAAGTTCCCCTGAACAGGAGGGTCTGTGTATTTTAATCTGCATATATCCAGTGACTGGCATAGAGTTGGTACATTAAAGAGACAATAACAGTTTGACTAATTTTTTTTTCAAACTTTGGTTTTAAAAACTACATATAGGCATACATGTTTCATTTTTATTATACCACCATAAATTAGTTTCCAAAATAATATTGTAATCCAAAAATGTGTTGACTAGCTCCTCAAATTTTTTTTATCATTCTTAATTCACAATTCACTAAGCATCTATTATATAGCAGACACCAGAAACATAACTCCTTATGGAGCTCACAGCTTAGCAAGTAAGACAAAAAGGTGCAAATTATTAATTGTAGTTGCATTGTGAGGGTTTCTGTAAGTGTAAACAAAATATAAGTAAATATTGAGAATTTAAGTAATGCTTGTAATATGACTCATTTTGAATTACGATAGATATTTTACTTGGTGAACATGATATATTTGTTTAATCCTAGCTCCTTGTAGAGCACAGCTCTCTACCAGTGGTGACACAGAGAGAACAGGGTTATTTACGTATCACAGGCCTTTGTCTGTGAAACTTAGAGTAGACGAAATTTCTTTTTAGCATTTTCTTTAAAGGTCTCCAGATATTTTAAAAATATGGAAAATTGTTGTATGTCATATCCTAAATTATTATTTTATGTGTTCTACTTTTTCTTTTAAGTATGTTTTTGCTTTTAGGAGGATTCTCTATGGGAGGAAGCATGGCAATGCATTTAGCATATAGAAATCATCAAGATGTGGCAGGAGTATTTGCTCTTTCTAGTTTTCTGAATAAAGCATCGGCTGTTTACCAGGTAACTTCCAGATTTAAAAAAAGAAATGAAAAAAAGATGAAATATATACATATTGAAACTAAAGCAAAATCGGTAATAAAGCTGTAAAACACACACACAGTTGATGCACAGTTGATATGGATTGACCATTCCTGGAATTCATGGCCAAATGAGTCATAGTGATTAAATTCCAGCCGATCATTAATGTTTTGGAAATCCCCGTACAAGAAATATTGTTAAGCAAAATGTCAAGGAGGAAAGGATAATTATGTGTGTGGTTGTGGGGGAGCGTATATGTAAATTTTATACATATTAAAACTGCATGATGGTTATAGCTGGGTTTGCTTATTGCATCATGAACATAATCAAAACAAAAATCAATTACATAGCACATACTTATTATGTAGCAATATCCTCATCTATGAATATGATGCAGCTTCAGTTATAATGTTACAGCTTCGGTACCAGAAGTGGAAATGATAAAGCAGATACAGAATAGAGAACTAAAATGTAATTGTCCCCTTGATTGTGCCTTAGCTCTGTACTCCTCCCTCCTTCCACACTGTATGAAGAGGTCTGTCTTCCCAAGTCATCAGTTTCTTTAGGAAATGCTTTGGCCATTTTTAAGACGTCCTCTATAGAATAAATGTAAGTGACACACGGTTACAAATTGAGTGATGCCAGGAACCAGCTAAGTCCCCAGGCCTGGCCCACCAATGTATACCTCAGACAGTACTCTCTCTGTCTTTTTTTTTCCCATTAGTTATTGAAGACTTGGTAAAATTGGAATTTTCCTGCTCTCTCTGATTTCTAAGAATGATCTTAAATGGAATTTCTTAAACTTTTCTGTCTTTATATCTTCTTCTCTAGGCTCTTCAGAAGAGTAATGGTGTACTTCCTGAATTATTTCAGTGTCATGGTACTGCAGATGAGTTAGTTCTTCACTCTTGGGCAGAAGAGACAAACTCAATGTTAAAATCTCTAGGAGTGACCACGAAGTTGCATAGTTTTCCAGATGTTTACCATGAGCTAAGCAAAACTGAGTTAGACATATTGAAGTTATGGATTCTTACAAAGCTGCCAGGAGAAATGGAAAAACAAAAATGAATGAATCGAGTGATTTGTTAATGTAAGTGTAATGTCTTTGTGAAAAGTGATTTTTACTGCCAAATTATAATGGTAATTAAAATATTAAGAAATAACTTTCCTGACTTATTTATTATTAAAATGCTTATCACTGTAGACAGTAGCTAATTTTATTAAAGAAAAACAATAGACAAACATCTGTGCATAATTTTTCAGACACAATTCTGTAAATATTTGGAAATCTTTTAAGTATTTAAACATTTAAATTTTTGAAATAAAGTATTCTAAACTAATATAAATAAGGACAATGAAAAAACATGAAAGGACTTAGCATAGTGTTGTTTTATCTTTTCTACAACTTTGTTTAAATTACCTTTCCAGAGATATTTGTGTTTATGTAATTTTCCACGGAATAACATTAATACTCTAGGTTTATAAACCGGTTTCACATTATTTCATTTGATCATCACAAGAGCTTTGTGAAGTAAGCTGAGAAGTTGTTACTGGTATTTAATAATAGCAATAGAGGGGTTAAAGACTTTCCCACAGCTTGTGGGTCAAGACAAGAAATTCAGGTCTCCTAATTCTCAGTGGAGCTCTATTGCTGTTAACCCAAATTGCTACTCTGTTTTAGGTCTCAATTTCATCTGTAAAATGATACTAATAGTACTTATCCCATTGGATTTTTGTTGAGATTTAAATAAATAGCCAAAAGCCAATAAATAATAAACACTCAATAAAGATGAACCATAAAGAGAGTCATGATCTGGTTCCAGGAAATACATTGTTAGATGACTGAAAAATTGTATTACTTCAATGAAAATACTACAAATGACAACATTTTCATATATTAGTTCGTTCTCATGCATACATAATCTAATTTTATTTGATCCTCACAACTGTTTGTTTGATAAAATATACATTATCCCTATTTGTATAAATAGAATCATACAATACCTGCCTGCTTTCATTCAACAAAATTATCTTGAGATTTTTCCATGTTGTATACATCAATAGTTCATCTATTTTATTGCTCAGTAACCCATTGTGTGGATGTATCACTATTTGTTGACACATTCACCACTAACAGATATTTAAGTTGCTTCCAGTGTGAGGCTGTTATAAATAAAGCTGCTATGAATATTCTTGTAAGAGTCTCTGCATCAACCTATGTTATTTTTCTTTGGTAAATAAGTAGGAGTAGAATGGCTGGGTTATATTTTATGCATACTTATAACCTTCCAAGAAATAGCCAACTCTTTGAGAAAATAGTTGTGCCATTTTACATTCTAGCAGCAGTGTATGAGAGTATTATTGCTCCAGATCCTTGCCAACACTCATTACGACTCCTTTATCCATTCAGTAAGTATATGGTAGTAATATATTGTGGCTTAATTTATGTTTTCTAAATGATTATGTTAATTTTTATATGCTGATTAACAGTGTCTTAGCACTATTTGGTGAAACAACTATCATCCATGGAAATATTTTTGCACCTTTGTCAAAATTCAGCTAGATCTTGC
Organism: Pongo abelii; assembly: GCF_028885655.2. Classification (NCBI taxonomy): domain Eukaryota; kingdom Metazoa; phylum Chordata; class Mammalia; order Primates; family Hominidae; genus Pongo; species Pongo abelii. Next base: position 30,212,618 of record NC_071985.2, on the reverse strand, counting down.
CTTTGTGGATCTGTTTCTCGGTTCTGTCTTCTGTTCCATTGATTTATGTATCCATCCTTCAACCAGCATCATACAGTCTTAATTACTGTAACTGTATAAGTCTTGAAATCAGGTAGAGTAAGTCCTCTCAGTTTATTTTTTTTTTCAAGATTGCTTTTGACTATTTTTGTTCCTTTCCTTTCCACATAAACAACCTTGTCTGTATCTACAAAAAAAAAAAAAAAAATTCTTGCTAGGATTTTGATAGGAATTATTTTAAACCTGTATATCAATTTGGGGAGAATTTGCATCCTTACTATGTTGAATCTTCTAATCCACAAACATGATAGGTTACTCCACTTATTTAGATACTTGATTTCTTTTATCAGCGTTTTTGAGGCTTTCTCCATACAAGTTCTGTACCTATTTTGTTAGATTTATACTTGTATTTTATTTTGTGATTGATTATAAGTGGTTTGTACCATTTTCAGTTTCCAAGTGCCCTTTGCTAGCATATTGAATCACAATTTTTATATGTTGGTCTTGATCTTATAGAGCTCAATTATTAATTTTAGGAGTTCTGTAGATTCTTAGGATTGTCTGCAAAGATCATTATGTCATCTACAAAATGAAACAGTGTTATTTCTTCCTTTCCAAATATATGCCTTTTATTTTCTTTTATTTGCTTATTACACTGGCTACAATTTCTAGTGCTATGCTGAACAAGAGTGGTGAGAGCAGACATCCTTGTCTTGTTCCCAGCCTTAGGAGAAAGCATTCAGTCTTACGTCATTAAATATGTTAGCTGTAGTGTTTTAATAGATATGCATTATCAAATTGATGATGTTCCTCTCTGTTCATGCTTTTCTGAGAGTTATTACAATGAATGGCTATTGAATTTTGTCAAATGATTTTTTTGCAACAATTAATATATTTATGATTTTTCTTCAGTCTGTTACTGTGGTGCTCAATTTTGGTATATTGAGTCAGCTTTGCATTCCTGAAATAAACTCCTTTGGTTATATTGTATAATTTTTATATATTGCTGAATTGTATTCACTAACACTTTGTTAAGGATTTTTGTGTCTATGTTCACGAAAGATTTTGGTCTGCAGTTTTTGCTTGTTTTGTACTATCTTTGGTTTTGGTATCAGGACAGTATTAGCTTCATAAAATAAATTGGGTAGTATTTTCTCCTCTTCTGTTTTCTGGGAGAAATTATATAGTATTGCTATTAATTTTTCCTTAACTGTTTGGTAGATTTCTTTAGTGAAATCATCTGGGCCCAGAGATTTTTGTATACTGTAACTTTTTATCTTCTTACAGCAGTATTATGCCACTTCACATTTATTATAATAACCTTTCATATTTCCCTTCCCAGCCTGTATGCTACGTTTGTTATTTTGCTTATAAATATAAGTTGCATGTACCATCAACCTCATATTACTTTATTTAAACCAGCAATTTTTCTTTTCTTTTTTTTTTTTTGAGATGGAGTCTTGCTTTGTCACCTAGTCTGCTAGAGTACAGTGGCGTGATCTCTGCTCACTACAACTCCACCTCCTGGGTTCAAGAGATTTGTGTACCTCAGCCTCCCGAGTAGCTGGGATTACATGCACCTGCCACTATCCCCAGCTAGTTTTTGTATTTTCAATAGAGACGGGTTTTCACCATGCTGGCCAGGCTGGTCTCAAACTCCTGACCTCAAGTGATCTGCCCACCTTGGCCTCCCAAAGTGCTGGATTTACAGGCCTGAGCCACTGCACCTGGCCCAGGCAATTTTTCTTTAAAATGAATTACATAATGAGAAAAAATCTTACCTATCTACCCATGAAGATACCATTTCTAGTGCTCCTCAATTTTTTGTGTAGATCTGTATTTTTTTTCTGGTATTTTCATTGTGACTAAAGTACATTCTTTAATATTTCTTGGAGTGCAAATCTGGTGATAAATTTCAGCTTTTGTGTCTGATGAAATCTGTATTTTACATTTGTTTTTGAAAGGTGTTTTCACTGAGTGTAGAATTCCAGATAAACATGTTTTCTCTTAGTATTTTAAACATGTTGTTTTCCTATCTTCTTGAATTATTTCAGACAATAAATTTTCTGTCATTTTTATCTCTGTTCTTCTGTATCTATTATGTCTTTTTACTCTTGCTGGTTTTAGTAGTCTCTGTTGATCACTGATTTTGACCAACTTGATTATTGTGTGTCTTGGTATAATTTCTCACATGTCTTGTGCTTGGAGTGCCCTCTGATCTTTGTGGGTGGTTCTTTCCCCAGCCTGAGGGTGTTTACTCACACCGATGGTGATCAGTAGTCTGCTTAATACTCAAGATAGACCATCTCTAGATCTCAGGACTTCTCTCTCTGTACAGTTCACTTGTCTCTGATACTCTGCCCTATCAAATGTAGCCAGCTTGATCTACTCAGACTCATAACTGCGTCTCACCTCAGGGAGTCCACCAGGCTTTGCATGGATTTCCCCTCCCTGTACTGTGGACTGGGACTCACCTAAGTCAGTAAGCCAGAGTAGTCATAAAGCTCACCCTGTATGTTTCCCATTTCTGAGGGTTCACTGTCCTTTGCTATCCAATGTCCACTGCTTTTGAAAAGACATTTTTTCCATTATTTTGCTGTGTTTCTTTCTTTCTTTGTTTCAGGTGAAAGAATAAGACTCCCTGTTACTACATCACAGCTAGAAGCTAAATGATCCTTTAAAAAGATTTTAAAATTTTTTATATTACCCTTACATTTTCCTTTTCTAATCTCTTCATTCCATGATATAGCTTTAAATTTCCATATGGTGTCATTTTCCTTCTGCCTGAAATACTTTATGAAGTTCATTGATCTTTTATTCTAAAATGCACTTTATTTTTCATATCAGATACTGTTCATCTCTAGTTTTTTTCTTACATTTTTCTATATAATAGGCTTAATCTCTGCCTTTTTGAATATATGGGATATAATTATAGCAATTTTTAATATTTTCTGAGTCTATCATTTTTGAGTTTGTATATATTTTTATTCTCATTAAGGGTAGTATTTTGTTGGTCCCTTTATAATATCTAGACATGTGAGCTCTATCTTGTTAAGTGCTTGGTATTTTTGCATTTCTAAATATTCACAAGTTTTATCATGGAATACAATTATTGAAAAGTATTAAAAACTGTTTTATCCTTTCAGGCTTTCTTTTGTGGCTTCCTGGTGGTAGCAGAGCAGTGTTTAGTTCAGGACTCATGTTGCCACACTACTCAAGCAATACATTTTGTCATACTCTATATGATACTGTCTGGATTGTGAGGTTTTTACACTATAGCTAGTGGGAACACAAACTTCTTATCGTCATGTGAGCCCCACCTATTGCTCCTCTTCCTTTCGGGAGGTTCATGGTTTCCTCACACATATCTGATGACTAATACTCTAATGAAGAATTGCGGGGACGCCTCTGCAGATCTCTGGCACTCTGTGTGCAGTATTCTACTCTGTGAACTCTAAGCTCTTGACCTCTGTGGACTCCCAGCTCAGTATCCTCATGGCCCCAGGTAGATCTCCCTCCTCAGGCTGCAATCTGAAAACTGATTCAGACAGTAAGCCGGGGCATTCCTTAGAGCTTACCTCATTTGTCTTCCCTTCTTAAGGAATGACTGTCCTGTGCTGCCAGAGTACAATATGTAAAAACATATATATGTAGTACAGCTTTCTAGTTTCAAGTAGAATTAATTTGGACCCCATTATTCCATCTTAATCATATTGGTCAAAAGTAGAAGTCTCTTCCTTCCTCTAAGACTGAGAATTTAATAAAATCCCTTCAGAGAAGACTCAACTCATGCAGTGCTTTAATTTTCTAAAGCTTTTAATGACCTTCAGTTTGAAATATTGAATGTTTTATCTTGACCATATTCTGTGCCATTCATGTTTAAAATCCTTATGGATGCATTTTGCCTTAAGAGTAGCATACATGTTATATGCATGTGTCATAGATATCATGCCTGTGACATGTTCAGTGTATATACCAAATATAAAGGAAAGAAATCCGGATTTTTTAATGAATGCTTGTTCTGTAAGTCTTTAACAAAATGAAAAATTAAACAGATTCAAGGTATCGTTAGTATTGTTTTGCCAGGTTTGGGGGGTGTGTGTGTGTGTGTGTGTGTGTGATGGTTGTAAATCTTTCTTCACAGACTGAGTTATGTGTGGAAGATATATCGAAATATTTTATATAATCTTCAATCCTGGTCCTCCATCTAATTAGCTGATAGGATATTCAGTCTTAGTTATGAACTCTTCATTCTAAACCATGCAAGGTCTGGGCCCCTTGCACAGGGCAATATATTCAGAGGAGACCTTCAACTATCTACTCATTCACCTTGAGAGGGTGACTGGCCACATATGTGTGGTCTCTTAAAGCCAAATATTTGAGCCTGACAAATCATTGCTAAGGCTGGGAACCCTGGAGTTTAAGGTTTTACTCTCCTAAGAAACCACTCAACCATTCTCTGCATGCCCCCCACCCCAAAACTTTCTGTTGCTTTGCACATATAAACATTTCCTAAGGCCAGGAAGTTGAAGTAGCCTTGATACTTTCTTACGTGAGTGATGAGAAATTGCAGCAAGAAGAAAGCATAAATCAGTATCACAATAAATTATATTTATGTGTTGGGGAAACTGGAATTTTGCAAAGGAGGAGAGAGACACATTAGGATGTGAGTGAAGGGGGACTTTCATTTTTTATTATATTTTTCTTCTGCTTGAAGTTTTATAACAGGCTTTATTACTTTATAATCCTTAAAGAGAAGTAAAATGTTTATTGATAGGATTTTTTTCTCAGCTGAAAACTGAATAGGCAATGACCATCAGTAGTAAGGGAATTAAATATATTGTTTATAGGAAATTGGATAGTTCAATTGAAGTATAACAAAATGAACTGAGAACAAAATAGGCAGACTGGTTATAATTGAGCATGTGTAGTACTTTGATATGTAAAATAAAATGTCCAGATTATTATTACCAAGAACATATTTAAACAATGTCTTCATTAGATGAAAAGAATTTCTTGACATATGACAAGAGCACAGAATTAGCAAAGCCATGTAATTACAAATTACCAAATATTTCAAGAAAATGCCAAAAGCATGTAAACCAAGATTGTCCACCCTGCAGCCCACAGGCCACATGTGGGCCATGACAGCTTTGAATGAATGAACACAGGTTCATAAACTTTCTTAAAACATCGAGACTTTTTTTGCCTTTTTTTTTTTTTTTTTTTTTTTTAGGTCATTAGCTATTGTTAGTGTTAGTGTATTTTTTGTGTGGCCCAGGACAATTCTTCCAGTGTGGCCCAGGGAAGCCAAAAAATTGGACACACTTGATGTAAACATTTCAAGAAAATTCAGACTATATGATCACTCAAGACAGCCGATTCACCAGCCTTTGAGTAATTTTAACACATGAAGAGCTAGAACTGTATTTAGAGAGAAAAAATAGGCTTTTGGTATATTATAATTCTGTTTCCCTTAAGAAATGTTACATGTGTACACCCTAAGTGTACACATGTAAACTCTTCTGAAGGGAAGACTAAGCATCTTCCTATATTGAAGGTAAGATACAGACCCATGCATGTGTTATCTTTTTCATATTTGTTCAATTCTGCCATTTAGCTGCAATGAAATCAGTTCAATTTGTTTCATGTAGCATTGAATTAAGACAACCATAAATAAGAATGCAAGTACCAGAATGAGGCCAACCTGAAGTACTAACCTCAACTGTGCCTCCCAGGGTCCTGGCCCCATCCAGCCAAACAAATCCCATGATTAAAGGTGTGCATTAGGAGGCCAGCTGTCCTCCTCCTTAAGTTTCTGTATTGACCTTCCTGCTTTGTCCAAAACATTAGTCCCAGCATTGTAGGATGTATGAGCAAGTACACGGATTCCACTTTGGCCTGCAAGGAGGAAGTGTCTAGGACAGTGTTGCCATTCACAGCATCCATAGCTAGTGAATTGAGGTGGACCTGAATGCTTCCAGGGCCAAGATGGTATCATTAATCATTCTAGCTAAAGACTGGCACAAACTTCATACCAACTTTTCTAATTATTCTCATAGTTATTCTCATTGTAGGGATCATGAGCCCTCAGACTGTGCTTAAATAACAAATCAGTTTTCTCTCCAGAAAGTTTTCCTGAATAGCCAAGGTAAGCCTCATTTTGGAGAGATCCCTGCAGTCACCTGAAGTCTACAAGAGTGATTTGTGGTATTTCCTTAAATGCCAAAGTTTCTTACAAAAGGTGAAAGTCACCATGTTTTCTACAGACAAGTTAACACTTATTAGGCCACCTCAGACAGGACCAATATCAGTCACAGGAACAGGTGACCGTGTCGTCAGTGTGGTCTTCTGGCCATCTGGTAAGCCTTTGAGTTCCCAGTTAAAACAATTGAGTGCAGTTCTTGGTTTATGCAGGGGATGCCCAGGGGCATTCCTGTGCTGTTGGCACCACCGGCTGGGTGGCATCTGTCCATACCACAGAATGAATAGTGACAACTATTATTCTATGAGAAATGGGGAAGATCCTGGGGGTATTGGTAGGTGGATTCATGTGTGTGTGTGTGTGTGTGCACGTGTGTCTGTGTAAACTCACACAAACACACAAGCCCAGGTGTGGTACAGGAGCTGGGGCTCTCTTTTGCTATTTCCATAAACTTCTCAGTAAGGTAAAGGAGAATAGTGATCAACTAGTGAGTCCTCTGTTGAGGTATGGCAGGCCTAGCAGTCAAATTTAATTTCAACTTTAATTTAAATTTAAGGTGCTTGCAACAGTTTGGGAGAACAACATCATGTTTTCCTTTGCAAGGAAAGCTCCAGGAGTTGTTGTGGAAGATAGCAATCATTAAAGTTTCTCCCTTCTGTGTAGCTACTGGAGTGTTCTCAGGTCCTAGAATTGTTGCTTTCCCTATAATTATAATTTTGTGTTCCATTTCAGAAGCTATAACTTCATCTTTTTTCCAATCAGCCCTAATCCAGAGCTTTCTTCCAGAAGGACTAGATGCAAAAAGGACTAGAGCATTTAAAAAACATACAAGAGACCCATTATGCCACCCTACTTTGGCCTACATGGACCGCTGTAGGGGCACTTGGCGAGTAATGTACTCGACCAATTAGCCATTATCTTTTTGATCTAAGATCTTGTCATTGCAACAAGTAAATCCATATCTGTTAACCAGAATTAAGTTTAAATATCCTGCCTCTTTTTTACTAAGCAGCCTCTCAGAAGGTGTATCAACCAGGCCAGCCATCTACTAGTACCAACTACCATTAGGGAAAAGAAGGACTTTTTCCCTAGGGCTACCCATTAGGTAAAAGAGCATTATCATGCCCAGTAATTGTCAGGTGGAATGCCAGATTTTCAAAGTAGCTCCCAGCACTTTCCTTCTGACCGTTATCTGGGATATCATTGAAAGGAGATGATCTCTTTCTGGGAACACCTGCATTTACTGACCAAACTGCCTTACTAAGGCATGTGAACCAGAAGAAAGTGTGGGAGGTATAGCCAGACGTGACATTTCTGGAGTCGATTTTTGAGGAGAACGCCCAACGTTAAACAATTCTAGATCCTTGAGAATTATAGTGAGCATAAAAGGTCCATCAAATCTGACTACTAGCCCATTGTTGAATTGTTTTGCAATAAAAGGCACGTTATTGTCAGACACCAAGTGGCCCATAAAGTCAAAAATACAACAGATTAGTTTCATGGGCCACCATGTTGTGCCCAGAGTAAATTTAATGAGACTGGAACACCAATACACAACCTGAAAAAGTGTTAATTGCAGTAAGGCAGCATTTACAACCCCTAGGAGACGTCACAGGGCAGATGTGATTAATGTGTCAGAAACAGATATGGTCGATGTCAATGACCCATGCTGTGTGGCTGCCCTCATTGCAAGACAACCAGGTCAACTTTTAGCAGGAATCAAAATTCTAGCATGCAATTGTAGCCTACGCATCAAGGGTATTATTTGCCAGAGCTGTGAGAACAGCCTTGAGTTCTGCCCACTAAGTGCAGTGATGACTGTGTCTATTTTCAGTTCTGAATAGTTGGTCCTGCCTGAGACTGAGCAGTTGAAGCCACCCAGTGGACACCAGCAGATTTCAGCTTAACCAAACCATTGGGGAAGCAGGCCAAGTAATTATGGGGAACCTCTATGAATCAGGGGCTCCACTGGGCCAGCATCTTGCTATAGGTGGTGGAGTAGAAAAGCTGCATCTTTTCATGTAGCACCTAGATGTCACCAAAGCCAGGCTGGCTGTGTTCTTGATTTGCCATTTCTATTTGACAAGTGAGCTTTTTTGGACCCTTTTCACTTTGTTAGTTATGGAGTCTGAGTTGATCTTGCCAAAATTGAAATATCAAGTCAAAGAGTTACAGTTCCCCTGGGGGTCAGGTGCTCAGTTTCAACAAGAACGCACCCAATAGTAAACTAATAGCTGCTTTTCAAAAGAGGCCTATCTGCTGGTAGCTGTTTCAAGGAGGCAAAGCCCAAAGTCTAAGGGGCACCTCCAAGTGGAGGCCACCTTCGTTTGCCAGAGGCTCCCATTGGCAGCATTAGAGTCACAGAGATGTGTAACTCAAAGAAATCATTGAAGATGTGGGACTGCAGAAGTATTAGCACCTCTCTACATCTGGCTGTTTCCGATCAGTAAAATCCCTTTTGGTACTTGCAGGCATTCACAGTATAGTCATGTAAAACATCAACACCACTTATTCTTTCAGTAGTGGAAGCCAAAACAACAATATGTTAAAACAATAGAGGGCTCAACACTCAGGTTATGGTAACTTCCCTTCTCCACTACAATCTCTGCCCCAACTCAAATTTGGACATATCCTCACCCTATGGGACCCAGTAGGATGATAACTCATGTGCTAGAATCCAACAGAGCCACAAAAGTTGGAATCCTTTCCCTACCTGACATTCTTCAAAATATTCAATAGATGTATGGCTTTTAATCCCTCTTGGGAGCAGGGAGATGTTGTCATATCTCAAATCATCCTTCTCATGCCACTTAAGGCAGTGAGAGGAGGAGGGATGGATCAAAGGGCTCTCCATGGAGAAGGAGAGTGGCACTATGCAGTCAGCAAACCACATTTCAATTTTGAGCAATGTGGCAGCTGCTTGCAAGAATTTATTTTGATTGTGAGGGGTCAGTTTCTCACACTTCAGGGCATCAACCTCTTCAGCTTTGTAAACTCAATCTAAACAATAAGACCTTGTTAACTTTCTGTCTCGTTGATCTGTCTAATGTTGACAGTGGGGTGTTAAAGTCTCCCATTATTATTGTGTGGGAGTCTAAGTCTCTTTGTAGGTCACTCAGGACTTGCTTTATGAATCTGGGTGCCCCTGTATTGGGTGCATATATATTTAGGATAGTTAGCTCTTCTTGAATTGATCCCTTTACCATTATATAATGGCCTTCTTTGACTCTTTTGATCTTTGTTGGTTTAAAGTCTGTTTTATCAGAGACTAGGATTGCAACCCCTGCCTTTTTTTGTTTTCCATTTGCTTGGTAGATCTTCCTCCATCCTTTTATTTTGAGCCTATGTATGTCTCTGCATGTGAGATGGGTTTCCTGAATACAGCACACTGATGGGTCTTGACTCTATTCAATTTGCCAGTCTGTGTCTTTTAATTGGAGCATTTAGTCCATTTACGTTTAAACTTAATATTGTTATGTGTGAATTTGATCCTGTCATTATAATGTTAGCTGGTTATTTTGCTCATTAGTTGATGCAGTTTCTTCCTAGTCTCGATGGTCTTTACATTTTGGCATGATTTTGCAGTGGCTGGTACCGGTTGTGCCTTTCCATGTTTAGTGCTTCCTTCAGGAGCTCTTTTAGGGCAGGCCTGGTGGTGACAAAATCTCTCAGCATTTGCTTGTCTGTAAAGTATTTTATTTCCCCTTCACTTATGAAGCTTGTTTGGCTGGATATGAAATTCTGGGTTGAAAATTATTTTCTTTAAGAATGTTGAATATTGGCCCCCACTCTCTTCTGGCTTGAAGAGTTTCTGCCGAGAGATCCACTGTTAGTTTGATGGGCTTCCCTTTGATGGTAACCCGACCTTTCTCTCTGGCTGCCCTTAACATTTTTTCCTTCATTTCAACTTCGGTGAATCTGACAATTATGTGTCTTGGAGTTGCTCTTCTCGAGGAGTATCTTTGTGGCGTTCTCTGTATTTCCTGAATCTGAATGTTGGCCTGCCTTGCTAGATTGGGGAAGTTCTCCTGGATAATATCCTGCAGAGTGTTTTCCAACTTGGTTCCATTCTCCCCGTCACTTTCAGGTACACCAATCAGACGCAGATTTGGTCTTTTCACATAGTCCCACATTTCTTGGAGACTTTGTTCGTTTCTTTTTATTCTTTTTTCTCTAAACTTCCCTTCTCGCTTCATTTCATTCATTTCATCTTCCATCACTGATGCCCTTTCTTCCAGTTGATTGCATCGGCTCCTGAGGCTTCTGCATTCTTCACGTAGTTCTCGAGCCTTGGCTTTCAGCTCTATCAGCTCCTTTAAGCACTTCTCTGTATTGGTTATTCTAGTTATACATTCATCTAAATTTTTTTCAAAGTTTTCAACTTCTTTGCCTTTGGTTTGAATTTCCTCCTGTAGCTCGGAGTAGTTTGATCATCTGAAGCCTTCTTCTCTCAGCTCGTCAAAGTCATTCTCCATCCAGCTTTGTTCCGTTGCTGGTGAGGAACTGTGTTCCTTTGGAGGAGGAGAGGTGCTCTGCTTTTAGAGTTTCCAGTTTTTCTGCTCTGTTTTTTCCCCATCTTTGTGGTTTTATCTACTTTTGGTCTTTGATGATGGTGATGTACAGATGGGTTTTTGGTGTGGATGTCCTTTCTGTTTGTTAGTTTTCCTTCTAACAGACAGGACTCTCAGCTGCAGGTCTGTTGGAGTTTGCTAGAGGTCCACTCCAGACCCTGTTTGCCTGGGTATCAGCAGTGGTGTCTGCATAACCGCGGATTTTCGTGATCCGTGAATGCTGCTGTCTGATCATTCCTCTGGAAGTTTTGTCTCAGAGGAGTACCCGGCCGTGTGAGGTGACAGTCTGCCCCTATTGGGGGGTGCCTCCCAGTTAGGCTGCTCGGGGGTCAAGGGTCAGGGACCCACTTGAGGAGGCAGTCTGCCCGTTCTCAGATCTCCAGCTGCGTGCTGGGAGAACCACTGCTCTCCTCAAAGCTGTCAGACAGGGACATTTAAGTCTGCAGAAGTTACTGCTGTCTTTTTGTTTGTCTGTGCCCTGCCCCCAGAGGTGGAGCCTATAGAGGCAGGCAGGCCTCCTTGAGCTGTGGTGGGCTCCACCCAGTTCGAGCTTCCCAGCTGCTTTGTTTACCTAAGCGAGCCTGGGCAATGGCAGGCGCCCCTCCCCCAGTCTCACTGCCCCCTTGCAGCTTGATCTCAGACTGCTGTGCTAGCAATCAGCGAGACTCCGTGGGCGTAGGACCCTCGGAGCCAGGTGCAGGATATAATCTCATGGTGCGTCGTTTCCTAAGCCCTCGGAAAAGCGCAGTATTCAGGTGGGAGTGGCCCGATTTTCCAGGTGCCCTCTGTCACCCCTTTCCTTGACCAGGAAAAGGAACTCCCTGACCCCCTGCACTTCCCGAGTGAGGCAATGCCTCACCCTGCTTCGGCTGGCGCACGATGTGCTGCACCTACTGTCCTGCGCCCACTGTCTGGCACTCCCTAGTGAGATGAACCCGGTACCTCAGATGGAAATGCAGAAATCACCTGTCTTCTGCGTCGCTCACGCTGGGAGCTGTAGACCGGAGCTGTTCCTATTCAGCCATCTTGGCTCCTCCCCCACGTAGTTGGAAGTAAAGCTCTCCTCAGCAAATGTAAAAGAACAGAAATTATAACAAACTGTCTCTCAGACCACAGTGCAATCAAACTAGAATTCAGGATTAAGAAACTCACTCAAAACCGCTCAACTACATGGAAACTGAACAACCTGCTCCTGAATGACTACTGGGTACATAACGAAATGAAGGCAGAAATAAAGATGTTCTTTGAAACCAACGAGAACAAAGACACAACATACCAGAATCTCTGGAACACATTCAAAGCAGTGTGTAGAGGGAAATTTATACCACTAAATGCCCACAAGAGAAAGCAGGAAAGATCCAAAATTGACACGCTAACATCACAATTAAAAGAACTAGAAAAGCAAGAGCAAGCACATTCAAAAGTTAGCAGAAGGCAAGAAATAACTAAAATCAGAGCAGAACTGAAGGAAATAGAGACACAAAAAACCCTTCAAAAAATTAATCCAGGAGCTGGTTTTCTGAAAGGATCAACAAAATTGATAGACCGCTAGCAAGACTAATAAAGAAAAAAAGAGAGAAGAATCAAATAGATGCAATAAAAAATGATAAAGGGGATATCACCACCGATCCCACAGAAATACAAACTACCATCAGAGAATACTACAAACACCTCTACGCAAATAAACTAGAAAATCTAGAAGAAATGGATAAATTCCTTGACACATACATGCTCCCAAGATTAAACCAGGAAGAAGTTGAATCTCTGAATAGACCAATAACAGGAGCTGAAATTGTGGCAATAATCAAGAGCTTACCAACCAAAAAGAGTCCAGGACCAGATGGATTCACAGCCGAATTCTACCAGAGGTACAAGGAGGAGCTGGTACCATTCCTTCTGAAACTATTCCAATCAATAGAAAAAGAGGGAATCCTCCCTAACTCATTTTATGAGGCCAGCATCATCCTGATACCAAAGCCTGGCAGAGACACAACCAAAAAAGAGAATTTTAGACCAACATCCTTGATGAATATTGATGCAAAAATCCTCAATAAAATACTGACAAACCGAATCCAGCAGCACATCCAAAAGCTTATCCACCATGATCAAGTGGGCTTCATCCCTGGGATGCAAGGCTGGTTCAATATATGCAAATCAATAAATGTAATCCAGCATATAAACAGAACCAAAGACAAAAACCACATGATTATCTCAATAGATGCAGAAAAGGCCTTTGACAAAATTCAACAACCCTTCATGCTAAAAACTCTTAATAAATTAGGTATTGATGGGACATATCTCAAAATGATATGAGCTATCTATGAAAAACCCACAGCCAATATCATACTGAATGGGCAAAAACTGGAAGCATTCCCTTTGAAAACTGGCACAAGACAGGGGTGCCCTCTCTCACCACTCCTATTCAACATAGTGTTGGAAGTTCTGGCCAGGGCAATTAGGAGAAGGAAATAATGGGTATTCAATTAGGAAAAGAGGAAGTCAAATTGTCCCTGTTTGCAGACGACATGATTGTATATCTAGAAAACCCCATTGTCTCAGCCCAAAATCTCCTTAAGCTGATAAGCAACTTCAGCAAAGTCTCAGGATACAAAATCAATGAACAAAAATCACAAGCATTCTTATACACCAATAACAGACAAACAGAGAGCCAAATCTTGAGTGAACTCCCATTCACAATTGCTTCAAAGAGAATAAAATACTTAGGAATCCAACTTACAAGGGACGTGAAGGACCTCTTCAAGGAGAACTACAAACCATAGCTCAATGAAACAAAAGAGGATAAAAAGAAATGGAAGAACATTCCATGCTCATGGGTAGGAAGAATAAATATCGTGAAAATGGCCATACTGCCCAAGGTAATTTATAGATTCAATGCCATCCCCATCAAGCTACCAATGACTTTCTTCACAGAATTGGAAAAAACTACTTTAAAGTTCATATGGAACCAAAAAAGAGCCTGCATTGCCAAGTCAATCCTAAGCCAAAAGAACAAAGCTGGAGGCATCGCACTACCTGACTTCAAACTATACTACAAGGCTACAGTAACCAAAACAGCATGGTACTGGTACCAAAACAGAGACATAGATCAATGGAACAGAACAGAGCCCTCAGAAATAATGCTGCATATCTACAACTATCTGATCTTTGACAAACCTGAGAAAAACAAGCAATGGGGAAAGGATTACGTATTTAATAAATGGTGCTGGGAAAACTGGCTAGCCATATGTAGGAAGCTGAAACTGTATCCCTTCCTTACACCTTATACAAAAATTAATTCAAGATGGATTAAAGACTTAAACGTTAGACCTAAAACCATAAAAACCCTAGAAGAAAACCTAGGCATTACCATTCAAGACATAGACATGGGCAAGGACTTCATGTCTAAAACACCAAAAGCAATGGCAACAAAAGCCAAAATTGACAAATGGGATCTAATTAAACTAAAGAGCTTCTGCACAGCAAAATAAACTACCATCAGAGTGAACAGGCAACCTACAAAATGGGAGAAAATGTTCGCAACCTACTCATCTGACAAAGGGCTAATATCCAGAATCTACAATGAACTCCAACAAATTTACAAGAAAAAAAAACTCCATCAAAAACTGGGCAAAGGATATGAACAGACACTTCTTAAAAGAAGACATTTATGCAGCCAAAAGACACATGAAAAAATGCTCACCATCACTGGCCATCAGAGAAATGCAAATCAAAACCACAATGAGATACCATCTCACACCAGTTAGAATGGCAATCATTAAAAAGTCAGGCAACAACAGGTGCTGGAGAGGATGTGGAAAAATAGGAACACTTTTACACTGTTGGTGGGACTGTAAACTAGTTCAACCCTTGTGGAAGTCAGTGTGGCGATTCCTCAGGCATCTAGAACTAGAAATACCATTTGACCCAGCCATACCGTTACTGGGTATATACCCAAAGGACTATAAATCATGCTGCTATAAAGACACATGCACACGTATGTTCATTGCGGCACTATTCACAATAGCAAAGACTTGGAACCAACCCAAATGTCCAACAATGATAGACTGGATTAAGAAAATGTGGCATATATACACCATGGAATACTATGCAGCCATAAAAAATGATGAGTTCATGTCCTTTGTAGGGACATGGATGAAATTGGAACTCATCATTCTCAGTAAACTATCGCAAGGACAAAAAACCAAGCACCACATGTTCTCACTCATAGGTGGGAATTGAACAATGAGAACACATGGACACAGGAAGGGGAACATCACACTCTGGGGACTGTTGTGGGGTGGGGGGAGGGGGGAGGGATAGCATTAGGAGATATACCTAATGCTAAATGATGAGTTAATGGGTACAGCACACCAGCATGGCACATGTATACATATGTAACTCACCTGCACATTGTGCACATGTACCCTAAAACTTAAAGTATAATAATAAAAAAAAAAAACCAATAAGACCCTGAATACTAGGTCAAGGCCCATTTTTAGTTTCCCATGGGAAATTGTTTGTCTCAGGGAAATCTCCCTGAGAGGGCCAAAGCTTCTTGAAAGCAGGCATGCCTAGTTGTAAAGAAAACAAAACAAAGTTCTGAGGTCGTTCACTGCCATCTTCAAATGGATCAAAGTTTGGCATGATGGACTTTAGGAGAAGTCCCTCTGTTGCTGGTTTTTCCTTAGCAACCATCATGCACACCATCCCCCTCATCTTCCAGTTGTACCAGCCAGCTGTCTAGCAACTTGCTTGGTTTCTGCTTAAAAGGACTGTAAGTTTCCCTCCTTTTACACTCAATGCAGGTGTGTCTCTCTTTAACTGTCTTAGTCTGTTCCCATTGCTATAACAAAATACCATAGAATCATTAATTGATAAGGAAGTCCAAGAGCACAGTGCCAGCAGATTTGGTGTGTGGTGAAGGCTGTCTCTTTTCTTCAAGATGGTGTCTTTTTGCTAAATTCTCATATGGCAGAATGTTATGTCCACACATTGTGGAATGGGGAAGGCAAAAGGCACTAGGGGGGTTCCTTCAACTTCTAAGAGCACTAATGTATTCTTGAGGGCAGAGCCATCATGACTTAATCACTTTCCAAAAGGCTCCACCTCTTAATACCATCACCTTGGGGTTTAAATTCCAACATGTGGATCTTGGAGGGACACATACATTCAAACCATAGCAGTAACATTGTCTGAAAGAGGGCAGAGCCTTCTACACATCCAGAATGAATATTAATACTAGATATAAAAGCATGGGCCCAAGGCTGAGGTGGACTAAGCTTTTCCCACCTGAAAGAGAAGTAGCAACAAATAGGATACCATTTGGGTAGTTGTTTCGATGTCTTCCCTCAGCCTACAGTCACCTGCCTCCCTAATTTCTCCTCATTAAGAGGAAATAAAGTGAAAAATAATTTATTGCCCAGTAAACCATACAATTTGATCAACATTTTCAACATTTGCCATTGACTTCCCTCAAATCCTGTTAATCCTCCTGCAAAACCTTTATTCTTTGTTTTCTAGCCCTTGAGTACTTTAGAAAATAAGTGTGAAATTATATTCAAAATATTGAGTGGACTTTTCAAAAATGTAAAATATTACTTCAAAATATATTTTATGCTATCCTCTCATTATTATGTGCTTTTTCTTTGTGATATTATTTAGGCCTTTAGTTTTCCATTTGGTTTTGAAAGTCATGTGATTTTTATAACAAGAATAGAATTAATGGTTCCATGATGAATAGTGGATGTTTTGTTCTGAAGAAATCATATTTTGGGCAAAATGCCCATAAGAGACTTATGTTTTTGCCAATAGTTTGGTTCAGAGCTTCTGGGATCTTTTTTTTTTTTTTTTTTTTTTTTTCTTAAGAAGCGATGAGAAAGTTTGATGCTTTTGCATTTTATTTTAAATTCGTTTTAGGGGTAATTTCAAAATAGCTTGTTACTTCAGTTTTTATTGTGATAAATTCATAATTGGTATTTTGTTTTGTTTTTTTCTTTTGCTGTTTCACTTTCTACTCTTAAAGGCATAGTATTACTTTAGTTTAAAATCACTCTGTTTCCATTTTTTGTCTCTCTCTTTCTTCCCTACCCTGATTTTTCCTATTCAGTTGTTGGCTTGTCCAATTGAAACTAGAGATATACTTGACATGTTAGTTACTTAACATATTAATTTTGGCAACTTCTGGTATGCATTCTTTTGCCAATGAAATTACTGAAATTGAAATATTGAGTGGGGGTGTCCATGAGAGACCAAAGTCTTTCCTTTGGGCATTAGGTATTAAGCCAGCTTCTCGGTTATGTAACAAGAAAGAAAGAAGTGTTAAAAATGAGAGTTCACAACATGAACTAACTGGCAAGAGCAAATATATGACTCTTTTAAAATATTTTACTTCAACAGCAATAAATCTCTAGGTAAGTCTAACAACAGTATTTTTAAATGGCAAGAAAAAAATATCAATTTCAAATAGTAGCTAAAATGCATTTTTGAGGGGGACTTCTTAATTACCCTATGAAGTGTCGTGTGTTTTGGGTCAGCTGGTTAACATTGTCTTAGTTCTTCCATAGAATCAAAGAACTTTTATTACTGGAGGGGAATTCAGAGATTATCATTTTGTACATATGGAAACAGAGATCCAAAGAGCGGTGAAGTACTCATGGTTCTGATTATGCAGGACGAAAACATAATTCTCCTTATGGATGTTATTGTCACTGTGCCACACTGCCATAATGGCAGCGTTCAGAAAAAAATATGGCTGAAAATTCATATAAAATTCAAATGTTCTAGATACAGAGCTATTTCCTTTGTAGACATTTTATATTCATGCTGCTTTTAGCTCAGTTTTTACTGTTCTGCTAAAGGAACGCATTGGTCTCTCCCTCTGCCTCAATGTAGTAGCAGGCCCAATCTAATTTTTATAGTCATAGTGTAGAATTGTGAATTTAGGAGTTTTTGAAGGTTATTAATCATTTCCTTCAGAGTTCTAATTTTCTAATTCCATAGCCTGCTTCAGTCCTTATCTTTTCCATATCTTTATAGGGTTTGATTAACCTCTGATTCTAGAAACTTGGACCTTGCAGTCTAGTTTTTCTTGTCTCTCTCAGCTATTTTCCTGTTTCTTTCAATGACCCACTCATTGTTAGCCCCTTAATGTGGAAGGTCCTTTTGACTCTATTGTTTCTTTTTATTCTCTCTCTGGCTGAGCTGCTATTTCTATGGCTTCAGACTACTGGCTCCATGTCTATACCTCTAGCCCTAAGCACTCATCCTAGTTCCAGATTCATGTTTCTAACTTCCTGCTGGGCCTCCTCTCCTGGTTGCTCACCAGCCATAATATGTTCAAAACAATGCAAAATTCTTACATTTACCAAATGTGTAATTTGGGGGAAAAATGCTAATCTCTCCAAGTTTTTATTTCCTTACCTGTAAAATGGGTTTCTGGTGAGATTTAATATAAAGAGCCCAGGACAGAAGTTGAGTTACTGTTTTTGTGGTTCATCCTGGAACCTACTTCTCCTTTTGTGATCTTTAAAAAATGACTTTTTCTCCATATAATATCATTATGTCAGCATCTATTCATCCCCCCCTCTCATCTTCTCACTTGGCAGTTAACAGATGATTTTGATGTTCTATAAAAGCAACATCTTTCCATTGTGGCATCTAAATCATCCTTGTTGTCTCCCTCTTAGTTCAACCCTCCTCATCATCAGTTTGGATGGATCTCCCAGCCTCTGGTTTCTCCTCTCTTCCATCTACTTATTTCCCATGTGCCCTGAGAGTTATTGGTCTGTTCCACCGCCTAATAAGCCCTGCTGGCTCCCCATGTTAGTCTGTCTTCAGAATAACATTCGAACTCTTTGGCTCAGCAGTAAATCCCTTCACAATCTGGTCCTTATCAGCTTCATCACAGCTTCACCTCCTGCCTCTCGTCTCCCATGTTACAGTGCATATGCACAGACAGATAGACACACACACACATACACACACCTGATGCTTCTGCCATGCCAATATTTCCTGGATGTGCCAAACCTTTTCATGACTTTGTGTGTAGCATATTATTCCTTCTACCTGGAATGCTCTTTCCTTCTCCCTCAATTGACAAACTAAACATTTCAGACACAAGTTTTGAGTGGCCCAATGCCTTGCCCAAGTGTCTATGGTAGAAGAAGTCACTCATGTTCTCTGTTCTCCATGTTTCTGTATTCATCTTTTACATGTTGGTCCTGTAACCACTACACATTTTGAACTCAAGGCTAAGGGCTATCTATCCCTTTATCTTTTTTTTTTCTCTTAGTGCCTAGTACAGTGATTACCACACAATTGACATGCAATACTTAACAATAACATAACTATCATTTCTGGTTGGCTTTTTTAACTGCTAGTTTATTTGGATGTTCTTTTATATTTATTTCATAAGAATCCAGGGATCTGATCCTCTGTTTTTTGCCTTTGTTTTCCCTGAGGTTAGATTTAGTTTTTATGAAGGCAACATTTTGTTTTTGACTATAAAATGCTGCCAAATATACAGCATGCATTCTGCTCCCACTCAGTCCTTGGAAGACACTGATCATCCGTCAAAATATTCTTCCCTGAGAAGCTATGTAGGTTCTTAACTCTTCTCAACACAGTACATCAAGTAGCTGCTATCAGCTGAATGTAGTTGGTAGCTGATGTGAAATCTCTTTGGAATAACACATAGTGAAAAAAAAATAAAAAGGTGAATACTCAATGACTTCAAATTCTGATCCAGCTTTGTTGCTGACCAACAACTCTTAACATGCATGCCGTAGTACTTTGATATCTTGTGTGCCTTAGATATTCAACAGTTAACTGTTTATTAGTTAATACTTATTGCCAAACTATTTTGCCTCATTTTCTTTATTCAAAAATAGAAGAGTTAATTTTCAAGCAACTTTTGGTAGTTGGTGTAAAGATGAATATAATGAGGAATGTGAATTAACTAGGGGAAAAGTTTAAAATCATATATAAAGAATAGTCTCATTAAGTTTAAGTATTATGTACTTCATTAAGTTACTTGCAAAACCAATTCAATATCTTATGATTGTGTTATAACAACCAGGCAAGTAGAAAGTACCAAGGTATACTTTAAGATAATTTCAACTCTTCTATCTTTGTACTGAATGAGTGATATGTGGAAAAAACTGCATCTGTTTGTTTGAACTTGTTCACACCCCTATGCAGGGGCCTAATTCTGCCAAGATTACAGTGTATATATGAATTAATTCAATGAACATTATTGAACATTATTGTAAATGCTGAGAGATTTTGGTAAGCAAAGCAGACGAAAATCTCTGCCCTGAGGAGCTTACATTGTAGTAGCACATCCATATTCCATTCGAGAAAAATAATCTAAATCAGAGGAGTTCAGAAGATTTTCAGAATTGCCTTTACTTACTTCCCACCACTCTGCTTTCCTCTTTCAAAGACAAGAGTTGGATGTTGATTTGTGGTATCTGTTTCGATATTGTGTTTTTCCTGGCTAATATTTCTTAGTTTATGAAATCAATCTGGGCTTCTTCCTACTTACAAGTATTAACACTTGCCAGGTTATTTTTGCATCTTTTTGTTCATTTTGATCAATTATAGTGCTGAAAATTTTGTAGTCTTGCACTCTAAACAGCCAGCTTTCCTTAAATTTAGTGTGTCCCATTTGGGGAAGGAGTTTATAGTTTAAATGGAAACTTTTGCTGTACAACATGACTTTGGAAAACAGCCACAGGAGTGTTTTTAGATTGCACAGGACTTGGCCAAAAAAAAAATTGAAAAATGACATTTAAAAATTTAATCTTAGGATTTTAACACCTTATAGAAGAAAAGAGGGAGTGTTATTATATCACCCTTTCTCCATGATATGGTTTTCTTAAAGGAGAACAGTATATGTTTAAATAATAACTTATTCCTTATTGTCTATTTTAAAAGGATATTCTATCAGCTTGGATGCTTTGCAACAGCATGTAATAGAAAATACTAACTCAAACTGACTTAAGCAATAAAGGTATCACTTCATACAAAAAGAAGTCCAGAGGTTGGGTAAGCCTAGAGCCCTCCACAGTGCAGCCAGGCTGTTCAGGACCCAAGTTCATGCCATCACTTGGCACCGCCATGCTAACAGGGCTGGTTTTGCTCTCAGACTGACTCCCTCTCTGGTAGAGAGACGGCTTCAGCGGTTCCAGGCATCACATTCAGATGTAATGTCATCAAGAGAACAAAGAGAAACCATCTCTTTTCCTGGCTATTTCTTGAGAGTGAGAAAACTTCCCTAAAGGTTCCCGTAAGACCAACTCTCACATGTTATTGGCCAGATGTGGGTCACATGCCCATTTCTAAACCAATCACTGATGAGAGAAGTGGAATTATGCTTTGCTTAGCCAAATTAGAGTTTATTACCTACAATTGGGGATAGAATCACCTTTTCATGAAGCACATGTCTTTGTGGAGAGCAGATACCTGAATGTAATTAGATTCTGCTAAAAGAAAAAAAAAAGTTGGAAAGTGAGAAAATCAATGCTGGGTAGGCAACTGGAATTCCTGCCACTATCTCCAATATAGAAAACTTTCCCCTTAAATGTTGCTATGTCTTATCTCAAGTAAATATGGTTTTATTTCACGTGACATAATTTATTATTTTGTTTACTACAATTACATGTATTTCCTCAAGCTTCCCATATAGAATATATGCCTGATGGCTCATTGTATCACTGTGGTAAGTAGTTATCTGGAAATATATTTTTTCAAATACAATTATAAGCACTTTATTTTTTTTTTATGTATTTATTTATTTTGAGACGGAGTTTTGCTCTTGTTGCCTAGGCTGGAGTGCAATGGCGCAATCTTGGCTCACCACAACCTCCGCCTCCCAGGTTCCAGAGATTCTCCTGCCTCAGCCTCCTGAGGAGCTGGGATTACAGGCATGCACCACCACACCTGACTAATTTTGTATTTTTAGTAGAGACAGGGTTTCTCCATGTTGGTCAGGCTGGTCTCGAACTCCCGACCTCAGGTGATCCGCCCGCCTTGGCCTCACAAAGTGCTAGGATTATAGACGTGAACCACTGCGTCTGGCCATAAGCAATTTATATGTAGTGTAACTCTTTTAATCTTCACCACAACCCTTTGAAATAGATATTACTAGTATTCCCATTTTATATATGAGTAAGCTGAAAGACAGAAAGGATAAATAATTTGCCTAAAGTCACCTGCAAGTGAATGCATTCTGAGCTATTTAGAGTAAGTAAAAGGAGAGGTATGTAAATATCGCTTCTGATATGGAAGTGTTGGGAAGGGAAGAGCGTGGTCCCTTTAAATGATACGGAAGCGGGGAAGCGTGTGGTCCCTGACTAGGGCTCAACTCCCATGGACATAGGTGAGGACAGGCATTTTGAGAGAGAGAGAGAGCGAGAGAGAGAGACGCAGGCCACCGCAGGCTACCGACCAGCAGAACCACGCAGTGCTTGGCTGGGGCAATTGGAGGAGGGACAGGGAGTGTGGCCTGATTCCCGGCGAAAAGCATCTCTCTTCTGGCTCCCCCATCTGCTGAGAGCTACTTCCACTCAATAAAACCTTGCACTAATTCTCCAAGCCCATGTATCATCCGATTCTTCCGGTAAACCAGGGCAAAATCCCAGGATACAGAAATCCCTCTGTCCTAGCGACAAGGTACAGTGTCCAATTGAGCTGGTTAACACAGGTCGCCTATAGACGGCAAAACTAAAAGAGCACACTGTAATACACGCCCACTAGGGCTTCAGCTCTAAGTATTCACCCCTAGACACTGCTGTGGGGTCGGAGCCCCACAGCCTGCCTGTCTGAATGCTCTCCTAGAGGTTTGAGCAGTGGGACACTAAAGAAACGAGCCACACCCCCATCGCATGCCCTGCGAGGGGGACAAGGGAACTTTTCCCCTTTCACTTGGATCCTTTCCCCTAAACTAATATTATCAAGGTCCTCTAATCATACAAACTGAAATGATTTGAAGAGGGCAAAATTCCCTTTCAAAGGTTGGAAATATTTTCTGTCATTTAAATGGGTGAGACTTACATTTATCTGTAGGGCAATGTATTATTAAGGTTACCACACAAATGGCCTTTTAGTCACGTAAATAAAAATAAGAGATTTTTCTCTGAAATAGAAACTTTTGAAATAAAAAGTAACCTGAGTTATTTTTACTATTCAACAACTTAAAAACTGTATGGTAGGCTTATCTTTTTTTTTTTTTTTTTTTTGAAACAGAGTCTCACTCTGTCACCCAGGCTGGAGTGCAGTGGCACAATCTCAGCTCACTGCAACCTCCTCCTCCCGGATTCAAGCAATTTTCCTGCCTCAGCCTCCCGAGCAGCTGGGACTACAGGCGCCTGCCACCACGCCCGGCTAATTTGTGTATTTTTAGTAGAGACGGTTTCAGCATATTGGCCAGGCTGATCTCGAACTCCTGACCTTGTGATCCGTCCACCTCGGTATCCCAAAGTACTGGGATTACAGGCGTGAGCCACCGCACCCGGCCGTAGGTTTATCTTGCAATTTGATTGACTTAGCAAAGTCAATTCATTGGTCAAAACAAAATTAGTTTCTGTATCAAGAGAAAATTAGTTTCTGTGGGATTGTATTTTCCTGATTCATAATGTTTTCAATCTTGTCTAAAAGAAAGATACAAGAAAAATATATATCAAGCTAATCTTATGGCATTAAAGCTTTAAAATGTAATATAATTAAAGTTTAGCAACCTCCTATCCCCAAGTATAACAATCTGCCTCCATCTGTGTCTCCTTTAACCCTATTCTATTAACTCAGTTGGTTCTTAATGCCTAAAGTGTTATCTAAATGCTCAGTGAATATTTAAATTCAAAATGTTTGTTCAACTTAAATACTCATGGATTGATGCAAAGCAGCCTTTTAGAGTGCTGACTGGAAGTTGTTTTTACTAGCCACCGTTCTAGCCGAAGAGCTGAATTCTTAAGACAACCATGCCAGGGCAGTTCTCCATCCAACATTGTGCCAGACTCACAGAATCCCACTTGACCACCCACCCAAGTGGGCATTGTTCTGATTCAGAAGTCATTTTTAGAGACTGTCTTAAAAAATTACTTGCCAAAATGTAATTATATAAATCTTTGCAAATAGCTAATAAAAACCATTAACAATGACAGCTAACTCATATAGGGCATTTCTGAAAAAATAGAATGTTACTTTTAAATTAGTCCTTCTTGCTGGTATATTGAAATGTTTAGAATTTTAAGTAAATCATCTTTAAGACCCCGTAACAATTCCGTACAGATGGAGGGCAGTGTGGGTGAATACCTTGCATACATGGAGATGAGATCCAGATGACAAGAATGTAGAGAGGGTTGTTTGAAACATGTTATAGGAGAACATTGGAAACATCAAACACTGTGATTGTAAGCAATAGAAATAACTGTCCTAAACTGTAAAACAATGCAAGAACATGAAGATGTCAAAGCCCACGGTATGTTAATTTAGTCATTCTCTGGACTAAAAATATTTGTATTTTCTATCAACAAGAGTTTACCTTGATATATAAATATTTCATGCAAATATGCATATTAATAAACACACACGTATGTATATAATATACATATATTGTGTATATATATATATATGTGGGTGTGTATTTCCATATATTGAGGTTTTTCAGAGAACAAATGTCACTAGTAAACGATAGAAAATGTATGTTATTAAACCTTTATTTCCTAATTTTCTTAACAACAACACTAAAGCTAGAAAATAAAAAGGATCATTCATTTTTAAACAGATGGCAAAAACACTCCCTGGGGAAGTCCAACCAGACTGATGTTTTGTCTGCATCAATTTCCCTGTAGACCATCTGCCATGTTTTGACAAGCTCTGCATTCCTCCCTTACATGTTGAACATCAATATCTATAGACAACTCTATATATGTTCTCATGAGGGTAAAGGCTATGTCAAATAACTACCAATATGTATATGTAATTATTTTCTATGTGGCATATACTAGCTGTCATATTTTCACTTAATAATAAACGCTTTCAGAAATAGGGACCATTTTGTATTTTTTCTATGTTCTCCATGACACATATCTTGAGACTATTGTCCCTTCCTATACAATTGAAATTATATATGCTTCTGCCACAGTCATTTCCATACAACTGGCCTTTGGATTTCAGGAGACATGTTTTCTCTTCAAATTCTACATTTTATTATCTTAGCTTTCATACTGTGTTTGTTTCGGAAAGGGTTTTTGTACTACCTGTGTTCACCTCAAGTCTGTGAGTTTTTAAGAGAGATATTACATAGATTTGAGACCCCCAAACAACTTAGCTCTTCTATAACTCAACAGTAATGCCTGAGCTCAGATAGACTCAGTGCATTTCATTTAAAAATATAAATACATACATACACACAAACATATATGCATACTTTTTAAAAATGATAGTGTAATATGAAGTTGGGCCCTTACCCTATACTGTATACAAAAATTAGCTCAGAATGGATCAATGAGGGCTAAACTATAAAATTCTTAGAAAAAAACATAAGAAGAAAGTTTCATGATAATGGATTTGGCAATGATTTCTTGGGTATGACACCAAAAGCATAAGCAGCAAAAGTAAAAATAGATGGATTAGACTACATCAAAATTACAAACTTCTGTATGTCAAAGGATACTATCAACAAGTGAAAATGCACGCTATGAAATGGGAGAAAATATTTGCCAATCATTTATCTGATAAGAGGTTACAATCTGGAATACATAAAGATCTCCTACAACTCAACCGCGAGAAAACAAATAACCCAGTTAAACAATTGGCAAAGGATTTGAATAGACATTTATCCAAAGAAGATATATAAATGACCAGCAAGCATATGAAAAGATATTCAACGTGCCTTCTCATTAGGGAAATGTAAATCTAAACCTCAATATATCACTGCCCATCTGATAGGATGGCTACTATTTAAAAAAAAAAAAAAGGAAAATAACAAGTGTTTGTGATGATGTGGAGAAATTGAAACCCTTGTGAACTGTTGTGAGGAGGTAAAATAATGCTACCACCATGGAAAACAGTATGCCAGTTCCTCAAACAATTAAAAATAGAATTACCTTATGATCCAGTGATTCTTCCTCTTGGTATTCAAAAACATTAAAAGCAGGGTACACCCATGTTCACAGCAGCATTAATCACAATAGCCAGAAGGTGAAGCAACCCAAATGTCCATCAATAGATGTATGGATAAACAGAATGTCGCACATATACAGTGTAATATTATTCAGCCTTTAAAATGAAATAACTTCTGACATGCTACAACATGGATAAACCTTGAAGACATTATGCTAAGTGAAACAAGACAGTCACAAAAAGACAACCACTTATTTGAGGTATCTAGAATAGTTAAACTCATAAAACAGAAAATAGGATCATAATTGCCTGGGGATAAAGGAGAGAGTGATAGGGAATTGTAAAACAGGTATAGGTTAAGTTTTGCAGTATGAAAAGCTCTGGAGATTGTTTGCACAATAGTATTAATATACTTAACATACCAAACTATACACTTAAAAATGGTTAAGATGGTGAATTTTGGCCAAGCATACTGGCTCACACCTGTAATCCCAGAACTTTAGGAGGCTAAGGCAGGTGAGTCCTTTGAACCCAGGAGTTCAAGATCAACTTGGGCAACATAGGGAGACCTTGTATTTACAAAAAAATTTAAAAAATAACTGGGCATGGTGGTGCAAGCCTGTAGTCCCAGCTAGTTTGGGAGGCTGGGGCAGGAGGATGGCTTGAGACCAGGAGGTCGAGGCTGCAGTGAGCCGTGATCTGCACCACTGCGCTCCAGTCTCAGTGACAGAGAGAGACCCTGTCTCAAAAAAAAAAAAAAAATGATAAATTTTGTGTTATGTGCATTTTAGCACTTTAAATAAAAAAGGCCTAACAAAATGCAGTCAGATATCAATAATAATAAAGAAATGCTTTCCAAGGTAGTATAATCTCTGCCTCTAAGTATGATCATACATAGGGAAAAGAAACTGTGATAGGGATTCTGAAAAAAGAGACGTAATGTGTATGGGTGATGGGGCAGAGGAAGAGAAGTAAAGAAAACAAAGACTGTAGCATCTTGGGTCATTTACATTAGGGTTTGAACCTTACTAAGTATTGCTATTTTGGGCCAAGTTCATTAAACATCCTGGTCCCTGACTTCTCCATGTTAAGTGATGGTGGTATAAACCTTATAAGATCGTTTGAGAATAAATTTATGTATGTATGTTTGTTAGGTATCCAATACACAGCCTGGAACAAAGAATATACTAATAAATCATTATTACCATAATTATTGCTTATTTTCAAATAAAAATATTTTTGCTTCAAATCAAAATTGTTTTCAGCTTTGCAAAACAAAGTAGTAATATACTAAAATTTATACTTAATGAATGTAACTCTTATTCATAAGCTATTGAATCAAATTATTATAGAGCCTAAAACCAAATAAACCTGTCTCTATTAGATAACTTCCTTAAGTAATAGTTTCTTTCCCAAACCAAAAAAAAATACTCATAGAATACTAAGTGTAAAGGATTCCCATACTTATTTATGCACAAAAGATAATGTAATGTTAGTTAGAAATGTTAAAATTTATATTTAGAGAAAATATTGAAAGTTATATAAAATAATAATGAAAATCTGCAGGTCAAACTAGAAGAAAACTATTGCTTCTATATTAATAATTGCCCATCACTCCAAAAACTTATTTTTCTATCTAGTGCTGTAAAACACCTTGAGACATTCATGCCATTCCTATAGAATTTTAAGTTTTGCAATATCTTTTATATAGGTCATTTATATAACATAACATGTGATTGCTGACCTGGTATTTTTATCACTTAGGAACATTTATTCATGTTCACTCAATTGAGTGCACATTGAGCAGTCCCTAAGACAAGTTATAATTGCAAACAATGGATAATGTGTATGCAGCCTCTAATTTGGAGGCAAACTGAGAATTTCATCTTTTAAAATTTTTTTAAGTTTATTCATTTCTTTATCCCTGTATTTGATGAAATAAGAATATGACAACAATTTGAGTCACTTAAAAGGATTACTAAAGTATTAATTTTTCACACTGGCTTACTATGTATATCTTACATAATGTAATACAAGATCTCTCATTTGTTTACATTATAATTCACTTTAACCAAGATGTCCTGAAGAAAATTGTAGATTGATTTAATTAAAATATTGGGGCTTGACTGCAGAACATATGCTTTGAGATGGCTGACAAGACACTTTGCAGAAGCTTGAGATAACCATACTATTAAATCACATACTGACCAATGTATTTGTTCATGGCTACATATGTAAGCAAAAATGTAAATATCTGAAACATAAAGGTGACATTCTTAAAACAGAAAACTTTTTTCACTGAGTACATAACTTTCTAAAGTTAATACCAAGGGATCCTTGATTACTACCAGATCCCTCTGAATAAGAAAGTGAGGCTGTCAAGCCAAGCATTTGTTTACAGGACATAATTTAATTACCTATGGATCAATGTGTAAGAATAGGCTGGGATCTGACTTGACATCAATGCACTTTTAATATTTCAGATAATGTATTTTACATTCAGTTTTGGAATATGTGCCATGACCAAACATGTTTTTGCAGAATAGAACAGAAATCAAGACTGCCATTTCTACTACATGCGTACACACACATAGGGTGTATTCAAAAACAGGCTTGCCTACTTCCTACATGGTTTTCTAAGGCATTCGTTATGTATGTGAGCCCCTAAATTCGAGTATAGTCTTGGCATGAGGAAGATTTTTTGATACCAATATGGAGATTAAGTACACTATGCTTGCTTTATACATGAATTTCCAGCATTTAATAAAGTTCCTGTCTACCTTCAGTGCATTTTTGTAAGGAGCCCAGAGAGTAAGTTGACCTTGTGAAGTTCCATTATCCAGGAGAGGACCAAAGATGTGGTTCTGAGGTCGGGCATTTGTTTGGTGTTCCAACAATATTGTTTTCATTACAGTGAGCTTAAATAAGCATTAGCAGCCTTTCTATCAAAGAAATTAGTCCTTATGTGAAAGACCTATAAATAAAATTGTTATACAGTGGAATAATAGGAGCGTGTAATGAAACTTGATTTCTAGCCAAACAAACATATGGACATTAAAAATAAAAAAGGGAAAATGTTCACTACATGGGTCCCATGTGGGATGATTGAAGCCATCCACTAACATCTGGATTCTATACATTTAGGAGCACTAGATTCTTTCAGGCAGGAGACTGCTTTTACTGTCTAGGAGTGTTGGATGTGAGAAGATGTGGTTTCTTGCGGAGGAGGAGAGGCTAAGTTTTCAACAGTTACTACACTTTCGTTTAACACATTTTAATGGATAGTGTAATATTAAGTGTCATGACATAAGCAGTGTTAGTAATTACAGCCTTAGCTATTATCTCAAAGCAAGTAATGATACCTCCGTTTTGTATAAAGAGTGACTTTACAAATATCTGCACGGTTTTAGTTGTCTGTATCAGACCTCTTGTTAATTTCATATATTCGTTTTTACTTTCAGGCATTAAGTCATTCAAAACCTTTATGGAATCCCTAACTGTCAATAAGACATTCTCTTAAGAAATAAAAGTATATCACTTTATCTACCAGTCCATTCATTCATAAAATCCTAGAAACAATATTTTCATATACCTCTGAGTTTTCCTAGTCTTCTGTGACAGTGTAAATTATCAAAATAGTGAATTATAGTTGGATAGTCTACTTGAACTTTTTATGAATTTTAAAAACAGTGAAATACCAGTTGCCTATAAGAGAAATCACCTTAAAAAAATTTTAACTTCTGGGGTACATGTGCAGGATGTGCAGGTTTGTTACATAGGTAAATGTGTGCCATGGTGGTTTGCTGTACCTATCAACCCAACACCTCAGTATTAAGCCCAACATGGATTAGCTATTTTTCTTGATGCTCTCCCTCCCCGGCACCCCTTGACAGGCCCCAGTGTGTGTTGTTCCCCTCCCTGTGACCATGTGTAAAAGAAAGCACTTCAGTTGTTGTTTTTTTTGTTATTGTTGTAGCACCTAAAATTGTATTGGTCCATAAAAATGCTAAATAAAAAATAATTCTGTTAACTAAAATTTCCCACTGAGTATTTTGACAAGAAGAAATTAATGGTTAAGACAACATAAAAATTCAGCTCAGCACAAATGAATATGCACACTCATTGGAAATTTCCTACTACACATTTGAAGCTGAGAATATTTTAGTGAGCTATTGTGCTAAATAAGTCATCAGCAGAATAAAATACATGGATTACTATATGTTTCAAATTTCACTGTTTAAATATTTTATATTTTATTTTCAGTGCAACGGAAATGTATCCCTTTCTTTTTCAAGTAACATTGATGTGGATTATATATTAACCAAGCCATGACTCTTAACAAAGACTCAGACTCTGTGTGTGGGAGAAAAAAGCCTGGGGAAAAGTTTTCAACAGTTACCAAAGATTTTATCAACACATTTTATTGGATAATGTGATACAAAGTTTCATCAGACAGGTGGTATTAGTAATTACAACATATGACACCATCTCAGAGCAGTAATGGTGACTCCATTTTGTATACAGTTATATTTGTTATCCTGTTGCTCCGTCTGCTTTGATAAAGAACTTTCTACTTTTCTTCTTTTCTCCCTTTGTCTAGTTTTTGTCAGTTTGTTGTTGCTGTTTTGTTTTGTTTTTTTCAAATTTGAACTTAGACTTCTCTTCCTCCAGGAAGCTTTCTGGGAACACCAAGACTGAGATAGGCTCCACTGGGTTTTATCATAGCACCTTATGCTTCCTGTTTTATGGCACCTACATTATAATTCTTTATTAATATTCTCTTCACCTGTCCCACAGTCACCTCAGCAATTTATGCTCCATTAGGGCAGAACTGTCTCACTGGTAACTTTATCCCCAGCATCTAGCACAATTCCTGGCCTAGACAAGTTGCCTAATATATGCTTATTGAATGACAAGTCATGAATGAAGGAAAAATAAATGAATGGGAAATCTATGCACCTGGCTTTTAGACTTTGCCATTATTGCATGGCTTTTGGCAATTCACTGAATATGTCTCAGCCTTAGTTTCCTCAAGTTCCAACTGAGCGGTGCAAGCAAGATGATTTCTGAAAGCTTGGTGGATCTAAATTTTTTTTTTTTTTTTTTTTTTTTTTAGACAGAGTCTCGTTCTGTCGCCCAGGCTGGATCACCCAGGCTGGAGTGCAGTGGCGCAATCTTGGCTCTCTGCAACCTCCACCTCCCGGGTTCACACCATTCTCCTGCCTCAGCCTCCCTAGTAGCTGGGACTGCATATGCCCGCCACCGCGCCCGGCTAATTTTTTGTTTTTTTGGTTTTTTTTGTATTTTTAGCAGAGACGGGGTTTCACCGTGTTAGCCAGGATGGTCTCGATCTCCTGACCTCGTGATCTGCCCATCTCGGCCTCCCAAAGTGCTGGAATTACAGGCGTGAGCCACTGCGCCCGGCCTAAACTTTTGATGTTTCTGCGATGACCCCTTTGGAATCATCCTTTCTTCCGAGTACTATTTCATTTGCCTGAGATATGTTTTCTAGAACTTCATACACCATGTTGAGGAAAACTTGCTTCTATAAGCAAATCGATAGCTAATAATCCAGATCTAAAGCCTTTGTTTAGCTTCTGGGGCCAGGTCTGGAACCACTGCAGACTTTGTACATACTCTCTGCTCTACAATGTTGAGATCATCAGAGAAAATCAAATAGGAAATAATAAAATAAAATAGGCCCTTACTTTACCCATACCAGCACAGGTAAATAACAATATAAACCTCAACTTATTTAAAATTGTCATTAGCCACTTTAAAAATAAAACAAGATAATTGGACTATGAAGATGAACATATGATCTCATTACTATTGTTTAGATAAATATGTTTTGGGCATTTTCTATATGAATTCACCTAAAACGTAATCAGAGAAGACATTATTTTTAAAATATGGCAAATATGTCTTGAGTATAGAATGACTGACCTTGAGAAGGTGTTCAAAGACGTGTGGATTATGTGCTGATGAGGGTTTGTCCCAGGAAATTTGTACATCAAGATAATTACTTTAATTATTTTCTATTTCTCTGTCATAACCCCCCTCCTATCCCTCTCCTTTCTGATAGCCAGGGAGACCATCAGATGATACTAGCTAACATTCATTCAGGATTTACTGTGTGTCAGGCACTGTGCCAGGAAATATATTATTATTTCCAGTTTACAAATTAGGAAATTATAAAGTAAATGAGAGAGCTGGGATTTGAACACATGCTATCTGAACAAAGCCCAGATGTGCAGTTACTACTGTGCTGCCTCGGCAACCTGCTAGCCCTTAGTGCATTTCCAGAATCCAGCACAGTTACTGGTACACAGTAGGTACTAAGTTTATGTTTGCTGAATTAATAAGTTAGTAAATGGATGAGTAGGTAGCATTCCAGAAGTAGAAGGGAAGACCGGAAATACGAAGATACTTCAGAGAGCTGGTCAAGATGACAATGAAATTTTCTTTATGGAAGAAGCACTATCAGGATATAGAGAAAAATTTTTGTTCATAGAAGTATGTTTGTGATTTGCAATGTGTGTGTGTGTTTTCTTGTGTCAGCACATATAATAGTTTAAACATAATTAGATCTAAAGCTCAAAGTGAGATTTAGGTATTATATTCCAATTTATAGTCAACTAAATGTGACAATATAAACTCCTGACCAGTAAGGATTATAATGGCAATCTTGGCAGATCTTCAAGTATGCTGCTAGAATACATCACAATATTTTAACTCTCTCCATATTTAGGCCTGGAATAAAGTTAAATTATAGCATTTTCCTTACAGACATTTAATCCAATAATTATTACTGAATCTGTTCAGTTGCTCATTTTTATGTGATCACTAGACTTTTCCCTGCTCATCAGATGGTAATCAACGGATTTGCCAAAGATTCAGTGAGATGAAATGTTTTTACCTAGGGTGAAGGAAAGGTCACGGTAATTCTACTATCGTTAAACCTTGTCAAACAATGAATCCAATGGAAAAGACAATATGATGCAGTCTGAAATGTTGAGGTCCTGGTTCTAAGACATATGGAAAAATATAAAGTTGATTTCATAGCATATTACACTACAGTTGTATGTCTGTGTGGTTTTCATAGCCCAGCTGGGAAAGAGTGGCTGCTGGAAGACTTTGAAATCACGTGTGCCCTTGTACATTCTCCTGGACCTAAGAATGGCAATGGAAGTAAATTAGTGAAGGATGCCATGGAAATGGCCTAGAGAAATATAACTTATAAATATCTGCATATTGAAAATACATACTGTTAAACAAGCATGGAAAAATCTTTAGACTTCTCAGTGGTATACCTTTAAAATGAGACTGACATGACAAAGTGACATACCTAGGGTTTTATATAATTTTGGAAGATTTTCTACAAAATGCATTGAAATAAAATTCCATTGCACAATGACAAAACTATGGTCCACATGCTTAAACTGGAAAATGTACAGATCCTTAAGTTTATTTGTATATAGGCTAATTTCCCTTCCCATTTATGGTTATTTGAAAATATTGTTAAAATGTAAGCAGAACTATAATATCAAGAAGAAAATAAGGAAATAACTTTTTGCTCCCTATGATTTTAAATTATAAAAGCCAAATTCCCCAAAATGAATACTTTAGTGGAAAATTCTCATGTTTCATTCTTTTTCAATAAAATTGTTTTCAATTAGTTCAACTAATATTTATTATGTATGGAGAGTGCACTATAGTTGTGTTCCAAGAACTAAGAAAATTGGGTGGTCTTTTGCGTAAGAGACTGCCTAAATTTTCCAATTCCATTCTCTCTTCCTGTTCACACAGAAGACTACATTGGACTCTTTCCCAGTGGAATGTGGGTACAAATGATGTCCACCACTTCTAGGCCTGATCCTTAAAATGTCACCTGGGTGCGGTGGCCTACATCTATAGTCCAGCTATTCAGGGACGCTGAGGCAGGAAGATCACTTGCGCCCAGGAGTTCAAGGCTGCAGTGAACTATGATCATGCCACTGCACTCCAGCCTATTTCAATATCTATCGATATCTATCTATATATCTATATATTATATATAAATAAATATATATAATTATATAAATAAATATATCTATATATCTATATATATCTATATATCATATCTATATCTATATATCTATATCCATCTATAGATATATCTATATATCTATATCCATCTATAGATACATCGATATATCTATATCTATCCATCTATAGATACATCGATATATCTATATCTATCCATCTATAGATACATCGATATATCTATATCTATCCATCTATAGATACATCGATATATCTATATCTATCCATCTATAGATACATCGATATATCTATATCTATCCATCTATAGATACATCGATATATCTATATCTATCCATCTATAGATACATCGATATATCTATATCTATCCATCTATAGATACATCGATATATCTATATCTATCCATCTATAGATACATCGATATATCTATATCTATCCATCTATAGATACATCGATATATCTATATCTATCCATCTATAGATACATCGATATATCTATATCTATCCATCTATAGATACATCGATATATCTATATCTATCCATCTATAGATACATCGATATATCTATATCTATCCATCTATAGATACATCGATATATCTATATCTATCCATCTATAGATACATCGATATATCTATATCTATCCATCTATAGATACATCGATATATCTATATCTATCCATCTATAGATACATCGATATATCTATATCTATCCATCTATAGATACATCGATATATCTATATCTATCCATCTATAGATACATCGATATATCTATATCTATCCATCTATAGATACATCGATATATCTATATCTATCCATCTATAGATACATCGATATATCTATATCTATCCATCTATAGATACATCGATATATCTATATCTATCCATCTATAGATACATCGATATATCTATATCTATCCATCTATAGATACATCGATATATCTATATCTATCCATCTATAGATACATCGATATATCTATATCTATCCATCTATAGATACATCGATATATCTATATCTATCCATCTATAGATACATCGATATATCTATATCTATCCATCTATAGATACATCGATATATCATATCTATCCATCTATAGATATATCTATATATCTATATCTATCCATCTATAGATATATCTATATATCTATATCTATCCATCTATAGATATATCTATATATCTATATCTATCCATCTATAGATATATCTATATATCTATATCTATCTATAGATATATCTATATATCTATATCTATCTATCTATAGATATATATATGGATTTTTCATGATATTTCTACTGTTGACATGGCCAGAAGAAAAGATATCCATGATGGTGATGCCACTAAATAGAAGAATCTTGGATCTTACTATTTGGAGTAGAACCACACAAGGAGAAGCCATCCAACCTACATAAGACTATGACGTGAGCAAGAAATACAATTTTATTATATTATCTATTGACACTGCGAGAAGTTTGTTTATAATAGCTAGTTTTAATTTTCCTAACATATACAAGAAAACCTACATTAGGTGGAGTTAATGGTGAAACAAAAGCCTGAATAATACAGCATTGACCTAGAATTTGGGCATGAGCCTTCCAGAAACAAAGCAAGCTGGATAGCTAGAAATCCTTACCTTCTTGGGTTGTAAATTCTAATTATATCTAGACATCCAAGAATGAGAGTTAAGACTTCTGAGTCACATTGACCCAGTACAATTTCTCAGTTTAATAAAGTAACTGAGAGCTGTCAATGGAAGAGACCACTACTCACTTTCTAAAATAAAAATCTGAAATGATTACTTACTAAGAAAGGGAGATCTGTGCTTGTGAGATAGAAAATCTTTATAGAGAGTTTGGGAAACCATGGAGATAAGGACTTGGCACTTTTTCAGAAACAGAGTTTGGAGATTGATTTTTAGCTAGGAAGTGAGGAAGACTGTTGTCAACTGGCTGTCTTTCAGAGGGATGTTAACTGGAGCAAAGGTGGTGTTGACTGGCTGGCTTTTAAAGTGTGATTACAGATGCAAAGTTGTCACTGATTAAATAGGATGGATTTAAAACTAATTTGAGTTGTTACTGGCTTTCTGTGGCCAGTAAACAGAAAACAGTCAGTTTTTTCTTAGGAGATCAATCTATGATAAAATTTAAAATGCTTTTTTAACTTTTGGTTAAAGGTAGTTTTAAAATAGGTGCTATTAAGTTGAGAGGGTAAGGCATCAAAGTGAGAAAGCAAAATACATCAGGCTAAGAACTATGTCCTGAGAGGGATTTGGAGTGGGGTCATTGACCAGTACTATTGACTATTCAACTGACTGGAACAAATAGATCAGAAGCCTACTAAGGTTTTGAAGTAATTTATATTGCCAGAGAAACCATGAAGATGAACTTAAATCAACCACCGGTCTCCAACCTTCTATTATTACAAAGTTGGCATACTACCCCATGTCCACCTCCAAACAGTCCGAGGAGACCAGGAAGAATCTAGCAGAGAACAGGCCAGGGGTCATGGAGAATAATGGACAAAGTAGTCCCTTCCAGAGACAGAAGCAGGGCCTATTCAGAGCACTTCTACATGCCTGCAGTAGAGACCTTCATAATGCCTGCCTTGCTGGATTCCATCACTGCTATGGAATAGTAACTGCTTTGTGCCTCTCACTCTTTATTTTTCTAAATGGAAACCTTAATTATGGCTTATTATGTCCCTGTTCCATCATTGTATCTTGGTTGGGAGCATGTAGTAGCCACAAAATTGACTCAAAATGAATCTTGCTATAAGAATTACTAAAGAAAATAATTGAAAAAAATATATATAATATATATAAATAAATATAGTTGTAAAAAATTAATACAGTTTTAGAACTAAAATCTCAGATGATATTTATAAGATATTTGGAGATGGGCAAATAACAGTAGAAATTAAGAATTTGGCATAACAATTTTTGGTTGCATTTACAGTATTTCTGAGTCAGGCCTGCAGACTGGAGTTTAAACTATAAAAGTATTTCAGTCCTGTGTGGGCTAAGGAGCACCGGTGTGTGTCAAACCAGGCATCCGCAGGTTGTGCTAGATCAGCTGTTCCACATTTTAGCTTTTCTTATAACTGCAATCCGAAACAGGGGAAAGAATGGCTGGAAGGGAGTGCCAGCCTCTTGGATTCATGTAGTTTAGCCACAGGTTTTTACTCCCCAAACATATGGTCTCTAGGTCACTCTACATTTATGAATTACATAAGTTCTGATCACGGCTGCGGATTTCAGAGAGATTTACAACACAGTGGCTTTACCAACAGAATGGTGATCAATTTTGTTTATACACGATTTTTAATGGAAATATATTTTGGAATTGAAGAAATAGAAACCAAAAACAATTGAATTTTCACAAGTCCAAAGGCAAAGAGGACAATTAAGAAGGCCTATGTCTAGAAGAACACTGTCTCCAGAAATCAATTTTAATCAAAAAATGAAGGAAGGATTAGGAGCTTTGAGTCCTATGCTTTGGCCTTACTATTAGAAAGGAGCAAAGAGGCAGTAAGAATAAAAACAAAATAAAGGAAGAGCAGGTTTATTAAGCTGGAGGAAGAAACATTTCCTTAGGAAAATTGTTGAGGTTGTAGGCAGGTTAGGCAGGCATGATGGAGAAAAGGAGATCTGAGAGGATATGCTAGAGTTTTGGAAAGGGAAAAGGAGGTGTGCCCAGGTATATATAGCTGTTTTAAAGAAAATTTAAAAAGGGCCCGGCGCAGTGGCTCATGCCTGTAATCCCTGCACTTTGGGAGGCCGAGGTGGGTGGATCGCCTGAGGTCAGGAGTTCAAGACCAGCCTGGCCAACATGATAAAACCCAGTCTCTACTAAAAATATAAAAAATTAGCTGGACATGATGGTGGGCGTCTGTAATCCCAGCTACTTTGGAGGCTGAGACAGGAGAATCGCTTGACCCCAGGAGGCAGAGGTTTCAGTGAGCCTAGATTGTGCCACTGCACTCCAGCCTGGGCGACGAGAGCAAAACTCCATCTCAAAAAAAAAAAAAAAAAAAAAAAAAAAAGATGTGGGAGGTAGGGAGGTAGAGGAGGGCTTTTTTAAGTTACTAACAAATCCAACAAAATGACCAAAACTCACAGAAATGTACAAGACGAAAGCAGGCAAGATCTCAGGGAGAAGCCTGAAAAGAATCCCCTCAGAGGGATCATAATCAGAAAACTATCGATATGAGCCTTTTAAAAGTTTCTGATAGAGTCCATAAATGCAATTGGAAAACAAACCCTCAAAGACTGAGGATTATTAAGTGACCTTCACAATGACATAGTTATAGTAAGTGAGGGATGCAGTTATTGCCTATGCCTTGAAGAAACATGCCCAATAAGAAATATAAAGAAAAAGGCACAGGGAAGTGAAAATACTGAAGGAAAGCCAGGTAGGGCAATGGTTTATAGAGTAGGTCTGGATTAGATGTTGGTCTGATAGGAGAATGCCTGTTGGGTAGAATTGTGTAACACTCATGATTGAGATAGTGCAAGTTATTTAAGACCTGGAAAATTCCACAGTGGAGGAGGGATACTGCCTGATAGAGCACATGGCAGAGGGATTGCCCCTAATAGGAGACAGGTGTCAGAAGCATCATCAGCTTTCTCAGTGAGGAATGTATGGAAGGGAATTCTCCAGCTGATGCATACTTGGGGATTAGGAAAAATGTTCCTAAAAGTCAGATTTCATTGTTCCTACAATTCCAAACCAGGCTTCGTGGTAGAAACCACAATATATGTTATAAAAGACCACTTGTGACTGGGCACAGTGGCTTACGTCTGTAATCCCAGCACTTTGGGAAGCCGAAGTGGGTGGATCACCTGAGGTCAGGAGTTGGAGACCAAACTGGCCAACATGCTGAGACCCCATCACTACTAAAAATATAAAAAGTTAGCCAGACATCGTGGTGCATGCCTGTAATCCCAGCTACTCGGGAGGCTGAGGCAGGAGAATCGCTTGAACTCAGTAGGTGGAAGTTGCAGTGAGATGAGATTGTGCCACTGCAAAAAAAAAAAAAAGACCACTTGCCATAAGTTTCTTCCTTCCTTCCTTCTTTCCTTTTTTCCTTTTTTCCTTGCTTCTTTCTTCTCTTTCTTTCCTTCCTCCCTGCCTCTTTTTCTTTTTTCCTTCTCTTTCCTTTTCTTTCTCCTTTCCTCCCTTCCTTTCTCTTTCTTCTTTATCTTTCTTTCCCTTCCTTTCTTCTGTTCTCTTTTTTCTTTTGCTTCCTGCCTCCCTCCTTCCCTCCCTCCCTCTTCCCTCCCTCCCTCCCTTCCTTCCTTCCTTCCTTCCTTCTTTCTTTCCACAGTTCAGATCCTTAGAGGGAGCTCATTTACCATATCACATTACAGTTTCAGAATTACAGGGTAAAAAGGGGAAATCAAGTTGTGACTTAGAATTGCTTAAACAGGCTGGTCAGGGAAGATGAGTACCTCAGGATGTTTTAGTCTGCCCTATGTCTGGAGTCCTAAGGGAACCTCATCCATTCTCTGCTGCGATTGCTAAGGAATCCCTTAGCAACCCCCAACTCAACTCAGGCATTGAAATAAGAATGATAAATTGGAAGAATGATTTTCAGATTTAAATGATTGTGAACTTACATTTAACTGCATTTTAACTTATATGAGAGCAAGAGAAGTTTTACTTCAATCATATCCTGCAGATTTGATAATAAAAAGACTTTATAATCAAATTTGAAGTGGACCTGTGTAAGTGGGAGATCTGTACTGTGTACAACTGGAGAATGTATGAAAGAAGGATCTATATCGTATCATGTTATTTTATGCTTTATCTCTGGTAAGCTATATTGAATTACATTCCTCAACATAATTTGAAGTAGGAAATAAGAGTAAGGAGATAACTTCGTCCTATAATGAATTTAGGCCTGGAATTAATTTGATTAATATAAAATTCGACCCATTTCAGTGGCTTCTGTTGACAAAATCTAAACTGCACACTGCACACTGTGGACTCAGGTCAATCAACAACAGAGGGACAAAGACTTCATGAAGATAGGAGCTGGACCATCATTAGGGAATATCCTTTGTGTGTCAGGGGGATGTGGGGAGTGAGCCATACCTTTGGTTCACATTAGGTTTAATGGTTAACAAATTAAAATGCTAGAGAATGTTATGAGGGAACCTCTTTTCCCTTTCGTCTTCTGATTTTCTGCAAAACTTCTGTTCACATAGTAATCCCGGTTTTGTGCCCCATCTTCTTGCTCCATGAAGGAGAATGGAGTTATCTGATTGGCGGATGCCATCTGTGGTCCATATTTCTCAACTGAGTAGAAACTGACTCACTAAAAGGCAGCAAGCCCCAGATCAATGAGAGGCAGAAATCTTATTCTCTAGTGATACTGCAGGATCCTCTAATGAGATCCTGTAGGCAAGCTGGCCCAAGGTCTAGACTTAGACTTCATTAGCATATCTAAAGTCATGTTATCCAATCAGCTTTATTAGTACTAAGGTTGATATTTCTATCTTTATCTAGGTCTAATTTCTCAAATGTATCTGAATATGAGAGGAGAGGAAAAAAGATATTATTCACTGATTCCTTCTTATGCATCCTGCATTCTCACCCTAACCTGGAGTGACTGACACCAGAACTCTCTCCCTTTATGACAAGCAAATGCCCTGTTTACAAGTAGACAACCTTAATTTATATTTTTCTTTTGGAGACAGGGTCTTACCCTGTTGCCCAGGCTCAAGTGCAGTGGCACGATTATGGCTCACTGCAGCCTTGATCTCCAGCGTTCAAGTGATCCTCCCACCTCAGCCTCCTGAGTAGCTGGGACTACAGCACATGCCACCGTGCCCAGCTAACTGTTGTATTTTTTGTAGTGATGGAGTTTCACCATGTTGCCCAGGCTGGTCTCAAATTCCTAGGCTCAAATGATCCTTCTGCACTGGCCTCCCAACATGCTGAGATTTCAGGCCTGAGCCACTGTGCCCAGCCTAACTTAACGTTTTCTATAAAATAAAGAAACATGTAATGAGAAGGCTGGAACCTTAAATTGAAAAACACCTAAGTTAAACTGCTGGCCCATTATGATGTGACTGTGGGCACATACACCTTCTTCCCTGTATCTGTTTTCTCATTTGAAAAGTGAGAATAATATCTCTCTGGCAAGATTATTTTGAGTATTAAAATAGACATGTAATTATGTGCCTAATATCACATCTGGTGCAGTAGATATTAAGCAAAAGATTATTCTTTGTTAGCAATTATAACTACTTGTTAAGCAAAATCAAATTTTCATGATAATGTGTTGCAGTTTCTAGTACATTATAGTCAATAAATGTTCATTCTTTTTGCTCCAGACTTACACTCTGACGAATGAGTAATAGAATCCAAAGTAAAGAAATTTTGTTTTGTTTGTTAAATTAAAAAGTGCAATGCAAAAATCTTATAAAGAAACATCTGTCAAGTGAAATTCATACGTTTCTTTACTTGAGAAGGTTCTAGTTTGTGTTTCTTTATGTATGGTACAGGTTTAAGATCATGTTGGGTGGCCCAGCTGTTTCTCCTGTGCATTAGGAACACTGGGCACTGCATACTTCTTAAATCCAAAAGCAATAGCTCTTTCCCTTATGATCCAGCTCAAGATGTAGTTAGAGTTAGCTGGACCAAAGGCTGAGTAGGACTATTAACCAGAACTAGGCTCTGCTTCTCCAACTTTGCATGCTTTCTGTGGTTTATAATGTGATTGGTAACCAGGAAAGCTCAATATAACTATGTGGGTTAAAATGTATGCAAAATAATAAACAACAGCTTCAGCTTAGGAGAGGCACCATATTTATTCAAGAATATGACATGATAGCAGTTGGCTTCTGGCATATGAGTTCTTTCTTAAGGCAAAAATCAAATGACCCATGTTAGACTTTTTTTTATTAAAGCCTCATGCACATGGTGCTTATTTGATTTTTAGAAGAAATCAATGAGAAATGTAGGTGAGTAAAGGGGAAAAGGGTAGAGAGGGTTAAAAAAAACCCATGAAAACATGAAATCAACTTTAGGGATTTTTTAATCCTTGAAAAAGTAATATTACTGAACCAAATGATAGTCTCTCTATTAAGAAAACACTATACCACTTCTCAAAGTATTTCTTAATATGCATCTAAAGTTTCATTGTTAAAGAGTCAAATTTTCCAAATCAGAGAAAAGTATTACTTCATGGTTCCCAAGTTTCCAATCACTTAACATATGAAACATTGAAGTTTAAGAGTCAAATGCTCCAAGTGAAAAGCATCTGTTTGATGTAGACGAGGTCCTGACAAATTCAGTGTTAAAAGACTCTTTGTGCTGCTCTTTGAAAATATATCACTTTGTAATAAATCTCTGGGCTCTGACACTCTTGGTGATGAGGTTTGCTTTATAGACTTATGCAAGAGGATGTTTGCCACACCTGGCTCTTTGTGAGATGAGAGTGGCAGATTTTAAAATAAAAATTAACATAGAGCTTCAGGTTTAGATGCTGACCTAAGTGCCTTTATTTTCTTTAAATTTGAGACATATATTATCAGAAGGGTGAAGGTTCTCTCCTGTCCTATTTGATTTTTGATTTCTCCTTTATTTCCAGAAAAGAAGTTATCAAATTATAAAGGGTGCTAGGAATTAAAGCTGTTGAAAATTTAATTACAAATGTTGTCAAGACTGTGTCATTATGGCATTTATTATTGTGGCACTTATGGCACTTCAGATTGTTGGTACGATTATTTCAGCCATTGTGGGGACTGGCTTATTTGCACAGAGACTGCATTCGATGTAAAATTTTCTATTTTGTGGTTGCTTTAGGGCATGAAGGCTATATTAAAAATAAATAGCTTACTCAACATTGAAGAGTATTGTGATGATGAATTAGACACCTAAAATTAGCATACTTATTTAAAATATTATAGGTTCAGTATAGAACCTTTAGACACCACAGATAAATGCAAAGAAAATAAATCCTACAATCTAGAAACAAGCACTTTGGCATACACTGATTTCTCCTTACACACACAAATTCACAAACACAGAGAAATATGTATATGTCTTTAAAAAAAGCGTGTACCCCTTCACAAACTGTCCAAGATAGTGGTTGTATTCAAATAATATATTGGGACCATTATTCACTTTCTCACTCTCTCTCTTTTTCTCTCTGGTGTGTGTGTGCTTGCACACACACATATATTCATATTAATGGTTGCATATTTCATTATGTGGATATCTCACAATGAAACCATCACCTAGCTAAAGAACTAGATGGTCATCAGTGACTTACATATACTCTCAGGCTTCTCACCTATTTCATTCCTTTTCCCTCCACTATCAGAAGTCTCCCAGCCTTCTATCATTCTTTCCCTTTAAGAAAATAAACTATACACACACGCACACAGTATGTGGCTTATTTTCTCTGGTATTTGGCCTTTGTAAAAATGGGATCACCTTGTTAATGGCCTCTTTCATCACTCAACATTATGTTTAAAGATTCATTCATAACACTGAATGTAATTCACTCCTGTGTAATATTCCATTGTGTTAAAATGCCACCATTTCTCCATTCTGCTATTGATGGACATTTGAGTTGTTACAGATTTGTGTGTGTGTGTGTTGCTTTTATGAGCACTACTGACATGAATATTCTTGTGCATGTCTCTTGATGTGCAAAAATATCAAGGAGTGAAAATTCTGGATCATAGGTGATGCTAATGTTTGGCTATACAATAAAATATCAAGTTATTTTTCAAAGTGAATTCTATCAATTTACGCTCTCATGCAAATCATACAAAAGTGCATGAAAGTACTAGTTGCTTCATATTGTTGCCCACCCTTGGTAATTTCTATCGTTTCTCATTTTAGCACCTATTGTTTGGCTTTAGTGGTATGCACTGTGCTTTAATTAATATTTCCCTCATAACTAGTGAAACTGAACACCTATTTGCGTGTTGATAGACATTGGGATATTTACTTTTCTAAAGTGTCTGCTCATATCTTTTATCCATTTCCCATTTGCTTTTTGTTTGTTTAATTGTGAGAATTTTAAAGATCATAATCTGAGTTTATTGTTGCACAAATTGGTGACATATAGTCTCCCATTCTTTGCCTTTTCACTCTCTTTGTGGTGTCTTAATAAATTAAGAAACTACTAATTTTAATTTAAGCCAATTTGTTAATTTTCTTGTTTATGTTTAGCATCTTTTGAGTAGCACCAGTTGTGTTTAGGAAATATTTTTGTGTACTCCAAAGTCACAAAGGTATTCTTCTGTGTTTAAAAGCTTAAGTATATTACTCTTTAGATCTATATTCTATATAATTTGATTTTTGCATATGGTATAGAAGGAATCAAGATTCACTTTTTTCTATACGGATATTCAACTTACATAGAACCATTTGCTGAAATGATTACCCTTTCCCTACCACACTGCCCTGTTACCTTTGTTGTAATCTTGTGACCACATATCTGTGTTTGTTTCTATTCCCTCTGTTCTTTTGGCCTATTCTTGAAGCAATGGCTCAAAGCATTAATTACTATCATTTTATAATAAGTCTTGAGGCCTTGTGGCATAAGTCTTGGCATTGTATTTCATTTTTATTTTAACTTTTATTTTAGGTTTGAGGGTACATGTGAAGGTTTGTTACATAGGTAAACATGTGTCATGGGGGTTTATTGTACATATTATTTCATCAGACATTATTTTCTTCATGTGTTACTTTGCTAAGGATATTATTCTCCGGCTTTATCCATGTCCCTGC
The DNA here is from genome assembly GCF_028885655.2 of Pongo abelii. Classification (NCBI taxonomy): domain Eukaryota; kingdom Metazoa; phylum Chordata; class Mammalia; order Primates; family Hominidae; genus Pongo; species Pongo abelii. The sequence continues at coordinate 30,167,911 of NC_071985.2, read as the reverse complement.
AAAAGACATGATCTCATTCTTTTTATGGCTGCATAGTATTCCATGGTGTATACGTACCACATTTCCTTTATCTAGTCTGTCATTGATGGGCATTTAGGTTGATTTCATGTCTTTACTATTGTGAATAGTGCTGCAATGAACATTCACGTGCATGTGTCTTTATGATACAATGATTTATATTCCTCTGGATATATACTCAATAATGGGATTGCTGGGTAAAATGGTAGTTCTGCTTTTAGCTTTTTTGAGGAATCAACATACTGCTTTCCACAATGGTTGAACGAATTTACACTCCCACTAACAGTGTATAAGTGTTCCCTTTTCTCTGCAATCTTGCCAGCATCTGTTGTTTTTTGGCTTTCCAATAATAGCCATTCTGACTGGTGTGAGATAGTATCTCATTATGGCTTTAATTTTCATTTCTCTAATGATCAGAGATAGTGAATTTTTTTCACATGCTTGTTGGCTGCATGGCTGTTTATGTCCTTTGCCCACTTTTCAATGGGTTGTTTTTCTCATAAATTTGTTTAAGTTCCTTATAAATGCTGGGTGTTAGACCTTTGTCAGGTGCATAATTTGCAATTTGTTCTCCCATTCTGTAGGTTTTCTGTTTATTGATGGTTTGTTTGTCTGTTTGTTTGTTTTTTGCTGTGTGGAAGCTCTTCAGTTTAATTAGTTCCCATTTGTCAATTTTTGTTTTCATTGCAATTGCTTTTAGTGTTTTTGTCATTAAATATTTGCCTGTTCCTCTGTATTGCCTAGGTTGTCTTCCAGGGTTTTTATAATTTGGGGTTTTACATTTAAGTCTTTGATCCATCTTGAGTTGATTTTGCATATGGCATAAGGAAAGGGTCCAGCTTCAATCTCTGCATATGGTTAGCCAGTTATCCTAGCATCATTTATTAAATAGGGAGTCTTTTCCCCACTGATTTTTTTTTGGTCAGCTTTGTCAAAGATCAGATGGTTGTAAATGTGCAGCCTTATTTCAGGGCTCTCTGTTCTGTTTCATTGGCCTGTGTGCCTCTTTTTGTATCAGTACCATAGTGTTTTGATTACTGTAGCCTTGTAGTATAGTTGGAAGTTGCATAATGTGATGCCTCCAGCTTTGTTCTTTTGGCTTAGGATTGCGTTGTCTATTCAGGCTCTTTTTTGGTTCCACACGAATATTAAAATAGCTTTTTCTAGTTCTGCAAAGAATGTAGCTGGTAGTTTGATAGGAATAGCATTGAATCTATAAATTGCTTTGGGCAGTATAGTCATTTTAGTGATATTGATTTTTCCTATCCATGAGCATGAGATGTTTTTCCATTTCTTTGTGTCTTTTCTGATTTCTTTGAGCAGTGTTTTGTAATTCTCATTGTAGAGATCTTTCACTTCATGTGTATTCCTAGCTGTATTCCTAGATATTTTACTCTTTTTTGTGGCATTTGTGAATGGGATTGCCTTTCTGATTTGGCTGTTGGTTTGGCTGTTGTTGGTGTATAGGAATGCTAGTAATTTTTGCATATTGATTTTGTATCCTGAGGCATTGCTGAAATTGCTCATCATCTGGAGGAGCTTTTGGGCTGAGACTATGGGATCTTCCAGATATAGAGTCATATCATCTGCAGAGATAGTTTGACTTCCTCTCTTCCTGTTTGGATACCCTTTATTTCTTTCTCTTCCCTGATTGGTCTAGCTGGGACTTCCAATACTATGTTGAATAGAAGTGGTAGGACAGGGCATCCCTGTCTTTTCCCAGTTTTCAAGGCGAAGACTTCCAGCTTTTGCCCATTCAGTATAACATTGGCTATAGGTTTGTCATAGATGGCTCTTATTATTTTGAGGTATGTTCCTTCAATACCTAGTTTATTGAGAGTTTATAACATGAAAGGGTGTGTTATATTTTAGCAAAAGCCTTTTTCTGTATCTGTTGAGATAAGCATGTGGTTTTTGTCTTTACTTCTGTTTATGTGATGAATCACATTTATTAATTTGTGTATGCTGAATCAACCTTCCATCCCAGGGATGAAGCCTACCTGATCATGGTGGATTACTTTTTGATGTGCTGCTAGATTCAGTTTACAATAATTTTGTTGAGGATTTTTGCATCATTGTTCATCAAGGATATTAGCCTGAAGTTTTCTTTTGTTGTTCTGTATCTGCCAGGTTTTGGTATCAAGATAATGCTGGCCTCATAGAATGAGTTGAGGAGGAGTCCCTCCTTTCCAATTTTTTGGAACAGTTTCTGTAGGAAGGGTATCAGCTCATCTTTGTACATCTGGTACAATTTGGTTGTGAATCCATCAAGTCCCAGGCTTTGTTTTGTTGGTAGGCTATTTATTACTGATTCAATTTCAGAGTTTCTTATTGGTCTTTTCAGGGCATAAATTTCTTCTTCCTGGCTCAGTCTTGAGAGGATGTATGTTACAATGATTTTATCCACCTCGTCTAGGTTTTCTAGTTTGTGTGCGTAGAGGTGTTTGTAGTAGTTTCTGATGGCTGTATTTATTTCTGTGGGGGCAGTAGTAATGTTCCCTTTGTCATTTCTAATTGTATTTATTTGGAGCTCCTCTATTTTCTTCTTTAATAGTCTAGCTAGTGGCCTATTTTATTAATTTTTTTCAAGAAAACAACTCCTGGATTTACTGATCTTTTTAATAACTTTGTGTCTTGATTTCTTTCAGTTCAACTCTAATTTTGTATTTTTCTCCTCTGCTAGCTTAGGGGCTGATTTGTTCTTCTTCTCTAATTCTTTCAGTTGTGCAGTTAGGTTGTTAATTGAGATCTTTCTAACTTTTTGATGTAGCCATTAAGTGCTATGAATTTCCCTCTTAACACTGCCTTAGTTGTATTCCAGAGATTCTGGTATGTTGTATCTTTGTTCTTATTATTTTCAAAGAACTTCTTGATTTCTGCCTCAATTTCATTATTTACCCAAAAGTCATTCCAGAGCATGCTGTTTAGTTTCCATATAATTGCTTGTTTTTTAGTGATTTTCATAGTCTTTACTTCTATTTTTACTGAGCTGTGGTCCAAGAGTGTGTTTAGTAGATTTCAGTTACTTTACATTTGCTGAGGATTGTTTTATGTCTAATTATGTGGTTCATTTTAGAGTATGTGCCATGTGGCAATGAGAAGAATGTATATTCTGTTGTTTTTGGGTGGAGAGTTCTATGAAGGTCTATCAGATCCATTTGGTTTAGTGTTGAGTTCAGGTCCTGAATGTTTTTGTTAATTTTCTGCCTCAATGATTTGTCTAATACTGTCAGTGGAGTGTTGAAGTCTCCCACTATTATTGTGTGGTTGTTTATGTTGCTTTGTAGGTCTCTAAGAACTTGCTTTATGAATCTGGGTGCTCCTATGTTGGGTGCATATATATATTTAGGATAGTTGAGTCTTCTTGTTGAATTGAAAGCTTTACCATTATGTAATGCCCTTCTTTGTCTTTTTTGATCTTTGTGGCTTTGAACTCTGTTTTGTCTGAAATTAAGATAGCAACCTCTGCTTTTTTCTGTTTTACATTTGCTTGGTAGGTTTTCCTCTGTCCCTTTATTTTAAGCTTATGAGTGTCATTACGTTTGAGATGGATCTCTTGAAGACAGCATACCAATGGGTCTTGCTTTTTTATCCAGCTTGTCACTCTGTGCCTTTTATTTGGGGCATTTATTCCATTTGCATTCAAGGTTTAGTATTGAATATGTGAATTTGATTCTGTCATTGTGCTGTTAGCTGGTTATTATGTTAACTTGTTTATGTGGTTGCTTTACAGTGACACTGGTCTGTGGGTTTAAGTGTGTTTTTGTATTAGCTGGTAGTGGTCTTTTCTGTCCATATTTAGGGCTCCTTTCAAGATCTCTTTAAGGCAAGTCTGGTGGTAATGAATTCCCTCAACATTTGCTTATCTGGAAAGGATCTTATTTTCCTTTCACTGAGGAAGCTTAGTTTAACCGGATATGACATTCTTTGTTGAAGATTTTTTTCTTTAAGAGTTTTGAACATAGGCCCCCAATTTCTTCCAGCCTGTAGAATTTCAGTTGAGCAGTCCGTTGTTAGCCTAATGGGGTCCCCTTTGAAGGTAACCTGCTCTTTCTGTCTAGCTGCCTTTAACATTCTTTCATTTCAACCTTGGAGAAAGCTCAATTATGTGTTTTGGGGATGATCTTCTTGTGTAGAATCTTGCAGTTTTCTGTATTAACTGAATTTGACTGTTGGCCTCTCTAGCAAGGTTGGAGAAGTTTTCATGGATGATATCATGAAATATATTTTCCAAGTTGTTTGCTTTCTCTGCCATCCCTTTAAGGGATGCCAATGATTTGTAGATTTGGTCTCTTTACATAATCCCATAGTTCTCGAATGTTTTGTTCCTTACTTTTCATTCTTTTTTATTTATTTTTGTCTGACTGTCTTATTTCAGAGAACCAGACTTCACATTCTGAGTTATTTTCCTCAGCTTGGTTTATTCTGCTGTTAATATTTCTTCCAAAAGAAAGCCTTGACTTTTATAGGCTCTTTAAATTTCTATATAAATATTGGAATCAGCATGTATGTTGACATTTTGATTGAAATTGTACTAAAATTATGGATGAATTTGGGGAGAATTGACATTATTTTAATAACTTTCATTTTTTACAAATATGGTATATATACTCCATTTATTTAGGACTACTTTAATTTCTCTCAATAATGTTTTTGATTTTTTAAATTGTTTTAATTTTGAATGTAGAGGTCTTGTACATCTTTCATTATATTAATTCAGAAATGTCTGCTGTTCTTTATGCCCCTGTAAATGTATTTTTAAAATTCAATTTTCTATTTATTTGTTGCAAGTATATACAAATATAATCTGTTTTTGTTGGTCTAGTATGCAACAAACTTGCTAAATTCACTTATTAATTCTAGTAGTTTGGTTATAAATCATTTGGGTTTTCTATGTTTAAAATCATTTTGTCTCCCCAAATTGCAATTTTATTTCTTCCTCTCCAATACCTATGCCTTTGATTTCTTTTTTGTGCCTTGTTCTAAATGGACCTCTCGTGCAATGTTGCACAGGAGCGACAAGAGTAGACAAGCCTGTCTCCACTCCTAACATCAAGAGGAAATCTTTTAATAAATCACCATTAAATATATTGTAAGTATGTTGTAGATACCCTTTATCAGATTAAGAAAGTTTCCTTTCATTCCTAGAATCTAAGAGTATTTATCATGAATAAATGTTAAATTTTATCAAAATATTTTTCTATATCTATAAAGATAACAAAGACAAAAATATTCACATGATTTTGCTCTTTTTTCTTTTAGTGTGATGTTACATTTATTGAGTTTTAATTTTAAAGCTGTTTTACCATAATATACAATTTCTTTTATGCATTGCTAGATTTGCTTGGTAAGATTTTGTTTAGGAATTTTTTCATCTACTTTATAAGATAAAATTGACTATAATTTTCCTTTTTGTGATATTCTCATCAGGTTTTTCTATCAAAATTTAACTGCATCATAAAGTGAGTTAGGGAAATGATCCTTTTTTCCTCTACTCTAGAAGAGTTTTTATAATAAAATATTTGGGGGAATTCACAAGTGAAGTCATCTGGGCTTAGAGTTGTCTTTTTGCAGAGGTTATTGGATAACTGATTCAATTCTTAACAGGTAAAGGACTATTTTAATTTTCTATTTATTCTTGAATTAGTGCCAGTAACATGTGGTTTTCAAGAAATGTGTACATTTTACCTAAATTTTCAGATTTACTGGAGTGTAATTATTTATAATTTTCTCTTATTATATTTTGAATATCTTCACAAAATGTAATAATGATCCCTTTTTCCAGAAGACTAATTTGAGCTTTGCTTCTCTCTTTTCTTTCTCCCTTCCTTTCTCCTTTCTTCCTTTCTCTCTCTTTCTTTCTTTCATTAGTCTTACTAGTGCTGCTACTTTTCCTTTTGAAAGAACAAACTTTTGGCTTTCTTAATCCTTTGATTGCACTTTAGTTTTTATATTTTATTAACTGTTGCTCTAACCTTTATTATTTTCCATCCCTTCTTTATTTATGTTGAATTTGCTGATTTGTTTAGATGGATATTCAGTCATTGAATTTAAACCTTTCTTCTTTGCAATATATGTTTGTAAGGTAAAGGATTCCTTCTATGCATGGCTTTAACTGCATTCTTCAAGTTGTCATATTTTACTTCAAATTATTTTTGATTTTCCACTGTGGCTATTCTTGATCCATAAGTTATCAAGAAGTATACTACTTATTTTCCAACCCTTTGGGAATTTTCTGGCTATCTTTTTTTGTTGTTATTGCTTTTTACCTTAATTTCACTGTGGTCAAATAATATACTCCATGATTTTAAGCTTTTAAAACTCATTGAAGCTTGCCTTATGACCTAGTATATTGTAAATTTTAGTAAATATTCCATGTGCACTTAAAACAAATGTGTATTTTGTTATTATCCTACTTTGTCAATTGGATCAAGTTTCTTAATTGTCTTTTTCAGATGTTCTATATCCTTATGTTTTAGATCTGCTTGTTCTACTTTATCATCTGTAAAAAACTGTGTTAAAGTCTCTGCTATGGTTGTTAATTTGTCTATTTTTAACATTTTTTAAAGTTTGGTTTCACACACATTGAGGCTATGTTAATAGTTGTATATACATATAGAATTATTGTATATAGTATTCCTGATTCATTACCTTTTTAACATTATGAAATATATGTTCATTGCTATAAAATCTACTTTGATTGATTTTAAAACATCCATACCAGTATTTTATTTTTTTTGGTTACTGTTTGAATAGTATCGGGGAACCAGCCCCCAGTATTTTAATGTAGGTTCTTTCTATTTTCCCTAAGTGTCAGCCAGTCTGAGAAATAAAGAGAAAGAGTACAAAGAGAGGAATTTTATAGCTGGGCCATCAGGGGCAACATCACATATCGGTAGGTCCATAATGCCCACCTGAGCCGCAAAACCAGCAAGTTTTAATTAGGAATTTTTAAAAGGGAGGGACTGTATGAACTGGGAGTAGGTCACAAAGATCACATGCTTCTGAGGTCAATAAAGATCACAAGGCAAAGGGCAAAGCAAAGATCACAAGGCAAACAGCAAAATTAGAATCACTGATGAGGGTCTATGTTCAGCTGTGCACATATCGTCTTGATAAACGTCTTAAACAACAGAAAACAGAGTTTGAGAGCAGAGAACTGGTCTGACCTCAAATTCACCAGGGTGGGGTTTTTCCCCACCCTAGTGAGTCTGAGGGTACTGCAGGAGACCAGGGTATATTTCAGTCTTTATCTCAACCACATAAGACAGACACTCCCAGAGTGGCCATTTATAGACCTCGCCCCAGGAATGCATTCCTTCCCCAGGGTATTAATTATTAATATTACTTGCTGGGAAAATAATTCAGCGATATCTCTCCTGCTTACACGTCTGTTTATAGGCTCTCTGCAAGAAGAAAAATATGGCTCTATTCTGCTCAACGCCGCAGGCAGTCAGACTTTATGGTTGTCTTCCCTTGTTCCCTAAAATTGCTGTTATTTTGTTCGTTTTCAAGGTGCACTGATTTCATATTGTTCAAACACACGTTTTACAATCAGATTTCATATTGTTCAAACAGACGTGTTTTACAATCAATTAGTACAGTTAATGCAATCATCACAGGGTCCTGATGTGGCGTACATCCTCAGCTTACGAAGATAACAGGATTAAGAGATTAAAGTAATTTCTTACACCTAAGAAATTATAAGGCATAAGAAATTATAAGAGTATTATTAGGGAAGTGATAAATGTCCATGAAATCTTCACAATCTATGTTCTTCTGCCACAGCTCCAGCTGGTCCCTCCGTTCAGGGTCCCTGACTTCCCGCAACAAATAGCATATTTTCCTCTACATTTCTACTTTCAACTATACTATGCTATTAAACATAAGGTATATCTTTGTAGGCATATTGTTGTTAAATTTCAACAATTCAAAAATTGTTGAAAACCATATCAAAAGCAATGGAAAAGATAATACTTTATATCAGATCCAAAAGACTCAGTAGTGACTGTATTCAGAGGAAAAGGCATAGCCTTAAATATCTTTTTAGAAAAGAAGGAGAAAAAATAAGCTATCATTAAACCTCACCATAAAATGATAAGAAAAGTTCAAATTTATTCAATTACATTTTTATATGGTTATTGAAATGACCTGGATGAACTTGTACATCTAAGCAGTCAGGTGTCCAGCTTTAAAATCTAAATCTCTCATGGTCCTTGTATGATTCTTCACCACCTGGTGGTGATTGTCTGCTCAAGATTCATTATCAGTTGGGAAGGTTTGGGATTATACTACTAGCTAGGGCTCCAGAATAGGAACAACAATTCAAGAAATATTATAGTCTGTTGGCTTCATTTCCTGGAGCTGGTCCAGTGAGAATGAGCTAAGATATTACTGATATATAATACTAAATACTAACTCATGAAGAAAAAGTCAGAGGTGGTGGTAGCACTCCTTTTAACCTTTCTTGTAGTGCTGGCTTGGTAGTGGCAAATTCTCTCAGCATTTGTTTGTCTGAAAAATACTTTATCTCTCCTTCATTTATGAAACTTAGTTTAACTGGATACAAAAATCTTGGCTGATAGTTATTTTGTTTGAGGAGGCTGAAGATAGATCCTCAATCCCTTCTAGCTTATAGGATTTCTGCTGAGAAATCTGCTATTAATCTGATAGGTTTTTCATTACAGGTTAACTGATGCCTTTGCCTCACTTCATCTTGGCCTTATGTAACCTGATGATTATGTGCCTAGGTGATGATCTTTTTGCAATGAATTTCCCAGGTGTTCTTTGAGCTCCTTGTATTTGGAGGTCTGGATCTTTGGCAAGGCCAGGGAAGGTTTGCTTGATTATTCCCTTGAATAAGTTTTCCAAACTTTTAGATTTCTCTTCTTTCTCAAGAACACCAATTATTCTTAGGTTTAGTCATTTAACATAATCCCAAATTTCTCAGAGACTTTGTTTATATTTTTTTGTTCTTTCTTATTTGTCTTTGTCTGATTGGGTTAACTCAAAAGCTTTGTTTTTGAGCTTTGAAGTTCTTTTTTCTACTTGTTCTAGTCTATTGTTGAAACTTTCCAGTGTATTTTGTATTTCTCTAAATGTGTCTTTCATTTCCAGAAGTTGTGATTGTTTTTTCTTTATGATATCTATTTTTCTGGAAATAATTCATCTATATCCTGTATTATTTTTTACATTTATTTAAGTTGGTTTTCATCTTTCTCTGCTATCTCTTTGAGTAGTTTAATAATCAACCTTCTGAATTCTTTATCTGGCAATTCAGAGATTTCTTCTTGGTTTGGATCCATTAATCTTTTGGGGGTGTTATAAAACCTTGTTTCATCATATTATCAGAATTACTTTTCTGGTTCCTTCTGACTTGGGTACACTATTTCAGAGGAAAAGTCTGGAACTCAAGGGCTGCTGTTCAGATTCTTTTGTCCAATAGGGTGATCCCTTGATGTAGTGCTCTCCCACTTTCCCTAGGGATGGGGCTTCCTGAGATCCAAACTGCTGCGATTATTATTGCTTTTCTGGGTCTAGCCACCCAGGGGGGCTACCAGGCTCTGAGCTGGTACTAGGAAATATCTGCAAAGGGTCCTGTGATGTGATTCATCTTCAGGTCTCCCAGCTGTGGATACCAGCACCTGCTTTGGTGGAGGTGGCAGGGGAGGGAAGTGGACTCTGTGAGAGTCCTTGGTTGTAGTTATGTTTAGCATTTTGGTTTTCTCAAATGCTAGTTATTCTAGCAGTGAAGTTGTCACACGGACAGTCAGGACCTCTGGTTAGCCAGGATGTTGCAGGCAGAGGAATTAGCTGTTGTTTTGTCTTTCCTTGGAGCAGGATTATTCTGTCATGAATTGCTGTAATGGTTTGAGTTGGTTGGCCTCTAGCCAGGAGGTGGCACTTTCAAGAGAGCACCAGCTGTGGCAGTAGAAGGGGGATATAAGCTTGCCCTAAGTTGGACAGGATAAGTTTCTCAGGTAATGGGCAGAGCCATAAAGCTCCCAAGAATTTATGTGTTTTGTGTTTGGCTACCAGGCAGGTAGAGAAAAACCATGTAGGTCAGACTCTCCTTGGGTCGGGCTTGCTACGTCCACTGTAGGGGATGGGGAGGTGGTTATCAGGCCAATGGAGTTATGTTTCAAGGGGGATTATGGCTGCTTCTGCTTCATTGTATATGTCACCAGGGAACTGGGGGAAAGTTAGCAGTTACAGGTGTTACCCAGCTCCCACACAGCTGGTGAGGCCAGTCTCACTTCTGCTGTGCCCCACCAATAGTGCCAAGTTTATATCCAGGCAGCCTGCATGCAGGGCTCAGATCTTGCCCCAGGTTACAAGCCTGCCACTGAGAAAGCAAGCATGGCTTTTAGGTCTCATGCCTCTCCACCTTCCCATACTGATGGCCACTGCTCCTGTGCTGGTATCTCTAGCAATTCCTGTTTGCCCCCCAGATTCTGCTCAAGAAACTTCATGCTTGAACTAAATCATTACAAAGTTCACTTGGAAGCTTCTTTCACCCTGTGACCCCTCCCTAGTACTGATGGCTACCTTCTCCAAGGACTCCTGTGAGATAGAGTCAGGGATGGCTTCCCTGGGCTTGAGCTGGGACCTGGGAGTGCCTACAGGGCTCTTCCTGCTGCTTCTTCTGCTTTAATATTTTGCTCAGTTCCCTAAATTTGTTTCAGTTCTATGTAAGGTTAAATCTTTTTCTCATGACCTGAATTTTCAGATTCCCCAGTGGGATGTGTGTTCAGAGGCATATTTTCCCCTTTCATACTTTGGGAACTCACAGTTTTTTGGCTATCTCATGGAGTTTGCAGTGGCGAGCCACTTCTTCCGTAGGATTTGTGAACTCTTTCAGTCTTCCTGGCATGTTCCTGTGGTGGGTCTTAGAGCAAAAGTTCATAGTGTGTCTTCACATGCTGTCCTGTCTGTCCAACTGGGAGGTGCCCATTAGTCCTGTCTCCTATCTGCCATTTTCTCTCCTCAATCCTGATAAACTAATCCAATTTTTATTTTTTAAAAAATCACTGCTATACCTATCTTCAGTGTCAAAGTCTTTCCAGAGTAATCCTATATTCAGGTCTGTATCACACAGTACTAACAACCAAAGAGTCCACTCTGTTCTAACAGCTGAACATTTACTATTGGCAATGGTATCAGAGAAAGAAAGAAAAATTAAATTTTCAGACCACCAATTGGGTGGACAGAGGAATTTAAGTATATTATCTCTTTGTTCTGGGTATATATGATAGAGTTTCTGGTCAGTTGAAAACATGTTTTTTTTCTGTAAAATACTTCATAAACAGCTAGAAAAATATTTGGTTAGTTATCCCTTTATATTTAATCCAGATTTACATTGCAAAGCCAAACATGAAGAATGTTCACCAACTTGGGCAGAATAACTTCATAGAAGTTCCAAAGTAGACTTCATCCTCTCATGATGCCTATGAATCTAGGCTGACTTTATGGTCTTTGGGTCTGTCTGTTTGTGACACGTGAAGATGAATGCTTGGTTGGGTTGGGGATGGGCAGTCTGGAGTCATGTGTGTGGGATTCTGGACTAACCTGGGCTTTTAGATGATCTTTTCTCCTGTTTGGTTTTCAAAAGGTCAGTGTGTGAACCACTTCAATGCCTCCCACTGTTTTCCTTTGCATTTTACAATGCCTGTGTGAGCTCCAGGAGGGAGCACATTTATTGTGCATGCCATTCAATTTAGATTCTACTAGAGCAAATGATTACAACAACTCAGAGGAAAAAGCTGGAAAATAAGTCCCTGATGTAAAACTGGTCACAGGGCCAAAACGGTAGTGCCAATTATGATTTCAGTGCCTTATACACATTACGTCGCCAACAGTCTTTTTAAAAATATATAATTTATTTATTATTGGCTAGGGTGAGCATATTAAACAATATTTCTTCTCAAGTAGCCAGTTGTCTCTGCATTAGAAATTAGGAGTAAAAGTTTACATTCACTTGTGTTAATTTCACTTTTTTTGTTTTTAAATGAGGAGCGTTAATGGCAATAAACGGGCAAAAGAAAAAGGATGCCTGGAGGGCTGACACAGCATGGGTGTGGTCCTGGGGTATATATAGCACTCTCTATAATTTTCTAGCTAATGTTCCTTTCCTTGATTACATGGATTAAAAGCAGCATGTTATTATATCTGGCAAGCCAATCACATAAACAATAAAGGCTTATTACATTCTTCTTATGTTGAAGTCACAGATCCAGGTCCCATAAAAGCCTTGACATGATGCTTGCTCCTACATTAAGGCATTTGTGAAGAGATGAATCATACACAAGTACATGTTAATCCTGATTCAAGAGTTACACAATAATCTATTATTTAATGATTGAAAAAATTGTAAAACAGTGCTTGATTGTCAAATAAGCTGCAATTCTTTTTTCCCCAATTTAATTGAGTTATAGATGACGATTAAAAAGTATTTCAAAGTTCTACTATAGAATTCTATTTTAATAACATTAGCATTTTGTTCTCTAGTTTAATAATCATACATTTCTATTGTAGTATAGTCAAGCATCACTTAATGACAGAGATACCTTCTGAGAAATGCATCCTTAAGATATTGTAATTGTGCAAACATCATAGAGTGTACTTTCACAAACCTAGATGGTACAGCCTACTACACACCTAGGCTATATGGCATAGCCTATTGCTCCTAGGCTACAAACCTGTACAACATGGTATCGTACTGAATACTGTAGGCATTTTTAATAAAATGGTAAATATTTGTATATCTAAACATAGCTAAACACAGAAAAAGTACAGTAAAAGTACAGTATAATAACATAAAAAATGTAAGCCAGTATAGGTCACTTAACAGGAGTAAAGTTTGCAGGATGGGAAGTTGCTCTGGGGTGGCAGGTGAGTGAATGGTAAGTGAACATAAAAGCCTAGAACATTACTGTACACTACTGTAGACTTTATCGACACTCTACATTTAGGCTATATTAAGTTAATTTAAAAATTTTCTTTCTTCAAAAATAAATTAACCTTTGCTAACTGTAGCTTTTTTATTTTATAAACTTTAACATTTTTTAAAATTTTTGACTCTTTTGTAATGACAGTTAAAAACAAACACATTTTAGAGCTGTACAAAACTATTTTCTTTCTTTATATCCTTGTTCTATAAGCTTTTTTCTATTTTTAAAACGTATTTTTCTTGTACTTTTCAAACTTTTTTGTTAAAAACAAAGACACAAACACACACATTGGCCTAGGTCTACAGAGGATCAGGGTCATCAATATCACTGTCTTCTACTACTACGTCTTGTACCACTAGAAGTTTTTCAGAGGTAATAGCAAGCATGGAGCTGTCCTTTCCTATGATAACAGTGCCTTCTTCTGGAATACATCCTAAAGGATATACCTGAGGTTTTTTTCACAGTTAACTTTTTTTTTTTTTAAATAAGTAGGAGTATACTCTAAAATAATGATAAAAAGTATAGTGATAGTAAATACAAAAATCAGTAACAGTCATGTATTACCATCAAATATTACACACTGTATATAACTGTATGTGCTATACTTTTATACAACTGGCAGCACAGTTGGTTTGTTTAGATCAGCATCACCACAAACATGTGAGTAATGCGTTGCATTACAATGTTATAATGGCTGAGTCACTTAAGGATAGGGCTTGTTTAGCTGTAGTATAATCTTATGGGACCACTGTCCTATATGCAGTCCGTTGTTGATGGAAATGTCATTATGCTGTGCATGGCTATATTCTCTTCAGGAAAGTACACTGATATCTTTCCCCAAAATTATATTTTCCCTTTATTTCTTGTTCTCCAAATTGTACCACAAATTGAGAGTATGCAGAAGATAAATCGTTCTATAAAATTTGTTCCTATTACTGGTTGTGTCATAGAAAGATCACAGTGAATTTATGGATTAATTACTTAATGCTAGAAAATACCACCCCAATTTTTCTGTGAAAATAAACCCCAGAGTTGCAGGAAAACTTCAGCTTTTGTATAGTAGATATATATGAGCATTCATAAACCCTGGATTTCTTAAGCCACTGAATCAATTCTCTTTGTGGGTTTTCAAAAACCCTAGGAGGAATCTTCTTGAGTGTCACAATCATTGAAGCCAGAGCACAAGGTCATTTCAAACAAGACCACTCATTCATCCCCCCAGCAACACACTCCTTATTTATTTTTATCAAAATGTACCCATCTCATAAACTTGGTACATTTTCCCAAAGAGCTAATAACATGGAACCTCTGGCCAAAGTCAATAACAACAACAAAATATTCTGCTAGCTTTAGCCAACCCCTATCTACTCCAAGTACAGAGATTAAATAGTTCATGCCTGGATGAAGCCCCAGTAAACTCACCCTCTGCCAAACCAAGAAAGCTGCAAATATGGACTGGATGTGCCTCTGCTTATTTGTTAAAACTAGGTCATTAATATCTCTTAAATGCCTCTTACATTTCAGGCCTGTGTTACCTTCATTAATGTTTATAGAAATCCTTTTGAGGGCTTCTGATCCATTCCTTCATTCAATTATTCATTCACTAAATATTTCTTCCCATTTTACAGATGAGAAAACAGGCTGCTAGAGAATAAGCTTCAATAAGTAATTTGTCCAGGATCGCACAGTCAGCTGATAAATTGCAGAGCAGAGATTCAAAGTTAGATAGATATGACTCCAAAATCATGTTCTTTCTATCATTCAGAGCTTCCATCAGGATCATCTGAGAGCCCCATACGTATTTCTGAGTCCCATCCTATATCATTTAATCAGAATTTTCTTTGGTTGAGCCCGAAATCTATTTTAACAGGGTTTCCATGTGATTTTGATTTGCAGCTTGGTTTAGGAACAACTAAAACACACAGTAGCTTTTCAACTCCTAACATAGTAACTGGTCCAAAACACCTTATAAGTAATAATTCACTTTACAAATATTTATTAAGCACTTACTATGTGTTAGGCATTGTTATAGGTATGGCAGTGAGCAAAACACAAAAATTCCTGCCCTCGTGGAGCTTATATTCTAGTGTGGAAGTGGAGGCAGTTCACAGGGGACAGAGGAAAACATAAGTACATTATGCATTATATTAGGAGATGGTAAATGCTAAGAAGACAGTAGAGAAGTGTAAGGTGATAAGGAGGGGTGGGGTGGGGGGAATGTATTAAATAAGGTGGTCAAGATTGTTTTCTGTGCAAAGGTGAGATTTAAAGAAGGCAAGGAATGTGCCATGCGCTTGCCTGGGTAAAATCATCAGGCAGATGGAGTAGCTAGCACAAAGGTGCTAAGGCCTCTAAATATATATCTGGTGCATCCAAGAACCAGCAAGGGGACCAATGGAGGTGGAGGAAATGGGCTGGAGAAAGAAGTGAAAGCTAAGGTCAGAAAGGTAATGAAGGGAACAGTCAGATGAGCTCATGTTGGGTCTTACAGGCTATTGTAAGTACTTTTACTTTTTCTCCGAGTGAAATGAGAAACAACTGTCAGGTACTGAGTGAAAAAGTTATGTGTTCTGATAAATAAAAAACAAAGAATTCCATATATAAAGGCTAGAAGAAGATTTTGAGGCATATCATCCAGACTCCTCTGCAAAGGCGGTGTTTTTCTACATTACTCTAGGAAAACTCTTGTCAATTTCACACAAAAGCAGGCTTCATTATTCTGTAGTCACTCATCCATTTAATTCACTCATTAACCAAATATTCATCAACCTCACAGTCTACCCTGTGTAAGGTGCTTGCTAAGTGCAGAAGACTTTCTGGGATTTATAACTTGGCCCCCAAGGTGCTCATGGGCCTTAGTAGCAATGCATGTGGTCCAGCTTGCCTGTGAAGTAATTGTTTATTCTCAATCTACTTAACGTTCATTGTAATTAAACCCCCTTTCCTGTGGCTGATTGTCAAAAGTGACGTAGCCGGTCAAGGCAGTCACCTGCTCTAAGTCTGTGACAAGCCATGGCCAGCAGTCTCTTCTAAAGGTTTATTGGAAGAGAAAAGTGTTGTATGCCCCAGTGTATATGAATGGAGAGACTGGAGATTATTGTCAGAGAAGAGAGGAGTTTTTCTTCTGTGTCCCACAAGTGAAGATGGGAGAAGGATGCAGTGATGCCTGGGAATCTTGAGGAGTAGAAGGGAAGTATGTGTTAGCTAACTGCTTTTGGTTATGTAGTATATATTTTGAACTTCATTGCTAATGAATAGGGAAATGCTTCAGAGCAACAGCAAAACATGGAATGAAGGCATGCCAAAAGGAAAAAGTTTTAACATAGTGACTAATTCTTTTAAAATGATTTAGCTCACAGACTTCACAGGTAGTGGAAATAGTGTGGTAATGTACAACATAACAGAATAAGTCATCTCAGTTTTCTTAGTCAGAAGGGGTAAATAGGCAGGGACCAAAAATCTGATTAATATTCTATCAATGCTTTAATGCAAGGACATTTCAATGGCCACATTTAAAAGATTTTTCTTTGTGCTTTACATCTAGGCCAATTAACCTATGCTGACTTTATGGCATAATTATTATTATTATTATTTTTTTTTTTTTCTGAGTTTAAGAATTTATTCTGGTACATGGTTTGACAACTGTCATAATTATAAAAAGTTATACAGACATGAACAGACAAAAAGCCATCATTGGCTGTTCTTACTTAATTAAGATAGTAATTTGTTATTTTTAGAAATAACCTATTTAAAAATTTGCTGTAATATGGCTAGTAAATAGACATCTTTCTTGATATCAATCAGTTGTTCTGAAAAATTACTTATAATAGTTTTTATTTTATATTTTATACAAATATTTGCAAAGTCAAGAAAAACTTTTCATTTGTTTAAACAGATAATAAATTCTATGTTTAAGTGTTTTAAGTGTGCACATATGAAAGATTAATTAGTTATAACTTTACTATATTATGAACTTAAAATCACCTAAGATCCAAACATTTCCAAATATCTCTCTTCAAAACTTTCTTTCAGTGGCATAAGTCTTTCCCAGGTAATCATTATCTTTTCATTAATTGTTAACATTTTATAGGTAAGTCTGTTTTTTTTTTTTTTCTTTTTCTTTTTTATTATTATTATTATTCTTATTTTTATTATTATTATACTTTAGGCTCTATGGTACATGTGCGCAACGTGCAGGTAAGTTACATATGTATACATGTGCCATGCTGGTGCGCTGCACCCACCAACTCGTCATCTAGCATTAGGTATATCTCCCAATGCTATCCCTCCCCCCTCCCCCTACCCCACAACAGTCCCCGAAGTGTGATGTTCCCCTTCCTGTGTCCATATGTTCTCATTGTTCAATTCCCACCTATGAGTGAGAATATGCGGTGTTTGGTTTTTTGTTCTTGCGATAGTTTACTGAGAATGATGATTTCCAATTTCATCCATGTCCCTACAAAGGACATGAACTCATCATTTTTTATGGCTGCATAGTATTCCATGGTGTATATATGCCACATTTTCTTAATCCAGTCTATCATTGTTGGACATTTGGGTTGGTTCCAAGTCTTTGCTATTGTGAATAATGCTGCAATAAACATACGTGTGCATGTGTCTTTATAGCAGCATGATTTATAGTCCTTTGGGTATATACCCAGTAATGGGATGGCTGGGTCAAATGGAATTTCTAGTTCTAGATCCCTGAGGAATCACCACACTGACTTCCACAAGGGTTGAACTAGTTTACAGTCCCACCAACAGTGTAAAAGTGTTCCTGTTTCTCCACATCTTCTCCAGCACCTGTTGTTTCCTGACTTTTTAATGATTGCCATTCTAACTGGTTTGAGATGGTATCTCATTGTGGTTTTGATTTGCATTTCTCTGATGGCCAGTGATGGTGAGCATTTTTTCATGTGTTTTTTGGCTGCATAAATGTCTTCTTTTGAGAAGTGTCTGTTCGTGACCTTCGCCCACTTTTTGATGGGGTTGTTTGTTTTTTTCTTGTAAATTTGTTGGAGTTCATTGTAGATTCTGGATATTAGCCCTTTGTCAGATGAGTAGGTTGCGAAAATTTTCTCCCATTTTGTAGGTTGCCTGTTCACTCTGATGGTAGTTTCCTTTGCTGTGCAGAAGCTCTTGAGTTTAATTAGATCCCATTTGTCAATTTTGGCTTTTGTTGCCATTGCTTTTGGTGTTTTAGACATGAAGTCCTTGCCCATGCCTATGTCCTGAATGGTAATGCCTAGGTTTTCTTCTAGGGTTTTTATGGTTTTAGGTCTAACATTTAAGTCTTTAATCTATCTTGAATTGATTTTTGTATAAAGTGTAAGGAAGGGATCCAGTTTCAGCTTTCTACATATGGCTAGCCAGTTTTCCCAGCACCATTTATTAAATAGGGAATCCTTTCCCCATTTCTTGTTTTTCTCAGGTTTGTCAAAGATCAGATAGTTGTAGATATGTGGCATTATTTCTGACGGCTCTGTTCTGTTCCATTGATCTATGTCTCTGTTTTGGTACCAGTACCATGCTGTTTTGGTTACTGTAGCCTTGTAGTATAGTTTGAAGTCAGGTAGCGTGATGCCTCCAGCTTTGTTCTTTTGGCTTAGGATTGACTTGGCGATGCGGGCTCTTTTTTGGTTCCATATGAACCTTAAAGTAGTTTTTTCCAATTCTGTGAAGAAAGTCATTGGTAACTTGATGGGGATGGCATTGAATCTGTAAATTACCTTGGGAAGGATGGCCATTTTCATGATATTGATTCTTCCTACCCATGAGCATGGAATGTTCTTCCATTTGTTTGTATCCTCTTTTATTTCCTTGAGCAGTGGTTTGTAGTTCTCCTTGAAGAGGTCCTTCACATCCCTAGTAAGTTGGATTCCTA
The DNA here is from genome assembly GCF_028885655.2 of Pongo abelii. Lineage (NCBI taxonomy): Eukaryota > Metazoa > Chordata > Mammalia > Primates > Hominidae > Pongo > Pongo abelii. The sequence continues at coordinate 30,149,059 of NC_071985.2, read as the reverse complement.
GGTATTTTATTCTCTTTGAAGCAATTGTGAATGGGAGTTCACTCATGATTTGGCTCTCTGTTTGTCTGTTATTGATGTATAAGAATGCTTGTGATTTTTGTACATTGATTTTGTATCCTGAGACTTTGCTGAAGTTGCTTATCAGCTTAAGGAGATTTTGGGCTGAGACAATGGGGTTTTCTAGATATACTATCATGTCATCTGCAAACAGGGACAATTTGACTTCCTCTTTTCCTAATTGAATACCCTTGATTTCCTTCTCTTGCCTAATTGCCCTGGCCAGAACTTCCAACACTATGTTGAATAGAAGTGGTGAGAGAGGGCATCCCTGTCTTGTGCCAGTTTTCAAAGGGAATGCTTCCAGTTTTTGCCCATTCAGTATGATATTGGCTGTGGGTTTGTCATAAATAGCTCTTATTATTTTGAGATACGTCCCATCAATACCTAATTTATTGAGAGTTTTTAGCATGAAGGGTTGTTGAATTTTGTCAAAGGCCTTTTCTGCATCTATTGAGATAATCATGTGATTTTTGTCTTTGGTTCTGTTTATATGCTGGATCACGTTTATTGATTTGCGTATATTTAACCAGCCTTGCATCCCAGGGATGAAGCCCACTTGATCATGGTGGATAAGCTTTTTGATGTGCTGCTGGATTCTGTTTGCCAGTATTTTATTGAGGATTTTTGCATCAATGTTCATCAAGGATATTGGTCTAAAATTCTCTTTTTTTGTTGTGTCTCTGCCAGGCTTTGGTATCAGGATGATGCTGGCCTCATAAAATGAGTTAGGGAGGATTCCCTCTTTTTCTATTGATTGGAATAGTTTCAGAAGGAATGGTACCAGCTCCTCCTTGTACCTCTGGTAGAATTCGGCTGTGAACCCATCTGGTCCTGGACTTTTTTTGGTTGGTAAGCTATTGATTATTGCCACAATTTCAGCTCCTGTTATTGGTCTATTCAGAGATTCAACTTCTTCCTGGTTTAGTCTTGGGAGGGTGTATGTGTTGAGGAATTTATCCATTTCTTCTAGATTTTCTAGTTTATTTGCGTACAGGTGTTTGTAATATTCTCTGATGGTAGTTTGTATTTCTGTGGGATCGGTGGTGATATCCCCTTTATCATTTTTTATTGCATCTATTTGATTCTTCTCTCTTCTTTTCTTTATTAATCTTGCTAGCAGTCTATCAATTTTGTTGATCCTTTCAAAAAACCAGCTCCTGGATTCATTTATTTTTTGAAGGGTTTTTTGTGTCTCTATTTCCTTCAGTTCTGCTCTGATTTTAGTTATTTCTTGCCTTCTGCTAGCTTTTGAATGTGTTTGCTCTTGCTTTTCTAGTTCTTTTAATTGTGATGTTAGGGTGTCAATTTTGGATCTTTCCTGCTTTCTCTTGTGGGCATTTAGTGCTATAAATTTCCCTCTACACACTGCTTTGAATGCATCCCAGAGATTCTGGTATGTTGTGTCTTGGTTCTCGTTGGTTTCAAAGAACATCTTTATTTCTGCCTTCATTTCATTATGTACCCAGTAGTCATTCAGGAGCAGGTTGTTCAGTTTCCACGTAGTTGAGCGGTTTTGAGTGAGATTCTTAATCCTGAATTCTAGCTTGATTGCACTGTGATCTGAGAGATAGTTTGTTATAATTTCTGTTCTTTTACATTTATTGAGGAGAGCTTTACTTCCAAGGATATGGTCAATTTTGGAATAGGTGTGGTGTGGTGCTGAAAAAAATGTATATTCTGTTGATTTGGGGTGGAGAGTTCTGTAGATGTCTATTAGGTCCGCTTGGTGCAGAGCTGAATTCAATTCCTGGGTATCCTTGTTGACTTTCTGTCTCGTTGATCTGTCTAATGTTGACAGTGGGGTGTTAAAGTCTCCCATTATTAATGTGTGGGAGTCTAAGTCTCTTTGTAGGTCACTCAGGACTTGCTTTATGAATCTGGGTGCTCCTGTATTGGGTGCATATATATTTAGGATAGTTAGCTCTTCTTGTTGAATTAATCCCTTTACCATTATGTAATGGCCTTCTTTGTCTCTTTTGATCTTTGTTGGTTTAAAGTCTGTTTTATCAGAGACTAGGATTGCAACCCCTGCCTTTTTTTGTTTTCCATTTGCTTGGTAGATCTTCCTCCATCCTTTTATTCTGAGCCTATGTGTGTCTCTGCACATGAGATGGGTTTCCTGAATACAGCACACTGATGGGTCTTGACTCTTTACCCAATTTGCCAGTCTGTGTCTTTTAATTGGAGCATTTAGTCCATTTACATTTAAAGTTAATATTGTTATGTGTGAATCTGATCCTGTCATTATGATATTAGCTGGATATTTTGCTCGTTAGTTGATGCAGTCTCTTCCTAGTCTCGATGGTCTTTACATTTCGGTATGATTTTGCAGTGGCTGGTACCGGTTGTGCCTTTCCATGTTTAGCACTTCCTTCAGGAGCTCTTTTAGGGCAGGCCTGGTGGTGACAAAATCTCTCAGCATTTGCTTGTCGGTAAAGTATTTTATTTCTCCTTCACTTATGAAGCTTAGTTTGGCAGGATATGAAATTCTGGGTTGAAAATTCTTTTCTTTAAGAATGTTGAATATTGGCCCCAACTCTCTTCTGGCTTGTAGGGTTTCTGCCGAGAGATCCGCTGTTAGTCTGATGGGCTTCCCTTTGATGGTAACCCGACCTTTCTCTCTGGCTGCCCTTAACATTTTTTCCTTCATTTCAACTTTGGTGAATCTGACAATTATGTGTCTTGGAGTTGCTCTTCTCGAGGAGTATCTTTGTGGCATTCTCTGTATTTCCTGAATCTGAATGTTGGCCTGCCTTGCTAGATTGGGGAAGTTCTCCTGGATTATATCCTGCAGAGTGTTTTCCAACTTGGTTCCATTCTCCCCGTCACTTTCAGGTACACCAATCAGACGTAGATTTGGTCTTTTCACATAGTCCCACATTTCTTGGAGGCTTTGCTCGTTTCTTTTTATTCTTTTTTCTCTAAACTTCCCTTCTCACTTCATTTCATTCATTTCATCTTCCAGGGCTGATACCCTTTCTTCCATTTGATCGCATCGGCTCCTGAGGCTTCTGCATTCTTCACGTAATTCTCGAGCCTTGGTTTTCAGCTCCATCAGCTCCTTTAAGCACTTCTCTGTATTGGTTATTCTAGTTATACATTCTTCTAAATTTTTTTCAAAGTTTTCAACTTCTTTGCCTTTGGTTTGAATATCCTCCCGTAGCTCGGAGTAATTTGATCATCTGAAGCCTTCTTCTCTCAGCTCGTCAAAGTCATTCTCCGTCCAGCTTTGTTCCGTTGCTGGTGAGGAACTGCGTTCCTTTGGAGGAGGAGAGGTACTCTGCTTTTTAGAGCTTCCAGTTTTTCTGCTCTGTTTTTTCCCCATCTTTGTGGTTTCATCTACTTTTGGTCTTTGATGATGGTGATGTACAGATGGGTTTTTGGTGTGGATGTCCTTTCTGTTAGTTTTCCTTCTAACAGACAGGACCCTCAGCTGCAGGTCTGTTGGAGTACCTGGCCGGCCGTGTGAGGTGTCAGTCTGCCCCTGCTGGGGGGTGCCTCCCAGTTAGGCTGCTCGGGGGTCAGGGGTCAGGGACCCACTTGAGGAGGCAGTCTGCCCGTTCTCAGATCTCCAGCTGCGTGCTGGGAGAACCACTGCTCTCCTCAAAGCTGTCAGACAGGGACATTTAAGTCTGCAGAGGTTACTGCTGTCTTTTTGTTTGTCTGTGCCCTGCCCCCAGAGGTGGAGCCTACAGAGGCAGGCAGGCCTCCTTGAGCTGTGGTGGGCTCCACCCAGTTCAAGCTTCCAGGCTGCTTTGTTTACCCAAGCGAGCCTGGGCAATGGCGGGCGCCCCTCCCCCAGCCTCGCTGCCGACTTGCTGTTTGATCTCAGACTGCTGTGCTAGCAATCAGCGAGACTCCGTGGGCGTAGGACCCTCTGAGCCAGGTGCGGGCTATACTCTCCTGGGGCACCGTTTCCTAAGCCCGTCGGAAAAGCACAGTATTCGGGTGGGAGTGGCCCGATTTTCCAGGTGCCGTCTGTCACCCCTGGAAAGGGAACTCCCTGACCCCTTGTGCTTCCCGAGTGAGGCAATGCCTCGCCCCTGCTTCGGCTGGCGCACGGTGCGCTCACCCACTGACCTGCGCCCACTGTCTGGCACTCCCTAGTGAGATGAACACGGTACCTCAGATGGAAATGCAGAAATCACCCGTCTTCTGCGTCGCTCGCGCTGGGAGCTGTAGACCGGAGCTGTTCCTATTCGGCCATCTTGGCTCCTCCCCTTATTTTGTTTTATAAATACATCAGTCTAATGGACAGTTGAAACACATCCCACCTGCCCATTCACTTTTTTATTCCTAGAGATTTAAATCAATGAACTGAATTTTTATTTTTACATGACATGTTGGCTATAAATATATCACAAATCATAATTATAAACATATCATACTATGAAGAAGTAGAAAATCTCTGATATAGAGGCATCATTTTCTAAATATATTCTTGCCATTTTATGTTGAAGAATGAAGATAAATAGGAATGTGACTAGAAATCATAAAAATACCAAACTGCTATCTCCCAGAAGTGACAAAAATATGAACGAACTTTTAAAAAAAAATTGTTTAGATGGGCTATAATACTTGATTGAGAGTTCAAGTCCTACTGACAACCAAATTTCTCTAAATCTCAAGCTTAGATTGATGATGGAAAATGGGCATAAAGGCTAGATTCTGGCTGCCCTCCGGTTATTGGCAGAATCCAGGTGGAAGTGAAGTGGTGTGACACCAAAATATCCACTTCACTCAGTCAAAGATGCCAAGTGGTGTTATTTTAGTGGTGTTGTTGTTTGGTGTCAATATCCGAGATTCATTGTCTTATGGCCATGGAAAATCAGGACGCAGGCACACACAGAGTGAAGTTCAGAGTGGAAGTTTAATAGGTAAAAGAAAGAGAAGTGCTCTCTCTGCTGAAGAGACAGGTGTCCTGAAGAAATGTGTTGCTGCTTTTGCAGAGAAATACAGAAAGTTTTATGGATGAGCTTGAGGAGGTGGTGTCTGATTTACATAGGGCATGAAAAATTGGTTGGGCTAGGTGTTCCATTTGCATAAGGCATGAAAAACAGGTTAGGACTGGGTGTGCCATGCATAGTGGATGAAAAGGCTGGCCACCCACCCTAATCTTTTATTAAGCAGATGGGTTCTCTACGTGGCTGGCACCACATTGCCTGGTTTTGTACCATACACATAGTGACAAAGAAAAGGGAAGATGGAGTTGCTGTGCTGAACATACCTAGCTTCCAGGTATTGGCACAGCTGCCAGCATTCATCCGTGCAAGTTTCCAGCTTGCTTATCTATGTTTGCAGACAGATTTTTCAGGCTGCTCTTTGTTAGAAAAGAAATGATTTGGGGGCTGCTTTTTCTGATGTTGTTGTTAAAAAGGAAATTCACTGAGGACTCTGTTGCCTTACTATCTGCCTAAATAATTTATTTCTATCTCCTGTATCACTATGACGGGGAAACAAACAAGAAAAGAAGGGCTGATCCTGTCTTCTACATATGTGGTGATGCTGTTTGTTCATTTACTGGGCACTTTTTTGTTTTTGAGACGGAGCTTGGCTCTTGTTGCCCAGGCTGGAGTGCAGTGGCGCGATCTCGGCTCACCGCAACCTCCGCCTCCCGAGTTCAAGCGATTCTCCTGCCTCAGCCTCCGAGTAGCTGGGATTACAGGCATGCACCACCACGCCCAGCTAATTTTGTATTTTTAGTAGAGACGGGGTTTCTCTGTGTTGGTCAGGCTGGTCTTGAACTCCCGACCTCAGGTGATCTGCCTGCCTCGGCCTCCCAAAGTGCTGGGATTACAGGCATGAGCCACCGCGCCCGGCCTATTGGGCACTGTTAAGTGACATTTTTGTGAAGATATTGTGAGACATGGAGGAACTTCCTCTTGGGAGCTAGCTTGTGCTAATCCCCACAGCACAGGTGGGAATTAATGTGTGCTCACTGATTCATGCTGGTTGAAGTGTTTTTTTTTTTTTCTGAAGGCTTTTTTCCTTTGATATTTTCTATATTTCTAACTAAAAGACCAGCTCCGTGAGTTTAAAGGATTATAATCTTTTGCATTTGTATTTTTCTGCATGCATTGAAGAGCATTTAAGAATATTGCCGATTAAAAGAATATACATTTAATTTAGAAATATGAACTTGATTAGCTAATGTTCATCTTTAACATTTTCTAAGGCTGAAATGCTAATCTCTTTGCTTTCTTATCAAACTAATGTTCAGATCACACTGGCTTGATATCTGACTCATTTTCTCAGTGCAGTGAAGGGTGGCCACCTGCCAATAAATGATGCCTAATACCACAGTTAAACGAAAGGTAAACTTTTTTTTAACTTTGCAAGAGGCATGATTCTAGTATCTTGAATGAGGTAGAACTTTGACTATGAAGAACTGAAGAGATCAGCAAATCATTTTCCCCTGAACAACTATAAAGCTGGACAAATTTGATGAAAACAATTATCCCAACAACCTGGAAATCTTCCAAGGCAGTCTGTGAAAACCAGCAGCTTTGCTTTGCAGGAGACTGACTTTATTTGGAGTGAAAGAAGGAAAACCCACACCCAGCAGCAAATGAGAAAAGTCTGCCGCTCGCCTAGCCTAAGGTTGCAGTCCCTGTTGAGGTGTAAGTAGAATACCAGAGGGTTAGTCAGGGAGATCCTGGAAACGAGATAGTCATTGAGGGCCTTAATAAGCATTTCATACATCCTTGGCTGTCTGGAAGCTTCTACACTTATGCAGCAGAGATCTGAGAGGGCCCAGCAGAAAGAAAGAATTGGGGCTGACTTCCAAACTGCCCAGACTTAGAATGCAACCTGCTAAACCAAACACAGATCCACAGAGAGTAGAAGCCTTATTGACTAGAGGTGTTGGAGCACAACCTGCGACCAGTCATGGGCTGACCACTAAGCTACGTAGACACAGAGATGACCCCTAAGAAGCAGGCTGAAAAGTGAAAGTAAGAATTTTTTTCAAAAATCTGAGCTGAGACGTCAGTAGCCATACACCACAGGGGTGACAGGTTCTGCTGCTTTAGTCTAGGTTAGTTCATTTAACAAAAGGGAAATGAGCTGGGCCTGGTGGCTCACGCCTGTAATCCCAACACTTTGGGAGGCTGAGGAGGGACAATCACGTGAGGTCAGGAGCTCATTACCAGCCTGGCCAATATGGTGAAACCCCATCTTTACTAAAAACAAAACAAAACAAATTAACTGAGTGCTCATCTGTAATCCCAGCTACTTGGGAAGCTGAGGCAGGAGAATTGCTTAAACTTGGAACTCGGGAGGCAGAGGTTGCAGTGAGGCGAGATGGCACCATTCATTTCACTCCAGCCTGGGCAATGGAGCAAGACTCTTAAAAAAAAAGTGGGAGGAGAAAACAAAAAATCCAGCAATAATAGAAACCCTCAGGAGAAAAAAAAAAGAAAATTAAAATTGGAATTGCTGTATTATCAAAAATGTCCAGTTTTCAATAAAAAATTATAAGACATGCTAAGAAGCAGAAAAGTGTGAACCATACTCAAGGGAGAAAAAAAGAAGTCAATGGAAATAAACTCTGAGAGGCCCTATAAATTGGATTTAGCAGACACAGACAGCCACTGTATTAAAGAACCAACAGAGAATATGACAATGACTCAATATATAGAGAATATCCATAAAGAAATCAAATCTGTTTAAAAGCACCAGATAAAAATTTTTATATTTAATACCATATGTTAAGATTATTTACTATATTTTGCTCTCCACATGAGCTCACTTTCTGGATAATTGCAAAGTTAAGTAATTGCCTGGAAAAGGTAAACATTTTTAAAGTTCTTAAAAGGAGGCTTAACTTACTTGACACAACTGCAATAAAATAGCAGTTTGAATCAACATACAATCTTTCTTGTATCTATCAGATGATGTCATGCAGAATTGCCAACACACACTTTTTGATGTAAGACTTTCTCAATAAACTTCATTCATAATCAGAATCCTCAGTGTGATATAATTTTTCCCAGGTCTCTGAATAAATAAATAAAAGTATGTTGACTTTGATTTATTTGTGTTTTTCTTAGGCACCTAATGACGACAGCTTAGGTTAGGAAGAGTCAATTTACAGGTGTGATAGAATTAAATGGCTAATGACGGAGGAGGTGAGGCATTTTAAATTTTAAACTAACAAGCTTAATTCCTTCAATATTTATACCTTACTTTGGGCTCATGATATGCCGCTGAACTTCTGTTCCAAAGTACTGTTCCTTTCTTGCACGATCTTTCTTCTCAAAAGGAATTGTTTCTCTCTGAGCAAAACCATACATTTTGTCCTCTTTCTGTGACTCCTACAGTGGTTTTTGTATGTGTTTATTTATTTTTTATTTTTTGGAGATGGAGTTTCACTCTTGTTGCCCAGGCTGGAGTGCAGTGGCAAGATCTCGGCTCACTGCAACCTCTGCCTCCCAGGTTCAAGCGATTCTCCTGCCTCATCCTCCAAGCAGCTGGGACTACAGGTGTGCACCACCACATCCAGCTAATTTTTTATATTTTTAGTAGAGATGGGATTTCACCACATTGGCCAGGCTCGTCTTGAACTCCTGACCTTGTGATCCACCCGCCTCAGCCTCCCAAAGTGCTGGGATCACAGGAGTGAACCACCACGCCTGGCCCTGTATGTGTTTTATAAAGTTTTGCTGATGGCATAGCTGTAAAGGAATGAAGAGAAACTTGCGTGCAGAATTTTAGCCACATCTTGAAAATGCAAAGAATTTTGAACAAAAATGCAGTGAAGTGGGATAGTGGAGTCAATCGTTTCAGGCACTGAAAACAGCATGCCCAAATGTAGAACAGAAGGAAAGCACACTGATGTAGGGGCCCAACAGCCCAACTAGTTCATCAGGGGTTAGAGGGCGTGCAAAAGGACACCCAGAAATGATAAAACAGAAGACTTCCCTCTATCTTTTAACTGAAGAAAACTTGAAGCATGAAAGAGTTTGTTTTGTTTGTTTGTTTTGAGATGGACTCTTGCTCTGTCTCCCAGGCTGGAGTGCAGTGGTACAATATCAGCTCACAGCAACTCCTGCCTCCCATATTCAAGTGATTCTCCTGCCTCAGCCTCCTGAGTAGCTGGGATTACAGGTGCCTGCCACCATGCCCAACTACTTTCTGTATTTTTAGTAGAGACAGGGTTTCACCATGTTGGCCAACCTGGTCTCGAACTCCTGACCTCGTGATCCACACACCTTGTCCTCCTAAAATGCTATGATTACAGGCATGAGCCACCGCCCCCGGCCAGTTTTGTATTTTTTAGAATTGAAGTGGTATTGATCTGCATATTTCAGGAAGTAGGTTCTATTTTCTATGCTGAGTTTTAAGGATTCAGTCTCTGAAAGCAGTCAAAGGAATGGATTTTCCTGACATTATCGTATGAGATCATCTATAATTACTTGTTAAAAGTTTACATGCCCTCCTCTTATAGGAGGCTTTGAAAAATGATTTTACTACTAATTATTATTAGAAGTTTTATATACTATTCTTCAAAGGTAACCCTTCTTTCTTTAGTATCACCTAATCAATACGAGTTATTTTTCCTAAGTCGTTCCTATTGTCCCTTCAGTCTGATGAAAATCTTGACATAAACCTAAAAGAAAATACTGATTTTTCTCAAATATGGTTTTCAACATATTCTATTCTCCTCTCTCTTCCCTGCCTACAGTTGGGACCCAAACTCCTCCCCATTCTCCATTCAATTTTGTCTTGTGTATTCAGGAAAATTTATTAGGAAAAGAAATGCAAGTCTCTTCTGACTGATCTCACCCCACAGCAAGCTTTCCCTCATTTAAAATGTCCTTGGCCCCAATGTCTGTAACAACTACGTGGGCTCTGATTTCCTTGCGTACCGCCTAATAATTATCAGTCTTCAGGGACATCCTTTAGTCTTCCCACTGGTTTCCAAGTTCTTGGAGAGCAATGTATACCTGTACAGCCAATTTAATCTTGTATGGTGTAGACATGATGGTTAACTAAATGCACAAACAAGGGAAAGACATTCATAATTTTCTGTATATTCAGAAACAATAGACTGTATTATATTAACTCTAATCTATATTCTTCTCATCAAATTTTAAGTTGATTTGCCATTATCAAATGACAATATTTAACAGCAAAATCAATTTCAGAGAACATTTTCTTCTAAAAGCAAATTATAAGTCTATCATAAATATTAAAAATATTTCCATAGCGTAGATCAAGAATGTACTATCTATTAAGGTGATCTATAGGTAAATACAATTATATATTTCATCTCAAATTATTATTAGTGCTGTAAGTATTAAAACTTTAATATAGAGTTAAATATAATAGGTAAGTATATTGTAAAATTTAAAATTTAATGTATGCTAAAAACAATATTTAAAATATTAAACCCATCTTAAGGCTCAAGATTCTACACCCTAGCTTCATTCTTTGCTCCTAAGACACTACTCTAACTAAAACAGGTCTTGCACATTTGAGCTTTATATGCTGCTACTTTTAACTACTCTTGAAAAGTGAAATTTAAGTGTTTTCTTCCAGAGAATTGGAGCAAACAAAATTAAAGCTATCATCTGTGATCTTTTACCTTGACTAGTAGAAAAGGGTAATCCTAATGTAATTATTGAAACAGTGATGATATCGAATATAAAAATAATGTTTACTGCAGCTCCTTCTGCTTCCCAGCCAGCCTTTGCAGCAAGGTAATTTCCAAATCAATTTGCCTCTCACTCAAGTCACTTAATCTTTCAGCTGGGCCCACTCGAAGAAAAAAAACATTAATTGGACTTGCCATTGTGTCTTGGACTCTTTTGGTGACAATTTTCTGTGACAGGGTAAAAGAGTTGCTAATTCATTGCTTCAGGAAATGAAGGCCTAATAGCTTCACATCTGGTAAATTATGGCCTTCCTGCTCCTCCAGGCAGCAGCGGTACACAAGGCATTATTTGGAATTAAAGGAAAAAAAAACAGCAATGGAAATCAATTTTTACATTTACAGTGGACTCTTTTAAAAATTAAGATTTATAAGCCAAGAACATTTCTTTATAAAAGTATCCATTGTCTAAGACGTAGAATTGAGTCAGCCAGAGGGTAAATTGAGCAAAAATGCTTCCAATATCTTAATGGAAACTCTGACAAGTCACTGTAGAATTAAATCACGTGGCATAGCTTTTTGCCCCTGGGGTTGGGCCATGTGTAAATTGTGCAAATGTAATGATACAGTCTTTTGGGCCTTTGGGGAATATGACAAATAAAGACTGACTTTACTTTGAGTGGGGATCATGTTGCATATTGGATAGGAAATTCAGTTTGGCCCCATTTTTACATGATGCCTAGACAGATCAGTTTGCAAAAGAAGTATGGAAAAGGAGAAGTATGGAGGAAATTCCCCCAAAGGACACATGTGGGACACCTCAACCTTCTTTATGAAGAATTACAAGAGCTCGGGTATAGAAATTGAGATGTTTCACCCCAGTTATTGTCCCGATGGCAGGATTGGTGGTGAATGGCTTTTATCACATCAAGACTAAGTTGCACCATGGACTTGTGAAATTACCCCAATGACTACCATATTTTTCCCTATCTAGTTCACAAGGAAAAATGAACAATGATAACCAAGGAGGCAAACTGCAGAATTTTAGCAGTAGATATCAGAGGTCTGGCAAAAACAAATCTAATATGTAGAAGGGCGCTGGTCCTTAGAGATGAGGGCTCTTTTTATCCTGGCGGTACAGCGACCACCACAATCACAGCATAGAATTTACTTCCACCTAATCTTCTGTAATCCCCAATTGGAGCAATTAATTTTACAAGGGGTCATGCTCCCTTTCTGTGGTATTTCTATTGAGAGCTTAATGATGTGTCCTTTATGATGCATTTTGGCAGCACCTTTCACCCAGACCTGAAAATATTCATTGATTATGATCAGCAATTTTGGTGTTGTAAATGGGGTGTGGCTGAAGTGTTTCCTTGATGACAGAGCATAGAACAGCATGTGCTTAGAAAGGGAGAGAGAAAGGGAGAGAGACGCTGTGGGTTTAGAACTCATTTCACTTATCTAAACATGGGCCTTGTTCTATACAGATGACACAAAGAGAAACTGAAGTGGAAAGTAGAGTGTATACTAGGATCAGCAGTTCCAGGCAGAACTAGGAGATAAGGGAAAGCACCACATTTTAGGATCAGAAGCTGGAAAACAACAAGAATCTGATGGCCTCACACACTATCTTCTTTGTCTTATTCACTTGAGCCCTCAACCACTAAATGACCCATATTCAGATATCTGCTCACCTGAAGGCATTTTAACAAATTGGCTTAAATAATTGACATATTTTTCCTAAGCTCCTCTCATCTCCTAAAACCAGGAAATTGTCATTGTGATTTTTTTTTTAAATATCAGAGCAAAGCTTTGAAAATTAATTCAATTCACTGGCTTTCGTCCAAAAACAAATCTGGGGACTTCAAATAAGTTAAGCTTTTCCAGATCCACTGTTTCGAAGGAGAATAAGAATTTTTATTGTTGTTGTTGTTGTTTAAGTGTTGGAGGAGATGTGAGGGAATACAGAAAAATGGAAAATGTACAAGTTTAAATATTCTACAAAAAGTTCAAACCCATCACAATTTCAAAAATTGTTTTTACATTTATTATCTCATTTTATCTTCCTAGCAACCTTATGATGTGGCCAGTGCCAACATCCTCATTTTTCACATAAGAAAATTGAGGCCCAGATTGTTGTGTAAGCCATTTTGCCAAGGATCTTAACAAAAGCAATCTAGAACACTAGCACATAACCTACCCCTGGACTCTTTTCCATAAACCACATTGCTGCTATGTCTCTTGCTCCCCTTTGTAGAGAATCAAGCCTCTTTCTGTCTGAGGACTCATAATGTGTCCCAGGCATCTTAAGTGGTACACAGAAAGAGAATGAGAAAGAGAAAGGGAGAGGGAGAAAAAAACAATTTAACAATTTAGTCTTTACTATGTGGCAGGTCTATTCAAAGCCTTTATATGTAAGAATTCATTTAATCATCACAAGATTGCAATGTATGTCTGGTTGTCTGGGAGTATTTTACAGATGAGAAAATATCCAAAGAGGATATGGAACTTGCCCAAGTACACACAGCTCAGAAGTGATGGGGCTGGGGTTTGAATTGAGGGAAGTCTGGCTCTTGAGTCAGTACTCTTACCCACTGTACTTTATTCCCTCTCTAAAGTCAGTGAAATTCTTTCTTATCTTTCTCAATATTGAGCACAACTTTTGTCACATAAAAATCACTAAACAACAACAACAACAACAAAACATGTTTCATGGATTGGGAAAGAAGGGCGGACACCCTGCCATCTTGTCTACTTGCCTTTTGGCCTAGGACTGGGTTTTATGGCCTCTCCAGTGCTGACATTTGGACCTTGATCATTCCTTGTTGTGGGAGCTGTCCTGTGCCTTGTAGGATGTTTAGCAGCATCCCTGTCCTCTACCCTCTAGAAGCTGATAGTGCCCCTCGATTGTGATTATCAAAAATGCCTCCAGACATTACCAAATATCCATGGCAGTAGGGGTAGAGGGATGGAAAATCACCTTGAGGTTGAGAATTTCTGGCCCAGGGCATGAAAAAGAGGTACAGCCTCGTAGGGGGATTCCTTCCAGGAATCCAGCATCAAGAATGCTCCCGTGTGACTGTCTTTTTCCAATGCAGTCTGGAAAAGAGCATGAAGGGCTTGTGCGTTTTTGCCTCCTCTGCTAACAGCTAGGAGATAACACTTGTTGGGTTAATGTTCTTGCATCCAGGCAATATCCTGACTACGTGGGAAGAGGAATGTGGGTGGGCAGGGGATTTGTGACAAGAAGAGGATGGCATAGTAGGTACCAATGCTCATATATGACTCCATGCCAGTACATTTAGCATATTTCTGAAAAAAGAAAGAAATGGGGCACGCCATCAGGTAATGGATCCAATGCCCAGATGAACTGAGATATGGCAATTTCCCCCAGTCAGGAGCTTACTTCAGAATAATGTTGCTTTGACATGAAGTTGTAAGGACATTGGATGAAAACAATCCAGAACCTGCTTATCTTTCAGCATGAGAGACATTTGTGTGTTTTCTGAGTCATCTGAAACACAGAGTGTAGGATTTTCCTGATGGATAAGGAAACCTGATGTACTCATTTATTATAACAATGAGATCATTGGAAGACCCATAAAACTGAAGTCTGCTATCCAAGTGCAGATCTAGTTTGTTATTCAGATAATGGTTCCAAGCTTATTTAACAAGCCAGTTTTGACAAGTTGAATTTTTTATAGGATGTTTGTTTAATTGTAGCATGGCCATCCTATCATAACAGCATTTTCAACTATGCAGAGAAAACCAAAGTCAAAAGGATTTTTCACAGTGAAATTTACACGTCCTTCAAATGAAAACTCTCTGAGTCATATTTTAGTCAGTCATATTTTAATTTTCAATAAAGGAAAAGATTCCAAAATATCCATAGGCATTTCTAAAAGCCACATCAGAAAAGGCGAAAAAAAAATGGGGTAGAAGAAATTACACATAGGCTGATATCTTTAAGAGAGCTCAAGATTATTGAAAATCTGATTACATATATATCAAACGTTTTAACTTCTTTCACCCAGATGAGGTGGCAGAATAGAATGAATATTACATAGGCAGACAGTTCTCAAGGGAAGTCTCCGAAAATTTTTTAGAAGTTTATAGGTGAATGCCATTTTCATCGCTTTCTACTGCAATATGAAGTATGCAGGCTTTAAAGCCATGCCGACTGCAGTCCAAAACCCTTCTGGAGCTTCACTGAACCTCATAACTTTCCTAAGCCTCATTTCCACTTGTAAACAAGCAGATAATACCTATTATATAAGGTTTTTTGATGCCTAAAGAAGGTATTTTTAAAACTTAACAAAATACTTGAGTTGGAATAGAAGCTATTATTATAACATTATTATGCCTAATATCTTTATGACAGCTCATTTAGACAACTGGATATCTGCTTTTCCAGGATTTGAATCTCCAATTTATTCCCCCCATCACGCTATATTTTTACCTATTTTTTGAGATATATACAGGTGGGAGAGGGGGGATGAAGGGATAATGTCTAATTTTTTCACATTTATTGGAATCACATTAACAATTTGCTTATTAATAATTATGCATTCTGAAAAACATATATGTTTAGTCTAGGAAAAAGGGTACAAGTTGATTTCCATAAGCATCAAATCACAAATAATAACTGAACACAATCTACTCTCATATTCATTGATTTTTTTGCCAGTTTGAGAAAACATCCATCAGCTCTTTTTAGGACCCTCTGCAAAAAGACTCTAACATTTTAAAAAGGCATAGTAGGCCAAGCATGGTGGCTCATGCGTGTAATTCCAACACTTTGGGAGGCCTGGACAGGCAAAATACCCGAGGTCAGGGGTCCAAGACCAGCCACGGCCAACACAGCACAACCCCATCTCTATTAACGATACAAAAATTAGCCAAGCGTGGTGGCGGGCGCCTGTAACGCCAGCTCCTCGGGAGGCTGAGGAAGGAGAATCACTTGAACCCAGGAGACAGAGGTTGCAGTGGGCTGAGATCGCACCACTGCATTCCAGCCTGGGTGACAAGGTGAGACTCTCTCAAAAAGTAAATAAATAAATAAATAGACAGATAATAAAGGCATGAGACTTCATTAATTAATTTTAAAGAAGTACTCAGGGTGATTGAGATTACATTCCATTATCTTCCCCTGATTAGGATGGGCCTGGCAGTTTGATTCGTAGAACACTATGTAGAAAGTATCTTTTCCTTTGGCATGAAATTAGTTAAACTGGCATGTAAACACATGCAATTAATATCTTCCCCATCTACCCTGTGCCAGTAACTTAAAAAAGTAAAAATAAAGAGAGAAAGGCAATAATTAATCCATAAAGACAAAGACAACTGGGAAAAAGGCAATAGTAGATAAAAGATTTAAAGATATATTTGAAAATTGGAAAACAGTAAATGAAAATAGGTAAAAATCTAAATAAGGTAAATCTAAGCACTTACTATCAAGGAAATAATAAGTGAGTTAATTCACCCTGTAAAACCCAGAAAGGCTCAGAATTGGAGGACTTGGTTTCAGAAGAAAGTGGAGTTCAGGAGAAGGTTTGGAACCAAGTTTCTCCCTCCACTGCATGCAGCCAAGCAACTACTATAGAACCACCCTCCCCAACACACACACACACACACACGGCAGGTGAGACTGGAGAAGGCTCTTTCTCTCCAAAAACCAAACAGGGGAGAACTCTAGGAAAAATGAAAACTGTCTCGCCTCAATCATACCCTCTCACCTGCTCCCAGGATGCCAGTTGTCAAACTTATGCGGGTCCCTCCACACCCACCATCATGCTCCATAACTGACAGAAATTGGATTTTTTCTTTTTTTCTGAACAGCCACTGAAAAATGTCTCTAGATAAGTATTTGGAGCTCCTCAATGGAAAGGGGACGTCATCGCCACAGACCCTGCAGTGATCCCTGAGAATCAGCACCTCTGCTCATAGGTACAGTAGTTCCAGCAGTATTTTAGCCACTCTCTCTTACATGCACTTGGACAGAAAAGAATGACCAGACATTAGAGGAAAATGTGCAACATGAGCGTGGAGACCAAACCCCACAAAACAAACAAACAACTAGACACAGAGGACTTAGATGAATCAGAGTCAGTGCAGACATTGAAAGAAACTTTTCGAAAATCATAATGTCCTCAAAGATACACAGGGAAACAAGTCTGTAATATAGATAACGGTTACCATGAGAAAGAATCAGAAGCAAATAGGAACTCCTGTCTATAAAAAATATAAAAAGTAAAATACAAGCATTAAATAGAAAATTGTAAGATAGGGCCAAGCAACTCTCAAAAAGAACAAAAATTAAAGAAGAGAGAAATGGGAGGGAAAAAGATAAGAAAAAATATATCATAGATCTTGTGAGCTCTCCAGCTACTAATTAGGAATTCCAGAAAGAAAAGAGAGAAAATGAAGGGGGGATATTATTGAATAAGTAATTTAAAACATTTTCAGACTGAAAGACATGTGTCTTCCCATTGAAAGGGCAATGGAGCACCTAGCACAATGAATGACAAAAAGAAAAAAAAATTCCAGGTAGGTTATGGTAAAATTTAGAATGCTTGAAATCAAGAAAAGATCCTAGAAGCTTCCAAAGGGGAGGGGGATAACACAGTCAAATACAAAACAATGGTCTTGAATTTCTTAACAGCAACTGAATCTTAGAAGACAGTGGAACAAAGTGTGAAAAATTCTGAGTGACAGTGATTTTCAACTGAGAATTCTATTTTTTCCAAAAAAATCAAATATAAGGGAAATGCGTTTTTTATTTAAAATAATTTTGTCATGTCAGAAATATAAGTGCTTTAGAAAACAACATAGTAAACTAACAAAGAAAATGCAAAAATTGTTGTCTATCATATGAGAGATGAAGGGAGGGTTCATGATTACTGCAGAGTGCGTAGTAGGTCTAGAGAATTATCCACCATAAAGGAATGAAAGTTATCATTCTAGGGTGAAATTATCCATCCTTTTCATGGTGGGGCTCTAAGAAAGAGAGAAGTGGAGGAAGAAGAGATGAAATGAATGTGTTTGAGTGAATGGATTATTGATAGGCCTATGGCAGACATGATGAAATGTTTGGAAAATAATTACTACAAGGCAGCACAGAGTGTTGGAGTGATTTCTCCAGGGCCACACATCTAGTAAACGATGGATCTAGGTTTATAATCTAGCTCCATACTTGGTACTCTTATCCAGCACCCAGTAGGACTTTTCAAGCAAGTGACAGCAGGGCATGTTCTTTGCCATGTCATTTATGATGTAACTTTGATTATAATATAGTAAAAAGAAAATCCGGGTGTAACTTTATTGAGAGGTACTATTTAGGGTGGGGGCAAAGATAAAAATCTTCATCATCCATGCCTAGAATTATCGATGAAGAAATAGCAGTGCATGCATATGATTCACAAACATGGAGCTAAGTACAAAGGAGAAGCAGAGCAGTTTAGCGTATTTGCCTCTGGGGAGCAGGACCCAGGTGTGGAAAGGGATGGAAAGTGGAAAAATCTATTTTTCATCATAAGCTGTTTCGTGCTAGTTGAAATTTAAATTCTATCCTCATCACTCTGGCTAAAATAAAATTAATAATATAATATTTTAAAATTAAAGCACAGCATTTTTAAAAGAGATACTGTAGTGACTGACAATTGCCTGTACAGCCTTTGGGCAGAGAAAAGGCAAAAAAATGTTTATTAGGAACCATAGAAGCATTCAAGTGTTAGGTCACTGTAAGCATTCCTGCACATTTTTAACTAAAAAGATTGTATTGCTGCATTTGTGATCTGTGGGTAGAGCCTTAGTCATTGAGTCAAGGCCTTGTACAGATCAGTTTGATCTTGTTCATATCAGAAGAGGGAGGATGCAGTGGGTAATGTAGATGTTCTATGCCTGGGCACTAGTCAGGTATTTGAGACTCGGAATGAAATTGCTCTTATGGTGATACGGTTTGGCTCTGTGTTCCCACCCAAATCTCATCTCAAATTGTAATTCCCACGTATGGAGGGAGGGAGGTGATTGAATCATGGGGATGGTTCCCTCCATGCTATTTGCATGATAGTGAGTAAGTTCTCAGGAGATCTGATGATTTTATAAGGCAGTTCTGCCTGCTCTTTCTCCTCTCTCTCCTTCTGCCATGTAAGACATGCCTTGCTTCCTCTTCTGCCATGATTATAAGTTTCCTGAGGCATCCCCAGCCATGCAGAACTGTGAGTCAATTAAACCTCTTTCCTCTATAAATTACCCAGTCTTGGGTAGTATCTTTATAGCAGTGTGAAAACAGACTAATACACATGGCTTAATGAGCAAAAATCCTGATCACCAGAATCATTAGAGATCAAACAACCCCAGAGGAGCACTCTGCCTCATTCGTCGTATTCACAAGAACGAATAATAAATAACACAAAGGAAAAATGCTTGAGGTGATGGATACCCCATTTGTCCTGATGTGATTATTACACATTACATGCCTGTATCAAAATATTTCATGTAACACAATAATATATACACCTAGTATGTACCTACAAAAAGTAAAAAATAAATAAACAAGAAAATATTAAATGGATTCTCATAGTAAATTGAAAAAGAAAGAATAAGAAGTAGCAGCAACTATACATATGCTACATATATGCCAAGCACTGTTCTGTGTGCTTTTTTATGTATTAACTAATTTAATTTCACAACAACCCTATGATGTAGGGACTACTCTTACTGTCTTTATTTTAAAGATGCAGAAACTGATATCAAAGAGATGTTGAAGACCTTACCGTGGTCCACAGGAGAGTTGGTGCTGGCTCCCAGGCCAAGCTCGTAACCTTTCCCTGCCTCCATTGCCCAACTCTCCTCTGTGCCACTGCACTGGTGCTGAGACAATGATAACAGGAAGCAAATTGGATTGAATCCTCTATAAAGAAAACTGATGCATTTGAATATGAATTTTAATGCAGGTAGTGATCAACCAAGAGGAAAAAATGGCCCACTGAAAATACTAACATGAAATTAATGGTAATAACACTTCAAAATTATACGGTGGTAGTGTCTACACAGTTAAGAAGGCAAGGAAGACTAAAATTGTTATGTGGAAAATTCAGATTAAAGAACTCACCACAAAATTAGTGGAAAAATTATTTAAAAATATTTGTCATGAGTAAGTCTTCAGTTGTAGGTTTTCCTTAAGGAAAAGAAATCAACTTTATTGATAAAGCACTTTTCTCATCTTCTTCATCTTTAAACATACAAAAGAAATAAGAATTAAAGTAAAGGCTGAAAAACTTACTGTTTTGACTAGTGAAAATTTCATTGGTGAAGGAGATAGACTGCTGTATAATACAATGTTAATTGAAAGCACTCATAAAACACTAATTGCACTGGAAATAAATGAGAGGTGCTTCACATGTGTTTATATCACTAGAGGGACACTAGCAGAGGGTAACATTTAAAATACCTAACACATTATTCACAATAGCCAAAGGTCGAAACAACCCAATTGTCCATCAATAAGTGAATAAAGTGTTATATCTGTGCAATGGAATATTATACAGTCACAAAAAGGAATCGAGTACTGATGTATAGCTACCACATGGATAAACCTTGAAAACACTATGTTAAGTGAAAAATGCTAGACATGAAAGGCCACATATTGTATGATTCCATTTATGTGAAACGTCCAGAATAGGCAAATCCAGAGAAACATAATAGATCAGTGGTTTCCTTAGGGTCTGAGGGGAGGTAGGAAGGGAAGATGAATGCTAGTTGGCATAAGGTTTTCTTTTAGGGCCGATGAAATTGTTTTGAAGCTAGATAGAGGTGGTGGTTGCACAAGTGAGAGAAAGTACTAAATATCACTGAATTTTGCACTTTAAAATGGTCAATTTTACATTGTAATATGTGAATTTCATCTTTTTCTTCTTCCCTTCTCCCATATATTTATGTACACACACATAAACACATTACTTAGAGATAGAAATTAGAGACAGGGATAGAGATAGAGATAGAAATAGAGCTAGAGATATACACATGCACATACAAAACAACCAGCCACAGTGCATTTGGAGGGCTGCAGGTCCCACAGGCAAGCAGATAACTGAAGCTCTTGGGGACTAGATGCCCACCAGGTACTGGTCCTCTAGAGTTCCAGGGATGCAGACTCTCCCATTGGGGAGCAGAGATATGGGGATGCTGCATGACAGTTGCAATAGGCTGGCTAGTGGCTTCCTTAAAGTGACAAACTAGGGGGTTCCTAGGGCCATGAGATCATTTGGGGACTAGAAGCAGGAGCCAATTTACTAATTGGCAAGTTACTATTTTAATATTAAACAACAAGCACAATATTGATGAATTTCAGTCCTGATTGGAACCAAGCTCAGTTTAAACTTTCAAAACAAACAATCTATCATCCTTGCTCATATGATATGAAAACAAGCACAATTTCATAGCAATAGCTATCCCTGGCTTGCAGAGGGGAGGTCAGTCAAGGTCACTAAGAAAAAAAATAAAGATGCTTTCCTTTAAAATGCTTTCTCTCTGAATTTTGTAGCATCCTTCTGTAAAATAGCATTATAGCAAATTAGGAGTCTCCTTCCCTGAATGAAAACAGAAGCTGCCAGGCCTCCTAGGCACAGGCTGAGAGTGGGACAGTGTCACTGCTGCTGCATCCCTCTGGTCAGAACAAGTTACGTGACACTCATCTCATCAAGAGCTCCATCAGAAATTCTGAAAAACATACTTGACTTCTTCTGCACAGCCAGTTTCAGCTCCACAAAAATAGCCTTTGGCTTTTGCTCCATAAGATTTGTCTGTTCTCCTCTGTATGGTGACAGTTGCAACTCATAATCTTGATTTTCATGGCCCATCATCTCTGCTTTTTGACACTTTCCTGTAATGGTTTGTTTTCACTTTTTTCCATTCACATTTTTACTTCTTCCTTGAAAAAATCTGCATGGAATTGAAGCTAGGGAATGGTATGGAACGAGGACACACAATGAGAGAAAAACACACTTTGTCATCTTTCCAGTTGAATGGCAGGATGGAGCAACAATAACACATCTACCATGCATTTACTCCGCTAGGTTAGTTAATCATTTTGCTCCTTGAGGTATCGGTTTGGGTTTTTAAACTCAGAATCTCTATAGAGATGATATTGGCCTCACTCTGATACCTCTAAAACCAAAACAATCCTCTTTTTATCCGAATGCAGGAAAAGAGGTGAGGAAGAATGACAAGGACTTGCTGCCCAGACTTCTTAGTCCCGCCAATACATAAATAATTTAGCAATGTATTTAACAGAGAGATAACCTGTCTACAGAAAATGCTTTAAGAATGACTTCCATTGCTACCCCAAGCTACCCTTATGCCAGTGCAGTTAGGTCCCAGGTAGGATTTGAAAAATCATATTTTCCTCACCAAAAAAGATATATGGATGGCAAATAAGCAAATGACAAGTTGCTCCACAGTGTGTATCTTCAGGGATATGCAAATTGAAACAATAATGAGATACCTATTAGAATAGCCTACACACCTATTAGACACTTACACATCTATTAGAAGCCTACACATCTATGAGAATGGCCCAAATCCAGATCACCAACAGAGCACCAAACACTGATGAGAATGTGGAACAACAGGAAGTCTCATTTGTCACCGGGAAGGCAAAATGGAGGAGCTACTTGGGAAGAAATTCGGGAAGTTTCTTACCAAACTAAACATATTCCTTACCATGTGATATAGTTTAGCTCTGTGTCCTCAACCAAATCTCGTGTCGAACTGTCATCCTCACTTGTTGATGGAGGGGCCTGGTGGGAGGTGCTTGATTCACGTGGGTGGACTTCCCAATTGCTGTTTTTGTAATAGAGTTCTCACAAGATCTGGTTGTCTGAAAATGTGTAGCACTTCCCCCTTCATTCTTTCTCTCTCCTGCTCCACCATGGTAAGACATGCTTGCTTCCCCTTTGCCTTCTGCCATGATTGTAAGTTTCCTGAGGCCTCCCAGCCATGCTTCTTGTACAGTCTCTGGAACTCTGAGTCAGCTAAACCTCTTTTCTCCATAAATTACCCAGTCTCAGGTAGTTCTTTACAGCAGTGTGAGAACGGGCTAATACACCATAAAATCCAGCGATCACACCTTGATATTTACCCAAAGAAGTTAAAAATTTGTATTCCACATGGAAACCTACACAGGAAAGTTTATAGCAGCTTTATTTATAATTGCCAAAATTTAGAAGCAACCAAGATGTTCTTCAGTAGGTGAATGGATACACAAACTGTGGTATGTTCAGACAATGTAATGTAAGTCAGTGCTAAAAGGAAATGAGCTATCAGGCCATAGAAAAGCACAAAGGAAACTTAAGTGCATATTTTACTAAGTGAAAGGAGCCAATCTGAAAAGGTGAAAAGGTCATATAACATACTCCAAATATATGACATTCTGGAAAAGGTAAAACTATGGAATCAGTTAAAAAAAAAAAAATATCAGCGACTGCCAGGGTTTGAGGGGTGGGATAATTTATCTACAAAAAATTTTCAGGGTAGTGAAAATTTTCACAGAAGCACAGAAGATTTTCAGGGCA
The DNA here is from genome assembly GCF_028885655.2 of Pongo abelii. Lineage (NCBI taxonomy): Eukaryota > Metazoa > Chordata > Mammalia > Primates > Hominidae > Pongo > Pongo abelii. The sequence goes on along the minus strand of NC_071985.2, from coordinate 30,125,830 downwards.
GTGAAAACACTCTGTATAATGCTATACTGATGAATACATATTATTATATATTTACCTAAACCCATAGGATATACAACACCAAGCATGAACCTTAAGGGAAACTATGGACTTTGGGTGGTATTGATGTGTCAATGTCGTTTCATCGACTGTAACAAATGCCCCACTCTGGTGGGAGATGTTGACAATGGGGAAGGCTGACTATGTGTGGAGACAAGAGTATATAAGAAATCTCTGTATCTTCTTCTCAATGTTGCCATAAACTTAAAACTGCTCTTAAAAAACTTGTGTTACATGTTTAAAAATTGTACTTTAACTTGTGAGAATTGTGGTAGAATTAAGCTTTAAAATTAATTCATGCCTCTAAAATATTGCATTTGTCATAAAATGTATTAGGCATGCTCTCATTTAAATCATCTTGCTCGAATTTGGTCAGGAAATATTACCTTCTTAATACATCTGGATGATAAACATAGGCTCCTTTCCTTCTAGGGAGGCCATGCAGAAATGTGCTGGCACAAGTTACCTCTTGTTTTTTTTTTTTTTTTTTTTTTTTTTTTTTGCCTTTGGAAATTTCTTTGGAGGCACAGGACCCGAGGGTGTGTAACTGAGATACATTTTTAAGGGCGCAAGGTTAGAGAGAAAAAGGAGGCGGCAGAGAAAAATTTGATAAGTATCAGAGTACATGCTATGCTTAATGCCGAAACCTGATCATTACTTAGTCTGTCCACCTCCCAATCATCATGATCTGAGAACCAAGGAAGCCCGTGAGAGCTGTGGTGAGATCAAATGAGGGGATGCATGTGAAATGATTTTGTAAATTGTGAAGTGCTGTATATTTATATTCTTCTCACAGAATGGTGGCTCTGTGGGGAGTTTTTATTAGGTACTATGGGAAGAGAATATAAAAGAAATCGAATTCATAATCCTTGTGCCTAATGATCTTACAGATTAATAGCAGACAGAACATGGCAAGAGAGCTAGTGTGAGAAAATAATATACCACACACATAAAAATGTATAATACAAGCCAATAGGCTGTAGAGTGTAGACATGCTCAGAAAGAAGTACGGTTTTCAGTGAAGACTCTGCTTCAAGTAGAAAATGACTCTCAGTCTTTTCACCCACATTCTGTTTTAGATGTTTTTCTTTTTCTTGAGCTGCTGGTATTGTCAAACACTTTCAAGCATATTGTTTTAGTTAATGCCCACAATTGCTCGCGCCATCCTCATTTTATAAGTTAAGAAACCACAGTTCAGAAAAGTTAAATAAATATTTCAAAGATGACATAATTAAGTGACCAAATTTGGGTTTAAATCCAAGCAGATCTCTCTGATATTAATGCCCCTTGGCCACCCTACTTTTTTCATCAGAGAAACACATGAGTTATCCGTTCCTTAATTGAATGAGAATTAGCGTCTAATGGCCAAGCCTACTGATCCACAATCCTCTAAATCCAGATAACCTGGGGCTCAGTGAGAGCTGCAGGTAAGCAGCAAAATCCTGGAGGTTTGGCTCTGCCTTCCTAACGCCAGGAGATTGAGAAATGTCAGCCTTGGAGAAACAACGGGTCACTTAGGTGCTCTTGCTAGGACCCATCAGAATGCTCAGGTGTGATGTCTTGGTTTCATGCTGCAAATAAATAAGTAAATAAATGGACACGATTGTGGCTCTATCGTGCTGTGTCATTCTTCGGCATAGTTGGTTTCTCCTGCTAGCGTGCCTCCATGGCTTCCATCTCACTGTTGGAGGCGTTCGAACCAGAGAAACTCTATCTTGAGTGAGGGCTAGGAAAAATGAGGCTGGGACTTTCTGGGCTGCATTCCCAGGATGTTAGTTATTCCTAGCCCCTCTACATGTTTAGGTTTAAAAGAACAGATTGATAACATTTACTAAACAGACCCAGACTCAGGAATGTCCTGATATTCCAACATCTTGAGAAGCATTTCTAATTTTGCTTTAAAAATAATAATATTGATTTTTACAAAATATGGTGATTAAGAAAAGTAACCCTTTATCACAAACCCTTATAGCAGAGCACATCTCCCTATGATATGTAGTTGTTGTTGTTGTTGTTATCCTATATATAAACAAGCATTGTACCTAGAGCGGGAGCGTTCCTCCTCTTACTTTCGGGAATGCGCTACTCTGTCTGTGGATTAGCTATTCTTTCACCACTTTACTTTCTTAATAAACTTGCTTTCATTTTGCACTGTGGACTCGCCCCAAATTCTTTCTTGCGTGACGTCCAAGAACCCTCTCTTGCAGTCTGGATTGGGACCCCTAACATAACTTGTGACCATACCCAAATGCACTATCTTTATATTCTGTACATGCACCTTACACATGGCAGGTATTCACAAAGTTTTGTTGAATATACTCTATTCACAGACCAGCCTGGTGTAGGAGGTAAGCACAGTTTATGGTCATGGAAAACTGAGATCAAATCCTATATTTACTATTACTGGCTGTAAAATCTCAATCAAGTTACTTAGTATCATTCTGTCAGTTTCCTTGTTTGTAATATAGGGAATTAATAGCACCCACTTCAAAGGTTGTTAACCATCGCTTGAGTAAGCTTCTATAAAATGCCTAAAATAACACTTGGTATATAGTAAGTATCAAATTAACTCTATTTAATTATGTTGTTTCATACAATGGTGTTTGTCGACAGAAAAAAATCATCAAACAACAAAGGAAAATACTCAAATAATCTTTGCATACTTATAAATTCTCAATATGTTACATAATGCAAGACCAAAGAATCTCTGATCTAGATACAGTCAGTCTGTGTTTTAGTTCAGTCTTTTAGCTTCTATTAAATGTGGAAGAAAATACTCTTTTATTTATTTTTGTTTGCTGTTTTGGATGGTTTGGAAGTACAAGAAATAAAAAACATACAAATATTTGAAATAAGTGCCAGCTCTGAATCTTCTCTACAATCTACTGTCCTTTGTTCTGTTGGGAACACATGTCAGCTGACTTCACTAATGATTCTTCTCTAATAATAATGCTTACTATGTTTCAGGGGTGTTAAGCCATCTCCTCCCTAATATTCAAGTTTCACCAGGTCTCCTAACTCTTGGAGGGACTGGAGATAGTGATGATTACAGTCATATGTCCCCGATTTATTTTACTTCCACTCAAAGATAAGATTTCTCCCCCAACCTCTTAGCTCTCTATTTAGGTGCCAAGTTAGTTAGGCCAAGTCTTTTTCTTCTATGTACCTAGATTAGTCATTAAAATCACCTGTCACAGGGTTACAAATGCCTTCATGCTCCATTCATGTGTGCAAAAAAAAAAAAAAAAAAAAAAAAGTAGCTTCTTTATTATGTTACAAAATGCTCCCATTGTCATCAAAAGCCACCATTCATTGGAAGCAGGATGAAGCAGAATAAAGAAAAAAAAAAGAAAGAACGAAAAAGAAAGAAAGAAAAAAGAAAGAAAAAGAAAAAAGAGAAAAACTCAGCTTGCTTGCTTTTTTCAGGATTGGTTACAGTTTAATGCAATAATTGAAATAATCTACATATCCCAAGCACTTATGAATATATTTCTTCTCAGTCTCCTGCTCTTCATAAGCGGGCACCTGGGTGTGTGGTGGGGGCCCACATGATAGAGATGAACACGTGGGCTCTTCACCCATCTTTTGCTCCTCTTGTACTGCAGCGATGTCTTGTCTCTCCCGACACCACCTTGTGTTGCTGCTTTCTGATCCTCAAATCTCAGCTGACGGGACAGGTGGTCCTCCCTGCTGACCCCCTACACCTCTCCTGGGAATGTGAAAGCCCTGAGATCTCAATGGGACTCGAATTTGGTTCCCAGCCAGATAGTATGCCCTGAAGTTCACAACCACAAGGCACTTTCACACCAACCACTGGACTCCCCTCTTATAAGCCTAGATTCTCAGTAATATTACATCCTCCATTTGGAACAAATAGGAATTGCTGAGTCCTGCCCATGCTACCTGGAAGCCCAACTGAGGGGTTTAGGAAGATCTAAATTCAAGTGCTCTCTCTGCCTGTCAGAGCAACCTTTTTGGCACTGATGCCACCTTCTGCTGGTGCCCTACCAGTCTGCAGGACATGCTTCTGTCAGAGTCCCAAACCTAAAACTGGGACTAAAACCTCACTGCCCTCATTTCCCCAGCACAGCTGGCTTTTACACCTCATCTAGTCTTCTAGCTACATCCAGCTGATTTAAAAACTGATTTCATCTTTAGGATATTCACTGAACACTTTAGATGTACTACATACTGTGTACTACACTGGGGTATAATGTCAAGTAAGGTAGGCCCTCTGTTTCTAATCACATAAGAAGGTTATTATAAAAATATGTCTTTTATAGTGTGTTGAGATAGAGAGGCAAGGCTTCCTGTGTACCCATAGAAGAGCTATTGAAGTAGCCTGGCAGATGGGGCTTCAGAGGAGGCTTCCTGGGATAGGAGACATCCATTCTTACCAACAGCAATTACCTCTGCTCCCACCCAAAGGCATGTGTTGTTGATGTCTTGTTAATATACTAGTGGACTCACTGCTTGGGGACCTTTGGAGAGCTCTGCCACCTTTTAGCTGTGGCCTCCAAATAATTTTCACATAGTAGATTCAATGGTAAGGAAACTTCAGTTCTACTGCATCTGATCATTTCTTTCAAAGACTACAAAATCAGTCTCCGAGTTTACATCTGGGATGGGATAGCTTGCAGGAGCCTTTTGAGGAGATTCTGAGCACTTCCTTAGCAGATGAGCCAGAACTGAGAACAGCTGTTCTCCACAGAGTTTTGACATTTCTGGTCTCCGCAAACGATACAGAGCTGAAAAAAATAAAAATAAAAAGGGTGGGAGAGATAGTAGAAATGGGAAGGAATATAGGGTATTTCCCCCCCAAAAAAATGTTGATTATGATATTTTGTAAAAGATATTAGAAAGAAAGAATCCCATTCCCCAAATTTATAATTTTAGTTTTCGTATCCCTGGCTTACAGTTAAAAATATAGTCTCTCTCCCCCCAACTCTCTCCCCTCCCCCAGCTTGGCAATTTAGTGCAATCATATCACTGGTGACATTGTTTTTCTCATCTGTCACAATTTCTTGTTTATTTAAATATGGAATCAAGAAATTCACATTGAAATTAAACATCTTGTTTCCTATGGCTGAAAGCCAGCAAGAATTTGTCTTTGGAAGGCTGATTACTAAACATGAAACAACATTTTTCTGTAATGTCTTTCCTTCTTTCCTACTGATTTCATCAAGTGATTAGTATCTGATTATGACTGAGCCACTAGACATGTGTGTATATTAAAAAATAGCTTAGGTATCTTAATACACAATATATCCAGAATAGAATTAATATGCATTGAAGTAGTTTGTGTTTCCAATATGGCATCTGAGGTTAATCAGAACCTCAGGTTTAAGGAAGAGAAAAGATGCCCTTAGAAAGACAATAAAAACATGCATTACAGTACTTATGTTTTCTCTGCCTTGTCCCCCAAGCTTATTCAGTCCCCATGTGTCACATGTCCAGCATAGACCTGTGTGGTCTATGGCACTAATTCCTGGGGAAATATCCAAATTGCAGATTATCTCCAAAGCCGTTTGACTATTTTCTCACTGTCTTCTCCTTTAGGCTACCATTGAAATGGAAAATTTGCTGGAGAAAGTTGATTAAGTAACATTTCACGGAAGAGGAGAATTGTAATAACCATTTGATAGAAGAGAGATGTCCTTGAACTCAATCTATCCTGAAGATGTTCCTGAGAGGGCAAACAAATAACATCTCTCTGGAAGGACGCCTGCCTTTGTCAAAGCTTTCCAATCTCTATGACTTCTATCTTTCCTTGGCTTCCCTTACTCAATTAGTCAAGAATCCTTGTGGATGTTTAACATAAAATGTCACTCACATCTGCCCTCCTCCTCAACTTTCCATTCCATCCTCTCCACAGATGCCTGATTCATTTTTTTCTGACTCAGTCTTCTGTTTTTCATGGAGAACAGAGCAAGACAGAAGCTCCTGACTGTGGCATCCAAGAGCAACTTGAGCTGCTCCCTTACTTATCTCTGGTAATGATTTGAATCCTTTGCTTTTGCCAGACTGACTCATCCAGTCATTGCTCCCCAAATATTCATTTCCCCATTATTCCTTGTGGCCTAAGCACCAAATTTTGGTCTTTCAAAATCTACTCTTCCTTCGGGTCTGGCTCAAATTCTTTGTGATGACTGTTCTACCATATGGCTTAATAGCTAAGTATACATGCATTGACCTCAAGCCTTCCCACAGCTCAGGTTCCTGAGGCACAGACTCTGGATGGAAATTAGCACATAATAGATTTATTAGAAAGTGCTCTTGGAATTAACATCTTTGGAGGAAGAAAAGAAGCAATATTGTCCAGACAGGGAAGTTGAACTGCAATGAAGTTGCCACAGAGGCTTCAATGAATCCTTCTGGGAGTAGAGCTGGGATGACCTTTCCAGAGTTTTCCAATTAAGGGAATTGTATCTCACCTCTATCTCTAGTCTGAACCTTGGGTGAGGCAGCTTCTTTCAGCCAATGACAATTCCTGGAGGCACCAGGAGTTATGAGCAGCCAACACTCTTTCTTTGCTCCTGAGAAAATTGAGTGCCCTCTTTGGTCCTGAAAGCAGCTCTGGGCAGTACTCCACAGCATCCACTGCAGACTTAGTGAGTTCACCCTGGTGCTCCCACTTACAGATTGCAGGTAAGTTTCTTAACTTGCCTATGCCCTTATCATCACTGCTACTAAAAACCTACATATGCTGCCTTCTGTTGTCATTTTAAAAATCTAATTATGACTCACATCACAATTGTTCACAACACACAACCATTGAGAACCACGGAGCTGGGTTATGAAGTCTCTAAGGGAAGAGACTGTATAATTTTCATCTTCATACCACCCACCTCCTCCCATACAAGGAAATTTTGTCATTGTAAATTTGCCTTGATTTGCTATTTTTTGGGTTTAGCTCTGAAGTCACGTATTAGTAAAGAGAGATATAAGACAAATTTTCCTGCTATTTTTATAAATTCAGTATTGAAAAGAGATTCCCATTTCCCAGCTTTGAGACTTTTTATTTTAAGCAATATTTGTTAGCAGAAAATGTCTGTTCTGAAAGAGGTGTGCCATGAGGTCATGTTGACTTATCTCCCTTAATTTCCCTAATGTCCCCTTCTCTTCAACTTCTCTTCACTGCTTTCATTAAGAGTTTTCAGATTGCCAGAGCCTTTCTACTGGTTTATTTGCCATTATTCTGTCCCCTACTCCAGCTACCCACCAAACTACAACTAACACCATCATTGTTCCTCATCACGAATCTGATCATATGGTTTTTAAATTTCTCTTTTGCTTACAGAATCAAATCCAAAATCCTCACTTTGGCATTCAGAAGGTCTTTGCAATGGGCCTTCTCAGCACCTTCCGCTAAATCTCCCAGCCTTCTGGCCCCTTCCACCTTCTCCAATGAATGCTAAGCTCCAGCCACACTGACCTACTCATTTCCTGCCATATATTATGTAGCCTTTCTTGTCTTTAAAATTGCTTTTTCTAAGTGTACCTTTTCCCTCATTTCTCTCGTTGGCATATAGTTGGTGTTAAATCAATACCTGATAAATAATAAATTAATGCATACATGGTGAAAATTTTCTAAATTTTAAAGTTCTCTGCCCATGGATTACAAGAACATAGTACCCGACATTTTGGCAATATATGAACACATAAATGAATCAATCATAAAGAAATAATAACTTCTGAAAATCCAGCCCATATAAACAGTTATTTGTAGATCCACGGAGCTTCTGCATGCTGGGCCAGGAAGATGCCTTTGATGGCTAGGGGATATGTAGGTTTCTGGGTTATGTTCCATCTGTCACTCTGTGCAGGGCCTCTGGGGTTCTGCACCTGAATAAATGGTTAAATCTTCAATCCTAGTATGGCTGGGCATCCAGTTAGTCATGACTGAGACAAAGGGTAAGGAAGGTGAGTACCTCTGTGAACAGTGGTTAGTTTGTTTGGGCATTTAACCAAAAGGGTACTCAGGGTCTTTGAGACACCTGCAGAGGGAATTATCCATCAACCAGGCACATAAGTGGAGGGGACAAGCTCATGAAAGAAAAACATCACCCTGAAGACGGGTAGCTGGGAGGCAGGCGAGGGAAGCTAACAAAACACCCTTCTTTTATGAGTCACTTTTTTAAGGTCTTGCTTAAATTTTTTGTTTAAAAAAATTATGATTTAAAAGGTTCAAACAGCCTAGGGAAGTAAATCCATGCATACTTCCAACATTAGTTAATATTTACTAAGAAATCATAGGTTACAACAAACTAAACTTTTTGGCTCTCTTACTGAGCTTTTCTGGCCAACCATGTTAGGGACTGTTCCTACAGATAGTTTATAACTATTTTTTTACCCCTCTAAGCAACTAAAGTGCAACGAATCAGAAGAACTCTGGGTCCATGTGGTTCTTAAGCCAGGGTCTTTGGAAAATGGATTTGAGGTTGAGGAATGGATCAATGTGAACAGGCAGACACTAGACGTGCCTGCTAATAACTGGGAAAAGTGAGTTAGATTTCTCCTTGTTTGAGGTGGAATTCCTTCATATAAACCTGGGCACCCTCAGAGAGAAATGCTTTATAGTCCAAACTGATGTTTATTTTGGACTCTGTTTCTCTTTCAGCTTTCAGTTGTGACCTTAGGAATGAGCTCACAATTGGAAGCAAATCTGTCTTCTGTTTCTACTGTTAAAGAATTACCTACCCACTGACAAAAACACATAGGATTAACAATGGCTTTGTCCCAGATAGATGCTTTTTGGAATTGTGCAAACTGTATTTATGATGCTTGTACATTTTGGTCCAACTTTTAAATATTTCAATAAGACTGATTGAATTCTTAGTAAATAGAATACTTCCTCTATTCAGTTTTGCTCTGTTGAATGCTGGAAGTTTGGTGAGTCTGACCCATTACACATATCTCAGATGATTTAAAAACAAAGGCAGGCCATTTGGTTTTGATGCCGTGTCTGTTTTTGGCAGTGTCTCAGATTGAAATCCTGTGAATAAAAAGTAGTTCTGAAAAGTTATTCTTAGCCACTTAGGTATAGGCTCTTAGTCTTGAGAAATGGGTAAGGCTTCTGAATGTCTGATTTAGTCATACAAATCATCATTTGGCATATCTCTTTTGTGGATTTTTGTTGGTATTGATTCAAAAACATTTTCAAAATTACTAAAGAGAGTACTAGTGCATTTGTACTTCATTGGTTGGATCCTTGAACAGACTGCAAGTTATTCACTTTGGAGCTGACATTTCCCAAATTCTCTGGATACGATAAAGAGGGTAGAAGAAGCTAACATGTATTTATTCATTTGTTTCACCAACAAACTTTTAGTTGCTAAAACACTAACACAACAAACCTTTAGTTATTCAAACACTGAGCTGCGTGTTTTACCCAGAACAACTAACTTACTCCCCTTAACAATTCTATAAAACCCCTTTTATAGATAGAGACTAGAGAGGTTAAGTAACTTGTAAATGAAGGAACTAGTAATTGGAGAACTTAAAATTTAAATTTAGATCTACTTGCCTGAATGGGTGGCTCATGCCTGTAATCCCAGCATTTTGGGGGGCTGAGCAGGGTGGATTCCTTGAGCCCAAGAGTTTGAGACCAGCTTGGGTAACATGGCGAAACCCCGTCTCTACTAAAAATATAAAAATTTGTCAGGCATGGTGGTGTGCACCTGTAGTCCCAGCTACTCAAGAGGCTGAGGTGGGAGAATCACCTGAACCTGGGAGGTCAAGGCTGCAGTGAGCCGAGATACGGCCACTACACTCCAGCCTGGGTGCTGGAGTAAGACCCTGTCTCAAAAATAAAATAAAATAAAATACATTTAGGTCTTTCATTTTAAAAGCCAAGGCTTTTTCATTAAGCATGGAACCTCATGAATGTGTTATGCATATGAAAACACGACCACTAAAGGAGGCGCTGAGGCTCTGATTTGAGCATGGCCAATCCCTCTAGCCACTAAGGGAATGAGAATATATGAAAACCACTTTCTTCCTCTTAGGGCAGTTACTGAACCTCTCTCTCCCCCCATATTTCCTACTTCTGCCTTTTTCCCACCACCCAAGATGTCCCACGAACTCCCACAACAGGCAAATTAGGGAACATCATTTTGAGAGTTCTCGCCAAGCACACCTCTGACACATCTCCTGGCTTTGAATATCCTCAAAACATTTCAAAAGAGAGGATTTTAAAAGGAGGTTTAAAAAGAAGCAGACCTGGGGTTGCACAGAGGCAGTGAAGACATCCTTGAGGTCATTCTTTCTTTTTTCTACACTGATGTATTCTCTCCAGAGTGATAATAATCTTTTTTGAAATGCAGGTCTAAGACGGAAGGAATTTTTATCTGGAAGAGTAATATAAATTAGCTTTGACTGCCAGTTTCCACTGATTATTACTTTCCAGGCGGAATTCCTACAAATTCTTGAGGCATGACCTCCAATGAAAAAATAAAACCCCTTTAAAAACTCGTTGAGAAATTCCAGATAACTTTCACAAGAGACTTAATTTTAGAGCATTAACACAATCTTGGTTGGAAAGATAAAACTACAATGCAGTTATTTGGTAAAAGTCATTACTTCACAATGAAGTCATTGGAGATTATTTTACTGTGCTTATCTACCCTCCCCCAGCTTTTCTTTTTTTTTTTTTTTTTTGTCTTTTAAACTTGGTTCCTTACCCCCAAAACTAATTTTATTATGCATTACTCAGTGCACTCTAGATTCACCCTTATAAAAGGATAAAGTGTTTCCACAGATAACCAATTGGAAGCAGCCAATGTGGGACTCAACCTACCAGGGTGAGCAAACACTGTTACCGGTTATTACATAGTAGTAATATGTACTATGTATTATCGCATACATTTGGTTTTGGAAACCACAGGAAAGGTTAAAAAAAGAAGGTATCATATGAAATAACAGACTCAAAGAGATATCTGTGTTTTTTTTGGAAGAGGTTTAGGTGTGGGGGAAGTGAGAGCATGAATACTGGTGTTTACCGAGAGCCTAATAGGTAACGGGGTGGTGGTGAGTCATCCCCATTGGACAGATGGGGAAAGTTCAAATCAGAAAGGTGAAGTGATTTGTCCAAGGACTCAAGACTTTTAAATAGTGGAGCAGCAGCAACTCGAGTCCAGGAATGTCTGACTGTAAAGTTGGTTCTCTTCCCACTGTAGAGTGTTGCCCTTTCATGAGCTGGCCTAAGTTTAGATGGGAAAACATGAAGACTGGAGCCACATGTGCAAAATATATCAATGGTTCAGAATGGCCTGAAGGGAAAAAGTTATCACTACCTACCACTTGTCCTAAAATTTTCACTTACTTGAAGCTGACTAGTTTTTTCTCGAAGCTGATTTTTTTGGTTGTACATATATATGCACACACACATAAGTATATACGAAGTGTTTCCACAGATAACCAATTGGAAGCAGCCAATGTGGGACTCAACCTACCAGGGTGAGCAAACACTGTTATAGGCTTGCTCAAATATATATATTTGAGACAGAGTCTCGCTCTGTCACCCAGGTTGGAGTGTAGTGGTACGATCACAGCTAACTGCACCCACAGTCTCCTGGGCTCAGGCAATCTTCCCATCCCACCTCAGCCTCTTGAGTAGCAGGGTCTACAGGCAAGTGGCACTATGCCCAGCTAATATGTTTAGTTTTTGCAGGGACAAGGTATATCTATGTTCCCCAGGCTGGTCTCAAACTCCTTGGCTCAAGGGATCCTCCCACCTCAGCCTCCCAGAGTGATGGGATACAGGTGCGAGCCACTGTGCCTGGCCTATATTCAGTATTTGTATACAAATACAATCATAAGGAAAAATATGGTTAAATTATTATCTTTTGGGGCATTTACATGAAGAAGCATGATTATCTTGTGAAAATAATGGTTATTTTTAAATAGAATTTACCTTTCCTATCAATTTTTAAAAATTTTTACTTATGGCCCATGAACAGGTGGAAAAGAGATTTACAAAAGAAGAAAAAAAGGGGGAACATGTTATGAACCTACGAGATTCTTTATCCTAACTTTTTTTTCTTTTTTTTCTTTTGAGATGGAGTCTCCATCTGTCGCCCAGGCTGGAGTGCAGTGGCGCAATCTGGGCTCACTGCAAGCTCCGCCTCCTGGGTTCACAGCATTCTCCTGCCTCAGTCTCCCGAGTAGCTGGGACTACAGGCACCCGCCACCACGCCTGGCTAATTTTTTTGTATTTTTAGTAGAGACGGGGTTTCACCGTGTTAGCCAGGATGGTCTCAATCTCCTGACCTCGTGATCCGCCCGTCTCGGCCTCCCTAAGTGCTGGGATTACAGGCGTGAGCCACCATACCTGGCCTATCCTAACATTTCCTAATGTCCTGAGAGTTCAGAATTAGCCAGTGATGGAAATTATCTTTTAGATATTTCAAAGTTTGCTTCCTCTTTTCAAGAATATTTATATTTTCAGGAATGGTGGCACGCACCTGCAGTCCCAGCTACTCAGGAGGCCTAGATGACAGGATCACTTAAGCCCAGGAATTCAAGACCAGGTTGGACAACATAGCAAGGCTCCACCTCTTAAAAAAAAAAAAGAATATTCATAGTTTACTGGTTGGCATACATGAAATCAAAATGGGTTGTTTTTCAATAACGATTCAACATTATTTATTCTTCAGCAGTAAAATTCCATAGCATGAATTACATTACCTAAATCTACTCATTAAGCTTATTGATTGAGCATCCTATTTATTCAAGGCAAAAGAGTTACAAAATAAATAAACACATACTTTTCCCCCAGATATTCACAGCAATCTAAGAAAACAGGTACAAAAAGGCATAATTATGGTACAGAATGGTGAGGCTCATGTCTGACATATAAACATATGAGGGAGCATAATTGGGCTTTCCAAATTCCAAGCTATCCAGAAATGAGAACTATATAGAAGAAAAATTGTACTAGAATAAAAGGAATTTGTGATTATGGAGCACGGGAAAAATATGTTTATTTGCAATTCTATTTAGACCATGCTTTTATTGTAAAATATTTTTCAATAAACCACAAAAAAATCCAAAGCAATTTTATTTGCATTATACCTCTTAATCTTGTAGTGTTTCTGGGACATGGAAAAAGGCAAGTGCTTTTATTTCTAATTTATAAATAAATGTGTATCTTAACTGCAGTTACTCAGTTGCCCCCCAGAAAATATAACATAACCCTATTCGATAAGATTCTTTAAAAATTTTACAACTCTGAAAAGCTCTTCTATACTCTCCTATTTTTAACTCACAGAGTTCTTTTTAAATGTACAATTTAACTCTCTTTCTCATTTTTGATACCTGATATATTTTAAATGCCTCTCTTTTTTATCACTTGCAAAAAGTGGCCAGTAACTAATTCTCCCTTCTCAAATTCCTTTTTGATTTCACGATAGTTCATATTTGTTTTGAATTTTTAAAAAAACACATGATACAGATAAGCAAAAACAAAGAAAAGACAGAATGAAAAAGAGAGAGAGAGAGAACTGGGGGTAGGGGCTCTAATTAGAAAAAGGTACTTCTGGAACGAGCAAAAGGGGGTATGCATAGCAAGGCAGCATTGCCAGCAGTGTTAAGGCTGCACATGCCTCCTGACTTTCTCCCTGTGATGATCCCATTATTCTACAATTCTTAAATGTAGGTCCATCTATTATACTTATTTCTTTCTACTTCATTTGTACTTACCTCAGCTCAGAGGTGCTTCAATAACTGTTAACTGATCTTGCTTCTATCTCTCTCCATCCATTCAGATTACATTGCCTAAATTAGTATTTTCCAAGAGTCACTCCTCTGGGCAAGCATTTTCATTACCTTCACTGGTCTTATAGTATAGAATACCACTCCAGGCCCTGAGCATATTCTAACAGTAAGTTAATTTCAGCCTTATTTTTTACTATTCCCCTCTCCACCCCTGCTTTCCACAGCTCAGAAGCTCCTTATGTTGGTGCGGTGTAGGAGGAGCACGGTCCTCAGAATGAAACTCACCTGGGTGCAAATCCTGGCTTCATCACTACAGAGAGGTTGTGAATCTAGGCAAGTTTCTCTATCTCTCTGAGTCTCAATTTTTTTTCATTTATGGAATAGACATAATATTTTTCACCTTGCAGCAATGTGTGGAGGATACATGAGAAAGATATCCGAACATACATTGCCTACTGTGGGGCACATCTTAGGTTCTCATTAAGAGTTAGTTTCTTTTCTCTCCAGTCAGATTGTCCCTTTCCCTTTTTCACTTCCAATCTTTGTCTGGGATGCCCACTTTTTCACATCCTTCTATTCTTGATGTTTTTCTTGTCTTTGAAGATCTTCTAGGTCATTCCAGCTCACAGGAATTCCTCTGCTTCCTCTAAATGCTTAATGCATTACATGCTCTCCTGCTTGGCCATTTGCCATTTGTTGGTGGGATCTTTGAGATCTTTCTTGATATGCTGTCATGTTTTATTATTATTCTCCTGTATACAGTCCTCCCTGCATTCCTGCTTTGTTTCACAAAATAGACTATGAGCTTACCAAAAATAGGTATTCACTCTGTATTCTCAGTACCTCACACATTTCCAGAAGTACAGAAAATGCTCCACTATCTCTTTATTGAATTGATTTTTATATTTTATTATCTTCCCTAGGTCTTCCCTTGAATCTTAAACCATGAAATATTAATAATTAATCAATCAATTCATTCATTTATTTGTGTGTTTGTTTTCAACAACAATGTATTGGATGTTTACAATGTTCCAGGCATTGATCTAGTTACCCAAGACATAGCTATAAACTAAATAGACAAGTTTTTTGCTTTCATGGATTATCTTATAGTCTAGTGGGTAATAAAAACAATACAAATGTAGATTAATAAATAATTTAAGAATCATAACTACTCTGAGGGAAATAAAACCAGGTGACAGGAGAGCTAGTGACAGATAAGCAGGGTTGTGCCTGGGGCTTGGGAATCCCCAAGACATTTTGGCCATGGGGCAGATGATCTGCAGCAGGCAATTGGTTGTTTCTTGTCACCCAGTGTCACTGGTGGTTGGAGCTCATCTACTATGTGCAGAGCATAGAACATGTGAGCTGTGAGAGAACTCAACAGTGATGAAGTCTAGCAATTCTCAAATAGTATTTTATTGCCATATATTTATTCAAGTGGAATCTTATAGGGAAACCCATAACTCCTGGATATTTTCATAATTCCACTGAAAACCTTTGATCTGGCTTATGTTCTTTACTTTTACAAATGAGGAAACAAGTACAAATGGCACATGGAGATGAATGGTCAAAAATTAGATGCCAGACAGGTGTGAATGACATCATAGGTATCTTATGATACCCGATTGGCTCAGGTGGCTATTACGTTTTTCTGTTTAAAGAAACAGTTCCCTTCAAAACAAGTTTCCAACCTAGGGATATGATTTATTGCTCCATTGCAATTTTTAACAATATTACCCAATTATTTACATAACTTATTCCCTAACTAGTTCTAAATAGTTTTTATTTGTTGCTTAAGACCAAAACAATTATCTAATAAATATTTACAATGATTTACAAACATAAAGATTGAAGTTGTATGTCCCCTTTAGGCTCAGCTGTAAATTACCTCTTCTCTCTCTGATCCCTATAATCCTTTATACCTCCTGTATGATATTTGCCAGATTTTACCTTGTAAAATTGTTGTCACAACCTTTTCTGACCCTATACATAAAACTGCAAAAGGTCTGAGACCAGGAAATTGTATCTTAATATATTTGTGGTACCCACTAAAAACAGTGCCATGCATTTATAGTAGATGCTAAATAACAAATATTAAATAATTATCCAAGATGCTCAGTTTAATTCAAGCAGAGAGAGTCACTGAAAAATTATTTTGAGCATTGATAACATCACTGGCATATGTGGGTAGCCTGCCAGGTGGCAGCCTTGACAAGGAAAGCATTCATTTGAATGTGTAAGATCTGGTATGTCATCAAAAGCCATTCGTATGATTTCATCGTCATGGCATCTATTTAGTGAGTGACTCTTAGGTTACTTACAGCAGGATGCTAGGTGCTTTGGGTGGAATTCAGAAGAGGCATAAAACACAATCCATTCCTTTAACAAATTAGCAGTGAAGACTGGGAAACAAGAGTCCAAAAATATAAAGTCGTGTATAATTAAGTTCTAAATTGTGTAGTGAAAGTAAGTGAGGCAGAAGTCCAAGGAGTGATCAATAAATGGTGGCTGTGGAGGGTAGGGAAGGTACCAGATTACCTTCCCTGGTACCTTCCCTACCAGGTAGGGAAGATTGCCATGAAAACACATATTGATTGCCATGAAAACACATGGTAGGGAAGATTGCCATGAAAACACATATTGAGATGCCAAGTCGTCTACACAGATCTCTGAGGGAATTAAAGGCTAGTCTACACAAGGTCATAGCACAATGAACCAGTCACAAGAATGAAGAACAAAATTGGCTTTCATTTTTCCTATCAGGAAAAAGGCTTGGCTTGACACAGTACTGCAGGTTTCAAAAATTCCAGTGTCAGATATTGTTCCTAAAGGAGAAACATTCTGAGAACTTGTGAGAATGCAAATTTGTCCTTGCACAGGAGGACGTCAGCCAAAGAGTTCCCAGACATTACTCACTGGTTCGGCATATCCCTCAACCTACTAGGCTAAGTTGTGCCATGTCACTGAGGGGATCACAGTCTATTGTTACACGGACTCTGGCTCAAGAAATTAAGAATGGGAAGGACCAGAATTTACAGTGTGGAGTTGAAAGGTACAAGCCTTATAAGGAGAGATCACAAAAGAAAAATGTTAGACTATCTGGAATGCCAGGTGATGAGATATGACATGTAACATGGGTAGTTAACCCATCAGGAGCTCTAGACACAAATATACTCCCTTTCTTTCAGGGTGTAGAGTATGCTGTAATTGGTGTAGGAAGCATATAAGGTGCTGTTTTCATAAGCCTTTAGCCTGGATGGAAAGTTATGCAGAAGTTAGAAAAGAGACATACTGATGAAAAAAACAGCCGAAGATGCCTCCTCCTCAAGACTATTCATTTATCTATAAAGGATGTTTTGGGGTCACAAAATTGAATGATACTTCCAAGGACTTCATAAAATTATTGTGAAGGCTATAATGGCTGATGTAAAACACGAAAATAACAGTGCATGTCTTAAACTGATGCACACAACTTGATTGAACAGGATAATGGCACAATGGCAGAATGTGATATTCAGGGCATTGGGTATCTGTTGAAAACCCTATCGTTTACAAACAGAAATTTGTTGACCACTTACTCTGTGTTGGGCGCTGCACCAGGTGCTGTGAGAATATGAAAGAAATACAAGGCTGATTCCTCTGCTGAGAGAAATCTAAACTTGGGGTGGAAATGAGGATCCATATATGTCCTTGGTAAAACAACCTCTTTCTTCCAACACCAACACCTTCATCATCACTATCATCTCTGAACTACAATACTTCCATTTTGTTTATGCGATATTTTATGATTTAACCCAGGAATGTTGACAGTATTCTCCCATTTCCAGATTAAAGACATTTCATTGGTCCAAGTTATCTCAGGTTACATGAAAAGTAATCTTTGACACTCTGAGAGTCTCAGCTACTACTAGTGTTTTCTAGCAATGAACTCCATACATGTAATTTAGTTCATATGAATCATACAGAACATATAAATATATACATATGAATGTTATCTTCTTGCCTTCAACAAATGCATTGCATTCTCTGGTTTCTTAATGCTGTCAGATATGCAACTTGTAAACAATAAATTTTATGAGTAACCAAAGGTTATTGGGAGCTCTGATGGTTAATTTTGTGTCAATATGACTGAGCCACAGGGAACCCAGATATTTGGTTAATGATTATTCTAGTGTGTCTATGAGTGTGTTTCTGGATGAGATCAACATTTGAATCGGTAGAATGAGTAAAGCACACTGCCATCCCTAATTTGGGTGGGTGTCATCCAATTAGTTGAAGACCTTAATAGAACAAAAAGCCTAGTAAGAAAGAATTCCTTCTGCATAACTACAATCAAGATGGGACATAAGTTTTTAATATTTTTTTCCTTTGGACTTGAATGAAAGCACTGGCTCCTCCTGGGTCTCCAGCCTATTAGACTTGGACTGGAATTATACCATCACCTCTCCTAGGTCTCCAGCTTGCTTATGTAGATATTGAGACTTGTCATCCTCCATAATTATGTGAGCCAAATCCTTAAGATATATAGGTAGGTAGGTAGACAGACAGACGCATGGATAGATAGATAGATAGATAGATAGATAGATAAATAGATAGATAGATAGATAGAGATAGAAAGTAAATCTCCTATTGGTCCTGTTTCTCTGGAAAACCCTTACTGATGCAGAGGCCAAACTTAATGAATACATTAGTTGATAAGCTGGTAATACAATTTTTTGCCACATGTACTCCAAATGATATATATACACATACCTATATATGTATATATATACACATACATATATGTATATATATACACACATATATATACACATACATATATGTATATATATACACATACATATATGTATATATACACATACATATATGTATATATACACATACATATATGTATATATATACACCTACATATATATGTATATATATACACATACATATATATGTATATATACACACATATATACACATACATATATGTATATATACACATACATATATATGTATATATACACATATATGTGTATATATACACATACATATATATGTATATATACACATATATGTGTATATATACACATACATATATATGTATATATATACACACATATATATATGCTCACACATATATATGTGTATATATATACATATATATAATAATCTCATCCCTTATTTTTCTTATAGGATCATAAACTGACTTTGAAAGTAACTTTAAAATGGGAATTCCAAACAGCTCTTGAGCAATGGAAGTATGTGGCAGAGACAACTAGCTGATCAAAAATTCATTTCTTCTTTCTCCTTAGAATGCAGCTTGATTGCGTTTCCTGACTGTCTTGCTTGTGACTGAGTCTTAACATATACCCTTTTTAGATGTGGCTCATAAAGACCTCCCACACAAGATTTCACACTGTTTTTTGTTCAGTAGTGACATTAGCCATGAATTGAAGATGGTGGAATGTGAGATGGTTTCTTCCAAACCCAAGTCCCTGCATCAACTAGAAGAGAGCTGATTAGGAATACTCATTTTGGATTTTATAGGACCAAAAAATAAACTTGTATTTTGTTAAGCCACTGAGATATGGGTAGTGTGGCTATTTTATAACCTTAGTTGTTGATGGCTGAAATTGCGTAATTAATAAGCAGCATCATTAGAATTAGAGCAAAGGTGAGAACATTAGAGGACAAGATGCATGTCAATAACATCTGATTTTATTTTTAATATTTGATATGGTTTGGCTCTGTGTCCCCACCCAAATCTCATCTTGAATTGTACTCCTATAATCCCCAAGTGTTGTGGGAGGGACACAATGGGAGATAGTTTGAATCATGGAGGCAGTTTTCCCCATACTCTTCTCGTGGTAGTGAACAAGTCTCATGAGATCTGATGATTTTATCAGCGGTTTCTGCTTTTGCTTCCTCCTTATTTTCTCTTGCTGCTGCCATGTAAGAGTACCTTTCACCTCCCGCAATGATTCTGAGGCTCCCCAGCCATGTGGAACTGTAAGTCCAATTAAACCTCTTTTTCTTCCCAGTCTTGGGTATGTCTTTATCAGCAGCATGAAAACAGAGTAATATGGTAAATTGGTACCAGTAGAGTGGGGCATTGCTGAAAAGATACCCAAAAATGTAAAAGTGACTTTGGAACTGGGTAACAAGCAGAGGTTGAAACAGTTTGAAGGGCTCAGAAGAAGACAGGAAAATGTGGGAAAGTTTGGAACTTCCTAGAGACTTGTTGAATGGCTTTGACAAAAATACTGATAACGATATGGACAATGAAATCCAGGCTGAGGTGGTCTCAGATGGATATGAGGAACTTGTTGGGAACTGGAGCAAAGGTGATTCTTGTTATGTTTCAGCGAAGAGACTGGTGGCATTTGGCCCCTGCCCTAGAGATTTATGGAACTTTGAACTTGAAAGAGATGATTTAGGGTATCTAGTGGAAGAAATTTCTAAGCAGCAAAGCATTCAAGATGTGACTTGGGTGCTGTTAAAGGCATTCAGTTTTAAAAGGGAAGCAGAACATGAAAGTTTGGAAAATTTGCAGCCTGACAATGTGATAGAAAAGAAAATCCCATTTTATGAGAAGAAATTCAAGCTGGCTCCAGATATTTGCATAAGTAACGAGGAGCTGAATGTTAATCCCCAAGATAATGGGGAAAATGTCTCCAGAGCATGTCAGAGACCTTTGCAACAGCATCTCCCATCACAGACCCGGAGGTTTAGGAGGAAATAATGGTCTTGTTGGCAGGGCCCAGGGCCCCCATGCTTTGTGCAGTCTAGGGACTTGGTGCCCTGTGTCTCAGCTGCTCCAGCCATGGCTGAAAGGCGCCAATGTAGAGCTCAGGTTGAGGCTTCAGAGGGTGCAAGCCTCAAGCTGTGGCAGCTTCCACATGATTTTGAGCCTGTAGGTGAACAGAAGTCAAGAATTGGCTTTTGGGAACCTTCGCCTAGATTTCAGAAGATGTATGGAAACACCTGGATGCCCAGGCAGAAGTTTGCTGCAGGAGCAGGGCTCTCACAGAGAACCTCTGCTAGGGCAGTACAGAAGGGAAATGAGGGGTTGGAGCCCCCACACAGAGTCCCTACTGGGGCACTGCCTAGTGGAGCTGTGAGAAGAGAGCCAGCGTTCTCCAGACCCCAGAATAGTTGGTCCACCTGCAGCTTGCACTGCACACCTGGGAAAGCCACAGATACTCAGCAGCAGCCCATGAAACCAGCTGGGAGGGAGGCTACACCCTGCAAAGCCACAGGGGCAGAGTTGCCCAAGACCATGGGAACCCACCTCTTGCATCAGCTGACCTGGATGTGAGACCTGGAGTCAAGGGCGATCATTTTGGAGTTTTCAAATTTGACTGCCCCACTGGATTTGAGACTTGCATGAGCCCTAACCCCTTTGTTTTGGCCAATTTCTCCCATCTGGAATGGCTGTATTTACCCAATACCTGTGTACCCCCATTGTATCTAGAAAGTAACTAGCTTGCTTTTCATTTTACAGGCTAGTAGGCAGAAGGGATTTGCCTTGTCTCTGATGAGACTTTGGACTGTGGACTTTTGGGTCAATGCTGAAATGAGTTAAGACTTTGGGGGACTGTTGGGAAGGCATAATTGGTTTTGAAATGGGAGGGCATGAGATTTGGTGGGGCTGGGGCTCAATGATATGCTTTGTCTCTGTGTCCCTACCCAAATCTCATCTTGAATTGTACTCCCATAATTCCCATGTGTTGTGGGAGGAACCCAGGGGGAGATAATTTGAATCATAGAGGAGGTTTCCCCCATACTCTTCACGTGGTTGTGAATAAGTCTCATGAGATCTGATGATTTCATCAGGGGTTTCTGCTTTTGCATCTTCCTCATTTTCTGTTGCCTTCACCATACGTAAGAAATGCCTTTCCCCTTCCGCCATGATTCTGAGGCCTCCCCAGCCATGTGGAACTGTAAGTTCAATTAAACCTCTTTTTCTTCCCAGTCCCAGGTATGTCTTTATCAGCAGCATGAAAATGGACTAATACAATAGTCATCTCAAAACACAGGACTTACATCTTAGCTTGTTAGAGCCCAGTTACTACCATGTGTTGTCATGTTGATGACTAGAAGTCACAGAAACCAAAATGTTAGGTGAGTTGGAATCCCAGTCTTAGTTATGATCTGCTTAAGTTGCCCTCATTAACACTGAACCAGTTACATTTCTTATTTAATGAAGATAAAATTTAATATTTAAAAGGTAGTGATAGTGTGCTCTCTGGGAAATAATATTGTTAGGGGTCAGAAGATCTGAGACTGAGCCTCAGCTTTGCTATTTACTGATGGAGTGAACACTCCAAGTCTGTTACCTCATCTATAAACCAAAGTGAGTTTATAACACTCCTCCCTGTGTTGTTGAGAAGATCAAAGTGATACACACCGAAAGGGAGGGAATGCTTTTGACTGTTTTCAAGGTACAAAAACATTGTGCCTATTTATGGGGGTGATGAATACTAAATCCAACAGTTTTTACTCCCTCATTTTCTCACATGCAGTCAGCCCTGCCTGCTCCCTATCTGAGGTCCCCATGGCTTTCCGAGAACCTGGGAACCTCAACTCACAAGAGTCCAGATTGGAATTTGTGGGTTTGAATAGCTGATTTGAGTTGGAAGACATGCCATAAGCAAGCACTCAAGTGTCCTGAAAACAGGAACAAACAGATCAAAAGATCAAGGCCTATGAGTAAAATAAACAAAATGGGAATGCTTTGAGAATGGTTGGAGCCTGCCCTTATCTCACTTTGTCCAAGCTTGGACTTCAAAGAACATTTTGTGACTCAGATCAACTAAAAGCAAAGGCCATGCTATGAATTATAGAGTAGGGGGGAAAGGAAATAATGGCAGTCTTGAGAAAAAAGTGAAGTGAAATAAAACTTGTCTTCATGATTTTCATTTTTCCATGAGTGTACATCCCTTACCCCTATGGGAAAAACTAACAATACATGTAGGAAAGTGGTTAAGAAAATGGATTTTGCTGTCAGAAAATCCTGAATTAGCATCTCAGTTCAACTACATGTTCTCTAGCAAAATTTAACTCTTAGTAGCCTCCAATTCCCTGGTAAAGTGAAAATAGTTCCAATGTCTAAGGATTGCTGAGAAGTAAGAAAAGTGTTGATGAAGGTGAAGCATTTAGCACAGTTCTTGGCTCATAGGGAGAGAGATTAAATATTCACTTTCATTTTCTTTGGCTTATCCATTCTATCATTTTGGTTTATCCATTCTACATTACCCACCCTGTAGTCTTACCCATCATATAAAATTATTGCAGAAAATGTTTTTTCCTTAGTTGTCTAGTCTAAGAGTTTTGTTTTTTTTTTCCTTTCTCCCTGAGCCTGGACTTGGAGCTTGTGCTTAATCACAACCTTTATCTTTCAGTCATGGAATGGAAAATAGGAAGTGAGAAATGCAGTATATGTTCTTGAAATTTAAAAATTGTGAGATGCAGCAATATCACCTGAAAAATGGTGAAGTGTGAACATGCATGGACTGTGTTGGATGCTATAATCTACAGATTCCTGATTGGCAATCAATCTACTTTTCTGGAATAACACTTGTCAGCAGTATGAACATATTTGCTTGGAACTAGGAGAACAAATATTCTTGGTAGGAACAATATCAGCATTGTTCCCCCCATACCAACA
Organism: Pongo abelii; assembly: GCF_028885655.2. Taxonomy (NCBI): domain Eukaryota; kingdom Metazoa; phylum Chordata; class Mammalia; order Primates; family Hominidae; genus Pongo; species Pongo abelii. The sequence continues at coordinate 30,102,399 of NC_071985.2, read as the reverse complement.
CCAATCCCAATCTTTTATGTGTCATTTACACTTTGGCTTGCCTTCCCTTCTATGTTGTAGGTGTTTTTTTGTTGTCATTGTTGTTGTTTTTTTGTTTTTTTTTAAGGTGGGCACCATGTCTTTTTCATCTTTCTGTCACTCTCTTTTCACAACCTAGCATGGTGTTTTGGATATAGTAGTTCCCTAATATAGATCTTAAACAAGATAAAAGGCTTAAATACATTTAATCTTTCTCATAGTTACAGAAATGCATCACGATAATACCACCAAGACATCAGATATTAATGGTGAAAATTTGAATATACACATAATCCAACAAACATTTCTTAAGCACTGATTTTGTACCTGGTGCTATGCATTTTTTCTTTTCTATATTTCATGTAACTTTCTATTAAAATGGTGTTGGCTAAATACATAGAATGCTTTTAATAATAGGTGTCCTGCTGCTAACCAATAAAAACCTTTCACCAATAATATTTTGAATTCTATACATTAAAAATATATATTGTGTGATCCAGGAAACCCCTTGGAAAGTTACAGTGGAATCTTCTTATTTTTGTTTGAATTACTCTAATCATTCTGCTTTCTGAGCACTTGCCAAGCTGCTGTAAAAGGAAGAAGTTTGTGATGTGAAAGGAAAGAGGAAGAGTGAATGCTGGTGCATTGGGCAGTTTGGGAAAGGTGCTTTCCCAAGTTTGGTGCCTTGGGAAGTTGAAGAGAAGGACATATCGCAGGAGGAAGGAGGGCACTGGACTTCTGAGGAGAGCTGGGGCAAGTGAGGGCTGCAGAGAGGGTCAGGGGCTGTAGAGGAATGGGTGAGAGGACTGCTTGGATAAACTTCACTTTGAAATTTTGCCAGGGACCCCAAGTATTCCTTTCTCTGTTTCTTTAGATCAAGCACATCCTTTGTCCTAGGCTCCTTGTGCCTCCTTTCCTCCTCTCCCTCAAAACAAAAACAAAATACACTTATCACATCATTTTTGGAGTTGAGGAGGTCTCAGTGAAGGCTGTGTCCAATGAGCAGCTGCATGAGGATACAGGCAGACCCCTGGGGAAACCACACCAGGGAGCCCTTGGGGCTGGGAGTGCCCAGTAGAACCTGAGCATGGAAGAAAGGTTTTCTGGGGGCACAGTTCATGGGCATGGCTTCAAGAGTACTACTGTGAAAAAGAAGGCAACTAGGGGCTCTCTACCTCCTTCTTCTAAAGCATTTTTGTAGGCACCTTGTCTGTTTTTTCAGTGGTCCTCGGGATTTTTGTCCCAAATCTAACAACAGTCAAAGCATATGACTTCAGGTGGTATTGAGCTGAATTTCAACCTGAAGGGGATAGGCTGCGTTAGAGAAGGTAGCAGTTCCTCTTCTCCTGGTCTATTGGTGGGCCCTCCAGAGATGTAGAGAGGAAGCACTGAAGTGACAGCTTACTAACCAGAAGTCTTATAACTGTGACTACAACTACCGATAATGGTCCTTACAATGATTATGAATGATGATACTAATAATACAGTCACACTTCAATGATTCCTGTCTTCTAACATCTCTTTTTCTGTTTAGTATTATAGGTTATAGTATTGTAGGTTATTGTGACTATGCCTCATCTTGCCTGCCTATCTGTAAGTTTTTGGAAGGCAGAGCTCGTTGTTCTGTCTCTCCATGTTTGTAATCCTTTATATCATCCAGTGCAGAGCCATGTGCAGTGACCCTTGGGAAATGATAACATAGAACAAGTCATAAGTGAAAGAATGTGGGCTCTGGACAAGTGGAAAGGAGTTCACTGTCTACCGCCACTACTAAGTTGTGAGTCACCAACAACAAACTACTTAACATCAGTTTACCATTTAGGATTATGCTGGGTTTGTCTTAAACAAATAGTTTTATTTTTCTTATGTGACAAACCAACCTTTAAGGTTACAGCTTTTATGCTCATGTTGATGACTTTGCATTCACAAGACAGCTGCTCCTCTTTCAGCAGCATACCCAAATTCCAGCAAGAAGGGGAAAGGCTGTGTGAAAATTTATTTAAAAATAATTTTTTATAGCATCTTATGTTTTCAGAGAGTTTTCTTTTAAAAAAAAAAAACTTTTTTTTTTTTTTCTGAGATAGAGTTTCACTCTGTCACCCAGGCTGGAGTACAGTGGTGAAAGGCATGATCTCGGCTCACTGCAACCTCCACATACTTCTGGGTTCATGTGACTCTCCTACCTCAGCCTCCCAAGTAGCTGGGATTACAGATGCCCACCACCACACTCAGTTAATTTTTGTATTTTTAGTAGAGACAGGGTTTCACCATGTCGGCCAGGCTGGTCTCCAACTCCTGACCTCAAGGGATCTGCCCACCTCGGCCTCCCAAAGTGCTGGGATTACAGGCATGAGCCACCCACTCGGCCTTTAAGCTTTTATTTTAGGTTCATGTGCAGGTTTGTTACATAGGTAAATTGAGTGTCACAGGGGTTTGGTGTACAGATTACTTTGTTACCCAAATAATAAGCATAGTACCTGATAGATAGATAGTTCTTTTTATCTTCACCCTCTTTTCACCCTCCACCCTCAAGTTGGCCCCAGTGTCTGTTGTTCCCTTCTTTGTGTCCATATGTACTCGTGTTTAGCTCCCACTTATAAGTGAGAACATGCAGTATTTTGTTTTCTATTCTGGTATCAGTTTTCTTAGGATAACAGCCTCCAGCTCCATCCATGTTGCTTCAAAGGACATGATGTCATTATTTTTATGACTGCATAATATTCCATTGTGTATACGTACCACATTTTTAAATCAAATCTACCATCATTGGGCATTTAGGCTGATTCCATGTCTTTACTATTGTGAATAATGCTGTGATGAATATACATGTGCATGTCTTTATTGTAGGACAATTTATATTCCTTTGGGCATATACCCAATAATGAGATTGCTGTATCAAATGGTAATTCTGTTCTAAGCTCTTTGAGAAATCACCAAACTGCTTTCCACAATGGTTGACAGAGAGTTTTTATTTTTTTTCTTTTTTGAGATGGAGTTTCGCTCTGTCACCCAGGCTGGAGTGCAGTGGCACAATCTCGGCTCACTGCAAGCTCCGCCTCCTGGGTTCAGGCCATTCTCCTGCCTCAGCCTCCCTAATAGCTGGGCCTACGGGCAACCACCACTGCGCCTGGCTAATTTTTCATATTTTTAGTAGAGATGAGGTTTCACCGTGGTCTCGATCTCCTGACCTCGTGATCCACCCACCTCGGCCTCCCAAAGTGCAGGGATCACAGGCATGAGCCACTGCGCCTGGCTGACAGAGAGTTTTTAAATACACTGTTTCATTTGATAATATATTGTGAATCTTGAGCTAGCATATCTTTATTGATCCATTAACGCAAAGATTTTGACTCAGTAGGCCTGAGATGAGGTCTTAGAATCTTCGTTTTAACAAATACCACAGGTGATTCCGATGCAAGTGACTCAATGAAAATTCTTTGGAAAACAGTGTCTTAAAAGAAGCATCTGAATAATAGAATAATAACTATATGTTTGATATCTGTGTGTGTACATGTTGGGAGGGATGTTTGTGTGTGTGTGTGTGAGTATGGGTGTGTGTGTTTTGAGGAGGGGTTGATTCTATAAGCTTTACTGTTGGTAACATAACCAGATCTTAGCATAAATGAGAAATATAATAGATATTTTAAGTATTATTGGGAACCTCAAATTTAGATTAAAACTGAAATCTTTGCCTTTAAAAAATGTGATATGTTATTATAGAAATACTACCTTGCAAGAATAGTTAAGATGATGTGCAAAAGCAAAGACAAGAAATTAATGTAACATCATCAGGACTCATATAAATTTTGATAAGTCAAAAATTTTTATGAAATTCAGGACTTTTGACTGATTAGGCAATTTACACTTGGCAAAAGCTGCACTTGAGTCAATCTTCGCCTAGAAAATTTGACTTCCTGTTTCTAAGAAAAAAAAACTCCTCTCAAAAAACTCTCATAAAACAAGTCCCAAGGCTTCTTGCACATCAAATAGCTCTTACAGAAACAAATTTTGATGAGGTAAGTGTAAGGAATTTAGTAACATATGGATTAAATTTCCCTTAAAATAGACATCATTTTAAAATTAGGAGGAAAAAAGTTCTTGGTAAAATATGAAAATATGTTTTGGTTTTCCTTGAACCCCAAACACAATTTGAAAAATAGTTCAAGATGTTCACAAACCCCCCTCCAATACAGCTGGTTTCACCCATCTTTAGTTCCAAGATATGAACTATTGGGAGTTCTGGTGATTATAAATACTACAAAAATATCAGCAGATACTGGCAAAATGTCAGAGACAAATAAGGAAACAGCAAAACTTTAGAAATAAGTACATTTAAAAGTTAGGGTGTTTTTCTTCAAAAACTTAGGGATGGGCAGTCTGTCCCCTAAAAGCTGATGGAATAATTTAAATTCTTTATTATATTTCAGAAAACAATGTGGATAGCTAAATATTTCAAGAAAACTTCTGATTATAATAAAATGGAAAAAAAATGCCCCATGGCAAGAAAAAATTTGGTGAAAAGCTACATGTACCTATAAGGACAAACCTATCTCAAAGATCCAATAATATTAATATTATTTTATAGGAGCAGATATGCTTACAAATTTTGATCATGACTACTTAGCTCAGTTGATGAAGGCTGGTATTAGCAAAATTAAGATTATGGTGTTTATCATCAAAGATTATTGAATTTTGTTAAATGTTCTTTCTGCATCAATTAAAATTACCATTTCTACACCCTCTTCATTCTGTTAATGTCGTATATTACATTGATTGACTTTTCTAAGTTGAACCATCCTTGCATTCTAGGAATAAGTCTCATTTTGTCATAGTGTATAATACTTTTAATATGCTGTTGAATTTGGTTTGCTAGTATTTTGTTAAAGATTTTCATAACAATGTTCAAAAGGATTATTGATTTGTAGTTTTCTTGTAGTGTTTTGTCTGGATTTAGTATCAGGGTAATGCTGTCTTCACAGCATGAGTTGGAAAGTGTTCTTTCCTTTTAAATTTTTTGAAAAAGTTTGAGAAGGATTCATATTGATTCTTCTTCGAGTGACTGATAGAATTCACTAGCAAGGCCTCCAGGTCAAGGAATTTTCTTTGTTACGAGATGTTTGTCCACAGCAGCAGTATTTACAATAAGTAAAATGTGAGAGCAACACGTGTGTCCATTGATGGTCAAATGTATATGCAAAAATGTGGTATGTACATACAGTGGAATATTATCCAGCCTTAAAAAGAAACAAAATTCTGATACATGCTGCAATGTGGATTAATCTTGTGGACACTACATTAAATGAAATAAGCCAGTTGCAAAAAGGCAAATACTTTATCATTCCACTTACATGAGGTACTCAGGGTTTTCAAAATGTTGAAGACAGGAAGTAAAACGGTGATCATTAGGGGCTGGGGGGAGGAGGAAATGGGGAGTTACAGTTTAATAGCTATCGAGTTTCCGTTTTAAAAAGTGAAAAGTATTATGGAAATGGTAGTGATGGATGCACAACATTACTAATGTATTGAATACAACCAAACTGTACATTTTAAATGGCCAAGATGGTCAATTTTATGTTATAGGTATTTTACCATAATTTAAAAAATTGGAAAATAATTAAGGTCATAGTTCAATTTGTTGTTCAATTTTTATAAATGTGCCCTTTTCAATCAGTTTTTCTCACTAGAGTGGCTGTTCTAAAATCCAAATACTTCATGTCAATTTTCTTAAATCCTTCATGCATTCTCCATTGCTTCAGAAGTAAATCCAAACTCCTTAGCATGTCAGCAAGGACTTTCCTGTGTATCTCTGGTGTCTCATCTTTCACTATTTCATGTTTCAACACCTAAATAGCTGTATTCCATTCACATGAACTATTTTCAGCCCCTCCAGTGTTTCTGTAGTAAATGTCCTGTTGAATATTTAACTTGGATTTTTTTTCTCTTTCTCTTCTGAGAGAGGTACAGGGAAGTCACTTCAACCATCTTTAGAAAAGCAAATAATCTTTAGGCCCTGAACACAGTGTTCCCAAACAAAAAGGGGCTATATATATTTGTAGTTATATATACGAACCCTGAAGAAAATGAGGTGATGATGAGAAAGTATGCAGTTATCCTAATTGTCCCAGGAATAAGTGGGTAGAAAGAACCTATTTTCAGGATCAAAAATAAATGAATAAGCTACTTGACTTTTAGTGGTATGAATTCTTAGAAAGGAGAAAACAGATGAGGAATTTCAGGTCTGCAGGGCATAAATGCTTGGTTTAATCCTGATAGTATACTCCCGCAGCAGTTGTCATCTCAGAGAATGACTTTATATGGGATCAAAAGACCCATGCTTTGAGCCTAGTCATCCCTCACTCCACTGGACTTGTGCTGAGGATGTGGACCCTGCAGCCTTTAAGATCCATAGCAACAGATCTGTGGTCTATCAGCATCTTGTGTGGACTCTGTAGGTCCAGTTGTCAACAGTGTCACCAAGCGGCAGCAAGAAGCAAAAGCAATCGCAGACTGATCAGACCCCAAGCTCTTCACTCTTGGGTGTTCAAGTCAGAGTGGTGACCTTCTGTTGGATTGTTCTGTTGGATTCTGTTGGATTGTGCAAACTCTTTGGAGTTTGAGAAAACTCCGAAACATGAAAAACTGCAAGTGGGAGATAACTGAATGTCGGGCTAATCTAACGTGTATGGGCTTGAGCTCGTTTTCTCTGGGATTAAAAAAAGGAAGTAGATTCTCCCCTTGGGCCAATTGTGTGGATCAATTATTATCAAATCTATCATGCTTCTCTAATTTTCCATCACCTTGAGTGTTCCTCTTTCTCCTTGTCTTACAATTAACTCAAGTGTCACTCTCCCAGGAAGTCTTCCCTGCCTCATCAAGACTGAAATATCCCCTTAGCACCCCAAGCAAACACCAGTGTTACCCCCACCCCTCCCCACAGTCCCCCATCCCACCAAACCATGATCTCTTCTTCACATTGCAACTTGAATTGCCTAATTTAAATGTCTGAGTTTCTCATCTCCCCCAAACTGTGAATTGTATAAAACAAGGATTACATGTCGTTTACTGTTGTGTTTCTACTACCTAGGATGTACTTAATAAATATTAATAATAAGAGAATGAAGCTCTCTGATTAGAAAATGGAAGTATCCATGCCAAATTTTAGGCTCAAAGACCATGACCTGTAATGACTAGATTACTAGTCCTTGGAGTTAAATAAGTAAAAGATCCCAATTTGACCAAGGTCATTAGGGAATTTTGTGTTTAGAGAAAGATAAGGGCTAATGATGAAGTCTTGGGAGCTCTCATTCCCTGATGAAATTACCATGTCCTCAAACACTCACCAAGAGGAAGGAGAGGACCCCTAATGTGTCCCTAGAAAAATGGGCAGGGAAATATTCCAGAGTGCAGAGTTGGAGGCTGACAGGGCTTGTCCAAGGAACTTACTCCACTGCCAGTAAGAAACCCTGTTTTTCTTTCCGGGAGAAGATGGTGTGTGCTTCGGCTCACGGACCCCTTGGGATTGCTTCCCATTCTTTCTCTTTTTCAAATGAAAGTCTTTATCGCAGTTATCTTTTTTTTTTCAGGCAGGGTCCAACCAAGGAAACAGAAACCATATTTCAACAGAGATAATATGATGCAATGAATAAACTAAACAGGTGTTGGTAAACTAAAAAGCAAACAGTAACACAGAAACAGTAATTGCAGAAAGTAAGGACTGGAGGAGAAAGGAAGAGATGGTAGTTAAGCTCAGAGCATGTTGCTGGGCAGCTGGACTCAGACTTCTGAGGACAGAGCTTGTGTAGACCCTTCAGAAACTCAGAGGAAAGACCACATAGCTGAGCCTCTGACCCGTGGAGAAGGAGTGCCATTCATCTGGTGCCTGGGGAAGCTGCCCCATCGAGCTGGATCCCAGATCTGTGAGATGTGAATGGGGAGTGCTTCCTGGCTGTACTGGAACTGCTGAGAGGATTCCATGAGGCTGATTCTGGAAATGCTAAAAGAAGCACAAAAAGATGCCCCGAGAATCCCCTAGAATCCAACTACCTATGCTGCGAAGGGCCAATTCTGGGGTATTCTGCAGAAATAGGAGGGGGCAAACCTTTTCTCCGCACTCCTCTCTCCCAATCTCTAGTACCCTTTATGGGCAGAAACCACCTGCCAAAAAAGAAATGTGCTTCACAGGGTCCCAGACCCAGCATCACAGAGCAGAGCACAGAATGGTGAATTGGAGCAAGAGGCAAGAGTGTAACAAGCAGGACTGTTCAACTCTTTGTTTACTCACACTGACACACCCCCTTCTACATGTGTTTGAATTTTTATAAAGCAATAACATCAGGATACAACCATCCTTCACAAAATGAAAACTCTGTCATCCTCTTCTCACAAAGGGAAGATACCAAGTCCCAATAGTTAACATATCCATCCTGAGCAACAGGCACAGTATCCATCTCTGTGTGGGGTTAACTAGTCTTATAATCCAGTCACAGTTCCACTTGAATATTCTGTGACCTAAACACTAATCTTTAAAATAATTCAACTGTACAATAACCCTTACATAAAATATTGGTAAAGGAAAATGGAGAAAATAGCACAGATACCACACAACACAATACGCAAGAGAGAAAATATGCATGTCTGCTACAGTCCTTGTTTCTGTAAGTGGGCAGGATGTCATAGTAGGTAAGCATTTCTAATTTCTATCTCCCATTCTCCATCCCATGTTTTCTTTACATTCAGCATCTCAGCTAATTTTGCTCTTTACCTGCTGGGATGACACAAACCTTCAATCTATACTGGTCCTGCCTTCTCTTGGTTGCTATCATTTTTCCATTAACTTTTGCTACTGGGCATGGAAGCACAAAAAGGCGCCCTCAGAATCCCCAAGAATTCAGCCATAATTCTTCTTGTCCCCACTGTGAAGCAGCAATCCAACCTCTTCTTGATCATCAAGATTAATCACCCAAGCAAACAGTAAGATCCTTTTTTTAATTTAATTTAATTTTATTATTATACTTTAAGTTCTAGAGTACATGTGCACAATGTGCAGGTTTGTTACTTATGTATACATGTGCCATGTTGGTGTGCTGTACCCATTAACTCGTTATTTACATTAGGTATATCTCCTAATGTTATCCCTCCCCCCTGCCCCCATCCCATGACAGGTCCTGGTGTGTGATGTTCCCCTTCCTGTGTCCAAGTGCTCTCATTGTTCAATTCCCACCTATGAGTGAGAACATGCGGTGTTTGGTTTTCTGTCCTTGTGATAGGTTGCTGAGAATGATGGTTTCCAGCTTCATCCATGTCCCTACAAAGGATACGAACTCATCTTTTTTATTGCTGCATAGTATTCCATCGTGTATATGTGCCACATTTTCTTAATCCAGTCTATCATTGATGGGCACTTGGGTTGGTTCCAAGTCTTTGCTGTTGTGAATAGTGCCGCAATAAACATACGTGCATGTGTCTTTATCGCAGCATGATTTACAATCCTTTGGGTATATACCCAGTAATGGGATGGCTGGGTCAAATGGTATTTCTAGTTCTAGATCCGTGAGGAATCGCCACACTGTCTTCCACAATGGTTGAACTAGTTTACAGTCCCACCAATAGTGTAAAAGCGTTCCTATTTCTCCACATCCTCTCCAGCACCTGTTGTTTCCTGATTTTTTAATGATCGCCATTCTAACTGCTGTGAGATGATATCTCATTGTGGTTTTGATTTGCATTTCTCTGATGGTCAGTGATGATGAGCATTTTTCATGTGTCTGCTGGCTGCATAAATGTCTTCTTTTGAGAAGTGTCTGTTCATGTCCTTCACCCACTTTTTGATGGAGTTGTTTGATTTTTTTCTTGTAAATTTGTTTAAATTCTTTGTCAATTCTGGATATCAGCCCTTTGTCAGATGGGTAGATTGCAAAAATTTTCTCCCATTCTGTAGGTTGCCTGTTCACTCTGATGGTAGTTTCTTTTGCTGTGCAGAAGCTCTTTAGTTTAATTAGATGTCATTTTTCAGTTTTGGCTTTTGTTGCCATTGCTTTTGGTGTTTTAGACATGAAGTCCTTGCCCATGCCTATGTCCTGAATGGTATTGACTAGGTTTTCTTCTAGAGTTTTTATGGTTTTAGGTCTAATATTTAAGTCTTTAATCCATCTTGAATTGATTTTTGTATAAGGTGTAAGGAAGGGATCGTTTTAGTAGCATGAAGACCCCAAAATGGTCAGTGGCACCATCAAAATAAGGAGGTAGTGATAGCATAAACCAGATTTGTTTGACAAGTTCTCGAGATTGGTTCTTGGGCTATTCCTTGGAGTTTACCGGGAATAAAAGTTAAGATTTGTTTCAAGAGATGAGTAGGAGGAAAAGAGAAAACTATAATGGGAAGTAAGAGTGACAGAACGGCACACCCTTTTTTTACTGGGTAATATACCCTAGACCAAAGCAGCAGTTCTCAAAATGTTTGAAAATATTTAAAGTTTTGGAAACTAGAAGCACAATTTCTTGCTGAACTTGAGTCCCAATGCTTTGGATAAAACTAGACAAAATCTGGAACATAATGGAGGCACAGTTTTATCTATATTTAGCACACCTATATTTAGTTTTATTTTATGGAATGTCAAGAACTGGCTTAGAAATATTTGTGAAGAAGGCATTTCCCTAAATTCTTCACTTCAGTTTTCATTGTTAGAACCTCCTCAATGTCTTATAACTTCCCTCAGTACAATTATGGCCAAGTTTATCATCACTGCCTGGGAAACCCCAAAAATCAGAGCTTACACAACCTGCCTATAATATACTTGTCATTTAAACTGACTCTAAAACTCAACCTCTTAGCTCTCTCATTTGCTCAGTTGATAAATGTATCCATGCTAATTAAAAGGGATGTAGGAGCTGCAGCAGTGTGATTAATATACTGGCTTGCACAGATAAACATGATGTTTATAATAGTCAAAAGTAAATTCATTCTGGAAGACAATGAGGTGAACAATTTAGTGAAGCATTAAACTCAGGCACAGTGATTTTGGAATCAGCTAACTCATATAAAACATATTCTATATTTTATAGAATATAATAATGAAATGTATTTTTTCTCTCTTGGGAACTATTTTTATGTCTTGAATGCTTTTAGGCATTCTTCCAGAAGTCAAACAAAACAGGAGAAATTGTTTACTTGAAACTTCTAAGAAGTAAAGAAGGTGATAACTTACACAGGTCATCTCTGAGCTTAAATTGTAAGATGCTAAGAACAAATAAATCAGAAGGGTTAAGATTCCTACGTGTTTTCACTTCCTCACTTAGCCCATTTTCTGTCCCAGTTATTCAGTACTCTGTTGTTCCTGTTCTTTCATGAGCATGAATGTGTGTTCAAATTAAAAATTGAATGCTTAAATACTGCAGCAAAGGGAAATTAGAAAATCTAAAGTTAGCTTCAGTTTTAGATTTTAAGGCTGGATTCTAAATGTCAGTTTGTTTAAGCGATGCTTTTCCCTTTGTTTCTAGGTGTTGAAATAGGAAAGTTCTGTGTGAAATTGGCTTCCTAGTGTGAAATGCAAGACTTGAAGTTCAAAGACACTTGTGAAATCCAGTCCTTGTTTTGTTCACTAATTTCTGTAAGCAAGCACAAATATTTAGCTAAACAATTCAAGACCTAACTGAACTGTTAAATGTATAAACAGTGGGACAACCATGGGAACTAATTGCCTTTCCCTGAGATGCAGCGACATTTGGGAAAAAGTCACCATATGCACATTTCAAAAGCTGCAGGTGCAACCACATGGAAAGGTTAGGTCAGTTATGGAATTGAAAGTATGCTGAAAATATAAACTAACATGAACTAGGAAAAAAGACCTCATGAGGAGGAAGAAAAATGAGAGAGAGGTGGGTGGATTCAGACCCTTGTAAAGACTTCCTGTCAATAGTCCTGGTTTCTCAGGGAAACCTCATTATGTGTCCTTCATTAGGTGAGTTTGAAAGAGGTTAGGGAGGAAGGGGCAGAGCCAAATAGGGAAGATTTAGGGTATCCCTTCTCATCTGTCTGTGCCCCACAAGATTGTTGATTGCTGAAATGGGCAAAGCAGCCTGCCTGTCACATGTGGCATAATGAAATTCCTGCCTACCTCTGTTGTGAGTTCTCTCCTTCGAAGCTGGGCTCTGTTACGGCTGCTCCAAATGAAACATGTACCAAAGTGACCCATGGATGGGGAGAACTGTGGTTTCCATAGAGCTGGCATTTGTTCAACAATGTATAGTATAGGCCTCAATAATAACCGAGGCAATTTAGAAGGGAAGAGGGCAAAGGCAAAAACAATAATAAAAACCCCAGAAAAAAGTACAGTGGATTCCTGCAGTTGCTTTAATCTCCCCAGTATAACAATATTTATGGAAATATGCTATCAACACTGAGAGAGAAATATACACACACATGCATACATACTAAAACACACACCCATAAACACCCATATAGTAATATTTAAAAGGCAGTGACTTGGGCCTCCTTACCTTTCTGAACATCTGTCATGTTTTGGCAGATCATCAAAGCTCCCAGGAACATGGTAAATGACTAGTAAGCCCATGCTCTCTTCACTACCCAGTCTAAATGTGCGTTTCTCTCTGGTACTGTTCCCAAATGGTGGTTCTTTCTTACCCATCGTAAGGCCCCTTTTTCCTGCAGTGTGCATTTATTCTTTACCCTACAAGAAAACAGAATGTGACCAGATGGTTGTTACTAGGAAAGAATTATCCTGAAAAGAAACTAGATGCCAGTTTCTAATTCTGAATTCTCACTCTGTAACTTACGGGTTAAAGGCCCTGAATTTTAAGCTTCGTTCTTTTTGGAGGAATAAGTGTGACCATGAGTTCTCCTTTTCTCCAAAGACAAGTGTATAGCTCCTTCATAGAATGTTCTGAAATGCCTGGAGGAACTGGGTCAGCTCTGCAAACAGTACTTACTATCCTTTCACTCTGCAGAAAACCTGACCTTAACAATTCCACATCTATCCAAATATAAAGAACAAAAGGTAGTGACTCGGGCCCTCTCTGTCATCCCGTCCCCCTCTGCACTCATGTTTCCTGCATTTAATAAAGGCTGCAGCTAAAATTTAATAGGAATTGGATAACCATGAAGCCATCTCCTGGAGTTACATAACATGTTTTGTATTATAGTGTTAGGATTAAGGAAGGAAGAAGGCTAAGTCTGCCTCTTGCTTCAAAAACTGGTTTCTTGACATCAGATTGATATGGATGGTGAGTGAAATATAGGATGAAGCCAAATAGTGTGTGTGTATGTGTGTGTTAGTGAGTGTGTGTTGGGGTCAGGTTGAAGAGTTGCAAAGTAAAAGTCAGTATATATGATTTTTGTTATTGTGGCAAATTATTGCTCTAGCTGATGTTTTACTGAGTCATCTAAATGTGCATAGAGTAACCTCCTTAAATACAGAATGTATTCCAGTAAAAGTGCTATAGCAAAACTCCTTGGCTTTTTTCAGATAAGGTGTTTTCAAGCTGACATGTTGTTCATTGGGTTTGATGGTGCACACAGGAGATCTGTGTGTTCCCAAATACACTAACCTTCTTAACCATCACTGGACTCAGGCTAGTTCCTATGGGAAATATAAACTTCTTTGTTTTCAAAGAAACATATGGGCCAAATTAGAAAGTAAATAAATGAATACCTCTCAAGAATCCATGATAACACTTGCCGAGCAGTGGGTCAGGCCAGATTTAATCTAAAATCTTTCTGCTGCGTGTAAATGATTATGTCATAGCATTTGTCTTTAATTACTCACCTCTTTCCAAATACTTGACTCATAATGCGTTTCTTGGTTAACCACAAACACTTGTACTACAAGATTTGTCATATAGATTCACTCACTCCCTATACCCACCCCTTCTTTTTTCCCCTTCACTTCAACATTGTTAAGTCATAGCTCCTGAAAAAGAAATTTTGAGACATTGTCTAAACCACCCCTTCCCTGATGTTTTGAAAATTTCCATGCAAAGAAAAATGGCACCGTCTTCTCTTGACTCATGAAGACCACTATAGCGACTTAATAGTAGTGGGAAATAGCAATACTCTATCATCATGGTTTTACACTTATATGACTTCGTTCTTCTGAAAATTTCTAAGAGTTTCAGAACATATGAAAAGAATAAAGACAATGGGTTGTAGCTTGTAAATGAGTACAAGTCAATTAAGCACCCACATACATATTTTTTCCTTCATCACTTCACTTCTCACCTCACCTTCTCCTATGAGAAATAGAATGAATTCTGATTTAATTCTGAGTGAATTAAATCAGTCATGTACTCAGCACACTTAGCAGATATTGTTAATCTACTCAGTTTTCGCAGAGGTGTTGGCTCTCATTGGTGATTTTTTCCATATCTTCTGACCAATCCTGTAAGAAGTTTGGGATTATAGAATTTGGGGGAAATTTAAGAAATGACACAATCCTAAAGGTATGTCCATCCAGGATTGGTGTTATTTGTAGGTAAAGTAAGAATCACCTAAATGATGCAATTTGGGAGGTTTAAAGGCTTTTCATCTCGGCTTACTGCAACCTCCACCTCGTGGGTTCAAGTGATTCTCCCTGCCTCAGCCTCCTGAGTAGCTGGGATTACAGGCACCCATCACCATGCCCCGCTAATTTTTGTATTTATAGTAGAGGCAGGGTTTTGCCATTTTGGCCAGACTGGTCTCAAACTCCTGACCTCAGGTGATCCGCCTGCCTCGGCCTCTCAAAATATTGGGATTACAGGGGTGAGCCACTGCGCCCACCCTTAAAGGCTTTTTGACTCCCAAATCTTGATCCTACTAACCTGAAATTTCCACTTTGTTAGTTTGTGAGGGTTTTTTATTTTTGGTGGGAGGAGGATTTGGGGGCAGGGGGCATTGAATGAAAAGGTCTCCAAACAGCCACAAGAATTTTCTTCAGGTTAGAATGAAAATTGCAATACTGGCAGGGCTTAATGTCATATTAGTTTGTGCCTCCAGGAAGAAGGTGGAAAGATGGCTGGGATCCTGAATCTTCATTCAGTATCTGTTGTCTATTATAATTTCAGTGGAGGTTATTACTATATAGGACATGATCCCCAACTCCCTTCTGGGATTCTTGACTCAGGGTAGTGGCCTAAAGCCCTGTATCAACAAGAAAATTCCTTTTACCTATTTGATTCAAATTAGATTAAGTAGCCTCCTTGGCCCTTTTCCTGGCGTGTGGACCCTAGTAACTTAAATCCTCAAGTCTTATCAATTTGACAGTGAGAAGCAAAAGAAAGAGGAGGCTTTTAAAAAGTGTCAAGGGGAAAAAGTGTCTCTTGCTCCCCCTAAGCCTCTCATTCCATGTCTGTTTTCCTCTGGATACCACACAGGTTGCGGCAAGGGATTGAATCAGCCTATGGGGAAGAAAAAGAAGAAAATAGACAATCCGCACAGAATATGTAAAAGGAGAACCAAAGCCCAAAGAGAAAAATGCTGAGAAGTCGCCAGCAAAGAAAGCACAGTAAACAACAGCAGAGGCCGGGCGCAGTGACTCACGCCTGTAATCCCAGCTACTCAGGAGGCTGAGGCGGGGGAATTGCTTGAACCCATTAGGCGGAGATGGCAGTGAGCCGAGATAGCACACTGCACACCACCTCGTGACAGAGCTAGACCCTGTCTCAAAAAACAAAAACAAACAAACAAAAAAACAGCAGCAGGAGGAGGAGTTTTCCATAATCGTACACCTTCTACTGATGTGCTCTCCATTAGCCAGCCTTGACTTCACCAACATCACTGCTTCTCCTCCTCAGGCCTGGGTGGAATGGGGTTATGGTGGAGAGCTGCAGAAAAGCTTTAGCCACCCCCAGCTGTTAGAGGGTGCAGCACAACTCGCTTTAATTGCTCATATATTTTACTGGCCCAAGCAGTCTGCAAGGCTGAGAGTGAGTTGAAGAACACTGACTAGGCAAATGAAGACAAGAAGAATTTGAAATGGCGAGGCAATTGAGGTCCTGAAGAAATGAAGCACATGAAGATGGGAGAGCAGCTCAGAACATCAGGAGGCAGTAATGGGATACTGGGTGCTTGGAGGGGAACAAGAGGTAGTGGCAGTGGATTTCATCTGATCAGCAATTTTATTAGACTTGGTGTGACAAATGGGCCAAAGAAACTATTCTGTTGTTGATGATCCCTATAATCATTCCCTAGGAATAGTGTGATGTGGTTTGGCTGTGTCCCCACTGAAATCTCATCTTGAATTGTAGCTCCCATAATTCCCACATGGGAGGTAATTGAATAATGGGGACAGTTTTCCCCATACCATTCTCTTAGTAGTAAATACGTCTCTTGAGATCTGATGGTTTTATAAGGGGAAACCCTTTTCACTTGGTTCTCATTCTCTCTTTGTCTGCCACCATGTAAGATGTGCCTTCCACCTTCCACCATGATTGTGAGACCTCCCCAGCTGTGTGAAACTGAGTCCATTAAACCTCTTTCCTTTATATGTCTTTATCAGCAGCATTGAAAATGGACTAATACATAGGAAATTTGATTTTTAAACTAAAAACTATTCTTTCAAGACGAGAATCTTTATCCTATACTTCCTGCTGTCTGTATCTAAAGGTTTGGCTTACACATGCCACGTTTTGCCCCAAATGCCTGTCCTCACTTCTCTAACCCAGACCAACTTGAGCTTTTTCTGTATATTTCCTTGTTCAACTGAGGAAACATACCTCTTATTGGCTTCTTTCTTACATGAAAACTGAGCTCCAGTTCCTGACATCTGGGTTGGCGATATTTCCGGTTTCTCACTTATGCACATCTCTCTGATCCAGTTTTCTTGGCACTTTTTTTTTTTCTGACTAGGAAAAATTTCCTAAGCTGTTCTTGCAGTTATCATGCCTTCCTAGGTGATGTACCCTTCATGAATGATTTTCTTTCTACACGATAGTAAGCCTTCAGTCTAGACCTAGTTGTCCTACATTCTGATTTAAGCTTCAATAGAATTCCCTTCTCTTTGTGCCTGCCATTATCCTACATGCCGGAAGAATTGTCATTTTCTTTTCATTAATACTGGCCGGTTGTGGATTTTTTCTTTTGTCTGATAGAGTCATTATTCAGATCATAACTGATATCTCACACATTTTCTTTTATACTTGATATGGAAATAAATTATGATATAATATACACACGCTCACAAATGGAGCCACCCTTACCTTGGGGCACAATATCTATATAAATAAGCCACATTAATAAACCTCAATCAAAATTATATACAATATCTATATCAATAAGCCAGAAACCTCAACCAAAATTATTAAATTACACTTGTACTACTAGTGCTGATGTCATCATTTGCCAACACAAAAAGTACTTTTGTTGCAAGTATTTTCTTCTTTCCACCATTCTAAGTTTGAATACCTGGGATTGACTAAAATTTCAAAACTAGTTCTATGTTTAATGTTTTTATTCATGAATAAGTGTCTTGTTTTCTATCCTTATTGACTTTTTTTTCTTGCTACTAATGAATTTATTTTATTTCTTATACCACAGGGGTTTCCGTAAGTTACTTTCAATCCTTTTTGGAGCAAAGCAGAAGTTATTTGGTAAATTTATTAATGCAAATATTCTGTTATTCTCTTTTTGTTGTTCCTTCTCCATTTTTGTAGTTCAACATTTTTCAAATTAGTCTTAATTATTTGATCTGACCATTGCCATAACCTGTAATTGGATAAAAAAGTCTAAGTACTGGTCTCAGTTTGACACTTAGAAGCAGTAACCTCAGAATGTTCCTTAACTCTACTTAATGAGAAGAGGACTGTCTTTACAATGACGACAAAGGGACAAATAAATAAAATCATAAATATGAAAAGTCTTAACATGATACCTGAATCATACTGTATCCTTACTAAATTCTCTTTGATTCATGAATTATAAAATATGATTTTTTCCATCCTGACCTAATATTTGTCATACCTTTAGCAATGACAACGCATGCCTTACAGTGTAAGCTTCCTGGGAACCTTCTTTCTGGCTTAAACATTTCACCAGGGTCCCAACTGTGATGTCATTAATCAAATAGGTATGCAAAAAATTTTAGATGTGGACAAATCCTTTCCTTCTTGAGTAAATGAAGCATTCTAAATAGCCGTGTCTATTTTGTCTTTTTATTATGCATTTCAAAGAGGGCATGAGTGGGTTTTCTCTGGAATATCCCGTGAGCCTTCATTGCTGAAGTTGGGGTGATACCCATTTTTCTCCAACCAACTCTGACAATGCTTAATGGGAGTGAGAGGAAGTGATTGGTCTTAAGAGGAAATGCAATGAACAATTTTCTTTCTCTCAGTCAGCTATGACAGCATATAGAAAGAACTTGAGTTTCAAAGGCTTTGACTGCTGCAGGAAACTCTAGAACCTGTGGTGTTCAAGTGGGATAACTGTCTCCCTCCAAAGCTTTTGGTAATCTCCTCCTCGCCCCCACCCCCTTCGATTTATGACTGTATCTTTTGACCTTCTTTCTCTCTTCATAAAAAGCACTAAGTTGCCATTTATATAGCAGAGAACAGCAGATAAATGTTAAAATTTACTGTAGATCCCCACTGGGGAATGGGCTTATGGATCTCTCAGGCACCAAGTGTCACAAAAGCACGTGAGTTTTGATATCCTTCAGTTACGTGAGGAGTAATCATAAAAGGACCAAGTCCTAAAAAAAATTAAACTTTCCATAGACAGAGCATAGCTGCATTTTAAGTAACCACTTTAAAGAAATGACTGCTGTTTTGGCAAAAGCTAGTAAGCCACAGAAAATTAATTTCATGTTTCATTGACATTACTTTCAGGAATTTCATGTTGACATAACCTATAGAATAAGGGTGAGATACTGCAGACAATATATTTAATGCTGCTATACAAGCAAAAAATATTTTAAATCTGAACAGAGACTCAGCTTTATGAAATAATCATCTTCTGTGTGACAATGAATGAAATTATAATTTTCACATAAATTTCCTAGATGCTAATTGCTTCTAGAGCAAAAGTTTAAATCAAATTGTGAGCTCTTTTCAAGGCCTCTGTGTTGAACCTAAGTTACATTTCAAACTAATTCTTATTTTGTCTTCCATGTAGATAGCAATGCTTTTATATGATTGATATATTAAAAATATGAACTAATGTCTGATTCAATTGTATGCTGAGCTAAAAAGAAGGTACCTATAAACACGTGCTTCTAAATACATTCAACAAAATAGTTGATTTTATCCAAATCAAAATGTTTTCACTTACTCCACAGTTGAGAGAGAGGGAGATTATTGGCTTTAACCAGCAATATGCATGTTTGTCTCATAAAAGCTGTATGTCCTCATTCTTTGCATTAGCATCTGTCACCATGAATCTGTGATCCACCTGCTGAGAAGACTATTGATTGACTATTTTTTGACCAAGGCTCTCTTTGGGTCTGAGGTAACAAGCCTTGTTTATATACTGCACAGTTTCTGTTTCTACCTCTTGGCTTTGAAATCTGCTCAAAGTCACATATTAGCAATTGGCAGAAATCTGGCTAGTATTCCTGCTGTTGTAAAGGCTTCTCAACTAGTTTCTATCATGTAAAGGTATGATTCAACATATCTATTAGATGTTCTTCTCATCCTTCTGGCTTGTCATTTGTGCTCTTGCCAGTATACTGTAAAGCTGGGAATTCACTGAGTCTGGCAGATTTGGAGAACACTTGGTAATATAGATATCTCAGGCATTGGCTAGGTGGTTAGATCTCTTTGATTTTATGATTCCCGAATTTCATCGTGACAACCATTGCTTGAAGTCACAGGAAAACTTTCCTGTTGTGATTTAGTATTACCACATGTATTAGACAATTGTTACCAAAATAATGTCACATAATAAGCCGTTCCAAACACAGTAGCTTAAAACAACAATTACTTTCACTCACACATCTGCAGATTAGGTGGAGGTTGGCTTATCCAGGTTGGTCTTCACTAGGCAATGCTCCATTTTTGTGTTAAAACTGGGTCCACTTTATATATTTCTCATCTTCTTTGGACTGGTGGACCAGCCAGGACTTATCTCATGGTAATGGCAGAAGCATAAGAGAGGAAATGAAAACAAACAATGTTAAGGCCTATTCGCCAAACTGGCAACTGTCATTTATGCACACATGCCATTGCCAAAGCAAGAGTCTAAAGTCAAGGACAGATAAAGTACGCTCCACTTCTAGTGGGAAGAACCACAAAGTCTTAAGGCCAAGGGCTGGACACAATGAGATTAGGTATTGGAGCCAACAATCCAATCTATCACACTGTCAAATGTCAAGTAGCATGAAAAGCAGTCTGTAGCCATAACTCAAGGATCTACTAGTGGTGCGTTGGAGAGGTACAATTTTGTTGGTAATGAAGAAGGCCACACAACATCTTTCCCTTGACTTTTACCTGCACCTTGCTAACATGTGAGAGTCTCACAGCTTCTGGGGCATTACTAAGGGATTTCACAGTGGAATTCTAAATCTTTGTTAATTAATGCTAGGTTGCATAGAATGCTAATAGTTACTATTTGTGGTAACTCTAGCCCGAGATTCACTAAGATGGAAAAGGAGGAATTTTACAGAGATTTGTAAATTTCTTTAAGGAAAAGACTCTGAAGCAGAAGTGATGTTGTGTCATTTCACACTTAGACTTTAAGAAAACTGGCAGGGTCTGCTCCCTTTTTCTTGAAACCCACCTACCATTCAAGCAGTCAGGTTACCCTGCTGGAGACACCACACGGAAAGACAAGGTGGAGTTGGGGATGTGGGATAAGGGAGAGGATACCTGGAGGATAGTTGAAGAGCCCAGCCAACAGCAAGATCCTGGACCCCAGACATGTAACACTAGTTGAGTTTTTTTAGTCAACCCCTGTTTGTTCAAACCATCCCAGGTGAGTTGCCAGATATATGAGTGAAGAGACCATCCTGGCTTCTTCAGCCCCAGAAGATATCATATGAAGCAGAGATGAGTAGTCCCTGCTGTGTTGCTTCTGACTTCCTGATCCACAGAATTCTGAAAAATAATGAAATTGTTACTGTTTTAAGCCACTAAGTTTTGGGGTAGTTTTGTATGCAGCAATAGATCATTGAAACAATTCCTCATTGGAATTTCTCTAAAAGGCAGAATTCTTATTTGGCCTTTATCATTTTGCCATTTTGAGTCATTCTTTCTATGGAATATGATACTTTTATTGCAGAGAATATTGGTAAAAATGATGAAGAGAAGACTTATTTCTTATTACTGCATGAGTTTGGAGAAGAGTTGGTTTATTCTTTTGCAACTAAATGCTATTTTTTTAAAAGCATAAAACTTAAGATTGATTAAAGAAAGGGGTTCAATAAATTAATGTATTAGCTGGTTTTCTGTCCCCCCCAAATTAAACCAGATGGAAGGATTACCACCTATCGGAGGCTCTAAAGGAGAATCCATTTCTTGTTTATTCAAGCTGTTGGCAGAATTCAGTACCTTGTGAGTATAGAAACTAGGTCCCAGTTTTCTAGCTGGCTGTAAACTAAGAGCTCTTCCCCACTTTTAAAGGCCATTTGAATTCCTTGGCTATGACTCTCATCTTTCATCTTCAAAGCTAGCAATGACTGGTCATGTCCCTCTTACACTTCAAGTTGATCCTTTCTCTACTTCTGTCTCATTTTCTCACCCTGCCAAGAGTATGTGTGATTAGACTGGGACCCCTTGTATAATCCAAAATAATCTCCCTATTTCAAGGTCGACTAATTAGCAGTCTTTATTCCATCTGAAACTTTAATTTCACTTTGCCATATAACATAACAAAGTCCCATATTCCAGGAACTAGGACATTGATGTCTTTGGAAGATCCATTACTCTGGCTACCATAGCAATATTCCCACATTGCTCCATTCCAAGAAGCTCCTTTAACATCACAGTCTATGTAAATAGTACTCTCAGGAGTTGCACAGTAGGCAGCTTGTACAGTCATACATGGCAGCCCTTAGAAGCATATTAGAACAGAGGTAAGGGAGATTGCATGTCTAGGGCTCCATTTCTGTGTCACCAATGCTCCCAGTCTCAAACTGGAAGGTCACTACCTTCCTCTCATTCTGGAGTAGGCCTTCTTTTTCCAACCCCTGTCTCTATTAACCCAAGAGGAAGATTTTCTCTTAGACATAAAGAGATAATTGAAGTTCTTAAAAGAAATGTTTATAAGAGAAATAAGAATTTTTAAAATTACAGAAAGAACAAGTTTTAGGACAGATTATTCAGCAAGGCAAAACTCCTAGGTATCACTGATCCTTCAGCTCATTCTTAGGCCTAGCTTTTCTTCTTATAGTATCCTGAATGGATTCTAGCTCTACTTACTAAGCTTTGTCTCACTGTCCAGCTGAATCAGCCTTTCTCATATGTCACCAGCTAGCACCTTGTCCAGGAGACAGCTGCCAACTTGTCCTCTTTCCGTTTATGATAATATTATTAATTCTCTTGCAATCTAATTTTGAAAACATGAGATTGACTTGAGAAAGATTGGCATAGTGCAATGTCTCTCAACTTTATGATGGAAAACATTTTTCAAACATTTCTAACGTAAAATGTCTATTATTTAAAGACTTCAAATGAAGGCTTCCTTGTTTATTCAGTTTCCCCTTCACCTTCCCTTGTAGCTCCTGAAACTCTATCATAGAATCCCAAGGCTTCTTTGATCATAGTTTTGAAAACATTACTATAATAGAAAGAACCTTGAAAAAGGAAAGAGAATACATTTCTTAATATATCAACCTTGTGACTTTGAGCAACGCTCTTAACTCTGAGTTTCTCTTCTGATATAACTGAGAATAATATCCAATCAATTTGTTGGACTGCTTTGATCATCAGTCTCATCTTCCACTGCAATTCTGCTCCCCATTTATACTTTAATCTTCTAATGTTGTAGGATTATTTGCCCTCCCCTAATACTCTGCCAATTTTTATGACCCTGCGCCATTGACCACTTTTTCTTCTATATCTAGAATACATTTTCCTTTTTTCTTTCAGTGAAATCCCTACTTCTCCAGCATAAATGACAGCTTTCTGACCCAATCATAAAGAAGA
Organism: Pongo abelii; assembly: GCF_028885655.2. Lineage (NCBI taxonomy): Eukaryota > Metazoa > Chordata > Mammalia > Primates > Hominidae > Pongo > Pongo abelii. The sequence goes on along the minus strand of NC_071985.2, from coordinate 30,079,314 downwards.
TGTGTGTGTGTGTGTGTGTGTGTGTGTGTGTAATCGGCGTTTGCATGGCATTTTGTGTAACAACTTTTTACACCATGGCTGGGTTTTGATAAAGAAATAATTGTAAAATTTGTATCTATTTTATCTGGCATCTAATATAATCGTTAGTATGAAATAGATTCCCAGTAATTGTTTTTAGAATGAATAAATCAAAAACTTAAAGTTTTATATTGTATATTTATTATTATTATGCTAGCTATTTCTGTGTGAAGACTGTTTTATCTTCCTCTGCATACCTTACCTTAGACCCCTAAACTCTTGTTGTATTAACCTACCAATACTCCACTCACAAAAGCATTCTTGGTAACATGGAAGGCACAGAAAACTTAATAAATGAAGAGGAGAATTTGTATATTTTATAGCACGCTTTTCCAAATTTTTACCACACTTGTTTGTGCTCCCAAATTTCTTCTTTCCCATACTTGCACTCATGGTTCTGCTCTACCACATCTACCCTCTTTCCAAACCCACTTCTCAAAACATTTCCTCCATATACAGAAAACTCTCATAAATCAAGTCAAATTTTCTTCATCCAACTACATTTTTACATTAATAGAGAACTGAGCAGAAGAATTTTTTATTAGTTTAGGTCTCATATTTTGTTTTCTCAGCTCTATTTTCAATTACCACCTGTATTTGTGTATCTTGAATCACTTCCATTGATACTATCCCCTCCTGTTCACACTCATTTCATTGGTTCAAGTTACAACTTCTGTATATTTTTCAGGGTAAGAACTGCTGAATTACTTATTAAGTTAACTACAAAAGTGAAAGAATCAGGACCCACTTCAAAAAGACATCATATTCCAGATTTTAGAACACAGCATTTTCTCATTTATATGTAATTTTTCTGGGGTTTATCTTCACATACACATTATCTTTAGCTTTCATTTTAACTTAGCTGAGAAAAAAAATTAGAATTTATAAGAAACATAAAGTGCAATACGTAATTAGAAATAGTAATTTGGTAATGGAAAAAAATGCGTTTATATTGTATTCTTATTTAGGTAGTTGTGCTGCAGAATAAAATTTTTTTGAAAACTGCACTAAAAACTCTTCCCTCTAGAATGAGAACTCTCCTTCCTCCCTCATGGTAAAATAATTCATTAATCTATTCATTTACATATTATTTATTCACTTGTATCTTCATCACTAAATATCCACTGAACACTTTAATGTGCCCAGAATTGTGCTACAACAGGATACACAGTTGCCAATAAACAGGTTTGTTGATATCACAAAGCTTATGAGAGAGACAGATACAAACCCAATAAGCACAACGAAGTAAGTTATGGACAGATCCTAATACAGAAAAATATTTGAGCAGAGGCATAGAAGACTGCAGTCAAGAAGAGGTGATGTCAAGAAAGGCTTCACAGAGCAAATGATGCCTGATTATCACATTAAAAAATATCTGGGTGTTCTCTAGGTGACCAAACAGAAAGACATTCTCAGCAGAGGCAGAATGTCTTTCTGTTTGGTCACCTAGGGAACATTTTGACAACATTGCTCACAAACACTGTTGGCAAAAACTCTTGGCACAGGTGTTACATCAACAAAGTGTATCTTTGATGCCCCATGATATCCCCTTTTATCAAGGATATAGTTTCTCTCAACCAAGAGTTCTGTTAGCTACACCAGCTAATTTTGGAGGCACAGGGATGATGGCTTCAAAATTGAGTTTATTTATTTATTTATTTATTTATTATTATTATACTTTAGGTTTTAGGGTACATGTGCACAATGTGCAGGTTAGTTATATATGTATACATGTGCCATGCTGGTGCGCTGCACCCACTAACTCGTCATCTATCATTAGGTATATCTCCCAATGCTATCCCTCCCCCCTCCCCCCACCCCCCAACAGTCCCCAGAGTGTGATGTTCCCCTTCCTGTGTCCATGTGTTCTCATTGTTCAATTCCCACCTATGAGTGAGAATATGCGGTGTTTGGTTTTTTGTTCTTGCGATAGTTTACTGAGAATGATGATTTCCAATTTCATCCATGTCCCTACAAAGGACATGAACTCATCCTTTTTTATGGCTGCAGAGTATTCCATGGTGTATATGTGCCACATTTTCTTAATCCAGTCTATCATTGTTGGATATTTGGGTTGGTTCCAAGTCTTTGCTATTGTGAACAGTGTCGCAACAAACATACGTGTGCATGTGTCTTTATAGCAGCATGATTTATAGTCCTTTGGGTATATACCCAGTAATGGGATGGCTGGGTCAAATGGTATTTCTAGTTCTAGATCCCTGAGGAATCGCCACACTGACTTCCACAATGGTTGAACTAGTTTACAGTCCCACCAACAGTGTAAAAGTGTTCCTATTTCTCCACATCCTCTCCAGCACCTCTCGTTTCCTGACTTTTTAATGATTGCCATTCTAACTGGTGTGAGATGGTATCTCATTGTGGTTTTGATTTGCATTTCTCTGATGGCCAGTGATGGTGAGCATTTTTTCTTGTGTTTCTTGGCTGCATAAATGTCTTCTTTTGAGAAGTGTCTGTTCATGTCCTTCACCCACTTTTTGATGGGGTTGTTTGTTTTTTTCTTATAAATTTGTTTGAGTTCATTGTAGATTCTGGATATTAGCCCTTTGTCAGATGAGTAGGTTGCGAAAATTTTCTCCCATTTTGTATGTTGCCTGTTCACTCTGATGGTAGTTTCTTTTGCTGTGCAGAAGCTCTTTAGTTTAATTAGATCCCATTTGTCAATTTTGGCTTTTGTTGCCATTGCTTTTGGTGTTTTAGACATGACATCCTTGCCCATGCCTATGTCCTGAATGGTAATGCCCAAGGCTGGTTCAATATACACAAATCAATAAATGTAATCCAGCATATAAACAGAACCAAAGACAAAAACCACATGATTATCTCAATAGATGCAGAAAAGGCCTTTGACAAAATTCAACAACCCTTCATGCTAAAAACTCTCAATAAATTAGATACTGATGGGATGTATCTCAAAATAATAAGAGCTATCTATGACAAACCCACAGCCAATATCATACTGAATGGGCAAAAACTGGAAGCATTCCCTTTGAAAACTGGCACAACACAGGGCTGCCCTCTCTCACCACTCCTATTCAACATAGTGTTGGAATTTCTGGCCAGGGCAATTACGCAGGAGAAGGAAATTAAAGGGTATTCAATTAGGAAAAGAGGAAGTCAAATTGTCCCTGTTTGCAGACGACATGATTGTATATCTAGAAAACCCCATCGTCTCAGCCCAAAATCTCCTTAAGCTGATAAGCAACTTCAGCAAAGTCTCAGGATACAAAATCAATGTACAAAAATCACAAGCATTCTTATACACCAACAACAGACAAACAGAGAGCCAAATCATGAGTGAACTCCCATTCACAATTGCTTCAAAGAGAATGAAATACCTAGGAATCCAACTTACAAGGGACGTGAAGGACCTCTTCAAGGAGAACTACAAACCACTGCTCAATGAAATAAAAGAGGATACAAACAAATGGAAGAACATTCCATGCTCATGGGTAGAAAGAATCAATATCGTGAAAATGGCCATACTGCCCAAGGTAATTTACAGATTCAATGCCATCCCCATCAAGCTACCAATGACTTTCTTCACAGAATTGGAAAAAACTACTTTAAAGTTCATATGGAACCAAAAAAGAGCCTGCATCACCAAGTTAATCCTAAGCCAAAAGAACAAAGCTGGAGGCATCACGCTACCTGACTTCAAACTGTACTACAAGCCTGCAGTAACCAAAACAGCATGGTACTGGTACCAAAACAGAGATATAGATCAATGGAACAGAAGAGAGCCCTCAGAAATAGCGCCGCATATCTACAACTGTCTGATCTTTGACAAACCTGAGAAAAACAAGCAATGGGGAAAGGATTCCCTATTTAATAAATGGTGCTGGGAGAACTGGCTAGCCATATGTAGAAAGCTGAAACTGGATCCCTTCCTTACACCTTATACAAAAATCAATTCAAGAGGGATTAAAGACTTAAACATCAGACCTAACGCCATAAAAACCCTAGAACAAAATTGAGTTGTTGCAGAAAGCCTGAATTTTATTAGTGAGCATACCAAGGTTTAATTAATTCTACTGCTACTACTTACTTGTCATGATATATTGGGGAAATGATTTAATCTCCCAGAGATTCACATTTTTCATTCACCAAGATAATGACACCTATTTTATTATGTTATGTGAGGATTAAAATAGGTAATGAGTCAAAAATACTTAGTACCTGGGATATGTTATGCACTCAAAAGATTGTGAATTTTATTACTAGCAGTGATACCAATACCAACACTGTTGCCATTGCGAACACTGCAACTATTGATAATAACAATTATTACTATTTTCTGAGTTCCTTTACATGCCTTAGCCAATTTACTTGCCATTTCTACTATTATTTACTTGCCATTTCTACTATTATTATTCCTGCAACCAGTATTGCCATAAAATCATTGTTGGAGGTAATGATATCAAAGTGTCCATACATGTTATTTTCTCATGGCAATGTGCAACCTACCTATGACAAATCAGCTTGGGAAATGGAAAGCAATGTTTCTTTTTTCTTGCTTAATTGTGCTTTCACTACTGAATTCAGTAGAGTAAAAGAAATCTGCCTCAATATTATTTTGAGATATAGGACTGTATTATTTTCCTAGGCCTGCTTTCAAAATTACCATAAATTTAATGACTTATGACATCACAAGAAATGAGTTCTACTGGGCTGGAATCAGGTTGTCAGTGGGGCTGTCTTTTCTGAAGGCTCCGGGGGAGCCTGTTTCTTACCTCTCCCAGTTTTTAGAGGGTGCTAGCATTCCTTGGCCTGCAACTGCATTGCTCCATTCTCTGCTTTTATCTTCTCATTGTCTTCTCCTCCTTAACTTCTGAATATCCTGCCTCTCTTTTCTAAGAAATCTCATGATTACATTGGGCATTGGATCCACTCGGATCAACCAGGATTATCTCTCTTGTTTAAGATCTTTAACTTAATCACATATACAAAATCCCTTTTACATACAAGATAACTTACTCAGAGGTTCTGGGGATTAGGACACAGACATCTTTTGGAAGGCTATTATTCCATCTAGCACAAAGACTGTCAGAATTTATGTTAAATTATTCAGGGAATAAGAACATCTGAAGAAGGTTTATAGTAATAGTGTGATACAGAAAATATCTACACAGTGTGGAACATAAAACACATAGTGTAACCCATAAAACAAATATTCTCTTTGAATACATTCTGTTTCTTGTATTTCATTTGATTAAAGCAGGAGCATATGGGAGATTTGCAAGTAAGTAGACCCCACCTTGACTGGTCACTAGCTGTGGGCTGGTGTACTTCATCTAGGAAATATTTTTCAGCTACTCACATCAAAGAGGCTGTTCCATTTCTGTTCTGTATGTGAAGACTGTGGCTGATCAAAATTACAAAAAGTGGGGTGAAGGAATCAGTAAACCGTAACACACAAAAGCTGGCTCTTCACCTGTGTTTGTAAATGAAGTTTCGTCGGAACACAGCCATGCCTATTTGTTTCTGTGTTGTCTATGATTGCCTTTGCATAACAAGGACCAAACTGTGTATTGCAACAGACACCTTATGGCCTGCAGAATCTAAAATACTTATTAACTCACTATTTACAGAAAAAAATCACCAACCCCGAGGTTAGAGAACAAATTTCAGAATTAAAAAGACATGCATGTGAGTTCCAGCTCTGCCACATGCTAGCTGTTTGATCTTGGGCATGTTACTTGCTGTGGGCATTTGTAGTTATTTGGCCTCTAATCATCTGTTTGTGTTTATTATTATTTTGGTAATAGTTCACCTAAATTTTGATGAGGGACCACTCTTTCCTCATTCTCATTTTACGTGGTTTGGATGGAACTTATCCTACCCCAAGTTTCAAGGGCAAGCATGCAACCCAGACCTAAGCCAAAGGGCTCACTTAGGAATTTTGTCAGGGAGAAACACTTAATCCAATATGGACTAATGTCAACCAGGGACAGATGCATTCCATTTAGGCAAGAAAATATCTAGAGCTACTGCTTACTGTATAACTCCGTATAAAACTTGGGAATGAGACCAAGAATAGACAAAATAAAAAATAGGAAAAAACCTGAATTCCGATAATATTATTTGTGACACTGCATGAAACCACACATGAAGCCAGCTATATGCATGGAGTTTTCAGTTACATGTATCAAAACATTCTGTTTTTGCTTAAGTCAGTTTGGGTTTGGTTATCTGTTACTTGCAGCTAATAGAGACCTAACTGATATAATATCTAAACTTGCTAAGCCTCAGTTTCTTCATCTTTAAAAATTAGAGTGAAAATATCTACCTCAATATCTTTTGTGATAACTAATTGAGGTCGTGTACCTGGCAAGTGGTACAAAAAAAAAAACAAAAACAGAAGTGGTAATTCCCATTTTCATCATCAACATCATGATTAATATTAAAGGTAGACCTAACATTGCTTCATCTCAGTAAATTCTACAAAATGCACATCTGAGCTCTCCCCTTGACTTAATATAGAAAGTTTAGTAACTCCATGTGTTAGATATTTTTATTTGTAAAGTAGAGATGATTAATATTCATCTTTTTTTCAGTGTTTTATGAATTAAATGCTATCATGGACATAATCATTTTAATAATATATTACATTAATTTTTGCAATAAATATTTGCAATAATCTTTGCAACAAATCTGTAAGTTGATTTGACCAAATTAGATCAGATCAAATGCCTAGATACGTGTAAATATATATGTGTATTTACTCAGCAGTCAGTAAGGCTACCTCACCCTATATTAGGGTCAGAGATAATCTAGAAAAAGGGACTCATACCATGTCCGGCCCTGGCACTAACAAGACCCTTAGTGAGACCCATATTGAGCTCTGTACACTGGGTCATCCACGCTACCATGAAACAGGATATGGTCTCACCCTGCGTGAGTCATGGAGAGACATAGATGTCATTGTTTGTCCCAAAAAACAAAAGTCTAGATCTAGGGGGACTGAGTCCGAGATCCTCTTCCTCCAGGACATCCCCATGCGATATGGTGAAAATTACTTGATTTCTCTGAGCCTCAAGTACTTCAAGTGTGCGATGCAGATGAGTGTAACTACCTTGTCTATCCCACAGTATTATAATAAGAAGCAACGGTGATAATAGCTCTGAGAAAGTTTTAAGAAAAAGTAAAATCTGTTGCTGTTCTTTCCATTATTATTAAGAATTAAATCCTTTTCCATAAATTTTTTAAAAACAAAAAACTTTTGCATACACAATTTACACATATATGCAGCTAACTGTTGTTTCACTCTGAGTCAGCAGCTGAACGGTGTCTATCGTTTGTCAAGTTTAAAAATAGATGCTAGTCTTCTATTAACACTGGGTTCAAGAAAATTTAGGTTTGGCAATGGGTATCACTTGCATTTATTCCCATTTCTAGCTTAGAGGTCTTTGGAAGACTGTTTAGAAAATCTTTGGGCAATGAATAGTCTTACAAAACAACATTTGATGAGTTGGAGTAAATGAATTAGAAACATATGGGCCAAATTTCCCCAAAAATACATCAGGGTTGAAAAATTAGGGAGAAAAAAACACTTGGCTTTACTGAAATATGTAAAGGCTAGCTTGAGAAACTTGACTAACCAAAAACTCCACAGCATTTTTGCACCACATATTGGCAAGAACTTGAGCTTCCTCTTCACTGACTTTTGGTACTGTTAATCAATTTCTCCCTTTCCAATGCAGGAATTTCAAATTATTATATTGTTTTCTCCAGGATTCTAAGACTTTCAAAAGTATATGCATGGAAAACCTAACCCATTTATTACAAATATTATGTGCTGATGAAAAAAATGTATAGTATATAAATATTTATCTTATAAAAAATTGACATAATTTATTGAACAAAATGCACAGCTTACAAAATAACTAATACTTATAACCAATTACTATCATTGTGGGTATCAACAAAGTGATGGAAAGAAGTTACAATGTTCAGTTTAGTTAAGTCTGTCTGGGGCAGCTTTAGTAGCTCTGGTGTTCTTTGAAAGTCATAGAAGCAGGTCACTTTAATATTCCAGGTGCCACAGTCTCTTCTCGATTTAACCCCAGGCTCAAACCACATTAAGCTACCCAGATCTCACTTCTGTTATTATACAAGAAAGAATAAGAATTGTCCTAATTGTTCATATCTAATGGAAGCGGTGAACACAACCAACCAATTAAGAGGATGGGATACCAATGGATGTGTGGGTGAGGGGAGGGGAAGTTACATTACATTAATGCTTATTCCAGCTCCTTCTTACTTATTCACAATAGGTGGGTTAGGTTTTCCATGCATATACTTTTGAGAGTCTTAGAATTTTACTGTTCTTCTCACTTAATTTGAGAATGTTTTCCTTTTATCTAAATTCTAAACAGATTCTTCCTTGCTTTTAACGAAGTTGAATCGATGGTCATTAAAAATATATATATATTTATTTCAGTAACTCTAATGAGTTTCCCATTTACATGGAGTAACTTTATGAGGCTGAGATGAGAACATTAAAAGGATCATCATTTATTACTAGTCTGAAAATTATCAGTGAAACGACAACTAGAACTGAGGGCTTTCTGCCTTTACCTTTCTTTATATAACCCAAGAACCCATTTGTTTTGTAACAGGAGAGGGCAAATGAGTAATACATCTGATCTCCTATCTGTTAAAGCCTTTTCTAGCCCCTCCCAGCTCCTAGGGCTTCCTCTAAACTGCTGTAGCCTTTGTCTGAACTAATTCAGCATTTATCTTAATGTGCAAGGCCTTATTTGCTAGCATTCCATGTGCATGTATCTGTATCTGTCTAATCTACCCATTCAAATGGAATATTCCAAAGATAGGAACAGCTTATGCATCATAAAACCCACAGACTTATAATGCATATGGAGTGTATTCAAGACACAGCCTGTTTATTATTCCTTTTTCGGTCATGTTAGTAATAACCAACTTGTCTGATATATGTTTCACTAAATAAGCTCAAATACTTCATGGAGTGCATAAAGTTAATAATTTGATTACGCATTCCCAGATTTCATTACTTTTAACAATATATTATGCTAGTTCTAGAATACATGTACTTGCAGTATACCCACATGCAGAAATTCCTTCAGCTCTAAACTTTTACACATTTCCTTTCTTCTCAGTTTGTATTAATGTGGGCTGTTCCATAAACAACATGGCTCTCCTTTCAGAAAGGGTTCAATTTTATTTTATTTTATTTCTCAAGGTGGAGTTTATTATTTTGAGTCAACTTGATAAATTGTAAGATTCAATATTAGACAGTTGGGTAACGTATGTTTTATTTTGTTTTAATGTGCTGCATTTATTATACTTCTCTGTCCTGAACCAAGTGGCCTTTTTATTATTAAAAATCTAATGAAAACAAAGTTCACAAAGAACCATTTTAAAGAATACACTTATCATTTTTTTCTAGTAGGTGGACTTACAAGAACCTGTTTTTATAGGTCTGAGCGTGAATGACAAGCTGCTTGCTTGAGATTTATGTAGAATTTATAGTAAAAATGAATTTTACATTTATTTTAAAACTAAATCTAAATTAAGTGGATTCAGAAGCCATTTAAATAAAAAGTTGATTGAAATCTGAACCATGACAGTTTCTCAATAAGGAGCATTTGACATCTTTCTAATAGATTTGTTTCACTGAAGAGAAGTTTTAAATTAAAGTCAGGCTGGGGAAGAATAACAGGACTATTCTCAATACTTTTTATTAGAAAAATTATTATACTTACATTGTATTTATATCAGTTTATTTCAATGCACTTTTTTTGTAACACAGTCAACAATCACAACTTATCCATAGCCACCTTGTGGTTAATAATTTTTACTAAATCTTGGTCTTCCCTTTGCATCTGGGTATCGATAATGAATCATTTCAAACTTACATTGACCCACTAGCTGCTGAGAAACAATTCTCCATGAGTCTCTCCTGGTTTTGCATGACTTGTAAGCAGAGACACAGACTGACTTTGTTCTGGGTTATCTTTTTAAGGATATTTGAGTATAGAACAGCTTTAGGAGGGAGATAGAGATAGTAAATCCTCCAGAGATAAAGACAGACAAGCTTAGTGATTATTTAAAGTGATTTGGGACCCCCCCTCAGCTCAAGGTTTCTCTCTTTTAGTGCAACCCACTACATTTGCGGGCCCTTTTTGCATCACCCTATTAGGCCCCAAGGAACCTGTACAACGAAGTGCTGATGCTCTGGCTACTGTTGTTGTTATGAGCAACAAATTCCATTGTCTCTGACCAAGGAGTCTCGTGGTTTCCGCAGACTCCATGAAACTGGCAGCCTAATTTGTTAGTTTATAAGTAAGGGACAATCTCAGCCCCTTCACAGTTCTTAGCACTAGTCTTGCATTTTCTGAATTGCTTTAAAAAAATTCCTCTTTGACTTGTATGAAGTTAAGGCTGCATAAAGACAAGACTGCTGGTTAAAAAATGAAAAATTCAGTCAAGTGTCCAATGGAATGATTTGTGTTGAAACTAGATTATTTTATTAAGTGACTGAGTTGACTCATTGTTTTTCTCATGTCTAAATAGTTAAGTTGGTTAGCATTTTAAAGATTAAAACAAAAAGTAAAATGGTTTAATTTTCAATTTCCAGTTTATTGTTTTGAAATCACACAGAGAGGATTGATTTAGTCCCTTTTTTCTTATTGAAGTTTAATTAATAGACTGTTTATTTCACGGATGAGGTTATGTGATGCTTAATGGGAGGAGCACGGATGTGACAGTGGTCAATAGGTGGGGCTCTGTATCTGGCACTTGAGGATTTGGGCTTCGGCCCAAGTCCGACAGCTTAACCATTGGAATGAGCTGGAGCATCTGTAATATGGATGTGATGACATCTGTCTAATCTTGTTTTTCTCCTCCCCAATCAGCAATGATTTTGCAAACATATTTGAATAAAATGAACTTTATTAGAAACAAAATTCATGAAAATGATGAGCTAAAATTATACAAGTGAATAAGACAAAGATGAGCCCAAGGTCCTAGGGGAGACCTTCATTGAACCAGAGCACAGAAACATGTCAAAGAAAGTCAACAAATTCTAAATGCCTCAAAACTAGGAATCCAGATGAGAATGAAATGGATCCATGGTTTTACCATAGACTTCATTTAGAATCTTGACCAAATACTATAAGGACTAGCTAAAATTAATAGCAAGATCTTAACATGTATCCTTATTGTACTTAATTAACCTGAGGTTAACTCTCTAATAAGTTATATATTATTCTAAATTTATGGTAATAGCTCAATTATTTTTAGTTACTCTTTTTACCTCTTTCAAAATGTTGCAGTTGAAAGAATATTTTCAATACTATTCTAAATAGAGATCTGGGATAGACCTCCATGGCTCAAAATTCTGGTATCAGAATGAAATAAACTACAAACATTTCTCACTATAGGATGCAAATTTAGGTGGCTTATTTCATTGTGCTTTACTTCACTCTGTGGCACTTATGTCATCATTCTGCATCTTCTTTTGCTATTCCCATCTAGTGACCTCACCTTCTCTTTATAGAGCTCCTCCATCTTCCTTCTCTCTGGACTTTGCCTTCACATATCTACCCACTATCCAACCATTCCTTTTTTTTTTTTTCTTCCACTTATGGTAGAGAAAAGTAAGTCACTCTTCTTTCCTAAAGGTGGTATCTCCACAGCTAATTGTATTTCCATTCACACTTGTCTTTCTCTGATTTTTCTTTATAGGCAATTCCCTTTAAATTCTGTAGCAACTTGAATTCTCATTTCTTAAGGAAAAGTTCCCCTCCACCTAAGGCTTGTGGCTCCTGAGAAAATCTTTTCTGAGATCTGCTGCCCCTTCAAAATGAACACACTGTCCTTTGAGTTATGGAACTTCTAACAGAACATGCTGCTACACTTCCGTACTCATTGGTAAACTCACTGTAGTTTGTCTTCCTCTTCACCATTTGCCTGCAGCTGTTCACTCAAAGAAATCAGTGAACCCCCATTGTTTTCTCAGACCGTATCCAGTTTTTATTCTTTATAGCATCTGACACTGCAAAGTATCTACCTTTCTGAAAGTGGCTCCTCCTTTGACTTCTGGGCGTTGCATGATTCTCGTCTCCCTTCCCTTTCCAAACTCTTTTGTCTCTCCTGTACTTGCTGTTTGTCCTCCTCCCATTCTCTAACTGGGAGTCTTCCCCCAGGATTTATCCTTTTATACTTTACAACTATTTTACATGTATTTTATCAGAATTCTTCATCTTATGGTTTTAAATAAGTCCATAGCATAAGTGACTTCCTGTTTTATATCAACAGCCTTAACATTTTCTTGACATCTCTCCCAAATTATCATTGTCTCTTGAATATTACTGCCCCACCCTAACCTCTCCAGCTCTATATGTCTGGGACCTAGTTCATGTTTCTCCCCTGAGCCTGCTCTCCCTTTGACATCCCCAGACTTTCTAATGGTTACATAGTTTCTAGAATAAAACGATTGGAGTTCTCCTTGACTTCTATTTTACTTGTTCCAAGGAGTCCATTAAAATATCCAGTCAATCCTTGCTTTGAGATGTTTCTGAAAATATTTCGTTTCTTTCCATACTCGCTGTATCCTATATGTACATTAAACCTCCCCCAACACACATATTCAGTGACTTATTACTGAACTTTTTTTCTGAGATGGCTTCTTAACATCTTCCGCCCATAAAATCCTACCCATATTTATCCTATATGTGACTCAAAGCTCTACTTACATATCATTTTGTCCTCAGTATTTTTCCTAATCATAATAGTCAGAAATGATAACTTTCTTTTCAGCGCATAATTTGTAATGCTTAAACTTCAATTAATAAATAGGAATATTTCCTTCTGTATTTATAGAACTATAGGTTAGAGAGTGTCTTCAAACATATCAGGTAACCATCACTTGTTTATTGTTATTATATGTTTGTACACATATTTAATCACCTCTATTAGAAAATAAACTCTCATGAGAATTAATATCTTGTATTTTTCTCCACACAACCATATAGCACCTTCCACAGAGTAGATGTCCTAAAAGATTAACAGAATGTGTAATTTAATGGATAAAATGACAATGATCCCAAGCATATACCCACATGAAGCTGCCTCTGTTTTCTCCTCTCCCTTACCAGAAAGCTGCTGCTGCTTGTGATGAAAAGTTTTTTGGGGATTTGGTTTTGTTTTGGATTCATGAATTAACTCTCATTCTAAGATGCAATTAGGAAACTGTAAGTTATAATTAAATATCCAGAGAAATGATGTACATGTGTGCTGCTGGAAATACATTTCTAAGACAAGTTTAGGTGAGAACACAGACTTTAACTTGATACCTGCATGAGGTGAACCCTAATAGGTTAGGAGGAGATCTGGGGTGGGTGGGGTGAAGAGCAATCCCATCCATTTCCCTTTGCCTTTCTTTCTTTTGCTTCTTCCAAACACATATTGGAAAGGTCACTGCTGTTCAGAAGAAGGTTTTTGAAAAAAGGGAGGAAAACGAAAGGAAGGAAGCATGGACAGGACATGGCTATAGCAGGCTTGACTCAAAGGCAAATTTTGACTACTTCATTCCAATGCTGTCCCTGTCTTCCAACCTGTCACACACTCAACGAGTGGTTCTCCTTTATCCCTGTGATGTGTTTTCCATCCTGTTCTATTTATATCAGTTCCTCTGGCCCCAGAGTCAGCAATGTTTGGAACATGGAGTTGTACAAGGAAAGGCTGCCGCCTAGGAAAATCCACAGAAGGGAGTCCAGGTATTACTGAAACACCAGGGGTTTGGTCTAGGGCTTGTTCCTCACCTCACAGAAAGCCAACCACTGAGACTATGCATATTGCCAGGGAAGAAAGCTTTATTGGGGTGCTGCAGCCGAGGAGATGAGAGATCAGTCTCAAATCTGTATCTCTAACTGACTAAAATTGAGAGTTTATACACAAGGAAGGAGTGTGACTATGTGTGGGAAAACAGGAATTAGAAAGGGTAAGGAAGGAAAGGTGGCCAACAGAAAGCAGGTGCTCAGTTAGGGAAACAGGAATTAGGGACAAGTAAGGAAGAGAAGTGTCAGTTCCTTGATACTGTCTGGGAGAACTGAGGGTCTTTCTGAGAAAGGAACTCAGATAAGACAAACATACGTTTCAACTTTTAAGACCAGGAGGGTCAATTTCTATTTTTTTTTTTTTTCAAAAAAGCCATAAACATCAGTTCTATGGGAAAATAGGGCCAGTTTCATAAGAGGGCTTTGGTACTGAGCATCCATTTGGCACACAAACATGTGTGCAGGAAAAGAATAAAAAGATAGGGATGCTGGCAGAGAGACACTGTGTTGGACCAACTTTCCAGGACATCCCCAGGAGACCTGTGAAGACAGGTGGAAGATTTGGGGGAGAATCAGAGCTTAATGTATACGTGATCATATTTGCACATGTAGGCTGGTAGCCCCATAAGTGGGGGGCCATAAAAAAGAAGTTGCAAATTAGAAAATAAAGGTTAACTAGAAGCTGGAGACCAAGGTGGAAACACCTGATTAGAAGGGAAACAGAGACTAGGAAGAACACACCCTGCCTCTCTGAAACCTGGGCAGAGAAAGAGAAGAGCTCAGCCTGGGGAAGGTAATTTGAAATGTATTTTAACAAACACCAAAACCCGTGTTTTGTTTCTTTTATTTGAGACTTGACAAATCTTGTTTATTGTAGGTAACGTGTGTTTTTAAACCACACAAGCACCTCTGACAGTACTTCAATTTTGCTTCTTGTTAATCTTCCTCTTTTTTAGCCTCTTTTCTATGTTTTATTCACATTTCTCTTAAACTGACATCATCAATTTTGCTCTTATTAACCATGATTTTTCAAAAATGTTCCTTGATTTTTTACCTCATTACCACTTTTCCCTTTCCTTTCTCTTATCCTTATTTCTGGACAAGCTGCTATGCCCAGACTTTTGATTAATTCACTTTTTTGGCCATTGTTTTCTTTTTCTTTTTCTTTTCCTTTTTAGCTAGGTCTGGCTTTTGGCCTCTGAATGTATCAGTGTTCTCCATTGCTCCATGTGCTAATTAACAACCAATACCCCCAAATTCTTTCATTAAAAAGTAGTCTTGATGCAGGAACTGTTTAAGTAAGAACCCTCCATATTTCCTTCTTTGTCACTGGCAAAAAGCTGTGAGAAGGATTCTTGATGCCTCCACAATCACCGGGGCCTTGTCCTGAAACAAAGAAGACTGTCCAGGCTTTGTTACTCATCAGAACTAAAATAATACCACCCCCAGGATTCTGTCACTTTTTGTTTTCCCTTTTATTCAAAAGGAAAAATAGCATGTAGCTGCCAATAGATGCTGTGATCTACAAAATATTTGCACAACATAATTTATTTTTTTATTAAGAGGTGTGGCTAGAATGATTCAAATAACCCATTACTTTCTTCTCACATGTCCTGCCATCCCTGTCAAGAAATAATGAATTCAACTTTGTCAGAAAAACTTCTTTCACTGGATGAGACAGGTCAATTGAGTGCATGAAGCATATTTTCCCTTCTTTTTCACAAAAGGCTCCAGATTCTCCTTGATGCACAGAAAAAAAAAAAAAAAAAAAAAATCACCAGGCCCTTGAGCTCCCCCACAGGAGCAGCCAAAAGAAAAGCTTAAAATATGTTCCTTGGCAGAGAAATGCTCTTATTCCCATGGAAAAGAAAAAAAAATAAAATAAGAAATCTGGATTATTGCTCATCAGAGGGCCATGTGGGTCTCCAAAGAGACTTTGTAGCAAATATGTGCTTCCTGTGATCTAGCGGTGAGCACTGCTAACCTGGCCAAGTCAGCAAAGAGGGAAAGTCAAATTTCACATGGGAGCTTTGTCCATAAAACAAACGCAGCTCTGCTCAGGTTGTGTGTATTGCCCAGCTGCTGCCTTTATGTAGAAGTCAGGCAAACCCCACTTCCACGGTGCCAGCCACGCCCTCTGGGCCATGGGCCAGTGGTCATTTCCAGCAGCAGAGACTGAGGGCAGGGCAGGGTTGGAAGGAGCTGCTGTAGTGAGTGAAGTGAGAACACCGGCCAACGTGGGAGCAAAGTAGCAAGCCAAGGCTTGGTTGGGGTCAATTCGTGTGGGTCTGTAAATCTCCTTCATGGATCATTAGTGCTGAAAGGGGCCTCTGCAGGTCATTCTGTGTATTCCTCAGCTTCCTCCGGGTCACTTCCACACATGGTTTTCCTTCCAGGTCTGATAGATTTTCAAGAAAGAATATGTCTTCAGTCTTCTTTTTTTATCTCCTAAATTCTCCATTTCATTCTCTCTTGAGTACTGATATACTCGACTAATTAGGTCAATAAGCTAAAATTTTAGGTAGTTAAATCATCAGGTTTGATTACTGTACAGTCTATGGTAAATATGCAGCCAGCTGTCTAGCAAATGTTCAGAAGAGCCAGAGAGTGTGCATGAAGCTGTATAATCAGTTGCCTTTCCCAGGAGAAAACCCCATATTTACATATTTTTTCAACAAATAATTGATTGAGTGCCTGCTATATATCAGAAACTTCCTAGGAACTGTCTGTAATGGCAAAGGATGAAAAAAAGACAAAAATCTCCACCTTGTAGAATTTACATATTTTGGTGATGGAGTAAAAACATCGTCTCTAATATAAAGGCAATCTCTACTATCACCATCTCAGCTATTATATCATTGACTGCTACTGTAGTTCATATGATTATTTCATTTTAGACTTACAACAATTCATGTAATAGGGAACATCATTTCTTTTTCATAAAAGAGAAAATTGGGCTTTAGAGAGGTTACGTAACTTGCTCAACACTGTGAAAAGGTGAAAACAGGTCTGCTGATTTCAGAGCCTGGCTCATAACCACTGGACTGACTACATACAAATAATTGACATAGATAGTCCCCACGTCTTGACCCTCTTTATTTTAGTGCTCTTGAAAGTATTCCCAGAGAAATCTTTTTTAGGATGGTTATAGACATATAGTTCATTCAGTTCAGCATGAACTGAGAAACTACTCTGTGTTAGGAGCTAACCTAGAAGTTGATAACACAGTGAAATGTGATCCCCGGCTTCACAAAACTTTTGATATATGGAGAGGAAAGAGGTGTAGGCAGTATGATGAGGTAAATGCTATGAGAGAGATGTGAACAGACTGTTAATGAAGCATAATTTGAAGCATAAAATAAGGGCATGTAAGCCCATCCTCTGATTGGGAAAGTTCCTCAGGGATGATAACTTCAAGTAAAGAGGAAAAGAGTGTGTGTGCATGTGTTCATATGCCTGTGTGTGCATGTGTACCTATGCTTGCGTGTATGTATGTGTATGTGTACTCATGTGCATATGTGTGTATGCATGTTTGTGTGTATGTGCTTGTGTGTTCATATGTGTGGTGATCAAGAGGGCAGCATGAAAACAAAGTGGAGAGAATGGGAATCACTCTGGCAACAGGACAGAGTCATGAAACAAAATGGTACATCGGATAAACTTAGAGTAGCACCTTTTAAATTTAGACTAAGAAAAACTTCCAGGCTTGATCTTACTCTGCCCATGACTTTCACTCAAACCTCTCACTATGTATGTTTATCTTGCTTTAATCTCTAAAATAACAGGGAAAAATAGTAACATGATCTTAGACATGTCTTTACCTCTACTCTTTTCACCTAGCAATTGGATTTTCTTGGAGTAATATAAGCCATTACATTATTCAATGATGCCTTTGATTTCACTGCAAACTGCTGAGATTAGAGTGAGGTTCCATTGCATATCAAAAACAAATAGTTTTCCAAAGCAGAATTTGAACCTGTAAACTCGAATGTACCTTCAAACTAATTTGTGTGGATAGAGATGGATAGAGTGAAGAATTTTAAAAGATGTCCATTTTTTAAGTGATTTTATTGTAGCATCAGATGCTCATGTTTTCTGTTCAGATCGATGAAGCCACAGCCTGAGATCCACATGCATCCTCTGCCACACTGTATATGTTTTCAATCAGTTCTACAAGGTTGTTATTTTTTTTTTCAATGTCAAAACTTAACCCACACACGATCTCATGAGGCACAGAGATGCCTAAGCCACAATGCTGGGTTGTAGGACCTAATATCCGTGTAATGATGGGATTGGCTGCAGGGCACATTTGGAAATAATCTTCAGCTTTTGGAATTGAGACCAAGGGCAGGAAATAATAAAACTGTGTGAAGCTACACTGCCTCCTCCTTCTGCTCCCAGCATTCTGCACTTTGGGTAGAGAATATCTACATTTCACTGGGTTCAGGGAAACATTGAACATTGCCAAAAGATAGCAAAGTGTAGAGCTGAGCAGAGCGAGTGAGCACCTTGGAGAATGAAGTAGAGGCAAGAGGGCATTTGGCAACAGTGGAGGCTGCAATCGATATGCAGATGTTGGAAGTCTCCAGACATCTCACCAAACAAATAGACAAAGGGAAATGCTTTTCTAAGTAACATGCACTTAACCCAGGAAACTCGATGACATATGATTTTTATTGAGCCAAGGAACTCTGTACTTTTGTCAAAGAGCTGGACACTGTGATGAATATGAATAACATCTGTAGCTCAGCTAAGTGGGGTGAAAGGGATGAGCTTGATCCATCTTCTGGCATTTGCTGCTTAAACCAATTCCTGGCAGGGCTTCTGCAAGAGGGTGAGGAGCCCAGTGGGTCAGGGGCCATTTTCTGAAGTATTTGTTCATCTTGCTCTGAAATATTACAACAAACCATAGATAGAAAACAAAAAGACCAGGAGCCTTGTTCAACCTCTGCTGTGACTAACTAAAGCTCTGAAGATCTTTCTACTGTATTTGTTGTGCAGCTTCTGTAATATCATTCCCATTTATTTGCATTGTTATCTAGTATTTGCCAAATAGATTAACAGTTTCAGACAGAACATATTGGAAAATTATTAGATTAGACAACACATAGCAATTCTCAGACAGACTTACACACATATACGCTTTCTCTCAGGATCTTTTCATTTGCAAATATCCTGCTGTTAAAATAACTTACTGGGAGCTCATTGTTGGGATGAGAATATTTATTCTGGCCTAGGAGTACAAGTGGTATAGAAAACAGGAAAGGGAATAATAGAGCAGAGAGAGAAAGGAATTATGGAGGGCACATCGCCAAAGAGAAGTCTCTCCATACTTAATGTTACTAACCCACTCTCATGAGGATCATTCAATTAACTGTCTAGTGTTAAAATAGCAGGGTCTATGTCATGAATGCCACTGGCCAATGTCTGATAATAACCAAATACTTCACAGAGAATGCCCATATGGTCACTTTATCCCCAGCCTATCCATTTCATTGATGGCGAATGTTCTTGTAAGGGAAATAAAAACATATCAAGAAGTTGTTGCTGAATCTGGGAAAGTAGTAAATCATGCCTACATTTTCTCTTTTATTCCCAAAGTTATTCACAGGGATTTAAAGCAAAACAGAAGACGTTTTTGATGCACTAAGACTCTTAGTAAACAAATACAAACAATTAATTAGGGCATTGAATGAATAAACCTTAGACACTTCACCAAGGAATGTGCCATTGGCAATGGGAAATTATCTGGTAGTTGGAATTAAGCTAAAATATTTATAAACTGCCTGTCTGTAATATAGATGGCAAAAAGTCACCTCCAAATTCCACTTTGGTGGAGATTTGTCAGAGATTTCAGGGCTTTGTAACTTCTAATTCTAGTTCTACTGGGGTAGAGCATGTTAGATTTTTGTAAATTCTATTTTTAATGTTGCTAATATTTTTCCATTGATATAACTATGGCTTCTAAGAGCTACATCTGCTCCACTCTATAGAGGAAGCATGATTAAGGAAAGAGCTTAAGGTCTGCAGACAACCAGATCTGAAGTTGAAGGCTGACTCTATCATTTCCAACTGATTTCACTTAGCTCAGTGACTTCACCTCTTTGAGCCTCAGTCTCTTCACCTATAAACTGGGGATAATAGCCACAGGGGGCCGGGCGCGGTGGCTCACGCCTGTAATCCCAGCACTTTGGGAGGCGGAGGCGGGCAGATCACGAGGTCAGGAGGTCGAGACCATGGTGAAATCCCGTCTCTACTAAAAATACAAAAAATTAGCCGGGCGCGGTGGCGGGCGCCTGTAATCCCAGCTACTAGGAAGGCTGAGGCAGGAGAATGGCGTGAACCCGGGCGGTGGAGCTTACAGGGAGCCGAGATTGCGCCACTGCACTCCGGCCTGGGCGACAGAGGAGACTCCGTCTCAAAAAATAATAATAAATAAATAAAATATCCACAGGATTATATTAAGGAATAAATAAAATGAAATATGAAAACATTAAGAATAGAGTAGGCGTTCAGTAAAGGTTACCATTTATTAGTACTTTTCCTTTCTTCAAGTGTCCTTCCAGGAACGATTTAACAGGCATACCTTCCCCAACCCAATTTCTGCTGAACAATAAGCCTAGAGACAAAGTTTCCCCTCAGGGTAGCTGCGTGTTCATTGCATCACCACTAGCCAGCTTAGGCTCTGTGCATCCAATGTTTGGCTTACTACTCCCTGGATGGTTTTTCTGGTCCTAGTTCGTCTACCATATAATCTGTCTTTCTCAGTACTGATTCTTCTCAAATAAAATATTTACCATGCCATCCTTTTGCTCAAAAACATTCAATTATTTCTTATTTTCTATAGTGTCAAAACTAAATGTTGACTTCTGATTCCAACTGTCATGTGTAACTGGTACGTACTAGCCCTCCTGCTGCAAGCAGCTACAAAACCGGACTAAATTATGAGACAATTTTAAGACATTGAAAAGCTGTCAGCAAAAGAATATAATGTTTAGGAGAAGTGAAACCGAGGATGTAAGCCTTTCTATCACCTCAGATTTTTGCCTGGAGGCATTTACTAGATCCTGGCACAGAAAGGAGCAATCAAAGCAGATCATGTTGGTCTCATTGAGCTAAGAAGACAGATTGGTGTTCAGAGAGGCTGAAACCATGGGAATTTGTGAAGCACAGTACCAGATAGGAGGTAACTATGCAAAGACAGAGCTCTAGATATCTACATAATGGTTCCTTCAGTGTTTACTTGAATGCCAGGTCTACATGCCATAGACAGAGTGAGAAACCATGAGTCCTGAGAAAGGACAACTATTGGAGACAGATAAACTGTTCTGGAGCTCAGCCATTTCTAAAAGTGGCACAGTGCTGGAAAAGGTTTGTGCTCTCACCAACTGGAATGTAGACACTTTCTAGAACATCAAAGGCATTTGATAGGAGGACAGGACCTCAGGAGTAAACTAAACTAGCTCTAAAGGAAAGCTATGTTAGACACACCTGAGTGAAGCTTTAAAATAAGCATGAAAGGATAAAGCAGCTAATAGCCCATGTAACTTAACTGCCTACTCAAATAAAATTCAATCCTCTTTAAAGGAAGAAAACAGAATTCACACACTGGACAACACAAAAATCATTATGTCTAGCATCTGATCAAACATTTCTAGATGCAAAGAAACAGGAAAATATGACCCATAAACAGGGGAAACTTTTCCCAATAGAAATACATCAAAATATGACAGAGAAATTGAAATAAACAAAAACTTGAAAATCAGTATTATAAATGTTTAAGGGCTAAATGAAAACATGAATATAATAAAGAGACATGGAAATTGTAAAAAAAATCTCTGGAACTGAAATAGATATTTGAAATTTAGAACAATCACTGTGTGTACATAATAACAGATTAGACACTGAAGAAGTTAAGATCAAGGAACTTATAAACATGGAAGTAGAAACAGTCCAAACTGAAGTACAGAGAAGAAAGAGAGAAGAGATGAATAGAGCATCAGTGAACCAATGGATAATACCAAGTCTATCATACAGTCTCACAAGCAAAGACGTGGAGGGAAAGATACTTAAAGAAAAAATGGCAAAAATTCCACTTTTTTTTTTAATTGAGATGCATTCTTGCTCTGTTGCCCAAGCTAGAGTGCAGTGGCGCAACCTTAGCTCACTGCAACCTCCACCTCCCAGGTTCAACTGATTCTTCTGCCTGAGTCTCCTGAGTGGCTGGGATTACAGGCACTCGCCACCAAGCTCGGCTAACTTTTGTGTTTTTAGTAGAGACAAGCTTCACCATGTTGGCCAGGCTGGTCTCGAACTCCTGACCTCAAGTAATCTGCCCACCTCAGCCTCCCAAAGTGCTGGGATTATAGGTGTGAGTCACCATGCCTGGTCAAAAATTCAAATTTGATTAAAGCTGTAAATCACAGATCAAAGAAGATCAATTAACCTAAAGCAATATATAACCAAAGCAAACAACACCAAGGCACACTATAATCAAATGGCAAAAAGCAAATAACAAAGAAAGAAATGTAAAAAGTAGCTATAGGAAAACAACACATTATGTACTGGCTAACGAAGATAAGAATGCCTCATATTTTTTTAAACAAATTAAAGCTAATATTCTTTGTAATTAATAGACATAAACTAAAAGAATTGTTAAAGGATAGTTTTCAGGCTAAGGAAACCAATTATAGATAAAACTCAAATTTATAGAAAAAATTGAAGAGTACTATATAGAGTAAGTATGTAGATTAAATATAAAATACTTTTTTCTTATTAATTTTTAAAAAAGATATTTGACTATTTAAAGTCAAAATAATGTTGTATTATAGAGACTTAAACATAAGCAGAAATAAAATGTATGACAAGAATACAAAGGACAGGAGTGGAAAAATAGATGAATATTCTCTTAAGATTCTTAATTGAAGATGATAATGTTATCTGAATGTAGACTGTGTTAAATCTAAGGATGCATATTGTAAGCCATAGAGCAGAGCTATCTAATAAATCTTTCTGCAATGATGGACGTGTTCTCTACATAACCAACACCGTAGTCCTTAGCCACACTAGGCTAACAAGCACTTGAAATACAGCCTGTGTAACTAAGGAATTGAATTAAGGAACTGATATGGCTAGTGGCTACTGCATTGGACAGCACAGCCTACAATAACCACTATAAACAAAACAAAACAAAATAAACAACATACAAAGATATATTCACTGATAAGCAAATAAAGGAGATAAAAGGGAAACCAAAACAAGCAAGCAATCCCAAAAGAGAGAAAAATAAAATAAAAAGGGAACACTGAACAGAAGAGATAAAGTAAATAAACAAAATCTTTGCAAAGATTATTTAAATATAAATGCATTACACGCTCTGTTAAAAGGTAAAGATTGTCATTCCGTATCAAAAAAAAAAAAAAAAAAAAAAACAAATCAAGACCTGGCTAACTAGCTTTATTATTTTAGGAGAAGTAGACATCAGAGTAAGGAATATTATCAGAGATACAGAAAAACATTAAATAATAACGAAAGAATCAATCAAGAAGACTTTTATAGAACTTCATACATGAATTTGCAAATATACCTCTTACAAGAGTACATGGAAAATTCACCAAGATAGACCATATGGAAGGCCATAAAATATGTCTCAATAAATTTAAAAGAATTGAAACCAGAGTATGTTTTCTGACCACAATGGTATTAAATTAGAAATCGAAACCAGAAAGATACCTGAAAAAAAACCTTAGATATTTGGAAGCTAAACTACATACTTCTAAATAAATAGGACGAAAAATCAGAAAGAAAATTAGAAAATATTTTGAATTGAATGAAGATAAATATATGGAACAATGCTGAAGTAGAGCTTAGAATAATGTTATCAAAATGTTTCATCTCAAGCCTTCTTTATACTATTAAAAATTCTTGACAACTCTAACAGGTTTTTGTTTATGTGCATTATATCTGTCATATTTACCCCATATGAGGTTAAAACTGAGAATTTAATAAATAAAGACAAAATAAAATTGTTAGATGAAAATCCAGCAATAAAAGGTCCATGTAAGCAGGTTTTCTCTAAAAGAAAATTTAAATAAATAAATAAAATGATTGAATGGCTTAAAAAAGGGAAATCGGGGGCCAGGCATGGTGGCTCATGCCTGTAATCCCAGCACTTTGGGAGGCCGAGGTGGGCGGATCATAAGGTC
This sequence comes from Pongo abelii, assembly GCF_028885655.2. NCBI lineage: Eukaryota > Metazoa > Chordata > Mammalia > Primates > Hominidae > Pongo > Pongo abelii. The sequence continues at coordinate 30,055,193 of NC_071985.2, read as the reverse complement.
AAGAGATCGAAACCATCCTGGTCAACAAAGTGAAACCCTGTCTCTACTAAAAATACAAAAATTAGCTGGGCATGGTGATGCGCACCTGTAGTCCCAGCTACTTGGGAGGCTGAGGCAGGAGAATCGCTTGAACCCGGGAGGCGGAGGTTGCAGTGAGTTGAGATCACAACATTGCACTCCATCCTGGGCGACAGAGTGAGATGCCATCTCAACAACAACAACAACAACAACAACAAAAGGCAAAACAGAATTTTTACAAATATTTATCAATTTAAAAATTAATCCATTGCCTATTACCATTAAAATATTTTTAATAGATGCATTCAATCTGTTGCTCTACATTACTTTGGGGGAAGTATATATGAAGAAAATCCAGCCTCACAAAGATTTGTACTCTTGGTAACATTTAAAGATAATTGTAGACAGTTTTCTTTGACACCGTGCCAGAGTTTGAAAAGTAGTAGTTGTTTCAAAGATTACTTGCAGTGTGAAATCTGAAGCCATATTCATGAACTTTTTAAAAACTAATTACATTAAAACCCACTAATCTATTTTGTGTTTTAATAAACCTTTTACTCATACATGATTTTGCAAGAACATATATTCGTCATTTGGAACATTTTGGTTCATTGAATTAAGCAGCAATTCTGAATGTAGACACATTATATTATAATTATACTTGTCAATATCACTGTCAATGTCATCAGCAAAAGTCTTTAAGAAGTGAGTTTTCAAGCCAACTGTGGCACATAAAGTTTTCCAAAATTTTAATTTTCACTTGAATGTCACTTGAATTTTCCCTTGAATTTCCAAATGTTATTATTGGAAAAAAAAATTTCAGTTGATTTCTTGAAGTTATAGGTTCTCTTTGTTAATTTTTGAGAAAATAATAGCCAAATGTGCCAATTTTTTCATCAGTGTATTTTTTTTCCCAAGTAAAGCTGGTGTTCTCAGAAAAAATAGCAGTTATTTCAGCTTGCAACTCAATTCCACAAGTTCTTTTCCTTAAGACAAACATTGTGCTTCAATATGTGGCAGCAACATTTTATGTATGCTTCCCATTTCACCATAAATAATACTAAAAAGACATGAACTCAACAATAAGAAAACAAGCAACACAATTTAAAAAAACAAAAGAAATATATGGATGACAAATAGCATATGAACATATGCTTCACATCATACATCATTAAGGAAATTAAAACAAAATGAGATACCATACTCACTACTAGAATGGCTAATTATCAATTGCTGTCAAAGATATGGAGCAAAAGAAATTCCCATTCATTGTTGATGTGAATGAAAGTGCAGATTTTATTCTCACCAAGTGGACCCAAGGCACCATTTTGAGAGGCAGTTTGGTGATGTCTTACAAAACTGAACATGGTCTTGCCATATAATCTAGCAATCATATTGGCAGGTATTTACCCAACTAATTTGAAAACTTGTGCTTACACAAGATCTGAATGCAAATGTTCATAATAGCCTTGTTTATAACTGCCAAAAACTGGAAGCAACAAAGATGTGAATACATAAGCAAATTTTGGTACATGCATACAATGGAATACTATTCAGCAATAAAAGAAGTTAGCTATCAAACCAAGCAAAGACATGGATAGATCTAAATGCATAATGCCGAATGAAAGAAGCTAGTCTGCAAAGGCTACATATTATATGTTCTTTTTATATGGCATTCTGATAAACACAAAACTGTAGAGGCAGTAAGCAGGTGAGTGTTTGCCAGGGTCCACACAGGGGACATTTTGGGGTGGTGGAAGTATTCTGTGTCATACTTTAATGGTGGATACATGACATGATGCTATTGACAAAACTCATGAAACTTCATGACACCAAGAGTGGACTTTAGTGTTTGGAAATTCTAAAAAAATCATTTAGAAGGGTCAGAGATTTCAGGATTGCATCCAGAATGCTACAAAATCTTCTAACTGTATTACAAAATATGAAGTAACCTCACTCAAGGGGCAGAAGGGAAAGGTGCTGACTAAGTAGCTTTGGAAGTGAGTGAACTCTGTGAAACTAAAGTCCAAAGAAACTGCACAAGTACTGTACTCTAGCTGATAAAATTGTTTTCTATGGGAATCCTAGTTAATTCTGAAATGACTATGCATGTATACTATTTAAGTGAAATAACAATCATTGTATTAGTTCATTTTCACATCACTATAAAGAACTGCCCGAGACTGGGTAATTTATAAAGAAAAGAGGTTTAATTGGCTCACAGTTCCACCCGGCTGGGGAAACCTCAGGAAACTTATAATCATGGCAGAAGGGGAAGCAGGCACATCTTACACGGTGGCAGGCAAAAGAGTGAGAGCAAAGGGGGAAGTGCCCCTTATAAACCCATCAGATCTCAGGAGAACTCATTCACTATCAGGAAAACAGCGTGGGGGAAACCTCCCTATGATCAAATCACCTCCCACCAGGTCCCTTCCTCAACATGTAGGGATTACAGCTGAAATGAGATTTTGGTGGGGACACAGAGCCAAATCATATCAAGTAATATTGCTGTATTATACATAATTATAGTGTGTGTGTGTGTGTGTGTGTGTGGTCATCTGGGCCATCCTATTTCAGGCCCCAGTTGATACAGAGGTTATCACTTACTGAACATGTCCACAAGATTCAGTAGCAGTACCACTAGGCCTTCCCAATAGTTGCAAGATGAGGATTTTATTGATTAAGACAATTTATAGAGACATAAAAGTTTACTAGAAAACAAAATCCAAAGCTCAGACAACACTGCAAACTCTATATAAGTGAGGAAATAAAGTGTTTTTTCCAGCTGTAGAAACCTTACATCGTACTTGAGAGTATGAAAAAAGCAAACAAACTCCTGACAATTAAAATCACTCTTAATATGATAAAGAGATTTGCTGACCTACCATTTACATTTCTGGCTGATTAGTAATCTTGCTGTGGGTGTCACAGACCATTTTAAAGCATTGTGCTTACCTCAGCAGTGCAGCAAATACCTCCAGGATCACTGCAGTGTTCAACTCTTAAAGAACATACAAAGCAAACTGTGTTTTCTTACATCAGGGATTTATCCCCTTTGACTATTCCCAGTGTTACATCAGCCTCATTATTTGGGGGCTTGAGCTCTTTTAGAGCATAAAACAACCATTACTTTGGAGATCAGACAAGTGGTTTTCTTGTGAACAATGGAGAAAACAGAAGCAGATACAGCAAAATTCACTCACCATGGTCTTTCACAAAGCTTTCCTTTCTTCTTAAAAATAACGGCCCTCACCTCATTTTATACTTGAAGGTCATTTGCTAAAACATTAGATGTGGATTTAATGATCCAATTTCTTAAAATAAACATGGAGTGCATAGCAAATAACATCCGTCTACTTATGCAGAGAAAAAAAATCTACAAACAGACACACAAAGGTAATGAAAATGTCACTGAAGGGATATAAACTGATTGTAAAGAAAAAATGCAAGTCCGAAATTTTCTATTACCTGACACACCTGGAATCAAAACCATCATTTCTATGGCATGGTAGTCAAAGGCAGCTTTATTTCAAACTTTACACACAACACATAAAAAGACTGGTTATGAAAAGGCCACAAGACTGGAATGGGGCATGACATCCAGTTATATAATGCATAGAAAGGGAAGTATATGGGTATCTACACAGGCAGCTACATCAAAATTTCCTCCCTTTAATAGTCAGCCATCCTTGTTTGCCCAAGGTCTTGTAAGTCTCAATCAGAACTTTCAGGTATCCCAAAACAGCACAAATCAGTAACTTTGGGAAATTCAGTCAGGATTATCAGCCTGTCTCTCCACATGTAAGAAAATCCAAGAGAGCATTATGGAGAATGGACTGTAGCCAGCAAGAGCTGTACCTAGCAAGAGAGAAACTGCAAACCACACCAGGTTGAAGTTTAGAATCTTGAAAGCTTATCTAAAGTCCTTCCAAGTTTGATATGTTTTTAGCATGGAACTGGATGCCTTAAATCGGGAGAACTTCTTGGTGATAAATTTTAGTTATCCCTCTTTATTTGTCCAGAATTTATTGATGAGACCATCTCTTCTTGGAGGTTGCCATAGTTCTCTTCAGATTGATAGCACTCTCAGGCTTGCCTTCAAAATCTTTATTGAAATTCATACTCATAGACATCGGAGTAGTCATTTGACAAAGATCTGCCTCCCATATGAAAGCGTAAGTTCCTATGAGAGAAAAAACCATAATTATTTTTATTCTTCCTCATATTCCAACTTGCAGAAAAGTCCCTGGCAGAGAGTAAACTCAGTTACATTTGTAGAGTAAATGAAAGGGCCAGAATGAAAAGGATTTGTGTGTGTCTGTGCATATGTGTGTTTGCACATATGCACATGTGTGCTCACGGGTACATATGTCAGGGTAGGAAAGGGAGATGTAAAAGGACACTTGCTGCTCAGTTCATACCACTTCTAATAAAACCAGACCCCTGGACCTCTTATCTTCCCATGAAGGCATAATGAGCCAGTTTCAAGAGCATGCTCCCTGATGGTAAGAGGAGAAAACTCTTGCGGAAAAGGAACACACCACTACCAGTATCTGGGTGGACTTCTCTACTGGAGATGAGCTGCTTCTTACCATGTTCTTTCTGCCTCGTCAATAGAAACAAAGCAAAAGATGATTAAAATACAAAATGAGAATTTATAATAAAAAAGAAGGGAAATGTTCTAGTTATGAAGACTCTTTAACACTAAAATCCAAATTTTTCTTTCTTCACACACAACAAAATACTAAAAAAAGACATGTTTCTCTCATAACAGCTTGTCTTGAGATGTGTGCAAAATGTGTGTTTGCATGTGCACACAAGAGTGTATTATCTGATTTCTACTTCAATGGGAGACCAGCAAAAAGTCTGTTTTGCACAGGTTAACAGCCATTAGCCTCCAATCTCTCTCTTAGAGAACAAGCTGGTGGGCTACCTATGCCCTATGTTCTTTTACCCAAGGACTGTAAAGATTTGAGCAGAGGTGGGGAATGGACTAGTTGATTCTTTCCGACCTGTTCTAGGTCCCTCATAGTATAGTTTATCTGTCAGATGTGTTTCCTTTCACTGCAAGAGCCTAACTGGGTATAAATGTTAAGGTAGATCTTTCCTTGAAACCACCTATCAGAACAGCTATATTTGCTAGGGAGTATGTGCATCTGTGTTTCAGTTTGCTGCACAACCCAAGCTATTTCTCAGTGTGGAGAGCTCAGAGAATGCAGGAATGTGCTTTACCATGCACTTTTTTTCTCAGGCTCTAAATCCAGGCTTTGGGCTCCTTCACACTCCACTTAGCCACATATTTTTAAAATATGTGCACAAGAAAGGTTGATCCGATGTCCAAGAAGTCCAAGGAGCTTTTTCAGTGAGGCCTTATTTCTTAGAAATAGGAAAAGTTGCTTTTCCAATAGTAACACACGATGACCTCCAGAAGAAAGGTGTTATTAAGAGAAAATTATTATTCACATTATTCATGACAAAAGTGAGGGGAAAAAGAACTTGAATCTTAGAGGGATTGAGCTTGGAGAGAACTTCTGATTTTAAAAACATTCTGTTTTGGCAAATGCTGTCTTTCTGTGTCAATTTTTATATTTCTGAGAAGTAAGATCATACCCTTCTAAAACATTTAATCTCTCCTGCAATTGGAAATATCAGCATGCATGGCTTTGTCCCCCTGTTTGGGCCAGTTTTCTCAAAATCCTCCAGTAACATACTGGGGGATACCAAAATTAAATGTTAATCCTCTTGAAAGTTCTCTCTCCTCTGTGTTTTGATAGATTAATAGAATGTTATAGTAGGAAGAGGACTCCAAGAACTTTTACTTAAATCTTCTTATTCTGACACCCAAAGATGTGAAACAACTTGTCCAAGGTAACCCAGCAAGGAAATGGTGTATAGACCTCTACTCCAAGCCCATTGACTGTGTGGTATGGATGAAAATGATATAGACATTTTGGACATAAAGGCAATTAGGCTTGCTATGATTTCTGCCATTTACTAATTGTGTGATCTTAGACAAATAACCTCTTGAAGACCAGTTTACTCCTTTGTCAAATAGGAATAATAGAGTACTCCTCTCCTTCAGCTGAGAGTTTAAAGTGAGACAACCCATGGAAAGAACTTATCAGAGTTTCTGGAATAGGTTAAGCATTTTAAAACATGCAAAAGTTGTGTAAATGAAGAACTCAACGATTTCCAAGGTGCAGACAGTATTTCTTATGTGAGTAATAAAGGAAAATAATCTTTAAGCAGAGCCTTGAAGGATAAAGGAAACTTGCCACAGGAGGATAAGTGGAAGCAGGAACCCCAGAATGGGGTACGGAGGTGGCAAGTCTCAACGTACCTGCAGGAAATGGCAAGTAGTTAGATTTGGACCAATTGAAAGCAGAGTATAAGGAACAATGAAAGCCATGGCTGAAAAGTGATATAGTGTAAGACGTTTGCAGTCCTGGTGAAAAAGTTAAGTTTTATTGTACAAGTAGTGAGTTTTGTTCTATTTTAGTAAGAGGAGTAACACCAAAGTTTTATTTTAGGGAGATCAACCAGTCATGCTCAGGAGAGGTTAGAGGAAGGAAACAAACACTAGACTCAGGAAAATTTATTCAAGAGGCTATTGTGATTGCTCAGGCATGAGGTCAGGCAGGAAGGGGACAGATGGATGAATGCAAAAAAAAAAAAAAAGAAAACAAAGAAACTTTTTATTGCTATATATGTTTTTCCTTTTAGCACACTTCATTGTAGAACTCCGATTGTGCCTACACGATACCACAGTCTTCACTGTTTTTAAAAATCAAAGGCTACACAAACCAAACAAGCCTACCTACGTAAGAATTAAAAACGTGGTGAAACAGGTTTAAAAATAAAATTTATCCAGCACTATTGTGAAGGGAAGTATTTAAATAAGTTAATCTTCCAGGTCACTGAAACTGTTGCTAGGAATGTCTACTCCCTGCTTCCTCTCTTTCCTCTTCATAATCATCTACTCTTGCACTGTCTAATAAACTAGCCACTACTGAGCACTTGAAATATGCCTAGTAAACACTAGATTTGGAAGAGTTAATACCAAATACAGTATGTAAAATATTTTATAGATTTTTTTATATTGATTAAATGTTGAAATGATAACATTTGGAGATATGGGTTAAATACAACATATTAAAATATTTTCACCCTTTTCTTTTACCTGTTTTTGACATAGCTATTAAAAACAGAAAATTATCTATGTAGTTTACATCATATTTATATTAAACAGTGCTGATCTGCAGAGGAACTTGTAAAACTGTAAACCTGATCATGTTATTTTTTGTTCAGTGGCTTTCCACTTTACTTAAAGTAAGTAAAACTTATTCTTCTTCCCAGAACCTAGAAGGCCCTAAAAAAGCTGATCCTTGTCTACCTCTTCAAAGTCATTTTGAACCAGTCATTCTCTCATTCACATAATTCTAGCCACACTGACCTGCTGAGGCAGACTGTGATGGTTGGCAACCCAGGCCCAGGCTGCCTTTCTTCTTTACTAGCAAAAGTCTAACTTTCTTCTGATACTCAGTACTCAGTGAAGGTAGTATCTGGATATACACAGTTTAGTGGGGAAAATTCTGACTGAAGCAAACTCATCATGGTAATTCCAGACTCCTGGAAAGTAATTTTCTTAGTCCCTGAAATGTGGTATGATTCTATCCAGTGAGCCACAGGGGAAGTCTGCTGAAGGCTTCTGAAAAGTTCTCCCACTTGAAAGAAAGAAGCAGATATAATCTCTTCTTCAGCTAAACATCCCTGTTCTGCATGTGATGACTAGGTAGAACTATTAATTTATCTTGGGAACCTGAGGGGATCTAGCCAAAGGACAAAGATGACAGGCTAAATATGGTGCATGAAATATTGAAAGGACTCCAATTCTTCATAATGTCATTGAACAACTCAATAACCCAAGTCTAGCTCTACTTTCTTAAGTATGATAATCTATGCTCCTTAGTGTGTATATGTACATGTGTGTATTTAAACGTGTCGAGTGAGTTGAGTGTTCTGTTACTCGTAGTCAAAATCATCTTAACTCCCAAAATCTGCCTATTTTCCATTTCTCTAATACACTCTGTTTCCTTCATTTTGACCTTTGTGTTCTAGCCTCTGATCTTGAGTTTCCATAGCTGGCTCCTTTGTATCATTCCAGAATATGCCTTCCCGGATTAATCACTCTAATATAGCCACTACTCCCCACTCTTTTTCGCATCTTGTTGTTTGTAGTCTCTTCAGAGACTTCATCACTATCCGATCTTGACTTTGTGATTACTTTTTAGTTTGTTTTCCATTGATAGAATGCAAACTCCATAGTGTGGCAGGCACAGAGGAGAGATTCAATAAATATTTTGGGGGGAAATAAACAGATAATCTGAGATTTAAATAAAATAAATATATCACTTATGCAGAAGAATCAAACAGTCTCTATTTGGATTTATGCATAAATGAATTTGTATTGGAATTACATAAAATATAGTGAGTCTTTAATTTTAAACTTCTAGAAAATCAGGATATCATTTTTATACACTCCATCAAAAGTCAAGTTACTTGCCTATTTGAGCTAAGTCCTTATGAAACCACTATGATACAATCACCTGATAGGTCAGAAGATTAAAAATTCAGTTAAACTGTGTGTTTCTTTATTCAGAAGTATTTAAACGACCTATTTGGATTCTTTGCTTGTGTTTTGTGGAAAATCTGATAGTTACATCAGATTTTTTTTATTATTTTGTCATACTATTGATATATCCTATATTTGAAAGCACAGCAGTGCTTTCAAATGTCTATATCACAGCACAGTGCTGCAGCAAAGGTATGAAGAAGGGATGTACAAAGTGCTAAGATAGTCCAGAAGAGGGATAAATCAACTGACTAAGAGAGATTGGAAAGGATTCACAAGGAGGTGATTCTAGAATCTTTTTTTTAAAGGATCAGTAAGTGATCCTCAGTTAGACAAAGTGAAAGGAGGTCGACTGGATCACCATTTAGGTGATTTTCAGCCAGTGCTTAATGATTTGTACACTTTCATATGTGGATTAATTTATAATCTTCACATCTCAATGGTTTAGCATCCTCCATGCTAATTTATTTTCTGAGCCACTTAACAAAGTTGGCAATGCACTTTCTGTTTTTCTAGTAGAAATGTTAGTAAAAACCAAAACAACCCAAAGGAAGGCTTCAAACAAAAGGAAAAGGAGAACCTGAGTTTTGTGGAACTTGCATGAATAGCCTTGGATCACCAGGAGTTGACCCATTTCATTTGACTGTGAATGTCAATTAATAACAGTTCTTCCCTGGATACCTCCACAAAGTTTAGACCTGGGAATGGTGCCAGACCAGACCCCCTCTTCACTTTTCAGAACAGTATTCCACAAAACCAAAATTCCTTTTATGTTTAGTCATAAAGGAAAGACTATCATATAAGTCAGAAGCACAGATGTGACCATGATATATGGGAATCAGGTCCAACACCTCCCAGGACAGCACTGAAATTTTGACATAGAAACCTCTCCCTACTCTTAGAAAACTGTTAGCTTTGTCTTGATGGCTTCTCTGGGAGCCTCAGCTGTGATCTAGTGAAGCCATAAACTTTCAGCCAACATGACTAAGACCATCTATTCAGTATCTGAAGGTTGAGTGTGTTGACAATAAAAAATATCAAGATGATTGACTACCTTTTAAATTTTAATCCAGATGTTTGATTTTGTGTATTGGACCTTATCTCAGTTCTGGTTAGCTAATTCTGCAACTGAAAAGGCCTCATCCAGACATTTTGGCTTCAGGCTGAGTTTACATCATGTTGCTATAGTGGGATTGAGCTACCTAACGATGTAAATAATTTCCCATTCACTCATATCTATCTGACAATGATCACAACTGCAAAACTCACTAACCTGCCCCAAGAAGAAACAAAATATCTTACAAAAATAGTTGCAAATGATAATGGATGTTTAAATATCCAATATGCACTGAATTTTAAGAGAAATAAGTCTAACATTAAAAGGAGCTAGAAATGTGACAAAGATCACCTAGTTATAGAAACAAGGATAATTATGAAGAAATAAGAATGTTTGCCCATAAATATCAACTTACATTTATTATTTTTCACTAGGTTATGTTTCACTAATTAAAAAACCCTCCGAATTCTAAGTGGCTTACATACAAAAGTGTATTCCTTGCTTGTGTGACTTATTACTATAGACCAGTTTCTGTTCCATCTGTCTTCATTGTCTGGCATCCAGGCTAAAGAGGTGACCTCTATTTGGTACATGCCATTTTCATGTCAGAAAGAAAAGAATGATGGTGGAACCCCATACTTGTTCTAAAGCTTTAGCTGTGAAAACGTACACATCATTTCTGCTCACATTGGGGCCAAATCAAGTCACATGGCCAAACCTGATGTTGCTGGAGCAGGAAGCATATTCTTACCACAGAGAGAGCACAAGGGAGGAAAACTGTATGGATGGGCCTTATGAATGAGGGAAAATGATAACATACACTTAGGAACAATTATACACTCTAGTCCACTGCTCCACCACTGCTTCAGTTAAAGTGAAGAGTAGTGTGCAATATCATATCCCTTCTTTTGTTTGTGAATGTCTTTACTTCCAGAAAAATGAACAAAATTAAATGATTTTTTATCCCTTGGTCACAACTTGGGTAGAGCCCATGTAGGAAAATAGCTTGATTAAATTCAGGTTATTTTTAAGTTAAACTTTATTATTAACAGTGTTTAACCCTTTTCCTGCTTGCCCCAGGACTATTTGCCTGTGGTGCTTGCAGCAGCAGCATTTACCCCGAGATAACTTTGCCACAAAATATCTCGCTTTTATTATTATTTTCGCATTAGTCTAGTATATCAACTTTGGAAACAAGTAAACAAAAGGCATCATCCTATTTATAGCACTCTGATTTTAGTAGTGGTATTTCCATTTACAAAATATATTTAATAGTAATTCTTAAATTGAAAATGTCAAATCCTAAAAAACATGGCATTCCTACATGTGATGTTGACGTTGTTCTCAGAGTTGTTAGCCAAAAATTAGTTTGATGAATCCGATTTTCCTGAAATAAACGATTCTGATGATTCAGATGATTCTGATGGTAGTTCTGTTTAGAAATAACTCCAAAAACCGTTTTTATATTTTATTTTCACATTTAAAATAAGTCAGATTTTGTTCAGCCTCAATGAGCATAAAATTAACCCCTTTTTCCATTTAGAAAAAAAAAAGTGCCAACACTGCCAACACTCATTTAATTTTACATAAACACACTCTTTGAGGCCATCATCGAGTATTCTCTAGGCAATTGGGAAAAGGATTAAAATATAAGATAATTTATCTAACTGAACTTTTCCCTTTTTAGCCAGTGAACAAGCTGGCATTGGGCTTGAGTACATAAGCCATGTTGAATCTGAGAGCCTAATGCCATGAAAAAGGATGCTTAGTGTTGTATTTAATTATGGAGCTTTCTAGAGTTCCTAACCTGAGGAAATGTTTAAAATATAACCAGTTCTTTTTGTGATCTTGTGTATTTTACTTTTGTTCATTAAAAATATTTGTCTGCAAAGGGCGCCATCCACTTCCCCAGACTTGTACCTCATTCTGCTGGACAAAAATGGTTAAGAACCTCGACTTGCTATTGTGAATAATGCGGCAATAAACATACGCGTGCATGTGTCTTTATAGCAGCATGATTTATAGTCCTTTGGGTATATACCCAGTAATGGGATGGCTGGGTCGAATGGAATTTCTAGTTCTAGATCCCTGAGGAATCGCCACACTGACTTCCACAAGGGTTGAACTAGTTTACAGTCCCACCAACAGTGTAAAAGTGTTCCTATTTCTCCACATCCTCTCCAGCACCTGTTGTTTCCTGACTTTTTAATGATCGCCATTCTAACTGGTGTGAGATGGTATCTCATTGTGGTTTTGATTTGCATTTCTCTGATGGCCAGTGATGGTGAGCATTTTTTCATGTGTCTTTTGGCTGCATAAATGTCTTCTTTTGAGAAGTGTCTGTTCATGTCCTTTGCCCACTTTTTGATGGGGTTGTTTGTTTTTTTCTTGTAAATTTGTTGGAGTTCATTGTAGATTCTGGATATTAGCCCTTTGTCAGATGAGTAGGTTGCAAAAATTTTCTCCCAAAGACTTGGAACCAACCCAAATGTCCAACAATGATAGACTGGATTAAGAAAATGTGGCACATCTACACCATGGAATACTATGCAGCCATAAGAAATGATGAGTTCATGTCCTTTGTAGGGACATGGATGAAATTGGAAATCATCATTCTCAGTAAACTATCGCAAGAACAAAAAACCAAACACCGCATATTCTTACTCATAGGTGGGAATTGAACAATGAGAACACATGGACACAGGAAGGGGAACATCACACTTCAGGGACTGTTGTGGGTTGGGGGGAGGGGGGAGGGATAACATTGGGAGATATACCTAATGCTAGATGACGAGTTGGTGGGTGCAGTGCACCAGCATGGCACATGTATACATATGTAACTTACCTGCACATTGGGCACATGTACCATAAAACCTAAAGTATAATAATAATAATAATAATAATAATAATTACAATAAAAGAAAAAAAAAGAAAAAAAAAGTAGCATATGATAAAGATAACATTTCAAATGAAATACAGAAAAATATTTATTAATCAATAAATGGTCTTCATAAAACTCGCTAAAAAAAAAAAAAAAAAAGAACCTCGACTTGATCTATGGCTTTACAATTTTTTTTTTTTGGTCATTTCCTATGTGGATTTGCTCTCTCCAATTAAAGTATAAGCTGAGGTAAGAACTATGTATTGCTACTCCTTTATATTCTTCTTTCTCTAGATGAGTTATTGTACCTCTAGTAGCAAATAACAAAAAAAATAAAAATCTATCTCATTTGTCTTTGACAAGGAAGATATTCTTTATTTCAGGTAGCATTTTAATACTAAGGTAGAGTGACTTCAGGAATGCATAATTCAGGGGCTCAAGGACAATACCAAGGATCCAGGTCCTTCTCACCTTTCTGTACTCTCATTTTCAGCATGTCAGCTTTATTCTTTGATAGTTCCAAAAACCACAACTACAAACAGGCACTACAATGTGTAGAGACAGGTAGTTTCTTCTTTTCATCATTTTTATTTTTAACTTAGGACTAAGGGAAATCTTTCCTAGGTAGCCCCCATAAGACAGTTTCCTGTATCTCCTTGGCCAGAATAATATCCATGACCTATGCTGAAGCCAATAATTTCTGACATATGCAATTTGAATTTACTCTTGGAACTGGAGGTAGTCACTACTTTCATAATCTCACTGAAGAAATGTAGATTCCCAAGCAAAAACACAGCAAGGGAGGGCTCTGTCAGCCAGAGAAAAATGGAGATAAGGCCATTGACTAAGTCACAAACAGTGTCTGCTGTGGTGTCAAAGACAAGGTTTTCTGTCATCCAAAATAAAGCATAGAATTGAAGCAATCGTGTGTATAATTCAAACTGTAACAATTCTGAACTATCTACACCATTAAAGTAAAAGCAGAGTTTGGGTAGCAGTAACTATAGTGATCTGATAAATCACTTGATTTTACTATGTACAATTCAAACTGTAACTATTCTGAACTATCTACACCATTAAACTAAAAGCAGAGTTTGGGTAGCAGTAACTATAATGAATGGATGAATCACTTGATTTTACTATCACAAACCTGGCACCACACAAATATTTTTTCCAGTAAGAACAGAGAGAGTGTTCCTTCTTTCTTTATTTATATTCCAGTTAAGTGCCCAAAGGATTTGAGCAGGCTCATTTAACTTTGAACAGGGGTGGGTATACAAATCTTCTTAATAATGAAACCAAATAAAATGGGATGATATCTTTTAAATATTTTTTGTTTCTTTTATATAGCTTTCCCACATAACAGGTTCAGACATGTATGAAACAGACCAGAGACAATAAAAAAGACTACTTCAGACTTACAAATTGTCACATCAGCATCTGTCATCTTGTGTATAAAATGAAGGAAAAAAGTAGAATTTTACTAACACCCTTTATTCTAGTTGTGTAAAATATTTTTTGTTTGTGTTTTTTGAGGCAGTCTCACTCTGTCACCCAGGCTGGAGTGCAGTGGCACGATCTTGGCTCACTGCAACCTCCACCTCCCAGGTTCAAGCAATTCTCCTGTCTCAGCCTCCCAAGTAGCTGGGATTGCAGGCATGCATCACCACAACCTGCTAATTTTTTTGTATTTTTAGTAGAGACAGGGTTTCACCGTATTGGCAAGGCTGGTCTCAAACTCCTGACCTTGTAATCCGCCTGCCTTAGCGTCCCAAAGTGCTGGGATTATGGGTGTAAGCCACCGCGCCTGGCCAGTTGTGTGAAATATTTTAAGCCTTGTATGTGAATGATAATGAATCAAGGCTTAAAGTATACAGTACAAACTTGGATATTTGGATTGATTAGGACCAGACTGCATCTGAATTTATTCTACTCTGTGCAATATGTCCTGGTCATATGTACCATGTAAGGGACCTTGCTAGATGCTAGGGATACAAACATGACCAAGCTGAGATATATGACAAGGATAAATGTATCCTCATACACAATGTGCCAGACTGTGATATGAACTAGAACTGAGGTCATTTTAAAAGTGCTTCTGGAGTGATTAGGGAAGTCTGTTGCTTTGGACTGAGGTAGGTTAATGCTGTGCAAACTTCCCCAAGGAAATCACCTTTGAGTTTGTCCTTGAAGGGAAAGCAACTTATTGCCTAGGACATAAAAGAAGAGTGTTTAAGGTAGAGTTGGAGCATAAGCAATGGCCAGCTGTGACTCTGTGGCTCTGTCCTGGGAAGAGCCACACTCAGAAGGGCATGATAGAAGCAAGAACTGCCTTTTTGACTTGCAGCTCTTCAAAAACATTAATGAAGATCTAAGCACATTGTATACAGCAACTCTTGTAAAAAATACCCTAGGGTGTCCAGTTTTCTAGCTCCCTACAACTTGAGGAAACTGATTCTCTGATCTGAAAAGACTGATCTCCCCACCTCTCCATTTATTTCACCCTGCTCTCCCTGTTCTGCTTTCTCCATGCCCTCTCACTGCAAGCCTGTGAATATTGACCCTCTTCACCTCTGGTTTCTTTTCTCGTGGCCCATGATTCAGGTGACTCAGACCTTTCTCTTTATTCCCCTTTCTTCCACACATGCACTTGCTTCTCTCCATATTTCTCAATTCTGCATTCCCAAAACCCAGAAACAGAAGGATTCAACAAAATTGGAGGGAGGAAGGTAGAGATATTGAGTCTCCTCTGCAGAAGACCGTGGGCTCACAGATTAAGCCTTTTGATCCATAAGGAAGCAGGAAAGTGCTAACTGCATCAAGCACCACCAAACAACATTGGGAGATAGAAGGCTGGGGATAAGATTTAGCCGTTGGTTTGGGGCCAGACTGTGAAAAGTCTTGAGTCTAAGCTGGTTTCACACTTTTGAGAACATGAACAGCCTCTCAGACATGTGCTTTTGAAAAGGAATGCCATGGCTGTATGGAGTTCAGAAAGCAATAATTTCCAGTGCCCTGGCAGTCTTTCTGGGCCCTTTCATAGGACATAATTACCCCCAAGAAATTGGGCTTCTGCACTAATAAAGGAGGCCCTCATTAGCTTTTCATATGCGCACTTAAGATAGAGCACCAATAAAGGAGATTGTGCTGAGACAGTAACCCTTCTATCTTCTGGTCACTCAGGCTTCTAGCAATGAGAATAAGTATAAAGTAATTCCTCTCCATACAACCTTCATTTCTATATGCATGAGTAGATGACTTGGTTGATTCTTGGTCCTATCTGTTTCTGGCCATATCATCGTAGTTATATTACTTAGTTTCTCTGAACCTTAACCGCTTACAACCAAAACACCTAGAATCATTATTGGCAGGCAGATATTCATCATCAAATATTGGTTTCCTAAGCTCTACCTGCCTTCTGGTACTAAACTGTGGGTATGCATTGCTTGGAGTCACCAGTCAAAGGCACTAAAACGAGGCAGGATGGATAGATCCCAATTGTTTGCTCCTACATCATGTTCTGGTCCCCACCAAGTCCTTGTTTTTGGTGTCCCTTAGGAATGAACAGACTTCTTCAGATAGCACAGAGATAATCATATCAAAGGAAGCACTGTCCTCCTGGGGGGTCAGGGATATAAATTTCTTATGCTCTTTCTGTGAGCAAAACAGAGTCATTGACTAATTAACAACACTCTGTCAGTAATTCTTGGTGTCTTTGGATGGGAATTATCAAACTTGCAATGTCTCAGCATAACAATTGTTAAGCTAAGTTCACCTAAAGCTACCCCGCTACATATCTTAAGTTTGGCCAAAAGGTTTCTCTGTACATACTTATAACATAACTAGATGCGTAAACAGACTGTAACTTACTCTTGTGCCAATCACCGAGTTTTGATTTTGGCCAATCAAAGGTGGCCAACTGCTCAAACTAGGCCCAAAGAAGACAAACGCCAAGCTGTAACCAATCCAATTGTTTCCCTCACTTCCATTCTCCGTATGTCACTTTCCTTTGTCTGTCCATCAGTCTTTTACTATGCAGCAGCACTAGAGTCTTTCTGAATCAGCTGTGATTCTGGGAGTGCCCAATTTGCAAATTGTTCATTGTTCAACTAAGCTCTGTTAAATTTAATTTGTCTAAGGTTTTTCTTTTACCATAATAATAATTTCAATGTACTCACTTTCCCAGGGTCTTCCTAACCCACTGTCTGAAATCATCAGCCTTCCCTTCAAGTACCTTCTAGCCTATCCCTGTTCCTTGAACACCCCTTCCCCTGGTCCCTCAGTTCTATTCTCTGGGGATCCAGTTCCATGTGAATAAATTACCAGGAAAGAATGGCTTAGTGCTACACCTTTGCCTCACATAGCAAATTTTGTTTTCAATAAAATCTGAAAACACAATTACCGTCTTATTCCAAAGGACTACCCTCCTGGCAAAAAATTCAGGCAGGCAATCCAGCATGCAAGGTGATAAGAGCACAAAGATTCTGAGACAGGAAACCTTTGCAATCATATTTATTAAACAAATAAATAAATAAAACACTTCCCTTCTTATGCAAAGGGTCAGCCCTGATTTGAGGATTTTAGACCCTCTAAAATGTTAGAATCAGAGAAGACCTTAAAAATCATGTTCAGTTTTCTCATTTTCCAAGTGAGGAGGCCAAGACCCATAAGTGAAGGAATTGAGATCTCAGCAAAAAAACCCTTAATTCAGAAAGCCCCCTTTTTTGACCTTCAGTAGGACTTTGCACCTTTGGGTTCTAATGCGAACTCTGAATTCTGAGATTAAAAAAAAAAGTTTCACACACAGTGCTGATGTACAGTAAATGTCTTTTGGTGGTGCCTGAAAATATAAAATGATAAAAATTGGCCCTGGGATGCTGGCTCACACCTGTAATCCCAGCAATTTGGGAGGCCAAGGCAGGTGGATTATTTGAGCTCAGGAATTCAAGACTAACCTGGGCAACATGGTGAAACCCTGCCTCTACAAAAAAATACAAAAAAAAATTGGCCAGGCATGGTGACGTGCCCCTATAGTCCCAGCTACCTGGGAGGCTGAGGTGAGAGGATCACCTGAGCCTGGGAGGTAGAGGCTGCAATGTACCTTGATCATGCTGCTGCACTCCAGCCTGGGCTACACAGTGAGACCCCGTCTCAAAAAAAAAAAAAAAAATCGTTCTACATTATTTTTCTCCAGGAAAGCAATTGGCTCAAACATTCAGAGATTGATCACTAAGAATTTGTAAGCAGTGCCTCAACATTGTCCTAAAGGCAAAAATAACTTAGCTGTTTGTGCCATGCAAATATTAGACTGGTCTATTGTTTAACCATCAGGCATTCTGGTGGCTGAAAAAAATGAGTCATTTATTCCAACATAACAGTTGAGTGTCAGTCCACATTGGTGTGTGTACGTGTAGCTATAACTGAACATACATATGAAAGCTGGGGATGTGCAGCATTTTCTATAATAAGTGGTATAAAACAAGGTTTTGGGAGCTCACCTGCACTACATGCACATGTAAGACACAGTAGGAAACCGCTCCCATCACTTCCTTGTGAAGTCAAGATAGTCATGGTAGCTAACACAGTATATTGAGTTGTCGGGGCTCAATTTCACATCATAATGGGATTTCCTTTCAAATTAAATGGAGGAGAAATCTGGCTCCTGCTTGCTGAGTTATTACCCCAGTCTCAAAAGGGGTGTCTTGGTCTCTTCTGCTGTTAATTATGTACACTCTGCAGCAGCTTAATCTAATTATGACTCTCTCCAATGATTACATGATAAGACATTCCCAGGCCCATTTTTTTAGTTCTCTTTTTCCTAGGCTTCTCTGCCTCAACTCTCCTTCAGAAGTTGCACTCAAAAATCTTAGTAACAATTGGAATCTAACTACATTTTAACATAACACTTACATTCATGCTTCTGTTCACACTGTAAAAGGTAATCTTTGAATGGTTTAAGCATCTGGATTCTATTATAGCGAAGTACAGCACTCAAAATGGAAGAGACTTTTTACATTTGTGTGGAATTCAGGCAGCTGCCTGAGCCACCCTTTGGCCTAGTTGTTTCAAAAAGATTTGCAACAGGCTTAAGTCAGAAATGATAAAATTGTCAAAAAAAAAAAAAAAAGAAAAAAAACCTTTGGAATTCCTTTTGGAAGACAGCTAAAAAAATAAAACCAAACCAAACCTCCAAAAGGAAAAAGGAAGAGATTTCTGCCTGCAAATTTTTAATAATACAGTTTATTGGGTCAAATACTGAAACTCTAAATAGTGGCTGCTGTGCATATCCAAGAAGTTTCCACTTTTTTCTACTCAAATATAACATTGGTTTTACAGTTCTGCAGATTACAAATCACATGGTTTTGTGTGGGTTTTTTTTTTTTTTTTTTTTTTTTTTTTGGTGGGGGCGGTATGGATATTGGATTTTTCTTCCATTTGTCTTATTTTATTTAAATAGTCCAAACTTTTGTGGTTTGGTCATTAAAATCCAATTGGCAGAGAAAGGCTGAATCTTTATGTTCTCCAGCTGTGTTCTTACCAGCTACACACAAGCATTATTAACCATATGACCGTATTTATATCAGCCGTGGGTGAGCGTTTCTGATGACCCATCCTGGCAGCCCACAGAGATGTCCAGTGCCTGGGACCTATGGTGTCCTTGAACAGAAAGGAGGCAAAAACTTCCAAAGAGTGATATTTGATCTTACTGTGAAACAGCTGAAACCATCCTTCCATGATTAACAAGAATTCTGGACAGAAATATTGTTATAGTTAAGCATTAATCAGGCTGCACCTTAACCCACTTCTTTGTAGCCAAAAATCACTAGATACTGACTATTTACATCCTCATTGTTCCTATAGATAGGATTTCTGACATTAGGATCATGAGACTGTTTAAGAATTGATTTGCATCTGATTGTTCCTATAGACATAATCTCTGACATTGGAATCATAAGGATTTTGTTTAAGGATTACTTAAGATGTTTTTCACATCCCAAATTCCTGCAAAACAGCTGACACTAACCAGCTTGAAAATGCCACAGATGAATAGAATCAGCATGAGAATACAGTTTCTTCATTTCCCTGTTCCATGACTTCACCCTGAGCTCTTCAACCAGTCAACAATCTCCATGCTTCAGCCCACTCCAGAGCTCTTTAAAACCCAGCCCCAAATTACTTGGGGGGATGGATTTGAGGTTCCCTTCCATCTCCTCATTCAGCAGCATACAATTACACCTCTTTCTTTGCTGCATCCCAGTATCTCCACGTATTTACTTGCTGTATGCATCAGGCAACAGACCTACTACCATTACATAGCTGCTCAAGGAAAGTAATGCCAGCCTAATAGCTGTTGTCAACCAATCTAATTTAGAAGGGACAAAGCACAGGGAATACAGTAGGCAGATTAAAAAGGCATTACTCTGGTACGTCAAAAGAGGCCGGGCGTGGTGGCTCACATCTGTAATCCCAGCACTTTGGGAGGCCGAGGCGGGCAGATCACCTGAGGTCAAGAGTTTGAGACCAACCTGACCAACATGGAGAAACCCCGTCTCTACTAAAAATACAAAATTAGCTGGGTGTGGTGGTGCATGCCTGTAATCCCAGCTACTCGGGAAGCTGAGGCAGGAGAATCGCTTGAACCCAGGAGGCAGAGGTTGCAGTGAGCCAGGATTGCAGCACTGCACTCCAGCCTGAGCAACAAAAGCAAAACTCCTTCTAAAAAAAAAAGAACAAATAGAAGAAACTCAAGTAACAGTGGGAAAGAGAAAGAGGATAGGTTTTGGTTTATGTAGCAAATGTCTCAAAAGAGTATATTTGAAACAATGACATTTTTTACAGATACATAAACATTTATCCTAAAATTCATGTGGAATCTAAAGCATCCCAAATAACCACAGCAATCTTGAAAAAGAAAAACCAAATTGGAGTTTTTATGCTTCCTGATTTTTGTTTGTTTGTTTGTTTTTGGGCGGACAGAGTCTTGCTCTGTCGCCCAGGCTGGAGTGCAGTGGCACGATCTCGCCTCACTGCAAGCTCCACCTCCCAGGTTCATGCCATTCTCCTGCCTCAGCCTCCCGAGTAGCTGGGACTACAGGTGCCCACCATCACGCCCGGCTAACTTTTTGTACTTTTAGTAGAGACGGGGTTTCTCCATGTTAGTCAGGATGGTCTTGATCTCCTGACCTCGTGATTCACCCGCCTCAGACTCCCAAAGTGCTGGGATTACAGGCGTGAACCACTGCACCCGGCCTATGCTTCCTGATTTTCTAACTTACTACAAACCTACATTAATCAAAATAGTTTTTTACTGGTAAAATATGTCATGTCATGTATATTTTATCACATAAAGATAGACATACAGACCAGTGAAATAAAGCAGAGAGTCCAGAAATATATGTTCAAATGATTTTTGAGAAGGATGCTAAGACCACTTAATGGGAAAAAAAATGGTAGTTTCTTCAACAAATGGTGTTTTAAAAACTATATATCCACTTGCAAAAGAATAAAGTTGAACCTTTACCTTACATCATACACAAAAATTAACTCAAAATGGATTAAAGACAAATGTGAAAGCAAAAATTATAAAACTCTTAGAATATTGGGAGGAAACTTTATGACATACCTTAGCAGTGATTTCTTGAATATGACACCAAAAACAATGGAAACAAAAAAAATTGGCAATTGAATTACTGTTGAAAACTTTTGTGCATTGAAAGATACTATCAATAGAGTGAAAAGACAAGTCATGGAATAGCAGAAAATTGTATGTTTGAGCAGAGGCTGGCATCCATAATATGTGAAGAACCCCTAAAACCCAACAAGAAAAAAACTAACAACCTGATTTAAAAATGGGCAAAGGGTAAGAATATATATTTCTCTAAAAAATATATGCAAATTGTCAATAAGAACACGAAAAAATGCTTAACATTGCTAATCATTACGGAAATACAAATCAAAACCACAATGAGATACCACTTCACGATCATTAGAATGGGCAATTAGCAACACACACACAACTACAACAACAAAACATACAACAAATTTTGGCAAGGGTGTGGAGAAATCAGAATCTGTGTACACTGCTAGTACAAATATAAACTGGTACAGCTGCTATGGAAAACAGTATGGTGGTTCCTCAAAAAATTAAACAGAAAATTACCCTCTGGCCCAGCAATTCCACTTCTGGGTATATACCCCAAAGAATTGAAGGCAGTGTCTCAAAGAAATATTTGTACACCCATGTTCCTAGAAGCATTATTCATAATAGCTACCAGGCAAAATCAACCCAAAGTGTCCACAGACAGATGAGTGGGCAAACACAATGTGGTATATAAATATAATATGATATTATTCAGCCTTTATCAAAAAGAAATTCTGACACATAATACAATGTGGATAAATGATGAAGATATTATTATGCTAAGTAAAATAAGCCAGTTACAAAAGGACAAATACTGTATGGTTTCACTTATACAAAGTATCTAGAGTACTCAAATTCTTGAAGCCAGAGACAAGAATGGCTGTTTCTAGGGACTAAAGGGAGTGAGGAATGGGGAGTTAGTGTTTAATGGGTATAGAGTTTCAGTTTGAGAAGATAAAAATCTTCTGGAGATGGATGGTGGTGATGCTTGCACAACAATGTGAATGTATTTAATGTCACTGAACTAGATACTTAAAAATTGTTAAAATGGTAAATTTTATGTTACGTTATTTATATTTTGTCACAGTAAAAAAGTATACTTGAACAATTTTTAAATGCCCCCAGATACCTTTAGTTTATTTTTTTACAAAAGGACTCACCTGTAGAAATAAAAGCTGGAGATTGCCTCTTCTTTAATTAGTATTTGGCTGATTCTATATAATGGATACTTATCTAAAATATTTATTGTAAATCAAATTATTATAAATTATATTATTTAAGTAATAATTTTTCTTTTTATTTAAAGAAACTGCAAGTAAAAATTTTAATGACCCGACGCTTACATCTTGTTCTCTATCACAAATTCATAATTTTTCATATGAAGTTCCAAACTCAAAGACACCCAGCTTCCAAAAGGTGTAGGCCACATATAGCCAAACATTTTCTATAAAGGGCCAAAGAGTAAATATTGTGGCTTTGCCATGTGGTCTCTGTCTCAACTATTCAATTCTGCAGCTGTAGCAAGAAAGCAGAAATAGGCAATACATAAACTAATGGGGATGTCTATGTTCCAATAAAACTTTACTTTCAAAAACAGGTGGTGAGGAGCATTTGGCCATAGGTTGCTGACCTCTGGTGTAGACCAAATGAGGTCTCTGCTTCATGCAAAAAGGGTCCAAAAAAGTTCTCAAGAAAAGTGTTAGCTGGATGAAGTCAGGAAGGACAAGTGTATTAGTCTGTTCTCACGCTGCTAATAAAGACATACCTGAGACAGGGTAATTCATAAAGGAAAAAGGTTTAATTGACTCACAGTTCAGCATGGCTCGGGAAGCCTCAGAAAATTTACAATCATGGCAGAAGGGGAAGCAAACACATCTTTCTTCACATGCTGGCATCAAGGAGAAGAATGAGCAAAAGGGGAAGAGCCCCTTATAAAACAATCAGATCTCATTAGAACTCACTCACCATCATGAGAACACCATAAGAGTAACCATCCCCATGATTAAATTACCTCCCATGACACGTGGGGATTATGGGAACTACAATTCAAGATGAGATTTGGGTGAGGACACAGCCAAACCATATCAACAAGGAAATTAAAAAATGTTATTCAAGCAAAAGTAGTGGAGGTGAGTGGGGATGGGAGTAAAAAGAAAACGGGGGTGGGGGAGAGGTGGAGAGAAGTTTCTCCATCAGAGGAAGCTACATACTCAGAGACCCAGAGGCTAAATGATGAAGCCCACTGCTGCTCTTGGAAATCACTGAGGGCATAATGAGAGGTGGAGTGCTGGAGCATGAATATTTAAGAATATACACAAGGGCCTTTTGGTCAGCAGAGACCCAAAGGGTTATAAAGGCTGAGGGGAGGTGGAGGAGAGTAAAGATAGACAATAGACAATATATTTTTAATTGGAACTTTAAAAGAACTTTTGAGTTTTGAACTCATGCAATAAGTAGTTTTGACAAGCCAATGCCCAGTAATCACTTTACCAAGGGGGAGAGCTTGTTCACCATTAAATGCTGATCTGTTAAAGGAAAACACAAATTTGTAATTCAAACTATTTCAATTTTTGCTTGGAGGCCAACTAGCAACATAGAATATATTTCATTTTAACATTTCTCTCTCTATATATATATTATGTATGTTTGTCCTATACTTTAAGTTTAACCATAATATTTGCCAGTAAATCATAAGTATGTCTGCAACAAATGTCCTAAGGGGATTTTGGTGACTTCTTTTAACCAACCATCAGCAATGTCATTGCCCCAACTTGGTTGCTGAGTAGCCTTAGGCAAAATGTAGGATAGCAAGGTATAACCCAAGAATAATCTTTCATCCTTGGGGTCGAGGAGGGAAAGGTGGAAGCAGAACTCCCGGAACAGCACTGCTTCTGCCACCTCAGACCAGATGTACATTGTCCAAGTGTGAGAGAAGCAAACTGTCTCTTCACTTGCTTAAGTTATTCAATCACTTTTTGGCAAGACTTCAAGCAGTTTTTGCTGCAGTTAGCTCTAAAGGGGGCATAGAGTTTTACTACTTTGAAATGACAAGCTTAAGGACATTCATGATAGGCTCAGGAGGGTCTCTGTTGGGTCTCAGGAAATGTCTCATCAAAGTCATTCTCAGGAGTTCCAGGACAGGACTGCATTTTTGGACCTAAATTATTTTGCCCTCTATGCAGTGATTTCTATGTCTTAGAAAGAAAAAATAATAATATTAATAATGGTGAGTGGGATGAGAAGTCCCTTTACATTCCATTTTATTATACATTTAGACAGATAATTATGTGAGACTACCTTAATGGAAGTGCATGCTATACAAGTAAGAAATTATTTCATGCATGTCAGTTCTTTCAGGATGCTGTTGCTGTAATCACTCACTGAAAAGACCTATTGTTAATTTTTACAGAAGCTTAAAGAGGAAGAAAACATGCCCATGGGCACAAGGTTCAGTGAGCAGTCATAATGTGGTGAAGAAGAGGCAGAAAGGAGGCCCAAAAGGCAGGAACTGCCTGGGGGCCATCCCAAAGGCCATGGCAGTAAAGGGTATATGTGGATGGACACCACGAACTGTACCAAACAATGCCAAAAATGTTGTCTACCATACTTACTTCATCCTTACAGAAACTCTATGATATAGTTATCATCTTTAGCATCCTTTTATAAGTGAGGAAATTAAAGCCCAGAGGAGTTAAATAATGTGTCAGTTGGGGTCTTGTGAGGAGAAGAATCTGAAACAGGTTCAGAAGTGCAAGAGATTTATTGAATAAATGCCTGTGAAAACTAAAAGAAAGGGAGCAGGAGTCATCAGGGAGAACCTTCAGACCATGGTATGGGTGGGATGCTGTAAAAGGGGAGAGGGAAGGAAGGATGAATAGAAAGAGCCCCAGACCACAGCACAGTTGGCGTAGCTTTACACAAGCCAATGGGAGTCCCCAAACAAACATGCTCATTGGAAGAGTCCTGGGGAGGGAGGGCTGTGTTGGCACCATTAGTCTTGTCATGTACGGTCATTGCTGGGAGCATCCCAAGGGAAGTGTAATCTTGACACGAGCCTGGTGCTGGATTCAAAGCTGTCAGCCAACTATGCCCTTGTGGCAGGTTCTCTTGGAGAAGGTCTAAGCAGGTATTTCCACAGATGCCGCTGTAACTTGCCTCGAAGGTGAAACTAGGATTTGATCATGGGCTGTCCAAGCATTGCGCAATGGTCTGAAATCTTCCTTGATCTGGTTAAAGAAGTCAAAAGGCAATATAAATATCTTGATACCGTATTTGCTGTATTTCAGGAGTTGGCAAACTTTTTATATAAAAGACCATAAAGTAAATATCTTACTCTTTGCGGGCATATGGGGTATCTGTCACAAATACTTTTCCCTGTTGGTCCTAGTGAGAAAACAAATGGGAGAGGCTGTGTTCTAATACAATTTTATTTATGCAAAAACAGGCACCAGGCTGAATTTCACCCAGGGGCCATAGTTTGCCAACCCTTGCTCTGTATGACAAGAAACAAATGTCAGATCAAAGAGGAAACAAAAGTAGTAAGCTGTAGAAGATGAAGGCATGAGAACCCAGCATCAGCTCTGATACGGTTTAACTGTGTCCCCTCTCAAATCTTATCTTGAATTGTAGCTCCCATAATTCCCACGTGTCATGGGAGGGACCAGGTGGGAGGTAAATGAATCATGGGGTGGGTTTTCCCATGCTGTTCTTGTGATAGTGAATAAGTCTCATGAGATCTGATGGTTTTATAAAGGGGGCTCTCCTGCACATGCTCTCTTGCCTGCTGCCATGTAAGAAGTCCCTTTACTCTTCCTCCATCTTTTGCCATGATTGTGAGGCCTCCCAAGCTGTGTGAAACTGTGAGTCCATTAAACCTTCTTCCTTTATAAATTACCCAGTCTCAGGTAGGTCTTTATTAGCAACATGAGAATGGACTAATACAAGCTCAATCCGCCCATTTTCTTCACAACAATTTCTTAGCTGTCATGTAGACTCACATAAGGTCTCTATTTTCTATCTAAGAGAAAACTCATATATACGCTCTTAGTGAGGACAAAATAGAAAATAGTTTCTTCACATCCCTGACACATTCTTTCCCTGGGCCAGGAAAACAGAGTGGGCCATAGGTGACTTAGTGATATGGATTCTGCTGAGTCCTCACATTGGAATGACAGGGAGGGTTGCATGTGGAACACAAAATAGGAGAGTGCCTTTTTAAAGACATTTGAGAAGGACTAAGAAGATTTCTATCTGAAATTAACATTATGCATCATTCATTCATTCATTCAAATACTAATGGAGTCCCACTTTAATCTTGATCATGTGCTAATACTAAAGATATAAAAAAGATTAAGTCATGGATTCTACACATGAAGAGGCCACAGTTCATCAGAGAAAAGACAACACAGTACAATACGAGCTATGGTACAGGGAATCACATGGTCTGTATGGATCTGTATTGATTGCCCTCTTCTAGGCAGCTCCCCACTCCTCTCTTCTCCGCTAGGAAAAGGTAAACAGATCTAGCCTGCACTGGCTTAGCTAGGAATGGATGTTTAGATGATCTTTCCTTTCTAACAAGAATACCTTATTGGCACATGAGGCGCCTATTGTCCAGGGTGTGTTGGTGCAAAAAAGAGACACAGTCAGGGAGGAAAGCAGTCTGAGTATATGAAGTCCACTTCACAATTTTGTATAAGGTTGCCCTCTCTGGATGAAGAATCTGACTCTACATCTCAGTGTTTCCTTCAAAATGAATACAAAGTTCTATAGGGTCAGGAAAGAACTGGAAAGTCTCAATCTGTGGCCACTCTTCATGGCAGGGAAAGCTAGACTCATGGTGAAGAAAAGCTTTTCCTCATTGCAAACTGCATTCCAAGTCACCACATTTTTTTGTTGTTGTTTGTTTGTTTGTTTTTTGAGATAGGGTCTTGCTCTGTCACCCAGGCTGGAATGCAGTGGCGCAATCTTGGCTCACTGCAAGCTCCGCCTCCCAGGTTCACATCATTCTCCTGCCTCAGCCTCCTGAGTAGCTGGGACTACAGGAGTCCACCACCACGAGCGGCTAAACTTTTTTTGGATTTTCAGTAGAGACAGCGTTTCACCGTGTTAGCCAGGACAGTCTTGATCTCCTGACCTTGTGATCCACCAGCCTTGGCCTCCCAAAGTGCTGGGATTACAGGCATGCGCCACCACACCCAGCCCAAGTTACCACATATTTTAAAATACGCTTACACTTTAAAACTACCCACCATCTCATTCCACATAATGTTTAAATAAACCAGCCAGGCAGAAAACCACATAAAAATTAAATTTCATTTTTAAAACATGATTTTTATAACTTGTATTTATGCCCAGCTACAAATCAGAGAAATAGAAAACACATACATTAAAAAAAGTTTTGTTTTGTTTTGTTTTTCAAAAAATATGGCCAACTCCAAACAAAGATGGCATAAAAATGCCCACCTACTTGGTGCAATATTTTTTCTGTCCAGATCGGGTAATAGTTGCATCTATCTGATAGTATTATAAAAACATGAAATCAACAAATTATATGTAGATTTCTTAAATTATGTGTCTAGAAAAGTGATCTGGACTGTTCATGAAGTCAAAAACCAACAATAAAACAACAATAACTGCTCACTACTTGGTTCCACGTAGACCTCATGTCAATTTCCAGACTATCATACTATTGTTTTCTAGTCTAGGAAAGTCTTGAATTACAGATCATTCCCACTAAAGCATATTCGCTTGTCCTAAGAACATTTACTTCTTCACTTTATATTCTACTCAAAACTCAAGTCAGTCCCTTGGGTCCTAATATATGAAAAGCACCAAAGCCACAGATAGTTTGAGTTGGTATTTCAAAGCTTTGAAAGTGAAATATAAGAAATTGTATTGGACTTGTAATAAATGTAGTGGCATATTTATGACACTTTAACTAATTGGGCTGGTCATTGTGCTTCCTGGCTCAGATGTATCACTGCACTACCGTAGGTCAATATACTTCAGGTGGTGTTCTCAACTCAGAAATATGCACAGGCCACATCTCTGATGGAGCTCTTGGCAAATCACTTGAATTACATTCCCTAATATTCAACAGATGCATATAACCCACATGGCAAACAGATACATTCAGTCAGTAGTTCACCATAACATTATATTGAAATGAATACAAGAACCCATGCATAATATTTAATAAAAACACAAAGAATTATAAATGGCATAACTCCAGAGTTCATTACTGCTCAAACTGTCTCAACTTTCATAGTAGCATATATTCCTCTCACCAAATCAGTGTGTATTTATCGTGAGATTCTCTCTAACTCTTTGGCAGAGAAAGCAAGTGGAATATTGAACGTGAGCTTGATTTAGAATAGATAGAGGCAGACAGACCTTGTGGCTTTGGACATTACTGAAAAGAGAAGTGATTTATGATGTCATTTCTGTTTACATATAGTTCATTTTCTGTTAGGGCTATAGCATTTTCTTCAAATAGAAAGGCTTCTTGGGATGGTATCTCACCACTCCCCTCCTCTTCCCAGCCAAACTTCCCCTCTCCTTCCCTACTGTTTTCCTCTCCTTCACAGCCCACATGTCTTATAGGACAAGTTTCACTTGAAAATGAACAAAACTCTGTGAAAAAGTGAGGCCAAAGTTAGAAATGGAAACATCCATTTTCATCTTTACCAGTGATTCCAAATTCTTGTGATTCATTTATGGGAAAAGGAAGAGCAGTAAAACAGATAGGGCAAAACAGAGAAATCTTCCTTAGACACCCATTATCCTAATGGCAAATCTTCTAATGGGTAAAGAAACGGTTGAGAGGTGATACTCTTGCCAGTTTTAAAAATTCTGTATTTGCACTGTAATTAACAAACAATAACCACTTACAGTTTCAATTATAGCAAATGCTCTTCTCCATCATACCCCTCAAACTACTTTTGAATAATACTTCTGTTGGCAATCAAGAAGCATTTGGGAGGCATTCCAGCAGTGGTTTTTAGGTGAAGATATTTGATCCCTCTGTTTATATATTCTACTTTAGTGTAGAATCATCTCAGATCAAAGGTAATGTCAATTGATTGAATTAAAATGTACAGAATAAAATCCACAAATTAGGTCAGAGGTCTGATTATGATCTTTGATCAAAAAAAGTACATGAAACACGTTCTCTGAATATTTAAAGTGCTGTCAAGTATAGTATAATACCACATGTTGTAAGGAGTTTAATAAACACAAATCAGTGGAATTTATTTGTATTGTTTGATCTGTTTTAGTGTCATAAAATATGTATGGAAATGACATATACAGAAGCAGCATTCCTAAATAACCTGGCATTGATAAAATAAGGAGAAATTCATCAAACAGAAATATATATAGTTCATCCAGAGACTAGAGAGCATTCTGATATAATTACTGTGATTCTGTTTCATTGCCAACAAATGAGGAAAGAGACTATGTAGTAATTCTCTACTCCCACATACTTTTGGTTGTACAACAGGTCCAAATAAGACTCTACGGATCTTGGATTGTCCCAACTATATGACTTGACTATTGGTGGGCTTTTTCTCCCAGTAATGTTCTGCAGGTGGTGGTAAGGGAGGTCAGTAAACCTATGAATTGGCTGTAAATATGCCCTCCAGAGATCTGTTGGGGATTTTAAACATTTTAGATACAAGGCAGAATCAACTCGTTCTGAAAAGAAAGCACTCTATGCCTGGAGATACACCTTCCTTAGGGCAAAGAAAAAAACTCTGCCAGAATCGAACTTCTATGCCCAGGAATACCATGGCATGATTCCAATAGGTTCCGTTCTGAGATAGAGTGGAAGGCTAAACTCCAGGGCTGCTTCTTGCAGTTCTTCCAGCCCAATACCTTAGTCTGAATCCCAAAGCCACTCAAAAAATTGTTCAAAAGTTTGCAACAGATGGGTTCAAAATTTAATGCATTTAGAAATAGTTGGCCTATCCTTGAGGTATTTGAGCACAATATATGCGATAATATATCTCACTTTTAAAGCAGTGTTCCACTGTTATAGCATGAGTCCTCATTTTGGACTCTAAAAATAATTTTATATTATGTCTGTATTTGTTAAGAAGCTTGTAGAAAAAAGTGTTTGGGGTAGACCAGTAGGGCAAGGCCAGAAAGAGGAAAGCTTCCCATATTCTGCATTAGTTTAATTTCTTTTTTCTCTTTGCAAGCTTTAAAAAGAAAGGGGAAAGGATGAAATTATTTGAAGGAACAAGAGGGTAAAGAAATAAAGATAAACAGGGTTAAGATGTAATTGCACACTATAATTTGCTAACAAAGAATTTTGTAGGTTGCCAACCTGTATAAATTACATACAGTTGGGAAAAGACTTCCAAGCAGAGAGAAATATAATTGCTTCATCTATTTTTTTTCTCAGTCAGTGTTTCTAACACTAACTCTATTGTATGTCTGAACTGTACAAAATTACACTAGTTTCACAGATAGCCTTTGAAACACATTGTTGTAGGCCCTGAGACCTCCAAACTATCACCTGTGTAGTGAGAGCCCTCTAGTGGATGGGGGACTCCAAGCATGCAATGTCCTGAGCTTTGCCTGGAAAGGTGAAAAATTCAGTCATCTCACATTACCACCGGGCAACAGAAGGGACACTGCAGAGCTTCCTGGGTATATTTCTCTAGCTCAAATGTAAAATGGGAAGCCTACCTCCTCTGCCAGTTGCCATTTAACATTTCTATTCTTCCAAAGTGTTACACTCTTTCCTTGACATTCTGACAAATCTTTGGGTAGAACCAGTAAACAACGGCCTTTGGATTACTGTAGAGAAGAGAGGGTTCTGCATTAAGAGAAAGTGAACCATTATTCTAACACTATTCCGTCACAAAGCTAGCTGTATGACTGACTGCTGGCTGATTTATCATAACCAATATATTTCCCTGAAATTTGAAGAGAAATTGGAGATTCCTCCTAAGGTGCCAGGAATTATTCAGAAATGTGTGGCCATATAGCCAGAGTTCTCCCAGTGGCTCTCTTCTCTTTCTCTGGTTGTTGCTTTTGAATCTCCTTTGTTAATTTCCCCCTATACTGGACCTTTAAACCTTGGATCAACTTGAGGCCTCTTCTCTTCTGACTTTGTACAATCTTAAGACATCTCAAGGATATATACTAATAAATGTTAAATTAAAAATTGTACCCAGATCTTCCTTCTTAGACTCTTCCTTTTAGATGTCTCATAAGAGCTTCAAGCTCAATAGAAACAGAAGTGAACTTAACCCAAACCTGCCCCCTTTCCTGTGTTTCTAATCAAAGCAAATGACAACCTACAAACATGACCATCTTTTGGAATTTTCCTCCTTCTTGGGATGCATAATCATCAAGTCAATAAATTCCGCCTCTGATATTGCTTTCAAATTTATTCCCTCTATCTATTTTAACCATCATCACTAGCCTAAGCCAAGCCATACAAACCAGTGCTATCAGTTTCTAACAAATATTCCTGTATCTATCCCCTAATCCAGTATTTTAACAATGCAGACCTGATCATACCATTTCTCTGCTTTAAATCTTTGATGACTGTTATGATAAATTTCCATAATCTTTTTATGGTCTCAAAATCCTGCATAATCTGGACACTGCTTATCTCTCCAGTCTCTCTTCCCCTTCTCCCCCACATGCTCCTGTGTCCAAACATAACATTTTACATTCTTTCCTGCCTTGGGGCCTTCATTCAGCTGTTCCTGCCTGGCGTGCTCTCTGACTACACTTACCTACCTAATCATTAACGTTCATATCGCATTTTAAAGCTAAAAGTCTCATTTTTGTTAAAATGTAGGTAGAAAAATTTTATATGTACATGTCCTTTAACTGAGCCATAATTAAAAGGAAAGAAATTAAACAAAGACTCTTGCCCAGAGAGGAAGCTGTCTCCCCTCACCTGTAACTGCTGTGTTTACACAGATGGTGTGCTCTGAAAAGCCTTGCTTTCAGTTGATAAGGAAACTAAAATTTAACCAAGACCTTTGATTAGCTGATTAATCAAGTTGAAGCCAGTTCCCCTAAAGATGAAATCTATCTAATTCTTGCTCTGTATCCCATGTGGCAAGCTTCAATTTTCGTTCATCCGACTTAGAGATAATAACTCTCCTGAGGTCAAATTATTTTTACAAAGGTTGCCTTCAACACCTGAAATGTTGCTTTAAACTCTGAATTTGGAAAAAATTCATAGATGCTTAGAATCATGAATCACTGGGATGTGATGGTGGGGAATATGTCTGTTGCTCTTCACTTTCATTTTAAATGACATTCCCACTCTTGGTTTTCTTTCTTTGTTCTTCTGTCTAAATTACCTGTGAAAATTTATGAGTGGAAACAGAATGGTTTAATATGCTTCTTTCCCAGAAGTATTTGGTATTTACAGTTGAAAAATGACCTATGTTCAGTTCTAATTCACACACAGGTGATGCTTGCTATTTCTATACTTTTATCCATCAGCCTTAGCCTAAGCACCACTACCTCATGAAAAGCTTTCCCAATACCTCTAGGCTGGATCAGGTGGTGGTATTATTATGTCCATAGCAAATGTTTTACCTCCTCTACTAATTACCCCATTAATCTTTCAGTTTATGAGCTCCATATCATGTCTACCTTGTCATTTGCTCATGCCCTGCTCGTAGCACAGTGCCTTAGACATAGTAAGCATTCAGGAAATATTTGTTGAGTGAAAAAATTCAATGCTTCCTCATATGGAGAGTGTTTTCCTGGCAAGACCATGCAATCAGGGAAGAAAATTACTATTAAAAATTACTATTAAAATTACTATTTAAAAAATTACTATTAAAAATACAGACTTTCTCAGAGATCCCAATGGCAAGATCTCTCTCTCTCTCCCTCTCTCTCATTTTAAGTCTCTCCATGTTTTGGTTTCATTCACATTTCCCTGTACACTTATTCCTCTGCCTCCACGCCTAAGGTACAGGTTGTTATCTTACAGCTCTGGAGTTTATGTGTTTTCAGTTCACAGGACTAGTAGAGTCTAATATTCCTTATCCCAATTCCAAACTCTAAAAAGAGAGAGAGGACTGTCTATCACTGGGCAAAACTAGTGGGACTCCTCTTTCAATCAGCTGTGACTGGAAACACAGTCTCATGGAATAAACATGAAGTCAAGGGTTCAATTCTGTCAGCAAGATGTTTGTGTGGGTAGTGGGTGAGGCATTGAATACTGCAAATACCCCAAAAGTTGTCTGCTACACCATTTGTCTCCTTGAATGCTCTGGAACATAAGATCATAAATAAATAAATATCAGTAAGAACAAAAAAAGCACAAAATGTCACTGGGTTCCCTGCAGGTGTTGATGAACATTAAGGGAAAATCTAGGTTTTATAGAGATGTATTGACAAGCATTTCTTTTTTTTTCAAATAAGGAGTATGTTCATTATTACTTGATGAGACTACTCCTTTATTCAAAATATCTCTAATTTTTGATAGTTTTTCCTTAACTCATTATGTGGTTTGCAACTTCTTAATAGGATTGTAGACTAGAATACACAGCTGCTCCACACCTGACATTTTTCTCTTCACATATCTATCCAGGAGAAAGAGTTTCTTCACACTTTTTAAATATTATTTTCACAATTTAAGTAGGCTATAAATCTGATTTTAAATGCATTTGGTATAAAATGTATTCTCAAATGAAAGAATATGATTGAGAATATTGACTTTTATTCATTCTTTTTCATTCTGACTCTATCTTTGTTAATAATTCAGACATGCAGGAAATATGTAAAGGTGAGATTTCAAGTCATTACTAACATGCATTTGTCAGACTTTTCTTGGAGTAAATATAAAGTGCCTTATTTGATACATTTCTTTTCTAGTTTCAAAGATTCCATTATTCTTCCTGAAGTCCTGCAAGAATGAAATAATTTTGGCACAAATTTAACAAGAAATTGTTTATTTTTAATCCATAATAAACTTTAGAATAAACAACCTGAATACATTTGGGACCAAAATTTCACAATGTCTTTGGAAACTGACTAGAAAATAATTTGTATAATGTCATAATAATATCTTAATTATTAATATTAATAAAACTGACAAACAGCTTGTATTAACTTGGAAAGTTTGAGATTTTAAAAGAGCCTTCCAAATTAAAATTTAGAAATTTAGAAGACTCAAACACTGAAGATATTTTAAATTTTGGAGTTTAGTTCTCTATCACAGGTAAAACTAATAGAAATTATAGTATAAATTTTATTATGATCCTTTTTGAAATTAATTCACTGGAGTCTAGGCTGAAATATATTTTTAGAAGTTTGCATTTTTCAAATGACATAATACCTTAATCATGACATCAATAAAACCATTTACAATTGTTTATTCTTTGATATAGAAGTAGGATTCTCTTCTAGCTTTAACATTTATCAACTGTATGCCTCAGGGCAAGTTGCTTAGCATTTGTGAACTTTAGTTTATTCTTCTATAAAATATAAATAATTATAACACCTGCTCTACTTAAAGTAGAGTTGCTCTTTAGAACTACTACAAGAATAGAGGTCTATAATCCCTAGAACTTCTGGGCTTTGGTAGGGGGATGGCCCATGGACCATGTAGAGTAACACAAAAAATTCTGTGTAGACGGATGCACATCTTTTTCCGGGGAATACCCGAGTCTCAAATGGACCTATAAACCAAGAGATTCTAAACATGTACAATAGGTTGTAAGCTCTTAGAGGACAGACTGTGTTATTCCTCTTTGTGTCCCTAGACTTAACACACATTTAACTGCTAAGTAACAATTTGAAAGCATGCTTAAGAAAGTGAATGAAATTAATTTTGTCTGTGAAAATACTTTATAAACTATAGGTACTATGCAAATATTATTAGTAACATTTTATATTTCCTGAGCATTCAGTATATAGAATCTCCTGAAGTTGTTAATTTAATTTGTTAAATTAAAGCTGCAGTTCTGAAAGGTGTTAGTAAATCCTTCTCATTGAACCATATACTGGCTCATGAGATCTAGAAGAAGAAACTAAAAGCTACATCAAAGAAATGTTTATATCTATTAGGTAATACTAATCAACATCAAGTCTTAATCTAAACTCAAAGTCCAATATGTTAGTGGAGGCTTGGGGTATTTTCTCTCTGCCCTATGTAGTTCTCAGTTGGGATGGACTGCTATAACAAAAGACAGATTAACAAGAGAAAAAACAACCAAA
Source organism: Pongo abelii (assembly GCF_028885655.2). Taxonomy (NCBI): domain Eukaryota; kingdom Metazoa; phylum Chordata; class Mammalia; order Primates; family Hominidae; genus Pongo; species Pongo abelii. The sequence goes on along the minus strand of NC_071985.2, from coordinate 30,019,753 downwards.
AGTTTATTAACATATACATTTCATATGGCTCTTAGTATTGGATTGGACATGGGAGATACCCAAGGAATGAGTAATTCTCAAGAGCAGATCTGGAAAAAAAGTTGAGACAGGAATAATACGAGGTGGTCACAGAAGAATAAAAATTCCAGACAGCAGTTTCACATGACTAGAGGATAGGGACTGATAAAACCCTGAAAAATAAGATGTGAACCGAGCTGGCAAAGACTGACTGGACCCAACATGGCACTGGATTTGACCTAGGTTTCTCCTAGGACCTCATTATATGCTCATGAACACACTCAATCACATACGCACCAGCAACATGACAATTCTGAGAACACTCATATTTAGTGTACAAATGGGTGGTACCACCGTTCTGAGAAATCTCTACCTTTTTCCAGGAATTTTCATGAATATTCTACCCCTTGGTTAAAGAAAGCCATAAAGATAGAAATGCCAAACCCCCTTGCAGGTGACACTTCCTGCATATGCCCATACTCCCCTTTCTTGGATGTGTACTTTTTGCTTTGCAATAAATCTTTGTCCTTTCACTATTTTCTAACTCATCCTTGAGTTCCTTCTCACAATGGTGTCAAGTGACACCAGCTGGGGTCACGGTCCCACTGGCATTTAGAGATCTCCCGCAGCCCACCAGTATCAAGGTGACTCACACACTACCATCTGCTGAAGCAAACACAAGAGTATGGGGAAGGCTTGAGTATGAGGAGACGGCCAGGAAACACATCTTAAACAAGGATGGAGTTTGTTATTCAGACTGAAGTTTGTGCCTTCTCCATTGATAAGAGTTGTAGATGGAGATTTAAAGTTATATTTCTCTTCCTGGTGCAGAGAAGGAGACACCCTTACAAATGAAGATTTCCTTTATAAATGTAAATTTCCCCTTAAAAGGGGAAAATTTTAGTCTTGTCTTCAGAGATTTTCCTGGGCTGGCTATTTGCCAAAGTAATCAGCTCAGAATAACCCTTATGCTAAAGGAGAATGTTTTGGGTTGTCATGTCCTGAACTTCATCATTAGCTAGATTAATATCAAATGAAAAACTGTAATCTACCATGTATAACTGATGTTTGCCATCCACAGTCTCTCTGAGTCAGTTATATTAGGTTGGCGCAAAAGTAATTTCGGTTTTTGCCATTAGTTTTAATGGCAAAAATCGCAATTACTTTTGCGCCAACCTATTATATCAAGAATGGATGATAAAGGCAGTGTTTGCAATAAAATTAATAGCAATATTTTCCACTGTAGAAAGCCAGATTTGCATAGATTGAAAATTATTAAACTAGAAATTAGAAGACCTCAATATCTTTATACTTGTTTATCATTTGATTTTAGTTCATTCACTTAATTCTCCTGATTCGCCACTTTCTCATCAGTAAATTAGTATTGGATTGGACAATTTCTACAGTTGGTTCTTGTTCTATGTGTCACAAAATGCTTTGTAGTCTCTAGGCTTCATTTTGTCTCCCATAAGCCTGGAAGCTAAACAGCAAAATACTGACTACACTGTGTAAATGATAGAAGTGGGGTTGAGGCTCAGAAAACGAAGCCTCCAAATATGGTGTTTTGACATGCTATACTAAACAAGCAGCCTCAAAGTCTCTCCCTGCTTTCCTATCTCTCTGATCCTTTTTCTTTTCTAGAGCACCAGGAGGGGTTCTCTCTGGAAGTTCCTTTATCAGACAGAGGAAACTTCTTCTAAAAGAAATGCAATTGTCTTAAAATCCCCTCTCTAAAAATCGCATTAAACAACCAAGGAAGATTAACTACCAGAGAAGAGAAGAAACTGGGAGTCATCATCACAACCAGAGAGATTTTTCATCTATTCTTCTGAGGGCAGTTCCAAAAGATTAGCTAGGAAATTGTATCTGCATAATATGACAACTTTTGCCACAATGCAGTTCTATTCTTGCCCTTTCCATAATTTGTCCACAAGCTATTGTTTGTCCTTTGATCCCATTCAGCATCAAGAGAATCATTTACAAACCTGTTAGGTCTTTTTGCCCATTTATTTACATCTCCGCCTATTTCCCCTTCCCAATGAAGAGGGCATCTAAGCATTAACCATCTGGCCCTTTTCTTGAGTTTTTCATATTTATTTATATGACTTTCATGCATTATGCACCTTAATAAATTTGTTATGCTTTTATCTTTTTAACTGTCTTTTGTTATAGAGGTGGCAACTTCATCGGCATTTTGAGAAGTTTAAGATCTCCCCAAACTGGGCTAAGACTTGCACTTATATTAATTTCTGCACCTCATTTTATAATGGGGAGAAAATGTATCACCCATTTTCAATTTCTACAGTTTTTGTGACAAGAATGGGATGACTGAAACACCTGATGCATTACAGAGCCTACAAATAAAGTTCTGGGACAACTGAAAAGACAACTGTTGGCTTTTTAGCCAACAACAAAAGGTTAAAATTTTTTACTGAAGTCAGTTTTCCCAGCCCTCTACTTGCAGTGCCTGGTCAAGAATAAAAGGTAAAAATTTGTCTTTATTTCTTCCTTTCCAAATTCAGTTTGGCAAAAACATATTATTTGCTTGGATTGCGACTCTTGTGTACATTTGTGGGTACCCATTTGCTATTGATCCTTTCTCCTCCATGGACTGCTATCGTTTTCCTGTTTGTCTCATTTTGTGACCTGAGAACTTGGCTCAGCTTGCCACCTGTCACAGGCATGCAGATTGTCAAGCCTGCATATGCAGACAGCCAACCAAAAGGTTGTGGGGGACCATCATAAAAAGTTAAAATACAGACTGTTGCCATCTCTCAAGGCATTGTCTAAATCTTCCTTGCTTTTAGTTGTCTTTGGAGGCTGTTTGATTCTGAGAAGATTGTGACTTTGCACCTCTTTGGAGACATCTCATGCATTTTTGGTTAACCAAAGAAGGCTTATTGGTTTTGGTTCTGAGTCAATTGGTAGATACATTTAGCTTGAAAAAAAAAATTAAGCCAGGAATATTTTCTCTTTGTCTCACTGAAATCTGATAATGAGAGATTTGAGAAGATTTTTTTTTAAAAGAGTTCTGTGATAAAAAGTCAGCACAATAGGAACTGATATTCAAGCTATATATTTTTAAAGCCACTCTATTTCTTTCTGCTGAATTTTGTTTCTACTCTTGGGAACTCCTCAGTCTATTGAACTCTTTTTTCTCAAACCCCTGCCAACTAGAACTTCATTGGCATTTTGGGAAGTTTAAGATCTCCCCAAACTGGCTTCTCTAAGACTTGCACTTTTATTAACTTCTGCACCTCTTTCCTTCTGACACATTTGATTGTCCATCCAGTTCTCTTTAATCATTGATATGTTCCCCATTCAAGCCTCTACCTCCTTCATTTGGTGGTCACTGGATATCAAATTACCAAGACAAAGCATCAGTGTTCTGGCTATCACATAAAGGTACCTAGGGAAGCCTTCTAGCAGCACTGAAACCCCTTGAGAAACACAAAAAAGCATCTCAGACTCTCCTATTTGGGGTCATCTGTCTTCCTCAGGGAGCCCCAAGAGTTGGGAATAGGTTCCTCTCAGGTCAGAGGCGCTGCTATTGACCCTGATTGAGATCCCTGATCTCTTTGTCTTTTGGGGATACCAAGAGTCACTTTATACTGTGAGCCAACACTTGATTCTTGATGTGCAGTAACTAATGAGTCACTGGCAAGAGCTGTAATTTTAAAGTAAATGACAGTGGTTGCAATGAAAGGTTATTACTACAGTAGGCAAAATCTAGCCTTCCATTCTCCTCATTTGTTTGTATATTTAAAATTTTAACTCTCAGATTTCTGCTTGAGTCTAACAGAAACTGACAGTAAATGGCAATTTGGTGTAAGAAAAGTCATTAGCTATGATGGGCAAGGGAATCTTGGAGCTGTAACCATGACCTGACTCTTGATAGGTGTAGTATGGGTACTTGGAAGCTATGGGGGCCCCACCTTGAGCTCAGCAATACAATTAAGAAACAGATATTAAAAGTCACCTAAATAAAATTAATTTCCAAAATAAGGCTTTATGATATTCACCTGGTTATTTTAAACAGACTATTGAATTTTCTTCTATCCTCATCCATGTATTTCCTTATAAAATTCAGTTTTAACAAAAATAGATATTTTATTTACCCAGATGAACTTTGGAAACATTCAGAGCTAAAATTGAGTCCACAGCCTCCATAAAATTGATCTCTGATAATAAACAATATTCCCAAGATCTTTCTTGGAGATAAAATATCTATATAAATAAAATAAAATTAACTCAGATACCTTTTATATAATCTGAGATAATCTTTGAAAAATAAATCTAGTTTTTAAATTGTTGGAAAAATAAAATAAGAATGTCCTCAGAATTTAATTTAGATATTTTTGCTTGGGTCTATTGGTCAGACAGATTTATACTTTCTCTGCTAGATATTTTAAGGTTGTAAAACTGTTGCTTCTGTGATATTTTTGATACTTGCTTAATTTTTCTGAGCTAAAGCTGTAAGGGTTGGTTACTGGGCTCCCCTAAAGTCTTGCACACATCTTACAGTGGGTTTATGTCTTTGGTTTTGAGCCTCTGGGTTCTGGAGTGTGAACAGATGGCCATGATGAGGCCTGGGGACATATCAATGTCCATAGTACCTGGGCCACCAGCTGCAAGGCAGAGCCAAGCCCAAAATGGCCTTGTCTTTGGCCCAGCTCTATCTGCTGGTCATACTGGAAGAGGTCAGATCCTCCAGGCATTATCTTCATAGTTCTGTCCTCTGTTCTGGGCTCTGTACCTCATATGTAAACACAGGACCCAGGTATGCCCTGCCCTCCATAGCCCCCCTGGATGTCACATAGGCACATGACACCCAGGGTGACTTTGGGGATAGGAAGACATTGGGGAGGATACCTGTGTCCAGTATTCCAAATGCCTTGGTTAAGACAAGACTGGCTGATGCAGGGTTAGCCTGGCTTTGCTTTCTCAAAAATAAATAAATAAATAAATAACTTCAGTGGCTAACTTTGTTTTCCATGAGCAACTCAAATATAATTGTTAATAAAAATTGGGTAAATGTAAATGAGATAGTTGATTATAAATAAATGTGTCATTTCAAAATTATTTTTCAGTAATTTAAAATCATAAGTCATATTATGTTAAATTAGGCAATAGATAATCATGACATGTCCAAGTTGTTTCTAAGTAAGATAAAATACTGAAACATTGATCACTAAACATAGGTTCAAGTTTGTCACTTTTGGCTTTTTAAAATTTATAAAAAGACTAAAGATATTTGGGTTTGCTAGTAAATACTGATTCACATGAAAAATATGTTCCACTAGAAAAAAACTTGTGTTTCTAAAAATTATAAAATGTTTTTATGTTTTTGTATGTATGTACTAATTAAAATTCCTTACTTCCTATATTTCTCATGAAAATTTATGGTTACAAAGAGTTAAAATTACAATTAATGTATTTAATTAAAACTACTAGATATAAGATAAGCAATTCTGAATACAAGTGTAAAAGGAATATGAGATATGAGGATATGTTTTTGTTAAAAGAAGGAATAATTTTGTCTAGATAAAAGTTATTTAAAGGTGTTTTTTAAGCATTTGTTGAAATCTTATGAATTCAAAATGTTATGAATTCAAATATTTGTACAGTTACATAGTGGCATCACAAAAATTCTTAACTTTTTAAAGAGTACCAGCCTTTTATTTTTGTAGATACATAGTACTTTATTAAGTGTACAGTTCAGTGGCATTAAAGAGATTCACATGGTTATGCTGCTATCACCATCATCCACTCACAAAATTCTTTCATCTTCCAAATGGAACTTGTGTACCCATTAAACCAGAGCTCCCCATCACCCCGTCTCCTAATCCCTGGCAGCCACCATTCTACTTTCTGTCTCTGTGAATTAATTACACTGGGTACCACATACATGTGACATCATACAGTATTTTTCCTTTTGTGACTGGTTTATTTCATTTAGTATAATGTTTTCTTTCTTTTGGCTTTTATTTTAAGTCCAGGGGTATATGTGCAGGTTTGTTATATAGGTAATGTGTGTCACGGGGGTTTGTTATATGGATTATTTCATCACCCAGGCATTAAGCCTAGTACTCATCAGTTATTTTTCCTGATCTTCTCCCTCTTCCCACCCTCCACCCTTCAATAGGCCTCAGTGTCTGTTGTTCCCCATTATGTGTTCATGTGTTCTCATCATTTAGCTCCCACTTATAAGTGAGAACATGTGGTATTCGACTTTCTGTTCCTGCGTTAGTTTGCTAAGGATAATGGCCTCTGGCTCATTCATGTTTCTGCAAAGGCATGATCTCATTCTTTTTATGGCTGCACAGTATTTCATGTTGTATATGTACTGTATTTTCTTCATCTACTCTACCATTGACGGTCATATAAACTGATTTAGTGTCTTCGCTACTGTGAATAGTGCTGCAATGAACATATGTGTGCATGTTGTCTTTATGAGAGAACCACTTATAGTCCTTTGGGTATATACCCAGTAATGGGATTGGTGGGTCAAATGGTAGTTTTGTTTTTAGGTCTTTGAGAAATCACCAAATTGTTTCCCATAATGGTTGAACTATTTTACACTCTCACCAACAGTCTATAAGCATTTCATTTTCTAGGCAACCTTGTCAGGACCTGTTATTTTTTGACTTTTTTCAAATAGCCATTCTGACTGGTGTGAGAGGGTATCTCATTGCGGTTTTGATTTGCATTTCTCTAATGATCAGTAATATTGTGTTTTTTTTCTCATATGCTTGTTGGCCACATGTGTGTCTTATTTTGGAAAGTGTCTGTTTATGTCCTTTGCCCACTTTTTAATGGGGTTGTTTTTCTCTTGTGTATTTAAGTTCCTTATAAATGCTGGATATTAGACCTCTGTCAAATGTATAGTTGGCAAAAATTTCCTCGCATTCTGTAGGTTGTCTGTTTACTATGTTGATGGTTTCTTTTACTGTGTAGAAGCTCTTAAGTTTAATTTGGTCCTATTTGTCAATTTTTGCTTTTGTTGAAATTGCTTTTGGAGTCTTTGTCATGAAATCTTTAGCTGTTTCTACATCCAAGATGGTATTGCCTAGGTGGTCTTCCAGGGTTTTTATAATTTTGGGTTTTACATTTAAGTCTTTGATCCATCTCAAGTTGATTTTTACGTATGGTGTAAGGAAGGGGTCCAGTTTTGGCTGGGTTCAGTGGCTCACACCTGTAATCCCAGCACTTTGGGAGGCCGAGGCAGGTGGATCACGAGCTCAGGAGATCGAGACCATCCTGGCTAACACAATGAAACCCCATCTGTACTAAAAATACAAAAAATTAGCCAGGCATGGTGGCGGGCACCTGTAGTCCCAGTTACTTGGGAGGCTGAGGCAGGAGAATGGCGTGAACCTGGGAGGTGGAGCTTGCAGTGATCCGAGATCGTGCCACTGCACTCTAGCCTGGGTGACAGAGCAAGATTCCATCTCAAAAGAAAAAAAAAAAAAGGAAGGGGTCCAGTTTCAATCTTCTGCATATGGCTGGTTATCCCAGCATCATTTATTGAATAGGGTGTCTTTTTCAACCATTGATTTTTTTTGTCTTCTTTGCCGAAGATAAGACAGTTGTAGATGTGTGGCCTTATTTCTGGGCTCTCTATTCTGTTCCATTGGTCTATGTACCTCTTTTTGTACCAATATCATGCTGTTTTGATTACTGTAGCCTTGTAGTATAGTTTGAAATTGCATAATGTGATGCCTCCAGTTTTGTTCTTTTGGCTTAAGATTGCTTTCACTATTCAGGTTCTTTTTTGGTTCCATATGAATTTTAAAACAGGTTTTTCTAGTTCTATGAAGAATATCATTGGTATTGAATCTATAAATTGCTCTGGGCAGTATGGCCATTTTAACAATACTAATTCTTCCTATCTATGGTCATAGAATATTTTTCCATTTGTTTGTGTCATTTCTGATTTTCTTTTTATTTTGAGCAGTGTTTTGTAGTTCTCCTTGTAGAGATCTTTCATCTCCCTGGTTAACTGTATTCCTGGGTATTTTACTTAAGTGTGTGTGGCAATTTTGAATGAGATTGTGTTTCCGATTTTGCTCCCCCCTTGACTTGTTAGTGTTTAGGAATCCTAGTGATTTTTGTGCATTGATTTTGGATCCTGAGACAGGATAAAGTTGTTTATCATCTGGAGGAGCTTTTGGGCCAAGACTGTGGAGTTTTCTAGATATGGAATCATGTCATTTGTAAACAGGGATAGTTTGACTTCCTCTCTTCCTACTTAGATGCCTTTATTTCTTTATCTTGCCTGATTGCCCTGGCTAAGACTTCCAATACTGTGTTGAGTAGGAGTGGTGAGAGAGGGCATCCTTGTCTTGTGCCTGTTTTCAGAGGGAGTGCTTCCAGGTTTTGCCCATTTAGTATGATGTTGGCTATGGATTTGTCATAGATGACTCTTATATTTTGAGCTGTGTTTCTTCAATACCTAGTTTATTGAGAGTTTTTAACATGAAGAAGTGTTGAATTTTATTGAAGGCCTTTTCTACATCTATTGAGACAATCATGTGGTTTTTGTCTTTAGTTATGTTTATGTGATGAATCACATTTGTTGATTTGCATAGGTTGAACCAACCTTGTATTCCAGGGATAAACCCTGCTTCATCATGATGAGTAATCTTTTTGATGTGCTGCTAGATTCAGCTTGCCAATTTTTTGTAGAGGATTTTCGCATCAATGTTCATAAAGGATATTGGCCTGAAGGTTTCTTTTTTTGTTGCTTTGTCATTGCTAGGTTTTGGTATCAGGCTGATGCTGACCTCATAGAATGAGTTAGGGAGGAATTCCTTCTCTTCAGTGTTTTTTAGAATAATTTCAGTAGGAATGGTACCAGCTCTTTGTACAACAGTTTGCCACTCTGTGCCCTTTAATTGGGGCATTAGCTTGTTTACATTCAAGGTTAATATTGATATGTGTGGATTTGATCCTGTCATCATGATGTTAACTGGTTATTATGAAGACTTGTTTATGTGGTTGCTTTATAGTGTCACTGGTCTGTGTACTTATTTGTGTTTTTGTAGTGGCTGGTAACAATCTTTCCTTTCTATATTTGGTGCTTCTTCAGAAGCTCTTGAAAGGCAGGTCTGGTGGTAACAAATTCCCTCAATGTTTGCTTGTCTGAAAAGGATCTTATTTCTCCTTTGCTTATGAATCTTGGTTCGGCCAGATATGAAATTCTGGCTCGTTTTTTTTTCTTTAAAAATGTTGCATATTGCTCCCCAGTCTCTTCTGACTTGTAAGGTTTCTGCTGAGAGGTCTGCTGTTAGTCTGATGGGCTTCCCTTTGTAGATGAGCTGCCCCTTCTCTCTAGCTGCCTTTCATATTTTTTCTTTCATTTTGACCTTGGAGAATCTGACGAATATGTATCTTGGGGATCATCTTCTTGTGAAGTAGCTTTGAAGTTCTCTGCATTTCCTGCTGCCTTTCATATTTTTTCTTTTATTTTGACCTTGGAGAATCTGATGATTATGTATCTTGGGGATCATCTTCTTGTGAAATAGCTTTGAAGTTCTCTGCATTTCCTGAATTTTAATTCCTGGTCTCTCTAGCTAGGTTGTTGCAGTTGTCATGGATGATATCCTGAAATATGTTTTCCAAGTTGCTTATTCTCTGCTTATCTCTTTCAGGGACACAGATGAGTCACAGATTTGGTTTCTTTACATAAGCTCTTATTTCTCAGAGGTTTTGTTCATTCCCTTTTATTTTTTTTTCTCTATTCTTGTCTGACTGTCATATTTCAGAAAGACAGTCTTCAGGCTCTGAGATTCTCTCCTCCACTTAGTCTATTCTGCTACTAATACTTGTGATTGTATTATGAAATTCTTGCTGTGAGTGTTTTAGCACTACCAGGTTGGTTACATTCTTTTCTATACGGCTACTTTGTCTGTCAGCTCCTGCATCATTTTATTGTGATTTTTAGCTTCCTTGGGTTGGGTTTCAATGTACTCCTGCATCTCAATCATCTTCATTCCTATCCATATTCTGAATTCTATTTTGGTCATTTCAGCCACCTCAGCACAGTTCAGACCCTTGCTGAGGAGACGGTGTGGTCATTTGGAGGAATGAAGGCACTTTGGCTTTTTCAGTTGTCAGAATTCTTGCACTGGTCCTTTCTCATCTTTATAGGCTGATGTTCCTTCAGTCTTTGAAGTTGCCAACCTTTGAATTTTTTTTCTATTATCCTATTTGATGACCTTGAGGGTTTGATTATGGTATAAGGTGAATTCATCCAACTGGCTAAGTTCCTGAAAGATTTTAGGTGGCCACTGCTCAGTTCCCAACTCCTGGACTGCATGCTCTAACTCTGGATGACTTTTACTGTGCCCTGTCTTTGTTTTCTGGCCTCTCGATGTTAGGAATCCACTGTGCTGAGTGGCCTGAGGTGCTCCTAGACTGCTAGTCACTACACTCCAATGGGTGGTGTCAGCCAAAGCATTTCATAGTGCAGTGATGTTGTGATCCATCCTCATTTGCACATGCCAGCAGCAGCAGCAGTAGCAGTGCAGGCAGGGGCACCCTTGTTGGCTGCAGCAGGGTGCTAGTGGGTGTGGGGGTGCCTGCCTCCATGTGGGTGTTCACCACAGTGGTGGAAGCAATATGGCTCAGTGAGCTGGGGTGGTGGGCCCTCCCAGTGACTGTGCACACAGTTACACTGGTAGAGGCATTGGCACAGGGTTGGGGCACTGGTGGGCACAGGTCTGTGTGCATTCTCAGTGTACTACAGGCAGGGGTGGCGACTCAGGGCCAGGGAAGGTCCACTGTTCTCTGTACCTAGTTTCACTCCCATGGCAGTGTTGGTGCAAGGTCAGGGCACTGGTGGGGGTGTGGCTCTGTGCCCAACAAGGGTCTAATTGCAAAGGCAGCTGCCAGGATAAGGGGGATGGACTGCACTCCTGCCACAGAAGTGGCAGGTCAGGGTGCATCCAATCACACATGCTGGTGGAGCAAGGAAGGCAAAACCTACCCATGCACTGGCAAAGCAATGTGGGGATTTGCTGTGGGGCCCAGCGAAGCTGCAGTGTGAGAGGGAGCAGGAGGGTTGGTGCATGGCTATGGGGGCCACCCTGATGGAGCTCTCCACTGGTCAGGCACTATGGTATGCCAGCCCAGGAGCTATAATGTGGGCCCCCAGGACACCCAAGGCTGCTCTGCACGCAAGCACAGCCAAGGTGGGGTCCCAGGAGAGGTCAGAACTAAGGGGTGCTCAGGTCGGTCAGACCAGCCCCATCTGATGAGCAAGACTGCCCAGTAGAGTTCAGGTCCGACAGTTCTGCTAGGGTTAAAGTCTCCTATTGGAGCAAGTTAAGCCCAGGGGCTTGGCCATCCCAAGCTGTGCTCCACTGCAGATGCTCCCACACCAAACCCGCTGGTCTCTACATCGGCTGGCTTGCTGACCCTACCACTTCTCTAAGCAGCTCACCCTGCCAACTGGAGTGTCTGTGGTGGTCAAGGGGTCTCTTCCTGCAGGGATTCCGGAGGCCCAAGGTAAGAGCATGTTGCTCCTTGCCAGTTCCACTCACCTATTTCCCCAGAGTCACTGGGGACCAGGAATGAGTCCTGATGCACAGTATCATCGTGCAGGGTTCCCAGCTTCCTTCCCCTTCAGCCCAGCTTCTGCATCTTCCCTCTGACCACTCTCAGTGCCTTCCTGATGAAGATCTGTTAGGAGTGCACCAGTTGTCTCAGCCCTTTGGTGGCAGCTGTTCCATGTGGCAGCATCTAGTTGGCCATCTTGCCCTTTCTCAATGTAAATTTTTGTTTAAATATCTCCTTTTTCATACTACAACTATTGTTAAAGAATGTGTCACCCACAGGGATAAATCTATGGAAGCAAAGCAAATATTATCAATAAGAAATTCGGTAGCCTCCAAAGCCTGATTTCACCCAGGCAGTAAACTCATGGCAAAGCTGTGTGCCTTATCTATTTATCTATCTATCTATCTATCTATCTATCTATCTATCTATCTATCTTTTTTTTTTTTTTTGAGACAGAGTCTTGCTGTGTTGCCCAGGCTGGAATGCAGTGGAACGATCTCAGCTCACTGCAACCTCTGTCTCCCAGGTTCAAATGATTCTCATATCTAGCCTCTCGAGTAGCTGGGATTACAGGTGCTCACCACCAACCACACCCAGCTAATTTATGTATTATTAGTACAGACAGGGTGGGGTTTCACCATTTTGGCCAGGCTGGTCTTGAACTCCTGACCTCAAGTTATCCACCTGCCTCAGCCTCCTAGAGTGCCAGGATTATAGGCATGAGCCACTGCACCCGGCCTGTCTATCATATATCTATCTATCCATCTATCTATCTATCTATCTATCTATCTATCTATCTATCTATCTATCTAATGATTGGAATATTCCAAGTTTATTAAAAAGCATGCTGGAAAATTTTACTCTACTGCAAAACACACCATCTCTTTATTGTTCCCATAGCCAATAAAAAAGAGCTTGATGAATATTCTCAATTACCTTGTATCTCAGTCTATATCTCAGTTGTATATTTTAAATGATTTTAAGAAGAAAGAGATTAAAAATTTTATTATTATTTCTTATAAATCAATATTACATTTTTAGATAAAAGAAATATATATTGGGGTTAGTTAACATTTTGTTTTTTCTAATTATTTATTCAGGCTCCAAAAACATTTTCAATAATTTTTCCACAAATTGCTCTCCTCCATTTTTGATTTGCTAATTTATCACTACTGTATGTTGATTAATACTGTTTATTTATTTGGCAACACTTATAAATAAATGATGAATTTTCCCATAAATAATGTTCTTAACAAAAATTATTAATAATGTTTATAAGCCCCATGCTAGGTAGTAGCCTAATGCCTTTTCTTTTTTTTTAATTTCCACTTAACCCTGCTTCCTTCTTGCAATAAAACATATTCATTCATGTATTAGTGAATAATTGGGGAAAGAAAATCCCATACATCTATCAAGAGATACATTTTCAATAATATTTTTCTTTTTCTATTTGATATCTATTTACAAAAATGTTTCAATTTTTGTGATAAATTTTATAAAATTATAAAATAGTAATATTTATAATGAAAATTGTATCTTTGACTACTATTTCAAATTACAATGAAATACTTTATATGTCAAATGCAAATATAGAAGTAAATTCATAGATTTTGAAAACTCTTTTGGAAGGTATGCCAGCAAAATATTATAAAGTTTACAGTTGTAGCCATGTGTATAATGATTCAGAGTAATTAAATCCATAAGTAGCAAAATATATAATATGTAGCTCTGGTATACCAAGATAATTTTGCTAGTCTTATTGCTAGTAGGATATATGCTTTAAGTTGGTATTGTTTTTCTAGAACTAGGGATGGATATGAATAGAGTGATTTGTGTTTTCAATCCTCTGGTGACCAGTGACCTCCATGTGTTTACATATTTGACAGATGCCCAGGCTGGTCAATTGTTAGCAATAAGGAAAATCTTACATGATTATGTAAGTATGTTGCCCTAGAACTTGGCCTTCTATTGCGCAGAGAGGCTTATTTCTAAGAGAAATGTACCCACTGGGTCTTTCTTGGACAATTCATCATATATTATCATGCAAAGTGAAAGCTGGCAATAAAAAGCTTGGTTTTAAAAAAAGGAAAGAAAAACAGAGAATTGGATTAGTTTCAATTTGTTTTATTTAACTTGTATTCTGTTATTTCCAAGTTTCTGTTTGGAAAATATGAAATGCCAACATTTTATATAATGATGTCATTGCTATAAAAATCATTTTTAAAATTTTTCCTTTGAGCTTTAGTTTAGTTGGTTCTCCAATAAGCTGAATTGAGGCTCTTGAATCAGATCCCAAACAAAAAGAAAGTAAATTGCCCACCATTTTAAATAAAAATTGAGTGTTTATTTTGTTTTGTTTTTCAGTGCCATATTTGAAACTAGAAGCAGTTTGTTTAAACATGATCATTTATCTTTGAAAAGGCATTTCCCCCTAAGATAAGCATTCACATCAAAAGGAACATTACAAAGTTTCATAAACAATAAAGTCAATCAGTTAATTATTCTTGGACCAGTATATTGACTTCTGGTGAGTTTCTACTAATATGCTTTTAAAAATAACTGGATTGTCTTACTTGCCAAAATACCACCAAAGGAAAACCCTACCAGAAACCAAAAAAAAAAAGCTAATGAAAAAAATTGCAATTTTTTATTGTATAGTATGCATCATTTGGTAAGATTAAGAGGTACTGAAAGAGATCTTTTATGTCACCTAAATACATATTAATTCAGTCTGAATTCATACTCATCTAGGCAGTTAATTCACGTAATCATGAGAATGAGGAAGAAGTAAAAAGGTAGAGAGAATAAAACCTAAGAAAAGGGTTATTATGTTTTGGGAGTAAGGAATAGGGCCAGAGGAAATATAGATATTCCCAGGAATCTGTTTCTTTCTTGCCTGAAAGTTCTATGTCAAGAGTGAAGAGCTCCTCACGCTGTGCTTATATCTGAAACCCAGAGAATTACTGGAACCCAAGGATCAGGTGAGAATAAAGAGGGATTGAAATCTAGGGGTCATGCAAAGTAGAGAGATACAATCCTCAGGGGCAGAAACAAATTTCATGTTGTGACTACAAGTCATCACCATCATAGTAGTCAGAAAGACCTGGAAAGCAAGTGACTCATGCAATTATTTTCTCAGTGAAAACTTGGGTGCATGCACATGCCAGTTTTTGGGTTAAGTTCTAGGTATACAATGAAGAGAAGTAGTCCTTGCCTTCTAAGAGTGCATAATATAGTGGCAGAGACAGACAAGAAAACAGTAACTCACAACATAGGGACCTAAAGGGGATGTCTACAGTGCACAGGGATTGCAGAAGAGGGCATCTTCCCAGCTTTCAGAAAACCCTGGGGGGCTGACCAAAGAAGGTAGGATATCCTGATTGAATTCTGAAAGCTGAGTATAATTCAATTATTGAAAAGTGGAGGAGAGGGAGAAGCAAGGAACTGGCATCACAAGAGGAGTAAACAATCTATGCAAAAGGCGTAGCAGGAAGAGAGCTTATTTCAGGTGAATTGACTGCAATAGCAGTTTATGCTTTAGGACAATAGGGTGTCAGTGGGGAGATTTTGAGTAGAAAAATAATATACACCATTTGAATTTTCCTGTCAAAATATAACCTCTGGATGCAGTGTACAGAGAATAGTCAAAGGGAGCAAAAACTGAAGGTGGAAAGATTAGAAGACTGTTGAGTTAATGCCTTTATTTCTATTTTTCAAAATTTAAGAATCTCAATCTGAGATTTCTCATCCATGCAGTGAGAACTTTCAATGAGCCATTTATATATACAACCTTTCTGCCAATCAGGAACTACTTTTAATGGGCTCAGTGTAGATATATATCTTATTCAGCTTGACTGCCATAACAAAATACCGTAGGCTGGGTGGCTTCAAGAATAGAAATTCATTTTCTCTCTGTTCTAAGGATAGAAGTTCAAGATCAAGGTGCTGATATAGTTGATTTCTGGTGAGGGCTTTCTTCCTGGCTTGCAGACACAGCTGCCTTCTGGCTATGTCCTCACATAAAGGAGGAAGAGAGAGAAGGAGGAGAGAGGGAGAGAGGGAAAGAGGGAGAGAGAGAAGAGAGAAAAGAGAAATACCTCATGTCTTTTTATGAAGGTACTCATCTCATCATAACAGCCCCATTCTCATGACCTCATCTAAACCTAACTAATATCCCCAAAGCCCCATCTCCAAATGCCATCACATTAAGGGGTTGGGCTTCAATGTGAACACAAGTCAGGGCATAGCACTTCAGTTGATATGTTAGTTATGTAATTAAAGTCCAAAAGAGTAATCCTTTTCCAGAGGAGTTGCAAATAATCTATTCCTTTCAATTATGTCATTTTGTAAATAAGAAGACCCTTGTCTTATTCTTAATCATCTTTAAATATTTTGGTGTTAGAAGATGGTCTCTTCAGATGGTCACTTATTGTTTCTTAGAGTGACAGAGTATAGAATAATAATGTGCATAATAGTAAACTCCTCCGCAGTTTTGCAATGTGTTGAGCCCAAATAATACAAATACAGAGCCCTATGAAAACACTCAAAAAAAGGGACACCGAAGCCCAGGCTGGAAATCAAAGAGATGTTGTTTCATGGGTTCAAAAATACAGTTAGATAGAAGGAATAAGTAAGTCCTAGTG
Source organism: Pongo abelii (assembly GCF_028885655.2). NCBI lineage: Eukaryota > Metazoa > Chordata > Mammalia > Primates > Hominidae > Pongo > Pongo abelii. The sequence continues at coordinate 30,003,530 of NC_071985.2, read as the reverse complement.
TACAGTAGCACACTAGGGTGGCTACACTGAACAATAATTTGTTGTATATTTCAAAATAGCTGGAAGGGAAGATTTGAAATGTCCTCAACACAAAGACATGATAAAGGTTTGAGGTGATGGATATCCCGATTACCATGATTTGCTCATTACACATTTTTCACCTCAACTCCACTGAGTCATCTTTGACACCACGTCCTTTTTATAATTTCATCCAGGACAGTGCTTTATAAATTATTTATGAAAAGCAACTCCCCATCCATTGGTAAGTTTTTGAACATCAAACTGGAAAAAAATGCATGGATGGTAACTTTCACCTTTTATTAATCTGTTAATCATCATCTATTTAATCAATAAACATTTTCTGAGCACCTCGCTATATAAGGTACTTTCCAAACACGTGGGGGAGGAAAAGAGGATTTGCATGCCATAGTTAAGTGTCATTGTACACCTTTTCATCGTAACAGTTAAAGGTGAATTCTCTTCCCCTCTTCTGCAGTAACAGCATAAGTCTGCATGGAGCTCATATTGACTGTTTTCTTGTGAACTAGATAAGCTTCAGCTTGGTTGAGTAGATAACACCACCAAATAAATTCCCTTGGGGATTAAAATGTGTGTCGTGTCAGTGACCTAGCATAAACACAGGCAAATAGTATCTGCAGCCAAATGGTAAATCTGTATATTTGTTCTCTGAGGCATACTCTTGAAAATTTCAAGAATAATCTATCTTAGGAATAGATGTTTCCCTTGAAAGAAAAATGGTACATCTCTGGCAAGTAATCAGAGGATACATGAGCATATTATACACACACACACACACACACACACACACACACATATATCTACTACTTTTCATTTCTGAAACAGAAGAATTCTCAAAGGACCATTTTCTGAAACACTAAAATTCTCAAAATTTCCCAGAACAGCGCATTACTATAACTTGACACCATATTTTAGATATTACCCAATAAATGTTTGCAAGGTAGCAATAAACCTTTTTTCTAATAGCAGGCTTCATGCTGTGCTACCAAAGTGCAGAGGAAATGACTGAGCAGAAAGCTCATATACAGTGTGCAAAGGCAGCATCAAAGACCTTCCAAGGCCAGTTCATTACAGTACCTCTGAGGAGGTTCAGAGCCCGCCCTGATTGCTTCCTCATTAGAGGTCACGTGCTTCAATCCTGTCTAATAACCCCTAAATATGGAAGCACTCAGCAAGGCCACACTTGAGGTAGTCAGAGGTGTTTGGTACACTGGGTTGAGCAGCTGAAAGTTGGAATGCCTTGCAAGTCTACTTATAATAAAAGTGTCCCTTCCACCTATTTTTCTTGACAGTCCTACAGCTGCTGACATTAGCCAGCTCTGCATGTCCCCGGCTTCAAGTGCCAACTGCAACCCAATACGCTTGAGATTTGAGAATGCCATTTTCTTAAAAGGTTATAGAAGCATTCAGGCAGAAGTCCACCTTTTAAAAAAGGAAATAAGTTATTATTATGCAAACAATTTTCTCTCCATTGGGGCCAAGAGCTTTTCAAGTTAACTGATTTTAAATCGCTAAAAATTAATGTGACAGTTTGCCTCCTATTCAGGAAAGGGAAGCTTTGAAACTGAGACTGAAATTTGAGCTATCATGCTCAATTTTATGCTTAGAAAAACATATCGCACAGGGTTGAAGCAAGTTTATCTCTGCGGTTCAGGTGTATATCTACTGAAGTCAAAGAACCTCACTGCTTTCATTAACTTTGGGCAGACTGTGTGTCACTAATCTGGTTAATAAGATTAGGACCTAAACACACTTGCACGGCTTTATTTTCTACTAGGCTCTAGTTACATTTATAAACATTTACAGTTTCTTTTTACTTAGAGATTGTACTCTTCAAAAATTGAGCTGAAATGAACATTCTGATATTTTTCTTAGATTCACAAGATGTGAAGAAGAAGGAAATACAATAAAAAACAATTTGTGTTTGTTTGTTTATTATGAAACCCTATGCTGAACCCAGATTTTGTAACCCATGCTTTTAGGGATTATGTCTTATTTGTACCTTGCAATTGGTACAATGTCAAGAACATAGCAGTTGTATAAATCTATATCATAAAGGGGAAAAAAAACCCTGCATTTACTATTATCTGTCATCCCCTGACTTATGTGTTCTTCTTTTAAGTGACATTCACCTTACAAGGTGAATTAGTGGGGAGTGTGTTCAGCTGCAAGTGATATAAAATGAGAATGATCTTAACTCAAAAGAGTACCTCAGATATATCTGAATCTGGAGGTAGACAACCGTGAGCATGAATTCAAAGGCATGATGGTTGACATCTCTGCAATTGTTTTGATCTTTCCTTAATAATGTTGTTTCACATTGCAAAATGGCGACCAGGCAGCTGAAAGGGAAAAGGAAGGCAACCAGTATGTCAGTTCCCTTTCATCAGCAAATCAAAACTTCTTCCAGAAATGCTTAGCAGATTTCTTCTCTTGTCTTCTCAGCCAGAACTGTGTTACCCAGTATCTCTGGCTAGAGGGAGGCTAGGAAAGCAAAAAAAAAAGATCAGATCCTTATGATGATTCAAAGAAATGGCGATGTTTTGTTTAGATTTGGACACATTTCTCTCCAAACAAATTTGGGGTTCTGTTTACAAGGAAAAATCAGGTTAGAAAATGACTGTTGAGTGAGCACCTAATATTGTTTACTATAGGAAGTTAAAATAAAATTAGAGACCACATATAGCAGGTACCATAACATTAAAACACCATAAGTGCTTCATAAACAGGAGGTATGGTTTATGTGATAAAAATAAATGTAATGTTATCAATGAATAGTAAACATGAAACGTAATGAGCTTGTGAGCATCTGTGTGTGTTAGTGTAAGTATTTGCTCTGAGGATGTGAGAGGTATGTTTTGTTTTTATTTGTGAATAAACGTTCATTAAAAAGCATAATAGCACCCATCTCTACAGAAAGAGATGAAAATTCATCTTTGGAGCTGACTTCATTTATTTTAGGAAAACAACTGAGTGGATGACAAACATATGTATCTTAGTCAGTTTGGGGTACTATAGCAAACTACCATAGACTGGGTAGCTTAAACAACAAACATTTACACTCATAATTCTGGAGGCTGGGAAGCCCAACATTAAGACCCCAGCAGATTCAGTTTCTGGGGAGGAGCCACTTCAGGCTGCAGATGACCAACTTCTTGCTGTATCCTCACATGGCAGAAACAGGATGAGAGAGCTCTCTGGGGTCTCTTTTATAAGGACACTAATCCCATTCATGAAGACTTCACCTTAATGACCTGTTTACCTCCCAAAGGCCCCACCTCCCAATGTGAACACATTGGGGCTTGGAATTTCAACATACAGATTGGAGGGGAACACAAACATTCACTCTATAACAACATGTCAAGTGTTTACATCTACTATTCTGGGATAGGGGCACTCCTTAAGCAGATGGAGTCTTATCATCTCTCCCAATAACCACTCTTAAAGTTTTCTGAAGAGGAATGGGCAAACTGGCTTTGAAAGAAAGAATGAGATCTGCAGTAAGGCTCTTTCTCTGTGATGTTGAGAGCAATAAAATATGTTAAATTGACTACTGTATCTTAGACAGGTGGCCTAGACTCAACTTCTAAATCTAGGTTCCTTGAGAGAGAAGAAACTTTGGGTTGATGACAGAACCCCTTTAAAATTTGGATGCTTGCTGTGGGGTTTGCCTGGAGGAAGTGGCTATGCATGGGAGTTGAATGCACAGGCCACTAAGAGCTTGTGCTGAAGTGTATGAGACATAGTGTTAGAGAAAAAAATGGTCCTACCTTGAAGACAGAATCATGTTTTCACAGTCAAGGAAAAAGTAATTAATAACTCAGTGGAGTGTTTTGTAAATATATAATAAGCGGGATAAACAATCAGCCCTACAGGAGATTCCGGCGGGGGCTGGGGGGTGGGGGGTGGTTCGAGGTGAGGGAGATAACTATCCAGGAGGGTACGCTTAAAGGTTTCATGGAGAAGATTGAGCTTGAGATGAACCATGAATGACAGGTAAGACTTTCAGAAGTGAGAAAAGGAAAATAATATTCTAGCTGGAAGAAAAATTAGTGGACAAATAAGTGGTTGAGAAAAGGTCTAGTGTATATGAAAAACAGTGAGTATGTCAGGAGGATTCTCTTAGGGAATAATGGGAAATATTTGGAAAGGTAAGTTGGCTCCAGAAAGTGAATTCTCTATTGAGGATTTTGTGTTTTTATCCATTCAGCAGTAGGAAAGCTTTGGAGAGTTTCAACTTCAATTTGAAATGATGAAACAATCTTATTGTGTTGGTAGGATGCAGGATGGAGTGGATTAAATAAATTTAAGCCACAGGAATGACTTAGAAGTATACTTTAATACTTCAAATAAAAGAGGTAAAAGCCTGAACTTGGGAGTGAAAATAAGAATAAAAAGGAAGGAAACAATGTGAGCAATATTGCAGAGAAAACTTTAAAAAATAAAATGGTTGGGTGTAGTGGCTCACGCCTGTAATCCTAGAATTTTGGGAGGTGGAGATGGGCAGATCGCTTGAGCCCAGGAGTTCAAGACCAGCCTGGGAAACATGGTGAAACCCTGTCTCTACAAAAAGTACAAAAATTAGCCGGGTGTGGTGGCCCATGCCTGTAGTCCCAGTTACTCTGGAGGCTGAGGTGGGAGGAACACTTGAGCTTGGAGGTCAAGGCTATAGTGGGCTGGGAGCATGCCATTGCACTCCAGCCTGGGCAACAGAGCAAGACCTTGTCACACACACACACACACATACACACACACACACACACACACACACACACATAAATTATATTATATTAAACAACTTGAAAAGAGAGAAGTCAAAAATGACACTGAGCTTTTGAAACTGGGTGTCCAGAAAAGGAGCGAATTTTTGCTTTATCAGTTAAGGTAGACTGTTATGACAGTTAAATACATAGATACAATGAAGTTTACTTCTTGCTTGTGTGATTTTCTTTAGTGAGGTGGGTCTCTTCAAATGGTTCTTCAAGGACTTGAGTTCCTCAACAGTGTGGTTTCTCCAAGATGTGAGGCTTCGTTGTCATTTGTTTCCAGCCAGCAGAAGGGAGAGGATTGTGGGGGCTGAACATGGCAGGTTTCTATGAGCCAGTCCTGAAGAAGCACCGTTACATCTGTTCTCAGAACTAACAACAGGGGAGTCTGGGACAGACCATCTAACTCCATTTTGACGAACACCCAGCAAGCAGTCTCTTCCATTTTCACTTTATGAGAGGAATATTTATCTTATCAAAATAATTTGTTTTGAAATTTAAAAGCCACTACATTTGTACCGTTTTTCTTTTTTACTCTTTCGGATGTGAAAATTCTTCTTCATCAAAATTCTTAATTGGCCAATGTCGTATGTATTGCTTATTTTCAGAAACATATCTATTGCATTAAGTGAGGTGAGCTCACCTAATTTCTCAGTAACTCTTTAGAAGGTTCATGTTGGAAAAAGAATTTTAAGTAAGAAAGGTAAGAAAGATATATTTGCTAACTATGGAATTTTCTGGCCTTTTTCTTCCTCCACTCACTATCACATACATCTTCACTGGAAAATAAAGCAGCTTTGTTATTGTGTTACTAGCAACCTGTAGAGGAAAAAACAAATTCGATAAGAAATCATTTAACCTTTTATTTCTTATATGCTAGCTATTAAACAGAACCTAGTTTAATTTTAGAAAATAGATGGGATTTTTTTCTGTTGTGATTCTGCACGCAACACCTGTTTCAGGGGCCTACAGAATGTAGTGGCACCTTTTAAAATATGACACCTAATTCATTTTGTTTGGTTTGATTTTGAAGAATCTTTTGCTTTCTACAAGAGATTTGGGGGATGACATTTAGAATAATATTGCAAATGGAAAGTGCTTAGAAGTATTCTGTAGAGTGTTAGAGACTCCCTATTTCATTTGTTTGTTTGTTTGTTGTTGTTGTTGTTTTAAGAGACAAGCTCTCACTCTGTCACCCAGGCTGGAATGAGATGGCACCTTCTTATCTCACCGCAGACTCAAACTCCTGGGCTCAAGTGATCCTCTTGTCTCAGCTCCCCAACAGGTACACACCACCAGACCCAGCTAATTTTTTGTAGATACTCAATCTCACTGTGTTGCCCAGGCTGGTTTCAAACTCCTGACCTCAATGATCCTCCTGCCTTGGCCTCCCAAAGTGCTGAGATTACAGGTATGAGCCACTGCACCAAGCCTTATTTGGTGGTTTCTCTTCTTGGTTTAATGTTGGCACTTCCTCCCTTAACTTCATGACTTTGGGCAATAACCCCTCCATAATGCTATTTCTATAAAACATACTATTGTTTTTACTATTTTTAAAATAGTAGAAACTGTAGTATGTACCTCATAGTTTATAATCAAGAGTCAATGGCATACTATGAGTTAGATACATAGCATGATACCTGTCACACAGCAAAAGCTCCATAAATGGATAAATGTCTGCTATTATTGCTCAGAGAGAATAAAAGGAGGGTGCCTCAAAATGTCTTTAAAATGACCATGAAGAATCCATATCCTTTCTCACATTCATATAGAACCTCCTCTAATTGAAAAGCTCATCTCTAAGAACACTGTTACTTATCACTTGTATGGTGATATGAAATGAGAAGTGTCCTTTGGGAGCCTGCCATGTAAGTCCAATGTTACGGACACAGGCAAGATGCACAACAAAGACAAATCAAAATGAAGTCTCCACGCTAAGAATTTACATTAAGTACAACAAAAGAGATAAATGCGTTTTTTTGGTTTACTTCTTGAGACCTCTGGTATGATGAGTTGGCTCATTACCTTTGCTTTTTTTAAAAGGAACCCTATAAGACATTATCCAGAGACTTTTCAATCCAATCTATTTGTGATTGCATCTTTGTTTTCAAAGAAACTATTTTTGGAATTGTTGGTTTAGAGTTCCAGCTCTTAGTGTTGTCAAAATTAACTACTTAGAGATACTGGGCAGGATGTAACTGAGTCAGCTAATGGAACTCATGTGTTGAAGAAAAATTTCTTGACCAAAAAAAAAAAAAATGGAAGGTTGCTGGTAGGGGAAGCACCCATGGGAATAATAATGTGATTTAGAATATGCCTTACTACATTGGCATCTGAAAAGGTTTTATATCATCTTCTTTCTTGAAAGGAAATTAAATTGCCATAAGAGGCTATCCTATCCTAAAATAGTAGCCATCTTTTTGTTTATTTTTAATTAAATTCCATCCAGATAAGGGATCCTCATCTTCTTTCATATGGGCTTTTCAGACTGCCACTGATCCACGTACCAGATAAACAAAACACCTTCCAAATTCAATCCATTTGGGATAGCTACTTTTAAAAGCAGTGTTTTAAGAATCAGATAACTCCTAATATCTTTTGGTAGGGAAAGGGAAATTCCTATTTATTTTAGTGGCTGGAATTACCTCTGAGGCCTGAGAGAAAAGTTACCCCCACAAAGGAGAATTTAATCTAATTCTTCCTGAGTGCTTGCACTAGGCAAAGTAAGCAGCTGTCTGTTGTCATTTGAAGGGCTCTGTGACAGCTCCCTCCCTTTCAAATAAGCAAACAAAGAAACAAAAATAAAAACCACTTATATCCATTAACCCTGCCAAAGTGCTCACAATTCTCACATTCATTCATTCACTTGTTACTGAGCACTGATCAGGCACAGGCCACGTGCTGGGCACTGGAAGCACAAGCCCTGTTCTCACAAGTTCACAATCTAACCATATTATGCAACCTTTGGTAGAAGAATACTTTCCAGAGTGTGTTCTGCAAAACAAGTTTATAGTATAATATAAATTGTGATCTGTAAAAAAGGTAAAGACTTCTGTGAGCAAATACACTTGAGAAATAAGTTAAAAACCATATATACAATTTTCATTTATTGAGTACTTCTCAGTATCTTTAATATGTCCCCAGACACCACTGAGTGCATTGTTGAATGCAGAAGGAAGGATGGATGGCTGAGGGGGAAGGATGAATGCAGCAGCAGGGTTTGGATAAGACCCTAGCTAGAATGACCAGGTTTCTTTATCAGCCCGTTCTATTTTTCCCATTATCACTGAATTTCAGTTTGATTGTTGCTCCTACATTTTGCAATAAATGCCAACATTAAGTTTTAGTTTTATCTCTTTATGGGTACCCAGTCCTATATTACTTTATGTAACTAAGCTATACCAGTTCCCGTTACTTGCACTGCTTGGTGACATTAGGGATAAAGAAAAGGGCATGAGTTTGAGAGTTACAATAAGCTTTAGCACACTGACTGGCATTCAATGGAGTCTCAATAACTATTTGTTAAATAAATGAGCAAATATCCAGACTTAAATTCCAGCTCTGCCATTTCCTAGTTGTTATTTGAACATTCTGAGCCCTAGCTTAGTCAACTGTAACATGGGACAATGGTATTAATTTTAAAATAAAGTGATCAATAAGTCAGCTATTTTCACTTCTAGTGGAAGTAAATTTTGCTTTTCTCTTTTGGAACTACATTACCTAAGTTTATATGACTTCTCCTCACTTTCATTTCATGATTTTAATACATATACTGACTAGGTCACTTTTTCCAAGTCTGGGCTTCACTATTTGTTCTTGTTTTCTTGTCAGCATTAAAACTTTTACAGAAATCTGAAAAACCAATTCAAAAGTCACTGCAGTCCTTTCTTTCCAGATTCCATCTTTATTCTATAATTATTTAATGAATGCTGACTATTCTAAGGGTTCTGTGCTAGGCACTGAGGCTATGGTAGGCAAGAGTCCTACCCTGTGAATATTAGCAGTGTGAGAAACCAGTGGGACCCAGAATTAAAGAACACTCATCTCTAGGCTGAAAGACCTTTGTTGTATCCAGCATATGAAGAGAAAAATAACCACAGCAAGGCACATTATTACAGTACTTCAATATACCAAGAATAATGGAAAGATGTCCAAAGTAAAAGAATAAAAACAGGATATATAAAAAGAAGAATGCCAACAGCCTTCTCACCAGCAACATCAGTGCAAGATGCCTAGGGAGAAATGACTTCAAAAGTCTTTTATCTGTCATCAGTCTCGGTTAGGAAATTATTGGAAGACTTGTGCCAGCAAAATGAGAAAAACAATAATAGAAGAAGACATAGAACCCAGAAAACAGTGGTTTCAACCCCCGCAAAATCAGTGAAACTGAGTCCTGGGGTGACAACTATAGAGCAGGTTTACAGAGGAAACTGTCCAGATTGAAGCAAGAGGAAGAAATCCCTGGAAGAGGTGTTTTCTTGAAAAGTGTGAGGACTTAAAGGAATAGATAATGCAGTGATACATTCTGAAAGGCAAGTGTATAAAATTATTCAGGTGAAAATATCATCAATCACCATCACAGGCAGAATCACTACTGAGTTCTGCAGTGAACGGAGGTTTACGTTGTCATAATAAACCAAGCATTTGCACTAGTTTCTTAGGGTACCAAAGCAAAATACTAGTGAGCAAATACACTTGAGAAATATGAACTCTTGCACTTCAATGCAAATTGAGGGACAAGTTATTTAGAACTTTCTAGGAAAGGGTCAGTAACTTCTGGGTCATTGCCATGGCATAAACTGTGTGGCTTAAAACAATAGAAATCTTTTGTCTCCCAGTTCTAGGGTCTTAAAAATTCAAAGCCAAGATGTCGGCAGGGCCATGTTCCCTCTGCAACTTGAAGTAGATTCTTTCCCTGCCTCTTTCTAGGTTTTGGTAGTGGCCAGTAATCTCGAGTGCCCCTTGGCTTGCAGCTGAATCACTTCAGTCTCTTCCCGTCACCACATGGTCTTCTCCCAGTGTGCCTGTCTTCACAAAGCGCTTCTCTCTTTTTTTAAAGGCAACAGTCATTTTTCGTCAGTTTTGACAGGTGAATTTTGCTCTGATTAATTCTGCTATTTTTTAAAATAAAATTTTGAGGTAGTTTTAGATTTACGGAAAAGCTGAGATGATAGGGTTCCCATGTACTCCACACTCAATTTCTCCTATTGTTACTAATAACATGTTATTAATGTACATTTGTCACAACTAATGAACCAATATTAATAATTAACTAAAATTTTTATTTTATTCAGATATGCTTAGTTTTTACCTAATGTTCTTTTTCTGTTCCAGGATACCACATATGTTTAATTATTGTCTCCTTACACTCCTCTTGGTTGTGACAGTTTCTTAGACCTTCCTTGTTTTTGAGGACCATGACAGTTTTGAGGAGTACTGGTCAGGGATTTTTGTAGAACGTCCCTCAGCTGGGATTTGCCCAATGTTTTTCTCGTGATTATGGTGCTGGACAGGCAGATCTTAGCCCAGGAGAGTTTTTGGTTTTGCCCAGTAAAGAATTCAAGAGTGAAGTGGCGGTGTTAGACAGCAATCTTCTATTGAAGGGTACTGCTCCTTGTAGAGTAGGGCCAACTCAAAGACACTGCACCCAGAGTCAGCAACATATGAGCTTTTTGCAACACTATTTATACTCATGTGAACTCATTTTTAATTGTATGCAAATTAAGAGGTTGATCAATGCAAATTGAGGGGTGGGTCATTTAGAACTTTCTAGGGAAGGGGCCATAACCTCTGGATTGTGTTCACAGAAGGGGGTGGTAACTTCCAGGCCATTGCCATGGCATTTGTAAACTGTCATGGCACTGGTGTGAGTGCCTTATGCTAGTGAGCAATAAGGGCAATTATGGATCCCTTTTGTTGCCATCTGCTGGTTGCTGCTGGTTTTTTCTCTTCATTCTATCTGGACCAGGTCCTATTTTGGTCCACAAGGTTGTGACCGGAAAACAAGTCCTGCTGGTCTCTTACCTCAATTAGCCTGGGCTTATGGATTTTAAGAGGAAGGCTACAGAGGCAAAGTGCCATTTTCAGCTCGTTATGCTAAAAGCATGCACTACCAAAATGATTTGTCACTTACTACTATTAACCTGCACACATGGCTGAGATAGTGTCTATCAGATTTCTGGACAAAATATTACTCTTTTTTTCCCCCTTTCCAAACTATATCCTTTGAAAGAAGTTACTATGCACAGCCCACACTTAAGGAGTGAAGTTATTCTCTACTCTTTGAGGGCAGTGAGTCTACATACATTATTTGGAATTCATTGGTATAGGAAATTTTTCTATTGTCTTCTATTGTTTTTGTTTCGTGAACCAGCCTTATTAGTATAACCACCATGACTATTAATATCATTATTATTGGACTGAACCAATACTCTAAAATTTAAAACTTTGATAGGAAAAATAGAAACTTGAAAAACAGTCTATGTTAAAGCTGCAAATAGTTTTTTTAAATGGCAATGGACTTATTTGTCATGCACGGGTAGCAAAGATCATTCAAAATTGAGATCTTTGAGGGCTATTGTTCTAAGGAATTGCCCTGTGTAACATTCTGTAAAAGGTTGTCCATGGTATAGGCAGGTGTTATGGATGAGAATTTGCAACCAGAACCACTGATGCACTATGAATAGTATATATTTTTTTCTAAATAAATGTGAATCTAATCCTGAATCAGTTCAATCTCAGTTATTATTGGGTCTGACAAAAGTCTTGAGAGTTTAAAATACTCCTTTCTGGACACTAGGAATGTGTGTCCTTTGCCCCATCCTGCAGAGTATCTTCATGACCAGTGGCTTTGCCACTCAATCCCATAATTGGAACAAGGGAATCTCTGCCAAGGAATCATATGGCAAAGTGCAGCCTTCCAAGGCATGTTGGGCAGTCATCCCTCTGGGCCTTGCCCTGCATCCAGGGTACTGCCATGAGGCAGTGCTTAATGGACCAAGGTGCTGATACTGAGTGGGCGCCATGACCTTTCCTCCCTTACTGTATCAAGAATTCCATTTTTCAACTGGCTCTTGGATATCTTCCTTAACTTCCCCCTGCCCAGGATACTTAATAGGTTTAATTAAGCAATTGCAGCTGACAAAACAAGCAGGACCTGATTTCATCAGCTTCTGCATTCTCCCCTGCAGGAATTTTTGGGGCATGAAAATCTAAAATGCCTGGTTACCTATTTGGAATCAGAAAAAAACCAATGGGATCAAACCACAAGTTAAAACCTCAAAAAAAGTTATCCTGCCATTTTCTTTGCTTGTAAATTTGTTTCAGCCAAGAGAATGTACTTCCCATTTCAATGTCCCCTACTGAGAGGACGGACCCTAGGTCTCTGTCCAGAGTTGGACAACTCTCATTCACAAATAAAAGATAAAGGGTAGCAATTCCCACACACAAAGCCACTCTATCTGTGTGGATATTTCCCTTAGGCGCTCTAGGCCCAATGAAAACTTGAACCTTCCCAGTCCTCCCAGCACTGATTCTAGCCCATCCTAATGGTTCTGCCTCAGTCTGTGTTTAAAGACTAAAAATGTTAAAACATAGACTATTTTTTAGAGCAGTGTTGGGTTAACAGCAAAACCGAACAGATAGTACAGAGAGTTCTGTTACACTTCCTGCCTCTACACATGCTCAGCCTCCCCAGCTATCAACCTCCACCAGAGTGGCACATCTGTTACGTCTGGTGAGCCTGCATTGATACATCAATATCACCCAAAATCCACAGTTTACATTAGCGTTCACTGTTGGTGTTCTACTTCCTATGGGTTTGGACAAATGTTTAATGCCATGCATTTATCATTACAGTAACATATAAAGTAGTTTCACTGCTCCAAAAATCCTATGTGCTCTGCCTATTCATTCTTCCATCTCCTCTCACCCCTGGCAACCCATGATCATTTTATTATCTCTAGAAAAGTTTGCCTTTGCTAGAATGTCATATAGTTGGAATCATACAGCATGGAGCCTTTTCAAATTGGCTTCTTTTATTCAGTAATATGCATTTATGTTTTCCCCATTCTTTTTTCTTGGCTTGATAGCTCATTTCCTTTCAGCACTGAATAATATTCCATTGTCTGGATGTACTTCAGTTTATGTATCCATTCACCTACTGAAGGACACCTTGGTGGCTTCCAAGTTTTGGCAATTATAATTGAAGCTGCTATAAACATCCATGGGCAGGTTTCTGTGTGGACATAAGTTCTCAACCCCTTAGGGTAAGTATCAAGAAAAGTAATTGTGATTGCTGGCTCATGTGGTAAGAGTATGTTTAGTTTTGTTAAGAAACTGCCAAACCGTCTTCCCACTGTTTAGGGATTTTAAAACTGGCAGAAAGTTCAGTTGGTCCTCAACCAATTCTACAGCCATGTCTCTGCATCATCAGAGTCCCTGCGCCAGTGATCAGGAGAGAGTTCTCAGGGCTATGATGGGTGAGTAGTCAGCCCCACCAGAGCCAGGCAATCATCTCTCAATGAAAATTCTGGCCTTGATATCTCCTCTTCCTGATTATTGAGAAAAAGGAATGCTGATGATTTGGCTTGTGCTCTTCAGAAATCAGAGTTAGTGCATGCTCTGGTTCCTCTTTGGGTTTCTGAGCCCCAGCCCAACACACACAAACACACACACACACACACAAAACACACACAACACACGCAGAGAGAGAGAGAGAGACAAATGTGCTTTAGCTTCCACATCATTAGCTTACACATTATTAGCTGGGACAAGAGGATGTTTATGGCTGTTTCCCCTCTGAGGCTGGGCACTGTTCTCTCCTGTTATGTCCTGACTGTGGGGGTAGGGTGGTCCAGCCTCTGCACAGGTGTCCCAGGACATCACCAACAGTAGCAGATTAAGGCACATACAGGTAAACAACCTGGAGTATCTTGCCTTCATTGTATAATTAAGGAGTCTCTGGAAGGAAACGTGTACAGCTAGCTTCCCAAAGTCTAAAACTGGTAGTCAGAGTTCTTAATGTCTATGCTAAATCCTCATGAGCACTACCTGGTAGGCCTGAAGCTGGTGCCAAAACCACAGAGACCATGTCCCCTTGCTTGGGAAAGGGAACTACTATCTTCACTTGTTCCTCATTCTTTATTATCTACAGAACTTGGGCAAAGTTCACAGGGGGGGTAATTTTCAGCAGGGAAAGAACCATAGATCTTGGCAGGAAGACTTGGGGCAAAGCCCCTGAGGAAAGGAATTGACCTGTGAACTCCAAGAACAGCCATGCCACGTAACCAATGAAAGTCACTTGCAGTGTTAAATATTAATTTTTTACCCCAAAGCCTTCAGAAAAGTCTTGTTGAAATTCAGAAAATTCAGAATTACAGTATTCAAGATTTAATTTCACCAAATAAAAGGTTTGAGGGGATACTGCTGTGTGAGCCAAGGTTATAATTTAAATATTACTCCTAATAATTTGCACTCTATTTTGATTGCATCCTCTAGCTTTTCATCATCCTAAGAAAAGATCATCGTTGTATTGCAAAATCAAGAATATTCTCAATTACCATATGCTTGTAAACTAGTGGTGGAAGCTGTCCTTGGAAAGTAGAAATCACCCACTCATTCCCCTTAATTTTGTAGTCAAACGTTTAGTTCGGAGCGGCTCATACACTGATGGTTTTGCAAATACCATGAGCAGCATACACATAGCCTAATTTTTTTTCTCCAGTGACTTGTTTTATAATTTGGTAACGCTGCCATTGTATGAGTGGATTTGTCATTTGTAATAAAATTGCTGACAACCTGCAAGATAAATATTGAAGTATCATGGAAAAACACATTTCAGGAGAAAAAAAGGCATAATAATTAGAACCACATATTCTTTCTTACTATGGCATCTTTTAAAATTTTTTTCTAACTAACCCCATTACTATAAATTCTGGCTTTCTAAGCTTCAGGGATTACTTCTAAAGGTGAATTTCATATAAGTAGATGTAGCATGCTCTTTCAAAACAGAGTAATTTAAGTCCATTCTGAAATTTTTATTCTTACATCTTAGTTCTTTTAATTTGGAAATATATCAGATATTTCTAAATGGAGTCTGCTTTAAGCAAATACTCCTGGGAAATCTGAACCAGTTGTGAAATTTGGATTTTTAAATAAAAATTCAAGTGAGAAGTAAACAATTTGCTTGAGATTTGACATGGCCAATAAACCAGAAATGCCTCCCAGTATGATCTGAAATATTTCACAACTTTGGTGAACAGAGTGTAACCTTTTAATAATGATTTTGACATAAAGGGTTAGGCCCAATTTATTAACTAGTTGGGACATCTAATCAATCCAGCTACAGAACTGTCAGAGTTGAATGGCATAAATACAAAATGAATTTTTAGCTACCCAATCCAGTGTCCCATCATGTTTTTCAGGGTAAAAGTCATTGACTTCACTATAGGGAAACCAGATCATAAGGGAACAACATGAAGACCCTACCTGAGAACCCTGGAGGGTCAGCCGAAGTTGCAGTCATAGCCAGTTCTACCATTTACAAGCACCTGAGGAGGCTATTCAACTTCCTCAAATCTCAGACAGATTATTCACAAGGTTGTTGAGTTTAAGATATTTTTACTGTTGAGAGTGAGCAATGCTTATGCTGTGTTCATCATATTAATTACATAATATTCTGCTGATAAAACTCAAATTTGAGCACTGACTCCAAAGATGTTTGTTCATCCTCAAAGCCATTGAAAAACATCTAGAGATTCTATTATCCTACAAGATATATGAGTAGTGCCATGAGATGGATGTGTGACAAAACAGAAGATGAGGAGGAATAAAAGGAGAAGGAGGATAGCAGGAGGGTGAGGGGAGCTTCAGGATGAGCTAGTTTCTTGGAAAAAAAGGTAGATTTAGAGAGTGACTCAAAATAATATAAATAAAGAATATTGAAAGAATTGGAAAACCTTACGAAGTTAAAGGATTACTTTAACTTTTTTTAGGTGGTTACTCTTTGTTATTATTCATCAAGCAATCATTCACATTTCGTGTATTTCTCTTTCACCAACAAAAATTTGATTGTGCCCTTTCAGGATGACAGAGGAATTTATAACACTGTCCTTCCAAAAGTGGTCAGTCACTCTAAGCTTAGAAGTTAACACAACCTATGCTGGTTGATCTCTTAAGAAACACCACATACCATTTTTTCCCAAGGTTTCCATTTGGAAAATAGTTATTAGTACCATGGTGAACAGGAGTTAGAAGATGTTTTCTGTGAAAGGGCAACTAGTAAATTGTTAAGATTTCTGAAACTTTGTTGGAATTACTTAATTCTGTCATTGTAGTGTAATAGCAGCCACAGATCATATATAAATGAATGGAAGTAGCTGTGTTCCAATAAAACTTTATCTACAAAAACAGGTTGCAGGCTGGATTTGGCTTTTGGGTCATAATTAACCAGCCCCTGATCTGCAGACCCAGGAACTTTGTATTTTTCCTTCACATCAGCTTCCTTCCTGAAAGATAAGACTTCCCAAGGGTGGCAGAGCAGGGTATTAAAACAAATGCCATGCACAGAGCAGGAGAGAGAGATTATGGCAGGACAAAGGGTACATAGCATCATTTATATCATCTATACTCTTTGTCCAGAAGAAAATACCCTGATGATAAGATATACAGAAAAATATAGTAGCTATGAAAATCGCTTGAGCCCAACAATTATACAGGAATAAAAAAAAGAGTACATCTTAAAATAATTAATAATGGGAGAGCAAAAACCAAAAGCCAGGATCAACTTAAAATAATATTCAAGATGCATAGATAACTATTTTGCTTCTGGATAAAATTGTTGGTTGGATGCTTGGGGAGCAGGCTTTTAACTATCCGTGTGTGTGAAAAGATAGCAGAAACTTGATCTTGCTACTCAGACTTCTTAGTAGGATATGGAGTTACAGACCTATGAAAATTCTAGTAACATAAATGTTGCTGTACATGTACCAAATATTAGTCATCTTTGATCATTCACTTACTCAGTTGGTAATGGTTTGTTCTTAGTCATTATAAAAATGAAAATCCATGAGCTTGCACATCCCTCCTTCCCACAAGAACCCATGACAGAGCATGCAATTGTTCATCATTCACAAATCAGGAAAACCCCTGACCATACTTTGAGAAACAGCAGTCTAAATTTTTCCCACCTTGATGTTTTTGCTCACAGAGTTCATTTTGCCTAGAACACCCCTCTCTACTCACTCATCCTCTCTTCACGCCTTACTTCTGGCAGCCACATGTACAACACATCATTACTCAGGGCTGAGGAAAACCTTTCTTCTTCATACAGTGTTCTTGGACTTTCTGGCTTTCTGCTCTTACCAACTGGAAGTAATCTACTGGCCAATATCGCCACCCAAAATGTCTATAGAACTGGGCTTCAGCCCATCATGTCCCAGTGTTAGTGACATTCAACTCTGTGTTATGGTTACGTGTCTGTGCTTTCCTAATAAGCTCCTTGAAGAGGGTGAATGTGTTTCGTTTTGCTGTGGTAATTCACTGGGCTTTGAGCAGTAGATTGAACACAGGCAAATACCAAGTACATAAATGAATTTTTGAGTGAGATATATAAACCTGTAATAACCTCTTATATCCAGGCTCTATGTCATTTTCCAAACACTGAGACTGAATTCTAATTGTCCAATGAGACAACTTCATTGCATTGTATATTTACTTGTTTACTAGGTATATATTAATGATAGTCACCTTTATACAATTATATGGAGTTTATGGAGAGATTATTTGAATATTCTTTAATTAGAACCTCACAGTAACCCTGAAAGGATATCAAAGCATGTTACAAATGAAAATCTGAAGCTCAGAGAGTTTTAGCAGCATCACTCAAACACTATACTTAGTAAGTGGTAGAAAATAAATGTGAGGTGTTATGGAAAATAGAAATATTTTCCCTCTCTTTCTCTCTCCCTTCTGTGATCCTTACAGGTTTTATAAAGGTTTAAAGTAGAAGACAAATAAATCTCATCCGACGCAATCTCTTGTAAAGTACATACCATTCTTTATTATGTACTATATTATAAATGCAGTGTATATTATATATCACTATACACTATAGTATATAATTTACTGTATATGATATATATTATACTATATTATAAAATATACTATTAGGCACATTTATACAGAAAATAATTAAGATCACTGTATATGGAACTAGATTTATTAGAGAAAATCGCATAGAGAAAAAAATTCATTTCTGAAAATTTGTGAGGGAAGGTAGAGTTATGTAAAAAAATTTCAATCCAGTTAATTCTGGCTTAAAGACTCATCTAATTAAATAAAACTATAAACTTAGCATTGACACTCTAGGTTAATCATGACATCATTCTAGGAGAAAGTCAAATATATTAGGCTCTGATATGACACTTTCTAAAATAAAATTTCAAATGACTTAAAGTAACCTAAATTTGCTCAAGAAAGTACAGTCATTCAATATCTGAGACTCCTTGTGAGCTCAAGTTGGAGTACTGAAAACCACATCACATTCGCTATGTAGCTGCCAGATCAATTGTTCACAATCATAACTGGGTATATTTTGTGCCCTGGGCCATTTCAGATGGATGGAACCGGGCATGGAACAACAACGAGATTGTCAGAGGATAGTGAAGAATCAGAGGAGGACATCTTCCCTCATTTCTCCATCCAGAAATCACACATGTCCTGATGACATCCTCATACCAACATCATCATCTCTCCATTCATTGCAGCAGAGGCCACAACCCTGCTTCTCCATCTCATCATGGCCCTTTCTTCCTGCTTTGTCCAGCAGGACCACATCTCCCCTTAGTTGGGACTGACATTTAGGGAGAAAGATAACTAAAGGCAGTAGGTCTTAGGATATGACTTGGACACATTGGAGATTTGCTTTACCCCTATGGCAAAGTTACTTTGACCTCTCTATCCCTGTTTTTTCTTATATATAAGAGAAGAATAAAAGTATAGCTAACATGTATTGAGGACTTGTTATGGGTATTCTTATAAGCACTCAAAATACATTAACTAACTTAATCCATACAGTAATTGTTACTATTTGTCTTAATCCGTTCAAACTACAATAACAAAATGTCATAGACTGGGTAGTTTATCAATAACAGAAATTTATTTCTGGTTGTTCTGATGGCTGGGAAGTCCAAAACAAAGGCACTGATAGATTCTGGTGAGGGCTTGTTTCCTGGTTCATAAAGGGCATTTTCTCACTGTGTTCACAGGGTGCAAGGGGCAAGGGGCTCCTTTCAGGCCTCCCATTTAAAAGGAGTCCACTTTCATGACTTAATCACCTCTCAAGGCCCTACCTCTAATAAAATCACCTGGGGAATGAAGATTTCAACATATGAATTTGGGGGAGACAGAAACACTTGGACCATAGCACCATTAGTATCCCATGTTACAGATGAGGCACAGGCTTAGTGATTTGCCCAAGTTCACAGCTAATTAGTGGCAGAGCTTTGATTCAAAATATAAGCAGTAAGGGGCCAGATCCTGATTCTTCACTTCTATCCTCTACTGGCTCTAACTATAAAGTTAATATAGTTTAAAATCATATATTTTTCTGTGTGATTGTTAGTGTAACATCCAACTCCTTTGATAGACTTAAGCCACCCAAATTTGTTAATCCTCAATTGCCTCACTTGTAGAACAGGGACAATAATAGTAGCATCAACCTCACTGAGTTGTTTTCAAGCTTCAGGGAGAAAGTCCACATAAAGAATTTAGTATAGGACCTGGCCATAGGGAATGCTGCATTCAAAGTGGCTCATGAAATTTGTACTTTTAGTGATCAAATGCATTTATTATCCTATAGTTAATTCTGCTATAATTCTGGTCATACCATACAAAGATATCATATTCTATCTAAGTGTGTCATTACGCTTGAGCTATATGATGGATGGCCTAAATTCAGGTAGCCTACACAGAGAAAAAAAAAGTTTTTAACTCAGACAAGTAATGTGTTTACCATTTCAGGAAAGTTCTGTAGCTCTTGAGATCTGCTTCCATTGTTGAAGAGTTTTTCTCCTCACTGTTGTTCTAAAGAACCAACTAAAATTTGTATTTCTAGTTATGTGCAGGTGTAAGATCCATACAGTAGAAACTTCACAAGAAGCTTTCAGGGCTCAGCATGGGAAAATGAACTTAGCATAACTGACAACTGAGTCTTATAAATGAGTGTGTCTATGTTTGGTTTGGGCCATGGGTAATTTGGGCTTGTTTGCAGAGAAGCTGAGACAAAAGGTGAAACCTAAGATGACCATTCATATACATCTAAGCTTCTGACCAAACTATCTGGTGAATCTGTTCTAAAGGAAAATTAGAAAAGGATTCTGCCATCTAACAGTTTATGTCATTAGTGGTTTTTTTTAATGTTCTTCTCACTTTGTCCTCTCAGTGCTATTGGCTTTCAATTCTGTTCCTCAGAAATGTACTATTTACATTAGTGAAGTTTCATAGGAAAAAAAATTGTATGACTGAGATTTTGCTTCTGTGGTAGGTGTTTTTAAAGTACTAGCTGTTGCCATTGATATTAGAGGCAGTAAGGGCCAACATTTATTAGCTGAGGCATGTTTCTAAGACTCCAACATATTTTATATCTCACATCATTACCACAGCAACCCATCAGGTAGGTACTTTTTTTTTTTCTTGAGACACAGTCTCACTTTGTCACCCAGGCTGCAATGCAGTGGCATGATCTCAGCTCACTGCAACCTCTGCCTCCCAGGTTCAAGCAATTCAAGTGCCTCAGCCTCCTGAGTAGCTGGGACCATAGGTGCGAGTCACTACACCCAGCTAATTTTTATATTTTTAGTAGAGACAGGTTTTTGCCATGTTGGCCAGGCTGGTCTTGATCTCCTGACTTCAGGTGATCTGCCCTCCTTGGCCTCCCAAAGTGCTGGAATTACAGGCATGAGCCACCGCGCCAGCCCAGGTAGGTACTTTTATATCCTTATTTCACAAATGAAGAAGGATGTTGATTATCTTGCCCAAAGGCAATATGGCTAGGAAGGAACAAAACTGTGAATCAGATCACTTCACTCTACTACCTCCTAGCCCCATATTATAATAATATGCTTCATATTTAAAAATAAGTATCAGCTTTATGCAAATAAGTGTTAAGCATCCGCAAATTTTAAGATTTCCCATGTGGTCCTATGGACTTTCTAGACATTCTTTGTCCTATTAATAAAAAATCTTCATCAATGTGGTCAAAACTGCCTTCAACATGGTATGTAGCAACTTTTGCATCCATTTATTAAAGTGTAAAAATGTGGAACTCAAATGAAAAAGACTTTCTTACCTTATATATGTCAGGTTCAGTCATATTTGAAACATGGAAAAAATTAATAGGTCTAGAGAGAACATAAATATGAATTTATGGGTTACTGCTTTTGAAAATATCAGGTTGCTTTGTGTGTGAGCTTTTGAATTTTATTTGCACACACTTTATAGAAATGTATATTGTATATGCAGCCACCCTGTGTGTGCAAATTGAACACTGCTTTCTTAAATGTGAAATGTACTATCTTCACTGAAGCTGCTCTGCAATTTAAAAATAAGAAAGTTAGAAGTTGCCTGGCCTTTGCTTCACCTCCAACCTCTCTACAAAAGTATGACAGTGACTCTGATTGTCATTGTGAACCTGCCAGTGTTAGAGAGGCATGGTTGGAGGAGGACCTCATCAACCTCCAAGCTCTGCTTCATTCTTTTCCATGATTGTTTCTCCTCTGAGATAAGAAAGAGCATTACAATAGTCTCTTGTGTTCATGAGATCAGAAATTTCTGAGAGTTTTGTTTTCCATTTAAATTGTAGTTTAAATTTGTAGAGAAACCAGAAATGGCCAAGTTTTCCGTTTAAGAGATCCCAGCAAAGTTTGTGACCCAGGGCAATCTCTAAACACAAACTCCCAAATTAGTTTTTCTTGTAACTTTGGCCTTTAGGCAGGTACCAACTATAAAAAGCAGTGACCATGATGGGTCTGCCTGGGAACATGCTTTCAAAGATTTCCAGGCCTTCATCTTGCCATGACTGTTGGAAGACTTTTGGCTTCACTCTGAAAGCCATAAAACCATAAAGCAGATCTGAGAAAAACCCACAGCTGCATACATCTGATGACAGTCAAACTGATTTTCCAAAGATAGGGAGTTCAGCAAAACCCAAACTCCATGATGTCAACAATGCTGGACCTTTACTCCCCCAAGCAGTGGGTATTCAGTGGAAGATTTAATCCATGTGTTCCTGATCAGTAGATCAGTTATCTCATCAAAATGCCATTTGCATAAGTGTTTCCAAAGTTTCGTGAGCTTTTATTTCTCAGTCTCTCACACGGATTCTAGTGGGAGTCGAGTTTTGCCAGGGAAACATGACTCCCAAAGTCTAATTTATTTTCAAAACCAAAAGTTTGTAAATGTTAAGTAGCTACTTTAAGTAACACTTATAACAGTCTTTATTCTCAGCAACAGCGTAGCTCATCAGTTAAAGTGTTGTAGAAAAGTGCCCTTTCATCACCATCAGAATTAATGAGACTGGTCCCTTGCCAGTCCTTCTACTTCCTGTATTTCTTTCAGTGCAATCTACAAAACCCAGCCCCTGACCTTAAAGGGCTTACAATTTAATAAGGACATTGGAAATGGGCACAAATAACTACAATATGTGGCACACAGGATCTGACAGTAGCTTACGATCCTGTAGTGGCTCTCATATCGAATTAGAATTCAACAGCTTAGTATTCAAACAATCATCATCCCCCTTCCACACACAAGTAATTTTTTTCAAACGCATCTTTCAAACACCATGTGCCTTTTTTCTTTCTCTCCACCTGGCATGTCATTCCTTTTCTCTTGGCAGTACATTTTCATTTCTCTCCCAAAATTCTGCCCATACTTTTATCGTAGCCTTCCTTCTTATGCATGGATCCTTAGCTGGGTACAGACTATTATAGCAGGGTGACTGTGTAAAAATTGTGTGTGCATCTGTGTGTATAAGTGCATGCACGTGTGTGTGTATGTTTTCATACTCAGAAATATGGCCGTATCTAGACCAGATCTGCTGAGAATTGTGCCTACCCTACCTTTGTGAGAGTGTATTTCTTGTGTTGCTTAGTGGGACATTTCCAGATTGTCCATCAAACTTTTCATTTTGTGTCACCAAACTCTCTGGTAAGAGAATGAAGTAAAACAGCCTTTTCAGAGCTGGAAAGACCTAAAGAAGGAGAGAGCAGGAAACTCGAGGAGGAATAGGAGGCGGTGTGTAGCCAGCTCGTAATTCGGATCTCATCCACTAATTATGGCATGTGTGAGAATATATGAGTCATCTCTGTTCTTGAGCATCAAGACTGCATATACCTCTCCTTGGACCATCACATCATGATATCACCCAGTGACAGTCGGGGTGAGAATTCCAACAGGGCGCAGTGGCTCATGCCTGTAGTCCCAGCTCTTTGGGAGGCTGAGGCAGGAGGATTCCTAGAGGACAGGAGTTCAAGACCAGCTTGGGCAACTAAGTAAGACCCTGTCTCTACAAAAAATTTAAAAATTAGCCAGGCATGGTGGTACACACCTGTGGTTCCACTACGTGGGGGGCTGAGGCGAGAGGAGTGTTTGAACCCAGGAGGTTGAGGATGTGGTGAGCTATGATGGCACCACTGCAGTCCAGCCTGGGTGGCAGAGTGAGACCTTGTGTCAAAAAAAATAAAACAAAATAAAATAAAAAAATAAGAAAGAAATTCCCAGGCCTATTTTCCCGTTGCCCTGGGGTGCCATTTTGTATCCCAAGCTGAAGCCAATTTAATCTGAATTCATTAGACCATTCAATAAATATGTATTGTGTGATATTATGAGTTAAAACTGTAACAAATTTAATGGGAAATTCAGTTGTACATGAAGTGTGATCCCTGCCCTCAAGAAGCATACAGTTATCTTTCACTTCGAAGCACAGATCCTTAGAAATAGAAAGGACCCCAAAAGTCCAAGTGTCTCATTATTTAAATGAGATAACTGAGATCTAGAGAGTTAATGTGATTATCTTTAGTCAATGCTCTTGTCTAGGTCAGACACAGTGGCTCACACCTGTAATCTGAGCACTTTGGGAGGCCCAGGCAGGCAGATCGTTTGAACCCAGGAGTATGAGACTAGCCTGGGCAACATGGTAAAACCTCATCTTTACCAAGACTACAAAAATTAGCTGGATATGATGGTGTGTGCCTGTAGTCTTAGCTACTCCAGAGGCTGAGGTGGGAGGATTGCTTTAAGCCCAGGATGTCAAGGCTACAGAGAGTTGTGATCTTGCACTCCAACCTGGGTGATAGAGAAGATCCTAGCTCAAAAAAAAAAAAAAAAAAAAAAAAAAGCTCTTTTCTATAACCCAGGTTCCAGATATTCAATTCTGTGTTTTTTCCATTATGTGATGCTTTGAGAGCTTACTTCGTTTTGTAGTTATTTTTCTTTTTTCCTCCCTAGCTAAATTATAGGTCTCTTAAAGGCAGGAAGTAATGTCTGATATTTCTTTCCCATTCAGCCCACCCAAGTATGTTATGCATAATTAGACAGACTTAAGTATTCAATAAATGTTTGTGGGATGAGCAAGTAAGTAATGAATGAATAGGTAGTGCTAACACAAATCACTAAATGGGAGAGAAAGCCTTGAAAACCCTCATTCTTTCCTATTCCATGTCTCTGTAGTGATTGCCCTTTGGTTTGTGGCTTAGCAGCTGTCAGTGTGAAAAACACTTAGAGGCTTAGTTGACCCAACACAACTCCAAATGCTAATGTAAAGTTAGGTCTCCTTAAAGGAGGTATACTGTCCAAAGTAGGGACATCAGAGTTCCACTCTGAACTCTTCTAATGGTCTATATCTAGGTGTAGTTTTTAAATTTAATTGTTATTAATTTATTGGTAGAGATGGGGTCTCACTATGTTGCCCAGGCTGGTCTCAAACTCCTGGCCTCAAATGATCCTCCTACCTTGGCCTCCCAAAGTGTGGGGATTACAGACATGACCCGCCCATGCTCAGGACCTAGGAAGAGTTTTTAAGGGGGTTTTTGACAATAGTCAATCTTATACAATTGTCTTTAAGAGATACTTAAAGACACTAAACATGCCTCATTTAATTTTGTATACTTCACCTAACAAAATACTTTCCGCCAAACTATAATGTGCCTAAAGGAGAAAGACTGCAATGGAGAATGGTTCAAATCCGCACAGTATGAAGGATGGTTAAGAAACCAGCTGGGGGTGTGGGGAAGGGCTTTGAATATCCAAAGAACTATCATGTGGGAAAGGAGTTGGATTTATTCTACATGTTGTCAGAGGATGCGACTAACAACAAATACTTGTGAATGCTACCCGGACACCAATTTGGATGAATACAATGTACATTTTTTGCAATTAGAGAGTTATTTGAAAACAAAAGTGGCTGTCTGCTGAGGTGGAGCATGCCCTGCTGCTGACAATGTTGAAGCAGGGTCTGGACAACCCCTTGTTGAGGTGATTTGCCGGCCAGATCTTCTTTACAGTGTCTTCAGACCTTGGGCTCTGATGAAAGTGACGGTGTGGCTCTGCCACTGACATGGCACAGTGCCTGGCCTGTGCAGCTTATTTCTGCATCTTCCGTGGCCCTTACCTTTATTGCCAATTTCTTAGCAATCCATAACTGTCCATGGAAACTAAACTTCAGAACATTATTGAAGTATTTCTCCTTTCTTGCTTGTTCTGGAAAATTACTCTCACTAAACAGTGTGTGTTATTTTATACATCCTCTGCTACCCAAACCCAACCCTAGTGTTGTTTAAAGGCAATGAGGCAACATCATATAGTGATCAATATGGTCAACAGGGTTCAAATCCTTGCTCCAGCAGTTGCCAAGTGGGGGGATTTTCCTATCTCTCTACCCTCCTTTTCCCAAACTGTACAATAGGGTCAATGATATTATCGATCTCAGCAATACGATTGAGGATTAAATGGCATAATGCATATAGAGTGTTTAAGTACAGTGCCTGAAATACAGTAGATGCTCATTGATAGCAACTATATTTCATTGTTAATAAAAGAGACAAATTTCTTTCAGCTGCTTTGATTTAAGAAGACAATACCATTTCCAGACATCTCTTTCCTGGGGCTAACTATATTAGTATTCTGCCCTGATGGGAAGGAAGAAACTTCATGGGCAGTAAATAGCCAATTTAGAAGCGGGAGAAATATGAGGTAAGCTGAAATGTTACCCCCTGCTGGCTTTTTGAAATGCAGATTCATCAATCTCTTTGATGTCCCTAGCCACTTCCAATGAACATCTTTCAGCATATTATTTGCTTTCTTAACCACATCACTTTTCACTGAGTTCAACATTCTTGGAGGATTCAAAGGATCTTGGTACATTCCTCCAAAATGAATTCAGAAGGTAAGTGGAAAGAGATGGGAAAACATCTTTGAATAAGATCCAGGTTCAGACTAGGTCTGGGGTGGGTGGGTAACAGTGACTCAAAAGGTAACAGTGAATTCAGCTTCAGGATTTCCGTGTGCCAGTCTACTCTGCCAGTGGCCTGATGACTAACCGCAACCAAGCAACCCACCCATCTCCTTTGTCTAAATAAGTGGACATGATGACATTCAGCCTCCTGAAGGGGAAATGGAGGGACCACACAGGGAATCAGAGGGTCCCTTGGGAAAGCAGGAATTAAAGGGATCATCACTTTCAGCCTTCCCTTAATCTGTTGTTTTAGGGAGTCCACGTTCATAGTAGAATATTTTCGCTTTTAAAGTTAAGCACTTAGAATAATGCATTTTCAAATGATTAATCAAATCCCAGTGAGAAGCAGGCTCACTATGCACTGGTTACTTCAGCCCACTGCATCTTGGGCCGCACTTTCACTACTTGCTCCGGTAGGAGAGAATACTCACACATACAACAGGTTCTGTGAACGGGTGGCAAGGAACAGCAGACACCTTGGATTCATGGTGAGCTGGTTTCTCAAGGCTCAGGAAAGCTGCCCAGGGCAGGTGGAGTCTCATCTGTGTGTGCCTCACTTGCACCCCAGATGCTGGACCCTGGAAAGTAGCCGTCTCTGGGTTTTCTACTCCAGGGATAACATGACCTGCTGGATTAATGTGCTGAAGGACATCCTGTTTCTAGCGGGGACTGGAACAGAGCCTATGCCTTATCTCGGGATGTTGCATTCCCAGCACATTCTAGTTATTCTTAAGAACTACAAGTGAGAAAGGGGGAGGACTGGTTTGGTCCAAGGCCACCTAGGGAACTGTCCTGCACCAGATGCAGAATATCACTCATCAGAGGTCCTCTTAATACCCATCTCTAATCCTGGGCTAGCAACATTGAAGTATACATCTTTGTTCAGGAGTCTGTCTTCTTACTAAACTGTACACTCCTTAAGGACAGAAACTAGCTTTTATTTATTTTGTATCCCAAGCAGGGTAGAAATGTACATCAGATATTACACGTTGGCATACTTAACTACATTAAATCCTTCTTCCGGAAAATCATACTGTGTGCTGGAGGCCAGAAAGCTAACAATATTAAGAGTAGTTACACAGACTCCCTGAGAGTCAAGCTGCATCTTGAACCAACTTCTCCAAACAGACTCACCCACGTGAGAGCTGAAAAACACAGTATCACGAGGCAGGGCCATGCTCCTGCTGACAAACAAGCACAGTCATGAACACACTTGGCTGTTCTGTGGCAGCTGGAATCCCAGTTTCCAGGGTCTAGCTACATGGGTGTCAGCCTAGATCCTGGGCTTCCAGCCCTTCTATTTTGTAAGCACCTAATTACCCCTATTAAGTAGCTTTCTGATGAAATTAGTTCAACTGGTTTTTGTTATCTGCAATTGAACTCTAATTTGGTGCTCATCAAATGTTTGTCGAATGAATGCACTTGGTAAACATTGGCTCCACCCACAAGGTCTACCTTAAATCAGTTATTCACACCTGGGCTCCTGAAATCACCTGCTGATTCTCAAAGGGGATGATTCATTAACAAGTAAGAGAAAGTTTCCGAGAAATGCCTCCAGAATTCTAAAATGCAGTAAAAAGGAAAAAAAAAAAGTCACTGTAAAATACCACTTGGAAAAAGAAGTGGCTTTTTGTTCTTACATTTTACCATTATCTAGAAAACTAATGAAGTGGCTTATTTTTGACACTTAGTTCCAATTAAAATAGAGTATTGCTGTGTTTTCTAAATAACCACAAAACTACAGGTAAGAAAAGATTATTCAAGGTTTACATTCTGAAATAAATGGTTTGTGTGAATTTGGGGAACTAGCAGAATTATTAGAGTGAACAATGCTTTGAATCCTCAGATTTAGGTCAAAGATTTGACCTTTGAGAATCTATATTTAAATGCTGTTTATTCTTGTGAATCCCATAAAAGGCCTGGAGCTTCACCGGATTAACTTAAGGCTTAAATGGTAAGCATCAACCTGAACATTCTGGGACAAGGCCTGACTCCTAACCATTGGAATGAGCAAGGAAGCAAAGAGCTCTCCTCTGAATTTCTTAGGTGCAAGAACAGCAGCTGGACTCCCCAAGCTAATGCATTTCTGTGAAACTACTGTCTTCTTACTGAAGCTTCCTGGCCCAAGACTTATGCCTCTCTACCTGAAAAATGCCTTTTCCTTCAGCAATGCTGTGATTTTTTCAATTCTTAAGGCTGAATGATCAGCACCACTCCAGTTTAGTTAAGGATTAACTTGGCTAGCCCAGACTACCATGTGTTGACTGACAAGTAGAGGTGCCATCTAAAAGGAGATTGGAAGAGCATTGACTTGTGTTACAGGAGAAGGGAAGGTTAGTGAGTCCTTTTTGCAATCATGAAATAATCAGCCGTGTTCTTAGGAGATTTCATTCACTCTGTTGTAACTGAATGTTATGCTGTACTGGAAAAAAAAAAAATAAAGCAGAGTGCTGGGCCTGGGATAATGGTCCAGCTTGTCTGGACTCCATGTCCCCTCATCATGGGAGAAAGCATTTATTCCTTCTCTCTTTCACTCATTGCTACAACAGATATCAAGTAAGCATGTACATGCAGCACACTCTGCGTGGCAGGCACTGGATATTCCTGGGTGAACAAAAGATGCACAGTCATTCATGTCATGGTGATCACAATCAAGTAGGGTGGAGCAGACAATAAACAAAATAAACACAGATAAAACTGCAAATCCTGCAAGGTCTTATTGGATGCTAGAGATCAATAGTTCCACTAAAAATGTCTTAGACAGTAAAGAGATTTAAAAACTAAGACATAGGGTGGTTCCAACAGTGGTCCAGCAACTCAGTGATGCCACTAAGGACCCAGAGCTTTCTATCTTCTCAAGTTCCATCTTCAGCATGCTGGAAATTTCTACTTCAGTGGCTTTTTGAGATATTTTTCTAAAGACAGTTCCTTCTCCACAAGAAAATTAACAGCACCTGTTAGATAAAATTAAACATTAAATTATTTACAGAAAGTTGTTATTAGCCTGCACTTAACTTGCATCTCTTTGATGGGCTTAGTGTACAATGTTATCTTCCTAATGTTAATAGTGAAAGATCAGGCTGGGTGCGGTGTCTCACGCCTGTAATCAATCCCAGCACTTTGGGAGGCCGAGGCGGGTGGATCACGAGGTCAGGAGTTTGAGACCAGCCTGGCCAACATAGTGAAACCCCGTCTCTACTAAAAATACAAAAAATAATCTGGGTGTGGTGGCGCATGCCTGTAGTCCCAGCTACTCGGGAGGCTGAGGCAGGAGAATTGCTTGAACCAGGGAGGTGGAGGTTGCAGTGAGCCGAGACCACACCATTACACTCCAGCCTGGGTGACAGAGTGAGACTCCGTCCCAAAAATGATAATAATAATAATAATAGTGAAAGATCAGTGACCCATCCCACATTCATTTAAAGCATTTGTAATGTCTGTTCTCACACAGTTTGTTCAAGTAATGCTGTCTACACAGTCTGCACCAGAATGCAATATTGTGAAGAGAACTAGCCCCAATCCTTGTCTACATTCCTTTTCATTCCGTCCCAATGCCATCTCCTATTACAAGAAGCTTCACACATAGACACAGGAACACACTAGCCCATACACCCACACTCCAGTCACAGACTGTACAAGATCAGCCATAGTCACTGGTGTGCTTTGGGGTGCTCATACCTGTGTGCTGTCTGCTCTTAAAAGAAGACACTTGGGCAAGAGGCCCTCGCAGGCCCTGGAAGTAGGTTTTGGCCACTTGGACATAAAAGTCTGGGGTTCTAGCTTCCTAGAGGGATAGCCACTTTATGTCTTTAATGAACTCTAGGTGCCTTTCTATTTGTGGGCCCCATCTTCCATAAAATAAATCACAAGTTATGTCTTACAACTGTGTTGGTATAGAAATAAATATATTAATATGATGTCAGACATGTTTTCAACCTGAAAGTTCATTCTTTTTTTCTGATTTTAAAAGAAATTTGAACATTTTTGTGGCCCCTAACAGTAATAGGGGACCTTGGCACTCCACCTATTGTACCCAAAAGATAAATCTGCCTGCCCGGAGCTTAGTCTTGAAGAGGGAAGGAGTGTGTGCTCTAATTTGGCCTAGAGATTCCTTGCCCCATGGGAAGAGGCATAGCCAGAGCAGAGTTAGAATTCTGGACCCTTAAGTCACAGGGCTCGGATTTGGGGTTCCTCATCCACAAGGCTAATTTGGGGTTCCTCATCCACAAGGCTAAGGGTGTTACCGTTTCATAATAAACGTGCACTCAAGTGGGCAGTGAATTTTATTATTATGAAGAGCGTTGAATTAATACTTGTTCTGCATTTGTATTAGTAAAGATCCCATTCTGGTGGCTCTCCTCCATAAGACAACAGCTGGCTCTGAAAAATGAAAGAACTTCTAGGGAGTCAAAACAACATCTTGCAACTTCTAAATAACAATTTTTCCAGGTTCTTTGCTTCAGTGTTTCAAAAAAATAAATCTCAGGGTTTAGTTTGAGATTGGGAACTCTGTTACACTATTTTTTCTTGATATATTAGACAACACAGAATTAACCAAGAAGGCCAGGAGAAAACTTTGGGCACATGTGAAGTTCTATGAACCACCTCTCTTACCTCTAGTGTATACAGAGTGGACCAGGTGTTTAGTGTTATCCTCTGAAGTAGCTGTAGTTTGCTTCTCCTCTTCCCATTCAAATACTTTAAGCTGCTCAGTACTTCTCTCTGGAAAATACTGGGAGTGTGACCCCACCAGTTAGTAGAAGTAGGAGTGCCACAGGGCTGGGTGAGCTCAGAGCAGGAGCAGGAATGCCACCATCAGCCTGTGGGACTCTCCCCTTCTCACACCATCTTTCCATGTTCTGCCTATCATCCCACCTGTAAAGCATTAATAACTAGGACATCTTGTTTTCTTTCTCTGTTCCCACCCCACTCCATCCCTCCTAAATGGCTCTCAAATCTTCCATGTCTTCTTCATCTCAAAGCCAGTATCCCAGCTAAGGACCTCACTGTCTCTTACCCGAACTCTTGCAATAGACCCATTCCTGGTTTCCCTGACTCTGATCCTTCCCCTCCCTCCCTACATTTCCATATTAAATTGCAATAGGAGGGATCTCACATAAATCTGTGCTGCCAGGTACCTCTCCCAAGCTGGAGTTCAGGGAAATGTTTCAGTAGATATTAAATATATATTTTACCTTGCTCCCTTTGGTACAATCTTTTATTCTATTGTTTTTAGGGCGTGCAACAATTAAGTCCCTTCTCTCCCTGGTCCCAAAGACACTCTGATTTTATATTTTATTTTATTTATTTTATTATATTTTATTTTATTTTAATTTTATGAAGGAATCTAAGTCTGTCACCCAGGCTAGAGTGCAGTGGTGTGATCTCAGCTCACTGCAAGCTCCACCTCCCCAGTTCAAGTGATTATCCTGCCTCAGTCTCCCGAGTAGCTGGGATTACAGGTGCCCACCACCACACCTGGCTAATTTTTGTATTTTTGGTAGAGATGGGGTTTCACCATGTTGGCCAGGCTGGTCTCGAACTCCTGACCTCAAGTGATCCAACCGCCTCGGCCTCCCAAAGTGCTGGGATTACAGACATGAGCCACCACACCCAGCCCTATCTGTCTTTTTAATTTCAGTGAGGAAAAAAGGACCCCTCTTATAGCAAGAGGCATAGGCCCCTCAAAGAATTTAATTACCCTTTACTTCCTATCAAATACAATGACAAAAACCATTTAGATATCATCAGCACTATGTTCAGTCCTCATCTGGAGACTTGAGACTTTGGTGGTAACACCTCTATAGTAGACACCCAGAGAGAGCCCATGCCTAGGGTTAGGTATCTGTTGGGAATTCCCAGGCTGTCATTCAAGCTAACAGAGGGAACTCTTTTCATTATATTTCTTAAGGTAGGGTTTTGGGGAAGGGATGGAATCCACGACCTTTGTCCATTAAAAAGGTCTATAAAATATTTTGCATTTCGTTCCTCGTGCAAAGTACCTGCACATGTTTTATTCCTCTTATTGAACATGCAAATAACTATCAAGAAGGACTAAGAGAAGTCTATTACTCTCCACTGTTCTGTAATAAACAGGAAAACTAGTCACATTGAGAATTGAGAGGTGACAGCGTGCTGGCAGTCCTCACAGCCCTCGCTAGCTCTCGGCGCCTCCTCTGCCTGGGCTACCACTTTGTTGGCACTTGAGGAGCCCTTCAGCCCATGGCTGCACTGTGGGAGCCCCTTTCTGGGCTGGCCAAGGCAGGAGCCCACTCCCTCGGCTTGCAGGGAGGTGTGGAGGGAGAGGCGTGAGCGGGAACCGGGGTTGTGTGCGGCGCTTGCGGGCCAGCTGGAGTTCAGGGTGGGCGTGGGCTTGGCGGGCCCCGCACTTGGAGCAGCCAGCTGGCCCTGCCGGCTCTGGGCAATGAGGGACTTAGCACCCGGGCCAGGGGCTGCGGAGGGTGTACTGGGTCCCCCAGCAGTGCCAGCCCACCAGCGCTGCTCTCGATTTCTCGCTGGGCCTTAGCTGCCTTCCTGCGGGGCAGGCCTTGGGACTGCAGCCCACTATGCCTGGGCCTTCCCCCGCCTCCGTGGGTTCCTGTGCAGCCCGAGCCTCCCCAACTAGCGCCGCCCCCTGCTCCAGGGCGCCCAGTCCCATCCACAGCCCAAGGCCTGAGGAGTGCCAGCGCATGGCACAGGACTGGCAGGCAGCTCCACCTGCAGCCCCAGTGCAGGATCCACTGGGTGAAGCCAGCTGGGCTCCTGAGTCTGGTGGGGCCTTGGAGAACCTTTATGTCTAGCTCAGGGATTGTAAACACACCAATCAGCACCCTGTGTCTAGCTCAGGGTTTGTGAGTACACCAATTGACACTGTATCTAGCTGCTCTGGTGGGGCCTTGGAGAACCTTTATGTCTAGCTCAGGGATTGTAAACACACCAATCAGCACCCTGTGTTTAGCTCAAGGTTTGTGAGTGCACCAATCGACACTCTGTATCTAGCTGCTTTGATGGGGCCTTGCAGAACCTGTGTGTCGAAACTCTGTATCTAACTAATCTGATGGGGACATGGAGAACCTTTGTATCTAGCTCAGGGATTGTAAATGCACCAATCACCGCCCTGTCAAAACAGGCCACTCGGCTCTACCAATCAGCAGGATGTGGGTGGGGCCAGATAAGAGAAGAAAAGCAGGCTGCCCGAGCCAGCATTGGCAACCCGCTTGGGTCCCCTTCCACACTGTGGAAGCTTTGTTCTTTCACTCTTTGCAATAAATCTTGCTACTGCTCACTCTTTGGGTCCACGCTGCTTTTATGAGCTGTAACACTCACCTCAAAGATCTGCAGCTTCACTCCTGAACCCAGTGATACCACAAGCCCACCAGGAGGAAAGAACAACTCCAGACGCGCTGCCTTAAGAGCTGTAACACTCACTGCAAAGGTCTGCAGCTTCACTCCTGAGCTAGCGAGACTACAAACCCACCAGAGGGAAGAAACTGTGAACACATCCGAACATCAGAAGAAACAAACTGCAGACATACCACCTTAAGAGCTGTAACACTCACCGCGAGGGTCCGCGGCTTCATTCTTGAAGTCAGTGAGACCAAGAACCCACCAATTCCGGACACAACATGGTGTTGCCAGGTGCCATCAGCACCTATTTGGGAAGTTTCTTGGGGATTCCCACACAACAGTTATAAACACATTTTTGACTTTGCATTTAAATGTTTTATTGGCAAACAGATAAATTAGAGGGTGAAATTATTCCTACTACGGAAAGATGCTTCACAACAGCAAAAGATCACAAGGATACGTTCTATGGCATTTACTCAAGTTTTGTTTCCACATCACTAAATAATTCAGAGGAGAAAAAACTAAAATGGGGAGTGTTCTAGGCCACTGTTGATAACATATCTATCCATCAAAAATGAAATTGTAATGACAAAGGACATTAGTATGTCAATGGTTATTTAGTTTATATTTTATAATTTTTATTTCTTTAGACAGAAAGCTAAGCACTTGATAACCCTATTAAATCTTTTTCATGCTCTTTCTTGCCTACCCGATATATAAGATGTTTCATCCTGCATGTTCCTTCAACTTTATTTCTTTTTGCTCTCTGACTTACTCAAACTCTATTTTACCTTCAAACTCATTTCTGAACTATTTCCTGTGCTTGCCTTGCTCTACACTCCATTCCCACCTCTCCCCAGTCTATCACCTGACAAACTCATACTCCTGTAAGACTCAGATTGGGCCTCACTGCTCCATAGGCACTCTTCTGACTTCCCTTGGGCTTACTGAAGTCCCCTTCTTGCACACTTCCTTTATGCCTTCCATATACCTCTGTTAGAGCACAGATAACATGGAACTCTTGGTAACCTCTCCCACTAGATTACAAGTTTTTTGAGGACCAGAGTTGGCTTCCTCTTTTCATAACCAGTGTGCCGGTGTTCAACACCTCCTCATGAATCACTCCAGTTCAAATCCTGCCTCTTCCATGATATGTTATCCAACCTCAGCAGTCTAGAATACTCCCTTACATTCCTACTCTCCAAAACAAATGAAACTTCCATAGCACTTGTTTATATTTTGCTTTGTGAACAGCTCTTTTCAAGGAAATGTGCAACACACAGTCCTTATCTTTTAACCACAATATTAGATATATCAAAATAGTTAGAATACTATGGACACTCCTAGGATTGGGCCACACTAAATAGTGGCTATTTCATAAGTGCTTGCTCAGCCTAATGGAATTAGTGTGAAAGAACAAATAGCAGGGTCTGGCATTGTGGATATATGCTGTTTGCAGAGCATCCTTGCTATTGGAAAAGCCTATATATTATAACTTATGGCCTTGTGGCTTTTGTGGAATCATCAAATATTTTTCATGATTATATAACAAAATTAAGTTTGAAAAAAGCAATCCCTAAAGGACAAAAGCAAACTAAAACAAGTAAAGCCAACTAGACATTGCTTTATGGCATAACCATACACACAGAAACTATTTTAATTGTCTTAAGAAGACAAAACTGACTCTCTCTCTCTCTCTATATATATATATATATATACTCAGTGGGATTTTCTCTAATGATACTAAGAAATTCAAACACACACACACACACTCTCTCACTCTCTCTCTTTTTCAGTAATCATATTATTGATAGTGCTATTGGAATTGTTATTCTAAGATTCATCCATTGGGAATTCCTCAGCCTTCAAAAAGAAAAAAATATGTAACATAGATTAGATTAAGCAAAAATTCTATAGTCTTAAATTTGATTTTGAAGTATTAGTATGACCTCATGATAATTTCATCTTTAAAAAAAAAAAAACTATTTACTACCTCTGCCCACTGAAACATGTCTAAAAACAAAGGTCAACCCAGGATCAATGTGTATTCCCTAAATGCCACTAAGAAATGACTGACATCAGGTCTGGGAAGGAAATGTACAAAATGAGCCTGGATCTTCATGTACCATAGAGAAAAGATAACATCAAAGACCATTGAAAGTGTGTAGAAAGGACTCAGGAGCCATCCTGAGGAGCCTCTTACTGGCCAGAGATGGGTCAATTTAAATATCAGTAAAGATAATGGCAATAGATTGAAAGACATCAGATATATTTAAATTTCTTAGTTAATAATGGCTATAGAAATAAAAACAATTGGCCATTTTTGACCAGCGAGTTATTTAACTATTTTGAAAACTGGTAAATAAAGAAAAAACATTAAGCATTTATTCTGACTTTTCTATATGACCAATACTTCAAGTCAACCAAGTAATGTATGAGAATTTTCTCTTTATGGAAGGATTCCAGGTAACAAATTTAAAGAGTATGATAGAATTATAATATCACCTTTTTGCTACTCCTAATGATATAGTGTATCTAAATAATAATCATCAATTACTGCTGACTTCATGAAAAGGGAGACAATTAGACATTTTCTATGCCCTAATAGAAGCTCACAGCACCATTTATGAAGTTGACTTGCCAAATGAATCAAAGGTGAATGTGATTGAGCCTCTAGATCCAACTAATAATTTGCAGAAAACACATGGGACAGAAAAGCATGATACGTGAAACCACGAGGATCCAATTAGCAAATTCTGACGGGGAAATTCTACAGGAAAACAATGTGTTTAAAAAACAAAAGAGTAAGAGGAAAATTGAATCTATACATTAAAGGAAATTTAAATGACATATCAACCAATTTTAGTGTATGGAACTTATTTTGATGCTGATTTGAAGATATTTTATAAATGTATCAAAATTATAAGATAATCAGAGATATCTGTATACAGAGATTTAATATTAAGGAACTATCATTAGGTAGGATAATGATATTCTGCTCATTCGCAGAATAATATTTCTATTTTAAAGATAAGGAATTAACATTTTACAGATGAAATAAGATGAGGCCCGAGATTCATTTGAAATAATCCAGGTAATTGTGGAAATGGATAGGGGTGCAGATGAAGCAAGAATGTCCATGTGTTGATAATTGTTTAAGAAGGAAATTGGTATATGGAGGCTTATTATGCTATTCTCTATATTTTTGAATGTGCTAAATAGTCTACAATGAAGTGTTTTTGAAAAAGATAATGAATAGCTAATAGGGTATTAGAAGGGCCAGAAAACAAAAGCATAAGACCCAACTTCTAGCAATAACGCAAAATTAAGTATCAGAAACACTTTCGTAAGGAAAACACTGCAGCCACCACTAAGCATCATTGAAGTCATCTGCTCTTACAGCAGAGCGAGAGACAGAAAGAGCCACTGCCAGAGAGCAAAAGCATACTCTCCACTCACTCCCTCTCAGAAACTTTTGAGGAAAAATCTGCGGCAGATGCCTGTGGTTATCAGAGCCTTTGCCATAGCTTCAAGGGAGTCTGGGAAAGAGGGGAAAGTGATCATCTAGTATTTTCTGTTCCAATTACAAGGTTTCCTGTCCCATCCCCACTGCAAAGAATCAAAATGAGAGCAATTCCAAAAATACAGAAAATAATTCAGACATCAAAAAGCAAAATTGAATGAACAATATTTACCTCCCTGGGCAAGTAGGAACCTCCCTGAGTTTCAGTTTCCTCACCTGGCAAATGATTAAACAACACCATTCTCCCAAGATTTCTTTGAGGACTGAAAGCAATAATGTGTCTATTAAACAGCACAACACAAAAGGTCACTCAGCAATCTTTCCTTCCTCCCAGTTTTTTTTCCCTCTTCCCTTCCTTCCTTTCCATTTAATTTCCTATCTCACTTCAGTTTCTATGTTCTTTGTGTTTTCAGGATAATATTCTATTTACTTAAGGGACACAAAGTAAATAAATGTTTTTGAAACTGAATTGGATTGAAATGGATCCAGATTTTCACAGGAAAAAAAAGTTTCCTTTACACTTAGTTCTCCTTACACACCTGGCTTTGCAGGAAAAGAAATTAGCATTTGGAAACACACATCTGCCTCAGCCACAGGTGAGGTATTAATGCATTCCCACATGTCCCAAATCCTCGATCTTTGATCAGTATGACGGGAACTTTCATTGTCCAATAAAGCAAGGGACCGACTCTTTGTTTCATTCAAGTCAGTATTTCTTCTAACGGAAACTCACCCCAGGACGAAACAGCCCTGCATTTCCAGCAGCCTCTGGAGTGTCAGGTGGCCCTTCAGCCTTTGAATGCCGTGGGCTGGATTGACTCAACCATGGTTAGCTGACTTTTATTTCTTTTCTTCCTTCCTGCTTATTCAATATCATCAACCAGAGAGAAGGAGCTCTGTGTCATAAAAGCGACCACAGCTGAGCTGATCTCGCCCTATGCCAGTGCACGTGGTAATTTTGGAAGGGCCCTGGGATATCTGACCTTATGACTGTAAGAAAGTTTTGTGATTAATGGTGATTTTTATCTTCAGACTTCAAAGATTGACTCATGCAGAGAATGAGCAATCTATAGGTCAGACATCCTACATCCCAGTTATTTTCTTTCTTCAGTCAAGAATTGGGAGAACTAAACACTGACCAGCTGTAAAAGACATCTATCCTGTCTGCAGAAAAGCCTATTTAATGGGCCCCTGAGGGGAATTGTTTAAAATAATGCTATGCAATTTCTCCAAGAGTTTCTGCTGGAAAAAAAAAAAAATGAACAAATAGAAAATTTAACGCCTAAATGATCGATACTTTATTCATGAAGCAAGGTTATTCTCTTGCCTTTTTCTCTTGTGGATGAGGTATTTTGCAGGTACTTTAAGAAGTCAACCTACCTTTTATTCAGCAATGTATCAAATATTTATTGTGGGTTTTCTTATAAGATACAGTACAGGTCCAGGGGGTTATAAGGGCAGAAATAAATGGTGCTCAGCACTGAAGGATTTTAATAATAATAATGTTAGCAATGCCAATCATAACCTCTAATGCATCTACTAAGCTTTACTTTTTACAGTGCTTTCATATATCCTGTCATTTTAATAATTATTATAATTTATTATAATGTGATAACTTTTTAACATCATTTTAGCATTATATTTTATTTCATCTCATCTTCTAGTTGATAATATAAGATGCTTAGCCCATTGTGTGCCCAGAAGTACAGTAAGTGCTTACTTATCTTGGACAATAGGTTCTTGGAAACTGGAACTTCAAGTGAAAGAACACATAACGAAAATAGCTTTACTATAGGCTAACCGATGTAAACAAGAGTTAAGTTGCTACAGCATATTTCTGGTCACCAAAAAAAAAAAAATCACCAAACTTCTAAAGAAAGACCCAAACACTTCTAATATTGAAATAAACATCAAAATAACTTTGAAAGGAATGTGAGCTACATGTACACTTAAGAAAGGTTAACAAAAACAAGTAAGATAATAATTTACCCACTTATTCAAGTTCAGAAGTTCAAGTGGCCAGAGTCAATTCTGGTAGCTTAGGGTACCAGGCTGGAACCAGCCCCAGACAGGTCACCATTCCCACTGCAGGGCCCACTCATACATAGCAACACTCACTCACAGTGGGACCAGTGAGACACACTGATTCATCTAACGGACACAGCTTTGGGTTTTGGGAGGAAACCAGACATGGGGGGGACATGCAAAGTCCACACACACAATGACTTCAGCTAGGAATCCATTTTTTTTCTCAT
Organism: Pongo abelii; assembly: GCF_028885655.2. NCBI lineage: Eukaryota > Metazoa > Chordata > Mammalia > Primates > Hominidae > Pongo > Pongo abelii. The sequence goes on along the minus strand of NC_071985.2, from coordinate 29,964,089 downwards.
CAATATTATAAGGAAATTACATTGAACTTAAATGACATTATTCATGGACCTGCTTTGTAAGCTTAAGAAATAGTAGAACCCCCCCTTACCCAGATATCTTGTTCCCTTAGGTATAAGGAATTTAAAACTGCATTTGCATATTTACATCAAACACTTGTCACATAGCTGGGCTTTCTGTTTTGTGTAGCCAGGAGGATTTCATAACTTAATGAATAATCCAAACAACAACTGCCTATTTTACGTTGACTTAGTTTCCTCTTTCCTTTGTGTACACAGGTAGAAAAGGCTTGGACTACATGTTTGGTTTGAAGTTTGAAAATCTCAGTCTTTCCCCAATGATCAAAAATACTTACCTCCCTCCCTTGTCTTACAATCATCTAAGCTGCCTTCTTGAATTGACTCCCACACCTGTTCATCATAGAAGGAAAAAATAAAAGCAAATGCCATATAAAATCTCTCTTCTTCAACAAGGTCTTCTGTTTTGAAATACTGAAACAGTTCCTGTTCTATTACCTCACCAGCTGTGGCCTTTTATCTCCTAAAGGGAATAGCTGACGTCTTACCAGTCAAAGTCACTGTGCTTACGGACACCATAAATATCTCCTTTAAATCCTACATGATAAATTTCCCTCTGATTGGTAAAGCAGATACTGTAACATGCAAAGGGGGAGCGGGAGAGGCTTTGATGATGTTAAAGTAAGCCCCTGGAGATATCCCAGCTCTTCCTCCAGAATTTTACTTTCCAACAACTGGAGTCAACAAATACGGTAGAAAATGTCTGGATTATCTACTGCCATTATTTTTTTTTAAACTGGTTTTCAATGATGGGCAACCTAAAATTTACTCACACAGAACACAAAACAGTTGAATTTGTTAAAAGTCCAAATGGGAATGTGCTTCTTCTACAAATCACAATATGCTTTCTAGACCACAACCTAAAAAGGAAAGAAAAAAAATCCTGTGAATAAAAAATAAAACAAGGACTTTCAGTTTTCTACATGCATTTGAAATGACTTTATCTCTGACTCATGTTCTACTTTATTTTTGATTCTTGGGAAGACCTGTTCCTATACTGTAATTTTTTTTTAATAACAAGTTTCCATTTGTAACTATTAGTTGGTCTTTCCACAAAATTGATTTGCTGGAAAGGACTGAGAAGAGAAAGAGCACTCCTGGATCAAATGGAACCGGTGAGCATGGAAGTCCTTGAACTTGACCAAGCATTGTCAGTTCTCATAGTCTGACCAAAAAAAAAACTAGATTATTTTGTGTGTTTTTCTTGGTGCTCCTAATGTAAGTTTATTAAAATGAGAAAAAAACAAAACAAACAAGTAGACTGTAGTTGTAAGAGAAAAAAGGTGAAAATAAATTATTTTGGTGTTTTTTATTACATGGAACTTTATTGTAGGATATAGATTTAAGATAATTTTTTGTTTGTTTATTTTATTTTTATTTATTTATTTATTGAGATGGAGTTTTGCTCTTGTTGCCCAGGCTGTAGTGCAATGACACAATCTCGGCTCACCACAACCTCCGCCTCCCTGGTTCAAGCAATTCTCCTGCCTCAGCCTCCCGAGTAGCTGGGATTACAGGCATGCACCACCACGCCCGGCTAATTTTGTATTTTTAGTAGAGACAGGGTTTCTCCATGTTGGTCAGGCTGGTCTCAAACTCCCAACCTCAGGTGATCCGCCTGCCTAGTCCTCCCAAAGTGTACCACGCCCAGCCTTGTTTTATTTTTAAAAGCAACAGATAGTCTTTATAATCTGTGGAATCAGGGTATAATATAAATAATAACATACCCAAAAGGTGGGCAAAGAGACACCCACCCTGACACTCAATCATTTTGGTGCCAACCCATAGGCAGCCAAGAAGCATTTTGACAATGAAGAGAAAGGAACTGAAGCTGGAAGATAAATGAAAGATAATTGGTAGCTTTGGGGCCGATACAGCAAAGAAGTTGAAAGTGTCTGCCATTTAAAGAAATGACTCATTTCTTTAAGTGGCCTAAACCCTATTACCAATTTAACTCATGCCCCCAACTCACATATTTCCCTGGCCATCCCACCTTAAACAGAATAAGACAGACAAGTTACTATATATTTCACTAAGCATTCAAATTTATTAAAGTCTGCACTTTGTTCAGACGAAGGGTTTGTGGTCTTGTCCGCTGCTCCTAGCTGGGAGTTGGAGTGTGTTGCTCAGTTAATATAGTATGTCCTCTGTATGTTCTCCTGTAACAACTGGACAGTGTTTTCCTTGGCCAGAGGGGCTGAGCTGTATTCACTGGCTCAAGGACTACAAGGTACCCAGTGGAATGTTTCATGTTTATTGGCTCTTAATGGACTACTACTGAGGACTTGAGCGAAACAAACTATAAGCCATTCATGCTCAGTCAAGCCTTCTTGGAGGAGGCTGAATTTCCCGTGATCGCTGCCACCCTGCTGATTCAACCGCCACTCAGACTGCCATCAGAGGTTACTGGCTCTAGACTGTAAGTTACAGGAAACCTTTCGGCCTCTACTTGGTTATTTATAGAAGAGTTTATAGGATTCTTCCACAACCCGAGGGAGGAAAATCAAACAAATGTCACCTCCTATTATCGTGGCAACTAAGTTCCACTCTGAAAATAGAAGCTGGAACTTTAACCTGTTAACTAGTAAACCAATTCACTGATGTGTTTATGTTTTAGCAATACTTTTTACATTAAAAAAAATTATTTCAAATCTGTACCACTCTCGGGAATTTTCCCTGATGAAGCCCACTCTTATTTGCACTCTTTGACACCTCTTTGCATTGGGCTAATGCTTTAATAATGGACTTCAAGTGCACGGAATTTGATTATTCATAATTATTTCTTTCTTTCCTTCCTTTATTTCTTCCTTCTTTTACTTCTTCCCCCCACCCCACCCTCCCACCCACCCACCCCACCCCCCCACCCACCCCCATCTCTCTCTGTCTCTCGGTCTCTCTCTCTTTCTTTCATCTTTCACAAATACTAATATAAAACTTACTATGTACCAGGCATTATTCTAAGATTTTCAACCTTCATAACAACCCTAGGAGGCTAAGTACTCTTATTAATTCCATTTTAAAGACGAGAAGAATTGATTTATATTGATTTATGATATACTGTCATCACTGGTCTCATCATGACTCTATTTTACTTTTTCATTTACCCGTTGTATTCCCTGCCTTATTACTTTGTTAGTGATAAAAGTCAACTACCCAACCCAAGAATTTGAACATGAGCAATATTTGCACCTATCTATAGAATCCTCCCGATCCCATTACCCTGCTGCATAACTCTGACATGCTGAATTTTGTGTTTATATTATTTTCTTGCATTTTTAAAAAGATAATTTTAGCAAATATATGTTTGCTCAAAAATGTTATTGCTTATAAAGACTATCATGCTGTGATCATCTGAGAACCTGCTATCACTAAGCATCATATTATCACATATACCTGTAGTTCATTTATTTTCATTGCAATAAGTTATTCCAGATATACTACAATTTGTTTCCCTCTGGATAGGCATTTGCTATCTGCTCTTGTTATTATAAACACCACTTTTTTGAACACTTTTATGTGTTTATCTGGGTGCACAAATGTAATAATTTCCTTTAGTATATACACCTAGAAAATTGTGGGGTCATAAGGTGTGTGAATATTAAACTTTAAAAGATAATGTCAAGTGGTTAACCAATTTATACCAGCACTATATAAGAAATCTGGTTGATCCATATACTTTTCAATTTTGCTGTAGTTTAAATTCTTAATTATTGCCAATAAATTGAGTATAAAGGGATATCCATTATCTCTTTGATAATGATTGATTTGCTATTCTATGTATTGATCTGCTCATCAATATTGCTATAAGACTCAAGATCCTTCCATATGTTTTTAGCTGTATATATTTCTCCTTCTGTTTCTCCTCTGTAAAATGTTTATTGTTGATTTTTTTTTGGTCTATCGAGCAGTTTGGCCTTTCCTTATTATTTTATGAGTCTTTACATATGCTTGATACTAAACCTTTCTCAATTATATGTTCCAAATGAGTTTTTCTCAGGTTGTAGCTTGCTTTTTCATCTTCTTTAATAATTCTTCTGATGAACAGAATTTCCTAATTTTAATAGTCAAAAATCATAAGTCTTTTCTTTTATGGTTTGTATTTTTTGCTCCTGTTTAAGAAATCCTTCCCTACCCCAAGATTGGAAAGATATCCACCTATATTTTTCTACTAAGTATTTAAAATTTGCTTTTGACATTTAAGTCCCTAATCCATCTGGAGTTGATTTATGGGTATGGTGTAAGGGTGGGATCCAAATTCACTTTTTTTCCAAATGGACAACCAATTTTTCCAGCTCCTTTTATTGAATAATCCCTCTTTTCTCCACTGAAATGCCAGGCCACCTCTGCCCTCATTAAAGTTCCACATATGCATGGATTTATTTCTGGGCTCTCTATTCTATCCTATTGTCCATTTGTCTACACCTGCAGTGTGGTCTTCTGGTAGGAGCACGGTACTTAGTCAAAAGTACTGGTCATTTATAACCAAAGGGACTTTAGTAGGTCACCTGACCATTCTGTTCAGTTTTCTCTTTCATAACACTTGGATAACAATTTTCTTCCTCATGAGAATGCTGTGAAGACAAAGGGAAATCTGTGATACAGTTTTCTAACATATAAAATTCTTTGAAATATTTTAGGTTGTTTGTTTCATAAACATTCTCTAAGTGTTTCCTTCTTCTTTTTTTTTTTTTTTTTTTTTTGTCTTTCAGAAATCTTTTGATTATTAGTAACAAAAAACCTGACTTGCACTGGCTTTAAAAATACAATTTAATGGCCCAAGTAACTTAAATATTCAGGTGGTAGGGACTGCCTTAAGTGAGGCTTTAAATATTTTTTCCTTCCCTATTCCCTGATTTCTGCAATGTCACCTTCATTTTGAGACCTTACGATTCCAATGCAGCTGTCAGAGGCTTCTGGGGCTACACGAGTAGCTGTTCACATCCAGCTTTAAAACAACCCTCTCCAGATAGCTCCCAGAGAAGAAAGAGGAAACTTTTTCCCCAGACATCCTGGCCAAAGTTCTCTGACTCATGTCGTGTAGGCTTCATCTGGGACATGTGCTCCAACCTTCTCTAAGCGTTGAGCAGAGAGTTTGGGATCTGTGGCTGAACTTCCTTCTTCCAAAGCTTAGGAACTGTGTGCAGAGGGTTGAAAACTGGTTATTATTACTGAAAAGAAGCAGAGAATGAATGCTGGGGGATAGGGGGGCAGCACCCATAGCAAATGGACATTACATTTTAATTTTAATTTTGAACAAAAGAACACACGTATATGGTGACAAATCAAGTACTGCCGAAGAGTTTACAGGGAGAAAAGCAACAGCCACACTCACCAACACTGGTCTTACTCCAGGGGGAAAATATTTTTAACCCAGTCTGCACTGGACTCTCCCACTGGACTGCTGTCCTAACTCTTTAACAATTTAGACTTAATTTCTTTTTGAATTCAGCTTTATACATGCCAATGCACTTTTACTTCTCCATCCTTACAACTCATTCATTCCAATGTTTGATAGTAATGCTTTTATTTTAAAATATTTTATTGTTTACCTTTGTGACTTTAAATAATATACTTGTATTTCTTTTCCCATCTATTTAATTAGTATCTCAAGTTTCTTCTCTGAAGAATTTTAGCTAGCTTTTCCATCTCCTCTACCCAATGTTCGTTCACTCCCTCTTTCTGTCATGTGCATTTTGTCTTTTGCATTATCAAGATTGCGAACATTCATACTGTGTCCCTCAACCATAAATAATACTTTCCTGCTCTGTACATATTACAAGTTGAACTTTGCAAAAATTGTTCACCGTCGGCTCAAGTTTTGTGCTAACATCATATTTCCTTTCCTGTGGGTCCAATATTACTCAAAGCAGGCCCCTACGCTACTCCAAGTAAAATGTCCTTTTGCAGCAAGGTTAAATGCAATCTGTTCTATTGTATTTTTCCAATTATGCTTTTAATTTGTGTGTTATTTGCATAATAACTTTCTCCAACACATTTCATTTTTTGGACACCTACTTCATGTTTTCTTTTTTTTCTTTTGTCCTCCTACATGAAACTGGAATGTTTTCTCTTTAAGTCTGTTTTGTAGCAGTCATTTTGCAACTCCCCTTTTCTGCTGTCCTGTGTTGCAGCCATGATCCTCGGAACCTCACGTCTCCCATTTTTTGTTTCTTTCCTCCTGTTGCTTGACTGTATCTTCAATTAACTTCCTTAAAAGGCACGATTAAAAGGTAAACATTACCCTCCTTTGCCTGTCAGAAAAAAAATTATTTTGTTCTCAAACCTGATTGATATGCTGGCTCAGAAATTTGAGAGAACATTGCTTCATTTTCCTGTAATATCCAATTGTTCATGAGAAGTCTGACATTAATCTGATCCTCATTCCTTTACATATGGCTTGTTTTTCCTGTCCAGAATAGACTTTATGAACATTCCTTGATCCTAGCTGCATTATAATTTAATGAGAATATTTTATATTTCTGATTTTAAATTCATCTTGCTTAACAGTCAGTGAACCCCTTCAATCTGAATATTCTAGGAAGTTTCTTGTGACATTAAAAACCAATCCCCTTCCCCTATTTTCACCATTCATGTTTTAGGTGTCATATGCAGGTGAGTTTGGAACCCGCTTTGGTTTAAAATGTCCCCTCCAAAATTTATATTGAAATTTGATTGCCAGTGTGGCAGCATTAATAGGTGGGACCTTTAAGAGGTGATTAGGTCATAGGGTAAGAGTGGATTAAAGCAGTCATCGCTGTAGTAGGTTAGTTATCTCAGGAGTCCACCCCTTTATTCTCTCTGTCTCCCATGCTCCCTTGTCTTTCCACTTTCCTTCATGGGATGACACAACAATAAGGCCCCCACCAGATGGCTGAGCAGATGCCAGTGCCATGCCCTTGGACATCCCAGTCTCCAGAACCATGAGCAAAATAAATTTCTTTTCTTTATAAATTACCCAGTCTGTAGTATTCTTTTATAGCAAGAGAAAGCAGACTAAGACAGGACCACCTGAATTGGTCTCTTGCTTTGTCTAAATTGTATTTAACCATACATACGATGAAATGTGCTAATCTTAAGTGTATATACATTTATACATTCACATAACCACTATCCAGATAAAGATATGGAATGCTTCCAGCATCTCAGAAGTCAATAACCTCATATTTCAAGGTATCATCAATTGGTTTTGCCTATTCTTGAACTTTTTATAAATGGAATTATACAGTATACACTCTTATTTGTCTGGCTTCTTTCACTTAACATAATGTCTGTGAGATTCATCTATGTGATTTAAAATATCAGTAGTTGGTTATTTTTTAAATTGCAGTATAATTTTCCATCTTCCACAATTATTAGTCATCCTTTTGGTGGACATGTTTCCAGTCTGGAGTTATTATGAAAAATGCAAATGTGATTATTCTTATATATGAGTTTAGAAGAATATATTACTTATTTCCTTTAGGTATCTATCTAAAAATGGAATTACTGGGTCTCTGTGTTTAACTTTGTAAGAAACTGTCAAACTTTTTTCCAAACTGTACCAATGTACACTCCTGCTATGATACTGTATGAGAATTCCAGTTGTTCAACCGTCTTACCAATATGAGTTACTGTCAGTCTTTCAGTCTTTTTAATTTTAGCCATTCCAGTGGGTGTAAATGGTATTTCATTATAGATTTGCTTTGTATTTTCCTAAAGAGTAATGATGTTGAACCTTTTTTCTATGTGTATGGCCCTTTGGATATCCTCTTTTATAAAATTTTTGCTCAGGAGTTTTTTATGCATTTTAAAATTGAGTTATATGCATTTTCTCATTGATTTGTAGAAGATTCTACATATTCTGGACAGAAGTAGTTTTTAGATGTATGTATTAGAACTGTCTACTTGCATGCTGTGGCTTGCCTTTTTTCTTAATGGTATTTCTACATTAATAGAATTGTTTAAATATAAAGAAGCCAGGCGTGGGGGCTCACACCTGTTATCCCAGCACTTTGGGAGGCAGAGATGGGTGGATCACCTGAGGTCAGGAGTTCGAGACCAGCCTGGCCAACATGGTGAAACCCTGTCTCTACTAAAAGTACAAAAATTAGCCAGGTATGGTGGTAGGCATGCCTGAAGTCCCAGCTACTCAGAATGCTGAGGCAGGAAAATCACTTGAACCCAGGAGGCAGAGGTTTCAGTGAACCTAGATCATGCCATTGCACTCCAGCCTAGGTGACAGAGCAAGAGTCCATCTAAAATAAATAAATAAATAAATAAATAAATAAATAAATAAATAAATATCTCCATGTTCCCAATCTTTTCATTTATGATTAGTGCCTATTTAAGAAATATTTGCTTACCCCCAAATTCATGAAGATACTCTTCTATATTTTCATCTAAAGCCTTTATTTTTAAAAATTTTTTATATTTAGATTTACAAGCCATTGCACATTAATTTTTGTGTATGATGTGAGACAGGTGTCACTAGCATCACTTTGATTGAAAAGGCCACTTTCTCCACTAAATTGCAGTACCAGTGTTGCTGAAAATCAGCTGACTATATATGTGTGGGCCTTTTTCTGGACTCTCTGTACTATTCAATTTACCTACTTGTCTAGCCTTGCACCAATACCACACTCCCTTAATTACTGTTTTTACTACGAATCTTAAAATCTTATTAAGTGTTGCCATTTCATCTTTTTTTTTTTTTTCAAAATTGTCTTGGCAATTCTACGACTTTTATATTTCCATATATACTTTAGAAAAAGCTTGTCAATTTCCACAAAGAAAAATTTATTGGTATTTGATCAGGATTGCATTGAATCTACAGTTCAGTTGAGATCTTAACAAAACTGAATTCCTAATCCATAAATATGGCATATTTTTCTATTAATCTCCAATTACTTTAGACACATTGATTTTCTCTTAGCAATATTGTATATTTTTAAGGCTTGCAAAATTTGTATTAAGTTTCTTTCTAGATATTTGATAATTTTACAGCTATTGTAAGTGGTAATTTAAATTTCTTTTTGTTTCCATTTATTTACCTCTAGTGCATAGAAATACTTGAATTTTGTATATTGACCTTGCAGTCAGTGTTCTGGCAAGCTTCACTCATTATTCCTAGTGGCTTTTTTGGCAATTTAAAAATTCTCTACATTTCTAATTACTTCATCTGTGAATCTTTTTCTGTCTCTTTTGCTTATTTACTGGGTGATTTCCTTAGCTTTGTTTTCCATGAACTTTTAGCTTTTGTTTTTAACTTTGAGACCCTATCACTTCTCTTTGAAAGCTCTTTCTCATCCTTTGATTTTTTTTTTTTAGAACATCTTGCTGTTGTTTTGTGAATGCAGTGAAACCTCAAATTAATCAAGTTATATTATTCTTATGTTGCTTTTTTCTGATTTTTCCTCTCTAATTTTTGTGTATTTTTAAAAAAATCTCTTTCATGCCACTTTTTTTATATACCTAGTAATCCTTATTTGTTTATTTATATTTAAGAAATAACTGCTCGGCTAATACGGATCTCCTCTGCTGCTATGTCTCTTTTCCCTTCAGTCTCTCTTTTGGATGAGAATATTCCTGGCTGCCAGCAGGAGACAGAGCAGAACATGTCAGCTGGTCAGCTTTCCTCTGCTTCAGTGAAGAAGGCAAAGCTCTCAGACTGTTGCCCTCTCTTCTGCAAGAATGTAATAAGAAGGACTTAAACCTGTGATGCCAACATCTACACTAGGCATATTTCAAATACCTCATTCAATTTCCTTAGCAATGGCAGCCTCGCTGCCTGTGCCAGGTAGGGGAGATTAGGAGCAACTATTCCTTATGAACACTCCTTTAGGGAATCCTCTTGTGTTTTCCTCATTTCTAACAGTTTGATCTCTCAAACATATGTACGGCCATTTCTCTGAAGCTCCCTTGTAGCATGTTCTGAGCAGTGGCTCTCATGCACTGTCTTCCCTTAACATGCTCTACTTAATGTGCTTTCATAGGTACGTTTATTACCTGCTGGTCTCTAACTTCCTATCTATCTTACTTGCTTTGCTTTTTGTGTCTATTCTTATATAAATACAGTATATGTTTGTGTGTGTGTCTGTGTGAACACATGCAAGTATATATATGCATATATATAGTGCATATTTTATATGTGTAAAAGTATATATGAGGAATATATACAATATACAGATTTTATGTATGTGTGTCTATGTACATGTATATATATGTATATATATGTAATATTTGTTATTGGCTACTTGAGAAGAACAAAAGGGTAACATAAATCTGCTATCTTGAAGCAGAGTCCTGAATTTTTTTTTTTTTTTTTTGCATAGTACACAGTCAAACTACAAGTTTACTCTTCTTAACATTGGAATCCTGTTGCTTTAAAATAATTATTATTGAGATTTATCATTGTTGTTAGACAATTCTACATGGATCTCACGTTTATGCACAAGGATATTTGTCTAATGAAGAGACTTGGAAAATAGAGATAGTCTTCTTCTGGAGAAATGGACAGATTTGTTTGCTGTCCAAGATAATAAAGAGAATGCTTATCACCAGGGCAAAAGTTAGGAAGATTTACTAGCCACCTATTATAAAAGATTGGGATTTTCTAAGCTCAGTTCCTCAAGCTAATCTTCAAGTGGACAGCATCTCCCTGGACTGTTCTGCATCTCTCAGGGGGACTTTAGGGGCAAGGGGAATCACACAAATATGAAGCTATCTGCTGTGTCATGTGTAATAAAGTTCTTTGTCTCTGATCTGAGAAACTTGTGTCTTCTACCAGAATTCATGATATTTACCTCAGGCTAGCTAGTTAGTTTGCACACAGAGTGCAATTTAAGGAGTATATATTGTATACAGGACAGAATATAGAAGGTGGAATTAGTGGTTTCAACTTGTATTATACTAAATCTTGGTATGTTGGCTAGTCTCAAAGATACCAAGATTTAGTATAAAACAAGTTGAAACCACTAATTGCACATTCTAAACCCTGGTTGCTGTCATTTTGTTTGATCTTGAGAATTTATTGTAACCTTGACATTCACATTCAATCTCTTTTACAGTCATTTTAGAGGGCCTCTAGAGAAATTAGAACTAAACAGATATATTCAACCTACCATTATTAACTGAAGTCCTACATAAATGCTGTAATGTTTACATCTTAAACTACAAAAAATGGAAATAGAATCTGTTAAAAATATTATTATTTCAAGCCATGGAAGCTGAAGACGTGTGCAGAGAAAGACTTTTTTTTTAAACTATACATTTTTCACACTTCTGTGAAGCTTCAGTGTTCCTGTCGCTTACTGACATTACTTTAGTCTGTACATTGTTGCTTAAACTCATACAAACTAGTTTAAAATGACAGTATTTAAGGAAAAAAATTTGAAAGCATAGGAACAAAAACCAAAAACTATGTTAAAAGTGGTTTTGTCTGAGTGAAGGAAATAACTTGAGGTGATATTTCACCTATAACTTGAGGTGAAATTTGGAAAATATTCCAAATTTTTCTATTTGCGTAGTTTTCAATCATAAAATGTTACAAATTTAATTTTAAGAGTGGGATAGTAAAGAAGAGACAATTATAAAAAAATCAACCTGAGATCAAAAACTCAACTAAACCAAAGTCTAGGGAATATAAAATGGTTAATTCAGGCAAAGACCAATACCCTGCACCATCTTGCCCTCTAACACTTAAATGAAAATTTGTGTTTGCAATATTGACATGAAGGCTCTAAAAATCCTTAGACAACAAAGAAAGATATAGCTATACTTGCAACATGGGAATTTGCTAAGGGCGTTTTGTAAGGATTATTTAAAAAGCGTTGAAATAATGATTTTCTGACTAATCTGCAATTAACCACAACATGAAGTTAACCCAAATGTTGCAGCTCCTTCAAAGTTCTGCATAATTACGATCTTCCCACTGTTTCATGCTTACCTCCCTAGGATTTTTTTCCTAGGGAGTTATTCTATATATTAAATAACCAAACACAGCCCAGGCATTCAAAGCTGAACTTCTTTCTGTAATTAAAAAAGTAGTTTAAAAAGCCAACTTCTTTCTGTACTTAAAATAACACTATCGGATCTGGCTACATGGGAATCCGGCAGAGGACATGTCCCACTCCTCAATGTCCTGGGCTCATTGAATTACTGTGGCCCCAGGAGGTACATTTTTCTTTCTATCATTTTGGAATTCTGATTTTTTAAATTTTAAATTAATTTACTGCTTCAAAAGCACCAGTGATATTCTTGTATATCTCTGTCCCAATCAAAATCTTAATATGTGAATAGCACTATGCAAGACACAACAGAGGACATACAGAAGAAAACAAATTCTATCTTTAAGAAGCTTACCATTCAGGAGAAACCCGATGTAAATATAGCAAACCATAAAAAAAAAAAAAAAAAAAAAAAAGCACGCTGAAGGCCAGGCGCGGTGGCTCACGCCTGTAATCCCAGCACTTTGGGAGGGTGAGGTGGGAGGATCACGAGGTCAGAAGATCGAGGTCATCCTGGCTAACACGGTGAAAACCTGTCTCTACTAAAAATACAAAAAATTAGCCAGGCATGGTGGCACGCGCCTGTAATCCCAGCTACTTGGGAGGCTGAGGCAGGAGAATCTCTTGAACCCGGGAGGCAGAGGTTGCATTCAGCTGAGATGGTGCCACTGCACTCCAGCCTGGGGGACAGAGCAAGACTCCATCTCCAAAAAAAAAAAAGCACGCTGATGAATTGCAGTAGGACCCTCACACAGGAGGAGGAACTGTGTGGGATGGCAGACTGTAAATGCCCAGGGGAATCAGAATATACAGTCAGGAAATTGAACTATACCCAGCTTCTTGTGCAATGGTGATAAAGGCTCCAGCTTGAGACTAAAAGAGATTCAGATGTGTCTAGGGACATCTGGCAAAAAAAGCAGTGTCAGCCCCCAGAATCTTGTCTGCATAAAGACTGAGAAAGTTTCTGGAAGAGGACTGGTCCTGAGAGAGGAATGATCCAGGAAAGATTAGGTTGACTCAGTAAAAAAGTCTATGTCATGGGATGAGGAAGATAATTCTGAACACAGCAAGTCTGAGATTCATCCCTACCTTAACTCCAGTTCAGCTTAGTCTGAGTATGATGGGAAGCAGAGAGTTCTAAGTAAATGCTGAAGTGGTTTTATTTTGTGACATAAGCAACTCTGCATTGGAATTCCCTCTAGCAGAACTTAACGGAAAGAAAAAGTCTCCCCTGACCACTTTTCCATAGGGTATAAATCATCACACAGCTTTGGTGCCCTGAAGTCACAGCATGGTGCCTGGCAGAGCTGGCACTGTGTCTGCCATGCCTTGCCAACTGCCGGAGGGTGGTCAGTCAGGAGAAAATGCCATGCCTTATGGATCAGTCACAGAGACAAGGTACCTGACAATGGAATAGAGGCAGCATCCGGAGCAGGCTTTTAAACCCAGCACAGCATTAGCAGCAGCCAGGGAGAGACTGCTGAACCAGTCAAATGTCAAGCCTGGAATAGCAGAAATGTACCAGCCATGCCCAGTAGAGCAGCAACAACCCCAACTTAAAAACAGCTGTGTCCCACAACATAAGATCCAACTTATCTGTGGCCATATGAGAATGTAGGGAAAAACCGTCTGTGGGGTAAAAACTTCCAGGGGTTGAGGGGACCTGTGTCAGCATAAGAGGACATGTGTTAGTGACATTTGAGTCTTTAATGTTAGCATGCCTCACAGATATCTGCAGGAAGGAGAGATCTTGAGAAATCTGGGCTATACGATTAGTCATTTCTCAATGCAAGTATAGGAAAGCCAGCCTTTAGCTTTGGTGTTCAATATTAGGTTTATAACAAAGCCAAAAATAACGTTAGGCGTGTGTACAGAAATAGTGTCTTAATGCCCCATGTTGATTATCTATTATATAAGGAGCCTTAGAGAATCACAATACTAAGATGTTACAATGATAGAAATCAAGTAGACCAGCCCTCTGATGTTCAAATATGAGAGTGAGACTCAGAAGAAAGAAAGCCAAGCACTGA